>NC_138962.1:44247500-46647500 GCF_055761805.1 Camellia sinensis | reverse complement strand
TAATTTTAATAACAGATTGAATTCCAAAAAAAAAAAAAAACATCTGATTCAATACAGATTCAACACATTTTAATTTTAATTTTAATAACAGATTCATCACAGATTGAATTCAATACATATTCATCATAGATTTAATTCAATCCAATACCATAGATTTAATTCAATCCAATATCACAGATTTAATTCCAAAAACACAGATCTGTTGCAACAAACAAAAATAAAATAAAATAAAATAAAATAAAATAAATAAACACAGACAGATCTATGAACTGATACTCAAAAATTAAATTCCAAAAACATAGATTTAATTCCAAAAATTAACACATACATTAAATTAAAAATTAAATAAAAAAATACATACATTCCAAACAAACACAGACAGATCTGTTGCTAAAAAAAATTAACAGATCTGATATGTTGCAAAATAAATCAAAGATCAGGGAGAGAGAGAGAGAGAGAGAGAGAGAGAGAGAGAGAGAGAGAGAGACTTACTTGTGAGGTTGATCGGTGCGATGAGAGAGTCGGTCGATCGGTCGATTTTGCGATGAGAGAGAGTCGATCAGTGTAGATGCAAAACCAGAGAGTGAGAGAGACAGATCAGAGACAGAAAGATCTGAAATATTGGAAAAAAAACCAAAGATCGAGGAGAGAGAGACATAGACAGAGACTGAGATTTAGAGAGGAGCTTACCTGTGAGGTGTGCAATGAGGTTGATCGGTCGATTAGTCCATCTTGCGACAAGAGAGAGAGAGTCGATCAGTGGGTGCATACAGTGAAGATGAAAATTGTGAGAGTGAGAGACAGGCCGAGATGAGATAGAGCGAGTGAGTTTGATTATGGTTTTTTCTTTTTGAACGATTAGATTTGAAGGGGAAAAAAAGTTTTTTTTTAAACGGTCAGATTATTAAAAAAAAAAAAAAAAGAGTTTTATGCGGGCGGGTTGGGCGGGTGCGGGTCAAACCCGTAACCCGTCTGCAACCCAAAAATTTGATAAAATCCAAACCGCACCCTACGCTAATATGTTTGTGAAACCGCCCACACATGCGCGGTTCGGATTGGGTAGGGCTGTTTGAGCGGATCGGATGACCTCATGCCCAGCTGTAACAACCCTCATACTGTTTACCGATTACTGACTGATTGATTACCGATAAACACCGATTACCGTTAAACTGAATTGATTATGACTGATAATTGGACTGATTAAAGTACTGAACTGACTGACTGAAATTGAAACTGAATTGAGTGAGTATATGTTAGTTTAATTGCATTTTATCTGTTGACAGTATGATTATCTGTTCATGTTCATATGTTTAAACTGCTAATTGAAGGCCTTATCGGCGGCCGAATTAGAAATTGATCGGTGTTTCATGATCAACATGATTTATGTAATTTTATGGAATATTTACCTGAAAACTGTTTAGGTATGATTAAATTAGATTAAAATAAGCTAATAAAAGAGTTGGACTTATTTACCATTTTGCCACATGAGTGGCCCACTACTTGAGTCATCTTTGATTCTCATTACACTCACATAACACATTTTCATCAGTCCTTGTGTTGCCTCTAACCGACCAAGAAGAGAGTTAGAGAGAGAGAGAATTGTTCTTGTTGATTTAGCTTGAGAATCTTGAAGAATTGAAGGAGTTTTTGTGCATTTGAGCTTCCCTATCCTAAATACAAGACTAAAGGTAGCTCCATTGTCTTCTTGTTCATGTTTTGAGTTGAATCTTGCATGGTTCATGTCATGTTGATGGAGTTTAGAGCCAAAACATGGTTTAGATGTTGAATTGTAGCTTCATTGTTGCATGCATGTACATATATTGAAGTTTTGAGGTTGTAGTTCATAATACCTCACATGCATGTCCATCTTTTGGTCATACTCCCTGAGTTTATCATGTTTTGAAAAGAATTGACTCTTTAGAGCATCAAATCGAAGCTTTGAAATGGTTTGAATTCATGCATGTTTGCATGTTCATCTTGTGCTTGAAAAATGGTTTAAATTGAGTTTGAATTAAACACCCTTGGGCTTTGATTTCTTAAAATTGAGCTTTGAAACATGATATTCTATGTGTTTATAAATGTTTTCCAGAAAATGGGCCCAAGAGGATTGGTTTTGATGCTTTTGAGCTTGGTTTTGAACCTGGAGCTCGAATCTGGGATTCCAGATTTCAGTCGTACGCTCGAGCGGGGGAAGTGCCGCTCGAGCGGGAAAAGCGAGCTTCCAGCATCTTGCGCTGTTTTACAGTCCGCTCGAGCGGATGATTGGGCGCTCGAGCGGAGTCATGTCTCAAGCTCGAGCGGGCGTCGAGCGGGGATTTCATCCATCCAGTACTTTTACAGCACGCTCGAGCGGGAAAGTTTACGCTCGAGCGTGTACCTTTGTTTGCCTGTACGCTCGAGCGGGAAAACGTGCGCTCGAGCGGGACTCTGTTTTTCTGAAAATGCTTTTAAATGTGCATCTTTGCATCCTCATCCCGTTCTAGGCATTCTTAGGCCTAGTTTAAGGCATCTTGTTGAGGATATAGATGTAGAACACACCGAGGCATTAGGGATTAAGTTATGAGATTTCCCAACTGTGTAGCTTAGTGTGTTCAACCTGTTAACTGTGTAGGGTTGGCAACTGGGGAGACGCGCTCTAGCATACTGTAGCCCAGAACTCTGTGAGTAACAATTGTGTAAAGATATGTTCAACTGATTATCTTTTGAATACTGAACTAAACTGTTTACTGAACTGGTATTATTTACTGAATGAATGTATGTCCTTTATTTCTGAACTGTACTGTGGCATCCTTAGTACCTACTGTTTACTGTTACTGTTACTGCGACAGAATTCTCTGTCGGTTCCCTCGTGGAACCACTACTGTTTACTGACTGATGGCCATCATTACTGTTCGGTCTTTTAAGACCTACTGTTACTGTTATACTAATGGATGTACCACATATGACTGTTTACTGTACTGAACAACTGAAATACTGATTGAATTGAACTGTTTTCATTACTGTAAGGACATTCATCCTAAACCCCTTTACGCTTTATGTTATTCACTGGGCTTTAGCTCACTGCTCATATATATATGTAGGTGTACAGGCACCAGATCGGAGCTAGGAGCATCAGGGTAACTCCAGTTTTGTCAAGCCAGCCTTTGTGCCTCACTGCGAGGTTCCGAGTTGCCATGCTATGGCTTTGGGGTGTTTTGTTCGTTCCCCCGCCTGTCTCCATACTGTTTGGATTACTGTATAGACTGTCAGTTGCTAACTGTACTGTTATCAAGGGATTAGGTCCCTGTACTGTGTGACTGTAAATTTTGTATAGACTGTACTGTTTATATACGTATGAATGCATGAAAAATCTTTTTGGCATGCAGACTGTCACAGCTCAATGGACACTATTTACTTACTGTTTTGGCTTCCGCCAGGCCCTGTACTCTGTTTTACTATATTACTGTTAAGCAGGCCTTCGGTAATCTCGGATTACTGGCCGGTTACGGTGCTAAACCCATAGGGCCGGGTTTGGGCCGTGACAGAGTGGTATCAGAGCGATACTTACCACGAGTTATACCGCACACACGTGTCCAAATGAGCTATAGGGTGTCCTAGAAAAGTGATTAGGGCATTTCATGAACTTGAAAAGTGTGTGGTTATGTTATGACTGAATACCTACTGATGTGGTAAACTGTTAAACAAATGACTGCTTATGTTTAAAACTGTTATAACTGCTTATAGTGAAATGGACAATGCAAATGAACCTGAGTCCTCATCTACTGAGGCAAGAATGGAAAGAATGGAAAGAATGATAGAACTGATAACTGCTAGACTGGAACAACAACAGAACCAACAGCCCCCACCTCCTCCTCCTCCTCCTCCGATACAGCCGGAGCCTAATGTGAATGTGAATGATGGGGATATTATTGCTCTCACCCATAAATTCAGCAAAATGAAACCGCCGTCCTTTCAGGGGGGACTGGAACCATTAAAGGCTGAAGCTTGGGTGCTTGAGACAGAAAAATTATTTGAAGTGTTTCCGTGCTCGGAAGCGAATAAAGTATTGCTAGCTACCTTCACCCTACAAGAAGAAGCTAGAAGGTGGTGGATGTTGATCCGCGATACAAATACTGTTATGACTTGGGCTCAGTTCAAGGATTCCTTCTTTGAAAAGTATTTCCCTCAGTGTGTCAGGGATAGAAAAGTGACTGAATTCGAACAGCTGAAGCAGGGCACAATGTCCGTTGCAGAATATGAGACGAAATTTACTGAACTTGCCCGATATGCACCGCATATGGTGGATACTGAATATAAGAAGGCCAGGAAATTTGAAGGTGGCCTTAATGTGGCAATACTTGACCGGATAAATGTTTTGAAATTACCAACCTTTGTGGGTGTTCTCGACCGGGCATTGATGGCCGAGTCGAACATTGCAGCAGTGAAACAATCTGAAACACCAACAACTGAATGGCATGGAAAAAGGCAGGGTTTCAAATTCAAGAAAGGCAAGCACAACCCAGCCAATAAGAAACAGAATACGGGGACGACAACTAGCCCCAGTCAAGGGAGTGGATCCATACCACCCTGTCCTGGGTGTGGCAAGAAGCACAAGGGAGTCTGTTACAGAATATCTGGAGCCTGTTACAGGTGTGGCAAGGTGGGCCACATGGTTAAAGACTGCCCCTCTGCTCCACAAGCCAGTGGTAAAGCTGCACCAAGCGCAGCAGCATCAACTGTAGCACCAAAGCTTAACCCTAAAGCTACCGGAAAAGAGCCTATGAGGCAAGGCCGAGTGTTCGCACTAGTACCGGGAGATGTGCAGAATACCGAGACCGTTGTGTCAGGTATTCTCTCTATCTGTACTCAAAATGCATATGTACTGATTGATTCGGGGTCTACACATTCTTATGTATCGCATGCTTTCTCACGGAAATTGAATAGACCCTTAGAACCCATGAACTATCTGCTAGCCGTATCATCACCCGTAGGGGGATCCATGACATGTGCTTATATGTACCCCGCATGTGAAATTATTGTTGGGGATATGCATCTGTTTATTGATTTACTGCCATTGAACATTGATCATTTTGACGTAATATTGGGGATGGATTGGTTACAAAAATATCATGCCACTATTGACTGTATGACCAAGCAAGTTGTTTTCCGTCCACCTGGTTTGCCTGAATTTGTGTTTAATGGGAGTGGAGTAGTACCTCCTCCGTATTTGATTTCATCTGTGAAGGCTGTTAAACTGATTAGAAAGGGCTGTAAAGGATATCTGTGTTCTGTACTGACTGTGTCTACTGATGATAGTATTAAAACTGACGTGAATTGTATTCCTATAGTCAGAGAATTTCCAGATGTTTTTCCAGATAATCTTCCAAGGGATTTGACTGACAGGGAGATTGAATTTACTGTTGATGTGATTCCCGGAACACAGCCGGTTTCTAAAGCTCCTTACAGAATGGCCCCAACTGAACTGAAAGAATTGAAAGTGCAACTGCAGGAACTGCTGGATAAGAAGTTTATCAGGCCCAGTACTTCACCCTGGGGTGCACCGGTTTTGTTTGTAAAGAAGAAAGATGGCTCACTGAGACTGTGCATTGACTACCGTGAACTGAATAAGGTAACTGTAAAGAATAAATACCCATTACCGCGTATCGATGACCTGTTTGATCAATTACAGGGTGCGCAAGTGTTTTCCAAGATTGATCTTAGATCGGGGTATCATCAACTGAAGGTTAAACCGGAAGACATTGATAAAACTGCTTTTAGAACAAGGTATGGCCATTATGAATTTTTAGTTATGCCTTTTGGAGTCACGAATGCACCAGCTGCTTTCATGGACCTCATGAACAGAATTTTTAAACCATACCTTGATGACTTTATTGTTGTATTTATCGATGACATATTGATTTACTCCAAGAGTATAGAAGAACATGAACATCATCTGAGACTTGCCCTGCAAACCTTAAGAGAACAGAAACTGTATGCTAAACTGTCTAAATGCGAATTTTGGCTTGACCATGTTATGTTTTTGGGGCATGTTGTTAGCAAAAATGGAATTTCTGTTGATCCGCAGAAAATTGAAGCTGTAGTGAACTGGCCTAGACCGACCAATGTGACTGAAGTCCGAAGCTTTTTGGGACTGGCTGGATATTACAGAAGATTTGTCAGAGATTTCTCCAAAATTGCCCTACCATTGACTCAGTTAACTCAGAAGGGGACATCATTTGACTGGACTGACCAAAGAGAATCTGCTTTTCAGGAGTTGAAAACTCGATTAGTGACTGCACCGGTTCTTACCTTACCTTCAGGTACGGATGGTTATACTGTATTTAGTGATGCTTCTCATAAGGGTCTGGGGTGTGTTTTAATGCAGAATGGGAGAGTTATTGCTTATGCTTCCCGACAACTGAGACCACATGAAAAGAACTACCCGACCCATGATCTGGAACTCGCTGCAGTAGTATTTGCACTGAAAATCTGGCGTCACTATCTGTACGGGGTGACATGTGAAGTATACACCGACCACAAGAGTTTAAAGTATTTCTTCACACAGAAAGAACTGAATATGAGACAGCGGAGATGGCTGGAACTGATTAAAGACTATGACCTACAGATATTGTACCATCCGGGAAAAGCCAATACCGTTGCCGATGCATTGAGCCGGAAATCGATTGGAAACTTAGCCTGTTTGCTTACAGGACGGAAAGAGTTGCTTTGTGACCTTGAAAAATCTGAAATTGAAATTGTTTTACGAGAACAAGGTGGAACCTTAGCTGCTATTTCTGCTCAACCGGCACTGATTGAAGAGATTAAAGAGAAACAGCAACTGGATGATTTCTTGAAGAAGATCATCGAGGAAAGAGAATCCAAACCGAGACCGGGATTCAAATTTGAGAATAATGTACTGAAATTTCAAGAAAGACTATGTGTACCGAATGATACTGAACTGAAAAGAAGAGTTCTGCAAGAAGGCCACAATTCGAAATTGTCTATCCATCCGGGGAATACGAAAATGTACCAAGATCTGAAACAGAATTTCTGGTGGCCGGGAATGAAGAAAGAAATTGCTGATTTTGTATCCAAATGTCTTCATTGCCAACAGGTCAAAGCTGAACATCAACGACCTGCCGGACTATTGCAACCCCTACCCATACCAGAGTGGAAATGGGAGCATATCACGATGGATTTTATCGTTGGATTACCCCGCTCCAGAAAAGGTATGGATTCAATTTGGGTTATTGTTGATAGACTAACCAAATCTGCTCACTTCTTACCTGTCAAGACAATCTATAATGCGGACAAATTGGCTGTTATCTATATTGATGAAATTGTTAGACTGCATGGAGTGCCTGTGTCTATTGTTTCCGACAGGGATTCGAAGTTTACATCGAGGTTTTGGCAAAGCCTACAAACTGCACTGGGTACTGAACTGAGACTGAGTAGTGCCTATCATCCTCAGACAGATGGCCAATCAGAAAGGACCATCCAAACTCTGGAGGATTTACTGAGAATGTGTGTCCTTGATTTTTAGGGAGACTGGGAAAGTCATCTGCCATTAGTTGAATTCGCCTACAACAATAGCTACCATTCGAGTATTGGTATGGCGCCTTTCGAGGCATTGTATGGCAGAAAATGTAGATCTCCGATTCGCTGGGCAGAAGTCGGAGATGGGCCTTTGCTTGGGCCCGAGATTGTGTATGAAACAACTGAAAAAGTGAAACTGATACAGCAAAGACTGAAAACTGCACAGAGTAGACAGAAAAGTTATGCAGATGTCAGAAGACGGGACAGAGAGTATGAAGTGGGTGATCACGTTTTTGTGAAAGTGACACCAATGAAAGGCCAGACTCGTTTTGGAGTCAAAGGCAAGTTAGCACCGAGATACGTCGGACCATATGAGATCATTGAGAAAATCAATCCGGTGGCGTATCAAGTTGCGCTTCCTCCTGAAATGGAGCACATGCATAACGTCTTTCACATTTCGATGTTAAGAGATTATCTACGGGATCCCTTCCATATAATAGAGCCTACTCATGTAGTGCTGAGTGATGACTACACTTATGAGGAACGGCCTATACAGATTGTAAACCGACGGATCAAGAAACTGAGGAACAAAGAGATCCCGTTAGTGAAAGTTGACTGGCAAAACCACGGTGGCGTGTATGCCACTTGGGAAAGGGAAGATGACATGGCCAAACGATATCCTGAACTGTTTCCACTGAACCCTGTTTTCTTCCAAAATGAAGGTAACTCGAGTTTAGAGGACTAAACTCTTTATAAGGAGGGGAGACTGTAACAACCCTCATACTGTTTACCGATTACTGACTGATTGATTACCGATAAACACCGATTACCGTTAAACTGAATTGATTATGACTGATAATTGGACTGATTAAAGTACTGAACTGACTGACTGAAATTGAAACTGAATTGAGTGAGTATATGTTAGTTTAATTGCATTTTATCTGTTGACAGTATGATTATCTGTTCATGTTCATATGTTTAAACTGCTAATTGAAGGCCTTATCGGCGGCCGAATTAGAAATTGATCGGTGTTTCATGATCAACATGATTTATGTAATTTTACGGAATATTTACCTGAAAACTGTTTAGGTATGATTAAATTAGATTAAAATAAGCTAATAAAAGAGTTGGACTTATTTACCATTTTGCCACATGAGTGGCCCACTACTTGAGTCATCTTTGATTCTCATTACACTCACATAACACATTTTCATCAGTCCTTGTGTTGCCTCTAACCGACCAAGAAGAGAGTTAGAGAGAGAGAGAATTGTTCTTGTTGATTTAGCTTGAGAATCTTGAAGAATTGAAGGAGTTTTTGTGCATTTGAGCTTCCCTATCCTAAATACAAGACTAAAGGTAGCTCCATTGTCTTCTTGTTCATGTTTTGAGTTGAATCTTGCATGGTTCATGTCATGTTGATGGAGTTTAGAGCCAAAACATGGTTTAGATGTTGAATTGTAGCTTCATTGTTGCATGCGTGTACATATATTGAAGTTTTGAGGTTGTAGTTCATAATACCTCACATGCATGTCCATCTTTTGGTCATACTCCCTGAGTTTATCATGTTTTGAAAAGAATTGACTCTTTAGAGCATCAAATCGAAGCTTTGAAATGGTTTGAATTCATGCATGTTTGCATGTTCATCTTGTGCTTGAAAAATGGTTTAAATTGAGTTTGAATTAAACACCCTTGGGCTTTGATTTCTTAAAATTGAGCTTTGAAACATGATATTCTATGTGTTTATAAATGTTTTCCAGAAAATGGGCCCAAGAGGATTGGTTTTGATGCTTTTGAGCTTGGTTTTGAACCTGGAGCTCGAATCTGGGA
This sequence comes from Camellia sinensis, assembly GCF_055761805.1. Taxonomy (NCBI): domain Eukaryota; kingdom Viridiplantae; phylum Streptophyta; class Magnoliopsida; order Ericales; family Theaceae; genus Camellia; species Camellia sinensis. The sequence goes on along the minus strand of NC_138962.1, from coordinate 46,638,158 downwards.
TTCCAGATTTCAGTCGTACGCTCGAGCGGGGGAAGTGCCGCTCGAGCGGGAAAAGCGAGCTTCCAGCATCTTGCGCTGTTTTACAGTCCGCTCGAGCGGATGATTGGGCGCTCGAGCGGAGTCATGTCTCAAGCTCGAGCGGGCGTCGAGCGGGGATTTCATCCATCCAGTACTTTTACAGCACGCTCGAGCGGGAAAGTTTACGCTCGAGCGTGTACCTTTGTTTGCCTGTACGCTCGAGCGGGAAAACGTGCGCTCGAGCGGGACTCTGTTTTTCTGAAAATGCTTTTAAATGTGCATCTTTGCATCCTCATCCCGTTCTAGGCATTCTTAGGCCTAGTTTAAGGCATCTTGTTGAGGATATAGATGTAGAACACACCGAGGCATTAGGGATTAAGTTATGAGATTTCCCAACTGTGTAGCTTAGTGTGTTCAACCTGTTAACTGTGTAGGGTTGGCAACTGGGGAGACGCGCTCTAGCATACTGTAGCCCAGAACTCTGTGAGTAACAATTGTGTAAAGATATGTTCAACTGATTATCTTTTGAATACTGAACTAAACTGTTTACTGAACTGGTATTATTTACTGAATGAATGTATGTCCTTTATTTCTGAACTGTACTGTGGCATCCTTAGTACCTACTGTTTACTGTTACTGTTACTGCGACAGAATTCTCTGTCGGTTCCCTCGTGGAACCACTACTGTTTACTGACTGATGGCCATCATTACTGTTCGGTCTTTTAAGACCTACTGTTACTGTTATACTAATGGATGTACCACATATGACTGTTTACTGTACTGAACAACTGAAATACTGATTGAATTGAACTGTTTTCATTACTGTAAGGACATTCATCCTAAACCCCTTTACGCTTTATGTTATTCACTGGGCTTTAGCTCACTGCTCATATATATATGTAGGTGTACAGGCACCAGATCGGAGCTAGGAGCGTCAGGGTAACTCCAGTTTTGTCAAGCCAGCCTTTGTGCCTCACTGCGAGGTTCTGAGTTGCCATGCTATGGCTTTGGGGTGTTTTGTTCGTTCCCCCGCCTGTCTCCATACTGTTTGGATTACTGTATAGACTGTCAGTTGCTAACTGTACTGTTATCAAGGGATTAGGTCCCTGTACTGTGTGACTGTAAATTTTGTATAGACTGTACTGTTTATATACGTATGAATGCATGAAAAATCTTTTTGGCATGCAGACTGTCACAGCTCAATGGACACTATTTACTTACTGTTTTGGCTTCCGCCAGGCCCTGTACTCTGTTTTACTGTATTACTGTTAAGCAGGCCTTCGGTAATCTCGGATTACTGGCCGGTTACGGTGCTAAACCCATAGGGCCGGGTTTGGGCCGTGACACCAGCCCTAGTTAAGAGGCCAAAAAGGTTGGCTTAAAAACTTTGAAAAGAGGCACAAAAGGCTTTACAAGCCAAAGAGAAAAAAGAGGAGACCACCCCCTAACTCAACAAGACTCAAACCACCGTTTTAAAACCTTAAAAATAGAGTTTTTTTATGGTTAAAGACCAGGTCAAAGCAGTGTAAAAAGATGGCCAAGCAATCAATTAAAACAAAGCCTAAAAGAGGTAAGCTTATACCTTTGAAGCACAACAACAAAACAGCTACAACTCTGAGCTAAAACCAACCTTAGGAGCCCGAACACAGCCTCCAAGAACCTCAGCTCCAAGATGAAGGTGTTTGGCTAAGGGTTCTAGTGCAAATGTGTAGAGAATTCCCACTTTTAAGCACAAAATAGAGAGAGAGAGAGAAAGAGAGAGAAAGAGAGAAATTTTTCTCACAAAATTTTGTAACCCCCTACATGCAAGAGGATGACTTCTATATATAGAAGATACAAAATCCTCTTGAAAAGATCCACCCATCCATGTGCAAGCAGATGCTCCAATATGTGCAAACAGTTGGCACCAAAATATCAGAAAATATCTACTGATGCACTGGTGGTCGGCTATCACTGGTCGGCAAGGGCTCATTGATGGCTGGCAGGGCACATCAATGGCCGGCAGGCCAAAGTACATGGTCGGCAGTGCCCAAAAGTGGCCGGAAGTGCACCAAAAATAACATGCTGGAAGGATCAAGACATGGTCCAAAAATGAGACAAAATTGATGTAGGGTTTGGAAACCTCAAACCTGTGGTGCTCCGCCGTGGAATTCAAGTGTTCGATGAGCAATCAAACTTGTCAATAGATGTACCTACAAGAACATTCAAGTCTTAAGGACATTCAAAAATGGGATGTCTACAGTTGCCCCTCTTTGACAGAACTCGAAAGTCATAAAATGACGAGAGTGAGTGTCAGTCATCTTTGTCCTCTCTGCATCCAAGAGTTCGGTTGTGATCTTTGTTATCAGAGCTAGTTACAATGTAGTGCTATTTAGACAAGGGGCAACTTTCCAGTTATTGGATTTGGGATTGTACATCTCAAAGATAGATTTCAGATGTGTCCAATTGTGATCCATATCGAAAATGGTTTTGAAAAGTTTTACCAAAAGTTGATTTTGTTCAAATTAATCTTTTTACAACTTAGACCATTTTTTGACCAAAAGAAAAAATTTCAGTACGCACAATCTTCAATTTCATTGATTTCAATACAGAGTTCTCCAACTCTTGATACAAATTGAAGTTGATTTTTTATTACATTAAAAAGGAAAACTTGAAAGTACAGATTAAAGCAATAAACTTGGGGCATAGTTGGGTCAGGTGTTCCTGCGCCCCCTTCCAGAGCTTGTGGAATCTTCGGATGCTAAAGTAGGCCTGGTTTGTGCCTCATCTTCAAGCCAAGCTATGTATTTGCCAGAAAGGGCACAACTGAAACTGGGAGCGGAAGCCAGAAGTTCTCTTGTCCTCCATGCAGTGGAATATTGAGCTAGCTGTGAGCCTCAGATCGGAAATGAAGCTGGGTACTCTATCCCCTCTTCTGGGAAGTCTGGTCATGTCCAAACTGACGCTGGAAACAAAAGGGAAAATAGAAGACACACTGTGTCAAGCCAACCAATTGAATGCCAGGATGCCAGGACATATTGTAGCTCATCTCAGACAAGTCAAACCAGGGACAACGCCATGCAATGTCAACAGCAGATCTGTTGCACATCCAGTGGCACCACCATCCCTCGTTCGGGAAGTTAACTAGCCGAGGGCGAAAGAAGTAGCCGCATGCTGAGTATGTTGGACAAGAGTCCACTACTTTCAACCTACCCATCAGCCATACTTGGGAAGGGATGAAAAATAAGAGAGATTAAAGAATAGAGAGGTATACGTGGAAAGAAAAGTGAGAAAGGGTTTTGAGAGACAAACAGAGCTTGAGGGCCGAGTGATGTGAGAAACACATGTGAGAATGGTGAAAAACATTACCTGCAAGAGTAGTGGACTCCCTGCGAACTTGGTTGTTTCCCGGCAATGAAAAGCATCCAAGCCCATCAAAGTCTCTGCTAGTGCCAAGCCAATACAGTTCTTGCCCTCTTTCAAGCCTTGGGCAACTTCAATCAAGTGAATGCTAGACCTTCCAAAGCCAGGGGCAAGCAGGAAATGGGCCAACATACATAAGCAGAGGGCATGTTGCCAAAAACCTTGCCAAAGACGATCGTCCCGGTCATCGGCATCAGAAAACCGACGAATCAAGCTTGGGATGTCTAACTCCTCGTTATGAACCAAAGCCTAGATGTGGCCAAAACGAGACTGGGACAAGATCTTCTCATCACGCCGGGATTCCATCAAGACTTGGAATTCTTCGAATGTGGGGCATAGCTCTTGTTTTCCAAAGATAAAAACATGTGGGATTGGATTCCAACATCTAGCCGCGGCATGGAGGAATGAAAAACACAGCGGAGTATGACTCAGCAGGAATAATACATTTAGCCCAAAACCTCAGAAATTCAACTTTTCTGAGCCATCTAAAGTCGCAATCCAATTAGAGAGTTTTTCAGCAAAGAATGGCTCCATTTGGGGCAAAAATAGAGCTGAAATGAAGAAATCACGAAGTCGGAGCTTTTGTAGAAGATAAGGCAATGAGTGGAGGACAGGTGTCAACATTTCAGAGGTTCTGTTCATTGATGGCCGGCAGGGGGTTATTAATGGCCAGCAGAGGCTCATCAATGGCCGACAGGGGTACATTGATGGCCAGCAGGCCATTCCCCATGGCTGGCAGCCTCCCTTTCATGCTCATTGACCTCTTTTGTGAAGATTCAGTTGTTTTCAGCAGTTGTATTCTGTTATTGGCACCTTTTAAGGTTTTGTTTTTGGTCTTTTTCAGGCTTGAGCATGTTTATTTAAGTTGTAATCATCTGGATGTGTTTATTGAGTTGTCTTTATGTTGTTTATCAAGTTGTTGTAATTTTCTTATCGAGTTATATTGATGTTGTTTATCGAGTTGTTTTGTTCTTTTAGTTGTTAGTTGGTTCACTACCTGATTAAGACAATGCAATTTGAATTCATAGTTTTCAACAAAGATCAATCTCATTTGCATGCTGTGTGATGTTATGTGATGCTTAGAATGCAAAATGAAACACTTTTTAAACCAAAGCTGAATTTTCATTCCAATCATGGTTTCTTTTTGCAAAAGAGTACAAAGTTTTAAAGAAAATAAAACTGCCTAAGGCTATACAATGTGCTAACACTACTAGCAAAAAGAAAACAAAGCAAAAAGCATCTAGAAGAGTGTCGGCTATCTCAAGCTCGAGAGGCTCTCTTCGTCCTCTTCCTCGGCGGAGCGGACTCTGAAGCACTATCACCATCGGCACCGCTATCTGAATCTGAATCAGAGTCTGAATCGGAGCCCTCTCCAGCCTCTCCGGCCTCACTGCTAGCAGAATCTGAGCTGGCGTCGTCATTTCCATCCTCAGATGACTCTGACTGTGGACTCGCAGCCTCCTCACCCTCGTTCGTTTCATTATCATCGTCGCCTAAGATGGGATCTGAGGGGCCACTCTCACCACGGATGCCCCTGGCTCTACCTCGGCTGCATGTCGGAACCTGTCTCCCTCTCCTCCCTACTGCTGAAAGAGGTACTGAAGGTCCTGCTGCGGCTCCTGCTAGGGCATCCAGTGGAGCTAGGGACTAAAAAGGGATCTGAAAAGGGCAGTTTGTCAGAATATATTAGTTATGATGTATATTAGATGGAATATATCAGATGTAGTGTATGTATGCAGTGTATGGGAGCAGAGTATCTATGCAGTGTTTTGATGCGATGAATCAAATTAGTGCAGTATGGGACAGATTACAATTAAAATGCTAAATGTGTCAGTAGAGAATGTCATGGCATGAAGTGCAAACTAGAGGAAATTACCGGAATCTTGTAAAGACTGAGTAGGTTCATGCTCGTCTGAACCATCCCCATTAGAGAAGTCGCTAGCTCGAGAGCCTGTCCGGTGTACTCTATGGATGCCTATAAAGGTGTTAAGATGATCAGTGGGCTTTAAAGCATAATTGAAATGAACTAAATGTACAAAATGTAAAGTACAGTACATACTGAGGTCGGGCCTCGAACTCCGACAAGCTCATGACCAGCTGGTGCAGGCTCAATGGGAATCTGATGAGTCTTCCCAGAACGTCCCCAATAAGGCAGTGTAGTAGGCAGCTTTGGCCATCCCGCTCTCTGTCTCTCCCCAGGATCTCTCCTGCCGCGAGTCCTGGTTTCTCTGGCCCCTCTACCTCTCTCTCTCGCACCTGGAGCTCTCGCTCCCTCACCTCCACCAACGCCGGTCAGAGGCGGCATCAGATGTGTTTGAACGAAGGTCATGTAATCACCCTCTACACAGAAGTAGTATGCCTCCAGCCCTACCATGAATTGGATCACCTGGTTGACAGACAGTCTGCGTGTCCTTCTCATAGACACTGGGGGTGCCATCAAAATGAATGGGGCAGGCAGTCCTAAAGTTTGGTGCACGAAGCGCTCGCCTAAGAACCAGGCACGGTAGATTGGGCCCTCAAAAAGGATATGACAGCGAGTAATGACCCTAGCTGTGTCATACTAGGCCCGGAGCCCTGATGGTATCGCGTCCCACGGCTGCCATGTGATCTGAAAAATAAGAGAATGAAGAGATGATTAATCGCTGTCAATTGATTAATGAGTGTATCAAGTCGATTGAAAGGCAGAATAAACTTTGCTTTGGGTTACCTCATGCCCCGTAACCACATCAAAGTACTCGCGAAAAAACATGAAGTTTTCCCGGGTCCTACGGCGGAGCTGGCCGTCGTATACCCGAGAAAACAGGGCTGTCGCCAGAGTCTCCTCTATGGGCTCTAAAGCAAAAGCCGGGAAGTATGCGTACACCCACAGCTGCAAAGAAAATGTGATCAATACAGTGTATGAACAAATGCAGAAAATGTAAAGCATAAAGCATGCAGTGTATGAGTAGATACAGAGAATGCAAAGCAAAAAGTACATGTGTTGAACAAATGTAAAGCAAGAAATGCTAAGCAGAAAATGTAAAGTGAAAAAGGGGGAACTAAGCTGTGTACCTCCCAAGCACACCAGTAGCCACCGATCAAGCTCCCACTTATGCGAGAAGTCGAGCTCATGTATCCATACAAAGTGGTGAGACCGGCTCCACCCCAGTGTAGACCGCCTGAACTTCGCTCCGTGCGTAAGGGCGCGAATTGTGGTTCTAGCTATTACAGTTCGGACTCTTATCACGGTTCTGAATCTAATCTCACAAAGTGCAATGTAAGATTGATAAATCACCAAAGAGTCCAAATCTAGCAAATCGTTTTAGAAAATCAATTTTAATCAAAAAGCGCTAAACATGGACTGCTTTGCCAGATTTCATAGTCGCCACCTAAATATTTTGTTTTGAGAAATTTAGGAAACCCCGACTCGTGCCTAAGGCCACGTGTCCGTCATCACCAAAGTTGCTTCGGCTTGGGAACTTGGGTACGAGGGGGGAAGGTCATGAAATGAGCACCCCCACTGGCCCAATCAAAGGATCGGCCTCTACTAAGCATGATATGTTGTTTTTGAAAACACATGTGTTCTTATTTGATTATTACCTAGCTTACTATGTGATGCGCTCAGCATACAAGTATAGACTCAATCACGCGGATTGGAACAAAACAACTCATGTTTGTTTTTCGAAAATGGTTTGAAAGTGCTACTCGTAAGTAGGCTAAATCGCGGATTTGCCACCCTCAAGTGGGCTTAGAAAAACATGATTTTGTCACTCCGCAAAGTGGGCTTTAAAACTCACAATCATCAAGTTGTTCCAATTCAAGAAATCAAGCCTCCACCCACAGGCATTCATGCAGTTATGTCAAATAAGCACATAGCTTCATGGCAAGCATGCTGTCATGGCAACACTCACACTCATGCAAGGATGCTAAAACATAAACACTTACAGTGTACTCCGAGCCAAAATAGAAGCTAGTTAGTAATCAATGCATGATCCTAGCTATGTTAAGATGCCTAATGCAACACATGCAAAATACAGCTAAATAGGCTCGGCTATTCTAAGATGGCATATGAATACAACATTTGGTACATGTATTCAAATAGGAATTGAAATACAATGTAGTTTGAATGATGCGCCAAGCCCGGTGCATGCAATACGAATTAATGATACACGCATGCAAAGCATAAGGATGCTAATCAAAACATGCCCTAATCTAACCACTAAAAGTAGGTAAATAAAAGGGAGAAAGAAATGGGGTTGGAAGACATGCACACATGCATGCACGCACTCTTATTACAACATTTGCCCTCTCGACGGAGGGTCTGAATAAATAGGCTAAGCTAAGCTAAGCTACTTATTACAAACCAACTAATTAAATATTCTAGCTAATTAATTACAAACTGAATTGAAAACTAGCTATGCTAAGCTAATTTAGAATATTACAACATTTTAAACTAATTAATTACAACACAGGTAATTAACTACATCTACCTAACAAAGCGATAAATGGCCTCGCGGGCGAGGGAGATATGCATGCTCGATCGCGTCCTCCCGGAAATCCACTACCTTGCCTCTAAATGCCTTTGTTTGCACTCTTTTGGACTTCTGAACATTATGCCAACTTCCAGAATGCTTTTATCTGATCTCAAGAACACTCTGAGAGCTCATCGGCCAGAGATGGTGGCCATCGGCCAGTAATGATGGTCGGTTGGCTGGATTTAGTGGCCGGTCGGCTGGATTTAGTGGCCGGTCGGCTGGGAGATGTGGCCGGTCGGCCACTACTTCCCTGAATTTCCTCCTTTTGCTGCAATAGAGCACAAACAGAGGTATGACAGTGTATTTGCAAGGGAATGTGTGTACCACCACACTTCTTATCATGCCTCAAGCTCAAAAGAGTGTGGTACTCGACTCTTGGGCCACCAACCGAGCATTGCAATGCACGATGGCCGAGAAGCCAAGTTTGTACAAATCAATGAATGCACAAATAGACTTGATGAGCCTCCACCCTATCATGCATGATCAAGGGTGTCGGCGACTAAGAAATGAGGCACGTTTTATCACTTTGAGTATGAAACGTCTCTCGTTTCTCGTGTTTGGATTAACGTCCGATCCAAACACATGCAATGCAACACAAACATGTTATCTTGGCATGTTTTACTTCAATTCAATTTCTTTACTCATTTTAGATTACCAATTAATCCTTTAATCGGTTAAGTCCAAAAGTGAGAAGTCCTCTAAATGGAAAGACGGACTAAGCCACAAGCATCTTGAGCATAAAAGAAGCATCATGCCGTTGGTTAGTAGAAACCCTCAAGAGAAGGCTAAAACCATTAGGCATGAACGCCTTGATTTCGTGCTCAAACCAACAAAGGGCTTAAAACCTCTTTCAAAGTGATATAACAAATGAATAATGAGATGCAATGACATATATTCCAGCACTGAAATAGCATGCTAAATGACATCAAAACACGAAAATGATGCATGCAAGGCATACTCGGAGTCGAAAGCATTGAAACTAGCAAAGAGCATAACATTATAGGCATATAATACTAAGCCTAAATGACCAAACCAACCTCGGACAAAGGTTAAATATGCCAAAATAGTGGTTGAAATATACTAAGTTCAAGGCATATAACACAAGGAAAATATGCACATTTGATGGCTCGCAAACAAGGCATGAAGACACAACTCTCAAACACATTGAAGGAGTGGAAAATGTGAGAGTGTGGCAATGAAATATGCTCTGAAATCATGTGAGAAATGAGGCTATACCATGCAAACATCACATTTCAAGCATGTTAGGGACCTCAAACACAAAGCTAGTGAAGTCAACTATGCCATAGCTATACAAAGCAAGCCATATATGACCAAGACCACTCAAAAATGTCCTAAAGAATGTCAAAACATTATCAAAAATGTACTGGAATGGAGCCAATACATGCTAAAATAATAGGCTACAACATCAAGCATGTTAAGCTAGTAAGCACGATTTGCACTACAAGTACAAAATGCAAGCAAGAAGTGACCAAACCAGCTAAAATCAGAGTTAAATCATGCCCAAAAAGTCACAAAAACATGCTCAAACTAAGCCTCAAGAAGGGAGAAATACATGCTCATTTGATAGGCCAACAACGCATGCTAACAAGACAAGAGGAGAGGGGACCACCCCCTTTTATTTTGAGCCTCAAAACAAGTTTTCTACCACTGAAATTCCTCTGGAATATAGTGGTTTTGAGGCCAAAAAGAAGTTGTTTGAAAAGCTTGAAAGATAGCTCAAAAGGCCTTACAAGCCAAGGAGCAAAAGGGAGGAAACACCCCCTAGCCAAACAAGGCTCAAACCAACACTCTTAGGACTGAAAAATAGAGGAAAAATAGAGGTTTTTTTAGTTCAACACCACCCCAAAAACAGCCCCAAAGTAGTGGAAAACTATGGCAAAATAATAGTGCACAAAGAGCTTAAAAGGGGTAAGAGGTTACCTTTGAAACACAGCAGTAAATCAGCCTCTTTTCTGAGCCAAACAACCTTCCAACAACCCAAAAATAGGTTCCAAGGGACCTCAGCCCAATGATATGCAACTTTGATGAACGATGCCTAGGTAAACTAGGAGTATTTCTCTACTTCTATGCACTTTTATGCACAAAATGGCAAGAGAGAGTGAACTATAGAGAGAGAGGCAGAGATTTAGCTCTGAAAATTTTCTAGAGAGAGAGGCTCCAAAAATTGCTTCAATGTTCTCTCCCTTGACTATATGAGATATAGCTTCATATATAGCAAAAAGTCGAAAATATCTGAGTTGTCTTTGAGGCTTGGTTGGTATGACCATAGCTTGACCCCCTTTTGTTAGCCTCAAGTTTTGGCCTTCATTGCATGCCTTATTGACATGGCTTGGTTGATTTGGCATCATCCTTTACACATTTTCAGAGCTTAGCATGCATGTCATTTGTCTACATTAGTCTCTTTTTAAATGTGTTTAAAAGTTCCCCTTTCCATGATTAAGTGATAGGCTAGTTAGCATGCATGTTTGCTTTGCATTTTGGTGCCTTCATCCATCACTTTTGGCCACTGTTTTTGGGTATGGCTGAGGTCTCCCATTTCGGTTTAAACCCACCTTTGCATATAGTCGCATATTTGGCATGTTGCATTTTATTACATTACTTGCATGATTCGCATTCAATCATGTTTATATACTTAGTGTATTACATGATGACTAGCTAGTTGTATTACATAACCTTGTTATATTCTTGGCATGTTCATGTTACATTAGCATTAGCTTACATGCTTTAGGTAGCATTGGGTTACATTAAGTTAACATGCTCATATTGCATTGCATTAGTTACATGCCTTGCATTGTATATGGCATACATACATTGCATTATGTTTGGTTTGGGGTGTCAAACTAAACATGAGGAATGAGGGACGTTCATACTTAAAGTGAAAAAACGTACCTCAATCCTCAGTCGTTGTCACTCTTGATCTAACATGATAGAGTATGTGGCATCCATTTGTTTTGTGCATCCATTTTACATTGATATGCACACTTGGCTCCTTTGGCCATCATGCGTCAAAATGCGCGATTGGTGGCCTGAGGGTCGAGAGCCATACTCCTTTGAGTTCATAGCATGATAACGAGGGTGGTCGTGCATACATTTGGCTTGCAAATTCCACGCCATGCACTGTCTGTCCTCTATTGCAGCAAAATCAGTATTCTGTAGGAAGAAATGGCCGGTCGGCAACTTTCAGTGCCGGCCGACTATCAATACCCAGCCAGTGGTCCCATTTTTGGTCGATGACCATATTTCCATGGCCGGTGGTGTTTTCTCTCGGCCGGTGGCATCCCAAAGTGTTCAGGGAATGGTTTAGAAGCAACCTTAGGATTTTCACAATTATCAGAGGTACAGAACAGTGCAAATAGAGGCAACAGAGGCATGGCAACGGGTTTCCGAGCAAGGCAAATCGAGCATGCATCATCCAATCATTCCAAGGCGGAGCTGCGGCGGCCTTTTGAATTTCATACTTAGTTTATTTTTTAATTAATTCGTTAATTAATTAAGGGACTGTAATAATTAATTAGATAGAGTAGTTTCGCTCTGGCTCTCCCAACCATCTCCTTACCCTTCCTCGCCCAATCCTCTTTGGTGGGCAGATAACCCAAGCCAAAGGTATGTGGGTTGTGCGGCACTTCGGCCGATACTGCAATGCTTTTCTGGCCACTCTTCCCTAATCCCATCTCGGGGATGTGTTGAAGCTTGTTCATGAGTTATATTGATTGTGCGCTGACATACACCCCTTCATCAATAGCCAAGATGTTTTGCACCACTCGAGCCTCAGCCAGAGTAAACCCCGATAAGAACACATCCTCCGTGCCATGCTCGATTTCCAAGACTGGTGTAGACACCTTTGGCGGCGGATGGATTGATGAATTCCCAAAAACTATAGCTACCCTCTTCCTGTGAGGGTATTTCAACATCTGGTGCAAGGTGGAAGAAACTGCCTTTACCTGGTGCAACCACGGTCACCCCAAAAGTAGGTTAAAGGTTACAAGAACGTCCAAGACATGGAAATTGATCTCGTGTTGTCCCGGATCAACCTGGGTCTAAATTTTGACAGTCCCCATCACCTCCCTGCTTGTGTTATCATACGCCCGAATCACCTGGGCAGTTGGCACAAGGTCCGTGGGCTTCAACCCAATTGCATATGCCGTCCTTGACGGGCACACATTAATGGCGGATCCTGTGTTGACAAGAACCACCGGTACCCACTTGCCTCTACATTCCACAGAGATGTAGAGAGGTTTGTTGTGATTCGCGCCCTCAGGCGGTAGTTCTTTGTCAGAAAAGGTCAACGTCGGGGAACCTCCTCCCAGAAAAACCAATCCAACTAGCTGCTCCGGCGTGGTGTCTATCGAGAGTTTGGCCTTGTCCATGGCCGATAAGACAGCTTGTCTATGAACACATGAAGCCATAAGCAGTCCCCAGATGGAGATGTCTGCTTGTATCTTTTTCAATTATTTCAGCACAGCCTCATCTTCGAGTTGCTTCTCTTTCTGTTTCTCTGCCTCCTTGTCCTTCCCGGACGCTTCTGGTTGATCTAGATGTGGGGGCTTAAAATACCGCCTGCTCCTGGTCATATGATCGACGTCGCCGATGTACTAGGTATCATCAGGTTGATTGCTCCCCCAATCCTCATCCGTGTGGGCAAGACATAGATCATCGTCTTCCCACCACATTCCATTGACAGCCGACAGACACCTGTCTGGCTCCATTACAAAAATCCTTGTACTCGTAGTACCTTCCGTCAATGTGCTCGCAGCACGCTCTATCTCTGTGCACGCAGCAGGTTTAGTCCCCACAGGGGCCTTGGCTTTTCTGGCTCTCTTAGAGTCCTCGATTCCTTCCGGTTCTAACCGTGTCAATGCAGCCTGTTGTTCAAAATTTTCTGTATTCAAAATGCCCAAGTCCCGAGTGAAATTCTTGGCACCGACGCCCTCTGGCGATGTATTCTGATCTCCGGCCTTTCCGGCCACAATTGATGTCCTTGCCCTCGACGGGCCCTTTTCCAGCTAAGATTCTTCAACAATATCTGGTTGGTCATCAGGCCACCCTGTGACCTCTGCGGTCGTCAAGCCACCCTATGACCTCTACTGACTCCTCAAAATCGAACCAGTTGACCGTCATGTCCCCCGAATCTTGTTTGTTGAAAATCTGGAGGTCAGCAATGTCCCCTTCCAGAATTGCTAAGTCCTCTATCCGCTGATCAAGTCCGTCCCTCTGTAATACACAAATTTCTGTCCCTACTAGCAATTCCACATTTGGCCTAATCTGCCCCGCTGACGCAATGTAGCCATTCGGGTTGTACACTTCCTCAGCAAAGCTCCCCAATTTCTCAGTCCCTAAATCCACTGTACCACTTTCCTCCGAAATCATCTTTATTCTGTCTTCGACAGCCACCACCATTGGTTCGGGTTGGGTTCGGGAGATGTCCAACATGCACAAGTCAGTGCTGTCAGGAAGGAACACCTCCAGCTTGGGTAGGTGAGATGGGGTGATATATATGCTGGGGTCGTATGACATGACCCCGGCCTGGATAAAGTTGATGCGTTTGGGAGGTGGAGCTTGGTTGTGTGGTGGGAGAGGGTTGGTTGTGACGTTCGTTTTCTCTGGGGGCACGATCACCCTATTGTCGATGAGATCTTAAATCTCATGACGCAATCTATAGCATTGGTCGATATCATGACCGTGCTATTGGTGAAACGCGCAGTACTTCGCCGGGTTATGGAAGGGGGGAAGTTTTTCTGGCAATGGCCGCTGCTCCAGGGGCTTCAAGTGCCCTTTTCTGATTAACACCCCTAAAGCTTTGGACAGGGGCATATATAGTGGGTTGAAGGCTCTTTGGCTATTGGGTGCGCATCTGGCTGCTTGCGAGCTATTATCGGACGCGCCGGAGAATGGTGTAGCCGCAAGGGTTCTTGGGGGAGTGGTGGTGACCATGTTTACTTCTGAAGCTTTAGCAGTTGCAGCACTACTTGTGCCTGCATTATTGTTTCGGTTGAAGGTTCTTCTGGGTTTGTACTCCCATCTTCGATTTGTACTCCCTGCTTCAAGGCATCCTCGATTTGTACTCCCATCTCATGCAGATCTGAAAAGGTAGGGAAGGAGAGCACGATCATTTTCTGTATTAGTTTGGGTTGGAGGTTGCGCACAACCATCCATATTTGATCCTTATCCGTCGGCCTTATGGTCATTATTGAGGCCTTGGCCCTCCAGCGGGTTACGAATTCAGAGAAACTCTCCTTAGGTTCCTGCCTTGTTGTCTCGAGATCACGGGTTGTAATCTCGATTTGCGTGTTATAGGAGTATTGTGCAATGAAAGCCTTGTCCATCTCATCCCAGTTCCGCTTGACATTATCTTTCAATTTTGTGTACCAGATGGCCGCCACACCCAACAGGGTCTGGCCAACAATGAAAGCTTCTGTAGTCTGGTGAGGCCCATCGGCCTTAGTATGTCCGAAAACAAACGTAGATGCACCATGGGATCCCCGGACCCGTCAAAATGGTCGATTTGTGGCATCTTGAACCGATCTGGCAGTGTCACAGCCGCGTCGGTATATCGGTCCTCAATGTCTGGGATGGACTTTACCCCTTTGGATTTCTTGAACAACTTTTCAAGCTTGCTCAACTTCAATGCTGTAGGGTCCACCTCGAACTCAAAGAGAGAGTCCGGTTGATTGATAGGCGTAGGTGCCCTGGATAGTTGAGGTAGAATCGGGGGCGGAGCCAGCCCTGTTGGGATGTCTGTATCCTCCTGGGTATTTTGGACATTCGCCGTCTCCTCAGGTATTGGGACTCTTGGTGGGGGGGGGGGGGTTTGGTGTGAAGCTGAGGCTCCGGTTTGCTGTTGTAGTTGGGTAATTAGCTCTGCCTGTTGGGCCATAACAACGGCCTGCTGTTTGGCGAATTCCGCTTGACGAACAGCGTCCTCCTGCATGGCATTCATGCTCTCCTGGAGCTGACGCACCATTTCTTCCATTCCTGCCATACTACCCTGATCTATCTGAACTACCGGTATGTCTATCTTTGTAGTAGACTCGAAAATCTCAACCTGACTGTTCAAAGGCCACTGATCTGGCAATCTCGGTACCGATACACTGCGTCTTCTCGACCTCCGCTTGACAACCGGGGGTAAGGAATAAAACATTGGTTGTCCGTCTACTAGATCCTCAGATCGATGGAGTCGACGACCTCTAGTCCAGAGTGCTTGGGAAATATCTGCTTGGTCGGAAGCAATTGTGCTAAACTACCTAAAAAAAGATAAATAAAGTAATAATAAGGAAATAAACAACCAGAAAACGGACAGTATAACGGCTTAAATAAATACAACACACAGTCGGGTATAAAAACACGCAGTTGATAAGCTGAATACACTGTTCTCAAACACCGATCATCATTCCCAAATCACTGTCCCCAAAACCGAATCTGATACCCGCAGATAACTGATTCCCAAAATACTGAACTGGTGCCCGCAGGCCTGATATCCAAACTTGTAAACTGATACACACAACCTGTAGAGACACACTCTGACAGCAAATATCATGCAAGTGAGAGCCAAAACACCCCTATGTTGGGGTAGGGTTTCCCTGTCCTATTGTTAGGAGCTAGGGTTTCACTACGCACATAACGGTTTCAAACAACCTACAATCGGGTAAGCAACCTGTCCTAGTTTGGAATAGTCACTATGGATTCCGAATATGCACTAGGTCGAATGGTCAAAGGGGGTGCCCCGGTTAAAACCAGGGTTTGTGTTCCTATCGTGGCAGAGCCTATAACCGATCAGCCTTATGGCATGCTTCTCAAAGCGAGCCTCCGGCAAACCATTCAGGAATAGCAGATGGCAAACACGGTGTCCTAGGTGCACCAATGCAAATGCAATGCAAAGAGACACATAAGTGTAATCAAAACAAGATATCATGAGTTCGAGTCAAATTCTCTAACTCCCCAGCAGAGTCGCCAGAAACTGTGGACGTCCCCGAACGTCCCGGGAGGGAATCCCATTTTGTTCATGGGGCTTACTATAGTTCGGACTCAAATGTCATGGTTCTGAATCTAATCCCGCAAGGTGCATTGCGAGACCGATAAATCACCAAAGAGTCCAAGTCCGGCAAATCGTTTTGAAAAATAGATTTTTAGAAAGAAGTGCCAAACATGGACTGCTTTGCCAGATACAGAGTTGCCACCTAAATATTTTGTTTTGGGAAAATTTAAGAAATCCTGACTCGTGCCTAAGGCCACGTGTCCATCATCACCAAAGTTGCCTCGGCTCGGGAACTTGGGTACGATTGGGGAAGGTCATTTCATGAGCACCCCCGCTCGCCCGATCAAAGATCGGCCACTACTAAGCATGATATCTTGTTTTTGAAAACACATGTGCTCTTATTCCGGTTTATTAGCCTAGAATTACTATGTGATGCACACAGTATACAATTATAGACTAGATTGCCTAAGTTGGAACAAAGCATCGCATATCCGTTTGTTTTGAAAATGGATTGAAATTTGCTACTCGTAAGTAGGCTAAAACATGGGTTTCGATGAATTATTCCTACTCAAGCAACCCAACCTTCACCCACAGGCATTCAGGCAGTTATATCACATAAGCACATAGCCTCATGGTAAGCATGCTATCATGGCAACATTCACACTAATGCAAGATGCTAAAGCATAAAAGCTTACCTAGTACTCCGAGCCAAAACAAGAAACTAGTTAGGAATCATGCATGATCCTAGTTCATGTTAAGATGACTAATGCAACATATGCAAAATGCAACTAAAATAGGCTCAGCTATTCTAAGAATGGCATGTGAAATGTGGCAACTCGATATACGTATTCAAGTTGGAATTGAAATGCTATGCAATTAGTATGATGCACCGAGCCCGGTGCGTGCAATACGAATGAATGTATGCAAACATGCTAACATAAGGTATGCTAATCGAAACATGACCTAAAACTAACCATCAAAAGCAGGTAAGTAAAAGGGAGAAAGACGTAGGGTTAGAAGACATTCACACAGGCACGCACACTTATTACAAATTCGCCCTCTCGACGGAGGGTTCGAAAGAATAATACAAACCAAATAAATAATTAACTACTCTAGCTAATTAATTATTACAGACCCTTAATTAATTAACAAATTAATTACAAAATAAACTAAGTATAAAACTCAAAAGGCCGCCGCAGCTCCGTCTCGAAATGATTGGATGATGCATGCTCGATTTGCCTTGCTCAGAAACCCGTTGCCATGCTTCTGTTGTGTAGACACCCCATTTTTGACCGCCCTTAAGACTTGGGCGCTACTGATAGTTTACTCGGTGATGAAGGTGTGCAGGGCAAAGGTTTAGTTTCTTCAGCAAGGAGAGAGTCAAGTCTCAACTTCATACCCCTTTTGGACCAAAACAATCTTGATCGAAAGATTTTAGACCTTGAAACCCTCTCTTTCAAAATGTTTTGAAAATAAAGTTCCTACGATGTTCCGACGCTCGTATTTCGTTAAATCTTGCGCTTTTCGGTAAACCGAGCAAGGATAAAGTGGAAATGAATGAAAGAGAGTTGAAATCTTTGAAAAATCTTTCAAAACACCTTGTTTAGGGGTTTGGAGTTGAGGAAAATTGGAGAAGAGGGAAGAAACTAAGTTGAAGAAGAAGGTGGGTTTGAATCGCATAGAGAGAGAGTCGAGCGGTCCTTGCTAAATCACGTCTGTCTATCTATACACTTGGATTTTAGCTATGAGGCCACTACCGTTGGAAATCTTACTTCTGGGGCTTCATTTTGCAGTCAAGAATCTCCTAAAGCCAAGTCCGGACGGGGGAGATATGGTTGGTTGAAGTAGGGCATCAATCCGATTGGACTGAATCTGCGCGGCTTCACGAAAACATGCATAACTTTTTTCACAGTTTGAATTTTGATGCAAGGTTGGTGCCATTGGAAAGCTAACTTATGGGGCTTCATTTTGGACACTAACGGACCACTTTTTGGCCTTGGAGACCACCCTCCGACCACCTTTCTTTCCGGTTGACCATAAAAAGTAGCTAGCTAACCACCTGACACTTTTGACCTGGTCGGCCGACCAGGGCAAGTGGTCGGCCTGCCTCCCTCAGTTTTGTCTCTGTGAGTTGATTCCAGCTGTGCCAGCTGGAGGTCACAGACTGGATCCTCCATACACGCGTATGAAGGATGTTTGCCCTTGGTTTGAAGCTTCTTTGAGAAGCTTTAGACTTGTTTGTCTATAAAGGGAGGCCTCCCCTTCCTTGTAGAGGGTTGAGATTTTGTTGGAAGGAAAATTATATCTCTCTCTTTGTATCTCTCCCTTTGAGCCCTAAAGTGTGAAGTTCTTGACCCTTTTGCATACAACTCCATAGCCTAACCCTTCCACCATTGGTCTAATCTTCTTGGAGGCCATTTTCAGAGGTTAAAGGTTGAGTTTTGGTCCCGAGGTTGTTGGTCTTCTTGAGCTTCAAGGGTAACCCTCATTTTCCCTCTTTAAGGTTTTATTTTGCTTCATCCTTTAGCCTTACTTGCAAGCGTTTTTGAGCTTTGTCATAAACTGAAAAAAGTCTTATTTTGAAGTCCTTAACATGTTTGTTTAAGACCATTTTTCTGTTGGGGGTCGTCTACCCCCTTGCATGCTTGTTTTCACCTTGTTTTGAGCCATGCACTTAGACCTTTGCATTGAGCTTTGTTTGGCCTTCTAGCCACTGAAATCCAGTGGATTTTCAGTGGCTAGCATACTATTTTGAGAGCCAAAATCAGAGAGAGCTGGCCTTCTCACCCCTTGTTTTGTTTTCTAGCATATTTGGCCTAACAAGGGAGCCCATGTGTGCATGGTTCCAAGCCATGTTTCAGACCATTTTTGGTGAGTCTTAGGACCTTCATGAGCTCTATCCAGAGCTTTTTTTTTCCGTATTAGGTGTCCCTCTTGCATGTGTAGAATAACCCTCTTCATAGCATATCAAAGGAGCCTATACTTGCATGCTTCCTAGCCTCATTTCAGGCCCTTTTTAGTGAGTTTTAGGGCCTGAATAACCTCTGTCTAGAGGTGGTTTTGTCATATTGAGTGTCCATCTTGCATGTGTAGAACAACCCTCTTCATGGCCTATCAAAGGAGCATCTCATTCTTGCATGCATAAACCATGTTTTAGTGAGTTTTTAGGCTTTATTTGGCATGTCATACCTCTGAATTTTTCTGGTTTAGTGGCCTCTTGAATGGTTAATATACTTGTAGTGTAAACCCTCTTCACTAGCTTGTATTGCATGTTGTTTTGGCCCTTGATTCTAGCACTTTTTGGCCATGCCTTAACCTGATATTGTGCATGTTTTGGACTACCTTAGCTCTGTTTTTGTGCCTCATGGTCGAATGATGTATGCTATGCATGGTTGTAGTTCAATATCCATGCCTAGCCTTGAGTTTTATAGCCTCTTGCATGCTTGAATAGAGGTGTTTGCATGTCTTGGCATCATTGTGCATGTTATTTCAGACCTCATACTTGTGCCATGTTCCTATGTTTTCCACTCCTTAAGTGCATTTGAGAGTTGTGCTTGTTTACCTCATTTTTGGACCATTGCATGAGCATCATTTCCATGCCTTTTGAGCCACCATTTTAGTCCATATTTGCTACTGTTTTGGTCTACATAGGGACTTTTGGGGGTGGTTTGGTCATTTGAGCATCGCTTTGCATACCTCTAGTGTAATCCACTACACTAGTTTCGGTATTTGGGCCACCTAGCATGCATTGTGTGAGGTGTTTGCATGATTCGGGACCCTTTCGTATGTCATTTCAGAGCTGGAAAATGTGTTGTTGTATGCTATATTACATGCTTGCCATGCCTTGGTAGAGTTGCACTTGGTGCCTTAGTTTTGGTCCCTTGCATTTGGGCATGTTTGCATGAGTGTTGTTGCTTCATTTCATCATGTTTGGCCACTGATTTGAGTGTGGCTGAGGTCCACTCATATTGGTTTAAGTCCATCTTGCATTGTGTGTGCCATATTATGTCATGTGCATTGAGTATGCCATTGATAGTTCATAGCATTGCCCATGCTAGTTGCACCTTTGCATATCCCTCCTTGCATGTTTGCGTGTCTTAGTTGCATTTCGTTTAGGATTGCATGCTAGTTGTTGCATTGTGTTTGCATGCCATGCCATTCTAGTTGTTGCATAGTGTTTGGAGTAGGGTTTAGTCCAAACACGGGAAACAAGGGACGTTTCGTACTCAAAGTGACGAAACGTGCTTCAATTCCCAGTCGCCGACACTCTTGACTATCCATGATAGAGTTGTTGGCTTTAGGTGTCCATTTGTGCATTCATTTCACATTGAGTCGTGTAATTCGACTCCTCAGCCATCATGCATCGAGATGCGTGATTGGTGGCATGAGGATCAAAGACTACACTCCCTAGAGCTCATGCAATGACGAGGAGAGTGGTTGTGCATACATATGTTGAAAATACTTTGCCATGCCCCTTTCCTGCTCTCTGCTGCAGCAAATCGGAAGCCAGCAGCAAAAACTGGTCAGCTGTATCCCTACAAGTTCCCATGGAGTTGTGTACAGTGTTTCGAGGTCAATTGTAAACAAAGGCAAATCGGGGCATCGCGATGGATTTCCCGACAAGGCAACTCGAGCATGCATGCATCTTTCATCATTCCGAACAGAGCTGAGGCAATCTACTTCATGTAGCATTGCATGCTAGTTTACTCGCTTTCTTAGTTAATTTGTTAATTAATTAGGGTTGTGTAATAATTAACTGTAATTCGTTATTCATTCGGTTGTGTATTATTTATTCAGACCCTTCGAGAGAGGGCAATGTTGTAATAAGTGTGCGTGTGTGTGATGTATGTCTTCCAACCCCACGTCTTTCTCCCTTTTATTTATCAGCTTATGATGGTTAGTTTTAGGGCACGTTTAAATTACCATCTTTATGCTCGTATGTTTGCATCCATTCATTTGTTTTGCATGCACCAGGCTCAGCGGATCATACTAACTGCATTGTATTTCAATTCTGAGTTGAATACGTGTATTAGTTGTTGCATTTCATATGCCATTTTTAGAATAGCCGAGCCTATCTTAGTTGCATTCTTGCATGTGTTGCATTAGGCATCTCAGCGTAGTTAGGATTCATACATGTTTTCTAATTAGCTTATTTCTTTGGCTTGGAGTACTTGGTAAGTATTTATGCTTTAGCATCCTTGCATGCGTGTGAGTGACTGCCATGATAGCATGCTTACCATGAGGCTATTTACTTATGTGATATAACTGCCTGAATGCCTATGGGTGAAGGTTGGGTTATTTGAATTGGAACGATTCATTGATTGCGAGTTTTAAGCCCACTAGATAGTGGCAAATCACCATGTTTTTCTAAGCCCACTTGAGGGTGGCAAAATCCGCATTTTAGCCTACTTGCGAGTAGCAAACCACTTTCAAAAAAATGAACATGAAATGTTTTGTTTCAACTCAGGCGATCCAGTCTATACTTGTATGATGTGCGCATCACATAGTAATTCTAGGCTAATAACCGGAATAAGAGCACATAATGTTTTCAAAACTCGATATCATGGTTAGAAGAGGCTGATCTTTGATCGGGCGAGCGGGGGTGCTCACGAAGTGACCTTCCCCAATCGTACCCAAGTTCCCGAACCGAGGCAACTTTGGTGATGACGGGCACGTGGCCTTAGGCACGAGTCAGGGTTTCCTAAATTCTCCCAAAATAAAATATTTAGGTGGCGACTCTGTATCTGGGAAAGCAGTCTGTGTTTGGCACTTCTTTCTAAAAATCAGTTTTTCAAAACGATTTGCCGGATTTGGACTCTTTGATGATTCATCGGTCTTGCATTGCACTCTGCGAGATTAGATACAAGACCGTGACATTGAGTCCTGAACTGTAGTAAGCCCAACGAACAAAACGGGATTCCCTCCCGGGATGTTCGGGGACGTCTACATGTTGCCTCTGTTTACACTGTTCTGCACCTCTAAGAATTTTGAAAATCCTAAGGTTGCTTCTAAACCACTCCCTGAGCATTTTGGGATACCACCAGCCAAGATAAAACACCACCGACTATGTAAAAATGGTCATCGACCAAAAATGGGATCACCGGCTGGATTTTGGTAGTCGGCCGGCACTGAAAGTTGCCGACTGGCCATTTCTTCCTGCAGAACACTGGTTTTGCTGCAACAGAGGACAGACAGTGCATGGCATGGAATTTGCAAGCCAAATGTATGCACGACCACCCTCCCTATCATGCTATGAACTGAAGGGAGTATGGCTCGCGACCCTCGGGCCACCAATCACACATTTCGATGCATGATGGCCAAAGATGTCAAGTGTGTGAATCAATATGAATGAATGCAACAAAACAAATGAATGCTACACACTCTATCATGTTGAATCAAGAGTGTCGGGGACTGAGGATTGAGGTACGTTTCGTCACTTCAAGTACGAACGTCCCTCATTCCTCATGTTTGGTTTGACATCCCAAACCAAACATAATGCAATGTATGCATTCCATATACAATGCAAAGCATGTAACCAATGCAATGCAACATGGGAATGTAAGGCAATGTAACATGAGTATGCCAAATACAATGTGATGCAAGCGTGTACACAAAACTAAGGTAACAAACATGTCAAATGTAACACAACCTAAGCATGCAATTCAAACTAATGTAACATGATCATGCCAAGTATACATCAATGTTATGTGATGCAACTAGCTAAGCATCATGCAATATACCGAATACACGAACATGATGCAATACAAGCATGCAAATATCATGAATGCAAACATGCCCAAATGGGCTTAAACCAAAAGGCACCAACATTCAAAACAAACATGTACACATATTGGTCTAAACACTATGCAACAATGCACAATCCTCAAACATGAGCAAAATGGGACAAACATGAGAGCATGACAATGTAATCAACTCTGAAATCATGTGAAGAGTGATGCCAAATCATAAACACAAGTGAAGCATAGCATGCCAATGGACTTAATGCTCAAAACTAGCCAAAGGGCTTACACCATGGCCATATCAACCAAGCCCCAAAGGGCCAAGATGACCCAAAACAGTCCCAAGGCAGACCAAAACAAGGCTAGAACATGCATGGGGTGAGGCCAAAACATGCTATAAAGGCGAGCACGAAACATGACACATACAAGGCCCAAAAGGGGAAATGCACCACACCTACTACAACCAATCATGGCATGAATTAGGCCAATAAAATCAGAGTTATAATATGTCAAAATAAGCCCCAAAACCCAATGAGAAGGCCTCCCAAAGACCTAATCATGGAGGCACATACAATGGTCCAAACATGGAGCATAAGACAATAACTCTTCAAAGCATTGAAAGGATGGTGAATGCAAGCACACAAGCATGGAGCATGGACTGAAATGGCATGATAAGTGATTCCAAATCACTGAAATAGCCCAAATAAAGCATGCTCATGACTCATATACTCAAAGCTAACAAGCTAGGATACATGGTGGCTATACAAAACATGGCAAATATGACTGAATCAACACCACAAAGAGCTTAATCATGTCACAACATAACTAAAAGCTTCATGAAGTCAAGCTAAAACATGCAAGTATGATGGTTTAAATGCATGATACATGTTATGACAATAGAGGGGATTACAAAGCAAGTGCATGATGTAAACAATAGGCCATCGAACCAACATGAAACAAAGGTCTAACATCATAGACTAACACCAAATACCCTCTGAAATGGAGCCAAATAAAACTATGCAAACATGCTACCTTTATGAACCCTAAATGCACACAAATGAGTCACAAGGGGAGAGAGGTGTCCCTCCCCTATACAAGACCTCAAAATCACTTCTCCACCACTGAAAATCCTCTGGATTTCAGTGGTGAGAAGGCCAAAACAAAAGGGTTACAAAGCCCAAAGAGGAAGGCACAAAAAGAGACCAAACAAGGCCTAAGAGGGGGTGGACGACCCCCAACATAAAAGTGACCTTAATGAAACATCTTAAGCATGAAAATACAGAACTTTTATCAGTTATACACTAAGCTCGAAACAATATGTAAATAGGTCTAAAACCTTAAGCAAAAATGGGAAATAAAAGGGTAAGTTCTCACCCTTGAAGAACACTCCAAGAACACCAACTTCAGCACCTCCTTTTGATCAAAAACCAACTCAAAACTCTGAGATCAACCTCTTAAGACCTCAGCAACCAAAGTATAGTGTAACACTAGGTGTCTTAGTGCAAAACTAAGAACAAAAACCCCTTTTGAACACTTTTACACACACAAATGTAGAGAGAGAGTGACATATATCATATATCTCAGAGTTGTTCAACCTCTGGAAAGGGAGGGGAGGCCCTCCTTTTATAGGAATTCAATTCCTAAGCTTCTTGCAGAAGCTAACAAAAGGAAGCAAATCCCTCCATACACGTGTATGGAGGGGGTGTATTGTGGATGCTAGCTGTGACAGCTGATATAAAATATCTGCCGAAAGAAGATGGAAAGGGGTCGGCTAGAAAATATGGCCGATTGACCAAAAAAAAATAGCCGACTGACCAAAAATATTGCCGACGAACCAAAATATTTGGTCGGTAGCAATAAAACAGGGTCGGTGGCCTCAAGCTAAGGCCGGTTATGTGTGGGGATGTCCAACAAGCCATTCCCTGCCCTCAGAAGCAAAAACACAAGTGTTTGGTGCACAACCAAGCACAAAACAAACAAGTCGAGAGGTCTTGAGGCAAGGCGCGCGACTGAAACCTCCGAGAACTCAAGACAAACACGAACATGGATGATCATCGAGTGTTCAAATGATGATGTCTAAGTTTTGAGGACGATAAAAAATGGGGTGTCTACAATACGAAAAAATATCTAATAGTCTAGCCTGTAGGGCATGGGCTCTCTGTTCCCAAAATCTGTGTCCTAGTCTACATAAGGGGTGTTTGTTTCAGCTTTTCAAAGCTAATTTATAGCTTTTAGCTTTGAAAAAGTTATTTTAGATTGTTTGGTTAAACTTATTTCAAATAGTTTCTGATTCTAACAACTTATTTTAACTCAAAAAAGTTAATTCTGAGAAGCTGCTCACCCCTTGCTTCTGATTATCAGTTTCTGCTGTGGACATGTTAATTTATGGTTATACTCTTAGATTTTTTATTTTTTATTTTTTTAAAAATAGAAAAAAACCCAAATGGACTATAGATTATTATTATTTTTTTTATGAGAAATGTAGACAAGTATTAAATAACAAAAAATAAAAATTAATTGAAAAAGCTATTTTACAGCTTATTTAACAAACGCTACTCAGCAACTTAAATCTATAATCCAACAGCTACACCAAATAGATTAAAAACTTCTAATTAAAGTCATAATCTATAATCTATTAAGCTATAATCTATAATTTGTTTTAACAGCTACACCAAACGAGACCATAGTCCTCAACACTCTTCCAATCAAGCAAGATCCTTGTATTTTGAGACTTCTAATTTAGATCCCTGCCCTAGTGTCCTCTATCAATATCGGCTCCATTCAATATAGAAGTTAATAGGTCTCCAATCTCGAATTTGTTTATCCATTGTTCTGTGCCATAAAATGTACCCAAGTTGGTTGTTATTTTGGGCTCCCATACATCTTAAGAGCATAGAATTTTTACCAGACTTCCCCAAGACATAGCATCATTATATATATATATATATATATATTGCTTCTCCTAAATTGTTTGATTTATTTGGCGGTGCTTTCCAATTTCCTCTGTGCATGTCAGGCTTCCATTCTAGCCTTACATGAAGCTAATGGCCATTTGTTGGTTAGGCCTACCCCATTGTAATGGTGCTTGCTATGCTTACGAGTGTCTTATTCGTCCGTGTTTACCTGTGAATCCACAAGGAGTTATCAATTTGTCGAGCATGAGGACGAACCTCTTAATGTAGAAAGCTTTCTAGCCATGGCAGAGATGTATGTTAAAGAGAATAGATCTGAAGCTTTGGAGAAACTCATTGACAGAAAGGTAAGCCATACTCAGTAAGCCTGTCAACAATAGATAAGATATCTAATGAGCAGTGTTTGAATAATTGGATAATTTCCATAGAAAGCTAAATATTTGTTAACAGAGTTTATGTTTTCATTAGGCTTTGAGTCAGCAAAGTTCATGTTTATAATGTCATATGATAGGATTGTTACGTGCAAATGCTGATATGCATGCATACATAATTGTCAAAAACTCAGATTTTTCAATTTGGGTACACACAGAATATGCATGACAACGTATATTCTCTCTCTCTCTCTCTCTCTCTCCCTCTATATATATATATGCTGTTGATTACCTTTTTGCCTTCGCGTTAGTCCAATCATACAATGCCAAATCCATGAGTAGCAACAAATATAGTAGCAAAAGAAAAGGTTGAGACAAAAGAAATTGTTGAGGCAAAAGAAATGGCTGCAGCAATTCAGGTAAAGTTTCTTATGATGCTTCTAAAAGCCACGAGTTTTATCAGCTTTTGTTGTGAGATTCCAGTGAGTGTTAGTGTTGGTCTTCCTTAGATTGAAATGACAGACACAATCCTCCATTGGGGTTAGAATTTGGAAAGAGGAAAAATTCATTGTTATTTTAGACAATACACAATATATTTGAATGTTTTGGATATTCATGTACTCGTATTACGTCTCCCAATATCAAAGGATTAAGGGTTTATGGAATTTCGATGCCTAGACATAACCACACCCGATACTCATACTGAAGTCATGTAACAAATGTTAAACCGTGATTGAGTTTATCATTGATAAGTATATCCTCTACAAACCATCTTTGTTGTTAGTCCAAATTCAAAGAGCCTAATGTTGCTGAAGAGGATGTCAAAACAGTGGAACCAAAGAAGAAAATTCTTGCAACTTCAACACAATGGGTAAGGTTTCCTACGTTATTTTCTATTATATTTATGTTTTTACTTAAAGACAAAGACACCTATGAATCATTTGTTATTTCCCTTTTCAGTCCAAATTCAATGAGCCTAATGTTGCTAAGGAGAATGCCAAAGCAGGAGAACTAAATGAGGAAAATCCTGCAGCTACAACAGAACAGGTAATGTCTCATATCGTATTTTTCATTATATTTTGGCTCCTTGATGTAGACACCCCATTTTTGACTGCCCTTACGACTTGGGCACCATTATTTGCACACCCAATGATGAATGTGTATGCTTGTCAAGTACTCGAAAGTTCTCAGCGGATTGCCACAACTTTGAACCTTAAAACCCTGCCAACCTTGTGCCTTGTTTTTGCACAA
This sequence comes from Camellia sinensis, assembly GCF_055761805.1. Classification (NCBI taxonomy): domain Eukaryota; kingdom Viridiplantae; phylum Streptophyta; class Magnoliopsida; order Ericales; family Theaceae; genus Camellia; species Camellia sinensis. Next base: position 46,610,957 of record NC_138962.1, on the reverse strand, counting down.
AAACTCCAGCCTTTCAAACCTGAAAAACTTGGGACCTTTAGGCCCATTTTTGTGGCCTGCTGGCTACAAGTGTGTTTTGCAGATATTTTATGACAGCTATGCCAGCTGTTTACACAAATGCTTACATCTGCTCCTATGTGTATGGATGGATGTTTCTGAGGGAGTGGCCTGTTTTTCTATAAATATGGGACCTCCTCTTTCATTTTTGAGGCTTAGAAAAATTAAAGCAAAAATTAATTTTCTCTCTCTACAATTCTTTCTCTCTCTTGAAATTTCTTGAGCTTTTACCTATACACTCTTAACCAAACCTTGCCATCTTTGAGCTGAGGTACTTTTGAGCCTAACTTGAGCTCTTGAGGGTGTGTATGTGTTGAATTATTGCTTAAAAGTGTTCTTTTCTTCAAGAGGTATAAGAGTTTGCTTGTTTCATTGCTTTAGTTGCTTATTTTCTTACTGTTTTTCTTTTATTTTTGGGTTGTATAAACTCCGTACTTTTGGGCTGAAAATTGTGGTTTAAGGTCTTACAGGGTGGAGAGGTGGTTCACCTTTCTCTTCACCTTACTTCTCTAGCCTTTACCCTTGTGTTTCCCACCTTTACAATATCTTTTTTTTGATCTTTTAAACACTGAATTTCATAGTTATTTCAGTGGCTAAAAACATGTTTTGAAGTGCAAAATTGGAGGGGTTAGCCTCCCCTCCTTGTGTCTTGTTCACTAGCTTAACTAGCCCTATGTTGTAGCTTACTATTTTAGTCATTTTTGTCTTAATTCCAACACTTTTTTTGCATGTTTTAAGACTGTTTTGGGACTATTTTAGTTGTTCATTGCATTTATGCTTTGTTTTGCATGCTTTAGCTTAGTTGTCCTCATAGGTTTGGTGTTTTAGGCCTTAGTCACCATCATATTTGAGTTGATAGCATTTTTTTATCGTTTTTTTATACTTGTTTTTACCCCTAATCACTTCTGCAACCTCCCTCATTTCTTGGCTTTTGCTTTGCTTTGAAGGTTGGTTCAAACTAGTTGCTTGTTTAAAGCATGAAATTGAGGTCTTGTGCTTAATGGTTTAATCCCTTTAGGGGTTCATTACCAACGGAATGACACTTCTATCATGTCTAAAACAACTCTTGGTTTGATGCCTCTTTCCATTAGAGGCTTAAAGCTGACCTTTGGACTTACTGAATTAAAGAATGGAAAGGTAATTAAAATGGAATAATAAAACTTGGACTAAAATGATACAAGATAATAACTTGGTTTGGGTTCAATCAAACGTTAATTGAACCCTTGAGTCTTGGGTCGTTTCATACTCATTAGTGATGAAAACGGTTCAAGGGTCATTGTCAACCATTTCCCTTGATCATCCATGATAGGGAGGGGGTTTTAGATCTTATTTGTTGCATTTATTGAACTTGCACACTTTGATTCATAAGCCATCATGCAATGAAATTGCATCGGTTGATGGTTTGTGAATCAAGTTTACTACTCCTTTGAGCTGTTTGATGATAAGGAGGGATAAGTTGTGCAAACGACCCTTGAGAATATCTTGTGCTTGCTTTATTTGTTCTCTGTTGCAGTAGGAAAAACTAGTTATTAGTGGCTAGTAGGCCACCACTTTTGGCCATCTGGCCACCTTTGCAAAATTAGGCAGTGTACTTTTCTAGCAAAACAGAGTTAGTTTTGAGGTGAAAAATAGTGCAAGTGTTCTACTGTGCAACAGAGGCATCTGGCAGCAGAACAGTGGCCTTTTTCGGGTGGAAATCCGTGCATGCATGAGCACTCCTTGTTTCCCGAGGCAGAGTAATTAGAATAGCTAGTTTAGTACTTCTTTCTTGTTTGATTAGTTAATTTGTAATTAATTAGTTCGTTTTGATTTGTAATTAATTAATTAGTTAGTTCAATTAGTTAGTTAATTTGTTGTAATAATTAGTTAGCTAGTTTAGTTGATTATTTCATTCATTTTGTAATTTGTAGTAATTAGTTTTAGCTAGTTAGTTTATTCGGATCCTCCTGTGTAAAGGCGCAAATGTTGTAATAACGTATATGCCTTCCAACCCCACGTCTTTCTCCCTTTTATTTACCTGCTTATGATGGTTAGTTTACATGCATCATGTTTCATTTAGCATCTCTCATGTTTGCATCCACTTGTATTGCATGCATTGAGGCTCAGTTTATCATTCTAACTCGCGTTGTTAGTTTAATGCTTCTTTGAATACGTGCTTAGACCGCATGTTATCAAATTGATTCATATGTCATGTTAGTAACCGAGCCTAGTAATTGCATATCGCATGTGGTGCATTAGTCATATTACATTAGTTAGGATCATGCATTTTTTCTAATTTTTTTATTTTGGCTTGGAGTACTAGGTGAGCTTTTACTTGTTTTAGCATATTGCATAAGTATGATTGTTGCCATGAGGCTAATGGCTTAAATGATATAACTATTTGAATGTCTGTGAGTGAAGGCTAATTGCTTGAATTGGGATAATTTAATTAATGTCTATTTTTAGCCCACTTTCTTGAGTCACACATTCACAGACTCTTTTAAAAAACAAACATGAAATCAAATGTTTCAATTTTTGTAAATTAGTCTATACTTGTGTGCAACACATAGTAAAGTTAGTCTAATAATCGGAACAAGAGCATATAATGTAGATAAGATTCACATCATGATTAGTGGAGGTCGCTCTTTGATCGGGCGATTATGGATGCTCAATTCATGACCTTCCCCTCTCGTACTTAAGTTCCCAAGCCGAGACAATTTTGGTGATGACGGACACGTGACCTTTGGCATGAGTCATGAGTTTCCTAAATTTTCTAAAAATATTTAGGAGGCGACTCTGTATCTGGCAAAGCAATCTATTTTTGACATTTTGATTCAAAATTGATTTTCTAAAAGATTTGCTAGATTTGGACTTTTTTGTATTTTCTATTTCACATTGCACTTGTGGAATCAGATTCAAAACCACAAGAGTCCGAACTGTAAGGCTTATCGTCTTCTGAAAGGAGCGCGAAAAGTCGAGCTATAGTTTCTGGCGACTCTGCTGGGGAATTTAGTGAACTTGGCTTGAACTTCGTGATGTGAACTTTTTTCTACACTTATTTGTTCTTTGCATTTGCATTTGCATTGGTGAGCTTAAATCACTGTGTTTGCCGACTGCTATGCCTAGATGGTCTGCCGAAGGCTTGCCTAAAAGCTTATCAAAAGGTTGACCGGTCATGGGCTCTGCCATGTTGGGAACATAACCCTTGGATCTGGACTACTGCTGTACCGCTTGATCCTCTTTTCACTTCTCAGTGTTAGGTGTGAGAGGCATATTAGGTATTCTTGCTGAGGTACCCTTTTTGACTATTTGACCTAGTTATATATAGTGAAACCATAGTGACTGTTCCAAACTAGGACAGGATGCTTACCCGTGTAGGATGTTGTGAAACTCATTGTTTGAAATAGTGCAGCCTAGATAATGCCAAAAATCTAGGACAAGGTAACCCTACCCTCTCATAGGGGTGTGTTGGTTCTTTTACTTGTATGTGCCTTTTAAGTGAAACTGTACAGGGTGGTTGATATTAGTATGAGTTTGAGAACAGAGTTCAGTAAAGATTATAGTTCAGCTATGTGTTTTGACTGTTGTGAATTGGGGCCGAAGTGATGTCCGAGTTTTGATTGTGTTTTTCTTTCATTCTTTTTGCTAGGTAGTTTACCATCATAGCTTCAGAAAGACCCGATATTTCCCAAGTTGTGTGGACTCATTTTGGCGGGCTTTGTAAAGCTTAAGACCTTGTTGGTGGTTAGCTCATGTTAGTGTCGCTTCCGCTAGTCACTCGACGAAGAAGGAACATGCGGTCAGTAGCATCAGTACAAAGCACTCTGCAAACACCTATCTGCTCTCACTCAATCAGTTCACCAGCATCTAGTTCACCCAGACCAGCAATCGCACAGAATACAGCACAAAATGCAAAGAAATTCGCTACCATGATGACGACTTTCCAAAGAACTATGGACATTGTAAACCAAAGGATGGCTGCACAAGATGAGATTATTGCCGATCTACAATGTACATTTAGGGCATTCATATCAACCGTGCATCCGATCCTGACTACTTAGCCAAACCCGGATCTATCCCCACCGGTCGAAAATCTGCCAGTCCCGGATCCTCAGGACATGTTTTCCCCGGCTCCAGCTTATCGGCCTCCAGCTTAACCTCCTACAAGAATTTTTCCATTTGATATTAATGAAATTGATTCGGCCTTAGTCAAGATTGCTAGATTGGAGAAAGCATTGAAGAAATCCCAGGGCTTCAATTCTATTCCAGATATCGAAGATGGGTACACTGAGGCTTCAATCATATTGCTAGAGAAATTTAAGATGCCCCACATCGACATATTCGATGGAAGTGGGAATCCAATTGTGCATGTTCAGTTGTTTTTAGATGTATTGAGGCCCATGGGTTTGTCTAGGGCACAAAAACTTTTCTTGTTTGGGAGAACCTTGTCTAATGTAGCGGTGATCTGGTATGCTAAGTTGGAGGACTCTACAAAGCAGAATTGGGAGGAGTTATCTGAGGCGTTTGTCAATTAGTATTCATATAACACCCAGATAGAAGTAACCATTAGTTAGCTAGAGGCTACTACCTAAAACTCCAAAGAATCATTCATTGATTTTGTCGCCCGGTGGAGAGCCAAGGTAGCCCCGAATGACAAATAGGCCTACCGAAAGAGAACAAGTTCGACTAGTGGTACAAAACCTTGAACCAGACATGTTGCAGAGAATGATAGTGGCACCGTTGTCCGCATTTGCTTCCTTACAAGAGCTGGGGGTCCAGATTTAGAGTGCATTCAAAAAGGGTATCATCCACAGAACAAGTGAACCTGCAAGAAGGCCGTTCTCTCGGAATACTAATGCTAGTAGTAGCACTATTCCACGGCCTGCGGATGTCAATACTGTTGTTTCAATAGCCAAGATGGCTGATCCTTTCACTACTGTTACAACCTCACAACCTTCACAAAGCACCGGTCCACTCCAAAATCGAAGACTTTTTACTTCACTTCATATGAGCCCAACCCACGCCCTCAAGCTATTAATGCAAAAAGGGCATTTCAAGCCTCTCGATCCACGTCCACTTCCAGAACCATTGCCACCCAAACATGACCCTACCCAGTATTGTATCTTCCACCAACAACATGGCCATCCCACAGACATGTGCTACCGTCTACATCATGAGTTCCAGGATCTTATTGACAACAAAGTCATCGCCTCACCTTCCAAACCCAACGTAATAACTAACTCACTTCCTGCACACAACCAAGTCCCTCCACCTAGAAAAATTAACCACATCCATACACTATTGTCCACCTTCAACCCTAGCATATACATTACCTCATCCCACCTACAAAAACTGGAGGTCGTTATTCTAGAAGGCACAGACATGTGCATGATGGATCTAACACCACAAACCTAATCCAAGCCCGTGGCAGTAGAAATAGAGAGAGAAAAGAATGCACTAAAGACAAGGTCGTCTGATACTCGTGTCATAGAGAAGGGGTTCTCGCTCGCAGAGAAGTATGATCCCAGTTTATACATTGTGGCCATCGATTAGCCAAAGTCGGCTGGACTTTCTCAGTATTAATGCTATTAGGGAAGACCAAATGGTGTAGAATCAAAATGAGTGGCCCGAGCAAGGCTTGAATGACATAGCAAACCTAGAGGAGGATCTGACAGAATTGGAAGAGGATCTGGAGGATCTTTATTTCTTCGAGGAAGAAGATACTAGCTATGTGTAGATAGGATAGTGAGACCCAGCAAGCTAGAAACAAGCAATGGATGATTGAGTGTGGAAGAGTTTGATGTGGAGGAACAGATAGGAGAGACTTGGAGGAACACACATGAGAGATTGGGACAAAAAAGGAAATCACTGCTAGTGGCAAGGCCAAAGCTACACCTTTGACTGAGAAAGAATAGGCACTAGAACAATTTCAAAGGGAAAGGATAGAGGAGATCCAGGCGAAAATAGCTCTGGAACAGAAAGGGAGAAAAGAGAAAGAAGAGGTTGAGTTCACAACCGGCAGTGTTCAAAATGCCAAGAAAACCGAGTGGGAACACAATGATCAGAAGAGAATGTTAAAGAAACTCAAAAAGTATCAAGATGATGAAACCCAAGCTGTAGTGGAGGAAGAATGGTGTGATGGTGGGGCACGTGATGTTAACATGCTCAGAATAGAACCTGATAGTAGCCTAGCCATGACCGCGGGGGAGTGGTGGGAAGATAACGATCTAAGCCATGCATACACGGATGAAGGGTGGAAGGATGATACCCCTGATGATACGTGGTATACTAATGAGATTGATCATCTGATCCGCAGTGGTTGGTACTTTAAACCTCTGACTTTAGATCAGCCAGAATCTTCTAACAGAGAGGCTGAGAAAGCAAAGGAGAAAGATGTTGAAGAAAACTTTGTCTTGAAACAACTAAAGAAGATCTAGGCCGACATATCCATCTGGGGACTGATAATGGCTTCTTGGAAACAAAGACAAGCCCTGCTCGAAGCAATGAATCGAACCAAACTGCCTATTGACACCACCGTTGGCCAATTGGTGTCGTTGGCCATCTCTGGAGACGTTATGCTAGTAATATCCTTTACGGATAAAGAATTGCCTCTCGAGGGCGCCAACCACAACCGTCCTTTATATGTAACCTTGGAAAGTCAGAAAAAATAGATTCTGGTGGTGTTAGTAGATACTAGGTCGTCGATCAATGTATGTCCAGTGAGAACTGTCTATGTCATCGGTTTGAGGCTGATTGACTTTACACCCACGACGAACCTTGAACGGACGTTTTGTCTGCCAAGGGGAAGATTTCCCCCATTCTGTGGATTCTCGGAGCCTTGGTATGACTGGGATACAAAGACTAGGTATCCTGGGTTCGAGATCTTCTTCGGGCACCAGTTACCAGAAGAGGAAGATAAGCAGGTAGACCAAAGCACTAGTATGGATCAAGGCAGGGCTACGAGCTTGGTTATTAAAGAGGAGGAGTTGCTGGGAAAGGCATTGGTTGACTTACTGGTGAGTGCTACTGCTGGAGCTAAGTCTGCCAACTTGGGGGATAGTTTTACTATCTCAATGATCGGGGATAAACCAGCAGAGGATTTTACTAGTCTTGTCGTGGATGCATCTGAGGTTCCGCACTTGATCTGGAAGTTTGAGAAAGGCACCGTTGGCAGTTCTGAATCAGATAGTGAGTCCGAGTTTGATTCCATTGAGTCTGTGGAGTCGAAATCAGATTCAAGTTCTTCAGAGTCTGGCATCTCCGGGACTAGTAACCTGGATGCCAAAGTCCTGTCCCGATCCTCTTTTTCTTTTTCTTTTGAGTCCACTGTAACTGAGGAGCCAGATCTTTTGAATGGGAATGAGGTAGACTTTGCTTATTACTTTGCGCCTTTGGTTTGTTGTACTGATCTTGATTTCCAAAATTTTGACTTAAATGAAAAGGAAGAAATTCCTCGGGCTTTGAAAAACTTGGTTGATATTGAGGAGGAGAGGCGTGTTAAGCCCTGTACAGATGAAATCATTGCTATTAATGTGGGTACTGAGAAGGATCCGCGCTTGGTCTAGATTGAGTGCACGTTGTCTTTAGAGGAACGTGAGCGTTTAATCGCTTTATTACAAGATTTCAAAGATGTTTCGGTGCGGTCCTACGAAGACATGCCTGGAATTGATCCTGAGATTGTACAGCACCGGATCCCTCTTGACCCTGAGGCCCCAACAGTTAAGCAAAAACTACGCAGAGTTCACCCAGATTGGGTTTTGAAGATCAAAGAAGAAGTTGCCAAACAGATTGAGGCAAGGTTCTTGCTTGTATCTAAGTATCCGACATGGTTGGCCAATATTGTTCAGTCCCAAAGAAAGGTGGCAGAATCAGAGTTTGTGTCGACTTCAGAGATATGAATAAGGCTAGTCCGAAGGATGATTTTCCGTTGCCGCATATTGATGATTTGGTAGACTTCACCGCGGGCCATGCATTGCTCTCGTTCATGGATGGGTTTTTTGGGTATAACCAGATTTTGATGGCACCTGAGGATAGGGAGAAGGCCACTTTCACTACTTCGTAGGGCACTTATTGCTATCGAGTCATGCCGTTTGGGTTGAAGAATGCTGGAGCCATTTATCAAAGGGCTGCAACCACCATTCTACACGACATGATCCATAAAGAGGTTGAGGTGTATGTGGACGATATAATTGTCAAGTCCAAAAATCAAAAAGGCCATTACACCGCCTTGGAGAAATTCTTTCAGTGAATCAGAGAGTATAAATTGAGGTTGAACCCACAAAAATGCACTTTCGGCGTAACAACAGGAAAAATGCTGGGATTCCTGATCACACAGAGAAGAATTGAGGTAGATCTTTCCAAAATCAAGGCCATCTTAGAAATGTCACCACCAAGGACTGAAAAAGAGGTGCGCGACTTTCTAGGTAAAGTGCAATTCATAAGACAGTTTATTTCAAAACAAATCTTGACTTGTGTCATGCCCCAAAATTTGGACAATTAAATATTAAATTAGGACTAAACCCCAATCAATATTCCATCATCCAAATCCTAGGGGTGAAACAAAAGCTAAACGTTCATGTCTCCAAAGGGTTTAAGTAAATTTCCATCCTCAAAAGATTACAAGGGATTAAAAAAAAAAAAACTAACAAAACCCCAACCAAACCATACACCATAATTTCATAACTAACCAATACCTCCAACATTAAACTAACAATAAATAGTTAAAATAACTCAAATAATGTGAAGTTACAAACCATGTCAAATTATCAAAATACCAAGGTCATAAAAAAATAATAAATACATAAACTAATATCAACCGTAAGCTTAAGAAAACAATTGAAGTCCAAACGACATGTCCAACAACTATAGTTATTTTTCGTTACCACCATAGCCTCAACTAATCCTGCAAACGAAGCTTGGTTGCGCTCAAATAGAACACACCTGAGACGCCAAAAGACAAAACGGGTTAGTATACAAGTATACTAGTATGAGTACAAGAGTTGATACCTACGTGTCCACAAGACACAATCAAAAATACATTTAATTATTGTTACGGGACAATAAAAGGAATTCCTGTTGGAACAATCTTCTGTGTACAATAAATGAATTGAAAAAAATCAAACAAATAAAACAAATTACTTACCGAATTTATTTTACCGAACCGAATAAATATTTAAACGATCAAGTCAAGTGTGTGACACTCTGTCCTTAAGACAGATTCACCCCGCTACAGTGTTACAGATAAAAGGCGTATATCTCCCAAGATACAATGATCTTCACAAATTGTAGTAGCACTCAAAACAATTTGTTCAGTGAACAAAAACTTGTGTTCTTACTCTCTGAATTTTTCCTAAAATAATATGAAGATTATATCATGCAAGAGAGCAAAACTAGAAGGAAAATGAAGAATTATGGATGTCCCAAATGCTGGAAATGAATCTGAATTTATAGGCAACAAGGTGACCTTTCAAACTACCCAAACATGTAGAAATTTGAAGTGAACAGGTGTTGGATTCAAACTGGACAAGTCTACTGCCAGTTTTTGAATCTATTCGGCAGTTATGGATCTGTAACTGCTGGGCAATTATTAACATTGTTAAAAACAGTTTAAATTGCTGGAATTCGGACTGGAAGAGGCATAAAACTTGGACATAAAATTTAAATTCAATTTTGGCACCAAATTTAAATTTAATTTCGTAAAGAATTTATGGAGAAAATTCAAATAAATTTTGTCCAAAAAATTAATGTTAGAACTGACCTGACCCATAACCCACACCCGCGCCCAGCCCGGCTCGGACGGCCGGATGGATGGCAACGGCACACACACGTGTAGTGGTTTGGGCTAAGGTTCCATTTGTTCAAAACTCCTCCCTTTTACAAACTTGGGGTGCCCCTTGGGGCCTAATCCAAGGTTATACACTTAGAGCTTATATACTCACAAAACCTCTCTTAAAGTTTCAATGTGGGATAACCCATTTTTAAGGAAACTTATATTTAATTCTTTAAATGTCCATTCCACGAACCCAAAAACGACATCAAGTTCCCATTCACTCATAAGTGGTTTTGATGAACCGTTTTCACCGTGTGGCTTCTTTGGGCCCACCTCAAAAGACGTGTGGACCCCGCTCAATTTTGGGCTCAAAGTTGGCCCAAAATAAGCCTATAAAAACCAAATTTTCCAACAATCCCCCACATGAATGGAATTTGACGGAGAGAAAATGCAACAATATGATCTAATTACAGAGAGTACAGAAATTGGAAATATTCTGCAAAGGATAGGTAGCTTTTGGCTTTGAACCTCCCTTGTGAGACACTATCGGATTTACTAGCTAACTAGTGAACATGATGTCTTGAACTGTTCAGCCATTTGTGTAAACCAAGACAATAGAACGCACACATTATATTCCTAGACACAGTTTAGTTCTCATTATTGTGTTCATTTTGGCCCTAAACAACCTGGTCTTTTATGAGTGCTCTAGAGAATTGTAGCCCTTTACAAATCTCATAGAACCGGCCCAGTTCACACTCATATAGGTGATTCTTATGAAAAGTATCCTGCCATATTCCATTAGGTTCACCTAGATATAAGAATCATTAAAATTTTACGTAACCTAAACCGCTACAGACATTACTATTTCATCATAGAAATGGGTAAGAGTTTGACTCCCCAGTGATCCTTCTGAGTCATACACAACTCGGTTGTCCCTTTGAACCTAAATCTTGGGATCTCCAGTCAACTACGTTGGGTTGCCGTCGTGGTAACTCTTATTTAATAGGCTTAAGTCCCATTCCCCTCGATGAATTCTCAACTAACTCTCTTGCTAACCCTTTCGTTAGTGGATCCGCTATGTTGTCTTTGGACTTCACATATTTAATAGAAATAATTCCATTAGAGAGTAGTTGTCTCACGGTGTTATGTCAACGACGAATGTGACGTGACTTACCGTTATACATATGACTCTATGCTCTACCAATTACTGATTGACTATCACAATGTATGCATATAGCAAACACCAGTTTTGGCCACATTGGAATATCTTCAAAGAAGTGGTGAAGCCATTCTGCCTCTTTCCAGCTTTGTTTAAAGCTATGAATTATGATTCCATAGTAGACCTAGCAATGCAAGTTTGTTTGGAAGATTTCCAAGATACAGTCGCCCCACCAAGAGTAAAGACATACCCACTAGTAGACTTTCAGTCTCTAGTATCCGATATCCAATTTGCATCGCAGTATCCTTCAAGTACTGCTGGATATCTAGTATAATTAAGCCCAATGTTACAGGCAAATCGGAGATATCTTAGAACCCTTATAATTACTTTCCAGTGTTCTACTCCTAGATTACTCGTATATCTACTTAATTTACTTGTTGTATAAGCTATATCTGAGCGAGTGCAGTTCATCAAGTACATTACGCTTCCAATAATTTGGGCATATTCTAATTGAGAAATACTTTCCTATAGATTCTTAGAAAGAAACAAATTAACATACACAGGTGTTCTAGCAAGATGATCATCATCTTTGCTAAATTTGTGAAGTATTTTCTTAATGTAATGTGATTGTGACAAAGCATAACCTTCTGATGTTTTGGTAATTTTCATCCCAAGAATTACATCAGCAATGCCCATGTCCTTCACGTCAAAATGTTTACTCAACATTTTCTTGGTAGTTTTAATCATGTCATTATTACTACCTATAATGAGCATATTATCCACATAGAGACATACAATAACATAACATTTGTCTGTGTTTTTAATATAAACACATTTGTCACACTCATTAATTTTGAATCCATTTGACATCATTGCTTTGTCAAATTTTTCATGCCCTTGCTTTGGCGCTTGTTTTAAACCATATAATGATTTAACCAATTCACATACTTTCTTTTCTTTTCCTGGAATAGAAAATCCTTCTGGTTGTTCCATGTAAATTTCTTCATCTAACTCACCATTTAAGAAAGCAGTTTTCACATCCATTTGATGAATTTCTAGATTGTACAACGATGTAATAGCAATAAGCATTCTAATGGATGTTATTCTAGTAACCGGTGAGTATGTGTCAAAGTAATCAAGACGTTCTTTTTGTCTAAAACCTTTGACTACAAGTCTTGCCTTGTATTTGTCAATTGGTCCATCTGTTTTCATTTTTCTTTTGAAAATCCACTTGTACCTAAGAGGTTTATAACTTGGTGGCAAATCCACCAATTCCCAAGTGTGATTTTGCAGGATGGCTTCAACTTCGCTGTTTACAGCTTCTTTTCATAAAGAAGCCTCAAGACTGGGCATAGCTTCTTTAAAAGTTAAAAGCTCATTTTCTAACAAAAATGTTAGAAAATCAGGACCAAAATATTTTGAGATTCTAGCACGTTTACTACGCCTAGGTTTCTCTACATCAATTTGATCTTGCTCTTGTTTTTGATCTTGTTCTTGATCATTACTAGTAATAGCATCAAAAGATCTTTTCTTATTACTAGTCTCTTGTCCAATCTTATTCAGAAACACATGTTCAAAGAAATATGCATTCCGAGATTCAATAATAGCATTTACATACATTTCAGAATGTTCTGATTTATGAATCAAAAATCGATATGCACGACTATTCTTGGCATAACCAATGAAAATGCAATCATTGGTTTTAGGACCTATCTTAGTCTTTTTAGGACTAGGAATAGCCACTTTAGCCAAACACCTCCACACTTTTTAGTATTTGTAGGATGATACTCTCCCATGCCACATTTCATAAGGTGTTCAATTTACTTTCTTTCGGGGTACTTTATTAAGTATATAATTAGCAGAAAGTATTGATTCCCCCCACAAGTTCTGAGATAATCCAGAATTAATTAACATGGCATTCATTATTTCTTCTAAAGTCCTATTTTTACTTTCAACAATTCCACTTTGCTGAGATGAGTAAGGAGCGGTGGTTTGATGAATTCTTCCATGTTCTTTACAAAATTCACCAAAAGGCGATTCATATTCACCACCTCTATCACTTCTTAGTTTTTTAATTTTCTTACCAAGTTGATTTTCAAATTCATTCTTATATTGAATGAAAGTTTCCAAAGCTTCATCCTTGGTTCGAATTAAATAAACATAACTATATCTAGTATAGTCATCTATAAAAGTGATAAAATATTTTTTCCCACCTCTAGTTTGAATTGATTTAAAATCACAAATGTCACTATGAATTAATTCTAGTGGTTCCGTACTTCTTCCAATTGAATGGAAAGGAGTTTTGGATAATTTTGCCTCAACGCAAATTTCACATTTATGATTTGAATCAATGTCAAATTTAGGTAAACATTCCATATTAATTAATCAACGCAAAGATCCATAATTCACATGTCCAAGTCTACCATGCCATAAATTTGAAGACTCAAGCAAGTAAAAAGAAGATGTATTTTTATTAATACCAGAGGGTACAACAGTCATTACATTCATTTTGAAAAGGCCATCAAATATGTAACATTTTCCTACATACATCCTGTTTTTGGTAAGTACAAACTTGTCACTTTCAAAAACTAACCTAAACCCATTTTTACTCAACAAAGATCCGGAAACAAGGTTCTTGCGAATATCTAGTAAATGCAGCACATTGTTGATAGTGAGTTTCTTTTTAGATGTCATCTTTAGAATAATCTTTCATTGTCCTTCAACTTTGGAAGTTGAGGAGTTGCCCATAAAAAGTTGTTCACCGTTGTCCACTATAGAATAAGATGGGAATATCTTTTTGTTGGCACAGATATGACTAGTAGCACCAGTGTCCACCCACCATTCTTTAGGATTTCCAACAAGTTTGTCTCGAAAACAACTGCAGAAAGATTTATGTCATCTACACCATTGGAAATATTGTCCACTTGTGGTCATATGGGCTTGAGCAGGCTTCTTGCTTGTTCTTCTTTTACTTTTGCCTTTGCTACGGCAATCTTTGGCCCGATATCACTCTTTGTTATAGATGTAACACTTGCCATTAAACTTGTACTTTTTAATTTCTCCTCCTTTAGAGCCTTGTGAGGAACTTTTTCCAGAAAACTTCTGTTTCTGGGCTTTTGGAACATGTTCCACCACATTTGTCTTTGACTCCATTGGATTCTTACCAACCCGCTTCTCTGAATTGTGGTTGTCCTTTTCAATCCTCAAACGCACAATTAATTCCTCCAAAGACATTTCTTTGCTCTTGTGTTTGAGGTAGTTCTTGAATTCCTTCCAGCCTTGTGGTAATTTCTCAATTAAGGCAGCAACTTGAAAGGATTCACTGAGTGATATGCCTTCTGTGTGAATGTCATGTAGAATGAGTTAGAGATCTTGAACTTGGCTAATCACAGTCTTAGAATCAACTATCACAAAGTCCAAGAATTTGCCAACAACAAATTTCTTTGAGCCGGCATCTTCTGTTTTGTACTTTTTCTCCAAAGACTCCCAAAGTTCCTTTGTTGTCTTGATAGGACTGTAGACGTTGTATAATGTGTTGTCAAATTCATTCAAGATGTAGTTTTGGCAAAGGAAATCAGCATGTTTCCAGGCATCGACCGCAACAACCACTTGTCGGTCAGTTTCATCCTCTTTCAAATTAGGAGCATCCTCACGGAGAAAACGAACCAGGTTTAGAGTTGTTAGATAGAACAACATTTTTTGTTGCCATCTTTTAAAATCAGTTCCCAAGAACTTCTCTGGCTTTTCACTGTGATTGACTAGCACAGTCATAACAAGAGAAGGGGTTGGCGTAATTGTAGCCACCATACTCGTACTTGTTTGAGCATTAGTTTGACCAGTTTCAGTAGCCATGAATTCTAAATTATAAAACACAATTATAATTAGAATTGTATACTACACAAAAAAATTTAAACCAAAACCACAAAATTAAATTCTGTAAAATAAAAAAAACAAGAATTGTAACTTTTATTTCCAATTAATTTGAAAATAAAATAAAATTTTATTTAAATAAATTAATTCCACACAAAAAATTAAATTTCTGTAACACTTCAATAATTAAAAAATTGAAACAGAATTTTAATTAATGAACACTCAGAAATAATTTCAGAAAACCAAAATTAATTTCTGACAAACTTTCACAAATAAATATTCTGAATTGTTAATGACACAAGTATATTACTACTAGTTGTCAAAGAAAATAGACAATATATTATTACTATCTATCAAACAGTATATTACTTCTATTTGTTTTTCCAACCAGAATATTATTTTATAAAACCACAGAAAATAATTTCCATAAAAAGAAGAAAATGAAAAGGAAACAAATGAAAAATTCTATAAACAAAATAATTTGATTTTGTCTTAAGATTGTTGGAACAATCTTCTGTGTACAATAAATAAATTGAAACAAATCAAACAAATAAAATAAATTACTTACCAAATTTATTTTACCGAACCAAATAAATATTTAAAAGAACAAGTCGAGTGTATGACACTCTGTCCTTAAGACAGATTCACCCTACTACGATGCTTACGAATAAAAGGCGTCTATCTCCCAAGATACAATGATCTTCACAAATTGTAATAGCACTCCAAACAATTTGTTCAGCGAACAAAAACCTGTGTTCTTATTCTTTAATTTTTTCCTAAAATAATATGAAGATTATATCATGCAAGAGAGAAAAACTAGAAGGAAAATGAAGAATTATGGATGTCCCAAATGCTGGAAATGAATCTGAATTTATAGGCAACAAGTGACCTTTCAAACTGCCCGAACAGGTAGAAATTTGAAGTGAACAGGTGCTGGATTCAAACTAGGCAGATCTGCTACCAGTTTTTGAATCTGTTCGGCAGTTATGGATCTGTAACTGTTGGGCAGTTATTAACACTGTTAAAAACAATTTAAATTGCTGGAATTTGGACTGGAAGAGGCATAAAATTTGGACAGAAAATTTAAATTCAATTTTGGCACCAAATTTGAATTTAATTTCATGAAGAATTTATGGAGAAAATTCAAATAAATTTTGTCTAAAAAATTAATGTTAGAACCGACCCGGATCGACTTGGCCGGCTGACGGTGGCGCGTGCGTGTGTGGTGGTTTGGGCTAAGGTTCCATTTGTCCATAAGTCCTCCATTCTACAAACTTGGGGTGCCCCTTGGGGCCCAACCCAAGATTGTACACTTAGAGCTTATATACTCACAAAAGCTCTTTTAAAGTTTCAATGTGGGACAACCCGTTTTCAAGGAAACCCACATTTAATTCTTTAAATGTCCATTCCACGAACCCAAAAATGACGTTTCATTCACTCATAAATGGTTTTGACAAACCGTCTTCACCGTGTGACTTGCCATAGGGCAAGGAACATGTCACCTCTTTGGACCCACCTCAAAAGACGTGTGGATCCCACTTAATTTTGGGTTCAAAGTTGGCTCAAAATAAGCCTATAAAAGCCAAAATTTCCAACAGTTCCACCCGCACCGAGACGAAGAGGTAGTTTCTCAAAATACGGTGGCATTTAGTTTCTTACTTGTACATAACTAAATATAAATTGAATATAAAATAATAAAATAAAATAAAACAAAATAAATATAAAAATATGGTGGGTTAGCCCTGCATAAAAAGTTAGTAAGACCCACCATTCTGCAAAAAATAAATTGCTGAAGAAGTATAAAAATGTACCGTTTCATGTTTAAATAATTTGAATTGACCAAAACTCAAAGAACAAAAGTTGTGACGAATTAAATTTCCTAAAAGAAAGCACAAACAAATTTAGTAGAAACTAAATAGGTTAAGAGAAAAACTTGATAGAAGAACCTAGAAGGAATTTAACAGGAAAATCTGAAGCTGAAAACGAAAACAAATTGCCCTAAGATGATTTTTTTTGGAAAAGTTCAAAACACAAAAAGTGTTCAAAATAATGTTTTACTTTAGTTTACGCGAAATCAATAAAGATGAGCTCTTTTCGTGGGTTAAAATAGAATCTAAAATCTGCATTGCTAAAATGAATAAAAACTATTATAACCAAGATCATCTGATTACAAGTTCTAATCGATCTTTTTAATACAAAGTTAAAATACAAAAATTGTTTAGAA
The DNA here is from genome assembly GCF_055761805.1 of Camellia sinensis. NCBI lineage: Eukaryota > Viridiplantae > Streptophyta > Magnoliopsida > Ericales > Theaceae > Camellia > Camellia sinensis. Next base: position 46,593,899 of record NC_138962.1, on the reverse strand, counting down.
TTACGTACACATGCCTCTGTCCAAATTTCATAATTTACCAAGGTCGTTTACTATATTTCGAGATGTACAAATCAAAGCAATTCAAACTATATCAATAAATTCATATTTAATTCTTTGTACCTTAACTCCACCACTTCGGCCCTTTACTTCCGATCTACACATATATCTTATGTGCCTCCCGTATACCTAACACCACTCCAAAGCCAAACTTGCCCGGGGATATCGCCTCGAGTTTGACCCACACTCCCCAAATGGTTAGCATATACGTACGCGTGTAAATCAAAGCACTCGTCTACTCCTGAAAACGAGACAACAATATATATACACAATCCATCATCTACTCATGAAAACAAACATAACAATGCCAAACCTAAGGCATTCAAATAAATCTCAAAATCCTCACTTTTTTTTATACACTCTTTCGCACCAACACTCAAATAAATAACAATCAATGGAGTCATGGTGGAGTGTAAGGAATTTATCTATGGGTTCTAAGTTTATTTTAATTTCATATAACCATGAGTGTGATTAAAACCATAAAATAAATACATATAAAAACCCTAAACGTGACATACACAACTAATTAAAATAATTAAAATCAATCTATCATCTTTATGTAAATACAAAATCAAACTAACATCAAATAAATAAATAAAAACAATGAATTAAACATAAATCAAGGGAAGTGGGTTTTGTACTCACAATATTTTTTTTGAAGATCAAAGAATCACTTAAACAATTAATGAAACCAGCAGAATAAAACCCTAATCCCTTTTTTCTACCTTTTTCCTCTACTCTCTCTCTCTCTCTCTCTCTCTCTCTCTCTCTCACAGACACACTCTAGCCTACCCATAAGTGTTGGTTTCTCGAAGAGATATTTGATGGAATCTAATCTCGAAACCAGAATTACAGAGTGAGCTAACAGGTAGTGCCTCAACTTCCTGGTAGCCCATACCAAGGCTATGCAAGCCTTCTCCAGTGGGGTGTAACGGATCTCATAGTCTAGCATCTTCTTGCTCAGGTAATAGATGGCTTTCTCCACTCTATCCTCATATTCCTGCGCAAGCATGAAGCCCATAGTTGTATCGGTGACTGACAGGTACAGAATCAACGGCTTCCTTGGCTCTGGCAGCGACAACACAGGTGGGTACTAGAGATATTGCTTGATCTACACAAAAGCAAATTGGCATCGACCATCCCATTAGAATTTCTTTCCTTTCTTCAAGAGACCAAAAAGTGGTTCACAAGTCAAGGTTAATCTCACAATAAACTGTCTTATGAATTGCACTTTACCCAGAAAGCCTCACACCTCCTTTTCAGTCCTTAGTGGTGGCATTTCTAGGATGGCCTTGATTTTGGAAGAATCAACCTCGATGCCCCTCTGTGTAATCAAGAATCCCAGTATTTTCCCTGTTGTTACTCCAAAAGTGCATTTCTGTGGATTTAGCCTCAACTGATATTCTCTGATCCATTGAAAGAATTTCTTCAAAGCAGTGTAGTGACCCTCTCTTTCCTTGGACTTGACAATCATGCCGTCCACATACACCTCGACCTCTTTGTGGATCATGTCATACAGAATTATGGTTGCAGCATGCCGATAAGTAGCTCTAGCATTCTTCAGACCGAACGACATCACCCTGTAGTAGTAGGTTCTCCATGGCGTAGTGAAGGCAGTCTTCTCCCTATCCTCGGGTGCCATCAAGATCTGGTTATACCCGAAAAACCCATCCATGAAGGAGAGTAGCTCATGACCTATGGTGAAGTCCATCAATTCATTAATGTGCAGTAAAGGAAAGTCGTCCTTTGGACCAGCTCTGTTCAGATCCCTGAAATCCACACACACACCCGGATTCTGCAATCGTTCTTCGGCACTGGAACAATGTTGGCCAACCAAGTCGGATACTCATATACTAGCAAAAACCCTGCATCTATCTGCTTGGTGACCTCTTCCTTAATCTTCAAAGCCTAATCCGGGCGTATTCTCTGCAGCTTCTGCTTGACGGGTCGGGCCTCAGGGTCAAAAGGGATCTGGTGCTGTACAATCTCAGGATCAATTCCAAGCATGTCTTCATAAGACCACGCGAAAATATCTTTGAAATCTTTTAATAAAGTGACTAAGCGCTTGCATTCCTCCAAAGACAACGTACTAGACGTGGATCATTCTCAATACTCACATTAATTATAATGATTTCATCAACAAGGGGTTTTACAAACCTCACCTCCTCTCAATCAACCAAATATTTTAAAGCCAGAGGAATTCCTTCCTCATCGTTTTTATCAAAATTTTGAAAGTCATGACCAATGCAATATACAAGTGGCACAGAGAAGTACTCAGAAACTGCAGTGGTATTCACATTCAAAAGTTCCAGCTCATCCAATTCCTCGGTTACAACCGACTCAAAAGAAAAAGAAAAAGACGACCTGGGCAAAACCACGGCATCCGGGTTATCAATCCTAGGAATACTAGACTAAGACTCAGACGAACTGGAACCTGATTCTGACTCCACAGACGCTGTGGAATCAGATTTTGGCTCACTAACTGCTGGACAAAAAGCCCTCATTTAGCTGCCAAATAAGAGAGGGTGCGTTAGATGCATCCAGAATACCAATGGAAGGGTCCACACCTGATTGGTCTTCGATCATGGAAACAGTTAGGTTATCCCCCAAGCTCTCTGAATTAATCTGAGGATCCAAAAGGAGACATGCCAGCGCTGCTTCTACCTCGAGTTCACTACTGTTGGACTCACTTTCTATGCTCTATTTAGCCTTAGCAATTAATTCAGTATGTTCCTTTGTGGCTTCACCCTCTTGCAACTATAAGTCGAAGAAAATTTCAAAGTTGGGTAGACGTTGCTTCTGGGAGTTCAACCATGGCTCAGGAAAGCCCCAAAATGGGACGTCTTCCCCCTCCCAGACAAAGCGGCCGTTCAGAGTTCCGTGAATTGGCCTATGCACAAGCTCATAGGGCTTCCTAGTTTGTTTAGCTTTGGCTCTTCCTGCCATTTCTTTTCCTATCCTCACCCAGTCCTCTTTGGTGGGCGTATAGCCCAAGCCAAAGGCATGAGGTTATGTGGCACTTCATCCAGTGCAGTAACGCCCTTCCAGCCGCTTTTTCCTAATCCCATCCCAAGTATATACTGTAGTTGGTTCATGAGATACACTGATTGAGCACTGACATATAAGCCCTCATCAACAACTAAGATATTTTGCACCACCCGGGCCTCAGCCAAGGTAAAACTAGACAAGAAAACATCCTCGTCGCCATGTACAATCTCCAGTACGGGTGTAGTGACCTCAGACGGGTGTAGTGACCTCAGGCGGAGGATGTATAGATGAATTTCTAAACACAATGGCAACCCCCTTCCCATGGGGGTACTTTAACATCTGATGAAGAGTGGAAGAAACAGCTTTCACTTGGCGTAGCCACGACCATCCAAGGAGTAAGTTGAAAGTGGCTGGAATATCCAGGACATGAAACTCAATATCCTGTTGTGTCGGGCCAACTTGTACTCTAACTTGCATTGCTCCCATCACTTCTCTGCTCGTGTTGTCGTACGCCCGGATCACCTCACTACTACAAATATAGATAAAGATCACACTTTTTTGGTGTGATGTATGTTTTTTAATCACACCTTTTAAGTTTTATTAAAGTGTGGTCTTTAGGAGTGTGATTAAAAATGGTCATTTTTAATCACACTTTTTAAGTGTCATTAAAAAATGCTTTCATCACATCTTTTAAGTGTGATTAATAATATTTAGATCACACCTTTTAAGTGTGATTAAAAACTTTAGTTCACACCTTTTAAGTGTGATTAAAAACTTTAGATCACACATTTTAAGTGTGATTAAAAACATTTAGATCACACCTTTTAAGTGTGATTAATAACTAATAAAACCTGTGATAAAAAAAAATTGACATATTTAAAGAATAATCAATATTATTTTTGCACGCGCATTTGAATAATGTAATACACACTATATACTATATTTTGAATCACAACCATATATTGAATGAAATAATATCATATATTTCATAAATGAAAGTTAAATGTTTAAAAGTATATACAAAGAAATTAATAAAAAAAAAATTAACTGTGATTACATACATTAAAAAATAAAAAATAAAAAACTTGAAAACAGTAAGTTCTTGAATTCTTTGACCATATTTTGCATCTCTCCAAGAAATTTCTGACCTGAAAAATTAAAAAACAAATTAATTTAAAAACTGCCAGAAGCATATGAATAAACTTACTAATTAATTTATAAACTTACATTTAGATCACACCAAAAATAATGTAATTTATCCAGTTGTTAAACTGCCCCCAATCCTTTCCCCACAGCCACCAAAAATGACATAATTATTTTGATTCTCCACACAAATAACAGTAAAACAGCACCACAAAAGAAGACAATATGCAACAATGCAGAAAGGATCACATAAATGATAAAATGGAGTATTATATGGACAATCAAAATCATATGATATCAACATATAACTCACTAAAAACTATAAGACAAATAAGGATCAATAAAGCTTATTGGTCTTAAAAGCAGAAACCACATAGCCTGAATAATTACAAATTGGTATGGGAGCAATCCAAGTAGAGGAAATAATAAGAGCCCAGCACACTAAATTAAAAAGAAACAACTTGCATACAACCCCCTTATCTAAACCTTCAGCTCCCTAATTTAATAACTTGAGATGAAGCACATCTTCATAGGAATAGGATCAGCCACAGATAGATACTTTAAAGATTGTAACTGTCAAAAATACGAGAATTATATGATTTTCAACCATGACAAAATACTCTATTGAAATAGCAAATTCTCCACAATTAAAGTCTATCCATGTAAGTGACAAACAATAACAGGTCCTCACTATCCAGCACTTCTCTCTGTGCATGTCAATGAAATCCATCACATACAACATATAAAAGCAATTCGCAAAAATTGAAGTAGGAGACTTGTAATTATCAATTCATTCAATTAGTATATCTTAACTCTTATATGAACCCAATTTTCTGTTGGACCATGACATTATTTGCTGAAATCATATTTTTTTAGGCAGAAAAAGTAGCTCATACGGATCTCATCAACGATATCATATCTTAGATTCTGCACCATGCACCTCAAATACAACTTAGGCCCATTTGTGAAACCAACTTTGGAAGTATACCAATGTCAAGAATTAACAATTATCTTGCTATGTTTTAACAGTCTTAGACCATGCAACCTTGCCCTTCAGTGGGGGCAGGATGGTTAAAATAGTATCCAAATTCACATGTTTTGAGTTCCTATGCTGCCTTGACAAATTCACACTGCAGCTATGATGTGGTCAAATAGCTATACCTCTGGATGATTTGTTATGACATCAATTGGTCCAACAGTTTAAAGTATATAAATACTGAAGCTCAAATTCCAGCAAAATTATAGTTTGCTTTTGAATTTGAGCCCTATCAAATTCTCGTCAGATCAATACAGCCAGTGCCTAGCCTTAACACTGAACAGATTTTAGGTAGGCATGCCAAACCAGCCATTTAAATAACTTATCTCAAAAGAAGAAAAATAGACATTCAAAGACTTTAATATATATATATATATATATACATCTAGAACTTATTATTTCTGTTAATTTTCAGTTCAATGAGTTAAGGAGGCAACCTGAATCAAAACCTATTATGTTCAAAAGTGAGTAGAAGATTACTTGAATGCAGCCCACCCAAAAAAAAAAGGTCAAACTACATGCTTACTTCAGGCAGTTCTGCAGGTATAAAATAGTATTGCCAGCTAAACATAAATTCAATCCCACAATAGACACTGCTACTGCCATTTACATAAATCTAGTACATCACAAAAGTGACCAAAATGGCAATTGGGCTTCATTGTTCAAGGCCTACACAAAATGCATTTACACCCAAAAGGTTGAAATAATGAACTAGCATAAATGACCTTACCTTTTCGTCAGTAGAGTACTAAGTGCATTTGAAATAAAACCTGAATATTTGGATCCCCAAGTATGTCTGCAAATAGTTTTAACATTTCAGTCAGTTCACTGAACAATAGTAATACATATATCATAATCAAAGTCTGAAAAGGATGTATTTTACCGATCATAGAAACAAGGATAAATAGAGTGAAGATAACAATATTATAACCATAACAAGGGTATCCATCTTTCAAACAGCATAATGTTGAAATTTCATCCAATGTCACCTCATGCTGTTACATAGAATATGTTCAGTTAGGACATCATTTCATCAGGTTAATCCCTATGTGAAAATAGAAAAGATAAGGTAGATGGTAAAAATCTGGCATCTAGAACAGTAGTAGATTTGTAGTGACAGTACTGGGGATACATTGAATCCACATAAAAAATGTGGTTGCTCTACTTAGAAAGTGTCTCTAGATTAATGATCAATAGTTTCCTTCTTCCACAACTTGTGTTAATCCTCTAACCTCAATTGGAGACATCTACCATTTGTCACTAGTTAGGAAATAATAGGTGACCCACAGAAACAGGGGCAGAGTTATAACTTCTAATAAAGACAAAACAGAGGGAGATCCTGAATTTTTGTGCAAAAAAACTTATAAGGGATGAACTATGACAATGTTTAACTCAAGGAAATTGAAAAGGAAAAAAACACTAGATTATTGTTTTCATTAGCAAAAGAGAGGCTTGAGTAATTGAGCGAGTCATCACTACACATGTCCCAAACTTACTGTAAATGTATGTTGTTGTTTGGCAGCACCATAGCTTTCCTTAACAACTCTCCCAGCAATAGTTCTCTTTCCAAACCTATTTGGATATAAACCTGTTCGGAATTAGTTCCTTCATTTACCGAGCAAATATGATTTACAAACTACGATGGAAATCAAGAGATTCATATACAGAAGGAAAACAAGAGCTGAAACCAGTGAGTTACTTCTTGTATACTTTCTGTGTAAACAAAACAACATCTCATTTGCAAACATCACCTGAAAAGAGAATCAAAGAAGCTTTAAATTTTCAAAACCACCTTGAAGTGAACAAAAATAGTGCACTCAAAAGAAATGTACGTAAATAAACCTTTACCAGTACAATTGATGGTGAAGGATGATCTAGGATAGAGTGTTTCAGCATTTCCATCTTTTATCCTGAGGGTTAAAAATCATACAATAAGGATACTCTTATGCAAAAATAGTATAAAACTACAAAAGATATTAATACCCTTGTAGAAGCCAAAATAAATCATCAAGGCATGAATGATTTCAAACTTTCTTAAGCTAGAATAATTTAATAATAAAACAAAAAAGTGATCTAAAACTCAAGATATGCACTTGTAGAAAATGACAATATTATTTGAGAAACAAGACATTTAATAAAAGATTAGATACTAAGCACGACACAACAAAGAGAGTAGGGGTAATATGTATACATCCACTCACTTATAGATCAATGTATTGTGCTAGTCTAAAACAATACAGTCTACACCATTCAAGTTTTTTCGGTGTCACTTATAGATCCACTCACTTCTCTCAAATTATTTCCCAACAAAATACACATTAAACTCCCCTTGCTATTTTTTTGCTTCTTCAGAATCTTTGCTAATTGAATCTAGGTGTGAAATGATATACATAAAACTATGACAAACTCTAGTTCTATCAAACCTTATGAACGAAGTTTCCTTATATATGCCTAAAACACAAAATTATGAAACACAAAACATAAGCAAAATTAAAGCAATTATAGCAATCATAGTCCATTTCATTCCATATTACACCAAACATAAGCAAAATTATGAAAATCAGATTCCAAAGTAGCAAAACCAAACAATACCAAACAATGTCATTGAAATCTCAAGTTCATTTGATTTGATACAAGACACCAAAAACACTAGTCGAAATTGTAAAATGAAGATCTCTCTTTTATCACCAAACTTGTGAAACAAAAGTGAAAAATAAACAAATAACATAACAGAGCAAAATTAAAGCAATTATAGCAATTATAGTCCATTTCTAAACTCTTTTTTCTCCTATTTTGTCAATCTTTATTTTGGACCTTTTTAATAAAATATTGAATTCCTTTAAACAGATTCAGATTAATAGAATATTAAACAGATTCAATATTCAATATTAAATAGATTCAATAATAAAATATTAATAAAATATAAAATACAATCACAGATTCAATTAAACAGATTGAATGTAAACAGATTCAGTTTTAATGTAAACAGACACAGATTCAGTTTGAATGTAAACAGACACAGACTAACAGACACAGATTCATGAAATTAACTGGGCAGTGAGTGTTCAGTTGAAGCACAATCATAAAAGAAAATTTATTTGCTTACCAAGTTGCCCAACTCTGAGACTAGTTTCTTTACTGTAGGCTTGAATTACTAAATGACTAATCTCTGGTCACAAAACCTTGTGTGGAAGAATGAAGATGAGTACAAAATTAGCATTTCCGTGTAATAATTTTTCAAAATTCAAACTATAGGAAATTCAAAACAAAAAAATAAAGAAATAAAAAAATATAGCAAATTCAAGCAGAGGAAGATTGAAAATTGAGGAAGGTAGCTGGAGTTTGATATAAGCCTCTAATCTGCGCTGGTAATACTTATTTGAACATTGCGAAACTTTTTCATGACCAATATGGCATGGAGGGCAACAAATCCACTAAGATTTGGCCTGTTCATTGTCTTTCCAAATATATAATGAACTTATTTTTTTTGGGAGTCATCAGTGATCAAGTCTTCTAAAAGTCAGTGGTCAAGTTTCCCTAAATGTTTTAAATATGAAAGCACTCAACAAAATAGTTTTCTAACTATAGTTAATCATGTTGCAGGTTTTTCTTCAAGTTATGGAGTGCTTACTCAATCGTTTTAGTCAGTCAGCATTTATCAATTCTGTTCTGGATACTACTTTTCTCTGTTATTTTCATCACTATTGGCGAGAACTTTCTTAAACATTTAATAACAGATAGATTCATACAGATTATTCCACCTATTATTAAATTCATACCAAAATTAACAGACAGATTCATACCAAAATTATTCCACCTATTTTTTCTGAATTCCACCTAGTTGGTCAATCTGAATTCCAAACAAAACAATTAATAACAGACACAATTAGATGCCAAAACAAATTCAATAACAGACACAATATGAATTCCACAATTAGAGACCAAAATTATTCCACCTATTTTTTCTGATTTCAAATTTAATAACAGACACAACACAATTAATAAAACAAAGAGATTCAACTAAGACACAACTAAGATCAAAACAGATTCATATTTACATTCCAAATAGAGGCCAAAACATATTCATATTTACAGATTAATAACAAATTCATATTTACATTCCAAATAGAGGCCAAAACAAACACAGAGAGTGAGTGTGAGAGTCGATCGGTGTGCCAAAACAAACACAGATTAACAGACATATTCATATTTACCTGTGTATGAGTCGATCGGTGCAGAGATGCAAAACTAGAGAGTGAGTGTGAGACTGATGAGATGAGAGAGTGAGGGAGCCGATTAGGTCAAATTAGAGAGATATATATATATATATAAAACAAAAAAAATCAACGATCGGGAGAGAGAGAGAGAGAGAGACAGAGATTGAGAGAGAAAGTTTACCTGTGAGTAGATCGGCTGTGCGATGATGATCGGTGCGATGAGATGAACAACGAGAGAGTGAGAGGGTGATTCGTGCAGAAACGAGAGAGTAAGAGAGACAGTGATGTTGAGATTAGGGATTTTGGTTTTGCGCCCGAGGGGTGGGGGGGATGGCAAAAAAATAAGCGGGAATGAAAAAAAAAAGAGAGGGAGATGGGGGGTAGATAAAAAAAAATTAAAATCTTTTTTTTTTTTGGGTCACAAATAAAATTTAAACAATAAAATAATACCGTTTAACTCTTCCTTTTTTTTTTGTGACGCGGGTTGCTGTCGTTAAAAAAAATTTATTTTTTGTTAAAATAAATTTTTTTATAGTTAATGAAAAAAATTTCATTTTTCTTTAGTTACTAAGATTGAAAATTTATTTGTTTCATTTTTATTTTAATTAAAAAAAATATTATTATTATTTTTTATTTGGTAGAAGTATGGGTAATATTTTAATGAAAAATATTTTCCACTAAAATAAAAGTTTATTTTCTGTGGTCAATGAAAAATATTTTTCTACGGCTTATTTTTTTTGGTTAGTAAAAATCATGAACTATTTTTTTGTGGTAGAGGAAAGGGAGCGACATTAGTGGTGGAGGTGGTGGATAAGAGATGATGGTGGTGGTGGTGGTGGTGACGGCGAAAAATATTAGTGGTGAAGTTGTGGTAGTGGTAGTGTAGATGGAGTGGCAGGGGTGAAGGAGAGGTAATGGTAGTAGTAGTGGCAGTAGTGGTAGTAGTGGTAGTGGAGTGGTGGCGATGGTAGTAGTAATGGTAGTCGTAGAGGTGAAGTGGCGACAGTGGAAGTAGTGGTGGTGGTGGAATGACGTTTGCAGTAGTGGTGAAAGTGGTAGAGGAGATTGGTGGTGAGAGAGAGAGAGAGATGAGTGAGAGACGGATAGAAGAGATAGAGAGAGAGAATAGAGCGGGAATGGAAAACAAAAACAGGCGGGAATAAAAAATATTTTTTTTGTTAGAAATGAAATTTAAATAACAAAATAATGTCGTTTAACTTTCTTTCTTTCTTTTTTTCTTTTTTTTTTTTTTTTTGCGACAGGAGTTGCCGTCGTCAAAAATTTTTTTTTTTGTTAAAATATATATTTTTTTGTAATTAATGATTTTTTTTTTTTTTTTTTTTTTGTAGAGGATAGAGAGTGGCAGTAGTGTTGAAGGTGGTGGATACGAGATGATGGTGGTGGTGGTGGTAGCGGCGAAGGAGATTAATGGTGAAGTTGTGGTAGTGATAGAGTAGATGAAGTGGCAAGGGTGAATGAGAGGTAATGGTAGTAGTAGTGGCAGTAGTGGTGAAGGTAGTGGATAAGAGATGATGGTGGTGGTGGTGGTGGTGGTGGCGAAGGAGATGAGTGGTGAAGTTGTGGTAGTGGTAGAGTAGATGAAGTGGCAAGGGTGAATGAGAGGTAATGGTAGTAATAGTGGCAGTAGTGGTAGTGGTGGCAATGATAGTCATAGAGGTGAAGTGGCGACAGTGGTAGTAATGGTGGTAGTGGAATGGCGTTTGCAGTAGTGGTGAAGGTGGTAAAGGAGATGGGTGGTGAGAGAGAAAAAAATGAGTGAGAGACAGATAGAGGAGAGAGAGAGAGAGAGAGAGAGAGAGAGAGAGAGAGAGAGAGAAAGAGAGACAAAGACAGAGTGATAAGCGAGAGAGAGACAAAGTGGTCGCTAAAAGTGCATTTTTCTTGTAGTGGATAGATAAATCGAGAGGGAGCTCAGTAAATAGAGAAGACAGAAGGGAGAGAGTGAGCAACGCGAACATAGTGGGAGAGAAAGAGAGAGAGAAAGAGAAGAGAGAGAGAGAGAGAGGGACAAAAAGATAGAGAATAAGAGACAGAAAAAAATAGAGAGAGAAGAGAGATAAACGAGAGAGAGAGAGAGTGAAGAGAGATGAGCGAGAGAGACAGAGAAAGATGAGAGAGATAGAGAGAAGAGAGATGAGCGAAAGAGACAGAGAGAGAAAAGAGATGAGAGAAAAGATAGATGAGTGAGAGACACAGAGAGAGAGAGACAGATAGACAGAAATAAAAGAGTGATGAGTGAGAGAGAGAAAGAGAAGAGAGAGAGGAAGATGAAAAAATGGGTGAAAAGATATAGACAAAGAGAGAGGGAGAGAAAAAAAGAGAGAAAAGAGATAAACGAGAGAGAGATGAGCAAGAGAGATAAAGAGAAGAGAGATAGAGAAGAGAGACAGAGAGAGATGAGAGAGATTGACAGAGAGAAAGAGAGAGAGAGACAGACAGACAGACAGACAGAGAAGAGTGATGAGTGAGAGAGAGAGAGAAGAGAGATAGAGACAGCGAGATAGAAAGATGAAAAAATGGTGAAAAAGTTCCGTGTCTAAAGCCTCATTTTCTAGTAGTGAGTCATCTCTATCATTCATGGGTAGAATAGAGGCGCGGATTTGGGAATTGTATATTTTATATAAAAATCAAATTGAAATATTTTATATAATTACACCTATTTAGGGAGTGTGATTAAAAAGTAGTAATGTATATATAATCGCACTTTAATTAAAATGTGTGATTAAAAAAAATATATATAATCACACTAATTTAAAAAGTGTGATTAAAAAGTAGTAGTGTATATATAATCACACTTTAATTAGAAGGTGTGATTAAAAAATATATAAATAATCACACTTTAATTAGAATGTGTGGTTAAAAAATATCTATATAATCACACCTATTTAAAAAGTGTGATTAAAAAGTAGTAGTGTATATATAATCACACTTTAATTAGAAGGTGTGATTAAAAAATATATAAATAATCACACTTTAATTAGAATGTGTGGTTAAAAAATATCTATATAATCACACCTGAGAGGGTAATTTGTATGAAAATTGGGCCGAGCTAGGTAAATGGGCTGTTATGGGCCGCAGTACGAAGGGCCGAGTAGAATGGCCGTATAAGTTACTCCGGTCCGAAAGAATATTGAAGTTATTGGCCTAGAGATGCTTTGGAGTTAGACCGGTCCTAGAGTTGAACCGGTCTTAACATGTTAGTTCGGTCTAACTATACCATGAGAAGCCGAAGTAAGAATAGTATAGGGAAGTGCCGAATTGAGGATAGTTCTGCCCATTCTGCGGCTAAGCAGAGTCGTGTTTACTTCGGTCGTGTGGTAGTTCGGCCATGGTAAAACCATCTCACTTGGTTTAAGCAGTGAGGGGGGTGTTGAGGGATAAGCATTATCTTTCAGGAGTATGAATCCTAGAAGGACTCTGCATGGAGAAATAAGAGTCCAACCTGGATTGTGCCATTCGAAATCTATAAAAGCTCACAAACATCACCTATGGAGAGGTACGACACCACTTTGTTTTCTGAATACACAGAGCTTTTGTCTATTTGTCAAGCTTACTGACTTAGGCATCGGAGAGGTTTCCGGCACACACCCGGTGGCTAGCTCACGTTTGTGTTTTCAGGTGATAAAGCGACGACGTACGAAGGAGCGCAGACTTGATCAACAGGATTATACGAGAAGGTTTATTTCTTTCCTATACAATTGGCGCCGTCTGTGGGAAGTACAAACAGAACAAAACCTCTTGACTAAGAGCTTCTCCTCTTTACAAACAATGGCGCACATTGAAGAATTGCCACATTCCGCCATCGACGGGCAAACACCAGATGGGGGGGCCAGGCGTGAAGGACTACCTTCTATCCCTCCCATGGCAGATTTGGAGCCCCAACGCAGGAGGGATACTAGGGTAAGACGGACACACAGCCCCCGTCGCTCTCGTTCACAAAGTCCTGACAAGCAAAGACGGAGGATTGATCCTCAAGTTCTGGAGGACCGTGTGAAGGAGCAAGACGAATTGATAAGGAAGATGGCAGCGGACATGGAGGCCTTGAAGCGCCAGATGAAGAAAAAAGAAGTGGCGACAGGAGAGGGGAGTAAAAACAAGACGCCCCCTCACCACTCAGAAAATCGTAGTAGGAATACCACACCCTCGCAAGGAGAGAGTAGAAGCCTCAGGACAGGCAATACTCAATCCTGGTCTTCCAGAACTCGTCACTCCAGGTCTGAGAGGACGAGATCTGAAAGATCATACACTGAAGGAAGCATGTATTGGCCCTCACATACGCACCAAACCAGATCTAGACAGACAGAGTTACCCAGATCATCCGACTTACGAACCGTGCTCGAAGAAAAAGCACGATGCAAGGAGGATGCTAGGGCACGGGATCCACACAGAGTTTCTGCCTTACAGCGGTTGGCTTCTCGGACGCATGGAAGCGTCGAGGTTGGAATGCCAATACCGCGCCCTGCCTACGAACCAACGGACAAAGCATTAGCAAGGCTACAGACTTCGCCGTTTGTTCCGGCGATCGAAAACGCGCCTCTACCATCAGGCTTCCTTCAGTCCAAATTCACTACATATGAAGGGAAGACGGACCCCTACTCACACTTGAGCCACTTTCGCCAGGTCATGGCTGTATACAGGCGAAACGAGGCCTTAATGTGCATACTCTTCCCATCTAGCCTTGGCGACCTAGGCTTGACTTGGTTTGAGAAACTTCCAGAGGGCAGCATAGCCTCTTGGGCGCAATTGGTAGAGGCCTTCGTAACAAGGTTTCGAACGAACACTAAAACCCCGGTGGAGATTGACCAATTGCTCTCCATCGACATGGGCGAAAAAGAAACCCTAAGATCCTACAATAGTCGCTAGTGGGAGACATTCAATCAAATTGGGGACTGCCCCACCAATCTCGCCATCGCACAATATAAAAGAGGCCTTCCAGTCGGGAACAGACTAAGGGACTCAATCACCATGACGCCGCCCCTCACCATGGAAGCCTTCATGGAAAGAGTGCACCAGCACATCAGGGTAAAAGAGGATGGCGCACGTGCCAAAGCAAAATCTAGGGCAACCACAGTACCAGAAAAGAAGACCTCAGCGAAGGTTAATACGGTAGATCGACTAAACAGAAACGGACGTGGCAGACGAGATAACGGAGAAGACTCGTATAAAAGATGATTGAGAATCCGCACTGCCATAACCACGGTGTTCAAGAAACCAATATATCGAATTCTGAGTGAAATAAGAGATGAGCCTTTCGTCAACTGGCCAGCCAAGCTGGGAGAAGCACAGAAAGACTACGACGAAAGATCGTGGTGCACCTTCCATAAAGAAAAGGGGCACCGCACTGAGAATTGCACACCATTGAGACAGCACCTGGAGGAGTTAGTGGCGGCAGGTCACTTGGATAAATACATTGAAGGAGGGATGCAGCCAGCCCCCCAGGACCATAATTACCCCAATGGGATGCCAATCGACGCCCCGCCTCAAGGCATTATCAATGTGATACATGGGGTCTTTGAACCTGAGCGTGTATGCAAGCTCAGAGGATCAATCAAAAAGGCTGAACACTTAAGAGAGGTGCTAAGTGCCCAACCCGCCACCAAGAAGGGGAAGACAGAGGCAGCAAACGCCATGTCTTTTTCTGATAAAGACTTAGAACGAATATATTGCCCTCACAATGATGCCCTGGTCGTCACTCTCCGAGTCAAGGATTTTGACGTTAAACGGATTCTGATTGACCAGGGTAGTTCATGTGAAATCATGTACTATGAAACATTTAAACAACTGAAGCTACAAGACAACGACTTGGCGCCTGCTGTATCACCCCTAATTGGATTCAACTCTATGCCAGAATGGCCCATCGGCAAAATAATTCTTCCAGTTAGAGCAGGAAGCGTGACGAAACAAGTGGAGTTCTGGGTATTGAAGGTCCCCTCCACTTACAACATCATCTTGGGCAGAACATGGCTGCATGCCATGCGATCGGTGGCGTCATCCTACCACCAAGTAATGCGGTTCCCCAACGACACCGGTGTAATCGAAGAAGTCTATGGAGATCAGATCATGTCGAAGCAATGCTTCGTCACGGTGAATGGCAGCCGCGCTGCCAAAGGATGCGTTCATTTGGTAGAAGAACCTGAGAGTAATGAGCTATTTGCAGATGTCGGCAAAGTGGCAGATCAGAAAGCAGTGGAGGACTTGGTGGAGGTAAAAATAGATAAAAAGAACCCGGATAAGTTCTTTTTGCTCGGTTCGTCGTTGTCTAGCACTGAGAGATTAGAGGTCTTGGAATTCTTAACCTCTAACGTCGAAGTGTTCGCCTGGACACCCTACGACATGCCAGGCATTGATCCAAACTTCATCTGTCACCAACTCAATGTCCACCCATCCGCCAGACCAGTCATTCAGCGCACACGCAGATCGGCACTCCATCACGCCGAGATAGTGGCGGAAGAAGTGGAAACCTACTGGAGGCAGGAGCGATCAGAGAAGTGCACTACCCAAGATGGATCTCCAACACAGTCGTAGTGCCAAAGAAGAATGGCAAGTGGCGTGTCTGCGTCGACTACAAAACAGTCAACAAGGCGTGCCCAAAAGACAGCTTTCCTCTACCACGAATAGATCAACTGGTCGACCTAACGGCGGGGCACAACCGACTTAGCTTTCTGGATGCATACAGAGGCTACCATCAAATCGCCATGTATGAACCAGACCAGGAGGTCACATCCTTTACAACTCCCAAAGGACTATACTGTTACAAGGTCATGCCCTTTGGCCTAAAGAATGCAGGGCCAACGTTCCAACGGATGGTCACCAAGATGTTTGAACCATTGTTAGGCAGAACAATGGAAGCTTACATCGACGACATGGTGGTCAAAAGCAAAGATGAGAATGACCATCTCAAAGACTTAGGAGAAATGTTTGAAATCCTGAAGAAGCACAAATTGCGCCTCAACGCATCCAAGTGTGCATTCGGAGTAAGATCAGGCAAATTCCTAGGCTTCCTTGTGACCAACCGGGATATAGAAGCGGACCCCTCCCAGATCAAAGCAATCCAGGATTTGGAGAGACCAAACTCAGTGAAAGAAGTGCAACATCTCACCGGCATGGCGGCCGCACTCAATCGGTTCATAAGCCGATCGTCAGATAGACTACGACCATTCTTGCAAGCTTTAAAAGCCAAGTTCGAATGGGACGAAGAATGCGACCAAGCACTGGAAAGCCTGAAAGAATACATGTCTTCTCCACCATTGCTGGTCACCCCAATACCAGGAGAAGAACTCTTCCTATACCTTGCAGTCTCTCAGCACGCAATTAGCGCAGTGTTGGTCCGCGCAGAAGGAATTCAACACCTGCCCATCTATTATGTCAGCAAGACATTACTGGGAGCCGAAACAAGGTACTTGCCATTAGAAAAAATTGCATTGGCCTTAATGATGGCCTCCAGGAAATTGGCACACTACTTTCACGCCCACACCATAGTTGTCCTCACAGCTTTTCCACTAAAAGCTTTGTTTGAGAGGGCGAACTTTTCTAGGCGAATTTTGAAGTGGGCAGTAGAGCTGGGACAATTCGACGTCAAGTTCTAACCTAGAACCGCAGTAAAGGCCCAATCTTTGGCAGACTTTGTCGCAGAATTTACTCCAGGAAGTCATCATATCTGCCCAGTCGACCTAACTGACACAACCGAACTAGGGATGGAAGTTGACGCCGGAATAGCACAACCCCTAGCAGAAGGTACTCAGTCAGATCCCAAGGCAGGCCAGACTATAGACAACAAGGAAGAAGCAAACCATACTACAAATAAAGACTTGATACAATCAGATAGCGAGGGGCAGACAGCAAACATGGACCTTGAAGAAAACACTAGTGACATTCTTGATCCCACAACATCATCTGACCCCTCCATTTGCTGGAAGTTGTTCGTTGGTGAGATGTGGAAGCTCTTTGTGGATGGAGCATCCAACCAGCATGGTGCAGGACTTGGCATAGTCCTCATCTCACCAGACGGCCTGGTTGTGGAGCAAGCAATCAACCTTGGCTTCCCAGCATCAAACAACGAAGCAGAATATGAAGCACTTCTAGCAGGACTCAAATCAGCATACCACATGAAGGCCACCGAATTAATGGTCTACAGCAACTCACAGTTGGTGGTAAACCAAATTTCTGGCGACTATGAAGCTAAGGATGATAGGATGGCCAAGTACCAAGAATTGGTCAGAACAGAGATCAAGAAATTCGAAGTAGTAAGGATAGAACAAATCGGCAGGGAGGAAAACAGTAGAGCAGACGAACTAGCAGGCTTCGCCTCAATGACAGACACCTCCATCCCTCATCCGCTACTGATCGACTACCTACCTAGACCAAGCATTGAGGACCCCGAAGCAGAAGAGGTATGTTTCACAGAACTAGGCCCCTCATGGATGGATCCCATCATGCTATTCTTGAAAGACGGCGTCCTACCGGAAGAAAAGAAAGAAGCCAACAAAATTAGAGCAAAGTCACAGCGATTTTGGCTCTCCCCATCTTTGGCATTATACAAAAAGTCGTTCTCAGGACCCTATCTAAAGTGTGTCCACCCCAGCAAAGTGGAAACATTCTTGTACGAGATACACAAAGGGGTGTGCGGAAGCCATCAAGGAGGAAGATCGCTAGCCTACAGGGCCATTTCACAAGGATACTGGTGGCCATACATGCAGGCAGACTCAGAGAAATATGTGAAGAGATGTGAGAAATGCCAAAAATTCGCACACCAAATACATCAACCAGCAAGAGAACTCCTACCATTAACTAGCCCATGGCCTTTCGCAATGTGGGGCTTGGACATAGTAGGACCACTTCCAATAGCACCCGGCAACAAAAAGTTCTTTCTCGCAGCAACAGACTACTTCACAAAGTGGATGGAAGCAGAAGCATTGGCATTAATCAAGGAAAGAGATGTGAAGAAGTTCGTCTGGCAAAACATCACCACTCGGTTTGGCATACCAAAAGCCCTTATCTCAGACAATGGCACTTAGTTCGACGGTAGAATCTTCAGAGGCTTTTGTGAAGAATACAAAATAGAGTTCTATAATTCTACACCGGCATATCCTCAAGCAAATGGCCAAGCAGAAGCATCAAATAAAGTCGTCTTGGATGGACTAAAGAAAAGGTTAGAGAAGGCAAAAGGCAAATGGGCGGATGAACTCCCTCATGTTTTATGGGCTTACCGCACCACACCTCGTCGATCAACAGGAGAGACACCATTCTCTTTAGCTTATGGAATGGAAGCAGTAATCCCACTGGAAGTTGGCCTCCCCACAATTTGAAGCGAAAATTTTGATCCAGACTTGAATAGAGAAGCCATAGCATTGGAACTTGACCTTGCGGAAGAAAGAAGGGAAAGAGCACTGGTCCACATTGTCTCGTATCAACAAGAGTTATCCAGGAAATACAACAAAATGGTGCATCCAAGACAATTCAAGATCGGAGATTGGGTACTACGCAAAGTAATGGGAAACACCTTGATACCAGGAGATGGCAAGCTAGGGCCTAACTGGGAAGGTCCTTACAAAGTGGTTGGGTTAGCAGGCAAAGGGGCATACCACCTAGAAGACAAGGATGGCAAAGCAATCCCTAGACCATGGAACACCGCCAATCTCAAGTTATTTTATTTTTAGTTTTCCTCTTTCAAACATATGTAATTTCTTTTTCCTCAATAAAACAATCGATTCTTTTCAGCATGAGTTTTTCTCTGTAAAAGTTAGCCTTAGTAAAGTTTAAGTACATTGCGAACATTTTATTCTAAGTTGGCTGGAAAAACTAACTTAGAGGTTGGCTGGACTAAACCAACACCCTTCCTAAGCTCAGGATAAGGATCCAGGCTGCAGGACGTTTGGTCGGAATAACCAAACATTATTCTAAGTTGGCTGGAAAAACTAACTTAGAGGTTGGCTGGATTAAACCAACACCCTTCCTAAGCCCAGGATAAGGATCCAGGCTGCAGGACGTTTGGTCGGAATAACCAAACATTATTCTAAGTTGGCTGGAAAAACTAACTTAGAGGTTGGCTGGATTAAACCAACTCTTTATACTCTTCAGTCGAAGTAAGAGCATGGCTGAAGAGTGGTTGGCTGGATTAAACCAACTCTTTATACTCTTCAGCCGAAGTAAGAGCATGGCTGAAGAGTGGTTGGCTGGATTAAACCAACTCTCTGTACTCTTCAGCCGAAGTAAGGGTATGGCTGAAGAGTGGTTGGCTGGATTAAACCAACTCTTTATACTCTTCAGTCGAAGTAAGAGCATGGCTGAAGAGTGGTTGGCTGGATTAAACCAACTCTCTGTACTCTTCAGCCGAAGTAAGGGTATGGCTGAAGAGTGGTTGGCTGGATTAAACCAACTCTTTATACTCTTCAGCCGAAGTAAGAGCATGGCTGAAGAGTGGTTGGCTGGATTAAACCAACTCTCTGTACTCTTCAGCCAAAGTAAGGGTATGGCTGAAGAGTGGTTGGCTGGATTAAACTAACTCTTTATACTCTTCAGCCGAAGTAAGAGCATGGCTGAAGAGTGGTTGGCTGGATTAAACTAACTCTCTGTACTCTTCAGCCGAAGTAAGGGTATGGCTGAAAAGTGGTTGGCTGGATTAAACCAACTTTTTGTACTCTTCAGCCGAAGCAAGGGTATGGCTGAAGAGTGGTTGGCTGGATTAAACCAACTTTTTATACTCTTCAGCCGAAGTAAGAGCATGGCTGAAGAGTGGCTAGCTGGATTAAACCAACTCTCTGTACTCTTCAGCCGAAGTAAGGGTATGGCTGAAGAGTGGTTGGCTGGATTAAGCCTACTCTTTAAACTCTTCAGCCGAAGTAAGGGTATGGCTAAAGAGTGGTTAGCTGGCTTTTAACTCTTTCTACTCCTCAGCCGAAGTAATTATGTCGGCTAAAGAGTGGTTGGCTAGTAAGCATAGTTAGTTTGACCAGATAAAACTGAGATAACAGTTGCAAGTGAAAAGAACATAGAAAATGCATTACAAGTACCAGCATCCACAACAAAACCGGAGTATGAGTTAGCACAAAAGATTTTTTCTTCATTACAAAAAAAAAAAAATTCAACGGAGAGGCCACAGCACGGTTACAAGTTTGAAAACAAAAGAAAAGCAAAAAGACAATCAGTTGAAAAGATCATCAATTTCGGCATCAAACACAGCATCGGCATCAACACGAAGACCGGTTTCAGGAGGGAGCTCGCTCTCGGTCACAAGGGTGGTTTCGGTCAGAACCACGGTTTCACCTGGTAGTTCAATAGTCAGGTCTTCCACCGTGGGCTCCAACCGAACTGACTGGTCTGCATTGACAACCAGAGTATCCTCAGAGGCAGAGTCTTCGTCAGAGTCTGAGCCTTCAAGAAATTGCTGCTGAATGGCATCAGCATACTCCACTAGGGAGTTCGGTATGAAGTAGGTTGGAGGGTTGAAGACCTCGGTCTGTGGATCGTGACCGGGCTTCTTAACAGCTGCCCTCCAGCCGTACTTAAAGAAGAGTTCCTTGGCGGCTTCGCACTGCTGGGTATAAGCATCCTCTGCCTTCTTGAAGCCTTGCTTTTCGGCTCCTTTTGCGCTCTCCTTCAGCTGGGTTATCTCGGTATCTTTCTTCTTTTCGAGCTTTGCTAGCTCACGCAGATACTTATCCTTTAGCTCAATGGCAGCCTTCTGCTTTTCTGCTTCGGCCGAACTAACCAGTCCGGCCAGTCGGCCGTTCTCAGATCGTAGCTCGGCCATTCACTTTCTGGCCTCCTCTAGCTCGGCCGTCTTCGCTTCGGCTTCTGCCACGGCTTGCCTTGTTGTTTTCCTGAGCTCTAACACTTTCCTGTGAGTGATGTTGTTTTTCTGAATGGCCTGACAAAACATAAACTTCCCTTGAGCTGAAGTGAAAGTTGGAAAAATTAGACAGAAAAACGGACAGAGCTACTTACCAGGAACATGGATTTTGTTGAAGACCGGATGGCCTTCAGTTCGGTGTTTAGTTGCTTTTGGTTGTGCTCCATATCTTTGGGGAGGCACACACTCTTGGCCAGGTTGAAGGCCAACTGGTGATCCTTATCAGCAACAACCGAGTCAGAGTCTTGGATATCTCGATTGTTGAAGGTAAGTTTTGGTGCCCAGATAGTGGTAGTTCGGTAAGAAGGCTCCGGTTGGGGGCTCGGTGGCGGGCTCGGTGGAAGAGCAGTTTCGTCTTCATCAACCAAGCGTTGTTCAGTTTCGGTAGTCCGGGCGCGCTTGGTTCGGCGGGATGAGGACGGTTGTTGAGTAGGAAGGGCCACCACCATTTCTTGGGTTTGACTTGATGGTGGTACTTCGGCCTTGTTGGTTTCGGTCAGTAAGGCCCTTATTCTGCTTCTCTTGGCCATCTCTTCGTCGGTGGTTAGTGGGATTAGTCTGATTTCTGGCAAGGTTGGATTCGGATCTGGGGCCTCCTCTAGCAGAAAATCGGTCACTCTGGCTTTTCGGCGACGGCTATATCTGTAGGTCGGCTCAAAATTTAGAAGCTTAGCCCAACTCCTTTCTTCAAAACGTAATGCGGCTCGGAGTGTGTTCAGGTTGGGGTAACTATACAAAAATGCAAGATGAGCTGAGTCTGCAAGAAGGATATAACTGTTAGATCGGTTATGAAATCTGAAACCGAAGTAAAACAAAAACATGCATAAAACCGAAGTAATTATACCAGGTTTTCCTTTGTTCCAGTTTATACTTCGGCCTGGGATCTGGGCTTGCTGATCTTCAAAATTGCCAGACACCCAGAAAAAGTCATCGTCATTTAAGTCTTTATCCGGCGTATCTTTTATTATTTTTTCTCGGCAACGGCGTATCCTAAGATAGTAGACCCAGCCGTCATCCTTGGAGCCTATGGAGTACTAGTGAAAGATCTCGGCTAGACCGAGGTTAAGGCCTGCTTGGCGGTTTAGTTCGGCTATACCCATTATTAGATGGTATGAATTGGTGGATAGTTGGGTTGGGCATAGTCTGGTTTGCCTAAGAAACTCACAAATCAATGGTTGGACTGGAAACCTTAGTCCGGTCTCCACTATTGAAAGCAAGGTAAAGGGTACAAAGCCTGCTTTGCCCCATGGTATGATATTTTGTTTAGCTAGGGTAAGGTGTACATCGTCTGGTATGCCATAATCCCTTCGGAATTCGGCCATGCCACCAGGGGTCTCTACCAAAAACCTATACTTCCCCATTTATTTTAGAAGTTATTAATAAATTAGTTTGGTCGGAAGAATGTGCTCAGTAGCTCCGTTGAGCGCGTAGAAGAGTGCCTGGGCAACCTAAGTCTGCAAAGTCGAAAACAAAGGTGTTAAGCATAGATCGCAGACCGTGCTACAAAATCAAAGCAAAAATAAAAAGTCCTACTTCGGCCTATCGGGGATGCTGTTTCTCGGTTCAGCAAAATGCTTGGTAGCTCGGATTGAGCATAGGGTTCGCGAGATCAGTTTTTGTATGAGGTTGGCCATCTCGGTTTGAACTATGGGTTTTGTTACTTCGGTTGAGCCTCTAGGGGCAGCTTTCTGAGTTTGGTTTAGAAACTAAGAAAGCTGGCTTAGCTCCAAAGGCTTAGCTCGGTTGAAGGCCGAGGTTCCTAGTTTACTGAGTTCAAACTTCGTTCGGTGAGCTTATCTCGGCTAAAGTGAATCAGGAGTTGGGAACTTACTGAAACTACTGTTATTTCTATGAGTTCTAGTTCAGTTATTGTCTGAATTGATCGACATATATAGCACAAACAGTGTCCTAGTTCGGTTGGGACAAGTTTCTGGATCAAAACTACGTTCTACAGGTTGCTTCATGATATTCATAGTTTTCTTATGAAGATTTTTTCCAGAAAATACAAGACCCATGAAAAGTAGAAATAGAAATGTGTTTTGTATTTTGCAAAAAACACACGAAACAAATTACAGTAAATGAAGCAAATACAAACACAAAAGAGATCTAAGTAACTTACCAAGGTAAGAAGAGGAAACTGGAGATGGAAACAGTAGCAGCAATGAAGAGCACGAGCTTGGTAGTTGAAGAAGTAGAGGCACAGAAAGAGAAGAAGATGAATAGTGTAGATGAATGATTCAAGGACAGAGGATTTGTTGTGTGCAAAGAGAGAGGAAGGGCGGGAACTGTTCAAATTTTTCAGAGTACGAGGGCGGCGTGATAGCTGCCCCCAACCAATCGGAGCCTGCCACGTGTCACTGGAAAAGGAAGCGATTCAGTTTCTGTGATTGAAGCGACGTTCTGACCGGATAAGGATAGTTCGGCTTAGTGCTAGCTCGGCTCTACAGGCTTAGAGTATTAGCTCGGCTGGAAAGGCTAAAACTTTAGCCCGGTTTATAGACAGGTAATCCCTATCAAGCTACGCAGATGGAATTAAGGGGCAATTGAGAGGGTAATTTGTATGAAAATTGGGCCGAGCTAGGTAAATGGGCTGTTATGGGCCGCAGTACGAAGGGCCGAGTAGAATGGTCGTATAAGTTACTCCGGTCTTGTGGATGTTTTGGAGTTAGTCCAGTCCGAAAGAAGATTGAAGTTACTGGCCTAGAGATGCTTTGGAGTTAGACCGGTCCTAGAGTTGAACCGGTCTTGACATGTTAGTTCGGTCTAACTATACCATGAGTTGTACATGAGAAGCCGAAGTAAGAATAGTATAGGGAAGTGCCGAATTGAGGATAGTTCTGCCCATTCTGCGGCTAAGCAGAGTCGTGTTTACTTCGGTCGTGTGGTAGTTCGGCCATGGTAAAACCATCTCACTTGGTTTAAGCAGTGAAGGGGGTGTTGAGGGATAAGCATTATCCTTCAGGAGTATGAATCCTAGAAGGACTCTGCATGGAGAAATAAGAGTCCTACCTGGATTGTGCCATTCGAAATCTATAAAAGCTCACAAATATCACCTATGGAGAGGTACGACACCACTTTGTTTTCTGAATACACAGAGCTTTTGTCTATTTGTCAAGCTTACTGACTTAGGCATCGGAGAGGTTTCCGGCACACACCCGGTGGCTAGCTCATGTTTGTGTTTTCAGGTGATAAAGCGACGACGTAGGAAGGAGCGCAGACTTGATCAACAGGATTATATGAGGAGGTTTATTTCTTTCTCGTACAACACCTATTTAAAAAGTGTGATTAAAAAGTAGTAATGTATATATAATCACACTTTAATTAGAAGGTGTGATTAAAAAATATATAAATAATCACACTTTAATTAGAATGTGTGGTTAAAAAATATCTATATAATCACACCTATTTAAAAAGTGTGATTAAAAAGTAGTAGTATATATATAATTACACTTTAATTAGAAGGTGTGATTAAAAAATATATAAATAATCACACTTTAATTAGAATGTGTGATTAAAAAATATATATATAATTACACTTGTTTAAAAAGTGTGATTAAAAAGTAGTAGTAGTGTATGTATAATCACACTTTAATTAGAAGGTGTGATTAAAAATATATATATATATAATCACACTTAATTGAAAAGTGACATAAAAAATAAATATGATCACACTCAATCAAATTAAGTGTGATTAAAATATCAATCTAATTTTTTTTATCACACTTCCAATAAAAGTAAGATCTTTTTTTTTGTCAAAGTGTGATCTTTAACTATTTTTGTAGTAGTGCCTGGGCCATAGATACAAAGTCCACTGGCTTCAAGCCAATAGCAAGGCTATGCGCAACGGACAAACGTTGATCGCAGACCCAGTGTCAACCAATACAACTGGCACCCACTTCTCTCTACATTCAACGGAGATGTATAAGGGTTTGTTAAGCGCAGAGCCCTCGGGCGGCAATTCCTTATCCGAGAAGGTCAAAGTCGACGAAGCACCTCTCGGGAAGACAAGTCCCACTAATTGTTCTGGAGTTGTGTCGATAGACAGCTTGGCCTTATCCATTGTTGACAGGACAACTTGCATGTGTATGCGCGAAGCCATAAGCAACCCCCAGATAGATATGTTCGCTTGGATCTTCTTTAACTGTTTTAGCACAGCCTCTTCCTCTAACAGTTTTTCTCTTTGTTTTTCAGCCTCTTTGTCCTTTCCAGATGCTTCGGGTTGGTCCAGGTGTGGGGGCTTGAAGTACCGCCCGTTTCTAGTCATGCGATCCACCTCCTCAGAGTACCAAGTGTCGTCTAGCAGGTCCTGACCCCAATTCTCATCAGTGTGGGTAAAATGCAGATCATCATCTTCCCACCATATTCCTTCGACAACCGACAGGAAATTTTTCAGTTCCATCCTAATTACTCCCACGTCAACATCACAATCATTCCTCGTAGGGCCTTGGGCTTTTCCAACCTTCTGATCATTCTCGTCCCTTTCTTGTTCAAACCGCTTTAGTGCGGCTTCTTGCTCTGTATCAGCTGTACTAACAATGCTCAATTCCTGAGTCACTTGTTTTAGACCGGCGTCTTCCGACAGCTTACCCTTGTTATCAACTATTCCAGCCTTTGCAGGGTTTCCCATTTCCTGCTTTTCTAGCTTCGGTTCAAGCTTTTCATCTATATCAAGTTCATCACTGAGCCACCCCGAATTGTCTGTCGACCCATTCAAATCAAACCAGTCAATCTGTACATTCCCCAGATCTTGTTCATCGTAGAACTGCAGATTGTCCAAGTCTTCTTCTAACTCTGCTAGATCATCTAGACCTTGGTTCGAGCCATCCTCACAGACTACACTGATCTCTATTCCTGGTGGCAACTCTACGTTTGGTCTGGCCTGATTGGTTGGCATAATGTAGTGGCATGGGTCGTATTCCTCCTCAGATAAATCCACGGGGCCCTCAAGCACTGGACTGGTATTCTCCACCAAAGCTGATCTCCATCCATCTTCCACTGTCACCACCACGGGTTCAACTTGGATTGTTGACGTGTTCATCATGCACAAGTTTGTGCTTTCCGGGATGAACAACGCTAGCTTGGGTAGATGGGAATGGGTGATATAGTGTATGGATGAGGTTTACATAGCAGGGTAGAGGGACCTGGTTATGTGGTGAGAGGGAATTTGTAGTGACGTTAGGCTTTTAAGGAGGCACTATCACCTTATTGTCAATGAGTTCTTGAATCTCATGACGCAATCTAAAGCATAGATCAATGTCGTGACCATGCTATTGGTAAAAAGCGCAGTATTTGGCCGGGTTATGTTTCGGGGGAAGAGAATCGGGCAGGGGCGAGGCTTTAGTGGCTTAAATTGCCCCTTTTTGATCAAGACCCCTAAGGCTTTGGATAAGGACATGTATCGTGGGGTAAAGACCATTTGGCCTCGAGGTGGGTGGCTCGATGTTTGTGAGGTTGTATTGGATGTACCGGCAAAGGGGTTGGCAGTTTTAGGTGTGGTGGTGACCATTCCCACATCAGAAGACCTTGCAGCTGCATTACCACTCGTAGTCGCATTGGAACTGTGTGTGAAAAGCCTCTTGGGCTACTCCTTCTCGTCATTTATCAAACCTTGTCTCATCGCATCCTCAATGAGAACTCCTATCTCATGGAGATCAGCGAAGGTGAATAAGGGCAAGACAATCATTTTCTACAGTAATTTCCCCTGCAGGTTCTGAACTATCATTCTGATTTGATCCTTTTCAAATGGTTGGGTCGTCATCATTGATGCCTTTGCCCTCCACCTTGTTACAAAATCTAAGATGCCCTCCTTCGGCTCCTGACGAGTTACTTCGAGATCACGAGTTGTGACCTCGATCTGGATATTATAGAAGTATTGCTCTACAAAGGCCTCAGCCATCTCATCCTAGCTTCGTTTCACAAAGTCTTCCAGCTTGGCGTACCAAATGGCCGCTATACTCGACAGGGTCCGGCCGAAAAGTGAAACCTTCTGAAGTCTGGATAGGCCCATAGGCCGCAATATATCTGAGAAGAGCCGCAAGTGAACCATAGGATCCCCTAAACCATCAAACCGGTCTATATGCGGCATCTTAAATCTGTCCGGCAAGGTCACTGCTGCATCAGTATAGCCATCCTTTATATCTGGGATTGTATTCATACCCTGCGCCCCCTTGAAGAGCTTTTCTAGCTTGTTGACTTTCAAAGTAGTAGGGACGACTTCAAACTCAAAGGGGGCCTCCGTTTGGTATATCGGTGCTTTGGAGATCTGGGGTGGAATCGGATCCACTGGAATGCCCCCATATTCCTGGACATTAGCTGTGGGAGCAGTACCTCCGGGTACCGAAATGTTTACAGGAGGTGGATGGGATGCAGAGCCTACTGCGGCTGTTGTTGCTGCAGCCTAGCAATCAACTCAGCCGGCTGGGCTGCAATTTTCGCTTGGCAGGCGGTGACTTCCGCTTAGCGAGCAGTATCTAGCTGCATAGCCTCAATAGTTTGCTGGAGTTGTCGAAGCATATCTTCCATATTGACTGGAGGATTTTGAACTGCCAGAACTGGCAAATACTCTCTGTCTGAAGTGAAAGTAGATGATTGGGCCTGACTAGGCACATACGAGGTAAATGGTGACTATTGAATTAGAGAATCCTGCCGAATCCTCCTCCATCTAGTAACCGGCGGGAGTGAAACAAACATTGGCTGTCCCCTGACTAGATCCCCAGATCTACAAATCCTTCTAACTCAGGTCCAGAGTGCTTGGGGGGTAACAGAATCGTCTGAAGCAATGGTGAAAGACTACCTTGCAAAAAGAAAATAAAGCAAAAAAAAAAAATCAGAAAGGCAGAGCACCTCGGTTTAGATAGAAACAACACGCAGTTGCAATCATAAGCTAGACAACTGTACTCGAACACTGATTTCTTCCCCAAATTTCTGCCCCAAAATTAATACCCAGACTTGCAACTGATACATACATTCCTGCAGAGTGTCACCCTAAAAGTATGTATCAAGCAAGTGAGAGCCAAAACACCCCGATGATGGGGTAGGGTTATCCTGTCCTAATTTTGTCAGGAGCTAGGGGTTCGCTATGCAAACAAGCAGTTTCAAACAATTCCTACATTCGGGTGAGCAACCTGTCCTAGTTTGGAACAGTCTCTATGGTTTCCGATATGTAACTAGGTCGACTGGTAAAAAAAGGATACCTTAGCAAGACCACCTAATATACCTCTCACACCTAACACCGAGAAGTGAATGAAGGATTAAACTGTACAGCGGTAGTCTAGATCCAAGGGTTGTGTTCTCATCGTGGCAGAGCCTACAATCGGTCAGCCTTTTGGCAAGCCTTTCCAAGCAAGCCTCCGGCAAACCGTTCAGGAATAGTAGATGGCAAACACTGTGACTTAGGCGCACCAATGCAAATGCAAATACAAAGAAACACATAAGTGTAGACAAAACAACATATCATGAGTTCGAGTCAAGTTCTCTAAATCCCCAGCAGAGTCGCCAGAAACTATAGACTCGCCTTTTTCTGCGCCCGTAGACGTCCCCAAACGTCCTAGGAAGGAAATCCCGTTATGTTCATTTGGGGCTCACTACAGTTCGGACTCAAATGTCACGGTTCTTAATCTGATCCCGCAATATGCAATACGAGACTGATAAATCACCAAAGAGTCCAAATCCGGCAAATCATTTTTGAAAACAGATTTTTTTGAAAGAAGTGCCAAACATGGACTGCTTTGCCAGATACAGAGTCGCCACCTAAATATTTTATTTTGGGGAATTTAGGAAACCCTGACTCGTTTGCCTAAGGCCACATGTCCATTATCACCAAAGTTGCCTCGGCTCGAGAACTTGGGTATGATTGGGGAAGGTCACTTCGTGAGCACCCCCGCTCGCCCGATCAAAGATCGGCCTCTATTAACTATGATATCTATTTTTGAAAACATTATGTGCTCTTATTCCGGTTATTAGCCTAGAATTACTATGTGATGCACACAGCAAAACAAGTATAGACTGGATTGCCTAAGTTGGAACAAAGTATCGCATATTCGTTTGTTTCGAAAATGGATTGAAGTTTGCTACTCGCAAGTAGGCTAAAACACGGGTTTCGACGAATTATTCCAACTCAAGCAACCCAACCTTCACCCACAGGCATTCAGGCAGGTATATCACATAAGCACATAGCCTCATGGTAAGCATGCTATCATGGCAGTCACTCACACACATGCAAGGATGCTAAAGCATAAATACTTACCGAGTACTCCAAGCCAAAACAGAAACTAGTTAGTAATCAATGCATGATCCTAGTTCATGTTAAGATGGCTAATGAAACACATGCAAAAATGCAACTATGATGGGCTCGGCTATTCTAAACATGGCAAAAATGCAACTTCGAATTGACATACAATGCAGTTAGCATGATGCGCCAAACCCGGTGCATGCAATACAGATGAATGATGCAAACATGCAAGCATA
Source organism: Camellia sinensis (assembly GCF_055761805.1). Classification (NCBI taxonomy): domain Eukaryota; kingdom Viridiplantae; phylum Streptophyta; class Magnoliopsida; order Ericales; family Theaceae; genus Camellia; species Camellia sinensis. The sequence continues at coordinate 46,564,123 of NC_138962.1, read as the reverse complement.
AGTATGCTAATTGAAACATGCCCTAATCTAACTATCATAAGCTGGTAAATAAAAGGGAGAAAGATGTGGGGTTGAAAGACATACATCACACACACGCACACTTATTATAATTGTGCACTCGCTCGAAGGGTCCGAATAAATAATACAGTCTGAATAAATAACAGTTACAGCTAATTATTACATAACATTAACTAATTAAAAAACTAGCTAAGTAAGCATGTAAACTACATGAATATGACTGCTTCAGCTCTATTTTGGGTGACGATGGATGCATGCATGCTCGAGTCGCCTCGTCGGGAAATTCCATTGCGATGCCTTGTCTCGCCTTTGTTTGCGACTGATTTTAGAAATTTGCACAAGGCTCCAAGAGGCTGAAACTTCACCCTGGGACGGCTGCCAACCAGATATTGGCTTGGGAGACACCTGCCGACCACCCTTTGTGGTGGGAACCAAAAAAGGTGGTCGGCCTGCCAGAAAACTTGGTCGGCCGACCACTTTCTGCCCCTGGATTCTGGTTTTTCTGCAACAAAGGCAAGAGAGAGAGAAGGTAATGTATTTTCAACAAATGTGTGTACGACTCAATGGAATGAATGCAAGGATGAACACATGAAGCCAACAATTCTATCATGGGTAATCAAGAATGCCGACGACTGGGGATCGAGGCACATTTCATCACTTGGAGTACGAAACATCCCTCGTTTCCCGTGTTTGGACTAACTCTTACTCCAAACACAATGCAATATGCATGACATGCACAAATGCAACTAGCATGCAATCCTAATTCAATGTGACCTAACCATGCAAACATGCAAGGATGAGATGCAAACATGCTTCTAGCATACACAATGCTATAAACTATATGGCATACACAATACGACTAACAACCTAGCATACGCAATGCACACACGAAGATGGACATACACAAAGGCATAATCAAAGCATACACAATGCGATGGTCGAACATGCAACAATATGAACCAAATGGCATACCCAATGCAAGGTGGACTTAAACCAATATGAGTGGACCTCAGCCACACTCAAATCAGTGGCCATATGATGAAAATGAGACAACCGAAATACATACAAACATGCACGAATGCAAAGGACCGATCCTAAGGCACAACATGCAACTCTAACTAAGCATGGCAAAGGATGAAATATGGCATAGAATGGCACATGATACAGCTCTGAAATGGCATAAAAGATGGTCCCGAAACATACAAACATGTCACCCAATGCATGCTAGATGGCCCAGGTACCAGAACTAGTGAAGTGCGTTACACTAGAGGTACCAAAAACAATGCACCAATGGAAAAACCAACCCCAAACAGACCCTAGGCAGGTCTGAAACAGTGGGGAAATGGTCTAAAATGATGGTTTGGAATGCAAAGAAATGAAGCTCATTCAATGGTCGGTAAATGAAGCATACAAGCCCGACTCTCGAACACATTTAAAGAGTACAAAACATGGCAATATGGCATTCAAAAAAGCTCTGAAATATGATGTATAATGGGCCCAAAACATGAACACACCTCAGTATATGCATGGAATGGACCTCAAAACTCAAAGTTAAGCATGGGTATTGAACAATAAGCATGCAAAACAAACATCATTCAATCATGAAACCCAAAAATAGAGCTAGGGCAGTTCAAAATACGCACAATATCAGTTTAAGGCATGGCCAAAAAGTGCTAACATGAAGGGTCAACAAAGCATGCGAAGTAAGCTAGTGAACCATGATTTACACTATACGTATATGAAGCACATGAGGGCTCACCAAACCAATCAAAAACAAAAGTATGCCCTGCCAAAATATGCCCAAATAACCACTGAAACTCAGTCAACACATGCAAGAATGAAGTGCTCCTTTGAAAGGCCATGCAAGAGGTTATTCTACACATATATGATGGACACACAAAATGGAAAAATCACCTTTGGAAAGAGGTTATGAGGGTCCTAAAACCCACCAATCGGTGACGTCTGAGTCTTAAGGTCGGTCAAAAATGGGGTGTCTACAGTTGCCCTTCTTCGACAGAACTCGGAAGTCATAAGTGACGGGAGTGAATGTCAAAACCCAGAGACGACCCATTTTTGTCAAGGCCGAAGACTTAGACAAACAGGCGAGATAAACAAAGATGTGCCCGCAGGCAGGGGGCAAAATGCAAAGCGAAATGCACAAAGCCGAACGTAACTCATGATCATGCAAAGCAGCAAACTGTAATGAAGTAAATATTCATAATAGATGCAACAGTTTTAAGCAAAAATGCAAGGCAATAACTACATTTCATGTAGTAAGAACGTAAGAGAATCACAATTCTTGCTATGTCTCACATGGAGAAGATACAATACCTGTGCGGCTCGTCTGGTCGCACCAGCCTCAAATGAACCGTACATACAATATCGTGCCAGCAAAAAAGAGAAACTTAACAAGCACAACATAGTTAGCAACACATGTTCAACACTACATCGAATGCAGACAAACATGGTGTCGATGGGAGAGTGCATCGCAATGCGAGGAGAAATGTGCGCGACAATGCAAGTTAAGCATGGAGGTATGACAATACCGGTGAAACGTGCACAGTAATGTAAGTGATGTGCATAACAATACAAGTGACGTGCATAACAATGCAAGATAAGTACAACTTCGAATGCACATTTGACACAAAACAACGGGTAAAGAAATGCAAGTTTCGACGAGGACGACTCAATCGCGGCCTCCGGTTTACCTCCCGGAAGGGTCACGACGTACTCAAAAAGGATACATCTTGCTCTTGACGAGTAACAATGGAACACGCATCGAAAGTTGGAGTTGAAGTTCCCGCGAAGGGATTTCGCGACAAAAAGTTCACTTTTCTTGTACTTTCTCGGGCCGGGGACTCCGATCACTACCAAATTTTGCAGGGAGCTCAAAGAGACATTGGAGACCACCTTGGGAACACCACTGACCAGGTTTGGAGGCCACCGACCAGGTTTGGTGCAGGGAGTGGTCAGCCTACCCGAAAAGGTGGTCGGCCGACCACCTAGCCAAAAATAGGGGCAGTTTGGTACATTTGCACTCGGATCTTTAAATGCACTCGGCTAAAACACTTTTCCTCACAACTTCAGGTCCGAAATCAGCTCTCCTCCCTTCCTAGACCATTTTCCCTCTCAGATCTACGCTCTATACGCATTTTCCAACCCCCCACGCAAAGTTGTTTCGCGAAAACTTTCAGTTCTCTTCACTTTGAACCGATTAAATTTTGATTTCGGTGCTTCTTTCTCCATTTTCACCACTTGGGGTAAGTTTGTCTCAATATTTGGAACATTTTCTCGGGAGTTGACTTTTGTTGACTTTTTCCTTTCCCGAGAGTTGACTTTTGTTGACTTTTTCTAATTTGGCTCATTTTGCTCATTTTTGCTCCTTTTTGCAGATTTCTTGAGATAGCGGGTCATTTCCCTCATGGCGGAGGTCCTCCAGGTGCTGGGGGTGAGCCAGATACTATGTCTTTGCCTCCGAGGGTTCAGCCATTCGATCCCGAGGGGTATCACCCTAGGGAGCATATCCTTCCTCGGGCCGTTTTCTACCATTTTACCGATTTTGATGATTGAGCACCTGTGGATCTGCTATTGCGGGAGCCGGAGTCCCACCTCTCTCATCAGGCACGAGAGGTATGTACTTCACTTTTACATTTTCCGCAATGTATTATGCATTTTTTCGTGCATTTCATGCTTTCGCTAAGCTTATCTGCTCATTCTAGCACGCAGCTTGTTCTGAACAATTAGTCTATAACACAGTATTCCGTTTGCATCTTGAACACACAACTCAATCACTTGAATTTCTGAACACGCAGCCCACATATTGATTGTGAACACACAGCACACACTTTACGAGAGTTGAACACGCAACCCAAACTTTGAATTTCTGAACACGCAGCCCATTGTTGATTGTGAACACGCAGCACACACTTGTTAAGAGTTGAACAAGCAACCCAAACTGTTGAGGTGAACACACAGCCAACTATTTTTGAAGTCTGAACACGTAGCCCCAAAACACTTGATGTTGAACACACAGCTCGAACTTTGAGATGAACACACGGCCCACTATTTCTGAAGTCTGAACACGCAGCCCAAACACTTGACATTAAACACACAGCTCGAACTTTGAGATGAACACACAGCCCACTATTTATGAAGTCTGAACACGCAGCCCAGACACTTGATGTTGAACACACAGCTCATACACTTCATGTCGAACACACAGCTCACATTTGTTGAGAGTTGAACACGCAGCCCAAACTGTTGAGGTGAATACACAGCACACACTTGTTGAAAGTTGAACACGCAGCCCAAACTGTTGAGGTGAACACACAGCACACACTTGTTGAGAGTTGAACACGCAGCCCAAACTGTTGAGGTGAACACACAGCCCACACTTGTTGAGAGTTGAACACGCAGCCCAAATACTTGATGTTGAACACACAGCTCATTATTTTTGAAATCTGAACACGCAGCCCAAACTCTTGAGTTGAACACATAGCACAGCTCATATACTTCATGTTGAACACACAGCTCACACACTTCAATTTTGAACACGCAGCCCACATACTTTATGTTGAACATGCAGCTCATGGCATTATATCTGATTTAATTTGCATACAGCTCATATTTTCATGTTGAACTGAATACATGTGTTCATTCTGAATGCAGGTATCTTCCCGTATTACACGAGGATACGGCTCCATCGTTGCGAGGGAGTGGTACACGGAGCTCCCGGAGGCCGTCCGTGATTGGGTTGACTAAGTAGGGTTCGGACCCTTCTGCACGGGGATATCTCGCTATCCTGCTATCAGGACATTGATGGGCGCCTTTGTAGAGAGATTGTGGGACACCACCAACTCCTTTCATTTCTCAGCTACCGGGGACATGACTATTACCCCGTTCGACTTTGCTGTGCTGACAGGCCTTGACGTGGGAGGCTGGTCGATCCCTTATGATGAGGACAAGGGCGAGTGGGAGGCTGCCTGGATTTATCTGTTGGGAGCACGCCCACCGGTTGACAGATCATCGCGCAGGGTCCGGTACACTTGGTTCTCCACACATTTCAGGTGGACTGAGCCCGAGACTCCCGAGGAGATAGCGCAGTACACTCGGGGGTTTTTGATGTTCCTTCTCGGGACCACTCTGTTCTCCGATAGGGGGAACACCGTTGGACTCTATCTGCTGAGTGCTCTGGTAGACCTATCACAGGTCAGCCGGTATGACTGGGGTGGTGCCGGCCTAGCTACCCTCTACTGCTACATGAGTGCTACCTCCCACGGATTGGGGAACACAGTCGGCGGCTATTGGAGAGCCTGGGAGGTACTTTCTGCCCTCTTGATTTACATTTCTGCTTTTCATTATTTGTACATTGCACACACGGCACACTTTACATTCTGTATTTTGTATTTTGCTCTCGGCATTCTGCATTCTCTGTACATTCTGTATTTACATTCTGCACTCAGCATTCTGTATTCTGATGGCTATTGCCCTGTTTTCCATAACTATGGGTTTTCACGTACTTTTCGACGCTAGCCCCGGAGCTTGAGGTGGCAGTGCCTCTTATGATTCCTTATTCACTTGTATTTGAGGGCCAGTAACGGTCGAGAGCTCGGGAGTCTCTCCCCTACCTACGACAGTTTTTTGATACAGTGCAGCCGACAGAGGTAATTCAGAACTCTCAATTCTCTATGTTTTCATCTTTGATTCATCTTACACATTTACGATTTCTAATCGGCTTATGCATTGGTTATCCGCAGATCACATGGCAGCCCTGGGCGCCCTTGGGTGGAAATACCTGATTTCAGTTTGCTGGGGGGTAGGCCGCTTCTCGGTACAGGATCCTATTTGAGGGGCCCGTTGGTAGGGCTTGGTTTTTGGGGGATCGCTTCATGCGTTAGACTATGGGCTACCCTAAGCAGAGTGTCCCCGCAGCACCTTCGGTCGATATGCGGTCTACTGAGGGGCTTACTCCCCAGGATATTGAGTCAGCTATGCTGGGCACTGATGTACTTCTGCATTTGGAGGAGGAGGAGTACACGACCTACCGTCATACATACTTGATGCCTCCATTGACAGGTGTCCGTACTCCCACGAGGAGGTCTGCTGGCATGCCATCATCGAGTCGAGCTCGGGCTACAGATATCCCTTCTACCAGTAGGACCGGTACATCTAGAGGTGAGGCTGGACTTGTTCCCCCAATTCCCCCTACGTATCATCAAGCCGGAAGGCCAAATATCCCGACTGAGTTGACAGGATGGCAATACGGGACTTCCTACCCGATTCCGATAGAGCCTCCTATGCCTGATCACCGATATGTCAGTGATCCTGACTCACCACCGGTATGTTCCACTGTTTTTCGTTTACCACTTAGGTACTTAGGCATTTATTTACTCATTGATGACTTGAGCTTGTATCTACAGCCTACCAGGGAGTATACGGAGGGGTTACTTAGGTTAGTAGCCTCACTCGAGGGCATGGTCCTGCGGAGAGAGATGCAGTTGTCCATCGTCGGTGTCCCGGTACTCTTTAGTTTTCTTGCATTTATCATACTTCTGATGACATGCTGAACTTGAATATTTCACTGCATTGATTCATTGTATGTGTAGAGCACATCTGACACACACCACATTCATGTACTATATCTGCATACACCCACCCTTCGTAGTTTTCTTGCATCTGTATCTGATATACATACTTTGGCTGATGTATTCAAATTGCGCTATTTCTTTTCAGATGCCTCCGCTACATACTGGGCCACAGGCCGGGCCATCCAGGCCTTCTCGGAGAGCTGGGAGAGGGGGTTCGACTCGCGGCCGAGGCAGACGCAGAGCACCTATCGTAGAGGAGGAGTCTAGCGAGGAGGAAGAGCCTGCACATCCCCAGTCACAGACATCTGCTGGCAGAGAGGATGACTCTGGTTCGGGTTCCGATAGTGGAGATGATTTTGAGGAGGATTCCGAGGGCGGCGACTCCGATTCCGATGATGATGATGGTGCAGAGGTTGTTCCGCAGAAGAGGACGAAGAGAGCCTCTTACTCCTATGCTTGATAGTTGTTCCTGCTTTATTTGCCTTTTTTACTAGTAGTTGTAGCACATTGTATATTTTTAGGCAGTTTTATTTTTTGTAAAACTTGTACCCTTGTTGTAAAATGTTGTAATAAAGGAAACATGATGGAATGAAACAACTTTTTAAAAAAGTGTTGCATTTTATGTTCTTAGCATTGTATCGCATCATGTTGCACGAAAATGAGATTGAATGGAATTGTGCACTGAAAATTGCCAAGTCAGGTAGTGAACCGACACAACAAACTAAACAACTTAACTTACTAAGAAACAACAAAACCTTAGCAAGTTTACAACTCGATAAGAAAGACACAACAGTGTTGATTAAACAGAGAATAGCAACTCAATACACGAAACTCGATGACTCGATAAACAAAACAACAACTTAATAAGCAAGACAACAACTCGATAAGCAAGACTCAACAACAACTCGATAAACAAAATGCATTTCGGACGATCGGAGTGATGAAACGCATCCGAAACAGAGGAAAACTCGTACCTTCAACACTCCCAATGCATGGAAATGCTAGGAACTTTCTTCTAGAGGCTAGGACAAGACCAAAGCCCCTCTTCTCTTCATGGCCAACCATCAAAGGGAGCTGGCCGACCAGCTTTTTTCATTAGAAACCAAAGGGGTGGTCGGCCTACCAGAAAAGGTGGTCGGCCGACCACCTGGCTTGGCAATCACCAAATTGTTGACATGTGTCCCCCGAATAGTGCCTTATCCTCTTTAAAAGTCCTAGCTTCGTGGTTTATTCATTTCATCTTAGTTTTGCATCAAAATGGAGGTGTTCCTCATCCAAAATCTCATAGCTTGGATTGCTTCTCTTGATGGCTCGAAAAAGTTGAACTTCCGAGGCTTCGGCTTGAATGCACTATTCACGCTAGGCCGTACTCCGCTGTATCTTCCTTTCCTCCATGTCGCGGCAAGGTTTTGGAACCCGGTAACACACGTCTTTAGGTTTAGCGGGCAAGAGATGTGTCCCACTTTCGAAGATTTCCAAGCTTTGATGGAATCCGAGCGCAATGACTCAACTCCGATTTGGCCACGTCCAAGCCCTAGGACGAATGTGCGGCCTCACTTTGCATGATGGTCGATCATTGGTTCACGATGGGGAGCTGGACATCCCAAGCTTGGTTCGCTGGTTTTCTGATGCTGGTGACCGCGGCGACCATCATTGGCAGGGCTATCGGCGACACACGCTTTGTCTATGCTTGCTATCTCATTTCTTGCTTGCCCCGGGCTCTGGTGGATTCAGTGTCTGGTTGATCGAGGTTGCCCAAGGTTTGAAGGAGGGCAAGAGCTGCATCGCCATGACATTGGCTGAGACATTGATGGGCTTAGACGCTTTTTATCACCGGGAGACGGCTAGGCTTACGGGGAGCCCACTACTATTGCAGGTAATGTTTCCCACCCAATCTCACATATGTATAGCTCACATCACTCAGCCCTTAGGCTCAGTTTTTCTCACAAAACCCTTTTATTTCTTTTCACTCATCGTACATCTCTCTATTCTTTATGCTCTCATTTTTCATCCCTCCCCAGGTGTGGTTAATGGACAAGTTACAGATTGTGGAGTCTTGCCCAGTGTACTCAGCTCGCGGCTACTTTTTCCGACAACATTTGGTCGATGCCCTGGATGAGGGGTGGTGGTACAACTGGATGTGCAGCTTGTCTGCAAACCGCATCGCTTGGCGCTGCCCTTGGCTTAATCTGCCGGCAATGAGTTACAGCATGACTCGTCAACCTGGGATTCAATTGATTGGCATGACACACTGTGTCTTTTACTTTTCGTTCTGATTCCAACACCAGTTCGGCCATGATCAGACTTGCCCGCCAAAGGGGATAATGTACCCGGACGCATTCCCGATCCGAGGCGCACAGCTTGCTCGGTATGCCACAGCATGGAGGACGCGAGAACTCCTGGCCCCCGCTCTCACTTTCAGTTGCACTTTGTCTGATGAGTGCTTGGATTGGCTCAATGAAGAGGCACAGAAAGGGCCCACTTTGGCATCAGAGGCATCGACCAGCTCTGGGAGGGGGCGCAAGAACACCTGACTTAACTATGCCCCAGATTTATTGCTTTATTAGTACTTTCAAGTTTTATTTATGAATGTAATGAAAAGCAACTTCAATTTGTATGCAAGAGCAGGAGAACTCTGTATTGAAATCAATGAAATTGAAGGTTGTGGGTACTGAAAATTTTTCGCTTTGGTCCAAAAATGGTCTAAGTTGTAAAAAGATTAATTTTGAACAAAGTCAACTTTTATTAAAACTTTTCAAAACCATTTTTGATATGGATCAGAACTGGACACACCTGAAATCTGTCACTGAGATGCACAACCTCGGATCCTAGCAACTGGAAAGTTGCCCCTAGTCTGAATAGTACCACGGCACTGCACAGCAACGGAAAGTTGCCCCTAGTTTGAAAAGCATTATACCAGAGATCATAATCAAACTCTTGAATGCTAAATAGACAAAGATGGCCGAGATGATCAAATGGACAAAGTTGATTGAGGAAAAGTTTATGGCTGAACTTCAGGATGAAGTTGCCTACGTATCCCAAAGACGGGGAATCAAGCCTTACGTAGTTCAGGCTCGGGTTCACTCGAGTATTTTCACTCTCCTTTTGCGCTTTAACTTTTGCCAAGGCCGCCCTTTGCGGGTTTTCAACCTTGCGAGCTCAGTTTTTATAATTTCAAATTTTCTATGCTCTAACTTTTGCCTAGGTCGCCCTTTCGGGTTTTCGGCCTAGCGAGCCGCTCAAGGGTAATATTTCTTCAATTTGTCTATATTGATCGGTTATGAGAACTCTAGGCCATCTAGGTCCATCAGAACCACAGCTCCACCTGACCAGATAGACTTGATGATATAAGGGCCAGTCCAATTGGGTCTGAACTTGCCCCTAGGGTCGTGGATGGGAGCTCGGTTGTCCTTGAGCACCAAATCTCCCTCCTTTAGATTCCTGGACTTAACCTTCTTGTTGAAAGCCTGGGCAATTCTGCGCTGATAACCTTGAACATGGTACAGCGCTTTCAATTTTCTTTCATCAAAGAGCATGAGTTCCTCAAATTTGCACTGCTGCCAATCCGCTTTGGCTATCTGACACTCAGCCAATACTCGCAAAGACGGAACCTCGATTTCAATAGGTAAAACGGCCTCCATCCCATAAACCAATGAATACGGAGTCACCCCAGTAGAAGTTCTAATTGAAGTCCGGTAGCCCCACAGAGCAAACGGTAGCTTATCTGGCCAATCCCGGTAGGTTTCCACCATCTTCTACAGTATATGCTTGATGTTCTTGTTGGCGGCCTCAACCGCTCCATTGGTTTGCGGCCGGTATGTGGATGACTTATGAAAAGCCACATTGTATTTCTCCAACAAGTCAATCACTTCCTTCTTAAAGTGGAAACCATTATCTGAAATGACCTCGTTTGGGACCCCATAACGGCAGATGATGTTATTTCTGATAAACTTTGCAACGTGCGACGCCTTCAACACCTCATAAGATTGGGCCTCAACCCACTTCGTGAAATAATCTATCACGACTAGGATGAACTCATGCCCATTCGACCCCTTCGGAGTGACAACCCTGATCACATCAATTCCCCAAACTGAAAATGGCCATGGCAAAGTCATATTGTACAGCTTCGACGGCAGAATGTTCATGCTGTTTGCATGGATCTGACACTTGTGGCATCGCTGAACAAAGCCGATACAATCCTCCTCCATGGTGGACCAATAATAACCTTGTCTGAGGATCTTTTGCGCTAGCATGACCCCGTTCATATGTGCACCGCATTCCCCTCCATGGATGGCCTCTATCAGACGTTTCGATTCTTCAGCTTCAACGCACAGCTTATGCATTCCCAGATGACCTCTTTTATACAATTTACCTCCGCATATGATGAACTGAACGGCCATTCTTCTGATTGCCCTTTTATCCTTGGCATTTACCCCTGGTGGATATGCTTCCTTCTTCAAGAAATTTCAAATATCGTAATACCAGGGGTTCTCATCTTGAACCTCATCTATAGCAGCAATCGACTCGTAAGCCAGCACAAATTTCTGGTCGATAATGACTGGACGCATCCGGACTCCAAACGGGATGTCTATCATGGAAGATAGAGTTGCTAGTGAATCTGCGAACCTGTTGTTTTCTCTTAGTAGATGAGTGAAGTTTAGCTTCTCAAACCGAGGAATTAACAAGTCCAAGGTCTGGTGATACATTATCATCTTTTCTTCTTTGACTTTCCTGTCTCCTTTTGCTTGAGACACAACAAGGTTCGAGTCCCCGATGACGTCCAACTGTTTTGCCCCTAGTTCTAGGGCTGCTTCTAGACCGGCAATGCATGTCTCATATTTTGCTTCGTTGTTCGAGACTTTGAATCGGAGTTTGAATACCAGATGGATACGGGAATTGTCTGGTGCTATCAATAACACCCATATCCCATACCTGTACTAGTTTGACGCTCCGTCAAAGTACATCGTCCAAGTTTCGTCTTCGATATGCAAAATGGCCTCATCTGGGAATAAGTAGTCAACTACTTCATCTCCTTCCACTGGATGATCGGCTAAGAATTCTGCTACTGCTCTTCCCTTGATTGACTTGCACGTCACATATTTCAGATCAAATTCGGAAAGCAACAGCAACCAACGAGCTAGCCTAACCGTAAGTGCCGGTTTCTCGAAGAGATATTTGATGGGATCTAATCTTGAAACCAGCATTACAGAGTGAGCTAACAGGTAAAGCCGCAGCTTCCTGGTAGCTCATACTAAGGCTAAGCAAGCCTTTTTCCAACGGGGTGTAGTGAGTCTCATACTCTAGCATCTTCTTACTCAAATAATAGATGGCTCTCTCCACTTTGTCCTCTGATTCTTGCACGAGCATGCAGCCCATTGTAGTCTCAATTGCTGAAAGATACAAAATCAACGGTCTCCCCAGCTCTAGCGGTGACAACACGGGCAGGTTCTGTAAGTATTCCTTGATCGGTTCAAAAGCAGCTTGGCATCGGCCATCCCATTGGAATTTCTTTCCTTTCTTCAGGAGGCCAAAAAGTGGTTCACAAGTCAAGGTTAATTTTGAGATAAACCGTCTTATGAATTGCACTTTACCCAGGAAGCCTCGCACCTCCTTTTCAGTCCTTGGTGGTGGCATTTCTAGGATGGCCTTGATTTTGGAAGGGTCGACTTCGATACCTCTCTGTATAATCAGAAACCCCAACATTTTCCTTCTGTAACAACAAATGTACACTTCTGAGGATTCAGCCGGAACTGAAATTCTCTGATCCTTTGAAAGAACTTTTGCAAGGCGGTGTAGTGGCCCTCTCTTTCTTTGGACTTGACAATCATGTCGTCCACATACACCTCAACCTCTTTGTGGATCATGTCGTGCAATATTGTGGTCGCGGCTCGTTGATATGTAGCTCTAGCGTCCTTCAGGCTAAATGGCATTGCCTGTAGCAATACGTCCCCCACGGGGTGGTGAATGTAGTCTTCTCCCGGTCCTCGGGTGCCATTACAATCTGATTATAGCCTAAGAAACCATCCATGAACGAAAACAAAGCATGCCCCACTGTGAAGTCCACTAACTCATCGATATGCGGCAAGGGGAAGTTGTCCTTCGAAGTAGCTTTATTCAAGTCCCTGAAATCCACGCATACCCGGATCCTACCATCCTTCTTCGGTACCGGAACGATGTTGGCCAACCAAGTTGGGTATTCAGATACCAGCAGGAAACCTGCGTTGATTTGCTTGGTGACCTCTTCCTTAATCTTGAGAGCCCAGTTCGGGTGGATCCTTCTGAGTTTTTGTTTAACGGGTTGGGCCTCGGGGTTAAGAGGGATCCGGTGCTGTACAATCTCAGGATCGATTCCAGGCATGTCTTCGTAGGACCACGCGAAAACATCTTTGAAATCTTTTAATAAAGTGACTAAGCGCTCGCGTTCCTCTGAAGACAACGTGGACCCAATCTGGACCAGCCGCGGGTCCTCCTCAGTACCAATATTCACAATAGTGATTTCATCCATTAAGGGTTTAACAAATCTTTCCTGCTCTTGTTTAATTAAGCGTTGCAAAACCGGAGGAATTTCTTCCTCGTCGTTTTCATCAAAATTTTGAAAGTCTAAGTTAATGCAATAAATCAAGGGCACAGAAAAGTACTCGGAAACCACAGCCACATCATTCTCATTAAGCACATCCAAATCGTCTGATTCTTCGGTTACAACAGACTCAAAAGAGAAAGAAAAAGACGACCTGGACAGGGCTGTGGTATCCGGGTTATCACCCCCTGTAATACCGGACTCAGACTCAGTCGAGCTGGAACCTGATTTCGACTCAACAAACTCGGTGGAATCAGATTCCGGCTCACTACCTGACCCGGTGCTTCTTAACAAAAATCCCTCTTCATACTGCCAAATGAGAGAGCGTGCGATAGAGGCATCCAAAATGTTTGCTGGTAGGCCCGCAGCCGTTTCATTCTCGATTACGCATACCGAGAAGTTATCCCCCAAGCACTTATGTTCGATTAGAGGATCTGAAAGTAGACACGCCAGCGCTACCCCCATTTCACTTTCAACGTCCTCAGACTCCACTTTCTTGCTCTGCTCAGCCTCAGCTAATGGGTCTATCTGCTCTTCAGCAATGTCATCCCCGGATAACTGTAGGTCAAAGAAAATCTCAAACCCTGGCACACGGCGCTTCTCTTCATTTATCCACAGCTCCGGGAAGCCACAAAATAGAAAGTCCTCCCCCTCCCGGACAAAGCGTCCGTTTAGGGTACCCTGGATGGGTCGGTGCATTAACTCATATGGTTTCCCTGCCTTTTTTGCTCTGGCTCTCCCAGCCATCTCCTTACCTTTCCTTATCCAATCCTCTTTGGTGGCCAAACAACCCAAGCCAAAGGTGTGTGGGTTGTGTGGCACTTCGGCCAACGCTACAACGCCCTTCCGGCCGCTCTTTCCCAATTCCATCCCGGGGATGTGTTGAAGCTTGTTCATGAGGTATACTGAATGAGCACTGACATACACCCCTTCATTAACAGCTAAAATGTTCTGCACGACCTGGGCCTTAGCCAGAGTGAAATCGGATATGAACACATCCTCCATACCGTGCTCAATTTCCAGGACTGGTATAGACACCTCCGGCGGTGGATGGATCGATGAATTCCCAAAAACAATGGCTACTCCCTTCCCATGGGGGTATTTCACCATCTGATGTAAGGTGGACGAAACTACCTTCACCTGGTGCAGCCATGGCCGTCCCAAGAGTAGATTGAAGGTTGCGGGAACTTCTAAGACGTGAAAGTCTACCTCATGCTGTCTCGGCCCAACCTTGGTCTAAATTTTTACTATCCCCATTACTTCTCTGCTTGTGTTATCATATGCCCGAATCACCTGGGCTGTCGGCACAAAGTCCGCGTCTTTAAACCGATTGCATATGCAGTTCTTGCTGGGCACACATTGATGGCGGACCTGTGTCGACAAGCACCACGGGTATCCATTTGTTTCTACAATCCACAGAGATGTAGAGTGGCTTGTTATGGTTCACACCCTCCGGCGGCAGTTCTTTGTCGGAGAAAGTCAACATCGGGGTAGCTCCTCCTGGAAAAACTAAGCCCACCAGTTGTTCGGGCGTGGTGTCTATTGAGAGCTTGGCCTTGTCCATGGCCGATAAGACAGCTTGTCGATGCACTCGCGATGCCATAAGCAGTCCCCAGATGGAGATGTCTGCCTGTATCTTTTTCAACTGCTTCAGTACAGGCTCTTCTTCGAGTTGTTTCTCTTTCTGTTTCTCAGCCTCCTTATCCTTCCCAGATGCCTCTGGCTGATCTAGGTGCGGGGGTTTGAAGTACCGTCCGCTTCTAGTCATATGGTCGACTTCACCAATGTACCAGGTATCGTCTGGATGGTTACTCCCCCAATCCTCATCCGTGTAGGCAAGACATAAATCATCGTCCTCCCACCACATTCCGTCAGCAGCCGACAGACACCTGTCCGGCTCCGATATAATTGTACTTACAGTATTTTCCATCCACATGCTCGCAGCATTCTCTGTACCCGTGCACAAAGCACTTTCAGTCCCCACGGGGGTTTTAGCTTTCCTGATTCTCTCAGAATCCCCAAATATTTCTTGTTCCAACTGCGTCAGTACTATTGTCTGTTCAATAATTCCTGTATTTAAAATGCCCAGATCCTGAATGAAATTCTTAGCACCAGCGCTCTTCGGCGATGCATTCTGATCTCCGACCCTTCCGGCCACAATCGATATCCTTGCCCCTACCGGGCCCTGTCCCAACTGAGTTTCGTCGACAATATCTGGTAGGTCATCAAGCCACCCGGTGACCTCTGCTGACTCCTCAAAATCTGACCAGTTGACTACCATGCCCTCTGGATCTTGTTCATTGAAAAATTAGAGGTTAGCAAAGTTTCCTTCCACAGCTGCCAAGTCATCTATCCTCTGACCAGATTCATCTCCCTGTATCACACAAAGCTCTGCCCCTGCCAGCAATTCCACATTGGTCCAACCTGGCCTACTGATAGAATGTAGTCACTCGGACTGTATAGCTCCTCGGCAAAACTCCCAGATTCCTCGGATTCTGACTCAACAATCCCATTCTACCCTGAAATCTCCCATGTTCTGTCTTCGACAGTCACCACCATTGGTTCAGGTTGGGTTCTGGAGATGTCCAACATGCACAAGTCAGTGCAGTCAGGAAGAAACACCTCCGGCTTGGGTAAGTGGGACAGGGTAATATATATGCTAGGATCGTAAGACACGACCCCAGTTTGGATAAAGTTGATACGTTTGGGGGGTGGAGCTTGGTTGTGCGGTGGGAGAGGGTTTGTTGTGACATTGGGTTTTTCGGGAGGCACAATCACCTGCTTGTCAACGAGATCTTGAATCTCATGACGCAATCTAAAACATTGGTCAGTGCCGTGACCATGTTGTTGGTGATATGCGCAGTATTTTGCTGGGTTATGAGAGGGAGGGAGTGGATTTGGCAATGGCCTCGGCTCCAGGGGCTTTAAGTGCCCTTTCCTGATTAATACCCCCAGAGCCTTAGACAGGGGCATATATAATGGGGTGAAGGTTCTCTAGCCTCGAGGTTGGTATTTGGTGGTTTGTGTGTTGCTTCCAGACACGCCGGAGAAAGGTGTAGCTGCCATGGGCCTTGGAGGGGGAATGGTGGTGTCCATGCTTACTTTTGAAGCTCTAGCATTTACGACATTGCTGGTGCCTGTATTGTTGTTACGGTTGAAGGTTCTTCTGGGTTGCTCTCTGTCATTATCAATCAAGCCCTGCTTCAAGGCATCCTCAATCTGTACTCCCATCTCGTGCAAATCTGAAAAGGTAGGGAAGGGGAGCACGATCATTTTCTGCATCAGCTTAGGCTGGAGATTGCGCACAATCATCCAGATTTGATCTTTATCAGTAGGCCTTAGGGTCATCATCGAGGCCTTCGGCCTCCACCTGGCTACAAACTCCGAAAAGCTCTCCTTAGGCTCCTGCCTTGTTGTCTCATGATCACAGGTTGTAATCTCGATTTGCGTATTATAGGAGTATTGTGTAATGAAAGCCTCGGCCATCTCATCCCAGTTCCGCTTAACATCGTCTTCTAGTTTTGCGTACCAGATAGCGGCCACACCCGACAGGGTCCGGCCGAATAATGAAAGCTTCTACGGTCTGGTGAGGCCCATCGGTCGTAGTATATCTGAGAACAACCGGAGATGCACCATGGGATCCCCAGATCCATCAAAGCGGTCGATTTGTGGCATTTTGAATCTATCTGGCTGCATCACAGCCACGTCGGTATACCCGTCCTCAATGTCTGGGATGGACTTTACCCCCTGGGATTTCTTGAACAACTTTTCAAGCTTGCTCAACTTCAATGTTGTAGGGTCCACTTCGAACTCGAAGGGAGAGTCCGGTTGATTGATAGGCGTAGGTGCCTTGGATAATTGAGGTAGAATCGGGGGTGAAGCCAGCCCTGTCAGAATGTCCGTCTCTCCCTGGACATTTGGTACCTGCCCGGGTGGCAGAACTCCTGGTGGGGGAGGAGCTTGGTGCGAAGCAGATGCTCCGGTTTGCTGCTGTAGCCGGGTAATTAGCTCTGCCTGTTGGGCCATGACAACAGCCTACTATTTGGCAAATTCTGTTTGACGGACAGTGTCCTCCTACATGGCTTTCATGCTCTCTTGGAGTTGACACATCATTGCCTCCATCCCTGACGTGTTCTGCTAATCCATTTGACTGACTGGTATATCTATCTCTATGGCAACAATTGAGACCTCAGCCCGACTGTCCACTGATGGGGTAGACCACTGCTCTGGCAACCTCTGCTCAGATAAACTGCGTTTTCTCAGCCTCCGTCTGATAACCGGGGGTAGAGAGTGGAACACTGGTTGTCCGTCGACCAGATCCTCAGATCGATTGAGTCGGCGACCTCTTGTCCAGAGTGCTTGGGGAATATCTGCTTGGTCTGAAGCAATTGTGCTAAACTACCCTAGCAAAAAAGATAAATAAAGCAATAATAAGGAAATAAACAACCAGACAAATGGATAGCATAACGACTTTAAATAAATACACAACACACAGTTAGGCATCACAACACACAGTCGATAAGCTGAAAATACTGTTCTCAAACACTGATCATTATCCCCAAATTACCGCCCCCAAAAACTGAATCTGATACCCGCAGATAACTGATTCCCAAAATACTGAACTGGTGCCCACAGGCCTGATGCCCAAACTTGCAAACTGATACATTCATTCCTGTAGAGACGCACTCTAAAAGCACATAACAAGCAAGTGAGAGCCAAAACACCCCTATGTTGGGATAGGGTTTCCCTGTCCTATTTTGTCAGGAGCTAGGGTTTCACTACACACGCAGCAGTTTCAAACAACCTACAATCGGGTAAGCAACCTGTCCTAGCTTGGAATGGTCACTATGGATTCCGAATATGCACTAGGTCGAATGGTCAAAAAGGGTGCCCCAGTAAAACTGGGGTTTGTGTTCCCGTTGTGACAGAGCCCGCAACCAGTCAGCCTTATGGCACGCTTCTCGAAGCGAGCCTCCGACAAACCGTTCAGGAATAGCATACGGCAAACATAGTGTCCTAGGCGCACCAATGCACATGTAATGCAAAGAAACACATAAGTGTAATCAAAACAAGATATCATGAGTTCGAGTCAAGTTCTCTAACATCCCCAACAAAGTCGTCAAAAACTGTAGACATCCCCGAACGCCCCGGGAGGGAAATCCCCGTTTCGTTCGTTATAGGCTTTCTACAGTTCAGACTCAAATGTCACAGTTCTTAATCTGATCCCGCAATGTGCAATGCGAGACTGATAAATCACCAAAGAGTCCAAATCCGGCAAATCGTTTTTGAAAACAGATTTTTTTGAAAGAAGTGCCAAACATGGACTGCTTTGCCAGATACAGAGTCGCCACCTAAATATTTTATTTTGGGAAATTTAGAAAACCTTGACTCGTTTGCCTAAGGCCACGTGTCCGTCATCACCAAAGTTTCCTCGGCTCGGGAACTTGGGTACGATTGGGGAAGGTCACTTCGTGAGCACCCCCGCTCGCCCGATCAAAGATCGGCCTTTACTAACCATGATATCTATTTTTGAAAACATTATGTGCTCTTATTCTGGTTATTAGCCTAGAATTACTATGTGATGCGCACAGCAAAACAAGTATAGACTGGATTGCCTAAGTTGGAACAAAGCATCGCATATTCGTTTGTTTCGAAAATGGATTGAAGTTTGCTACTCGCAAGTAGGCTAAAACACGGGTTTCGACGAATTATTCCAACTCAAGCAACCCAACCTTCACCTAGAGGCATTCAGGCAGGTATATCACATAAGCACATAGCCTCATTATAAGCATGCTATCATGGAAGTCACTCACACACATACAAGGATGCTAAAGCATAAATACTTACCGAGTACTCCAAGCCAAAACAGAAACTAGTTAGTAATCAATGCATGATCCTAGTTCATGTTAAGATAGCTAATGCAACACAAGCAAAAATGCAACTAGAATGGGCTCGGCTATTCTAAACATGGCATATGAAATGTAAGAGATAACATGTATTCAACTTAGAATTGAAATACAATGCAGTTAGCATGATGCGCCGAACCCAGTGCATGCAATACAGATGAATAATGCAAACATGCAAGCATAAGTATGCTAATTGAAACATGTCCTAATCTAACCATCATAAGCTGGTAAATAAAAGGGAGAAAGACGTGGGGTTGGAAGACATACATCACACACATGCACACTTATTACAATTGTGCCCTCGCTCGGAGGGTCCGAATAAATAATACGGTCCGAATAAATAACAGCTATAGCTAATTATTACACAACATTAACTAATTAACAAACTAGCTAAGTAAGCATGTAAACTACATGAATGTGACTGCTTTGGCTCTGTTTTGGGTGATGATGGATGCATGCATGCTCGAGTCGCCTCGTCGGGAAATTCCATCGCGATGCCTCGTCTCGCCTTTGTTTGCGACTGATTTTAGAAATTTGCACAAGGCTCCAAGAGGCTGAAACTCCACCCTGGGAAGGCTGCCAACCAGATATTGGCTTGGGAGACACCTGCCGACCACCCTTTGTGGTGGGAACCAAAAAAGGTGGTCGGCCTGCCAGAAAACGTGGTCGGCCGACCACTTTCTGCCCCTGGATTTTGGTTTTTCTGCAACAAAGACAAGAGAGAGAGAAGGCAATGTATTTTCAACAAATATGTGTACGACCACTCTCCCCGTTATTGCATGAGCTCTAGGGAGTGTAGTCCTTGATCCTCGGGCCACCAATCACGCATCCCGATGCATGATGGCCGAGGAGTCGAATTGCACGACTCAATGGAATGAATGCAAGGATGAACACATGAAGCCAACAATTCTATCATGGGTAATCAAGAATGCCGACGACCGGGGATCGAGGCACATTTCATCACTTGGAGTACGAAACATCCCTCGTTTCCCGTGTTTGGACTAACTCTTACTCCAAACACAATGCACTATGCATGACATGCACAAATGCAACTAGCATGCAATCCTAATGCAATGTGACCTAACCATGCAAACATGCAAGGATGAGATGCAAACATGCTTCTAGCATACACAATGCTATAAACTATATGGCATACACAATATGACTAACAACCTAGCATACGCAATGCACACACGAAGATGGACATACACAAAGGCATAATCAAAGCATACACAATGCGATGGTTGAACATGCAACAATATGAACCAAATGGCATACCCAATGCAAGGTGGACTTAAACCAATATGAGTGGACCTCAGCCACACTCAAATCAGTGGCCATATGATGAAAATGAGACAACCGAAATACATGCAAACATGCACGAATGCAAAGGACTGATCCTAAGGCACAACATGCAACTCTAACTAAGCATGGCAAAGGATGAAATATGGCACAGAATGGCACATGATACAGCTATGAAATGGCATAAAAGATGGTCCCAAAACATGCAAATATGTCACCCAATGCATGCTAGATGGCCTGGGTACCGGAACTAGTGAAGTGCGTTACACTAGAGGTACCAAAAGCAATACAACAATGGAAAAACCAACCCCAAACAAACCCTAGGCAGGTCTGAAATAGTGGGGAAATGGCCTAAAATGATGGTTTGGAATGCAAAGAAATGGAGCTCATTCAATGGTCGGTAAATGAGGCATACGAGCCCAACTCTTGAACACATTTAAAGAGCACAAAACATGGAAATATGGCATTCAAAAAAGCTCTGAAATATGATGTATAATGGGCCCAAAACATGAACACACCTCAGTATATGCATGGAATGGACCTCAAAACTCAAAGTTAAGCATGGGTATTGAACTACAAGCATGCAAAACAAACATCATTCAATCATGAGACCCAAAAACAGAGCTAGGGCAGTCCAAAATACGCACAATATCAGTTTAAGACAAGGCCAAAAAGTGCTAACATGAAGGGTCAACAAAGCATGCGAAGTAAGCTAGTGAACCATGATTTACACTACACGTATATGAAGCACATGAGGGCTCACCAAACCAACCAAAAACAGAAGTATGCCATGCCAAAATATGCCCAAATAACCACTGAAACTCAGTCAACACATGCAAGAATGAAGTGCTCCTTTGAAAGGCCATGCAAGAGGTTATTCTACACATATATGATGGACACACAAAATGGAAAAAACCACCTCTGGACAGAGGTTATGAGGGTCCTAAAACCCACCAAAAAGGCCCTAAAATTAGTCTAGGAAGCATGCAAGTGAAAGCCCCTTTGAAAGGCCTTGAATAGGATTGTTCTACACATGCATAACAGACATTCAAAATGGCCAAAAGGGCTCTAGACAGAGCTTATGCAGACCTTAAAACTCACCAAATAGGGCCTGAAACATGACTTCAAAACATGAAAATAAGGGGCCCTTTGGAAGGCCAACAAAGCTAGTAAAGAGAACAAGGGGTGAGAGGGTCACCCCTCTATGATTTTGAAGCTCAAAGACACATGTTAGCCACTGAAAATCCACTAGATTTTAGTGGCTAAAAGGCCAAACCAAGGCCAATGCAAATGCTCAAATGCATAGCTCAAAACATGAGGAAATGAAGTATGGAAGGGGGTAGATGACCCCTAACAGAAAAATGACCTTAAGAAAACATGTTTATAAGCTCAAAATAAAACTTTTCCAGTTCATGTCAAAACCCAAAAATGCTTCCAAATAGGGCTAAGATATGAAGCAAAATAATGCAAAAAATGGGGAAACAGAGGCTTACCCTTGTAGAGCCGACCCTCAGCAACTTCTGGACCAAGGTAATGAGCCTTCAACCTCTGCAAATCAGTTCCAAGGTGCTTGGATGGATGGTGGAGGTGTTGTTCTAGGAGGTGTAGCGTAAATGGCCAAGAACAAGGGTCTTTTGAACACAAGAGAGAGAGATATAGAGAGGTGTATATATGTATGTGTAGACACGCCCACGTGAGGCCTTCGTGCTACAGTTCGGACTCAATTTGTGTCACGGTTCTTAATCTGAACCAAAGAGTCCAAATCCGGCAAATCATTTTGAAAAACAGATTTTTAGAAAAGAAGTGCCAAACATGGACTGCTTTGCCAGATACAGAGTCGCCACCTAAATATTTTTTATGGGGGAATTTAGGAAACCCTGACTCAGTGCCAAAGGCCACGTGTCCGTCATCACCAAAGTTGCCTCGGCTCAGGAGCTTGGGTACGATTGGGGAAGGTCAGCTATGAGCACCCCCTCTAGCCCGATCCGAAGATCGGCCTCTACTAACCGTGATATCCGTTTTTGAAAACGTTATGTGTTCTTATTCCGGTTATTAGCCTAGAATTACTATGTTATGCGCACAGCAAACAAGTATAGACCAAATTGCCTAAATTGGAACAAAACATTTTATGCTTGTTTTGAAAATGGTTTGCTACTCGCAAATAGGCTGAAATGTAGGTTTTGCCACCCTCAAGTGGGCTTTAGAAAAGATGGTTTTGCCACTATCTAGTGGGCTTAAAACTCACAGTTTTAATGCATTTTTCCAATTTAGGTAATTCGACCTCCATCCACAGGCATTCAAGCAGTTATATCACATAAGCAGCTAGCCTCATGGTAATCATGTTGTTATGGCAACACTCACACGCATGCGGTATGCTAAAGCATAAATGCTTACCGAGTACTCCGAGCCAAAACAAAAACTAGTTAGTAATCATGTGCATGATCCTAGTTCATGTTAAGATGGCTAATGCAATACATGCAGAATGCAACTAAGATAGGCTCGGCTAATCTACAATGACATGTGAAATGCTACAACTTACACGTATTCAATTTGGAATTGAAATACAAATGCAGTTAGAATGATGCGCTGAGCCCGGTGCATGCAAGACAAATGTATGAATGCACGCATGCATAGCATAAGGTATGCTAATTTAAATATGCCCTAGTCTACCATCATAAGCGGGTAAATAAAGGGAAGAAAGACGTGGGGTTGGAAGACATACACACACTCACGCACACTTATTACAACATTGCCCTCGCACAGAGGGTCTGAATAAATATTACAGTCTGAATAAATAATACTAAATTAATTATTACAGAATTTCTAATTAATTAACAAATTAAATGCAGAATTAAAGTGGCCACAACCCCCGCCTCAAAATGCGTGGACGATGCATGCTTGACTCATCTTGCCCGAAAATCCGTACCATGCCAATATTGCCTCTGTTTACACTGCCTTGCTCCTCTGAAAATTGTGCAACTCCCAAGGTGCACTCTCTGGACACTGGGAAGCATCACCGACGCAGAACCTGTTTTTGACAGCAGCAGAGGGCAGACAGTGCATGGCAAGGAAATTCAAACAAATGTGAGCATGGACACACTCCCTATCATGCAATGGACTCAAAGGAGCATGGCCCTCGACCCTTGGGCCATCAATCACGTACTTCGATGCATGATGGCCCAAAAGCCAAGTGTGCAACTTTGATACCAAATGAAATGCAAGCACGAAACACATCAAAGGGCCCCAACCCCTATCATGGTTGATCAAGAGGCAAGGGAATGCACAACGATACACATGCGACCTAAGCATGCAAACAAACATACGAACATGCAATGCAACTACATGGCACACACAATGCTAACAACATAACATGCACAACGCATTGAAACATGGCACACATAATGCAGGATGGACTTATACCAATGTGAGTGGACCTCAGCCACACCCACATCAGTGGCCAACAAGATGGAAATGAGGCAACCGAAATGCACACAAACATGTCCAATGCATGGACCGATCCTAAGACACGACACGCAACTCTAACTAAGCATGGGAAATGATGAAACATGGCATATGAACATGAAAATTTCAGCACTGAAGTATGATGCCAAACAGCCCCAAAACATGGAAAAATGGCACCCGATGCATGAGATGAAACCCGTAACTTGAAACTAGGCACACGGGATGACTTACGGCTATACAGGCTATACAAAGCATGCATTATTTGATCATGAGGCATGAAGAAAGATGCAAGATAGTCCCAAAACATGCATATTTCCAGTTTATAACAAGTCTCAAAAATAAACACAAATAGGCCTAATCTATCATGCAAAAATGGCCCTAAAAAAAAGATTAAACATAAAGGGACAGTAGCTGGCCCCAAATGGCAAAGAGCCCTTCAACAAAGTTGAAGAGGGACTCAAAACAAGGCATTTTACAGTTTACATCAAGCCACGAAAATAATCAAAAATAGGTCCAAACTATCATGCAAGAAAAGGCCTAAAAGAGGGGTAAAGAGACAAGTGGTAGCTGGAGGCCTCAAACAGAGGAGATCCCTTCAACAATGCTGAAGAAGGGCTCGAAACAAGATATTTCACAGTTTATGGAAAAGTCCAAAATAGCTCACAAGTAAGCCTAAAATACTATGCAAAAATTGGCCTAAAAGAGAGACAAAGAGGCAAGTGGTAGTAGGAGACCTCAAACAGCAGGAGGTCCTTGATCAAACATGAAAAGGGGCTCAAAATATGACTATTTACAGTTTGTGTCAGAGCCCAAAAAAACTAGCAAGTATGGCTTAGATACAAAGCAAAATAAGGCAGAAAAAGAGGAGAAGAGGACTTACCCTTGAAGACCAATGAACCAGCAGCCCTTGGACCAAATTTCTGAGCCTTTAACCTCTCCAAAACAATCCCAAAGTGCTGGAATGAAGGATGGAAGCCTTGTGCTATGAGGTGTGGGGTAAATGGTGCAAGAACCTTAGGATTTGAAGGGTTTGAGAGAGAGATAGGGAGAAAGAGCTGAGAATTTTTTTAGAGAGAGAGGAAAATTTCTTTCTCCAAGTTGTATCTCTCTTTTTTTTCTCTCCTTCTTTTTCCTCTTTGTCAAGAGGCTTGATTGATATAGAGATATATCAGTCTGCAGTTCCTCAGAGCTCTCACGTCCAGGCATGGGCTGGGGTATGGCCTGGAATGACAGCTGCTAGCTGTCTGCAGAAATATCTATTGAAAACCACATTTGGCCGGTCGGCCATCAAAGTGGCCGACCGGCAGTCAAATTGGCCGGCCGACCATCACATTTGGCCGATTGAAAATCTAGGTGGCCGGTATGCAGGTGACTTGGTCGACAAGCTCCCCCTTGTCCTCAGGAACACATCCACAAGCTCTTGGTGCAAAACTAGACACAAAGCAGTCGAGTCGAGAGATTCTGAGGTGAGGCGTGCAGCTGAGGCCTCCAGGAACTCAAGACGAACACAAACATGGATGATCACAGAGTGTTCAAGCGGTGACGTCCAAGTCTTGAGGACGGTCAAAAATGGGGTGTCTACAGTATGCCTCAGCAATTTTTCTGAACCCTAGCAATGGAAGAGGGGCCTTCCCTTTATAGAGGAGAAGGTCTAAAGCTTCTCAAAGAATCTTAAAAGCTAGCTCAAACATCCTCCATACACGTGTATGGAGGATGCATTCTGAGGCTTCCAGCTAGCACAGCTGGCTTCAACTCAATGAGACAAAAAAGCAGAAAGCTGGCCGACCAGTCTAGGTGGTCGGCCGACCACTCCCCATTGTCAGCTGACCAGGGGTCAAAAGGGTCAAGAAGAAAAGGTGGTCGGCCTACCCATATTGGTGGTCTCCCAGATGAATGCAACACAATGGTGGTATAGGAAACCAGAAATTATGGCTCAAAGGTGAGGAAGACCAAGGGGTCAAAAGGGTCAATCATCAAAGGTGGTCGGCCTACCCATATTGGTGGTCTCCCAGATAAATGCAACACAATGGTGGTATGGGAAACCAGAAATTATGGCTCAAAAGTGAGGGAGACCAATTTCCCGACAAGAAAACTGGCTGGAGGAGAGAGAAAAGTGGTCTCCAAGGAAAAAGCTGGTTTCCAAGGGAAAAAGGTGGTCTCCCACCATACTACCACCTTCCTAACAAAGAAACTAGAGTCCATGCCAAAAATGAACCCACACTGATGCAAAACGAAGGTTCGGGGGCCAAAACGCGCAGCCGGGTACCCCGAAAATAGGATGTTAGGCACCGGAGGTGGCGTGTGACCACAAAGGTGGTCTTCCAGACCACAATGTCTCTCTAAGGAGAGGAAACAAGGTGTGTACCAAAAACCAGAGCAAACGGAGGTAGTTAAGCGGTCCCGAACCGAGGCACACGGCCGATGGCTCTGAAAATCAGAAACTGGTCTCCAAACGGGAAAAATGGCCTACGACCATGAAATGTAGCCTACAACCACTGAGAGATGGTCTACTAGACCTCTCCCTCCCTTCGGAAAGAGAAAACAGAGAAAACAGGACCTGGTTCGTAAACCGAGGCAAAGCACAAAAGAGCCCCGAAGTCCGGAGGCAAGGTTCTCAGCCGAGACTCCGCAACCTCAGAACAAGCACAATATGCATCATCATTGAGCGCTCAATCGGTGACATCTGAGTCTTAAGGTTGGTCAAAAATGGGGTGTCTACAGTGCCCTGCCTTTCGAAAAGGGTTGAAAAGAAAGCCTCACAGTTCGGACTCCCGCAGTTCTGAATCTAGTCTCACAAGTGCAATGTGAAACTGATAATCACCAAAGAGTCCAAATCCAACAAACCTTTCTAGAAAATCGATTTTAAGTCAAATAATGCCAAAATTGGACTGCTTTGCCAGATACAGAGTCGCCACCTAAATATTTTGTTTTTGGGAGAAATTTAGGAAATCCTGACTCATGCCAAAGGCCACATGTCCGTCCTCACCAAAGTTGCCTCGGCTTGGGAACTTAGGTACAAGAGGGGAAGGTCCTGAAATGAGCACCCCCGCTCGCCGGATCAAAGATCGGCCTCTACTAATCATGATATGATATTTTATAAACATTTTGCATTCTTATTCTAGCTATTAGACTAGATTTATTATGTGATGCACACAAGCAAGTATAGACTAGTCGCAAGACTTGGAATAACTCTACTCATGTTTGTTTATGAAAATAGATTGATTTTGCGACCCTCAAATGGGCTTAAAGATGCGGATTTGCCACCTCAAGTGGGCTTAAAACATGATTTTGCCACGACAAAGTGGGCTTAAAACGCACATTTGTTGAATCGTTTCAATTCAAACAACCAAGCCTTCATCCACAGGCATTCATGCAGTTTAGCAAGTAAGCACATAGCCTCATGGCGAGTATGTGAATCATGGAAATATGGCAATCACACTCATGCAAGTATGCTAAAGCATAAAACTCACCGAGTACTCCAAGCCAAAACAAAAACTAGTTAGAAAAATGCATGATCCTAACTATGTTAAGTGTCTAATGCAATGCATACAATATGCAATTAATAGGCTCAACTATTAATATGGCATATGGATCAATTTGAACAACATGCGATTAAACACGTATTCAAAGAAGTATTGAAATAACAATACAGTTTGAATGATGCGCTGAGCCTCAGTGCATGCAAGACAAATGAATGGATGCAAACATGCAAGCATAAGGTATGCTAATCGAAATATGATCCCTAATCTAACCATCGAAAGTGATTAAATAAAAGGGAGAAAGATGTGGGGTTAGAAGACATACACACACGCACGCACACTTATTACAACATTACGCCCTCGCGAAGAAGGGTCCGAATGAATAAGCTAACTAGCTACTCTAAGCTAAGCTAACTACTACAACATGATATAAATTAATTAACTATTCTAAGCTAATTAAATATTACAAATCAAATTAATTAGCTAAACACTTAACTAACTAATTACAAAGGAATTATCCTAATTAATTACAACATGAATTAACTAGCTAATCTACTTGAATAATTACATCACTTGCAAGAATTAGTTAACTATCTAAGAAAAGCAACTAAATGTTCTCGGGAGATGAGGGATGCATGCATGCTCGGTTTCTTCACCCAGAAAAGCCACTGCCTTGCTATTGCCGCCTCTGTTTGCACATATTTGAACACTGAAAAGGCTTCCCACTTCCAGAACACCTCACTTCAACTTTCCAACACACTGTGCAATTTTCATTGGTGGCCGACAGAGGGCATGTCGGCTACCAATGGTGGCCAGTCGGCTACCACTGGTGGCCGGTCGGCCACTGATAACATGAACTCCTCTTTTTGCTGCAACAGAGAACAAACAAAGCAAAACAGTGTATTCTCATAGGTTTGTGTGTACTGTTTACACTCATTATCATCAAATAAGCTCAAAGGAGTGAAACTCTTGGCTCTCAAACCACCAATCAAGCAATTTTCATGAATGATGGCCAAAGAACCAAGTTTATACAAGTTTAATGAGTGCAAAACAAGACTCAAAAAAGGACATCGCCCTATCATGTATGATCAAGGGTGATGGTAACCAAGGAAAATGGCACATTTCATCACTTTGAGTATGAAATGTCCCATTTTCCTCGTATTCGAATTAACGTTCGATTCGAACACATGCAATGCAACACGAAAGATGTTTATCTTGTCTCTTTTACTTGTTCATTTTATTTACTCATTTTACATTATCGGTTCTTTCTTTAATCGATTTGTCCAAAAGTGAGTGTCCTCTAATGAAAAGATGGCTCAAACCACAAGTTTCTTTGAGCATGAAAGAGGCATTACATTTTTGGTAATGAACCCCCTAAGGGATTAAACCATTAGGTGCAACACCTCAATTTCACACTTAGGCAAACAAGTGGTTTGAAACCACTTTCAAAGCAAACAAAAGAGTGAAGAATGGAGGGAGATTACAGAGATTTTAAGTGATGAAATGAAGTGCAAAACAACACTAAAACATGTTTTCAACTCAAAACAATGATGATCAAAGCATTAAAACACTAAGCTAGTGAAGGAATTAACACTATAACTATGCAATACAAGCCTCAACTGAATTAACCAGCCCAAAATAGAGCCAAAACAAGTCAAAACAGAGGAAAAAACATGTTGGACTTAAGCTAAAGTAAACTAGAAAAACATGCTAACTCATGAAGCTAACTAGGCATGCAAACTAGACACAAGGAGGGGAGGCTAACCCCTCCAATTTTGGACTTCAAAACAAGGTTTTTACCAGTAAAAAATCTCTGAGATTTAGTGGTTAAAAGGCCTAAAAAAGTTGTTTTGAAAGTGATGAAAAGATGGCACAAAAGCTTAACAAGCTAAGAAGCAAAAAGGGTGGACAACCCCCTAACTCAAATGGGGCTCAAACCACCACTTTTAGGTCTCCAAAATAGAACTTTTTACATGTCAAAACCAGCCCCAAAATAGTAGAAAAGGATGGCAAAGCAAGTATTGAAAGCAAGCTTAAATAACAAGTGTTATACCTCTTGAAGCTAAGGCACAAAATACGCAACAATCCAAGCCCAAACCTCATTCTAGAGCTCAAACAAGGCTCCAAGGGACCTCAACTCAAAGGTGGTCAAGTTTGATTAAGGTAGTGTATGTAAAAATGGGAGAGGAACCCCCCTATTTATAGAAAAACCACCCCTTGAGCTTAGAAACATCTCACCATACACATGTATGGAGATGCAGCTCAATGTGTAACAACTGGCACAGCTGTCAATAAATATTTGGAAAAAGAGACCGGTGGCCGACCGACCACATCCATGGCCGACAGCCTTGGGGGGTGGCCGACAGGTCACCAAGAGGTCCAGACACCAAGGCACAGAAAAAATAAGGTTCAAAGGCTCAAAGACAGGGCATTCTGCCGAGGACTTCGGGTGCTCAAAACGAACACAAACACACAATTATCGAGTGCACAGACGATGACGTACAAGTCTTGAGGACGGTCAAAAATGGGGTGTCTACAAAGACGATCGCTGTCAATTCGCTTTTGAGCAGGTCAAGCAGTATCTGTAGATTTTGTACCTGTCAAAGACAAACTCAACCATGGGGTGTATGTTAGCTCAAGAGTCAGAGGCCAAGGTGGGGAAAGCCATTTACTACTTGAGCAAGAAAATGCTGGATTATGAGACCCGTTACACTCCCTTCAAGAAATCTTGTCTAGCCTTGGCATGGGCTACCCGGAAGTTAAGGCACTACCTGTTAGCTCACTCTGTAATCCTGGTTTTGAGATTAGATCCTATCAAATATCTCTTTGAGAAACCAACGCTTACGGGTAGGCTAGCCCGTTGGTTGCTTTTTCTCTCTGAATTTCATCTTACATATGTTACACGCAAGTCGGTTAAAGGGAGAGCTGTAGCAGAATTCTTGGCAGATCACCCAGTAGAGGGGGATGAAGTAGTGGAGTACTTGTTTCCAGAAGAAGATATGCTGTAAATAGAGGAGAAAATATGGACGATGTGCTTTGACGGAGTAGCCAATCAATACGGTTATGGGATCGGTGTGTTGCTAATAGCACCTAATGATTCCTATATACCCTTAGCCTTCAAACTCTGATTCAAAGTATCCAACAACGAAGCAGAATATGAGGCATGTATTGTTGGCTTAGAAGCCACCCTAGAACTAGGGGCAAAAAGGTTGGACGTCATCGGGGATTCAAACTTGGTTGTGTCTCAAGCCAACGGAGATTGGCGGGTTAAAGAGGAGAAAATGAAGGTTTACCATCAAGTCTTGGATATGCTAATTCCGATGTTTGAGAAGTTAACGTTTACCCATCTGCTAAGGAAGAACAACCAATTCGCTCATGTATTAGCAACTCTGTCTTCTGTGATAGACATTCCATTGGGAGTCAAGATGCGTCTAATTATTATTGAGCAGAAGTACATGCCGACCTATGAGACCATTGCCACGATAGATGAAGCTTCTGACAAGAACCCCTAGTACTACGACATTTGGAATTTCCTGAAAAAATAGGTGTATTCACCAAGAGCAAATGCCAAGGACAAAAGGGGAATACGGCGTTTGGCCGTTCAATTTATCATCTACGGGGGCAAGCTGTACAAAAGAGGCCACCTGGGAATGCATAAATTATGTGTTGAGGAAGAGGAATCAAAAGCGCCTTATGGAGGCCATTCACAGAGGAGAGTGTGGAGCCCACATGAACGGTGTGATGCTCACCCGGAAAATCCTTAGACAAGGCTACTACTGGTCAACCATAGAAGAGGATTGTATTGGTTTTGTGCGGCGATGCCACAAGTGCCAGATTCATGCTAATCGTTTGAACGTTTTGCAGTCAAAGCTCTACAACATGACTTCACCATGGCCATTTTTTGTTTGGGGAATAGATGTTATCGGTGCAATCACGCCAAAGGGATCAAATGGGCATGAGTTCATCCTAGTAGCAATCGACTATTTCATGAAATGGGTGAAGGCTCAGTCCTACTCTCTATTGAAAGCGTTGCATGTGGCTAAGTTCATCAAGAACAACATCATCTACCGGTATGGATTTCCAAATGAGATTATCTCCAATAATAGGTCACACTTCAAGAAAGAGGCGATAGACTTGCTTGAGAAATATAACGTGGCTTTCCATAAGTCATCAACCTACAAGCCACTAACCAATGGAGCTGTCGAGGCTACAAACAAAAATATCAAGAGAATTCTACAGAGGATGGTGAAGACTTATAGGGACTGGCCAGATAAACTGTCATTCGTGCTCTGGGGCTACAGGACCTCAATCCGAACATCTATAGGAGTGACCCCCTATTCTCTCGTTTGTGGGATGGAGGCTATTTTGCCAATTGAAATTGAAGTGCCGTCGCTGCCAGTCCTGGCTGAGTCTCAAATAGCAGAGGAAGACTGGCAACAGAATAGATTTGAAGAGTTGATACTGTTTAATGAAAGAAGACTAAGAGCATTGTATCATGTCCAAGGCTACCAGCGCAGAATTGATAGGGCTTTTAATAAGAAAGTGAAATCCCAAAATCTTAAGGAAGGAGACATGGTGCTCAAAGATAACCGAGCTCCCATCCATGAACCTAAGGGCAAGTTCGGACCCAATTGGACTGGTCCTTACATCATCAAGTCAATCTGGTTAAGAGGGGCGATTATTCTCATGGACCTAGATGGCCTGGAGTTTTCACAGCCGATCAATATGGACAAATTGAAGAAATATTACCCCTGAGAGGCTCGCTAGGCTGAAAACCCGAAAGGGTGACCTAGGCAAAAGTTAGGGCATGAAAAATTAGAAATAAAGAAAAACTGAGTACGCAAGGTTAAAAACCCTAAAAGGCGACTTTGGCAAAAGTTAGAGCGTAAAATGAGAGAGTTAAAACCTGATTGAACCTGAATCGAACTACGTAAGGCCTGATTCCCATCTTCAGGATACATAGGCAACTTCATCCTGAAGTTCGGCCGTGATCATCTCTAATTCAACTGTCCTATCCATTTGTTTGATTAAGTCATCTTTGTTTGCTATTTATAAGCTTGGTTGTGCTCTTCGTAGTTTGGTTGTGACCTTCATTTTGGTACTCGTTGTATAGTGTATATCAGTGGTGGTATGCAATTAGGGACAATTATGATTTTTTCTGATTTAGGACTGTACATCTTGAGGATCGGTTCTGTACGTGTCAGGTGGTGATCATTTTTGAAAATAGTTTTGAAAAGTTTTAATAAAAGTTGATTTTTCTCAAAATATTACTTTTTACAATTTAGACCATTTTGGGACTAAAAGGAAAATTTTTAGTGCTCACAACTTTAATTCCATTGATTTCAACATCAAGTACATTCTAAAACTCTTTGCAACAAATTGAAGTTGCTTTTACATCATAAAACTTGAAAAGAAAGATCAAAGTAATAAAATTAAGGGCACATGAGTCAGGTGTTCCTGCGCCCTCTGCTCATACTGGCAGAAGTCCCTGCAGCTAAAGTTGGTCCAACTTGTGCCTCGTCCTCGAGCCAAGCCAAGCATTCGCCAAAAAGGGCATAACTGAAACTAGTGGCAGGGGCCAGAAGCTCTCTCGTCCTCCAAGCAGTGAGGTACCTAACAAACTGTGAAACACGAATCGAGAATGGAGCTGGGTATTCCACCCCCTTATCTGGGCAGGTCTGATCATGCCCGAATTAGCATTTGAACTGGAAGGGGAAATAGAACACACAGTGTGTGAGGCCAATCAACTAAACACCTGGTTGTCGGGTCATGCTGTAGCTCATCTCAACTAAGTCAAGACAGGGGCAACGCCAAGCTATATCGGCTGCAAACCTGTGGCACATCCAGTTGCACCACCATCCCTCATTGGGGAAGTCCACTAGGTGTTGGCAAAAAAGTACACTCAAGTTGACTAAACTGGGCAAGGGCTCACCACCTTCAGCTTGTCCATCAGCCAAACGTGGGAAGGGATGAAAAATAAGAGAGATTAAAGAATAGAGAAATGTATGTTGAGAGAAAAGTAAAGAAAGGACTTTGAGAGAAAATAAAGTGTGGAAGTTGAGTAATGTAAGAAATATATATGAGATAGGGTAGGAAACAATACTTGGAGCAGTAGTGGACTCCCCGCAAACCTAGTGGTCTCTCACCGATGAAAAGCGTCCAAACCCATTAGGGTCTCGGCCAAGGCCAAACCAATGCAACCCTTACCTTCTTTCAGGCGTTGGGCTACCTCGATCAACTTAATATTGGCACTGTCGAAACTAGGAGCAAGAAGATAGTGTGCAAGCATACACAAACAGAGGGCGTGTTGCCGAAAGCCTCGCTAGAGAAGGTCGCCTCGGTCACCGATGTCAGAAAATCGATGAATCAAGCTGAGTATATCTAGCTCTCTGTCGTGGGCCAAGGATCAAGCTTCGTACAAAGTAAGCCCACACATCTATTCCAAGGCTAAGACATGGCCAAAACAAGGCTAAAGTATGATTTCCTCATCGCGCCGAGATTCCATTAGTGCCTGAAATTCTTCAAGAGTCGGGCATATTTTTTGTGCTCCGAAGCAAAAGACATGCGTAATCGAGTCCCAGCATCGGACTGCGACATGGAGGAACGAAAAACAAAATGGAGTATGGCTCAATGAAAAAAGCACGTTTATGCTGAAACCCCGAAAATTCACCTTTCCCGTGCCGTCTAAAGTGGTTATCCAATCCGTGAGTTTCTCAGCAAGAAATGGCTCCATTTTATGGGAGAAACAGCAGCTGAAATGAAGTTCTGGAGAAGAAATCACAAAGAAGGACCTTTTGTAGAAGATAAAGCTGTAGTAGAGGCCAACTGTCAACTTTCTGGAGGTTCTCCACATATGTGGCCGACAGGCCACTAATGGTGGCTGGCAAACCACTTATCCTGGCCGACAACCTTTCTTTTGTGGTCGGCAACTCCCTCTTCTGGCCTGCCGTCCACTTATGTACTGGGCAGTGTTGGTAGCCTAGTTTTTGTCTTGATCTTTGTATTGTGCGGTCTTGTTTTGAGTCATTTGGGTTTTGGCAAGTGTGTATAGTTTTTTTTTTTTTTGCTTTATTTATTGAGTTGTTGCTTTATTTATCGAGTTGCATGTTGTATTTTTGTCGTTGGTTGGCTTATTATCTGATTAAGAACATTATTCCAATGCAAGCATGTTCGATTTCAAATTCAACTTCAAGTTCTTTTTTATGCAAGTATGTTACTCATGGTGCAGTGCTCATGTTATAGGACCAAAACTCTTTTCATAAAAACTACGAAGGTTTTATTCCGATCATGGATTTTACAAAAGAAGTACAAGTTTCAAAAGCAAAAGTAAAACCTATTTGAAGCTTTACATGTGCTAATCTACCAAACTAAAAGAAACTAAGCAAAAAAAAGTCCAAAACAGCGCCAATCAGCTCAAGCTTGAGAGGCCCTCTTCATCCTCTTCCTCAAAGGGGACTTAGAGGCACTGTCTCCATCGACACCACTGTCAGAACTGACTCTGAGCCTCCACTTTCTGCCTCGAAGCCAGCCTCGGCGTCATCTTCGCTCCCTGATCCTAAGCTGGCATTATTGTCCCTGCTCCCAAACTCAGAATGTCCATTTATTATCTCCTCGGAGACGCTGGTCTCATCATCATCATCGCTACTCAAAACGGGCTCTGAAGGACTGCTCTGGCCTCAAGCACCCTTGTCCCTGCATCGACCGTGATGCTCGTCTCGGCTGCATGCTGGGGCCTACCTCTCTCTCTTCCCTGCTGCTGGAGAAGGGGCTAGTGCCGCTGCTGCCACTGCTGCCCTCGGTACAACTGGGATCTGGAAAAATAGTTGTCAACATATCAGCTACAATATGTGTATCAGATACAGGCGTAGTTTGCAGAATGATTGTCATGCAGAAAATAGATACAGTGTAAGTACAGTGTTCCAATGCAATGTATCAGTGTCTGAGATGGTATGAATACTATAGTAAAGATGCTAATGTATTAGTGGAAATATGATAGTGTGGTGCACAATAGAATTAGTAATGAAATGCATGCCAACATGATGGAAAACACCTGAATAACATGGAGACCAAGCAGCGTCTCTCTCCTCTGCACCGTGCTGATCAATGAGGCAACTAGCTCGAGGAGGGTTTCTGCATACTTCGTAGTAGGTTCCTACAAGTGCATTTGACTGATCAATATCTAAAATTGACATATCTTAAATGGAAAATGTCGGACGCAAATTCTAAAGTGTGGTCCATACCTAAGGCGCGCCTCAAGCTGTAACATACTTGTGCTCTACCTCTGCTGGCTCGATCAGAATCTGGTGGGTAGTCCCATTCGGCCGCTAACATGTGATCGCAACAAGAATCTCTGGCCAACTGGTCATCTGCCCAATAGAAGGGACCCCTATAGTATGGGCCATGGTCGCCCGAGTTGCCCCACCCGCCATAAGAGCTCCTGCTCCATCGCTTGCATGGACACCCGTCAGATGAGGCATGAGATGAGTTTGGATGAATGTCGCATAATCACCCTCTGCTCTGAAGAAGTTCGCATCTAGGCCCGCCATGAACTGAATAATAGCCTCAAATAAGAGGCTATTTGTTGTCCGCATAGACACTAGGGGTGGCATGGGAATGACTGGATCAAGCAAGCCTACCGCCTAGCATACGAATCGTACTCTCAAAAACCAAGCCCAGCGGACTGGGCCCTCTAGCAAAATTTGGAAGTGAGATGTGCCCCAAGCTCCAGCATACTAGTCCTTTACCCCGGCCGACATCGTTGCCCAGGGTTGCTATGTGATCTGCAAACAAAGAATGCACAGATTGTTAGTTGTCGTCAGTTGCCAAGGTCTGAATTAGAGCAGTATTAAAGCAAAAATGACTGTGAATTTCGGGTTACCTCGTCGGCGACTATTGTATCGAAGTAGCGGCGGAAGAAAAAGAAGGTCGAATCGTCACGACTCCAGTACCAACACAAGCATAGGCACAGGCACCGGCCATCGTACCATCACGAATACGTTACTATAGGGGGGATCTCCTCCATAGGCTCTGAAGCAAGGGCAAAAAAATATGCATAAACCCATAACTGCAAAGAAAAGAACAGTAGTGTTATCTATAGTGTTAACAGATATAGAAAGTGCAAAGCAAAAAGCACCAAGCATGAACAGATATAGAAAGTGCGAAATAGAAAGCACAGGTGTTGAACAGATATAAAGTAGAAAATGTGAAGTAGAAAGCATAAATGCAAAGTATAAATTAGAATGCATACCTCTTAGGCTCGCTAGTAGCCTCTGACCCGTTCTCCCCTCATGCGGGAAGTAGAGCTCATGTAGCCGTAAAGTGTGGCAAGGCCAACTCCACTCCAGTCATAGAATCGGACCTGGGGCAAGGTCACTAAGGAGCTCAGTAAATACAATCCCACGGTGTTCATCTATTCACAAACAAGGTGGTACCGAGAAGGAACATCAGGAAGCCCTGGGGGTACTATTCTATCTCCTCTAGGGTCACGGGCTCAATCCCGTGGAAATGCTCAGAAAACCAACTATACCGCACCATCGCTGGTTTGGACACAGGTGGGCGCGCTTCGAGTAGGAAGATCTAAGTTGCCTCTCACTCGCCCATATCCGTGTCAAAGGGGATTGGATCATCCTCTACTCCTAAGCTTGTCAGCATGGAGAAGTTGTAGGGAGTTATCATCATCTCCCAACGAAAGAGAAGTGGAAAGAATCGGTGGTGTCCCATCACCTCACCACCAATGCTCTAAAGAGGGGCTGACTCGCTATGAGACGTGAAAAACTAGAGCAGAAAATGACGAAGCCAGCCTAGTCGACAATATCGCGGACCCTGCGGGGAGTTCGTAGTACCAGTCCCTAGCCGTCACCACTCCATATCCCCTGTAGGCCCAAGGGTCTCCCTGTGACAAAGAAGAGTAAATCAGAAGAAAGACAGTGATAAATGAACATTCAGAATAAAGGCAGTGCAAGAAATACAATTCGAGGGAAGGCAGAATTACATGAAAATAGATTTTTTACCTTTGTGGCGCCGTAAGAAAGATGGGAGTCTGGCTCCCTCAGCAAAAGGTCCTCTAGTACACAATGTGCAAAGTCGCTGAAGTGCCTGATGCCTCCAAGTGGTAATATATATGTGCGGGGATGATATGTCTCTGGATCGAAGGGCCAAATCCCCAGTGGTAATGGCTCGGGCTCGAGTCCCGAAGTGAATTTTGCCTCTAGGTCAGCTGTAATACCCACCGCTACTAGCTCCTCAACCTCAGCAGCAGGTGATGGTAGAGGCGAAACCTCGGGAGGAACCCTATCATGTGGAATATCGTCTGCTATCTGGGAAAGTAGGGGAAAAGTGGGTGAAAAATGAAGATAAATGGAGAAAAAATGAAAAACTTGGAAAAAGCCAACCCTAGGAGAGAGAAAATGGAAGAAAAAGTCAAAACCCGGGAAAGTTCACGAAACCCAAGAGAAACTCGAGGAGAACAAGCTTAACGTGGTGAAAATGCAAGAAAAAGTGACGAAATCAAATTATGTTATGTTCAAAACGTAGAAAATCAAAAGGGTTTTACGAAAAAAGTTTGCATGGGGCATTGGAAAGCGCGTACAAAGCATGGATCTAGAGAGAGAAAGCACCTAGAGAGAGAGAAAGGGAGGATTTTTGATCAAGTGTTTGTGAGGAAATGAAGTTTAGAGTTATATATTTAAAGACCCGAGGCTGAAAAGTCGAAACTGCCCCAATTTGGCATAGGTGGCCGACAGGCCACCTTTCTGGATGGCAAGCTTTGTTGGTGGCCTGCAGGTGGTAGGCGGCATTCCCAGGAGGTCGGAAGGTGGCCGGTGGTCTTCATTTGTGTCCTAGTACTGTTTTGTGCCTCTGTTTCCCGAGTAGTGTATGGAAGGTTCTTGTTTTGAATTCAAATTGCTTCTGGGGGAACTTGGAACTGCATTTTGGTGTGTGAATATGCCCCATTTGCCAAGATGAATGAGGTGTATCCTTTTTAATCACGTTGCAATGTCTCCGAAAGGTAAGCCGGAAGTTGTCGCTGAACATTGCTTTTGCACGTTCTGTCAAAATTAAGTATTTGTTCTCTTCTATTGCATCGAATATGTGTTTTCACATACACTTGTGTTACACGGATGCCTTACATCATTCATGATTCATACATTGAGTATGCGCCTTGAGTATGCCTACATAGAATATGCTTTCAATTAACATCATACATCGGTTGTCTGTCTTACATGGAACATGTATTATCATTATGTTGAGTTGTCATCTTGTTCATTTTGTGCATCTTTCGCACTTGTTCGCTTCATACCTTGTTTTATTATCCCCGTGGATTTCATTTCCCTAGGCCGAGGCCTTCTTGAGGAGAGATAATCCTACTTAAGTTCTAACTATTTGATTGTTCCTTTGTTCACTTGTTTAATCGATTAAAAACATCGGGTGCCCCCGGTGCTCACACCACCCTTTCTCCTCTCGCGTGCGACGCGTTAGGATTGCAAATCGGTTACAAACATCGGGTGTGCCCGGTGTTCACACCACCTTTCCTTCTCTCATGTGCGACGCGTTAGCATTGCAAATCGGTTAAAAACATCGGGTGCACCCGGTGTTCACACCACCCTTCCTCCTCTTGCGTGCAACGTATTAGGATTGCAAATCGGTTAAAAACAACGAGTGTGCCCGGTGTTCACACCACCTTTCCTCCTCTTGCGTGTGATGTGTTAGGATTGCAAATCGGTTAAAAATATCAGGTGCACCCGGTGTTCACACCACCCTTTCTCCTCTTACGTGCGACGCGTTAGGATTGCAAATCGGTTAAAACCATCGGGTTCGCCCGGTGTTCACACCACCTTTCCTCCTCTCACGTGCGATACATTAGGATTGCAAATCAGTTAAAAACATTGGGTGTGCCCGGTGTTCACACCACCCTTCCTCCTCTTGCATGCGATGCGTTAGGATTGCAAATCGGTTAAAGACATCGGGTGCGCCCGGTGTTCACACCACCTTTCCTCCTCTCGCGTGCAACGCGTTAGGATTGTAAATCGGTTAAAAATAACAGGTGTGCCTGTCTATTCACATTATCTTTCCTCCTTTCGCTTGTGACGCGCGAGGATTGTTTACCTCGATTAAAAACATCGAGTGCGCCTGGTGTTCACACCACCTTTCCTCCGCTCGCGTGCGACGTGTTAGGATTACAAGTCAGTTAAAAATAGTAGGTGCGCCTGTTTGTTCATACCATCTTTCCTCCTCTCGTATGTGACGCGTGAATATTGTTTACCTTGGTTAAAAACATCAGGTGTGCCTATTTATTCACACCACATTTGCTCCTATCGTGTGAGATGCGTTTGGATTTAGGTTGAGACCTCGGGTGCGCTCAATGGTTACGTCGCCCTTCCCCTTTCCTACGTGAGGCATAGTTAGGCTTATATTTTCTTACATCCTTTCTACATGTGACGTAGTTTGGTTTGTGCTTTTGTTGTCTCAATCGCATGAGACGTATTGATTTAATTGCATCTTTCTATGTGAGGCACAGTTGGTTTCGTTTTGCTTTAATTTATGTTGCATTGTTTTGTTTCATTGCATGATCATAAGTTATTTTTCCTACATGTGTTTTGCTTCTTGTCCCTGAACTACGCTGGTTTGATTCCTTGCAAAGGGATACGTAGGCAACTTGCGAGCGTAACCATTTACTTTATGACTTATTTGTTTTGCCCAAGTCTTACGGCCTCTTCAAAATGAGTCGTATTTGGCCTTTAACATTCACTCACGTCATTTCATGACTTCGAGTTCTGCCAAAAAGAAGTAACTGTAGACACCTCATTTTTTACCGCCCTTGCGACTTGGGCACCATCACTTGCACACCCAATGATGAATGTGTATGCTTGTCAAGTGCTCGAAAGTCCTCAACGAATTGTCGCAGCTCTGAACCTCAAAACCTTGCAAACCTTGTGCCTTATTTTTGCACTAAAACTCCAGCCTTTCAAACCTGAAAAACTTGGGACCTACAGGCCCATTTTTGTGGCCTATGGGCCATAAGTGTGTTTTGTAGATATTTTATGACAGTTGTGCTAGCTGTTTGCACAGATGCTTGCATCTGCTCCCACGTGTATGGATGGATGTTTTTGAGGGAGTGGCCCATTTTTCTATAAATATGGGTCCTCCTCTTCCATTTTTGAGGGTTAGAAAAATTAGAATAAAAATTAATTTTCTCTCTCTACAATTCTCTTTCTCTCTTGAAATTTCTTGAGTTTTTACCTATACACTCTTAACAAAACCTTGCCATCTTTGAGATGAGGTACTTTTGAGCCTAACTTGAGCTCTTGAGGGTGTGTGTGTGTTGAATTATTGCTTAAAAGTGTTCTTCTCTTCAAGAGTTATAAGACTTTGTTTGTTTCATTGCTTTACTTGCTTCTTTTCTTATTGTTTTTCTACTATTTTTGGGCTGTATAAACTCTGTATTTTTGGGCTGAAACTTGTGGTTTAAGGTCTTAAAGGGTGGAGGGGTGGTTCACCTTTCTCTCCACCTTACTTCTCTAGCCTTTACTCTTTTGTTTCTCACCTTTACAATATCTTCTTCTCTTTTTTTTGAGCTTTTAAACACTAAATTTCAGAGTTATTTCAGTGGTTAAAAACATGTTTTGAAATCCAAAATTGAAAGAGTTAGCCTCCCCTCCTTGTGTCTTATTCAGTAGCTTAACTAGCTCCATGTTATAGCTTACTATTTTAGCCATTTTTGTCTTAATTCCAACACTTCTTTTGCATGTTTTAAGACTATTTTGGGGCTGTTTTAGGTGTTCATTGCATTTATGCTTTGTTTTGCATGCTTATAGTTTAGTTGTCCTCATAGGTTTGGTGTTTTAGGCCTTAGTCACTATCCTATTGATAGCATTTGTTTATGGTTTTCCATACTTGTTTTCACCCCTAATCACTTTTGCAACCTCTCTCATTTCTTGGATTTTGCTTTGCTTTGAAAGTTGGTTCAAACTAGTTGCTTGCTTAAAGCATGAGATTAAGGTCTTGTCCTTAATGGTTTAATCCCTTTGGGGGTTCATTACCAACAGCATGACACTTCTCTCATGTCTAAAACAACTCTTGGTTTGATGTTTCTTTCCATTAGAGGACTTAAAGCTCACCTTTGGACTAAATGAATTAAAGAATGGAAAGGTAATTAAAATAGAATAATAAAACTTGGACTAAAATGATGCAAGATAACAACTTAGTTTGGGTTCAATCGGACATTAATTGAACCCTTGAGTCTTGGGTCATTTCATACTCATTAGTGATGAAAACAGTTCAAGGATCATTGTCAACCATTTCCCTTTATCATCTATGATAGGGAGGGGGTTTAAGAGTCTTATTTGTTGCATTTATTGAACTTATAAACTTTGGTTCATAAGCCATCATGCAATGAAATTGCATCGATTGATGGTTTGAATCAAGTTTACCACTCCTTTGAGCTATTTGATGATAAGGAGGGGTAAGTTGTGCAAACAACCCTTGAGAATACCCTGTGCTTGCTCTGTTTGCTCTCTGTTGTGGTAGGAAAAACTAGTCATCAATGGCCGGCAGGCCACCACTTCTGGCCGGCCGGCCGGCCACCTTTGCAAAATCAGGCAATGTACTTTTCTAGCAAAACAGAGTTGGTTTTGAGGTGAAAAATAATGCAAGTGTTCTATTATGCAACAGAGGCATTTTGCAGCAGAACGGTGGCCTTTTTCAGGTGGAAATCCGTGCATGCATGAGCACTCCTCGTTTCCCGAAGCAGAGTAATTAGAATAACTAGTTTAGTACTTCTTTCTTGTTTAATTAGTTAATTTGTAATTAATTAGTTCATTTTAATTTGTAATTAATTAATTTGTTGTAATAATTAGTTAGCTAGTTTAGTTAATTATTTCATTCATTTTGTAATTCATAGTAATTAGTTTTAGCTAGTTAGTTTATTCGGATCCTTCTGCATGAGGGCACAAATATTGTAATAATGTGTATGTCTTCCAACCTCACATCTTTCTTCCTTTTATTTACCTGTTTATGATGGTTAATTTAGAAGCATCATGTTTCATTTAGCATCTCTCATGTTTGCATCCACTTGTATTGCATGCATTGAGGCTCGATTCATCATTCTAACTCTCATTGTTAGTTTAACGCTTCTCTGAATACGTGCTTAGACCGCACGTTATTAAATTGATTCATATGTCATGTTAGTAACCGAGCCTAGTAATTCCATATCGCATGTGTTGTATTAGTCATATTACATTAGTTAGGATCATGCATTTTTTCTAATTCTTTTATTTTGGCTTGGATTACTAGGTGAGCTTTTACTCGCTTTAGCATTATTGCATAAGTATGATTGTTTCCATGTTTAGCATGCTTGCCATGAGGCTAATTGCTTAAATGATATAATTGTTTGAATTCCTGTGGGTGAAGGCTAGTTGCTTGAATCGGGATAATTTGATTAATGTCTATTTTTAGCCCACTTCCTCGAGATTCACAAACTCTTTTAAAAAAAACATGAAATCAAATGTTCCTATTTTTGCAAATTAGTCTACACTTGTGTGCAACACATAGTAAAGTTAGTCTAATAATCGGAACAAGAGCGTATAATGTAGATAAGATTCACATCATAATTAGTGGAGACTGATCTTTGATCGGGCGAGTGGGGGTGCTCAATTCATGACATTCCCTTCTTTTACCTAAGTTCTCGAGCCGAGACAATCTTGGTGATGACGGACACGTGGCCTTTGGCACGAGTCATGGGTTTCCTAAATTTTCAAAAAATATTTAGTTATCTGGAAAAGCAGTCCATTTTTAGCATTTTGATTCAAAATCAATTTTTCAAAAGATTAGTCAGTTTTGGACTCTTTTGTGTTTTCTATTTCACATTGCACTTGTGGAATCAAATTTAGAACCACAGGAGTCCGAACTGTAGGGCTTATCGTCTTCCGAAAGGAGCACGAAAAGTCGAGCTAAACTCGAGTGCTGCAATTTTCCATTCATTCACCTCTACAGTTGTCTTTTGCTGGTTTAGTTGTGCTATATTAACTTCCATTATATTCCTAAGGTTTCTTATGTTGTATTCATAGTTGTCAAATTGAGATACGAATCGTGTATCATTTTTTTCTGTTTTTCTGAATTATGCATTGTTTCTTATCATATTGTCGTTAGATTTTTTAACATCTTTAAAAATATGTAGAAAAATAAATGTATTTATAGAAAAATAATAGCTTGGGAGAACAAAACATTGACGATGAATAATTCTTAAAATTGCAAAAGTAAGGTTGCTTGAAACATAAAATGCATTTAAAATTCAAAGTGAGGTTAAAATATGCATAAAATACTATCTTAATTCATCATTTAGCTTTTAATATTTAATTTTCAACTTTATAGTTTTCAAATAGTTTGTCAACAGTAGAAAACTTTAAATTTTTACTGGTGTAAGTAGGTATAAATCAACCGCATATGATACTTAAATATTAAACAAATTGATTTTTTCTTTTAAAAAGTAGAGAAAATAAAAGAAAAGGTACCCATCTCATCTAAAAATAATAATAATAATTCGTTAAAGAAAATTTATAACAACATATTAATTTACTAGTAATTAAGTCCAATTACTTTTTTGAAATTTGCTAGAGAAATTGAAGTATTCATCTATCGTATTATGTCTCGTGTTTTGTAAATTGAATCGTGTATTGTAATATACATTTTACTTCAAATATGTATTGATGACACGTATTGTTTTCTCTCTAAAAATATTGAATCCTAATATATGTCTACTACCTACTTACTGCAGGTTAAGTGTGTCGAAGAGCCCAATCTTTCTCAAACTGAGAAGAAAACAATTACATCAATTAAAAATAAAGAAAAGACCATGATAGAAGTTGTTAGAGAGAATGGAGTTGTGAAGGTACCTGTTGTTACAATTGGTGGTGGAGAGAACAAAGTCTATGAGAGACCTGCTTCGAAGAATGTTCAGAAAGAGTGGACGACCACGTGTGAAGAAAAATTGAAGTCTCATCTTCATGGGCGAGAACACAAATCCCAGTGTGCAGAGCTAAAAGCAATTAAGGTAGCAAACAAAAACAAGGGCTGCCCGTCTTCAATAGCCAATCAGAAGCCCCAAAAGCCCATTTCTTGCAATTGGATAAACCAAAATAAAAGTAAAAAACAAGAGGACAAGGCACAAGTGAACCAGACTAGTGAGCAATGCAAACAGAAAAAAGTAAAGAACACAAAGGGTATGGAAAAAATAAGTCTAAATTATGGTGCACTATCTGTAATGTTAAGTGCCCTGGTGAGGTTGATATGGCTTCTCACCTTAAAGGGAAGAGGCACTTGTCCCATATTCGACAGATAATGAATCCTTTCGATGAAGGACATTAATAGGATCATGGAGGTAGTTTAGTATTTCATACTCACAAGATTAGTATACCTACAAAAGAAATTGAACATTGACATGGTTGTTTCTACTAATGATTTTGTGGTTTTCAGTTGTTCCGGCTTTTAGGTCATATTTGTCTCGGCTAGATAATGTATATTGTGGGTGTACTATCCCACATCGCTCTGTAACACTAGTATGAGGCTTTTTAAAGCCATGAGGGGTTAGCTGCTGGTTTTTGCCTAACTCCAAAATGGACA
This sequence comes from Camellia sinensis, assembly GCF_055761805.1. Taxonomy (NCBI): domain Eukaryota; kingdom Viridiplantae; phylum Streptophyta; class Magnoliopsida; order Ericales; family Theaceae; genus Camellia; species Camellia sinensis. The sequence continues at coordinate 46,519,176 of NC_138962.1, read as the reverse complement.
ATATCGTGCTAGTCGAGGAGGGTTAGTTGATTCATTATATGGGTGCAGTATCCCACATCGCTCTGTGAGAGATCACAGCTCCACTACATAAGTGAACTAACTCCCTTAGACTAGTATGAGAGAGGTTAGTGTAAGAACCCCGACCTATGATTAACTGTTAAACCATGATTAAGAATGCCTAATAAGTAATTAAGGTGAATTTTTCATTAATTGCATTTGTTATATGCTATGTAAGTCTCTGTCTATTTTGCGTAGGAATATATGTCTATGGTTTTGTTCTGTTCTGCGAATTGAAGGCCTTATCGGCATTCAATCACGAAATTGACTTGGTTTATGTGTTAATTGGAATTCTTAGAATTTTATGGTAAGTTCAGTTTAACTTCGTTTTGGAATCGAATAATTAGAATAAATAATATCAATTGATTAACCATTAATTAGAGCCACTAATGGAACCTATATAAGGCTCATACAACCTCTAGAATACATTTGGCACTATCATCTCATCATCCATGAGAGCAAAAACGTGGAGAGAGAGAGAGAGAGAGAGAGAGAGGAGATTGAGTTCAAATTTGGAGGATTGCTAGAGAACTTGGGGTCTTGGCTTAGAACTTCACACAACTAACTATTTAGAGCATAATTGATCATCTAAGGTAAGAATTCAACCTTGTAACTTTGAAATTGAGTCACTTAGCGCATGAATTCAAAGAATTAAGTTGTGTAATGCTAGAATTGGGCTTAGATAGATGAACATGGGAGTGCATCATGCGCATATGCATATATCATGACATTTTGAGGTAGTTTTCAAGGAATTCTCTCATGCATGTGTCCATCTTCCTTTATTTTGAGAATTCATCTTGTTTGATACCATTTTATCTCAAATGATCATGTTTTGGAAGCTTTGAAGTCAAGGTAATACATGCATGCTATGTTTTCAAAGATTTGAGTTTCATTTTGCACAATTGGCATGCGTTTGGGCTTTGATTTTGCAAAATGATTTTAGATTTACAAGTTTGAGGTTGTTTTCTCAAGTTTTGGGGCCCAAACGTTGCATCTTGAAACTTTGGATTTGAGTTTTGAACTTAGTAGAGAAATCTAGAAATTCTAAATTCTGTCTCTCTGCTCGAGCGATAGAAGCAGCGCTCGAGCGAATACTCTGTATTTTGCACTCTCACTCGAGCGACCAAAAGTTGGCTCATGCGTAAAATGCATGCTCTCAGAAGTTTACACTTTTTGCAGACCGCTCAAGCGACCATCGAGCGTGCAGCGAGTGAAAAAATCAAGCAACTAGTACTTTTGCTAAGTTTACAGACCGCTCAAGTGAAGGAAGTTACGCTTAAGTGACCACTCACATGTTTGGATGTCCGCTCGAGCGAAGGAAGTTGCGCTCGAGCGAGACCCCCGTTTTCAGCATATTTGATTAAGTGTTTTCAAGTGCATTTTAGCATCCTCATTGTATCCTAGGCATTCCTAGGCCAAGATTAAGACATAATAATGAGGATAAGACTATACAAAGAATGAAATGAAGTAAGTTAAGTACAATCTAAGTGTGTGTTTCAGTATGTGTATTGTTATGTTTGTGTAGGTCACGCGCCGTAAGCTGTTGATCCATTGGTTGCTAGCAAGTTATCTGTGCAATTATCTATGAGTAATAACTTAGCAAAGCTAGATTTGATATGAAAATACTTTCTGAATATTCTAATATGATATGAAATGCTTCTTACTGAGACGAAAGGCAATTTTGTGATTCCATGAATGATGATCCATAATTTGAAATGTATTTGTGGTATCCTTGGCAGAGACCCTCGCCCAAGGGACATAATACTATGACTTATGGTCATGAGGCCCTTGCCCGGGGGAAACAATACAGTGGCTTATGTAAGAGATATGTTACCCGGTACCGGAGGTTCCATTATGGAACTTGATATGCTTGACCAAAGAGATATGTTAATGCTAATAGAAGTACCACACATGATTTGATTACAAATATGAACATGACTCTATTTTGACATGACTATGCTTATCTTTGAATGATATGATATGAAACTGGACATCATTCATTAAAATCTGTACTCTGTTATTATTCATTGAGCTTCGCTCACTGTTTATATTATGTATGTAGACGACCAGGCGTGTGACCAGGCTCAGAGTTAATGACTTGGAGTCTCTATTTTTCCGACCAACCATTGTGCCTCCTGAGGAGGTTCTGGAAAGAGTTCAACGGTCGAGTTTTGTAAACCATGACACAAGCTTGAGACTTTTGCTATTTTTGTGACCAGTTCTTTTGTTCTATTCTTGCATAATGACAAGGCTGGATAGATGTCTATGATGTCATATATACAGATATATATATATATATATATACAAAGTTTTAAATTATATGTCCCATGTATGTCTACACAGCTCTACGGACTATGTATGTTTCTATATTTGCTTCCCCAGCCCCTAATTATATGTTAATCTGTTCAGAGACCTTTGGTAATCCAAGGATTACTGGTCGGTTACGTTGCTAAACCTATAAGGGCGGGTTTGAGTCGTGACAGAATGGTATCAGAGCATGAGTTATACCGCACACACGAGTCTATATGAGCTATAGGATGTCTTAGAAACGAATTAGGGGCATTCCATTTGCATGTGTGGATGTGTAAACTAGTTGAGCATACTCGAACTAACATGAAATAATGTGAACATATGTGAATAAATACGAAATGAATTGAATTAGACTAGAATACAAAGAACGAGATTATTTTGCCTATGTTTATTATTGTCTTGTTTACCTATGGCAATGAAAAATACAAGAAATGATAGAACAGCTAAATCTTCTGAGGCTCAGATGAGTCGAATGGAACAAATGCTTGCAGCCCTAATTAAAGCAATGATACAACAGCAAAGACAACAACATTCCTCTCCTCTGCCCCTTCTGATCCAAGTTGAACCGGATAACAATGATATTATAAATTTAACTCAAAAGTTCATGAGGATGAAACCACCGACTTTCTTGGGTGGTATTAAACCCTTAAAGGCAGAAACATGGTTGCTTGAAATGGAGAAACTATTTGAAGTGTTTCCCTGTTCCGAGACTCAGAAAGTTCTATTGGCCACCTATACCTAAAAAATGAAGCTCGAAAATGGTGGTTATTAATCCGAATTAATAAGGGGAACATGACATGGACTCAATTCAACAAGGTCTTTTATGACCAGTATTTTCCTTAGTACTTCCGGGACCAAAAGGTTTCTGAATTCCAGGAACTAAAGCAAGGCAACATGTTTGTAGTCGAGTATGAGGCTAAATTTACGGAATTAGCTTGCTTTATTGCTCATATGGTGGATACGAACTACAAGAAAGCCTGCAAATTTAAAGATGGATTGGATCTAGATGTATTTAATCGAGTGGGCGTCTGGAAGTTACCTGCATATGTGGAAGTGTTTGATAGGGCATTGATGGCAGAGGTCACTCTAGCAGCAAAGAAACAAGTTAAAGCTCCAACAACTGAATGGAGAGGGAAGAGACCCGGCTTCAATTTCAAAAATGGTTGGTCATTTTCAAAGAAGCAAAACACGGGATCCTATAGTAACTCTAGTCAAAGTAGTGGAACTATTCCAATTTTCCCCGATTATGGAAAAAAGCATAAAGGAGTGTGTTACAATGCGTCTGGAGCCTGTTACTAATGTGGCAAAGTTGGCCATATGATGAAAGATTGTCCACTTGGGTTTGAGAGTGCCAGTTGGCCCACAGCAAGTTCAGCTGGATTTGCTTCTATAACAAGGTCAAATGCCAGAACTAATGCTAGGGGTAACACTAGAAATGAGACATTAAGGCAAGGGAGAGTGTTCACACTAGAGCCTGAAGATGTACAAAAAAACCAAGTCTATGGTGTCAGGTATACTTTCCATCTATGCCCAAAATGCATATGTCTTGATAGATTCTGGTTCTATCCACTCATTTGTGTCACATACCTTTTCTCGAAAATTTACTAAACCCTTAGAACCCATGAATTATTTATTGTCGGTATCTACGCCATCTGGGGGTTTTATGGTATTTGCATATGTTTATCTAGCATGTGATATTGTGATCGGTAATGTGACATTGTATGTTGACTTATCGCCTTTGGGAATTGCTCATTTTGCCTACATATTGGGTACGGACTGGTTAATGAAGTACTGTACAACTATTGACTGTGTGAATAAATCTATTGTATTTCGTCCACCAGGTTTACTTGAGTTTGTGTTTGTTGGGAATGGGGTAGTGTAGACACCCCATTTTTGACTGACCTTAAGACTCAGACGTCACCGATTGAGCGCTTGGTGATGTTACATAATGTGCTCGTTCAGAAGTTTCAGAGTTGCGGCCGTGAGCCCTGCCTCCGGACTTCCGAACCCTCTTCTGAACCCAAAAGCTTGAAATATTTCTTTACCCAAAAAGAACTGAACATGAGAAAGAGGAGATGGTTGGAATTGATAAAGGATTATGACTTACAGATTCTGTATCATCCGGGGAAAGCTGATACTGTTGCAGATGTTTTGAGTCAAAAATCTATTGGGAACTTGTCATGTTTACTCACTGGTCAAAAAAGATTTGTCATGTGACCTAGAAAGAAATGAAATTGAAGTGGTTTTGCACAAATAGGGCAGGATCCTAGCTGTCATTTCTGCCCAACCTGTAATCATTGAAGAAATTAGAAAGAAACAACTTAAAGACAAGTTCTTGAAGAAAATTGTTGATGAGATTGATTCAAAACCAAGACCAGGATTTGTGCTTGACAATAATGTGTTGAAATTTCAAAACCGACTGTGTGTCAGATTGTTTTGACTTGAGGAAGCGTATCATAAATGAAGCTCACAACTCTAAATTTGCTATGCACCTGGGAAACACAAAAATGTACAAGGATTTGAAACAAAAGTTCTTGTGGCCTGGAATGAAAAAGTGCATTGCTGACTTTGTAGCTAGATATTTGTAGTGCCAACAAGTTAAAGCTAAACATCAATGACCCGCCAGACTACTTTAACCGCTTCCAATACTGGAATGGAAATGGGAGCACATCACGATAGATTTCATTGCTGGACTACCTCGCTCCTCTCGAGGTATGGATTCTATTTGGATCATTTAACTAAATCTACCCACTTTTTTCCTATCAAATCTTTGTATAATGCGGATAAGTTGGCTAATTTGTATGTCAATGAGATTGTAAAATTGCATGGAGTTTCAGTTTCCATAGTGTCTGACAGAGATCCTAAGTTCACTTCAAGATTTTGGCAGAGTCTAAAGCAAGCTTTGGGAACTGAGTTAAGACTGAGCAGTGCATATCACCTACAAATAGACGGTCAATCAAAAAGAACGATACAGACTTTGGAAGATATGCTCAGGATGTGTGTGTTAGACTTCCAAGGCAATTGGGAGATCTATTTACCACTGGCCAAGTTTGTGTATAACAATAACTATCATTCCAGTATCGGTATGACTCCATATGAAGCTTTGTATGGTAGAAAATGTCGTTCTCCGATATGTTGGGCCGAGGTAGGTGACAGACCTTTGTTGGGACCGGAACTTGTGCAAGAAACAACTGAAAGCTGCACAAAGCCACCAAAAGAGTTATGCTGATGTCCAAAGGCGAGATAGAGAATACGAAGTCAGAGATCATGCGTTTATAAAAGTGAATCCAATGAAAGGCCAAACACGGTTTGGTGTAAAGGGCAAGCTAGCACCGAGATATATTAGACCGTATGAAATCCTTGAGAAGATCAATCTGCTGACGTATCGGGTAGCGTTACCGCCGATCATGGAACATATGCATAATGACTTTCATGTCTCAATGTTATGGGATTATTTGAGAGATCTATTACATGTCATCGAGCCAACACATGTGCTTTTAAAGGATGACTATACATATGAAGAACAACCAATACAAATTGTGAATCGCAGAATCAAGAGATAGAGGAACAAAGAAATTCCATTAGTAAAAGTTGATTAGCAAAACCATAGAGGGACCTATGCAACTTGGGAGACCGAAGAAGACATGATAAAGACATACCCTAATTTATTTCCTTTAGATCTGGTATTCTACCAAAACGAAGGTAATTCGAGTTTGGAGGACCAAACTCTTTGAAGGGAGAAGACTGTAACAACCTCAACCTATGATTAACTGTTAAACCATGATTAAGAGTGCCTAATAAGTAATTAAGGTGAATTTTTCATTAATTGCATGTGTTATATGCTATGTAAGTCTCTATCTGTTATGCATAGGAATATCTGTCTATGGTTTTGTTCTGTTCTGCGAATTGAAGGCCTTATCGGCATCCGATCACGAAATTGACTTGGTTTATGCATTAATTGGAATTCTTAGAATTTTATGGTAAGTTCAATTTAACTTCGCTTCAAAACCAAATAATTAGAATAAATAATATCAATTGATTAACCATTAATTAGAGCCACCAATGGAACCTATATAAGGCTCATACAACCTCTAGAATACATTTGGTACCATCATCTCATCATCCTTGAGAGCAAAAACGTGGAGAGAGAGAGAGAGAGAGAGGAGATTGAGTTCAAATTACGAGAATTGCTAGAGAATTTGGGGGTCTTGGCTTGGAACTTCACACAACTAACTATTTAGAGCATAATTGATTATCTAAGGTAAGAATTCAACCTTGTAACTTTGAAATTGAGCCACTTAGCGCATGAATTCAAAGAATTAAGTTGTATAATGCTAGAATTGGGCTTAGATAGATGAACATGGGAGTACATCATGCATGCATGCATATATCATGGCATTTTGAGGTAGTTTTCAAGGAATTCTCTCATGCATGTGTCCATCTTGCTTTTATTTTGAGAATTCATCTTGTTTGATACCATTTTATCTCAAATGATCATGTTTTAGAAGCTTTGAAGTCAAGGTAATCTAAAGATTTGAGTTTCATTTTGCACAATTGGCATGCGTTTGGGCTTTGATTTTGCGAAATGATTTTAGATTCTCAATGTTTTACAAGTTTGAGCTTGTTTTCTCAAGTTTTGGGGCCCAAACGTTGCATCTTGAGACTTTGGATTTGAGTTTTGAACTTGGAAGAACAATCTGGAAATTCTAGATTCTATCTCTTCGCTGGAGCGCACTCGAGCGACAGAACCTGTGCTCGAGCGACCACTCTGTATTTTGCACTCTTGTTCAAGCGACCAAAAGTTGGCTCGAGCGTAAAATGCATGCTCTCAGAATTTTAAAATTTTTGCAAACCGCTCAAACGACAAGAGTTGCACTCGAGCGAAGACCTTAGTCTCACACTCAAACGACTGTTGAGCGTGCATCGAGCGGAAAAATTAAGTAACCAGTACTTTTGCTAAGTTTATAGACCGCTTGAGCGACCACTCACATGTTTGGATGTTCGCTCAAGCAAAGGAAGTTACGCTCGAGCGAGACCCCTGTTTTCAGCATATTTGAGTAAGTGTTTTCTAGTGCATTTTAGCATCCTCATTGCATCATAGGCATTCCTAGGCCTAGATTAAGACATAATAATAAGGATAAGACTACACAAAGAATGAAATGAAGTAAGTTAAGTACAATCCGAGCTTGTGTTTCAATATGTGTATCTGTTATGTTTGTGTAGGTCACGCGCCGTAAGCTGCTGATTCATTGGTTGCTAGCAAGCTATCTGTGCAATTATCTGTGAGTAATAACTTAGTAAAGCTATGTTTGATATGAAAATACTTTCTAAATATTCTGATATGATATGAAATGTTTCTTATTGAAACGAAAGGCAATTTTGTGATTCCATGAATGATGATCCATAACTTGAAATGTATTTCCGGTATCCTTAGCTGAGGCACTCGCCCAGGGGACATAATACTCTGACTTATGGTCATGAGGCCCTCGCCCGAGGGAAACAATACCGTGGCCCAAGCCCTCGCCCGAGAGAAACAATAACGTGGCTCATGTAAGAGATATGTTATCCAGTATCGAAGGTTCCATTATGGAACTTGATATGCTTGACCAAAGAGATATGTTAATGCTAATGGAAGTACCACACATATGAACATGACTTTGTTTTGACATGACTATGCTTATCTCTTATTGATATGATATGAAACTGGACATCATTCATTAAAATCTTTATTCTATTATTATTCATTGAGCTTCGCTCACTATTTATATTATGTATGTAGGCGCGTGACTAGGCTCAGAGTTGATGACCTGGAGTCTTTGTTTTGTCGGCCAACCATTGTGCCTCCCGAGGAGATTCCGGAAAGAGTTCAACGGTCGAGTTCTGTAAACCATGACATAAGCTTGAGACTTTTGCTATTTTTGTGACCAGTTCTTTTGTTCTATTCATGTATAATGACAAGGTTGGATGGATGTCTATGATGTCATATATAGATATATATATATATATATATACAAAGTTTTAAATTATATGTCCCGTGTATGTTTACATAGCTCTATGGACTATGTATATTTCTATATTTGCTTCCATAGCCTCTAATTATATGTTAATTTGTTTAGAGGCCTTTGGTAATCCAATGATTATTGACCGGTTACGTTGCTAAATCTATAGGGGACAAGTTTGGGTCGTGACAATTAGCTGTTTCATTTTATGTGGGCGCACTATCTCATATCACTCTGTGAGAGATTACAGTTTCATTACATAAGTGAACTAACCCCCTTAGACTAGTATAAGGCCTTTTGAAGTCGTGAGGGCTTAGCTACTGGTTTTTGCCTAACTCCAAAGCAGACAATATCATGCTAGTTGGGGAGGGTTAGCTGCTTTATTTAGCACCGTTTGTGAGAATTGCCAGTTGAGGCAACTAGTCCCCTGGGGAGTTATGTGGGTGCACTATCCCACATCGCTCTGTGAGATATCATAACTTCACTACATAAGTGGACTAACTCCCTTGTATGAAGTCTTTTAAAGGTGTCGTCTGTGAGAACTCCCTGCTCAGGCAGCTAATCCACTAGGGAGTTATATGGGTGCACTATCCCGCATTACTCTGTGAAATATCACAGCTTCACTATATAAGTGGACTAACTCCCTTATTTGAAGTCTTTTAAAGCCGTAAGGGGTTAGTTACTAGTTTTCTCTTGCTCAAACAGCCAGTCCACTGGGGAGTGAAAACTCTCTGTTCAGGCAGCTAGTCCACAGGGGAGTTATGTTGGTGCACTATCCCACATCACTCTGTGAGATATCACAACTTCACTACATAAATGGACTAACTCTCTTATATGAAGTCTTTTAAAGCCGTGAGGGGTTAGCTGCTGGTTTTCGCCTGCTCAAGCAGCCAGTCCACTGGGCAAGTATATGGGTGCACTATTCCACATCGCCCCGTGAGAGATCACAGCTCCACTATATCCCTTAGACTAGTATGAGACCTTTTAAAGCCCTAAGGGGTTAGCTGCTGGTTTTTGCCTAACTCCAAAACGGAAAATATCGTATTAATCAGGAAATGTTAGCTACTTCATATGCAAATGGGATGTTATGTATTTTGGTACAACTTTACAATTTAACTAGGATTTTACGTGGCCAATCTTTGATTTAAGGAACTCTAGAAGAGTATTATGATGAATGCCGAGTGGTCATCCAAAGAAAATTGGCTATTCATTCCCCTTTCTACCTATGGGATAAAAATTGAGATTTGATTAGGTTCATGGACTACTTCACTTTTAATATATGATCGTCATATTATTTTCAAGAAAATTGAAGATAAGAACATCAATAATGAAATTTAAGTGGATGACCTTCACATTATTTTTAGGATAAATTACAAGTACCATCCATGATATTTACTTAAAATACAGATTGTCTTTTGTAATTTTAAAAATTACAAATGCTCCCTTTTCAAAAATTTAACAAAATTAACAAAAAAAATAAAAATAAAATTCCCAATCACTATCCTATACAATAATAAAATAACTTGAATTGTTAATTGAAATATATTTCTAACATCGTTAAAATTGTTAATTAACTTGATGATTTATGAAATTGGAAATTTAAAGGAGTGAGATGCAATTTTTAAAATTACAGGGGCAATTTTTATTTTAAGTAAATTTCTTGAGATATATTCGTAATTTATACTAAATTTATAATTTAAAAGTTAAGCATTACGTATTTATAAAGAGTTTTGTTAACAACTAACTATTTTTATTTTTATTTTTGGGAGTTGCCATTCTATGGGCTAACAAAAATTCACATGTGATAGCCCGAGCTTGTGAAGCCCAACTTTGCTAATATAACTATGCATGGTCTTCGGGAGATTCTATTTGGCCCCAAAAAAAAATGTCAAGAATTCCTAATTTTTTGATGCACTCTATTAAATTATTTAGAATTATAATTTATTCTTACCATACCTTATATTTTTTTTTCTAAATTACCCTTCAAGGTACACTCAAATAATAAATAAATCAAAAACTCAAATTATACCACTTTGAAAAATTCTTTAAAAAAATCCTTAAACAAATTTCTCATTACATATTTCTTTTGTACACAAATAGAGAATGCCGGCACCGGCAAAGAAAAACCACGAAACACATGCCTCTCTTCATCTCTACCTTCTCAATCTCTTCTAATATGATAATATTAATATCAAATAATATCAAATATAAATATATACATATTCATAGATATGATTTATAGACTATTTAAATCATTGTTGTTTTGGTAGTTTTTCGAAAATAACCCCATTAATGACCAATCCATACATGATCATCACATTTGAATACAGGAAGCGATAAGGCAAGAGAGAGAAAGAACAAATAAAACCAGAAGCATGAAGATGTTTAAAAGATTGGCTTCATGAAAAATTAAGAGGCTTTCAATGAAAATACAATGGCACATATTGTGTTTTTGTTTTCGTTGTAAGTAGTAACACAATAACAAACAATGATATTGATAATAATGGGAGAGTTTTGATGGAGTAGATTGGGGTTTTGGAGTGAGAAGAAAATAAAATAATTGAAACTTGAGAAAGAAAAAGAATACATATATAAGTTGTTTGGGTGTATTATGAAAATATATATATATATATATATATTAAGATTTAATATGTATTATCTTTATTAGTAAATTTACATTAAAATATAATAAGAATTAAATTTTAAAATTTTATTTAAACATATTAAATTATTATTTAGGTGCAAATCACCACACTATCCTGGATCCAAAAATCTGGATAGACCCACCAAGCCCAATCATATGCCAAGAATGGTCTGTTCACTTGGGGCCTTAAGGATACGTGTCTGAAGCGCGTATGCATTGGTTTATCCGTGCGGACTCCAAAAATTTTTGTAGACGAGGCCACTTTATAAATTTCATAAGTAAAAAATTAAATTAAAAAATATTCATTCTATTTGGTTTTAAGGTCTTAAAGGTAATTTGAGTTTTTTATTTTTCATATTGTTTATAGATTTTTTTTTTAGTTATAATTCTAATCAATTTTTTTTTTTTTTTAAATGTACATAAGTTAGATGTACCTAAAAAAATTATCAAAAAATCAATAAAATAAATCAATGAAGACAAAAAAAAATTGAAAATATACTGAATTTTTGCATTTTTTTTATATTTGGTGATTTTTTTAAAGATTTTTCATCAGTATTTTAATTTTTGAATTTATTTAGATTAAGAGAATCGGGAAAAAAAATAAATCAAACACTATTTTTAAAAACTGTTAACCAGAGTAATTTAAACTTTTCAAACACTAAGGTGCTGTTTGGTAATACTTACGTTTTCAGTTTTCTGTTTATATTTACAAAAATTTAAAAAAACTCAAATAAAAACTTGTTTGATAAAATTTTTGATTTATAAATTAGTGATTTTAGTTTGTAAATTTGGCCAAAAAATGAAAACACAAAAAATGTGTTTCCATTTTGAGTTTTCAGTTTTTTTTTTTACCACCCAACACTAGCCACCACCCGGCACCATTTTCCACCACCGTCTTCCGCCACCACCACCCACCATCCACTCCCACTTGCCACCACCACACACTACCCACCTCCCACCCACTCGCCACCACCACACATCCCTTGCCACCGCCGCCACTGCCGCCACCACCACCACCCGCCACCTACTTGCCACTACCACTCACCACTCACCTACCTCCACCATCCACCACCAGCCACCCACCACCACCACCAGCCATCCGCCACTCACCCGCCACCACCACCCACTGCCACCACCACCCACCACCACCACCACCACCATCACCCACCACCCACCCACCACCCACCTGCCACACCCACCCACCACCCACCTGCCACCACCACCCACCACCCACTCGCTACCACCTACCACCCGCCATCGTCACCCCACCCATCCACCACCACCACCACCTGCCACCACCCACCATCACCCGCCATCCCCCACCCACCTGCCACTACCACCCACCACACGGCACCACCATCACCACCACCCACTCGCTACCATCCACCACCAGCCACCGTCACCTACTCGCTACCACCCACCACCCGCCACCGTCACCCACCCACCCACCATCACCACCTACCACCCACCCGCCACCGTCACCCACCCACCCACCATCACCACCTACCACCCACCCGCCACCACCCGCCATCCGCCACTCACCTGCCACCAACACCCGCCACCACCACCACCACCACCCACTCGCTACCAACCACCACCCGCCACCGTCACCCACCCAGCCACCTACCATCACCATCTACCACCCACCCACCACCACCTGGTATCCGCCACCCACATGCCACCACCACCCACCACCTGCCATCACCACCCACTCACTACCACCCACCACCCGCCACTGTCACCCGCCCACCACCCGCCACCCACCTGCCACCACCACCCACCACCACCACCCACTCGCTACCACCCGCCACAGTCACCCACCCACCCACCACCACCACTACCACCCCACCCACCACCACCAGCTACCCACCACCCACCGTCACCACTTTCCACCACCGTCTTTCGCCGCCACTTGTCACCACTTGCCATTTCTCACTTTTTTTTATATTTTTAAATTTTTTTAAACATTTTGTCAATTAGCAAACGCGTTTGTAGTTTATGTTTTTCTAAAAATAAACAAAAAATAAACAAAAATCAATTTATAAAATTTTTGTAAATATAAACTGAAAACGTAAACGTTACCAAACAGACCCTAAGGGTCTAATAAATGAGAATCCCTATTTAATGGAATCCTTTAATTTTTTTAATAAAATAAAATAAAATGTTAATAATATAAATATTTTTTTTTTTCAAGAAATTTTTATGGCTTGACCTTGTGGGATCATCACACCTCAAGTAATGCCGGCCGTGTGGGTTTCTCTTAATCCTCAAGAAAGAAAACGAAGGAAAGCTGTGAGTTCTTAAAAAAAAAAAAGACTGTCGATTGACCTTCCACGCAACTACCACAGTCGTACCGTACAACATCAGCAGGTCACTTTCGTAATTAACAAAGTACTTCACGACTAGAATCATATTCGTGTCCCTCTTTCTCACAAAGTAAAGTCTTGATTTGTTTAATCTCCATCTCATCTCATCTCATCTCATCACATTATTACAAACAAACCCAAGAAATTCTTAGAAGAGAAAGTTAGGTTGGAAAGAGATCCAATTCTAGATGGGATTTGTGAGTTTTCTCAAGATGGGTTTGAAGTGCTTCTTCGATTTTCTTGCTTGGTATGAATCATTTGTTTTATCTGGCTACACCAAGAAAGTGAAAGAATTTTTTTTGCATTATTTAGTTACTTTGTCTTTACCCCTCTCTGTTTTTGATTTTCTCTTCGAATGTCCAACTTTCACGTTAGATATACTAGCCGATCTTTGGGAAGTTGATTTTCAGCTTTATCTCTATGTTTTGTTCCAACCTGATTTGTATATACACGTTTATGTGTATGTGTATGTGTGTATATATAAATATGTACGTACGTATGCATGTAGATACATACATATATATAATCTTACGTATTCTTGTATTTCACTTGCAGGCCTCTCTTTGCTCTGGTCTGTCCTCTGTAAGTACTCTCTCTCTCTCTCTAGTTTTTGATGAGTGAAGAGTAAAGTTGGTATCTTTTCATGCTAATGCGATTCAGAAATTTTAGTTCAGTAATTTTGTGAGAAAGGATAAAAAATGAAGGGAAAGATTACTCTTTCTTATGTTTGTTTGGTTTATAAATTAAGTGAGCAAATATGAGAGATCTCTGTTATTTTGTCTATTTCATTTCTCAAAAAAAGAAAAAGAAAAAGAAAAAGAGATTAGTGAGAAAACATAATCATTTTTTTTCCCTTTCTCATTTCATATGCTACCAAACGAAATTTTAATGTTAATGCTCGTTTTAATGGATTTTGCTTTGTTATATTCGGTGCTTTGTTTGACAGATATGCCTCAGTATGGGCAATCGAGAGTAATTCCAACTCGGACATGCGAAATATTGTGGCTTATTGGATTGTTTTCTCTTTGATTTCTCTCTTCGAGCTTGCTTTTGTGAAACTCATTGAGTGGTAATTAATTCTGGCACTACACTCTAGTACAAAGCTCGTTTTTGTTTCCTTATTTGTTTAGAAAATGATATTCGCAAATTTCATACATTTCTTCACCTCCTACTTCATTCAAATATTAAAAAAAGAAAAAGAAAAAATTATTTAGTAGTTTTGAAGTACTACATAGGCAATACATGGTACATAATAGGTAACCTAGGAGTCGCAAAATACACCGAGTGAATCGTTTTGTCTCCCAACTGCCTAACAAAGTTGGGTTAGCATTGTTCTATCTGTAAAGTTATTCGTTATGCTGTTGGTTATTGTACTCCAAAACTATTAAATAATTATTCAACATTAAATGTCGCCAATAGGATTTACTATGTCCAAAAAATATCAAGTAGTCCAGCCTTTAGGGCAAGGGATCTTTGTCCTCAACACACTCCCAATCATGCAAGATTGTCATATTTTGAAATTTCTGAATTAGAACCCTGCCTTATTGTCTTCTATGCTCGATACACTTCCAACCGCACAATCATGCTTAACTATTCCTGGCTTTCAACTTTTCCACCTTGGGAATCCCCAGCCTACATTTGTTTATCCATTGTTGTGTCCCTAAAATGTACCCAAGTTGGTCTTTATTTTGGGCTCTCATACATCTTAAGAGCGCAGAATTTTTACCAGACTTTCCCAAAATGTAGTATTGTTCTGTTTTTTTCTTTTTTTTCCCTTCTAAATTGTTCAATTTATTTGGCGGTGCTTTCTAATTTCCTTTGTGCATGTCAGGCTTCCATTCTGGCCTTACATGAAGCTAATGGCCATTTGTTGGTTAGGCCTACCCCACTTTAATGGTGCTTGCTATGTTTATGAGTGCCTTATTCGTCCGTGTTTATCTGTGAATCCACAAGGAGTTATCAGGCAGTTTGTCAAACACAAGGAGGACGTATCTCTCAATGCAGAAAGCTTTCTAGCTGTGGCAGAGATGTATGTTAAAGAGAACGGATCTGAAGCTTTGGAGAAACTCATCGACAGAAAGGTATGCCATACTCACTAAGCCTGTCAATGATAGATAAGATGTATAATGAGGAGTGTTTGAACAATTGGATAAATTTTGTAGAAAGCTAAATGTTTGTTAACAGAGTCTACAGTTTTATTAGGCTTTGAGTCAGCAAAGTTCATGTTATAATGTCATATGATAGGATCATTACGTGCAAATGCTGATATGCATGCATACATAATTGTCAAAAACTTGGATCTTTTCAATTTGGGTATACACGGAATATGCATGACAAAGTATATGCTCTCTCTCTCTCTCTCTCTATATATATATATGCTGTTGATTACCCTTTTGCCTTTGCTTCAGTCCAATCATACAATGCCAAAGATTGATGTGGAAGAGATCAAGGCAATAACAAATACGGTAGCAAAAGAAACAGTTGAGACAAAAGAAATGGCTGCAGCAATTCAGGTAAAGTTTCTTATGCTGCTTGTCTAATCCATGAGTTTTATCAGCTTCTGTTGTGAAATTCCAATGGGGGTTAGTGTTGGTCTTGCTTAGATTGAAGGGACAGACATAATCCTCCAATGGGGTTAGAATTTGGAAAGAGAAAAAAATCGTTGTTATTCTATACGATATACAATTTATTTAAATGTTTAGGACATATTCATGTACTTGCAGTACATATCCCAATATCAAATGATTAAGGTTTAGGGAATTTTGATGCCTACACATACCCACACCTGATACTCATACTGGAGTCGTGTAACAAATGTTATACCATGATTGAGTTTGTCATTGATAAGTATATCCTCTATGAACCATCTTTTTTGTTAGTCCAAATTCAAGGAGCCTAATGTTGCCAACAAGGATGCCAAAACAGTGGAACCAAAGGAGAAAATTCTTGCAGCTTCAACACAATGGGTAAGGTTTCCTATTTATTTTCTATCATAGTAATGTTTCTACTTTAAAGATAAAACCACCTATGAATCATCTGTTTTTCCCTTTTCAGTCCAAATTCAAAGAATTTGCTGTTGCTAAGGAGAATGCCAAAGCAGAAGAACTGAACGAGAAAAATTCCACAACTGCAACAGAACAGGTAATGTCTGCTATCGTATTTTTCACTATATTTTGGTTCCTCAAGTGCTGCAATTTTTCATTCATTTTTTTCATTCATATAATCAACTTATATCCCTTTCCCACCTCTACAGTTGCTTTTTGTTGGTTTAGTTGCATTTTATTAACTTCAATTACATTCCTAAGTTTTCGTTTGTTGTATTCATAGTTCTCAAATCAAAATATGAATCATGTATCATTTTTTCTATTTTTCTGACTCTGTATTGTATCATATCATATTGTTGTAAGATTTTTTAACATCTTTAAAAATAGGTAGAAAATAAACCTAACAAATATCTTGAGAGAACAAAACACTAACGATGAAAAATTCTTAAAATTGCAAAAGTAAGGTTGCTTGAAGATAAAACACATATAAAATGTATAATTCTCAATACTTAAATGCATATAAAGTGTAGAGTGAAGTTAAAATATGTATAAAATACTATCTTAGGCCTCGTTTGGGAACATGTTATTTTAGTAATTTTTTGGCTTTTTATGAAAAGATGTGCAAAAAGATAGAGTGTGATGTGACAACTTATGATAATTTTTTGACTAAATTATATAGTCGACAAACGAGACCTTAATTCACCATTTAGCTTTTAATATTTTCAAAGAGTTTGTCAATAGTAGAAAATTTTAAACTTTTACTGGTGTATGTAGGTATAAATCAACCGCATATGATACTTACATATTAAACTAATAGATATTTTTCGAAAAAGTAGAGAAAATAGAAGGGAAGGTACCATTCGCATCTAAAAAAATATTATTTTTTAATACATTAATGAGAATTTCTAACAACATTTTAATTTACTAGACATTAAGTCCAATTGCTTTTTTCAAATTTGCTAAAGAATTTTAAGTATTCATGTATCATATCATGTCTCGTGTTTTGTAAATTGCATTATGTATCGTAAGAGCATCTCCAATGCATTGCTAAAATAGCTGCCAAAGCCATAACACGTATTGATTTCTTGCTATAAATATAAAAATGTAAGATATGTCTGCTAACTACAGGTTAAGTGTGTTGAAGAGCCAAATCTTTCTCAAACTGAGAAGAGAACAGTTACCTCTATTAAAATTGAGGAAAAGACCGTGATAGAAGATGTTAGAGAGAACGAAGTTGAGGAGGTACCTGCTGTCGCAGCTGGTGGTGGAGAGAACAAAGTTAAGGAGAGACCTGCTTCAGAGAATGTTCAGAAAGAGTGGACGTGTGCTGTATGTCAGGTGACGACCTTGTGTGAAGAAAACTTGAAGTCTCATCTTCAGGGGCGAAGACACAAATCCACTTGTGCAGAGCTGAAAGCAATCAAGCAAGCAATCAAGCTAGCAAACAAAAACAAGGGCTGCCCGTCTTCAACAGCCATCAGGAGCCCCAAAAGCCCATTGCTGGTGATTGGATAAACCAAAATAAAAGTAAGAAACAAGTGGACATCGCACAAGTGAACCGGATTATTGAGCAACGCAAACAGAAAGAAGTAAAGAACACTACTGGGTATGGGGTGAACAAGTCTAAATTATGTTGCTTTATCTGTAATGTTAAGTGCCCTGGTGAGGTTCATATGGTTTCTCACCTTAATGGGAAGAAGCACTTGTCCCGGGTTCAACATATAGTGGATTCTTTGGGTGGAGGAGATTAATAGGATCATGGAGGCAGTTTAGTATTTCATCCCAACAAGACTAGCATACCTGCAGAAGAAATTAAACATTGACATGGTTGTTTCTACTAATGATTTTGTGGTTTTCAGTTCCAGCTTTTTTTGGGGTCATATCTGTCTCGACTAGATAATGTATACAAATGGGATGTTATGTATTTTGGAACAGCTGTACGATTTAAATAGATTTTTATGTGGCCAGTCTTTGATTTAAGTAACTCTAGAAGAGTATTATGATGAATACTGAGTGGTCATCCAAGGAAAATTGACCATTCATACCCCTTTCTACCTAATGGGATAAAAAAAAATTGAGATATGATTAGGTTCAAGGCTATTTCTGTTCAAATTAGTCTTTAAGCAAACACAATTTTAGGGGCTGTGTCTCTGATGTTGTAGTTTGGCGGCAAAGAAAATTTATTGACCTTTTCTTTGAGGTGCAACAAAACTTCCCTCTGACCCTTTGTCGTGTCCAAATCCGGACCTTGCAAACTTCCAGGATGCTTGAGCTTGACCATGTCCCAATACTCTCTCAAAATGTTTGTTTGGACGGATTGGATAATGAGATATTAGAATCTATCGGATTGTAATCCTGAGATTTATAGTCCTGGGACTATTTAGTTGGATAGGATATATATCCAAGTCGGTTTAGTCATAGGATTAGATGTCAGGAAATACTCAAATAACTATTTTACCATTTTTAATTATTTACTAAGTAATAGCAATATTAAACGTATCTTTAATATTTTAATTATTTTTAGCTTGATTAAATAAAAATTTATTTTATTTTATTTTATTTTTTACACAATTAAATAAATAAAATATAAATAAAAATATATGCTATTTTTTTAATTAAAATTTTAAATAATAATAATAATTAAATAATGAAATTAAATAAAACATCTATTAAAATTTAAATAATGAAATTAAATAAAATATCAACAAAATTTAAAAAAAAAATCAATAAAATATCTATAAAAAATTATTTAAAAAAATTAAATCAATAAAAATCAATAAAAATTAAATAAAATTATTTTATTTTATTTTTAAATTGAGACTACTTTATTAAGTATAATTAATACCATGAGGAAAAAGATATTTAATACTAGAGGGTCAACAATGTAATTTGACAACCTAATCTCACGGGATGAGTTTTTTCATGATTTGTGTCCCACTCCCCATCATGGGATACAATAGTTCGATAAATTTGGGATTAATAGTCCGAAAAAATTTAAAACAAACAATGGACAATTAGTCCAATCCCACCAAACAATCGTGCTATCTCTCTCTCTCCCCCTCTCTCTCACGCAGTCACACAGTTAAAAAGGAAAATTGAAGATGAGAACATCAATAATGAAATTTAAGTGGATGACCTCCATATTATTTTTAAAATAAATTATAAATATACCTCATAAAATTTGTTTAAAATATATATTGTCTCTTATAGTTTTAGAGATTAAGGTCAAGTTTGGGAAGATAAGAAAAAGTCAAAAAGTCAAAGTTACTCAAAAAGTTAAAAAGTTAACACTATTCACCAAAAGTCAACAATTACGGCTGCAGAACTCTCAATCCTAATTTTCCCTACAAATCAAATTTTACAATTTTTTAATACATATTTTTCCATAAAAAGTCAAAAAGTTAACCTAAACATTCATATTTTTTTCCTCAATTTTTTAGTCCAAAAAGATAAAAAGTGCACTTATTTAGGGCACCCCAAACAATCCCTAAGGCCAAGTTTGGCAAGTTGCCAAAAAGTCAGAAAGCCAAAAAAGTTACTCAAAAAGTTAAAAAGTTATCACTATTCACCAAAAGTCAAAAATTACAGCTGCACAACTCTCAATCCTAATTTTTCCCTACATACTAATTTATATAATTTTTAATACACATTTTTCTATAAAAAGTCAAAAAATTAACCAAAACATCCATATTTTTTTCCTCAATTTTTTAGTCTAAAAAGATAAAAAGTACACTTATTTAGGACAACCCAAACAACCCCTAAAAATGTCCCTTATCAAAAATTTAATAGAATAAATAAATAAATAACTCAACTAATCTTTTATACAATAATAAAATTATATGAATTGTTAATTAAAATATATTTATAATATCATTAAAAATAGTTAATTGATTTAATGATTTATTGATAAAATAAATTATTTATTATGGGATGAAAAACTTCAAAAGGAAGATATTTTACTGTCGAAATTGAGATCGCCTCCAAAAGATGCCTTCAAGCTAGTAAATGAGAAGGCAGCTAAAAAAACTGGATTAAGAACATTAATGCCGACTTGAGTCATATCCGGTTAATGCTAGGTTTATACACAAGTCCAATCATAAATGACATTTTTCTTAAATAAAACTACGTCTAGGATATCAAAAAACAAAAAAAAAAAAAAAAAAAAAAAATCCAGAAACACCAAATTTGATACAACCTTCTTATATGAGATGGGTTCTACTTTTTTGTGCATTTCACAGTCATACAAGAATGTCATGTCTGATTCTGTAATTAGTTATACATTGAAGAACTAAAAAGAAAAAAGAAAAATAAACAAACACGTCTAGTTGCTTACAACAAATTATTTTTTTCAATATCTTCCAAGCTTGTAGATAATTAGGCCAAAAATAGAGTAAATATATCAAAGTAATGTTTTGGAAAGATGGTAAAAATTTGATTTTTTGACTTTTTTGTGTAAAAAAATAAAATGGTGATGTGACTTAAAAAAAGATAAAAAACAAAAAAAAACAAAAAAGCTAATTTTTCCAAATTGTCCCAAAGGAAAATGTTATGGTGTGCACTCCTTTACGGATGCATACCGTATACACTCTACTACAAAATGTATAATTTTACCACAAAATTTTGTGAGCAAATAATAAAGAAGGAGATGGATTCAAGTGATTTGCCTTAGAAAATTACAACCCATTCTAACTATACAAAATTAGTGGCACAAATAAAAAATTTAATAAATTGCTCAAGCAAAATCAATACTCCGAAGGCAAGAAAGGGGGCTTGTAACAAAATCAATAATTTCAGGCACAAATAGCAGGTCATTTTCAAAGAAAATGAAAATGCTAGGGGGTTTTAAATGATTTTCTAAAAAAATATTTTGACTTAAAAGGTTTTATTTTGTTTATCCATGTGCCTAAAATAACCTTACAATCTAAGAAGTATAGATAGAGACACATGACACGACATAGATATGACACGGATACGCCGACACGTTAATTTTCAAAAAATACAGGATACGACACGTGGAGGACACCCATGAAATATATAATTCTATATATTTATATATATGAATATATCATTCAAAAATAATAAAAAATGTAATATGACACTAAATTTTATAAATTTTTATGGCTTTTGTTTTGTTATTGTGTTTTAAGTTGTTTTATTTAAACTTATAATTAGTTTCACATGTGTCTAATCAATAGACATGTGTGTTTAAGTAATTGGCACGTGTATCATCTAAATGTCCAAAGAGTGTCCAGATCTTTAAAAAAATTTAAAAAATAAGATACGTTTTGAAGAGTGTCGGACACGTTCTTATGAGTGTCCAAAGAGTGTCGATGTCCGACACGGATACGAAACGGATACATCACCTTCTTAGAAGTGTCTGTACTTCTTGGCTTACAATGAATAGACATAACTATTTATTTATTTATTTATTTTTCTAATTGGTTCTTTAATGAGAGCTTACTACTTTAAAATAAGGGGGAATTACAGCACGGTGAGAATAAGAAAAAAAAATTATAAAAATATGTGAAGTGCAAATGATTTTATGATGAGATGCAAGTGAAATATTGTGGGTCCCTCCGTATTTGTGCCAAAAAAAAAAACCTATATCCCATTGAGATGTAATTCTCCCTTAAAAAAACTAATCAGAAAAAGAAGTTATCCTTACTTAAAAATGGATGAATAAATTTTTTTTTAGCTTTAGGTTGATAACAATATTATTAAAAGAATAGCATTATATAAATATAATTTTTAAATAACATTTTCATACCGAGAAACAAAGCCAGCCTAACTTTCCATGACACATAACATAAAATTTGAATGGAAACATTTTTATATTTAAATAATATTATATTATAACTCTTTAACGTAAAATTTATTTCTTTTTCATTCTTCTAATTAAAATTCAATTTTTTTTTATTTTTATATTTGGGTCATTAGACAAGGAAATTTTTTTTTACCAGGTCTTTGAAAATAGAGATTTTTATTTATTTATTTTAAGCCTCAACTATTGAGGGTCTTTGGACAATGACATCTTTTATTTTTCTTCACCATTCTATGCATTTTGAATTACGCTTTGGACATTCAACAAATAACTTAAAAACTAGAGGTCTATGTGCATTTGATTTGGGTTTTCTCATCAAAGCACAACTTAGACAAAAAATTTCAAGTACAACATGACATGGGAAGAAATGCAAGCTCTCTCATGAAATGGAAAGGGACACACTTTTGTTATATTTGGACCACCTTTTTTAGAATTTTTAGACTTTTTAGATGTACATTTTGTATTTGTAGAATAATTATTTGGCACTAATAATGATACTGAAAAATTTATCAATTTGATAAATGATTGAAACATTTTAATTTTTGTTTGTGAATTTTGATTTATTTTTAGTTTATTTGTGATAGTTTGTATTGAAATACAATGCGAGAAGTATAAGTAGTAGTTAAATTTTATTTTTTAAAAATATTTTTACAATAATAAATAAGACTGATCCGTAACAACTTTTTTATTTTATTTTTTGGGAGTTGTTATTCTATAGGCCAACAAAAAATCACATGTGATAGCCCGGGTCATGTGAAGCCCAACTTTATCAATCCTCTTGTATATCACCACTCTTTTGGGGATTCTATTTACACCTAAAAATTCAATTATTGTGCTTAATTTCTCAGTACTCCTTATTAAATTATTTAAATATATAATTTAATCTTAATACATCATATATTTTTCTACAAATTACCTTTAAATATTATAATATTTTAATTTTATGGAACACTCAAAGTCACCATGTTCAAACTTACAAAGCCAAACATAGTCAGAATGTTCAGCCGTCCAGTGCCGAACAAGTTTGTTTTGTTTGGACTTTCAAATCTGAACAAAGTGAATTTGTTTGGATCTAAAAATTCGAACGGCATTAACGTAAAACAAGTTGAATATTCACTTCTATGTAAAAAAAAAAAAAAATTAGCACAGAAATCAATAATTGTATTTTGATATTTATGTAAATACTTACCTCTTCTTTGATAGGTTGTTTCAAACAAGAGTTTTGATTATTATTCTCATCTATTGTTTGATTTTATTCAAACTTTCTTTTTTTTGTAAGTAACAACACAATGAGAGACAATGACGTTAATTATAATGGTGAGTTTTGGTGAGGTTGATTGAAATTTTGGAGGAGGAAGAAGAAGAGAAGATATTTGAAATTTGGGGAAAAAATTAAAGAGACTTAAATATGAAAAATATGTATAAGTGATTAGGGTGTATTATGAAAAAAAATATTTTATTTTAGAGATTAATATATGTTATTTTTATTAATAAATTTTTATTAAAATATAATAGAAACTAAAATTTTAATATTTGAATTCAACTCAGAGAGTTTTTTTTTTTTTTTTTTTTTGTGCAAATAGAATCTCTTGCACTCTCTCCTAAGTTCAAAAAGGGCAAATTACCTAGAAATCTATTTTGAAAAGTGTGTATTCTATTTAATTTCAAACTTTTTAGATAGATCCAAAAGTCCTATATGCATTTATCTTCTTCTCTCTTCCCTACACCTTTCTTTTTCTCTAATATCAGCGCCACCGACAACCACGACCACAACCATGCCTTCTTTCTTTTCTTTCTCTTTCTAATCTACAGTCACCAGCGATCATGTAATAACCCCGACCTATGATTAACGTTTATTCATGATTTCATGTGTCTAATAAGTCGCCAAGATCAAATTTGGGATTTATTCCATATGTTTTATATTATTTGTGTTTCTATCTATTTATTGTAGGAATATCTGTTTGAGATTCTGTTATATTTTGCGAATTGAAGGTCTTATTGGCATCTAATTCTGAAATTGATTTGATTTATGTGTTATGTGGAATTTATAGGATTTTATGATAGGCTTAATTGAAATTCGATTTGGAACGATTAAATTAGAATAATTAATGTCAATGTGATTAACCTAAGTCAATCTTAATTAAGCCACTTTAATTAAGCCAATCTAAGGCTACTTAGACTCCGTTATTTTACTTTATACCCTCATTCCCTACTCCTTGAGCTCAAAAACGTGAGAGGAAGAGAGAATTAGAGAGTGAGAGTTGATCTCAAGAGGCAAAAAAGGAAGATTTGCTAGGAAATTAAAGGGAAATTGGAGAATTGAGTTGAGATTCACCAAGAGCTTAAAGAATTGAAGACCTTAAGTAAGAAACTAGGCCTTTAGTCTTGAAGTTGAGTTGATTCACCAATGAATTTAAGTGAATTGAGCTAGGAGATGCAAGAACCAAGCTTAAGAAGTAGGAGGGAAGATCAATTCATACATGCATGTACATTTTATTACATTTGGAGCATGTTTACTAGGAATTCTCTCATGCATGTCATAAATTGAGCTTAGTTGTAAGAATTCATTATGTTTTACATCCTCTCATTTCATTTTATCATAATTTGGAAACTTGAAGCTTAATCATTTCATGCATGTCATGTTTTTGGAGAGTTCATGAAGTTTAAGTTGAGTTTGCGAACAATTGGCATGCTTTTGGGCCTTGATTTCATGAAAGGATCTTTAAATCATGATGTTTTATGAATTTCTAAATGTTTTCCAGAATTTTGGCCCAAAAGGATGAGTTTTGAAGTATTTGGTTTGAGTTTGAAGCTTGGAGATTGTAACAACCCCGATCCGTAATTAGCTACTAATCCGTATTTAACGATGCTACTAAGAAAATTAAAATAACTTATATGTTTATTTTGTATTTTCCATAATTTTGGCTTTCTATCTGTTACTTATAGAAATATCTGTTTGGAATTCCACTTTAATATGTAAATTGAAAGCCTTATCGGCGGCCGAATCTGAAATCGATTAATATTTTATGCTAATTAGAATTTATGTGACTTTATGGTATGTTCAAATGAAATTTGATTTGGCATGATTAAATTAGATTAAAAAGTTGTATTACATCATTTTGAATTATTTACCAAATTGCCATTAGTGGACAATGCTAGGCCATCTATTAGTCTTGATTTATCTATGCTTGGCATCACTCTTCATTCATCTTCCTAGAGACAAAACCGACTAGAGAGAGAGAGAGAGAGAGAGAGAGTTAGGAGAAAATTGGTTTCAACTAGGAATTCTTGCTTGAACGTGGAAGAATTGAAGAGAGGATTGCATAATTGAGCTTCTAGACTTGAAATTAAAGACCCAAGGTAAGAAAATCATCTTCTTGATTGTGCATTTAAGTTATACCTTGCATGGTCCATGGTAAAATTGAAGATTAAAGTTAAGAATTGGTTTAAATGTTGAATTGAGTAGTAATTCATGCATGCATGTTCATATCTTAGCATTTTGAAGTGTTTTCATGGAAATTCTTGCATACAAGCCCATATTCTAGCCTTAGTTCATGAATTCATCATGATTTTGAGCTCAATCTTACATTTGGTCATGTTTTAGAGCATTGGATTTAAAATGAACACTTGCATGTTAAGCTCTTGTTTTGTTCTTGAAGTTTTATTCGAAATTGGGTTTAATTGACTCACTTTTGGGCTTTGATTTTACAAATTGATCTTTGAGACATCTTATACTATGAGTTTACAAGTGTTTTCCAGAAAATGGGTCCAAAGGGTTGAGATTTGACGTGTTGAATGCTTGGTTTGAGCTTGGGAGGCAAATCTGGAAATTCCAGAATTTGGCTTCCTCGCTTGAACAAAGGATTCCATGCTCGAGCGACCATCGTTTGTTTAGAGCTTCGCTCGAGCGAAGGAATGGTGGCTCGAACGTAAATTACAAGCTCTCAGGTTTTAGGTACACGCAGACGCACGCTCGAGCGACGAGACCTACGCTCGAGCAAAGAGCTGTGTCTCACGCTCGAGCGAGCATCAAGCGTGAAATTTCAACAGCCAGTACTTTTGCATTTTTACAGACCGCTCGAGCGATGGAGTCTACGCTCGAGCGACCTCTCTGTTTTGACAATCTCGCTCGAGTGAAGAAAGCCTCGTTCGAGCGAGACCCCTGTTTTCAGCAAGTTTTGAAAAATGTCTTCCAAGACATCTTGGTATCCTCATTCCATCTTAGGCATTCCTAAGCCTTAATTAAGCCATAGTATTGAGGTTATTGTCACGACCCAAACCCGGCCCTATGGGTTTAGCACCGTAACCGGCCAGTAATCCGAGATTACCGAAGGCCTGCAGAACAGTAATACAGTAAAACAGAGTACAGGGCCTGGCGGAAGCCAATACAGTAATTAAATAGTGTCCATTGAGCTGTGACAGTCTGTATGCAAAAAGGCTTTTCATACATTTATACACAAGCAGTACAGAACAGTATGTACAATATTGACATCCATTCAAACTAGGGACTCAACCCTACAGAACAGTACAGAAAACATTCCGTCTGTACAAAACAGTACGGTCTATACAAAACAGTAAAACAGTACAGAAGGGGGAAAAACAGACAAAACACCCCCAAGCCATAGCATGGCAACTCGGAACCTCGCAGTGAGGCACAAAGGCTGGCTTGACAAAACTGGAGTAACCCTGACGCCTCTAGCTGCGGTCTGGTGCCTGAACACCTACATATATATATGAGCAGTGAGCTAAAGCCCAGTGAATAACATAAAGCGTAAAGAGGTTTAGAATGAATGTCCTTACAGTAATGAAAACAGTTCAATTCAATCAGTATTTCAGTTGTTCAGTACAGTAAACAGTCATATGTGGTACATCCATTAGCATAACAGTAACAGTAGGTCTTGAAAGACCGAACAGTAATGATGGCCATCAGTCAGTAAACAGTAGTGGTTCCACGAGGGAACCGACAGAGATCTCTGTAACAGTAACAGTAACAGTAAACAGTAGGTGCTAAGGATGCCACAGTACAGTTCAGAAATAAAGGACATACATTCATTCAGTTAACAGTAATCAGTTCAGAAAACAGTACAGTTCAGTTGTTCAGAAAATAATCATTTGTGAACATATCTTTACACAATCGTTACTCACAGAGTTCTGGGCTACAGTATGCTAGAGCGTGTCTCCCCAGTTGCCAACCCTACACAGTTCACAGGTTGAACACACTAAGCTACACAGTTGGGAAATCTCATAACTTAATCCCTAATTTGCCTTGGTGTGTTCTACAATGATATCCTCATCTAAATGTCTTAAACTAGGCCTAAGAATGCCTAGGATGGGATGAGGATGCAAAAATACACTTGGAAAAATTTCGCAAAGTTTGCTGAAAATAGGAGCCTCGCTCGAGCGAGACTTTCTGCGCTCGAGCGTAAGTCCAAAATCAAAGGCTTCGCTCGAGCGAGGAATCCTTCGCTCGAGCGGTCTGCAAAACAGTAAAAGTACTGGATGCTGAAATTTTACGCGCGATCGTCGCTCGATGGTCGCTCGAGCGGAGCCCTGGACAAAGGTGCTCGCTCGAGCGGGGAATCCTTCGCTCGAGCGAGGAAGCCAAATCTGGAATTTCCAGATCTGCCTCCCAAGCTCAAACCAAGCATTCAACCACTCCAAACTCGACCTCTTGGGCCCAAATTCTGGAAAACATCACTAAATTCAATGTATAACAAGTTTCAAAGCTCAATTTATGAATTCAAGCCCCAAAGGTGAGTCAATTAAAACCATATTCAAACCCATTTTCAAGAACAACATTCAAACATGCATGAATGAGTTTTAAACCAAATTGAAGCTCCAAAGCTTGCTCAAATGAGCTCATTTCTTTCCAAAACCAGATGAAAACATGGTCTATAACAACAATATGAGCATGCATGTACCAATGTCTATGTAATCAACCTCAAAATGCAATAATACTAACATGCATGCAAGAGATGAGCTTCAATCCAACATGTATGCACCAAAACATGGCTTAACTCTACAATTAAAGCATGAATTGTGCAAGAATGAACTCAAGAACAACAACAAGAAGATGAATGTCCTACCTTAGTCTTGTATTCAAGGTCTAGGAGCTCAAAGTAGCAATCACACTTCAATTCCTTCAATTTCCAAGCAAAACTAAGCCAAAAGAGGTGAAATCTAACTCTCTCCCTTAACTCTCTCCCTTTAGTCGGCAAAAGCAAGAATGAGCTGAGCAAAATGTTTGATTCAAGCATTTCAAGGTTCCAACATGTTATAATAAGGGCCCACTAACAATGGCAAAAGTGTAATTACGTCGAATTCTTTAATTAGCTTATTTTAATCTAATTTAATCATACCTAATCAAGTTTCAAATAATTATACCATAAAATCACATAAATTATGAGGGTCATAGAACACTAATCGGTTTCGGATTCGGCCGCCGATAAGGCCTTCAATTAGCAGTTTAAACATATAAGCATGAACAGATAGTCAGACAATCAAACAGATAGAATGCAATTAACTAACATATACTCAGTCAATTCAGTTTCCAATTTCAGTCAGTCAGTTCAGTACTTTAATCAGTTCAATTATCAGTCAGTTATCAGTCATCATCAGTTCCGTTTAGCAGTAATCGGTGATTATCGGTAATCAATCAGTCCCTAATCAGTAAACAGTATGGGGGTTGTTACAGTTATGGATTAGAAACACACTAAGAAAAGAATGTACTAAGTTCCGAGACTGCAAGTGTGTGTGTTTTTAGGCAATGTGATAAGATAGAATAAGAACCAATGTAATAAAAGCTAAGCCTTAATGGCCTCTTGAATGTGTAATGATAAGGCATGCTTGTGTTATGAATTTTGTGACTGTAGCTCAAGACTCAGGGGTTGATTGACCATTGCTGGAACCACTGTGAGTAACATTTCTGTAAAGATATGTTGATATGAATTATGTTCCAAATGAAATGTGATAAGCTATGATTTCTGAAATGATATTTATTTACGTGAACGAACATCCCAAGTTTGAAATCTATTATGGCATCCATAGATAGTCCCAAGTCATGGGGGACGACATGAAAATGTGGGTCCATGACATACAAGTTTACGAGATCTCATTAGCCACTTCATTGTGGTGATATGTGTTTAATCGGTATCCGGAACCGATTACTCTAATCAGAAGACGTTCTGTGATGTGTTCTATGGGATGTACCATTATTATGTTCTGATATAAGAATGATTATGCTCTGGTCTATTTTTTGCTTATGATATATTCAGATTTCGTTCACTAAACCCTTTACCTTAATGTTATTCATTGGGCTTTAGCTCATTGTGTGTATATATATGTATAGGTGAGCATTCTGGAGCCCGAGCCTGAAGGCTTTTGTCTAGATCCGTGTTCTGTTGTCAGTCAACCATTATGCCTCACGTGGAGGTTCCCGAAGTGTCCTGTGTTCAAATTCTGTTGGTTTTGTGTTTATGTATGACTGGATTTAATTCTATTGGCTGGACTTAAGATACTATAATGTGTGTGGGTATAATGTATGAATGACTGCTGCATATGTATATAATGTTTTTTAAATATTCCGTATCATATAAGTTAGCACAGCTCATTGGACAACTATATTTATGTATTTGCTTCCGCTAGCCCCCTTAATTTTGTTAATCTATTCAGAGGCCTTCGGTAGTCCAAGGATTACTGGCCAGTTACAATGCTAAACCTATAGGGGCGGGTTTGGGTCGTGACAGAGATCAAATCTGAAAATTTCAGAATTTGAATCTACGCTTAAGCGTAAGAGTTCACACTCGAGCGAGCACTCTGAATGCGTGCACTTTCACTCGAGCGATATGATACCCGCTCGAGCGTGAGATGCATGTATCCATAAATTCATATGTTTTGCAGCACGCTCGAGCGACAGATGTCATGCTCCAGCGAGGGTCTGAGTCTCACGCTCGAGCAGAGATCGAGCGTCCATCGAGCGTGAAAAATAAGCAACTAGTACTTTTTCAAAGTTTGCAGTCCGCTCAAGCGAAGGAAGTTACGCTCGAGCAAACCCTCACTTTTTGCATGACCGCTCGAGCGTGGACCCTGTTTTCAGCAAGTTTTGGGAAATATTTTCAAATGCAATTTTTGCATCCTCATTCCATCTTTGGTATTCCTAGGCCATGGTTAAGACACCATAATAAGAATAAGGGTAGAAACACACTAAGAACAAATGAAATAAGCTATGTATAATTCGAACGTGTGTTTCAATATATGTATCTGTCATATTCTGTAGGTCACGCGCCACAAGTTAAGTGAATCACCTACTCTACTCGTCTACTTGGAGCCGTCTGTTAACTGTGAGTAATAACTTAGTAAAGCTATGTTCAACTTTATTTATTTCTATATGATAAAATAAGATCTGTTTTCTGAAATGTTATATTCTGTACAATGAATGATCGTCCGATCTCTGACAATGTATTCGTGGAATCCTTAGCATCATGTGATATCTGTTAGCTGTTACCCGATATCGGAGGTCTCCTTATGGGACTTATTATGTTTGTCATCTGTTACCCGTACCAGAGGCTCCATTATGGAGCTCATAATGTTTATTCTCTGTTGCCCAGATCCGGAGGTTCCTTTATGGAACTGGTTATTCATAACTACCATATGTTCTGCATCTGTTCTGTTAGCACTAATGGATGTATCACGTATGATTAAGCATGAATTCTGATCTCTGTATATGTATATGAATATGAATATGTATATGAATCTGAATTTCTGATTTCTGAATCTGGTATGGACTTCATTCATTAAATTATTTACTCTGTTATTATTTGCTGGACTCCAACTCACTATTTATATTATGTATGTAGGTGAGTAAGCATGTGACCAGGCCCAAAGTTGACGGCCTAAGTTTCAATTTTTGTCAGCCAGCCTTTGTGCCTCCCGAGGAGGTTTCGGATGGAAACAAGTTTAGTGGCTGTTTTTGTGATGTACTAGACTTTGTTCTTTTTAAGTACAGACAAGATTTTTGTTTATATGTTCATGGAGTGATGTGTAAATACTATACCTTTTGACTTCGCTCGCAAGTTTTTAAAAGTTTTAAATTATCTATCTATCTGTCCCATGTATGTCATCACAGCTCATTGGACCACGTATATTTTGTGTATTTGCTTCTATAGCCCTTAATGATATGATATTTTGTTAAGAGACCTTTGGTAATCCAAGGATTACTGGCCGGTTAAACCCATAGGGGCGGGTTTGGGTCGTGACAAATCACCATTGATTGGGATTCATGGGCAACCACCGAGCACCAACTCATTGCTTCGTGCTCACCGATGGCGAAATAGATGAGTTTTCGACGAAAAAGATGAGTAGATCAACTCAAATCGAATGTAGATCTACGTTAGATCCTGCTAGATCTAAACCAAAAAATAGTTGTCAGAATACATGCATCTCTCTAGATCTATCTATTTCTTTCGATCTCTTAGTTTTAATACTTTTTCTATACTACACACTTATATTTTCTAGTTATAATGGGAAAAAATTTCAACTTCTAAACAAGTTGTTTTCGAATTTTAATTACAAGCGGTGAATAAAATTATATATATATATATATGTATATATATTAGGCTGAAATGAAACATTCTTTAGAACTGTAAAATTTTGCGGTTTCATTACTTTCTTTAGAACTGTAAAATTTTACAGTTTTAAAATATTTTTTTCAGTTTAATTAATAAGGATAAATACTTAATAAAATCATATTTTGAAACTGTAACATTTTACAGTTTCAAGACTTACTTTTCAGTTTGATCAACATTGAAAATTATTTGCTTAAACCCTACAAAAATTAAAAATTATTTGCTTAAACTCTATTAAAATTGAAAATAACATATGTTTTTTTATTCCATTGTTGTTGTTTGTTGTTCATAGTTTTTTTTTTTTTCCTTTCAATTTATCAATATTTAGCACATTTTGCTATGTTTTTTCACTTTAATTTTTCAATTTATTCTTCTTCTTTTTTCCGGCAATATTCTAGACATTCTGATAAGTCTCTAGTGGTATTTTTGACGTCCAGCGAACATTCTAGGCATTTCGACGACTTCCAATGACGTTCAGAACATTCCGACGATACTCCAGTAATATTCCGGCAATTTCTCGGTGATGTTGAACATTTTGGCGAGTTTCCATTAACTGTCTGATGGAAGTCTAGTGGTGGTGGGATGTATCAGTGTCTTTAATATTTTTTTAAATAGAATTTTTTGGTAATAATTAAAAATACATAGGATTAATTGATACAAGTATTTTATTTTGGGAGTAGATAAATTTTAAATTTTGTGTATAAAACTTATCAATAAATTTTCCATGCAAAAATCTGGATAGGCCCACCAAACCCAATCTTATGCCAAGAACGGCCCGTTCGCTTGGACCCTTAATAATACGTGTCTGAAGCGAGTGTGCATAAGTTTCTCTTAATTCTGAAGAAAGAAAACGAAGGAATGTTGTAAGTTCATAAAAAAGACGTGTTCATTGATCTTCTTCCACTCAACTACCACAGTTGTACAGTACAACAACATCAGCAGGACACTTTCGTAATTAACAAAGTACTACATGATCCCTCTTTCTAACATGGAGCAATGATTCAGAGCACTAATTTTGGTGCTCTAATGAAACACTAATGATATGGTAAAGAGGGAAAAAAAAAAAAAAAAACCAAGACCAAAACATCACATCATAGTGGGTGGAGTCCACTGTCAGCTCATTATAGCTGACTTTAGAGCTCAAGAATTAGAGTTCCGAAACATTTTTCTTCTAACATGTATAAGAGAATTTTCAATATTTCACCAAATTTAAATTTGAGAAAATTTTTAATAAAAATAAAATAAAATTCTTTCATCAAACTTGTATCAAATTAAGGAAGAAACAAGTTTTTTTTATCAAATCAAGGACGAATCAAATCTTTCACTAAATTTTTAATAAGTTTTTTCACTTAAATTTGATGAAATTGTTAAAAGATAAAGGATTAGACTATCTCCAATCCAGACTCGTATATTTCATCAAATTTAAATTTGATAAAAAAATTTGGTGAAAATAGTGTTTCAACTGTTTTACCAAATTGGTATCAAATTAAGGGAGTCATACTTTTTTGAGTTAATTACCTAAAAATCCTATTTACAAATGTCATAGTAGCTCAGGTCCTATTTAAGATTTTTTGAACTAATAAGTCCTATTTAGTAAAACTGAAATATTATCAGTTTTTCCTAATTTTTAAAACTAAGAACATTATTAATTTTGTACAGTAATGTTCCAGATAATTGTTTCACTAACTGATGGAAAAAAAATAGAGCATGAGATTAAACGTTTTTGCCATTCTACTTATTGGTTTTATTTAACTATCCAATAAAATCGAGAACATTAACAGTTTTTTCAGTTTTAAAACTGAGAACATTATCAATTTTTTTTCAATTTTTTTTTCAATTTTGCATATCAATATTCCATTATCATGCTCTTTTATAAACATAAAATTTTTAGTTTTACACACAAAAAAAAAAAATCAATTTTTTCAAATATATATATATTATATATATTTTACGATTTTTTTTTGTATGTTTTTTTTAACAAAAAAATTAAAAAGTTGATATTTTAAAATTTTGAAAATCAAAATAAATGTGAAATCATCATGTTTCTTTATAGATAATCATAAATAATGAAATATCATTGTTTGAAGGGCAATTTCGACTATTAAAAATTTAATAGGACTTGAAAGTTCAAAAAATTTTAATTAGGACTTAATGGAGTATAAGTTCATAAACTAAGACTTGTGTGTAAATGCTTCTACTTTTTTCATTAAATCAAAAGGGCATTAAACTTTTTATCAAATCTTATAGGTGACTGTTGATGGACGACCGAGTGGACAATTGGCCGGACAACCGGGTGGACGATCGGATTGGGAAAGATTTGATGAAAATTTACA
The DNA here is from genome assembly GCF_055761805.1 of Camellia sinensis. Classification (NCBI taxonomy): domain Eukaryota; kingdom Viridiplantae; phylum Streptophyta; class Magnoliopsida; order Ericales; family Theaceae; genus Camellia; species Camellia sinensis. The sequence continues at coordinate 46,484,979 of NC_138962.1, read as the reverse complement.
CTAGGTTGGATGACCAACCGAATGATTGGCCAGACGACCGGTCAAATTGGATGAAATGATCGGAGAACATCATATTAGATCAAATTTTTAGTCAAACTTTTATTTAAATTTGATGAAAATTTTGAATAAACATTGGAGATACTCTTATAGATGAGTTATTTTTCACTAAAATTGATGAAAAATAAAATTTGAGATGAGAAAGTAATTTTTTAAAAGATTTTGACGAAAATTTAATGAGAAGATTGAAATAACTCATATCAAATTAAGTTTTTACATAAATTTGAAATCTGAAATATTTGATGAATGATTGGAGATGTTCTGAAGTCTTCATTTGAAAGAACCTCATCACATTATCACAAACCCAAGAAATTCTGAGGAGAAAAGGTTAGAAAGAGATCGAATCCTAGATGGGTTTGTTAGGTTTTCTCAAGTTTGCATTAAAGTGCTTCGATTTTCTTGCTTGGTATGATTCTTTTGTCTTCTCGCTACACCAAGAAAGTGAAAGAAAATTTTGCATTATTAGTTGCTTTATCTTTGTGCTTCTGTGTGATAATTGATTACTCTCTTCGAATGTCCAACTTTCACGTCAGATATACTAGCCGATCTTGTGAAGTTAATATCTCTCTGTTTTGCTCCAAGCTTATTTGTATATACATGTGTATCTATACATATGTACGTACATATGCATGTAGATGTTAGAAATGGTTTCGGAAAGGGAAAAAAAAAAGATTTTTTCCTCAACTTTGGTTTATTTTTTAGGTGGGAGCCATGCGCCAAAGTTGGCAGGTCAGGGGTGGTTCAAGAGAACGCCCTGTCGCAGATATTGCCGAGTCTCAAGGACCCCCCAGATCGTGCCACCTTGACCCGAGTATAGGTTAGTTTGACCCGGGTATAGGCTAGTTTAACCGAAGAGTGAATTTATCTCCACTCACCGTCCTCGGGATCTGGTCCTTTGTTCGGACTCCATTACGCCCATGGTTCTGGTACGTAGATCCCGGAAAGCTTCGAGTCCGCAATTGTTGTGAGACTCATTAATGGAGCGGCTTCTAGATTGTGTCTGAATCCGTTCGAAGCCAAGTGCTTCGAATCTCTAGGTTCGTGGATCCGAACCCTTTCGAGTCCGGGCTCGAGTAAGTCTCTAAGTTTGTGGATCCGAACCTTTCAAAGAGAGCAATTCGGCTCGTTTGACGATGATAAATCCAGGCCCACCAACCTTGGACTATTGGGCCTAATTAATTTAGTGGGCTCAGATTAGTTCCTCTTACAAAGAGTAAAGTTGGTATCTTCTCTCATGCTAATGCGATTCAGAAATTTTAGTATATAAAATTCAGTAATTTTGTGAGAAATGACAAAAAAAATAAAGGCAAAGAGTACTCTTTCTCATGCTTGTTTTATAAATTAAATTAGAAAATGTGAGAAAGAGAGCTATCTTATTTTGACTATTTTATTTCTCATTAAAAAAAAAAATTGTGAGATTTAGCAAGAAAAAAATTGTTTGGTTATAAATTTTTTATTATAGGGATATTATCCATTAAAATACTAGAGGTAAAAGAAACGGTAAATTATAAATACACTTCCTGAGATTTGTTTAAAATACAGATTGTCTTATGTGATTTGGGAAATTACAAATACCCCTTGTCAGAATTTTTTATTTAACAGAATCAACTAAAAAAATAAAATTTATAATTGCTCTCCTATACAATAATAAAATTACTTAAATTATTAGTTGAAACATATTTCTAATATCATTAAAAACTATTAATTGACTTCATAATTTATTAATAAAATGAGCGATTTGTTATGAAATTAGAAACCTCAAGGGATGGAATGTAATTTCCAGAATCACAGAGAATGATTTATATTTTAATCAAATTTCAAGTAGTGTATTTGTAATTTACATAGAACTATCACATGTACGTGCTTAGTTTTCTTACTCATCCAACGAATGATGAGAAAACATAATATTTTTTATATACTAAACGGACTGTCCATGTTAATGGATTTTGCTTTGTTATATTTGGTGCTTTGTTTGACAGATATGCCTCAGCATCAGCAATCGAGAGTAATTCTTACTTGGAGATGCGAAATCTTGTGGCTTATTGGATTGTTTTCTTTTTGATTTCTCTCTTTGAGCTTGTTTTTGTGAAACTCATTGAGTGGTAATTAATTCTGCCACTATACTCTAGTACAGAGCTCATTTTTGTTTCTTTATTTGTTTGGCAAATGGTATTTGTGAATTTCATAGTTGTCTTCATCTCCTACGTTGATTCAAATATTAAAGAAAAATACTCAACCTTGAATGTCACCAATAAGCTTTACTGTACCAAAAATAGTAGGGTGAGAAAGACATATATAGGAAAAAATATCTAATGGTCCAGCCTATAGGGCATTGGTCCTCTGTTCCCAATATCTGTGTCCTAGTCTACATTGTCCTCTGTTGAATGGATAGATGAGAAAGAGAAAGAGAAGGAGAAGAAGAACTGTGAGAGAGAGAGAACCAGCTGTTGTATATCTTATTCAAAACGTGTTGTTGTATATCTTATTCAAAACGTGTTGTTGTATATCTTATTCAAAACATGTTGTTGTATATCTTATTCAAAACATAGGGTTTCCCCCTTAACACACAACTATTTATACTAATAAGAATAAGACACAAAGACCAAAATATCCCTAACACTTAACACTCCCCCTCAAGTTGGTGCAAAGATATCTCTCATGCCTAACTTGGCACCAACTTGCAACAAATAGGGTGAAAGACTTTACTACTAAGACCCTTAGTAAAAAATCTGTCAGTTGATCTTCAGACTTAACAAAAGGCATACATATCACACCCTTATTCAACTTCTCGTTAATGAAATGTCTGTCAATCTCAACATGCTTAGTCCGATCATGTTAAACAGGATTGTGTGCAATACTAATAGCAGCCTTGTTATCGCAATACAAAGTCATGGGATCACTGTAATCAAGCCCTATATCACTCAACAAAGATTGAAGCCACATTAGTTCACATGTCCCATATGCCATAGCCCTGTATTCAGCCTCAGCACTAGATCTGGATACTACTGCCTGTTTCTTGTTACGCCATGTGACTAGATTTCCCCCTACAAAAACACAGTAACCAGTGGTAGAGCGTCTGTCATCTATAGAGCCTGCCCAATCTGCATCTGTGAATGCTTCCAACCTCAAGTGACCATGATTAGAGAACAAAATTCCTTTTCCATGAGCAGATTTAAGATATCTCAAAATGCGATAGACGACATCCAAATGAGTTGTATGCAGATCATGCATAAACTGACTCACTATCCCAACTGCATAGGTAATATCTGGACGAGTATGAGATAGATATATCAGTCTTCCTACAAGTCTTTGGTACCTTTCCATTTCCACAAGCTCACCAACCCCACTACAAAAACAATGATTAGTCTCAATCGGTGACTCAGCTGGTCTGCAGCCTAACATGCCCGTTTTCGCAAGAAGATCTAGAATGTACTTCCTTTGAGAAATGAAGATGCTTTTATCTGATCTAGCAACTTCAATCCCAAGAAAGTATCTCAATGGACTAAGGTCTTTTATCTCAAACTCCTTGGCTAACAATATCTTGAGATGGGTCACCTCCTCCTCATCATTACCTGTCACAACTATGTCATCCACATATACAATAAGCACTGTTACCTTATGTACATTGTGTTTGACAAATAATGTGTGATCAGCATTGCTTTGCTGATGCCCAAATCCCAGCATTGCCTTCAGGAATCTACCAAACCAGGCTCTAGGAGATTGTTTCAAATCGTATAAAGCCTTCTTCAATCTACAAGCCTTTCCAACTGTAGACTGTGATGAGAATCCTAGAGGTACATCCATATATACATCCTCCTCCAAATCCCCATGAAGAAAAGCATTCTTCATATCTGGTTGTTGTAGAGGCCATCCCAAATTAGCAGCACACGACAGAATAGCTTGAATGGAATTCATCTTTGCTACCGGGGCAAAAGTTTCTTGATAGTCTATTCCATATGTCTGGGCAAATCCCTTGGCCACTAGTCTTGCTTTGTACCGTTCAATCATCTCATCTGCATTATGCTTGATAGTGAACACCCACTTACATCCGATTGGTTTTTTCACATTAGGTAAAGACACCAAGTCCCATGTGTTATTTTTACTCAAAGCTTGCATCTCTTCTACCATAACTACCTTCCACTTCGGATCATTGATGGCCTTTTTCCAACCCTGCAGAATACACACAGAAGAAAGAGATGAAACAAAAGCACAATATGAAGAAGACAACGAATCATATGACACGAATTTAGAAATGGGGTGTTGAGTACAGGCTCTAACCCCCTTTTTGAGAGCAATAGGAAGACTCAAATCATCAACAACAAGTGAAGAAATGGACTGAGGATCATTGCCTATAGAGTCAGTGAAAACTGGTTGTGGAACTGGCGTAGGAGATGATTGACTCAGTGGCACAAGAGAAGCCCGCTCTTTCTGACGCCGTGAATAAGTCTTAAGATCAACTCTATCCAAATGACCACCAATATCAGTCTCATCAACAGAACTCGTAGGCTCCCCCTCACCACAAATAATAGCCCGCTGATTAGGAAGGAAAAAAGACAACTCTTGTTGATATGTCGTCTCCGTCTTATCCACAATCTCATCTATACCACTCTCCCCCTGAGGAGATAGCGGATGACAAGGAAAAAAGGACTCAGATTCACGGAAGATAACATTCATACTAACATACAGCTTATGAGTCTGAGGGTCATAGCATTTGTAACCCTTCTGAGTAGCAGAATAACCAAGAAAGACACACCAGATAGCCTTAGGATCAAGCTTCCCACAAGTACGAGGTTGAAGATAAACAAAACAAACACTACCAAAAACCCGAGGCGGAAGGGAAGAAGTGGGATAAGTGACAAGGAGGAGCTCAAGAGGAATTTGGAAGTGGATGACACTAGAGGGCATACGGTTAATAAGGTAAGCCGCGGTAAGAACAGCATCCCCCCAAAAGGACTTAGGAACATTCATGGTAAACAAGAGTGAGCGAGCAAACTCAAGGAGGTGGCCATTCTTGCGTTCAGCAACTCCATTCTGTTCAGGAGTGCCAACACAACTAGTCTGATAAAGAATGCCATGCTCCTCGAGATATGCCCTCAAAGCTCCATCAACATATTCAGTTCCATTATCACTTCTAAGAATTTTGATAGTAGCATTGAAGAGATTGGAAACCATTTTATCAAAATTTTTGAAGCACGAAAAAACCTCATTTTTAGTGCGAAGTAAATAAACCCAAGTCACATGGGAATAACAATCAATAAATGTGACAAACCAACGATAACTGGAGGTAGAAACCACAGGGGAAGGACCCCACGCATCGCTATGAATAAGCATAAAAGGAAAAGTACTTCTTTTATTAATGGAAGGATAACAAGTACGTTTATGATTAGCAAACTCACAAGCATCACAAACAAAGTTATTCCTAGGACAATCTCGAACTAAAGAAGGAAAAAGTTTCTCTAAAATACTAAAGGAAGGATGCCCCAAACGGCGATGCCATTGATGAAGAAGGTGAAGGGAGGAGCCAAAAGTGCATTGAAGAGCCCGAGAGGACAAAGTTGATGCAGAAGCGACATCCAGAAAGTACAAGCCATTGTGTGCACTACCACTGCCAATCATTTTCCCCGTAGCCAGTTCCTGAAAGACACAATGAGTCGAAAAAAAGGTTACAGAGCAATTGAGAGCAATAGTAAGGCTACTAACAGAAAGTAAGTTAGTGGAAAAATTAGGAACATGAAGAATAGAGGAAAGCAAAAGTAAAGAGGTGCAATGAACAGAACCCTTGCCAGAGATAGAAGATAATGTGCCATCTGCCACTCCAATTTTATCTCGCCCAGAACTAGGTGAATAAGAATGGAAAAAACTAGAAGTACCCGTCATGTGATCAGTAGCACTGGAATCAATGATCCAAGGAGACAAAGAGGCACTAAGTGCACTAGCAGAAATACCTGTGTGGGCAAAGTTGGAAAAGGCAGAAGAGGAAGGAGCTAAGGTAGAAGAAGAATCAAGTCGAGCCATCAAATGTCTGAGAGTGTGAAGCTCATCTTGGGAAATAGAACCAGCATCATCCGAGGCACTAGCAGCAGTCTCAGACACATGGGCTTGAGGACGAACACTACCACCACGACCATGGCCTCGAGTAAGCCGACCATGCAACTTCCAACAGTGTTCTTTATCATGTCTATCTTTCCCACAATAATCACACTTCAACCGGTCCCGATCAACCAATAGACCCTTACCACCACCCTGAGGCGGACAAGGTAGAGTATCACGGGACTTGGGGCCGACAACCATCGCTGACCGATCCTAAACAGGGGCATGCACCATAGCACCACAACGACTCTCCTCCTACTGAACCAGGGCATAAGCCTCACGCAATGTGGGAAACGGAGAGCGACCCAATACCTGAACCCGGATCTGATCATACTCCAAAATCAAGCCAACAAGAAAATCATACACCCGCTCCTTCTCCACAGCCTACTGAAACATAGTGGCATCCGTGGAGCAAACGGGTTGGAAACTCTGGTAGTAATCTAGCTCCTGCTATAAACCACTCAACTCAGCATAGTAGACTGCCAGAGAGCGATCCTTCTGATCCAAGCCCCTAATCTTCTTTTGCAATTCATAAGCATGTGCATCATTACCCTGTTGAGAATACATCTGAGATGTCGCTATCCAAATCTTGTGAGTGGTATCCATCAAGAGAAAAGTCCTACTAATGGTAGGTTCCATAGAATTGACCAGCCAGGTCATCACTAAAGCATTCTCCGAAATCCATTGAGCAAATAAAGCATTGTCCTCAGTAGGTTGCGTAGTACTACCAGTAATATAGCCAGTCAAACGCCGAGCAGCAACGGCAAGGCTGCAGGAGTGAGACCAAATCAAGTAATTGGTGCCATTAAGATTGACCAGACTAATTTGGAGAGAAGGACTATCACCCAAAGTCATACCACGACTCAGTCCACTATCCTCCTTGCCCTTAGAGTACTGACCCTCGCATTCAGCCATGAGATAAGAGAAAGATGGGGCAGAAACACAAACAGTTTATCAAACAAGTCCTGACAAAACCTAACCAGCACAGCAAAGCACCTTCTAAGGCGAAACCAGTGCAAAAATAACCCTAGAATAACATAACCAGATCACATATGAGCCCAAACACTGAAGCAGAGCATCCAAAAATTGGGAAAAAACCAAGGGAGAGCCAAAAAAAATAGCAAAACAAGGACAGCACAGCCCAATAAAGGCCTAGTCTGCTCCCTAGGATGTGAGGGAGAGAGGAAAAATCAAGCAAAAAAAGGTGCACCAGTGACTTTCAAAAAATCACCCATTTTTGACGAAAAATCAAAAAAATTGGAAAACTCAATCAATAATAACCAAAAAATAAAAAGGAGATTACAGGATGAAAGCTTATCAATTTTCGAGCATACTGGAAATTTTTTTATTTATTTATTATTATTATTATTATTTTGAGACGTACCAGATACAAGAACGAGGGAAGGAAAGAACAATCTTCAAGGAGAAAGATATTGCTCGGATACCATGTTGAATGGATAGATGAGACGGAGAAAGAGAAGGAGAAGAAGAACTGTGAGAGAGAGAGAGAACCAGCTGCTGTATATCTTATTCAAAACGTGCTGATGTATATCTTATTCAAAACATAGGGTTTCCCCCTTAACACACAACTATTTATACTAATAAGAATATGACACAAAGATCCAAATACCCCTAACACTTAACATCCTCAACACTTTCCCAATCAAGCATGATCCTCGTATTTTGAGATTTCAAATTTAGATCCCTGCCCTAATGTCCTCTATTTTCAATACACTTCCAACTGTACAATCATGCCTCAAGATTCCCATGTTTGAAGTTTTTCACCTTGAGAATCCCTATCCTATATGGTACTGGGGGGGAGTGAAATATCGGCTCTATTCAATACAGAAGTTAGTAGGTCTCCGATCTCGAATTTGTTTATCCATTGTTCTATTCAATACAGAAGTTAATGGTGCTTGCTATGTTTACAAGTGTCTTATTCATCCGTGTTTATCTGCGAATCCACAAGGAGTTATCAAACAGTTTGTCAAGCACAAGGAGGACGTACCTCTCAATGCAGTAAGCTTTCTTGCTATGGCAGAGATGTATGTTAAAGAGAATGGATCTGAAGCTTCGGAGAAACTTATTGACAGAAAGGTGTGCCATACTTAGTCCTGTCAACAATTGATAAGATGTCTAATGAGAAGTGTTTGAATAATTGGATAATTTTCATAGAAAGCTAAATATTTGTTAACAGAGTCAACGGTTTCATTAGGCTTTGAGTCAGAAATGTTCATGTTTATAATGTCATATGATAGGATCATTACATGCAAATGCTGATACGCATGCATATATAATTGTCAAAAACTCAGATCTTTTCAATTTAGGTACATACGGAATATGCATGACAAAGTATATTCTCTCTCTCTCTCTCTCTCTCTCTCTCTCTCTATGTTGTTGATTACCCTTTTGCCTTCTTGTCAGTCCAATCATACAATGCCAAATCCACGAGTAGCAACAAATACAGTAGCAAAAGAAAAGGTTTGAGACAAAAGAAACCGTTGAGGCAAAAGAAATGGCTGCAGCAATTCAGGTAATGTTTCTTATGATGCTTCTAAAATCCACGAGTTTTATCAGCTTCTGTTGTGAGATTCCAGTTAGTGTTAGTGTTGGTCTTCCTTAGATTAAAGGAAAGACACAATCCTCCATTGGGGTTAGAATTTGGAAAGAGGAAAAATTCATTGTTATTTTAGATAATATACAATATATTTGAATGTTTTAGATATTCATGTACTCGTATTGCGTATCCTAATATCAAAGGATTAAGGGTTTAGGGAAATTTGATGCCTAGACATAACCACACCCGATACTCATACTGAAGTCATGTAACAAATGTTAAACCATGTTTGAGTTCATCATTGATAAGTATATCCTCTACGAACCATCCTTTTTGTTAGTCCAAATTCAAAGAGCCTAATGTTACTGAGGAGGATGCCAAAATTCCTGCAACTTCAACACAATGGATAAAGTTTCCTATGTTATTTTCTATCATATTTATGTTTTTACTTAAAGACAAAACCACCTATGAATCATCTGTTATTTCCGTTTTTAGTCCAAATTCAAAGAGCCTAATGTTGCTGAGGAGAATGCCAAAGCAGGAGAACTAAATGAGAAAAATCCTGTAGCTGCAACAAAATAGGTAATGTCTCCTATCGTATTTTTCATTATATTTTGGCTGCTCGAGTGCTGCAATTTTCCATCCATTTACCTCTACAGTTGTTTTTTGCTGGTTTAGTTGTGCTATATTACCTTCCACTATATTCCTAAGGTTTTCTTATGTTGTATTCATAGTTGTCAAATTGAGATACGAATCATGTATCAATTTTTCTGTTTTTCTGAATTGTGCATTGTATCTTATCGTATTGTCGTTAAATTTTTTAACATCTTTAAAAATAGGTTGAAAAATAAATGTATTTATAGAAAAGTAATAGCTTGATAAAACAAAACGCTAACGATGAATAATTCTTAAAATTGCAAAAGTAACATTGCTTGAAACATAAAATGCATTTAAAATGCAGAGTGAAGTTAAAATATGCATAAAATACTATCTTAATTCATCATTTAACTTTTAATATTTAATATGCGACTTTATAGTTTGTCAACAGTAGAAAACTACTTTTACTGGTGTAAGTAGGTATAAATCAACCGCATATGATATGTAAATATTAAACAAATATATTTTTTCTTTTAAAAGTAGAGAAAATAAAAGAAAAGGTACCCATCTCATCTAAAAATAATAATAATAATTCGTTAATGAAAATTTATAACAACATATTGATTTACTAGTAATTAAGTCTAATTACTTTTTTCAAATTTGCTTAAGAAATTGAAATATTCATCTATCATATTATATCTCGTGTTTTGTAAATTGAATCGTGTATCGTAAGATACATTTTACTTAAAATATGTATTGATGACACGTATTGTTTTCTCTTTAAACATATAGAAACCTAAGATATGTCTGCTAACTACTTACTGCAGGTCAAGCGTGTTGAAGAGCCAAATCTTTCTCAAACTGAGAAGAAAACAGTAACATCCATTAAAATTGAAGAAAAGACCCTAATAGAAGTTGTTAGAGAGAACGAAGTTGTGGAGGTACCTGTTGTTGCAGCTGGTGGTGGAGACAACAAAGTCCAGGAGAGACTCGCTTCGGAGAATGTTCAAAAAGAGTGGACATTTGCTGTATGCCAAGTGACGACCACGTGTGAGGAAAAATTGAAGTCTCATCTTCATGGGTGATAACACAAATCCCAGTGTGTAGAGCTGAAAGCAATCAAGCTAGCAAACAAAAACAAGGGTTGCTCATCTTCAATAGCCAATCAGGAGCCCCAAAGCCCATTTATGGCAATTGGATAAACCAAAATAAAAGTAAGAAACAAGGGGGCAAGGCACAAATGAACTGAACTAGTAAGCAATGCAAACAAAAAGAAGTAAAGAACACTACTGGGTATGGGAAAATAAATTCTAAATTATGGTGCACTATCTGTAATGTTAAGTGCCCTGGTGAGGTTGATATGGCTTCTCACCTTAAATGGAAGAGGCACTTGTCCCATGTTCGACAGATAATGGATCCTTTGGGTGGAGGACATTAATAGGATCATGGAAGCAATTTAGTATTTCATACTCACAACATTAATATAGATGCAGAAGAAATTAAGCATTGACATGGCTGTTTCTACTAATGATTTTGTGGTTTTCAGTTGTTCCAGCTTATGGGTCATATTTGTCTCGGCTAGATATTGTATATTATGGGTGCACTATCCCACATTACTCTATGAGAGATCACAATTCCACTACATAAGTGGACTAACTCCCTTAGAGTATTATAAGGCATTTTTAAAGCTGTGATGGGTTAGCTGCTGGTTTTCGCCTAACTCCAAAACAGACAATATCATGCTAGTCGAGGAGGGTTAGATGCTTCATTGTGTGGGTGCACTATCTCACATCGCTCTGTGAGAGATCACAGCTCCACTACATAAGTGAACTAACTCCCTTAGACTAGTATGAGGCCTTTTAAAGCCGTGAGAGGTTAGCCACTAGTTTTCACCTAACTCCAAAACAGACAATATCGTGCTAGTCGGAGAAGGTTGGCTACTTCATTTTATGTGGGCGTACTATCCCACATCGTTCTGTGAGAGATCACAGCTCCACTACCTAAGTGAACTAACTCCCTTAGACTAGTATGAGGCCTTTTAAAACCGTGAGGGGTCAGCCACTAGTTTTCACCTAACTTCAAAATAGACAATATCGTGCTAGTCGGAGAGGGTTAGCTACTTCATTTTATGTAGGTGCACTATCCCACATCGTTCTGTGAGAGATCACAGCTCCACTACATAAGTCAACTAACTCCCTTAGACTAGTATGAGGCCTTTTAAAGCCATGAAGGGTTAGCCACTAGTTTTCGCCTAACTCCAAAACAAACAATATCGTACTAGTTGGAGAGGGTTAGCTACTTCATTTTATGTAGGCGCACTATCCCACATCGCTCTGTGAGAGATCACAACTCCACTATATAAGTGAGCTAATTCCCTTAGACCAGGATGAGGCTTTTTAAAGCTGTGAGGGGTTAGTTGTTGGCTTTCTCCTAACTCCAAAGTGGACAATATCGTGCTAGTCGAGAAGGGTTAGCCGCTTTATTTGGCGTCGTTTGTGAGAACTCCATACTCAGGTAGCTTGTCCACTAGGGAGTTATATGGGTGCACTATCCCATATTGCTCTATGAGATATCACAACTTCACTACATAAGTGAACTAACTCCTTTATATAAAGCTTTTTAAAGCTGTGAGGGGTTAGCTGCTAGTTTTCGCCTAACTCCAAAACGAACAATATCATGCTAGTTGGGAAGGGTTAGCCGCTTCATTTGGCGCCGTCTATGGGAACTCCCTACTCAAGCAGCTAGTCCACTGGGGAGTTATATTGTTACACTATCCCATATCTCTCTATGAGAGATCACAGCTCTACTATATAAGTGGACTAACTCCTTTATACTAGTATGAGACATTTTAAAGCTGTAAGTGGTTACCTACTGGTTTTTTCCTAACTCTAAAGCGGACAATATCGTATTAATTGGATAGGGTTAGCTACTTTATATACAAATGGGTTGTTATGTATTTTGGTATAACTTTACAATTTAACTAAGATTTTATGTGGCCAGTCTTTGATTTAAGGAACTCTAGAAGAGTATTATAGTGAATGCCTAGTGGTCATCCAAGGAAAATTGACCATTCATTCCCCTTTCTACCTATGGGATAAAAATTAAGATTTGATTAGGTTCATGGACTGCTTCACTTTTAATAGATGACCGTCATAGTATTTTCAGGAAAATTGAAGACAAGAACATTAATAATGAAATTCAAGTGGAAGACCTTCATATTATTTTTGGGATAAATTACAAATATAATCTATGATGTTTACTTAAAATATAAATTGTTCTTTGTAAATTTAAAAATTACAAATGCTCCCTTATCAAAAATTTAACAAAATTAACAGAAAAATAAAAATAAAATTCCCAATCACTGTCTTATGCAGTAATAAAATTATTTGAATTGTTAATTGAAATGTATTTCTAATATCATTAAAAATTGTTAATTAACTTGATGATTTATTAATAATATGAGTTATTTGTTATGAGATTAGAAACTTGAAAGAGTGAGATATAATTTTCAAAACTACAGGAACAATTTGTATTTTAAATAAATCTCATGGGATATATTCATAATTTATACTAAATTTATAATTTAAAAGTTAAGTTTTACGTATTTATAAAGAGTTTTTTAAACAACTAACTATTTTTATTTTTAGTTTTTGGGAGTTGCCATTCTATGGGCTAACAAAAATTCTCATGTGATAGCCCGAACTTGTGAAACTTTGCACATATAACTATGGATGGTCTTGGGGGATTCTATTTGCACCCAAAAAATATTAAGTATTTTGAATTTTTTAATACACTCTATTAAATTATTTAGAGTTATAATTTATTTTTAATACACCCTATATTTTTTTCCCTAAATTACCCTTCAAGGTATACCCAAATAATAAACAAATCAAAAACTCAAATTACACCATTTTGAAAAATCCTTTAAAAAATCTTTAACAGATTTCTCATTACATATTCCTTTTGTACACATAGAGAATGACGGCACTGGTGAAGAAAAACCATGAAAAACATGCCTCTCTTCATCTCTACCTTCTCATTCTCTTCTAAAATGATAATATTAATATATAATAATATCAAATAAATATATACACATTCATTGATATGATTTATAGAGTATTTAAATCATTGTTGTTTTGGTAGTTTTTCGAAAATAACCCCATTAATGACTAATCCATACATGATTGTCACATTTGAATACATGCAACGATGGTGTGCAAAAAAGAAAAAGGCAAGAAAGAGAAAGAACAAAGAAAACTAGAGGCATGAAGATGTTTAGAAGATTGCCTTTATGAAAAATTAAGAGGCTTTCAATGAAAATACAATGGCACATATTGTGTTTTTGTTTTCTTTGTAAGTAATAACACAATAACAAACAATGACACTAATAATAATAGAGAGTTTTGATAGGGTGGATTAGGGTTTTGGAGTAATAAGAAAATAAAATTGTACGGGAAAGAAATAAACCTTCTCGTATAATCCTGTTGATCAAGTCCGCGCTCCTCCAAACGTCGTCGCTTTATTCCCTGAAAACACAAACGTGAGCTAGCCGGCAGGTGTGTGCCGGATACCTCTCCGATGCCTAAGACAGCAAAATAGACAAATAGACAAAAAGCTCTGTGTGTTTGGGAATCAAGATTGTGTTCGGGAATCAAGGTTGTGTTACGTCTCCATAGGTGATGTTGTGAGCTTTTATAGGTTCCGTGTGGCACAATCCTAGTAGGACTCTTATTCCTCCCTGTAGAGTCCTCCTAGGAATCACATTCCTGAAAGATAATGCTTATCCTCTAACACCCCCCTCACTGCTTAAACCAAGTGAGATGGTTTTACCATGGTCGGAACCCAATATAACTGAGGTAAGGATGGCTATGCTAAGTCACAGAGTAGACCGAACTAAAGCCAGTTCGGTTTCTTCCATTCACTACTCTTACCTCGGCTTCTCCTCTACAAACCATGATGCGTTCAGACCGAGCTAAGAAATAGCAAGGTTTTGACCGAGCTAACCGCAACATGCCACGACCGGGCTAACTCTGAGTGTAGTGAACGGGTTATCTATAACACTCTCTTGGACCGGGATAACAAGGCCTTTTTGGGGACCGGGCTAACGCCAAGGCCCTTTTTACTCCGCCCTTCTTACTGTGGCCCACAACGGCCCATTACCCAGCTCGGCCCAATTTATATATAAATTACCCTCTCAATTACCCCTTAATTCCATCTGCACAGCATGATAGGGATTACTTGTTATGAGTCGAGCTAAAAAACCTTTAGCATTCCAACCAAGCTAAAAACTTTTAGCGTTCTAACCGGACTAAATTCTTTAGCATTCCAACTGGGCTAGGTTCTTTAGCATTCCAACCGGGCTAGGTTAACACCGGGCTACTTAAATATGACTAGTCAAAACGTCTCTTTAATCACCACAACTGAATCGCTTCTCATTCCTAGGACACGTGGCACACTCTTATTGGCCCAGTGCAGCTGTCACGCCATCTTCGTACTTCGCGTAATTTAAACAGTCCCGCCTTTTTTGTCCTTCCTTCTACACAAAACAAAACCCTTTTGTTTTTGGATCTTTCACTTCACTTGCACTATTCACCTTCTCTTTCTCCCTTGCTTCTGATCTTCCATTGCTCCTCAAACTTGCAACTGCAAAGCTTGTGAATCCCTCCAGTGCCATTTCCAACTTTCAGTTCCTTCCTCTTCATCTGGTAAGCTACACAGATCTGTTCTATTTTTCTTATTTTCGCACTTGTTTAATCCACAGCATATTGTTTGTGTTTTTGCAAAACACATGTTTCCCATTTTTTGTTCTGCCTTGTGTTTGCTAAGAAACAACCTTGTAAGAACCATTTGTATTTACGAAATAATCTGCAGAACATTGTATTTGATCCAAAATCACCATCTAACCGAACTAGGAAGTTGTTTGTGGTTGATGTCAGTCTGGCCAAACTAACCAACCAAACTAACACTTCGCACTATACTAGTAGTTTCAACAAGTCAAACCATCGTTTGATTCATTTTCACCGAACTATCGAACCGTACTAAGTCTGCACACTAGTGTGCTTGAATGCCTTAACCACGACCGAGGTACAGCTTAGGGCTAAACCAGCCCTCTTAGTCCAGACTGAACTAAGAACGCTGCCCCTAGAGGCTCAACTAGGCTAACAAACACCTTGCTTAAACCGAGCTAAGACCCGCAGTATCTCACATAGCCGAGCTAGGACTTCATTTATCTTGCCCTTATTTGTTTTAGCACGGTCCAACGATCTGTGCTTAACACCTTTGTTTTTCGCTTTGCAGACTTAGGTTGCCCAGGCACTCCTTTGAGCGCTCAACCGAGCTACTCAACATCATTCTTCGACCGAGCTAACATTCCAGTTTAATTTATTCATAACTTAAACCATAAATGGGAAAGTATAGGTTCTTAGTTAACTCACCAGGTGCCATGACCGAATTCTGAAAAGATTATAACATCCCTAATGATGTCCATCTCGCCCTAGCCGACCTGGATATCATACCATGGGGAAAACACGGCTTCGTCCCTTTTACCCTGCTGTCCATAGTAGAGACCAGACTAAGATTCCCTGTACAGCCTCTCCTCTATGAATTCCTTAGGCAGACCAACCTTTGCCCAACCCAACTTTCCACCAATTCTTATCGTATAATAAATGGTATTGCCGAGCTAAACTGCCGGGCTGGCCTTAATCTCGGTTTAGCCGAGCTGTTCCATCAATATTCTATAGGCTCCGCCGAAGATTGATGGGTCTATTATTTAAGAATAAGACGCCGGCGAGAACAAATAATAAAGGATACCCCGGATAAAGACGTAAATGATGAGGACTTCCTCTGGGTGTTTGGAAATTTTGAGGACCAACAGGCCCAGATCCCTGGTGACAGAATAAATTGGAACAAGGGTGTAGCCGGTAGAGTTACCTCGACTTCATACTATGCCTTTCTTTTCTTCGGTTTTCTCACCTTAAACCGCACTAACTGTTTGTCTTTTTTTATGCAGATTTGAACTTCCTCAAGTCCCAATACAGCTATCCCAACTTGAATATACTTCGCGCCACCCTGCGATATCAAACCGAAGTTGGACCGAGCTACTGGACTTTCAACCGACCTACCTATATAGTGGCAAACGGAAGACCAAGGTAACTGATTTCTTATTGGAAGCCTCTCCTAAACCGGACCCAAAATTGCCTCAAATCAGATTGATCCCTTTAACTGTTGAGCAAGAGATGGCCAAAAAACGAGCTGTGAGGGCCCTTTTGACCGAAACAAACCAAGCCGAGATACCATCAGCAAGCCTACCCCAAGAGACCGTGGTGGCCTTACCGACGCATCAACCCTCTTCATCTCGTCCAAACAAGCGTGCTCGGACTTCCACGACCGAGCCACGCCTTGTTGATGAAGAGAATACCATTCCTCCACCAAGCCCTCTACGAAGCCCACAACCGGAGCGCTCTGACTGAGCTAACTCTTCCAAGTGGGCTCCAAAAATCACTTTTCAGAACCGTGCTATACGAGATACTGACTCTGTGGTTGCTGAAAAAGATCACCTAATGGCCTTTAATCTGGCCAAAAGTGTTTTCCTTCCACCTAACATGGAGCACCACGACCACCTAACCAAGCTAAAGGCACTTCGCTCATCCACAAAATCCATGGTGCTGGTAAGTAGCTCTCTTGCTTATTTTTCAAATTCTTACAACTTTCTGCTCGGTCGTACTTAACAAAAGTTTCTTTCCATCCCTTTGTAGTCCATATAGAAGAACCATATCACTCATAAACGAGTGTTGGAGCTTCAAAAAACAACAAGGCAGGCTATGGCCGAAGTAACTGAAAAAAACGCCAAGCTAGAAGAGGCCAGGAAGCAGCTGGCCGAGCTACGAACCGAGAATGGTCGTCTAACCGGTCTTGTTAGCTCGGCTGAGGCGGACAAACAAAAGGCAGCGGCCGTGGTAAAAGATAAGTATCTGCGCGAGCTTACCAAGCTCGAGGGAAAAAATAACACCAAGATAACCAAGCTTGAGAAGAAGCTGGAAGATGCGGAGGACCGTGGTTTCAAAGAGGGGGAGGCTCTTTACATTAAGCAATGTGAGGCGGCTAAAGACTTATTCTTTAAATGCGGATGGAGGGCGGCCGTGACACAGCTCGGTCACGGGCCAGAGACCGAGGTCTTCAACCCTCATCCGTATTTTATCCCTGGTTCGATCACGGAGTACGCTGCTGCCATTCAGCAACAATTTCTTCAGGCTGAGGATGACGAAGAAGAGACCGGGCCAAACAATACCCCGCTTGTTAATGAACCTGATGTTCAATCAGCTCAATTGGAGCCACTGGTTGAAGATTTGACGACCGAACTACCAGATGAGACCAGGCTACCAAATGAGACCGGGCTCCGAGTTGATCTTGACGCGAAAATAGATGACCTTTTTGCTTAATCTCTGTATTTTTCTCTTTTTGCTTTTGCAGAAGAAGTTGTAACCAGGCTGAGGTCCCACCTTGTGTATTCAATTTGCACTTAATGAAATCCTTTTTTGTTCCAACTGTTATCTCGGTTTACTTCCATGCCAATACTTGCTTTCTAACTGTAATCTGAATGAAGTATAACCTTCTCTTGCCGAGATACTTTATCCCGGTCTTTAGCTTTCCAATCTATCAAGCCATAGTTACCAACCTCTTCAGCCTAGATTATTATCTCGGCTGAAGAACAATAAGTGTTGGTTTTTCCAACCAACCACTCTTCAGCCTAGATCCTTATCTCGGTTGAAGAGTACAAAGTGTTGTTTTTTCTAGCCAACCACTCTTTAGCCTGAATCCTTATCTTGGCTGAAGAGGACTAAGTATTGGTTTTTCCAGCCAAACATCCTGCAGTCTGGATCCTTATCCTGCGCTTAGGAGGGGTGTTGGTTATTCTAGCCAACCTCTAAGTTGGTTTTTCCAGCCAACCTAGAGTTAAATGTTTGGTTTTTCCAGCCAAACGTCCTGCAGCCTAGATCCTTATCCTGGGCTTAGGAGGGGTGTTGATTTTTCCAGCCAACTTCTTCAGTACTGATCCTAATCTTAGCTGAAGAGAGTACAAAGTTGGTTATTCTGGCTAACTATGCTTACAATGCTCCTAACTCACGAAAACAATCTTTTACAGAAGGAAACAACTATACTGAAAAGAAACTATTTATTTTATTGAGAAAGAAAAAATTACAGATACTTGAAATGAAAGCTAAAAATAAAATAGTTTGAGATTGGCAATGTTCCATGGCCTGGGAATAACTTTGCCGTCCTTGTCTTCTAAGTGGTATGCCCCTTTTCCTGCTAATCCAACCACCTTGTAAGGTCCTTCCCAATTAGGCCCTAACTTGCCATCTCCGGGTACCAAGGTGTTTCCCATTACTTTGCGCAGTACCCAATCTCCGATCCTGAACTGTCTTGGATGTACTGTCTTGTTGTATTTCCTTGATAACTCTTGCTGGTATGAGGCGATGTGAACCAGTGTTCTTTCTCTTCTTTCTTCCATAAGGTCGAGCTCCAAGGTGATGGCTTCTCCATTTAGGTCTGGATCAAAATTTTCACTTCTGATTGTAGGGAGGCCGACTTCCAATGGGATTATTACTTCCATGCCATAGGCCAGGAAAAAAGGTGTTTCCCCAGTAGATCGACGAGGTGTAGTACGGTAAGCCCATAAAACATGAGGGAGCTCTTCAGCCCACTTGCCCTTTGCTTTTTCTAGCCTTTTCTTCAATCCATCCGAGACAACTTTGTTTGATGCTTCTGCTTGGCCGTTTGCTTAAGGGTAAGCCGGTGTAGAATTGTAGAACTCTATCTTGTATTCTTCACAAAAGCCTCTAAAAATTTTACCGTCGAACTGGGTGCCATTGTCTGATATTAGAGCTTTTGGTATGCCGAACCAAGTAATGATATTCTGCCAGATGAACTTCTTCACATCTTTCTCCTTTATTGATGCTAGTGCTTCTGCCTCCACCCACTTTGTGAAATAGTCCGTTGCTGCTAGAAAGAACTTTCTATTGTCGGGTGCTGTTGGGAGTGGCCCTACTATGTCTAAGTCCCACATTGCGAAGGGCCATGGGCTAGTTAATGGTAGAAGTTCTCTGGCTGGCTGATGTATTTGGTGTGCAAACTTCTGACATTTCTCGCACCTTTTCACATACTTCTCTGAATCTGCTTGCATGTATGGCCACCAATATCCTTGCGAAATGGCTCTGTAAGTTAATGATCTTCCTCCTTGGTGGCTTCCGCATACGCCTTTGTGTATCTCGAACAAGAACGCTTCAACGTTGCTGGGATGGACACATCTTAGATAAGATCCTGTGAAGGATTTCTTGTACAAGGCCATTGATGGAGAGAGCCAAAATCGCTGTGACTTTGCTCTGATTTTGTTGGCCTCTTTCTTCTCTTCCGGTAGGACGCCATCTTTTAAGAATGCTATGATGAGATCCATCCATGAAGGGCCTAGTTCGACGCAACATACTTCTTCTACTTCAGGTTCTTCAATGCTTGCTCTTGGTAAGTAGTCAATCAGTAATGGATGTGGGACGGATGTATCTGCCATTAAAGCAAAGCCTGCTAGTTCATCCGCTCTACTGTTCACTTCCCTACCAATCTGTTCTATCCACACTACTTCAAATTTCTTGATCTCTTTTCTGACTAATTCTTGGTACTTAGCCATCCTGTCGTCTTTTGCCTCGTAGTCACCTGAAATTTGGTTTACCACCAGCTGTGAGTCATTGTAAACCATTAGCCTTCATGTGGGATACTGATTTTAGTCCTGCTAAAAGTGCTTCATATTCCGCTTCGTTGTTTGATGCTGGGAAGCCAAGGTTGACTGCTTGTTCCACTACTAGGCTATCTGGTGAGATAAGGACTATGCCGAGTCTTGCTCCGTATCTGTTGGATACTCCATCCACAAAGAGCTTCCACATCTCTCCTATGAATAACTTCCAGCAAGTAGAGGGATCGGATGATGCCTTGGGGTCCTGAGTGTTGCTGGTGTTTTCTTTCAAGTCCATGCTTGCTGTTTGCCCTTCATTATCTGATTGTACCAAGTCTTCATTTGCTGGTGAATCTTTGCTTGGTGTAGCACGGTTTGCTTCTTTTTCCCTTACTTTACTCTGGTCTGTCTCAGGGTCTGACTGGATATCCTGCACTAGGGGTTGCGCTATTCCAGCGTCAACTTCTAGCCCTAGTTCGGTTGTATCGGTCAGGTCGACTGGGCAGATATGATGACTTCCTGAGGTGAATTCTGCGACAAAGTCTAGCAAGGCTTGGGCTTTTATCGCGGTTCTGGGTTGGAACTTGATGTCAAATTGCCCCAACTTCACTGTCCACTTCAAGATTCGCCCAGAAAAGTTCGCCCTTTCAAACAGAGCCTTTAATGGGAAAGCTGTGAGGACGATTATAGTGTGGGCGTGAAAGTAGTGCGACAACTTCCTTGATGCCATCATCAAAGCTAAGGCCAATTTTTCCAATGGTAAGTACTTGATTTTCGCGCCTAACAATGTCTTGCGGACATAAAAGATGGGTAGATGTTTGATTCCTTCCGCTCAGACCAACACTGCGCTAATTGCGTGCTGTGAGACTGCCAGGTACAAAAATAGCTCTTCTCCAGGTATTGGGGTCACTAGCAGCGGTGGAGAAGATAGGTATTCTTTTAAACTTTTAAGAGCACAGTCGCATTCTTCATCCCATTGAAACTTGGCCTTCAACGCTTGAAAGAATGGTCGATATCTATCTGATGACCGACTTATGAATCGATTTAGCGCGGCTGCCATACCGGTGAGATGCTGTACTTCTTTTACTGAGTTGGGCCTCTCTAGATCCTGGATTGCTTTGATCTGAGAAGGGTCTGCCTCTATGCCACAGTTGGTTACCAGGAAGCCTAGGAATTTGCCAGATCATACATCGAATGCACACTTAGATGCATTAAGGCGTAACTTGTGTTTCTTTAGAATCTGAAATATCTCACCTAGGTCCTTGAGATGGTCACTCTTGTTCTTGCTCTTGACCACCATGTCGTCGATGTAAGCCTCCATTGTTCTGCCTAACAATGGTTCAAACATCTTGGTGACCATCCGTTGGAATGTTGCCCCTGTGTTCTTCAGGCCAAAGGGCATGACCTTGTAGCAGTAAAGTCCTCTTGGCGTTGTAAAAAATGTGACCTCCTGGTCTGGTTCATACATAGCGATCTGATGGTAGCCTCTGTACGCATCAAGGAAGCTAAAACGGTTGTGTCCTGCCGTCAGATCTACCAGTTGGTCTATCCGTGGAAGAGGAAAGTTGTCTTTTGGGCACGCCTTGTTGACCATTTTGTAGTCCACACAGACACGCTATTTTTCATTCTTCTTAGGCACTATTACTGTGTTGGAGATCCATTTGGGGTAGTGCACCTCTCTGATAGCTCCTGCTTCTAGCAGGTTTTCTACTTCTTCCGCCACTATCTCGGCATGGTGGAGTGCCGATCTGCGAGTGCGCTGTATTATTGGTCTGGCAGTTGGGTGGACATTCAATTAGTGACAGATGAAGCTTGGGTCAATGCCAGGCATGTCATACGGCGTCCAGGCAAACACTTCGATATTAGAGGTCAAGAATTTCATGACCTCTATTCTCTCAGTGCTGGACATAGATGAGCCAAGCAAAAAGAACTTATCCGGGTTCTTTTCATCTATTCTTACCTATACCAAGTCTTCCACTGCCTTCTGTTCAGCGGTTTTGCCGACATCCGCAAATAATTCATTATTTTCGAGCTCTTCCACCATTTGGATAAACCACTTGGCAGCTCGGCTGCCATTTACTGTGATGAAGCATTGCTTGGGCATAATTTGATTTCCATAGACCTCTTCAATTACTCCGGCTTCGTTGGGGAACCGCATGACTTGATGGTAGGTTGACGCTACCTGTAGACGTCCCCGAACGCTCCGGGAGGGTGAGTCCCGTTCTGTTCATTTTGGGGTTACTACAGCTCGGACTCTCAAATCGTCACGGTTCTTAATCTGAACCAAAGAGTCTAAATCTGGCAAATCGTTTTGAGAAACAGATTTTTTGAAAAGAAGTGCCAAACATGGACTACTTTGCCAGATACAGAGTCGCCACCTAAATATTTTTTATGGGGGAATTTAGGAAACCCTGACTCGGTGCCGAAAGCCACATGTCCGTCATCACCAGAGTTGCCTCGGCTCGGGAGCTAGGGTACGATTGGGGAAGGTCAGCTATGAGCAACCCCTCTCGCCCGATCCGAAAATCGGCCTCTACTAACCGTGATATCCGTTTTTGAAAACGTTATGTGTTCTTATTCCATTTATTAGCCTAGAATTACTACGTTATGCGCACAGCAAACAAGTATAGACTAGATTGCCTAATTTGGAAACAATCATTGCATATCCGTTTGTTTCGGAAAAATGTTTTGGAATTTGCTACTCGCAAGTAGGCTAAAATACGAATTTCAACGAGTTTTTCCAACTCAAACAATCCAACCTTCATCCACAGGCATTCAAACAGTTTATAACACATAAGCATCTAGCCACATGGTAAGCATACTGTCATGATAGCACTCACACGCATGCGGTGATGCTAAAGCATAAATACTTACATCGTACTCCGTACCGAAACAACAAACTGGTTAGCAAACATGCATGTCCTAGTTCATGTTAAAATGACTAATGCAACACAAGCAAAATGTGATTAGGATAGGCTCGGCTAATCTACGATGACATGTGAAATGCTACAACTAACACGTATTCAATTTGGAAATTGAAATACAGATGCAGTTAGAATGATGCGCCAAGCCCGGTGCATGTAAGACAAATGAATGAATGCACGCATGCATTGCATGAGGTATGCTAATTTAAACGTGCCCTAATACTAACCATCAAAACAAGTAAATAAAATGGAAGAAAGAAGTGGGGATTGGAAGACATACACACCACTCACACACACTTATTACAGATTTGCCCTCGCCCGGAGGGACCAAATAAATAATACAAATTAATTAACTACGCAAGCTAATTAAATATTACAAATTGCCTAATCAGTCAACAAACTAATTTAAACTAGGAAAAGCAATAAACCGCCTCGGGAGGAGAGCCAGATGCAGCGCATGCTCGGTTCCTGCTCGGAAGTGCACGGCCATGCATAGTCCACCTCTGTTTTCCCTGCTCTGCCTCTCTGAAGACTGCCAAAGTCTCAAGGATGCCTCTCTGGATACTGGGAATTACCACCGACTGAGTAGAATTACCACCGGTAGTGAATTGTGGTCACCAGCACAAAATGAATCCATCGGCTGGTGATTTACTACCGGTCGGCAATGTATACTGCCGGTCGGCAAAGAATGCCTACAGAACCTGCAACTCACAGCAGCAGAGGACAGAACTTGCATGGCAATACAATTCAAGCAATGTATGCACCAATCATGTCCCCTATCATGGTTGTGACTCAAAAGGGCATGTGTCTCGATTCTCGGACCACCAATCACGCATTTCAATGCATGATGGCCCAAAGAATCAAGTGTGCAATTTTCATGTCAAATGAAATGCAAACCAAACAAACGAACCAAGGCCCAATTCCTATCACCAAGGCAAGGAACAAGGCATGCATGCAAGATGCAATGCAACCTAGGCATGCAAGCTAAGGATGCAACATGGCATGGCAAGACACTTATGCAAGCATACAAGCAAACATGAGGCAATGCAAACTGATGAAAAGGTGGACTTATACATGATTTAGGCAACTCTAAATAGGCCTAAAACAGTGGCCAAAAACCAAGGAATTGGGATCAAACCTACATACACACATGCAAGTAAGTTGGACCAACACTTAGGCATTAAATAAGCAACTCTAAGGCACACTTGAAAAAGGATATCATGGACAATTAGCATGCAACATAAGCTCTGAAAATCATGTTAAAACATGGTGCCAAACCAAGCAACAAGGCAAGCTAAACATGCAACAATGGTCCAAGCATTCAAGGCTAACCAAAGAGGCAATGGACTACACTTAGTACAACCACACATGGCAGGACTTAGGCAACCAAAAATAGAGTTTTAACACATGAAACTAAGCCCAAAAGACCAATTACATAGCATCTAGATGGTTTGAATTTAAAGGCATGCATAAATGCTAAAACATGGAGCATGCAAGGCAAGCTTCCAAAGCTTCAAAGAGGCATCCAAGGCAAACATATGAGCATGTCAAAGGGACTGAAATAACATGTAGGGTGGTTCCAAACCACCGAAATGATGCAAGCAACACATACTACACATTCACATACTTGAAGCATACAAGCTCAAATACAAAGGAGCTATACTACGCATGCCAAGATCAACCCAAACAACTATGGACAGACCTAAAACATGGCAAAATGAGCACAAAACTTTCACAAGGCTAAACCTAAAACATGCTAGAGCAAAGACTAACAACCTAAGGCATATTAAGGCAATAACAAGGCATTACATGGTAGGTATGCTAAGTATGCATGGTGTACCAAAACCAATACACAACAAGGTTATATCATGGCATAATAAGCATGGAAAACAGCCAAGACATGATCAATACACACTCTAACATGATGCTCCCTCAAGAGGCCAAAAAGGGTCCCCTTTCAAGGACAACAAGGAGAGGGGGTGGCCCTCCCCTTTTGGAGACTTCAAGGCACCATCTCCACCACTGAAATCCCTCAAGATTTCAGTGGTGAAGAGGCCCAAATACCAAAGTCTCGAAACTTGCACAAAAATAGCACAAAAAGGAGCCTTACAAGGCTTAGGAGGGGTCAAACAAACCCAAACCAGAAAACACTCTTAATAAACAATCAAAAGGGCTAAAAAAAAGAACTTTTTTGTATTATACAATAAGCACGAAAACAGCTCTAAGATGGGTAGAAAAGCAATGCAAAAATGGGGAATAAAAGGGAAGTTTCTCACCCTTGTAGATCACCTTCACAAATGATGCTCCAACAGCCCTCCTTGGCCTGAATCCAGCTCCAAAACACCAAAACTAGCCTCTTAGAACCTCAGTAGCTAAGGGAAGGTGAAACACTATGTGTTTGTGTACAATAGTAAGACACAAACACAATTAAGCACACACAAAGGTAAAAAGAGAGAGGTATAGAGATAGAATGTGTATGGATCCTAACCCTAGAACTCAAAACCCTAATATGGCTGTCTAAACTCTCTAAAGTGTCTAACCCTAAACAAGGGAGAGAAAGGCTCCTCTTATAGAGCTTTTTGTCTTGTAAAGCTTACAAAACAAGCTTCTAAAGAGGGAGATCCCTCCATATGGAGGGGAGCCAAATGCAAGACAACTGTAATAAAATATCTGCAAAAGCAGATGAACAGTAGTCGGCTGCTCAAAAATACCATTTTGGCAAAAGGGAGTGCCGACCGGCAATATACATTGCCGATGGCAGCAAAAACCAACCGGTGGCCTCTGGCCATGGCCAGTGGTGTGTGGGGATGCCTCACAAGGCATTCCCTGCCCCTCCAAGGCAAAATGCAAGCGTTTGGTGCAAAACCAGACACTGAACAGTCGAGTTCGGAGATCCTGAGGCAAGGCGCGTAGCCGAGACCTCCGGGAACTCCAAACGAACACAAACATGGATGATCACCGGGTGTTCAAACGGTGACATCCAAGTCTTGAGGACGGTCAAAAATAGGGTGTCTACACTACCACTCTCATGGCGTGCAGCCATGTCCTTCCCAAGATTATGTTGTAAGTGGAGGGCACTTTCAATACCCAAAATTCCACTTGTTTAGCATTGCTTCCTGCTTTGACTGGGAGGATTATCTTGCCGACTAGCCACTCTGGCATTGAATTGAACCCGATCAGGGGAGATACGGCGGGTGCCAAGTCTTTGTCCTTCAATTTCAATTGTTTGAAAGTTTCGTAGTACATTATTTCACATGAGCTTCCTTGGTCAATCAAAATTCGCTTAACGTCGTAATCCTTGATGCGAAGAGTGACGACCAGTGTATCGTTGTGAGGGCAATATATCCTTTCCAAGTCTTTGTCTGAAAAAGACATGACATTCGTGGCCTCTTTTTTCCCCTTTTAATGGCAGGTTGCGCACTTAATACCTCCCTTAAATGCTCAGCCTTCTTTATCATGCCCCTGAGCTCACATACTCGCTCAGGCTCGAATACCTCATGTATTACGTTTATCACGCCTTGAGGTGGGGCATCATTCGGTGTTCCGTCTGGGTAGTCATGGTTTTGGGGGGCTGGCTGCGTCCCTCCTTCTATGTACCGATCTAGGTGACCAACTGCCACTAACTCCTCCAGATGCTGCCTCAATGGTGCGCAATTTTCAGTGTGGTGCCCCTTTTCCTTATGGAAGGTGCATCAAGATCTTTCGTCGTAGTCCTTTTGAGCTTCTCCCAATTTAGTTGGCCATTTGACGAAAGGTTCATCGCGTATCTCACTGAGAATACGGTAGATTGGTTTCTTGAATACCGTGGTAGTGGCAGTGCGGATTCTCAACCATCTTTTATCTCGGTCCTCTTCGTTGTCTCACCTGCCTCGTCCATTCTTGCTTTGACGTTCTACCGCATTGACCTTTGTCGTAGTCTTCTTTTCTGGTGTTGCCGTCGCACCAGATTTTGCCTTGGCAGGGGTGCCATCCTCCTCCACCCGAATATGTTGGTGCACTCTCTCCATCAAGGCTTCCATCGTGAGGGGTGGAGTCATTGTAATCGAATCTCTCAATCTGTTTCCGACTGGAAGTCCTCTTTTTTATTGTGCAATGGCGAGATTGGTGAGGCAGTCCCCTATCTGGTTGAACGTCTCCTAGTAGCGACTGTTGTAGGACCTCAATGTTTCTTTGTCGCCCATGTCAATGGAGAGTAGCTGATCAATCTCCACTGGCGTCTTGGTGTTCGTTTTAAATCTTGTCACGAACGCCTCCGCTAATTGCGCCTAGGAGGCTATGCTGCCTTCTGGTAGCCTTTCGAACCAAGTTAAACCTAGGTCGCCAACGCTGGATGGAAATAGGATGCACATCAAAGTTTCGTTCCGCCGATACACTGCCATAACCTGGCAAAAATGGCTTAGGTGCATGTAAAGGTCTGTCTTCCCTTCGTACATGGTAAATTTAGGCTGGATGAAGCCTAAGGGTAATGGTGCGTTCTCAATCGCCGGAACGAACGGCAAGCTATGTAGTCTTGCCAATGCTTTATCTGTTGGTTCGTAGGCAAGGTGCAGTATTGGCATTCCAACCTCGACGCTTCCATGCGTCCGAGGAGCCAATCGCTGAAGGGCTGAAATTCTGTGTGGGTCGCGTGCCTTGGCATCCTCCTTCTGTCGCGCCTTTTCTTCAAGCACTGTCCGTAAATCGGATGATCTAGGCAACTCCGTTTGCCTGGATGATGTCTGATGCGTATGTGAGGGCCGATAGGTACTTCCCTCAGTGTAAGACCTCAATGATCTCATTCTCTCAGACCTGGAGTAACGAGTTCTGGAAGTCCTTGATTAAGTGTCGCCTGTCCTGAGGCTTCTACTCTCTACTTGCGATGGCGTGGTATGCCTACCACGATCTTCTGAGTGGCGAGGAGGCGTATTGCCTTTGCGTCCCTCTTCTGTCGCCACTCATTTTCCCTTGATCTAGCGCTTCATGATCTCCATGTCCACCACCATCTTCCTTATTAGTTCATCTTACTCTTTTACGCGATCCTCCAGAGCTTGAGGGTCGATTCTTCGCATTTGCCTTTCAAGGCTTTGTGAGCGAGAGCGACGGGGGCTATTGTTCCGCCTCCCTCTTGTATCCCTCCGGGGATTCTATCGCTGGGGCTCTAAGTCCGCCATGGGAGAGATAGAGGGTAATCCTTCGCGCCTCCCACCCCTCTCTGGGGTTTGTTCGTCGATGGCAGACTGCGACAAATCTTCGTTGTGCGCCATTCAATTAGCGAGGGAAACTTGATCAAGAGGTTTTTCCTTGTCTGATCTTCCCACAGACGGCGCCAATTGTACGAGAAAGAAATAAACCTTCTCGTATAATCCTGTTGATCAAGTCCGCGCTCCTCCGAACGTCGTCGCTTTATTCCCTGAAAACACAAACGTGAGCTAGCCGGCGGATGTGTGCCGGATACCTCTCCGATGCCTAAGTCAGCAAAATAGACAAATAGACAAAAAGCTTTGTGTGTTCGGGAATCAAGGTTGTGTTTGGAAATCAAGGTTGTGTTACCTCTCCATAAGTGATGTTGTGAGCTTTTATAGGTTCCGTGTGGCACAATCCTAGTAGAACTCTTATTCCTCCCTGTAGAGTCCTCCTAGGAATCACGTTCCTGAAAGATAATGTTTATCCTCCAACACTCCCCTCACTACTTAAACCAAGTGAGATGGTTTTACCATGGTCGAAACCCAATATAACCGAGGTAAGGATGGCTATGCTAAGTCACAGAGTAGACCGAACTAAAGCCAGTTCGGTTTCTTCCATTCATTACTCTTATCTCGGCTTCTCCTCTACAAACCATGATGTGTTCAGACCAAGCTAAGAAATAGCAAGGTTTTGACCGAGCTAACCGCAACATGCCACGACCGGGCTAACTTTGAGTGTGGTGAACGGGTTATCTGTAACACTCTCTTGGACCAGGATAAGAACAAGGCCTTTTTGGGGACCGGACTAACGCCAAGGCCCTTTTTACTCCGCCCTTCTTACTGTGACCCACAACGGCCCATTACGCAGCTCAGCCCAATTTATGTATAAATTACCCTCTCAAAAATAATTAAAACTTTAGAAAGAAGAAAATACATGTACAAGTTGTTTAGGAGTATTATGAGAAAATATATATATATATATATATATATATATATTAAGGTTTATCTTTATTAATAAATTTATATTAGAGTATAATAAAAATTAAAATTTTAAAATTTTATTTAGGCATATTAAATTATTATTTAGTTGCAAATAAAATCACTCATAATCTTGTATATCACCACACTCTCCTAGATCCAAAAATCTGGATAGGCCCACCAAGCCCAATCTTATGCCAAGAATGGTCCGTTCACTTGAGGCCTTGAGGATACTTGTCCGAACCGCGTATGCATTGGTTTATCCGTGCCAACTCCAAAAAATTTTATAGGCGAGGTCACTTCACAAATTTAAATTTTATAAGAAAAAAATTAGATTAAAAAACATTCATTCTATTTGGTTTTGAGTTCTTAAAGGTATTTGAGTTTTTAATTTTTAATATTTTGTTCTTTTTTGAAGTTTTTTTTATATATTTTAATCAATTTTTTTATTTTTATTTTTTAAATACACATAAGTTAGATGTACCTAAAAAAAAAATCAAAAAATCTATTAAAAAAAAATCAATGAAGACACAAAGAAATTGAAAATATATTGAATTTTTGCATTTTTTTATATTGGGTGATTTTTTTTAAAGATTTTTCATAAATATTTTAATTTTTAAATGTATTTAAATTAAGAGAATTCAAAAAAAAAAAAATCAAATACTATTTTTAAAAACTGTTAACCAGAGTAATTTAGGTTGCGTTTGGTAGAGTTTTGTAAATATAATTTGAGAGTATGAGTTGTATTTTGAGTTTGTGAGTTGGGAAATTATGATTTGAGTATAGAAAATTTGTTTGGTTATGATTTTTTAATAGAGTGTTGAATTGTTTGTGGAATTGAGTTTTGAAAGTTTGATGTGACATGTGAAATAAGAAAATTTATTTGGTAATAAGTTTTCAAAATAATTTTCAAAGCTTAATTCAACCTATAATTGATAATCAAACGCACAACTCATAACTCGATATCTGTATTTTCGATCAACAGTCATAACCAAACAATTTTTAAAATACTCAAATAAAAAAATGATTTTTTTTTTCAATTAATTATTTTTAAGTAATTTTTTTGAATAATTTTTTTTTTCAAATTATTTTTTTTTCGAATAACTTCTATGTCAATTATTTATATCAATTAATTTTTCTGTCAATTCATTTTTTAAGCCTATATAAACATTAAAAATATTTAAAATATTAAAATATTTAGAAAATTAAAATATTAAAAATATTCCAAGAAATAAAA
Source organism: Camellia sinensis (assembly GCF_055761805.1). Classification (NCBI taxonomy): domain Eukaryota; kingdom Viridiplantae; phylum Streptophyta; class Magnoliopsida; order Ericales; family Theaceae; genus Camellia; species Camellia sinensis. Next base: position 46,454,654 of record NC_138962.1, on the reverse strand, counting down.
TATTAAAAATATTCCGAAAATTAATTGTTTTTAAGTAGTTTTTTTGAATATTTTTTTTTCAAATAATTTTTTTTTTCTTCAAATAACTTCTATGTCAATTATTTTATGTTAATTAATTTTTTTATCAATTCATTTTTTAGGCCTGTATATGCATTAAAAATATTTAAAATATTTAGAATATTAAAATATTAGAAAATTTTAGAAAATTAAAATATTAAAAATAGTCCGAAAAATAAAATATTCCGAAAATTAAAATATTAAGAATATTAAAAATATTCTGAAAATTAAAATATTAAAAATATTCCAAAAATCAAAATATTTACAATTAAAATATCAAAATATTAAAATTAAAATATTAAAATATTTTTATGAAAATTAAAATATTAAAAATATTCCTACAAAATAAAATAAACTATTTAAAATAAAAAAATAAAAAATATTTAAAATAAAAATTAAGTTGTTTTTAAGTTTTGAAAATAGTTTTGGTTATGAGTTTTAAAAAGTAATATTTATAGTTTGAAATAAGTTTTGAGAAATAAGTGTTGAATTATGATTTGAAAGTTGCAACCAAATATCACACTCAAATTAGTGGTGAAATTATGTTTTGAAATCTAAACCAAAGAGAGCCTTAGGCTCCGTTTGGTTAGGGTCTCAAATTATAATTTCACTCATTGATTTGAGTGTATTGTTTGTTTTGAATTTTCAAATCATAATTGTACACTCATTTCTCAAAACTCAATTCAAAACATAATCATTATTTTTCAAAACTCATAACCAAACACATAATTCAAAACTCTTTTCAAAACTCAATTCAAATCAATATTTTAATTTTTTAAATATTTTAAATATTTAAATATTTTAATTTTGTTAAGATTTTAAATATTTTAATATTTAAATATGTTACGATTTTTTTAATTTTTTAATTTTTTGAATAATTTTAAATATTTTAATTTCAAAATATTACGATTTTAATTTTTTAAATTTTAAAATATTTTATAAAAATAAATTCAAACTCTATTTTATAAAAATACTTTTAAATATTTTAATTTTTTTGTTATGTATTTAGTTACGATTTGAGTGTAGAGTTGTGAAAGTAGTATGAAGTTTCGAGTTATGCGTTTGGTTATGAGTTTTAAATATAATTTTTTAAATGAGTTTTGTTTTATGTGTTTGGTTACGATTTGAGTGTAGAGTTGTTTTTAAATTTAAAATATTAACATTTTAAATTATTTAAATTTTTTGAATATTTAAATTATTTAAATTTTTTGGATATTTATTTTAATTTTTTACTTATTAAATTTTTTAGATTATTTAAATTATTTAAATATTTATGATTTAAATTTTTTGAATATTTATTTTGAAAAAAAAAATTATTTCCTTTGTAATATTTTCAATTAAAAAATTGATTAATGTTATTTTCTGTTAATAATAAATTTTTTTAATTGAATTTTAAAAAGAGTTTGGTTATGAGTGTTGATCAGAATTTTCAATAGTGTGAAAGTAGTGTGTTTTGTTATGAATTATAACAATTTGACTTAAGTTTTAAAAATTCTTTCCAAAACTCATAACCAAACAAATTTTCTTATTTTACATGTCAAATCAAACTTTCAAACTCAATTTCACACTCAATTTAAAATTTAATTCAACGCTCTCTTGAAAAATCATAACCAAATAAATTTTCTACATTCAAATCATAATTTCACAACTCACAAACTCAAAATACAACTCATACTCTCAAATCATATTTACAAAACTCTACCAAACGTAACCTTAAACTTTTCAAATACTTTTGAATGTCTAATAAATGAGAATCCGTATTTAATGGAATCCTTTAATTTTTTTAATAAAATAAAATGTTAATAATATAAATAAATAAATAAATTCAAGAATTTTTTATAGCTTGACCGTGTTGGATCATCACAGCTCAAGTAGTGCCGGCCGTGTGGGTTTCCCCCGGAAGAAACAAAACGAAGGAACGTTCTGAGTTCTTAAGAAAGACTTGTCCATTGACTTTCTTCTCCTCAACTACCACAGTCGTACCGTACAACATCAGCAGGGCACTTTCGTAATTAACAAAGTACAACATGACTAGAATCATATTCACTTTCCTCTTTCTAGATGTATAAAGTCTTGATTTGTTTGATCTCATCTCATCACATTATTACAAACCCAAGAAATTCTGAGAAGAGAAAGTTGGGTCGGAAAGAGATCCAATTGTAGATGGGTATTGTGAGTTTTCTCAAGTTGGGTTTGAAGTGCTTCTTCGATTTTCTTGCTTGGTATGAATCGTTTGTTTTCTCTGGCCACACTAAGAAAGTGAAAGAAATTTTTTACATTATTTAGTTACTTTATCTTTACTCTGTTTTTGATTTTCTGTTCGAATGTCCAACTTTCGCGTTAGATATACTAGCCGATCTTTGTGAAGTTGATTTTCAGCTTTGTCTCTATCTTTTGTTCCAACCTCATTTGTATATACATATGTATGTGTATGTGTGTGTGTATATATATATATATGTACGTACGTACGTATGCATGTAGATATAGATATATATATATATATATATAATCTTACTTATTCTTGTATTTTCCTTGCAGGCCTCTCTTTGCTCTGGTCTGTCCTCTGTAAGCTCTCTCTCTCTCTCTCTAGTTTTTGATGGCCAAAGAATAAAGTTGTTAACTTTGTATGCTAATGCCATTCAGAAATTTATATAAAATTCAGGGCATTCATAACTAAAAATTTTAGAGTCAATAATTAAAAAAACAAAAACACAAATGGACATAACCAAACACCATAACAAATAACTAAAATAATAATCACAATACTTCATCACATAATCAAATATAATCAAAATCACAAAAGTCATAATTGGGCATAATGTATACACCCTTTTTTTTATTTATTATTTGATAAAAATAATGAGATTTGGTGAAAAATAACTGATTGGTTATAAATTTTCAAAATACCGATATTGTCCGTTAAACTAAAAAGGAATAAAAAATTTCACCTATATTTCTCACATGCTTACTTATATGTCTCGCATGCTTGTTTTTAACTTATCCAAACAAGACAGTGAGAATATTTTTTTTTCTGACCTGTTATAATCCTTGTTTTAATAGATTTTGCTTTGTTATATTTGTTGATCTGTTTGACAGATATGCCTCAGTTTGGGCAATTGAGAGTAATTCCAACTCAGACATGCGAAATTTGGTGGCATATTGGATTGTTTTCTCTTTGATTTCTCTCTTTGAGCTTGCTTTTGTGAAACTCATTGAATGGTAATTAATTATGCCACTATACTCTAGTTACATACCTCATTTTTCTTTCCTTATTTGCTTGAAAAATGATAATTGTGAATTTCAAAGTTTTCTTCACCTCCTACGTTCAAACATTGAACGAAAATTATAATTTAATCCCAGACAAATGAAAAGTTTCTACGGTGAAAAAAGTCATATATAGAACATGCCTAGTAGTCTGCCCTTATAGGGCACGGGATCTGTACCCCTAAATCCCTGGCATGGTGTCCCTAGTCCCCGATACACTTCCAATCATTCCTCAAGATTTTTGTGTTTTGAGATTTTCAACTTAAATCCCAGCCATGGTGTCCCCTGTCCACTATACACTTCCAGCCACACAATCATATCTCAAGATTCCTATAGTTCAAGGATCCTTGGCCTATATTTGTTTATCCGTTGTTGTGTGCTCTTAAATGGAAATAAGTTTACCTGTATTTTGCATCTTTTTTCTAGAATTGTTCGATTTATGTAACCAGATTTCATTATTAAGAGGGTAGATTGTGCTTTCTAATTTCCTTCCTTGTGCATGTCAGGCTTCCATTCTGGCCTTACATGAAGCTAATGGCCATTTGTTGGTTGGGGATTCCCAATTTTAATGGTGCTTTTAATGTTTATGAGTGCCTGATTCGGTCATGCTTATCTGTGAATCTACAAGGAGTTATCAAACGCTTCGTTAAGCACAAGGATGACCTACCTCTCAATGCAGAAAGCTTTCTAGCTGTGGCAGAGAGGTACGTCAAAGAGAACGGATCAGAAGAGTTGGAGAAACTCATTGATAGATCAAGGCATATGAAACCTAACTTTGACGAGGAAGAGATAAAGGTAGTAACGAATACAGAGGAAAAAGAAACAGCCACAGCAATCCAGGTAAAGTTTCTTATGCTGCTCTTAAAAACTATGAATTTTTTATGTTTCTGTTGTTAAATTTCAGTGGGTTGCTACTAGGGGTAATATCCAATGTTGCGTGGACTCTTCTATTCCCATATAGTGTACCTCTATCTATAGGATATGACAAGGGGAGGGGACATCCCCATATCCAAACTATATGCTCGAATTATCTAATTTTAACAATATTTGAAGTAAAAGAAGCTCACAATTTATAGTAACGAAAATTCCTAGCCTCTTATTAACGGGAGATAGAACCCCCCCCCCCCCCCAAAAAAAAAAAAAAAAATTCAATTGCAGTACATTCCAAAATATCTTATATCAGGATATAATACAATATACAATATATTTTAATGTGTAGGGCATATCCATGTACTCATTGAATTTTGGATACACATCTCAAAAATCTAAGATTGTGGATTTAGGGAGTTTTGACATTTGAATACATACACACATCTGATGGGCATGATTGAGTTTAACAAAGAATTTGTTTGTGCAACAATGGTTGAAGTGTTAGAACATGATTTTATATGAACCATCTTTTGTGTTAGACATTCAAAGAGCCTAATGTTGCCAAGGAGGATGCTAAAGCAGTGGATCCAAAGGAGAAAATTCTGTCAGATTCAACACAATGGGTAAGGTTTCCTGTGTTATGTTCTATCATATTTTATATTTTTATTTAAAGACAACCACTGATGAACCATGTCTTTTTCTTTTCCAGTCCAAACTCGAAGAGTCTTATGTTGCTAACGAGAATGCCAAAGCAGGGGAACTAAACGAGAAAAATCCCGCAGCTGCAACAGAACAGGTAATGTCTCCTATTGTATTTTTCATTATATTTCGGTACCTCATGTGCTGCAATTTTCCGTTCACTTTTTCGTTCATACGTTCAACCCATTTCTCTTACTGTTGCATTTTTGGTGGTTTAGTTGTACTGCTATATTAATGTGCACCATCTTTCTAATGTATTCATCATGGTTGTTAGAATCGTGTTATTCACGATTCGATTCATATGATTCAATATGAGTTTCAACCAAAATGGTTCAAATTGTGTTGTTGAAGACTGAATCGTGCAATTCAATTTTCGATTTCCTATGGTTCACTGCGATTCAGTTCTGTTTTTTGGTTTTGTTTGGCATAATGCATGAAACGATGTCGTTTTAAGGAAAGCAAGATCAGCAGGAATACTTGGTAATCAGCCTCTGGTAATTACTTATTGCAGGTTAATTGTGTAGAGCCAAATCTTATTCAAACTGAAAAGAAAACAGTTGCAACTAGCGAAATCATAGAAAAGACGGTGACACAAGACGTAAGAGAGAACAAAGCCGTGGAGGTACCTGCAGCGGCAATTGGCGGTGGAGAGAACAAAGTCACAGAGATACCTGCTTCAGAGAATGTTCAGAGAGAGTGGACAGCATGTCAGTTGACAACTATGTGCGAGAAAAACTTTCAGTCTCTTCTTCAAGGGAGAAAACACAAGGCCCAGTTTGCAGCAGAGGAAAAAGAAATCCAGGTAAAGTTTCTTAATGCTTCTCCTAGAATCCGTGATTTTTATCTGTTTCTGTTGTGAAATTTCAGTGGGTTACCACTCTGTTGGTCTTGCTTAGATTGAGGGGAAAGTCCCACTACTCTATTGGGGTTAGAATTTGGAAAGAGGAAAAATTCATCGTTGTTTTTAGGGTAAATTACACTGACCTCCCCCGAGATTTGGAAAAAATACAAGAAGCTTCACAGTTTTGGCATAATTACACTAACCTCCCTTTTATTAAGACTAAAGGCACCAAAACTAATGCAGATGGTGTGAAGACACAAAAATAAATAAGCAAAAATACACATTTCAATGTAAAAGATATAACATCATCATTTTTTATTCACATCACTAACAAATTATTAATAAAAATGGGGCTAAGTGTTATGTGAATCAAAACCTTAAGGAACCCCATGTAATTATGCTAATGTTGTGGGACTTACTGTATTTTCTCCAAACCTTGGGGGAAATCAGTGTAGTTTACCCTTGTTTTTATACATCAAATTTGGCTTAGATAGAGGACAAAGGCAAACTCCTTCAGTGGGTTAAAATTTGGAAACTTACATTTGAAGTGTTTTCTCATCTCATCTTTTCTTAAGTGGAAATCCATGTGGGAGTGAATTTAATCCTTGTCGGCAGCACTATATAATACACTAATGTGCTTGAACTAGAAGTTTTTTTTTTTTTGGTCTTTTTAATGTCTTACCCCCATTTGAAATTGGTTATAAACAATGTTTCATGAACTCTTCACTCTTCACTTTTCAATTCCCCAAGTGTACCTATGTGGGATATGAGTTCGAGCTCAATGTTCAAATTATCTATGACCCATCTTTTTTGTTAGACATTCAAAGAGCCTAATGTTGCCAAGGAGCATGCTGAAGCAATGGAACCAAAGGAGAAAATTCAGTCAGATTTAACACAATGGGTAAGATTTCCTATGTTATTTTCTATCATATTTTATATTTTTATTTGAAGATAACCACTGATGAACCATCTTATTTCCTATTCTAGTCCAAATTCAAAGAGCCTAATGTTGCCAACAAGAATACCAAAGCAGGGAAACTGAACGAGAAAATTCCTGCAGCTGCAACAGAACAGGTAACGTCTCCTATCATATTTTTCATTATATTTTGGTTCCTCAAGTGCTGCAATTTTCCATTCAATTTTTCATTCATATGTTCAACCCATTTACAGTTGCTTTTTGCTAGTTTAGTTTGTACTATTAACTTCCACTGCCTTTCTAAGGTTTCTTATGTTGTATTCATCATGGTTGTTAGAATCGTGTGATTCATGATTCGATTCATATGATTCGATACGAGTTTCAACCAAAATGATTTGAATTGTGCTGTTGAAGAGTGAATCATATGATTCAATTTTCAATTTGCTATTGTTCACTGCGATTCAGTTCTGTTTTTTGGTTTTATTTGCATAATGCATGAAACAATGTTGTTGTAAGGAAAGCAAGATCAGCAGGAATACTTGGTAATCGACCTCTGCTAATTACATATTGCAGGTTACCTGTGTAGAGGCAAATCTTATTCAAACTGAAAAGAAAACAGTTGCAGTTAGCGAAATCATAGAAAAGACTGTGACACAAGACATAAGAGAGAACAAAGTCATGGAGGTACCTGCAGCGGCAGCTGGTGGTGTAGAGAACAAAGTCACGGAGATACCTGCTCCGGAGAATGTTCGGAGAGAGTGGACCGGTGCTGCATGTCAGGTGACAACCATGTGCGAGAAAAACTTTCAGTCTCATGTTCAACGGAGAAAACACGAGGCAAATTTTGCAGCAGAGGAAAAAGAAATCCAGGTAAAGTTTCTTAATGCTGCTCCTAAAATCCATGAGTTTTATCTGTTTCTGTTGTTAAATTTCAGTGGGTTGCTACTGTTAGTCTTGCTTAGATTGAGGGGAGAGACCCACTCCTCCATTGGGTTTAGAATTTGGAAAGAAAAAATTCGTTGTCATTTTTAGGGTAAATTACACTGACCTCCCTTGAGAGTTGGAGAAAATACAAGAAGCCCCACAGTTTTGGTATAGTTACACTGGTCTCCCTTTTATTAAGACTAAATGGACCAAAACTAATATAGATTTCAGTGTAAAAAGATGACAACATTCTTTCATGCATACGACTAACAAAATATTAATGAAAATGGGGTTAAGTGTTGTGTGAATTAAAATCTTAAGGAAACTCAATGTAATTATGCCAAAACTTTGGGACTTACTATATTTTATCCAAATCTCATGTAATTTACCCTTGTTTTTATGCATTAAATTCTACTTAGATAGAGGACACAGGTAAATCCTTCAGTGGGTTAAAATTTGTTAACCGGGAAATCCATGTAGAAGTGATTTTAATTATTGTGGGCAACACTATACAATTTACTAATGAGCTTGCACTAGAAGATTTTTGTCTTTTCAGGCTCCGTTTGTTTCGACGTAAAATATTTTTTAAAAAATATTTTCTTGAAAATTGATTTTACACATAATTTTTTTTTTACCAACGTTTGGTTGACACTTGAAATGAAAATATTTTATTACCTAAAAGAGAAATTTTGATTCAATAAAGTGTCATTTATGACTTTTTAGTGAGTTAAAATGTTTATTTGAAAAGGCTAATGTGTTGCAAAGGTAGTGAGTGAGAGTCAACTGTGTAAAAATTTACTTATGAAATTTTTAAAGGTAGGTCATTTTTGGAAAAATGATGTAAAAATATTTTTCTTAAAAAATGTTTTACTTGCTTTTTGTTCAACCAAACAATGGAAAATGAGTAAAATATTTTTGATAAAAATATTTTTACGTCAAAACAAACGAAGCCTTAGTTTCTTACCCATTTGAAATTGGTTATAAACAATGTTACATGAACCCTTCACTCTTCTATTCCCCAAGTGTACCCGTATGGGATATAACTTCGACCACCATGTCCAAATTGGTTATGACTTTAATTATCTAATTTTTAACAAGGAAAACTCTATTCATACAGAAAATTTATGCAAAAAAATCACAAGAATGATGTGGTATTGCCATTTTTGTAAATAAAATTTTTTTATGGGTATTTTGTTTTAAAGTTCAAGGTCCACATTGAACCACATCATTCTGTAAGAAAATTCTATATGAATTTTCAGTTTGTGTATTATTACTCCTTTACCAATGTCTGAGGAAAAAGCAGCTTACATTTGACGCTAAAGAAAATTTTATAGTCTCACATTTGTAGGAGGATAGAAATCCTTCTTCCCCTACCCCAAATCCCATTTAAGTTAAATTAACATTTTCAAATAATATCATCTTACGTCAGGATATTATACTATATACAATGTATTTAAAAGTTTAGGACACATCAGTGTACTCATAGTCATCTTTTGGATACACATCTCAAAAATCTAAGACTAAAGATTAGGAGGTTAGACATTTGGACACATACCCGGCCCTGATATTCATACCCCATTTGAGATTTGGCAACAATGTCATAACTATAAGTAAAGCAAGACCAGCAAGCATAAATGGTAATCAACTTCTGCTAACTACTTGTTGCAGGTTAATTGTGTAGAAGAGCCAAATCTTGCTCAAACTGAGAAGAAAACGGTTGCAGCTAGGGAAATTAAAGGAAAGACAGTGACAGCAGCCGTAAGAGAGAACAAAGTCATGGAGGTACCTGCTGCAACATCTGGTGGCGGGGAGAACAAAGATGTGGAGAACGTTCAGAAGGAGTGGACCTGTGCCATATGTCAGGTGACAACCACGTGTGAGGCAAACTTGATGTCTCATATTTATGGGAGAAAACACAGGGCTACATGTGCAGAGCTGCAGGCAAGCAAGCAAGCAAACAAAAACAAGGGCTGCTCATCTTCGACAGCCAATCAGGAGCAGCTGAAAAAGCCCAATAACCAGAATAAAAGTAAGAATCAAGAGGACAAGGTGCAAGTGAACCGGACTAGTGAGCAATACAAACAGAAAGAAGCAAAGAATTCTGCTGGTTATGGGGTGAATAATAATTATCAAGTATGGTGCATCGTGTGTAATGTCAAGTTGCTTAGTGAGGTTGATGTGGCTTCTCATCTTAAAGGGAAGAGGCACTTGTCCCAGGTTCAAAAGACGTCGGATTCTTTAGGTGGAGGGAATTAATAGGATTATGGAGGTAGTTTAGTATATCATCTCTCCCTGCATTTTTTTTTTTTTTATTTTTTTTTTTTTTTTGTGTTTTATGGTTAGGTAGAGATTGTACTACACTTGTAATGGTCCGGTGAACAGAGTTCCTTTCTAATAATGTACTTTATTCTACTAGTGATTGTTGTTTTTAGTTCATCATGGTAGCTTATGTACAAAAAAATGGAAATGTTTATGTATTTCGACACAACTTTAAGCTTACTAGAATTAATAGTGGCGGGTGCAAATGCAGTATGTCTATAATTGTAGATCTAAACTTCTTGTGTTTTTCTGAATTGTACATTGTATCTTATCATATTCTCGTTAGATTTTTTAACATCTTTAAAAATAGGTAGAAAAATAAATGTATTTATAGAAAAGTAATAGCTTGAGAGAACAAAACACTACTAATGAATAATTCTTAAAATTGCAAAAGTAAGGTTGTTTGAAACATAAAATGCATTTAAAATGCAGAGTGAAATTAAAACATGTATAAAATATTGTCTTAATTCATCATTTAACTTTTAATATTTACTTTGCAACTTTATAGTTTTCAAGTAGTTTGTCAACAGTAGAAACTTTTGCTGGTGTAAATAGGTATAAATCAACTGCATATGATACTTAAATATTAAACAAATAGATTTTTTCTTTTAAAAAGTAGAAAAAATAAAAGAAAAGGTACCATTCTCATCTAAAAATAATAATAATAATTCGTTAATGAAAATTTATAACAACATATTAATTTACTAGTAATTAAGTCGAATTAATTTTTTCAAATTTGCTAAAGAAATTGAAGTATTTATCTATCGTATTATGTCTTGTGTTTTGTAAATTGAATCGTGTATCGTAAGATGCATTTTACTTAAAATATGTATTGACGACACGTATTGTTTTCTCTCTAAAAATATAGAATCCTAAGATATGTCTGCTAACTACTTACTGCAGGTTAAGTGTGTCGAAAAGCCAAATCTTTCTCAAACTGAGAAGAAAACAGTAACATCTACTAAAATTGAAGAAAAGGCCGTGATAGAAGTTGTTAGAGAGAACGAAGTTGTGGAGGTACCTGTTGTTGCAGCTGGTGGTGGAGACAACAAAGTTCAGGAGAGACCCGCGTCGGAGAATGTTCAAAAAGAGTGGACATGTGTTGTATGTCAGGCGACGACCACGTGTGAGGAAAAATTGAAGTCTCATCTTTATGGGCGAGAACACTAATCCCAATGCGTAGAGCTGAAAACAATCAAGCCAAACAAGGGCTGCTCATCTACAACAGCCAATCAGGAGGCCCAAAAGCCCATTTCTGGCAATTGGATAAACCAAAATAAAAGTAAGAAACAAAAGGGCAAGGCACAAGTGAACCGAACTAGTGAGCAATGCAAACAGAAAGAAGTAAAGAGCAGTACTGGGTATGGGAAAAATGAGTCTAAATTATGGCGTACTATCTGTAGTGTTACGTGCCCTGGTGAGGTTGATATGGCTTCTCACCTTAAAGGGAAGAAAGACTTGTCTCATATTCAACAGATAATGGATCCTTTGGGTGGAAAACATTAATAGGATCACAGAGGCAGTTTAAGATTTCATACTCACAAGATTAGTATACCTGCAAAAGAAATTAAACATTGAGATGGTTATTTCTACTAATGATTTTGTGGTTTTCAGTTGTTCCGGCTTTTGGGTCATATTTGTCTCGGCTAGATAATGTATGTTGTGGGTGCACTATCCCACATGCTTTGTAAGAGATCACAGCTCCACTACATAAGTGGACCAACTCCCTTAGACTAGTATGAGGCCTTTTAAAATCATGAGGGGTTAGCTGTTGATTTTCGTCTAACTCCAAAGCAGACAATATCGTGCTAGTTGGAGAGGGTTAGCTACTTCATTTGGCGTTGTTTGTGGGAACTCCCTGCTCAGGCAACCAGTCCACTGGGGAGTTATGTGCACTATCCCACATTGCTTTGTGAAAGATCACAGCTCCACTCCATAAGTAGACTAACTCCCTTAGACTAGTATGAGGTCGTTTAAAGCCATGAGAGGTTAGCTGCTGGTTTCGCCTAACTCCAGAACAAACAATATCATGCTAGTCAGAGAGGGTTAACTGCTTCATTGTGTGGGTATACTATCCCACATCGCTTTGTGAGAGATCACAACTCCACTACATAAGTAGACTAACTCCCTTAGACTAGTATGAGGCCTTTTAAAGCCGTGAGGAGTTACCTATTGGTTTTCACCTAACTCCAAAGAGGACAATGACGTGTTAGTCGAGGAAGATTAGCTGCTTCATTGTATATGTCCTTTAGACTAGTATGAGACCTTTTAAAGTCGTGAGGGGTTAGCTATTGGTTTTCACCTAAGTCCAAAGTAGACAATATCGCGTTAGTCGAAAAGGGTTAGTTGCTTCATTTTAAGTGGGCGCACTATCCCACATCGCTTTGTGAGAGATCACAACTCCACTACATAAGTGAACTAACTCCCTTAGACTAGTATGAGGCCTTTTAAAGCTGTGAGGGGTAAGCTGTTTGTTTTCGCCTAACTCTAAAGCAGACAATATCGTGCTAGTTGGCAAGGGTTAGCTACTTTATTTGGCGGCGTCTGTGAGAACTCCCTACTCAGGCAACTAGTCCACTGGGAGTTATGTGGGTGCATTATCCCACATCGCTAGTACATTGGGGAGTTATGTAGGTGCACTATCCCATATCGTTCTGTGAGAGATCATAGCTCCACTACATAAGTGGACTAACTCTCTTAGACTAGTATGAAGCCTTTTAAAGCCATGAAGGGTTAGATGCTGGTTTTCATCCAAAGCAGACAATATCGTGCTAGTCAGGGAGGGTTAGCCGCTTCATTTGGCGTCGTCTGTGGAAATCCCTTGCACAAGCAGCCAGTCCACTTGGGAGTTATGTAGGTGCACTAACTTCCTTAGAATAGCTTTTGGTTTTCGCCTAATTTCAAACAGACAATATTGTGCTAGTCAGGGAAAGGTTAGCTGCTTTATTTGGCGCCGTCTTTGAGAACTCCCTGTTCAGACAGCTAGTCTACTGGGGAATTATGTGGGTGCACTATCCCACATCGCTCTGTGAGATATCACAGCTTCACTACATAAGTGGACTACCTCCCTTATATGAAGCCTTTTAAAGCCATGAGGGGTTAGCTGTTGGTTTTCGCCTAACTCCAAAGCAGACAATATTGTGATGACCCCATCATGTATAATAATTAGTATTTAATTAATTAAGGAGATTTGAACTTTAATTGCCCATGATTTGGATTTAATTTGGGATTTATAAAAATCATGGAGACTGATTCATATAGGATCCTATATGAGGATTTATTTTGGAATTAAAAATTGAAAACCTAACTAGCTCAAGAGGGTATAATTGGTGAATTAAATTATTTTAATTCCGAGTATCGGACTATATGGGAGTTTAATTAAATATTCGATTCAGAATTGTAAAATTGAAATTTGATTGATTGGGTCCAAATGGAAGTTAATTAAGTTATGAGAATTGAGAATTAAGATTATTATGAATAAAATTTATTTATGAGGTATTCAATTGAGTGCGTAATTTATTGACGAAGATTTTAAGTTTGATATGAAATTGAAGGCCTTGATAATGTGAGTAAACAAGATTGATGATAGAAATGAGTTTAATTTAATATTTGGAGCCTTTTGAGGATTTGATTAAAAATCTAATTCAGATTGATAAATTTAATTATGATTGATTGGGCTTTAATGGAGATCAAATTAGATTAATTAAATTATGTGAAACTTGTGATTAGTTATGATTAATTAAATTATGCACTAATTAAGATTTATTAAAATTAAGTGGTGTTTAATTAAACTAATATGTGATTAGTACACTAAATTAGAACTACTCAATTAATTAATACTTTGGTGAGCCTTGAGAGAATTCTAGAACACTGGAGCCTTGTAGCTATATGTATATGAATATAGAGTGGGTGTTCAATCTATTATTTTGGCTGGAGCATAAGCCGAGAGAGAGAGAGAGAGAGAGAGAGAGAGAGAGAGAGAGAGAGAGAGAGAGAGAGAGAGAGAGAGAGAGAGAGAGAGAGAGAGAGAGAGAGAGAGAGAGAGAGAGAGAGAGAGAGAGAGAGAGAGAGAGAGAGAGAGAGAGAGAGAGAGAGAGAGAGAGAGAGAGAGAGAGAGAGAGAGAGAGAGAGAGAGAGAGAGAGAGAGAGAGAGAGAGAGAGAGAGAGAGAGAGAGAGAGAGAGAGAGAGAGAGAGAGAGAGAGAGAGAGAGAGAGAGAGAGAGCACGTTGCTGGAAATGGAGAAGAGCTCAAGGAAAAAGCTATGGATTAAAGAAAGAAATGAAGAAAAAGAAAAGCGGAAGTAGAGGAGAATCAACCACACACACTGAAATTAAAGTTGAAGGTATGAAATTTATGTTTGATTTTGTAGAATTCTGCTGTTACACTTGAAATTAAAGATGAGTTTGGGTTCAATTTCATATAAATTGGAGGAAATTAGAAAACAAAAATGAAAGGATTAAGTTAGGTTCATGATTATGAAAATTAATTATTTTGGATTTGATGTTGTGATCTTGTATGAAAACAAGCTTCATTGTTACATGCATGAGACAATTAATACTCTAATTGCAACATGCATCATGGATTATGAAAAATCTGAATTAATTCAATTTCATATTTTTGAAGAGAAAAATGAAAAGTTTTAGAAAAATCACGTTTATGGAAATTTGGAGTTAATCTTAAAGTCAGACAAAGTTTTCATTTTATTATAAAAATTAGGAATTTGTTTGATTTTGATTTTTAAACCATGCATGTAATTTAATTTAAAAGTGTTATTCAATTCAAATATATTTTGGAACATCTATGATTATAAATAAATTAAGTATTTGGTCAGAGATAGAGTTAATAAGTTCAAATTCTAAGAAACTGATTTTGTTATAAAGAAAATAAATTAAATTTAAGTTTGGACAAATTAAAGAATGAATTATAATTTTACTTTGAGAATCAAGAATTGGTTGATTTGATTTAAATTCCATAAATTACAAGCAATTTTATTGTGCATTTGATTTTGAAATTAAGTAAAATTTTGATTTAAATATTGTGTTTCAAGATTTTAAGCAAATAATTTATAAATAAATAAGTGTTTATGTTTTCTAAAATATTTTCAAAGTTTTGATCAAGATTAGTATGGGTTTAAAGATTGAAAATGCGTTTGGAAGCCATTTTGAGAAATTCGAAACTCTGAAATTTTATAGACCGCTCGAGTGCACATTGAAGGCTTCCAGTATTTTTCTAGTTTTTACAGACCGCTCAAGCGACCAAAAGTTCACTCGAGCGAACAGCTCTTTTTCAGCATATTTTGGAAAATGGCGTTTAGTTCATATTTTCAATCTCATCTCTTTCAAAGCATTCTTAGGCAAGAATTATGACTTAACAAGATTAATAAACTAACAATCAATACAAATTAGTTGGTTAAGGAATAAATCACTGATTTAATAATAATTAATTAAGAAGCCAGGTAAGAAATCGTCTATTTGGAAAAGAGGGATTTGATAATGAAAGAATATGTGAAATAAGAACTCGATTCATTTGAATAAAGAAAGAATACTTAGACAAAAAAAGACAAGAAAAGTCAAGTTTGATCAAGGACGTGATATTGTGTTTCAATGTGAATATGTTATGTGTTTGTGTAGGTCACATGCTATTGTCTACTTGATCTGGCTAATCTGTCTGTTTTGCTTCCGGAGCTATCTATAAGTAATAACTCCGTAAAGTTGTATTTAACTTTAATTATTTTCTAATGATATGAAATGTTCAATTTTCTAAAATGCTATGCTTTGTATAAATGAATGATTGTCCAAATTTCTGAAATGTATTTGTGGCTTCCTTAGTTTTAGATGACATCTGTTATCTGTTCTGTTATGTCCCAATTATGAGCCAACTGTACCGTCTCCGTACATGTGAGTCAACTGTATGCCTTCATGGCCGTCCATTTATGGGTCAACTGTTTTTGTTAGTGCTAATGGATATACTACATACGATTAACTGTAAATTCTGATTATGAATATAATTATGATTCCATTTCTATTATAAATACTAATTTCTGAACAAGAATATGAATTTGAATTTGTTTATGATATGAACTTTGATTTCTAAATCTGTTATAGATATCATTCATTAAAACCCTTAGCTCTGTTATTATTCACTAGGTTTCAGCTCACTGTATTATTTATGTATGTAGGTGATCAGGGGCGTAACTAGGCTTAGAGTTTCTGCTTGGACTTTGTTTTGTCAGCCAACCTATGTGCCTCCCATGGAGGTTCTGGATATGTCAAGTGGTTATGGCTATGTGTATAAAGTTTAAGTTTTATTTTCTTGTTTTGGTTCAACAAGTATTTTTGTTTATTTTGTATTTAGGGCTAAGTCTTTTTTTGTCTAGCTGCAGCTCGACTTTTCGTGCTCCTTTCGGATACGATTAGCCCTAAAGTTCAAACTCCCGTGGTTCTGAATTTGATCTCACAAGTGCAATGTGAAATAGATAAATACAAAATAGTCCAAATCCGACAATTCTTTTGGAAAATCGATATTTGAATCAAATGTCAAAAATTGACTGTTTTGCCAGATTTCAAAGTCGCCACCTAAATATTTTTAGAAAATTTAAGAAACTCGAAACTCGTGCCAAAGGCCACTTATCCATCATCACCAAAGTATCTCAGCTTGGGAACTTAGGTACGAGAGGGGAAGGTCATGAATTGAGTACCCCACTCGCCCAATCAAAGATCGGCTTCTACTAATCATGATATGATTTTTATTTACATTATATACTTTTGTTCTGATTATTAAACTAACTTTACTTTGTGATACACGCAAGTATAGACCAATTTGTAAAAGTTGGAACATTTGATTTCATATTTATTTGAAAATTGTTTTTGATACTCGTCACTTGAAAATGTGAGTTTGCATGTACATTAATCAATTTATCCCAACTCATGTAAAAAGGCCTTCATCCACTGGTATTAAAAGAGTTATATCACTTAAGCAATTAGCCTTATGGTATTCATGCTTATCATAGCAAGTGCTCACCTAGTACTCCATGGTAAGCCAAAAGAAATAAAAGAATTAGAAAAAATGCATGATCCTACAGATGCAAAATGGCTAATGCAACACATGTAATATGCCATTTTAAATAGGCTCGGCTATTAACATGTGTGTGTGTCAATTTCCGACCACACTGCCAATCAAGCATTCAGCTGGAGAACACTAGCAGAATAGATTAAGCCCGAACAACCTGTCACAGAAAGAAGAGATTCCGGCGGTGGTTCGTCCACCCGGAGGCACTCTGACGATTAAGTCAGTTATCTCTCACAGATAGAAAAAGTGCTTAACTCACTATTCAGAGCATAAAAGGCATACCTTAGATCCCATGAAGGTGCCTCTCTTTTATAGCCAACACAAACCTAGTCCCAATAGAAGCCTAGCTTCAATGGACTTAGGATTACTGTTAATCTTAGACTCCCAGTAAGATTGGAATAAACTCTCTAAGAGTCTTATCTTTATCCAAATGAAGTCCTCTCCTATTCTAAGATTCTTGTCCCTTATCCGTTTATCCCAAATTCTGGTTTCTTCGCAAATAACCTCGGCCTAGCCGAGATGATCTCAGCGTTATGACCAGGACACGTGGCACCTCGGCTGGCACTTCGGTGACACATTGGCCACGTGTTGTCATTCAAAAATTATGTCCCCACAACATGGTATATGATTCCATTCAAGATATGCGATAAAACACGTATTCAAGTAATGAATTCTAAACATTTAATTAGTATAATGAGGCAAACCTTGGATGCATGCAAGACAATGGATACGAATCATAAGAATGCTAATTTGAAAAATGATGTTCTATAATAACCATCATAAGTAAATAAGTAAAAGGGAGAAAGAAATGGGGGTTGGAAGACATACACACTTATTACACTATTTGCCCTCATGCGAAAGGGTTCGAATGAATGTCCAAATGTCCAAAATAAACTAACTATTACAAAACCAAATGAATAAATAAATAACTAATTAGCTAAGTTTTTACAACAAAGGCTAATAATGAATAATAAACTAGCTACCTAATTTAACTAGCTATAATAATTACAAATAAGCCAGTACTACAACAATACCAATTACAACAAGAATAATTTACAACACTAATTACAACAATAATATGAGCAATAATATTACAAGATTTAATATGAACTAAAGATGCACGGTTTTCAGAAGCTACTATGTCTGCCTTCTATGCAATTGCTCTGTTTCATCCTCAGCCACTGCTTCTGCCAAAAATGCATTGCTTACCAAAACATTGGGGCCCGGCCGGCCCCCCAATGAGGCCCGGTTGAGCCCAAATAAGGCTGGTTGTGCCTTAATTTCATGCAAAACTTGTTTTTGTGCTCTAAGGTGAAAACAGTGCAGACAGAGCATCTTAAGCCCTGTTTGTCCCCCCTGCTCTTTTCTATCATGTGGAACTTCAAGAAAAGAGTGGATTTGGTTCCAAAATCATCAACAAGCACATGTTGGTGGCTTGATGATTTCGAACACAACTGGACAAAAAATTAATAAATGCAATGAAAGGTGACCGCCTCTCCCCCTTATCATAAATTTAGCTCAAAGATGAAGGCAGAGACGCTTCAAAGTTCAGTAAAACATCATGAATTGACGTATGACGACCCTTGACATGATGGATTCAGTATAACGTCTGGCCGAACCCAAGCAATATAACTACTCATTTTCTTTATGTCGGTTGACTTGCTTTTAAGTCAATTTTATTATCCTTTTTTATTTACCTTTCCATTACTTAATCAATTTGTCCAATAATGAGAGTTACGTCCACAAAAAGGAGAGAAGCGTCAAATGAGAAGTTGTTTTCGACATTAGAGAGACGTAATGCCCTGATAATGAGCCTCCGAAAAGATTAAACCATTTAGCATTGTATGTATCTTTCTCATGTTTAAATAACATTTGGTTGAAACAACTCTCAAAAGAAAAGAAAAACCAAGGAAGAATGAAGGTTGCAGAAATGATTATGCAATGTTGATTTACTACACAAGTGAAACTCTTTACATGGAATTAAGTAAGAAAGAGCTATCAACTCAAATGACTCAGTGTCTAAGACCTAAACAACCAAAGCCATGAGGACTTATAACACAACAATCATAATATTCAAAGTATAAACTATTTAAATAAATTAAAACAGCCCTAAAACAACTCGTAAAGTGTAAAAAACAGTAGCTAAAACCATGTTAAAAGAGCACAAAAAGATAGGCAAAAAACAAAGAGATACAAAGCTAGTAAACAAAGCTAAGGAGGGGTGGCTAACCCTTTCACTTTTGGGACTTCTAAACCATATTTTAGTCTATGAAAATAGTCCAAAAACAGTCCCAAAATAGTGGCTAAAATTAGTGAAATAAGTGGGAAACACAAGGATATAAGCTTGGAATAAGGTTCAAGGAAGGGTGGTTAACCCCTCCACCTTTGGTAGCTCTTAAATCACAAATTTCAGCCTACAAAACAGTCCCAAAATAGTGTACAAAGCATGTAAAAGAGAGAAAAAGAGTAAAAGAGAAATAAGGAAGAAGATGCAAAAGTTACATCTCTTAAAAGAGAGGATGCTTGTAGTTAAACAAACTTGATTCCAACACCCTCAAGTTTTATGAAATATGGTTTGAAACTTCAACAAAAGCTTCAAGAACAAGATCTAATGGTGTATGTGTTGTGTATGTATAGCTAAAGAAGGTTTGAGGGTCAAAGGAGGAAGAAAGATGGAAGGAGGTCTATTTAGCTATTTAAAGCTTTTGGAAATTTTGCTAACCTTGAATTCTGAAAGAAGAGGCCCTATTTATAGAATTTGAGCCAATTAGGTTGAAAATATCTTCAAACAAAGACATTTGTTCAATTTTCGCCAACTGTCTGTCTAGCGCCATTGAGACCGGATCGGGCCTCAAAATCCACGACCAGGCCCAAAAACACACGGCCAAGTCTAAAAAGAAAGTCTAGAAAAGTTTTCATTGAGGCCCGGCTGGGCCTTAATGAGGCATAGCCGATTCTAAATGGACTTGGTCGGGTCCAAAAATCTATATTTCAGGCCCGATTTCAAATGGGTATATCTTCCTCATCCGGACTCAATTTTAAGTGATTCTTGAGTCTAGATTGAAGCTCCGGAAGCCTACTTTTCCAATGGTAGTGGCCTCACATCTAAATTCTAAGTGTGCAAAGAGATATGCCTAATTTAGTAAAAAATGCTCACTCTTTCTCAACGGTTTGATTCTCAACTTCTTCCTAAACTAGTTTTCTTCTCTCCCCTCCTATTTCCTTTAACTCCAAGCCTATAAATAAAATGTTTTGAAAGATTTTTCAAAGAGTTCACCTCCCTTCCATTTATTTCCACTTTGTCCTTACTCGGTTTACCGAAAAGTGTAATATTTTAACGAAATGCGAGTCTTTTTGGAAAAAAGGGTTTTAAGGTCTAAAATAGTTTGGCCAAAATGCGGTGCAAGGTTTGGGATTAAAGCTTGAATCCAAATTTCTTCACTGAGAATTCAAAAGATTGCACAGTGTAACTTTCATCATCGAGTGTTTGGAATAAAACGCTCAAGTCTTAAAGACAATAAAAAATGAGGTGTCTACACTAGCCTATATATATGATGATGTGTAAATGTATGTATATAAAGTTTAAAATTTTCTGTCTCATATAAGTCTGCACAGCTCAATAGACATTGTATATTTGTTATTTGCTTCCTCTAGCCCCTAATAATATGTGAATCTGTCTTAGAGGCCTTCGGTAATCCTAAGATTACTGGCCGATTATAATACTAAACCTATAGGAGCGAGTTTGGGTCGTGACAAATATAGTGCTAGTCGGGGAGGGTTAGCTTCCCATATATGAAGTCTCTTAAAGTCGTGAGGGGTTAGCTGTTAGTTTTTGCCTAACTCCAAAGCAGATAATATCGTGCTAGTCAGGGAGGGTTAGCTGTTTCATTTAGTGCTGTCTGTGGGAACTCCTTGCTCAAACAGCCAGTCCACTAGGGAGTTATATGGGTGCACTATCCCACATCACTCTATGAGAGATCACAGCTCCATTACATAAGTGGACTAACTCCTTTAGACTACTATGAGGCCTTTTAAAGCCGTAAGGGGTTAGCTGTTGGTTTTCACCAAACTCCAAAATGGGCAATATCGTATTAATCAGTGAGGGTTAGCTGCTTTATATACAAATGGGATGTTATGTATTTTGGTACAACTTTACAATTTAAGATTTTATGTGGTCAGTCTTTGATTTAAAGAACTCTAGAAGAGTATTATAATGAATGTCGAGTGGTCATCCATTGAAAATTGACCATTCATTCCCCTTTTTACCTAAGGGATAAAAATTGAGATTTGATTAGGTTCATGGACTACTTCACTTTTAATAAATGACCGTCATATTATTTTCAAGAAAATTGAAGATAAGAACATCAATAATGAAATTCAATTGGATGACCTTCATATTATTTTTAGGATAAATTACAAATACAATCCAAGATATGTACTTAAAATACAGACTATCCTTTATAATTTTAAAAATTACAAATGCTCCTTTATCTAAAATTTAACAAAATTAACAAAAAAATAAAAATAATATTCTCAATCATTGTCCTATACAATAATAAAATTACTTGAATTGTTAATTGAAATGTATTTCTAACATCATTAAAAATTGTTTATTAACTTGGTGATTTATTAATAAAAGGAGTTATTTGTTATGAGATTAGAAATCTGAAGGAGTAAGATATAATTTTCAAAACTACAGGTGCAATTTGTATTTTAAGTAATTCCCATAAGATATATTCGTAATTTATACTAAATTTATAATTTAAAAGTTAAGCATTACTTATTTATAAAGAGTTTTTGTTAACAACTAACTATTTTTATTTTTATTTTTATTTTTATTTTTATTTTTATTTTTATTTTTTGGAAGTTGCTGGGCTAACAAAAATTCACATTTGATATCCCGAGCTTGTAAAGCCCAACTTTGCTTACATAACTTGTAACAACCCCAACCCATAATTAACGTATAATCCATGATTAAGAATGCTAAGGTTTAAGAACGAGAACATGCGTTAATTGTGCATTTTGTATATGCTTTGCATTCTTATCTGTTAATCGTAGGAAACTGTTTAGAATTCTGCTTTGTCCTATTAATTGAAGGCCTTATCAGCCACTGATCATGAGATTGACTAAGTTTATGTGTTATTTAGAATTTTTGGAATTTTCTGGTAAGTTTTATTAGAATTCAATTCGGAATCAAATAATTAAAATAAATTAATTATTAAGTTGAATCAACTTTGCTCTAATCACAATTAATTAGCCTAAGCTAATTAAGCATATAAATAGGCCACTTATAGTTGAGTAGACTCATTCCTACCATCATCTTGAGCAACAAAATGTGAGAGAGAGAGAGAATTGGAGTGAGAGTAACAAGTTGAAGAAGACTTGGAGGATTTGACTTGGAAACTCACACAATTAGCCAACTAGAGTTCAATTAAGCATCTAAGGTAAACAATCAAGCCTCTAGTCTTGTAATTTAATTGGTTAGTGCATGCATTCAAAGAAATTGGGCCATGAAATGCATAAATTGAACTAAGGAAGCAGTAAAGAAGAGCATCTCATGCATGAATACATAATTCTCATAATTTTGCAAGTTGATTCTAAAAAATTTCCGCATGCATGTCCATATATTGGTTTTGTTTAAGAAACCCAACATGTTTTTGACCTCAACATCTCATTTGCTCATGATTTGGAAACTTGGAGCTCAAATCACCCTATGCATATCATATTCATTTTATGTTTTCATAATTCAAGTCTGAGTTTACTCAATTGACAAGCTTATGGGCATTGATTTCATGAAATGATCTTTAATTCTCAATGTATTTCAAGTTTAGACATGTTTTTTGGAGTTTTAGCCCAAAAGAACAGGATTTATGGCTTTGAATTTGAGTTTTGATGCTTGAGTGCGAATCTAAAAATTCCAGAATTTTGCTTTCCGCTCGACTGACATAATTTGTGCTCGAGCAACCACTCTGTGATCTTGCACTTCCCCTCGAGCGACCAGAAGTTCGCTCGTGCATGAAATGCAAGCTCCCAGAAGTTTCATGTTTTTGTAGACCGCTCAAGCAACAAGAGTTACGCTCAAGCAAGGACTTGAGTTTCATGCTCGAGCGACCGTCGAGCGAGCATCGAGCGAAAAAAGTAAGTAACCAGTACTTTTGCAGAGTTTACAAACCGCTCGAGCGACCACTCATATTTTGCATGTCCGCTCGAGCGAGACCCCTGTTTTCAGTAAGTTTCCTTAAATGTTTTCAAGTGTATTTTTGCATCTTCAGTTCATCATAGGCATTCCTAGGCCAAGATTAAGACACAATAATGAGGATAAAAGTAGAAACACACCAAGATAAGATAGTAATAAGTTAACAATTCGGGGTGTGTAATTCAGTACGTATTCGTTCTGTATCTGTGTAGGTCATGCACTGTGAGCTATTCAATCTGTCTGCTTTTGGAACTATCTGTGAGTAATAACTCTATAAAGTTATGTTTAACTTTATTTATTTTCTGATGATATGAAATGATCAATTTTGTGAAATCCTATGTTTTGTATAAATGAATGATTGTCCAAATTTCTGAAATGTATTCGTGACATCCTTAGCATCATATGATACGCGTCACATTATGGGTCATCGGTATGCCTTTATTGCCGTCCCTTTATGGGTCATCAGAAACGTCTCTATGCACATGAGTCATCAGAATGCCTTTATGATCGTCCCTTTATGGGTCATCAAAAACGTCTCTGTGCGCATGAGTCATCAGAATGCCTTCATGGCCGTCCCTTCATGGGTTATCGGATTTGTTAACGCTAATGGATGTGCCACGCACTATAATGTGAAATGTATGGACTTTGAATATGAAGATGACTACATATATGAAACTGCTTCCGTTTTGACATCCAATCATTTGTAAGACTTTGTTTCTTTATGGACATCATTCAGTAAAACCTTTACTCTGTTATTATTTACTGGGTTTCCGCTCACTATGTATTATTTATGTATGTAGGTGAGCAGGCGCGTGACCAGGCCCAAGCTGTTGCCTGGGGAGTTAGGTCAACTAGCCAACGTGTCTCCTGTGGAGGTTCCCTTTTGAGATCCAATCAAGTTTTTGAGTCTCTAGGAATTTTGTACTTTTTGATGTTTATGTTTTATCTAAACATATTTTGGAAGTTCTGTATATGTGGCTTTGGTGACGTATGACTAATGTATTTATATAACGTCACTCCTATATATTGAAGTTTAAGTTTTTGTTCCATGTATGTTTGCACAGCTCTATGGACTATGATTATTTCTATATTTGCTTCCGTAGCCCCATATCATATGTTTTTCATGCCAGAGGCCTTTGGTAGTCCTAGGATTACTGACCAATTACGACGCTAAACCTACAGGGGCAAGTTTGGGTTGTGACATAACTATTGATGGTCTTGGGAGATTCTATTTGCACCCAAAAAATATTAAGTATTCCTAATTTTTTAATACACTCTATTAAATTATTTAGGGTTATAATTTATTCTTAATGCACCCTATATTTTTTTCCTAAATTACCTTTCAAGGTACACCCAAATAATAAACAAATCAAAAACTCAAATTACACGGCTTAAAAAAATCCTTAAATAGATTTCTCATTACATATTCCTTTTGTACATATATAAAGAATGACAGCACCGACGAAGAAAATCATGAAACACATGTCTCTCTTCATCTCTACCTTGTCATTCTCTTCTAATATGACAATATTAATATATGATAATATCAAATAAATATATATACACATTCATAGATATGATTTGTAAACTATTTAAATCATTGTTGTTTTGGTAGTTTTTCAAAAATAACCCCATTAATGACCAATCCATACATGATTGTCACATTTGAATATATGCAACGATGGTATGCAAAAAGAAAAAGGCAAGAAAGAGAAAGAACAAAGAAAATCAGAGGCATGAAGATGTTTAGAAGATTGGCTTCATGAAAAATTAAGAAGCTTTCAATGAAAATACAATGGCACATATTGTGTTTTTTTTTTTTTTTTGTAAGTAATAACACAATAACAAAAAATGATACTGATAATAATGAAGAGTTTTGGTGGAGTGAATTAAGGTTTTGAAGTGAGAAGAAAATAAAATAATTAAAACTTGGGGAAGAAAAAGAATACATATATAAGTTGTTTATGTGCAAATAGAATCATCGATGATCTTGTATATCACCATCCTCTCCTAAATCCAAAAATCTGGATAGGTCCACCAAGCCCAATCTTATGCCAAGAATGGTCCGTTCACTTGGTGCCTTAAGGATATGTGTCTGAAGCGAGTATGTGTTGGTTTATCTTTGTAGTTGAGGTTACTTTACAAATTTAAATTTTATAAATTTTATATGAAAAAAAATTAAATTAAAAAACATTCATTCTATTTGGTTTTCAGTTCTTAAAGGTAATTTGAGTTTTTTATTTTTCATATCTTGTTGTTTTTAGAATTTTTTATTTATATTTTAATCAATTTTTTTAATTTTTTATCTTTAAATGCACATAAGATAGATGTACTTAAAAAAATAAATTGTCAAAAAATCAATGAAGAAACAAATATATATATATATATATATACTGAATTTTTATATATTTGGTGATTTTTTTTAAAAAAATTATAAATATTTTTAGATTAAGGGGTTGTTTGGGGTGTTCTAAATAAGTGCATTTTTTGACTTTTTATGAAATATGAATTGAGTATGAGTTGGGTTTGAAGTGATGTGATAGAGAGGTAATGTGACTTAAATAAGATGATGTGACTTAAATAGGATAATGACTTTTTGACTTTTTGAATTTTTTTGAGGATGCCAAACTTGGCCCAAGAGAACCAAAAAAAAAAAAATCAAATACTATTTTTAAAAACTGCTAACCAGAGCAATTTAAACTTTGCGAATCCCTATTTAATGGAATCATTAAAAAAAAATTTCAAGAATTTTTTATAGCTTGACCGTGTGGGATCACCACAGCTCAAGTAGTGTCGGCCGGGTGGGTTTCTCTTAATCCTGAAGAAAGGCTTGTCCATTGACCTTCCACTCAACTACCAAAGTCGTACCGTACAACATCGGCAGGGCACTTTCGTAATTAACGAAGTACTTGATGACTAGAATCATCGTTTCCCTCTTTCTGACATGTATAAAGTCTTGATTTGTTATTATTACAAACCCCAAGAAATTCTGAGAAGAGAAAGTCGGGTTGGAAAGAGGTCCAATTCCAGATGGGTATTGTGAGTTTTCTCAAGTTTGGTTTGAAGTGCTTCTTCGATTTTCTTGCTTGGTATGAATCATTTGTTTTCTCTGGCTACACTAAGAAAGTGAAAGAAATTTTTTACATTATTTACTTACTTTATCTTTACTCCTCTGTTTTTTTATTTTCTGTTCGAATGTCCAACTTTCGCGTTAGATATACTAGCCGATCTTTGTGAAGTTGATTTTCAGCTTTATCTCTATGTTTTGTCCCAACCTCATTTGTATATACATATGTATGTGTATGTGTGTATACATATATATATGTACGTACGTACGTATGCATGTAGATACATATACATATAATCTTACGTATTCTTGTATTTTACTTGCAGGCCTCTCTTTGCTCTGGTCTGTCCTCTGTAAGCTCTCTCTCTCTCTCTAGCTTTTGATGACCAAAGAGTAAAGTTGTTAACTTTGTATGCTAATGCGATTCAGAAATTTAGGGTTTGTTTGGCATGTACTAAATAAGTCAAAAAGTCACTATCTTATTTAAGTCACATCATCTTATTTAAATCACATCACCTCTCTAACACATCACATCAAACTCAACCCAAATCCACCAATAAGTCAAAAAGTACACTTTTTTAGGACATCCCAAACCAACCCTTAGTGCATTCATAACTAAAATTTTTAGAGTCAGTAATTAAAAAAACAAAAACACAAATGAACATAACCAAACACCATAATAAATAATTAAAATAATTATCACAATAGCTCATCACATAATCCAATATAATAAAAATCACAGAAGTCATAATTAGGCATATCATATACACTTTTTTTCTTAGGTTTTTTTTTATAAAATTAATGAGATTTGGTGAGAAATAAACTGATTGGTTATAAAATTTTTAAAATACCGATATTGCCCATTAAACTAAAAAGGAATAAAAAATTTCACCTATATTTCTCCCATGCTTACTTATATGTCTCGCATGCTTGTTTTTAACTTATCCTTCCAAACATGGCAGTGAGAATTTTTTTTTTTTTTTTTCCTGACCTGTTATAATCCTTGTTTTAATAGATTTTGCTTTGTTATATTTGTTGATCTGTTTGACAGATATGCCTCAGTTTGGGCAATCGAGAGTAATTCCAACTCAGACATGCGAAATTTGGTGGCATATTGGATTGTTTTCTCTTTGATTTCTCTCTTCGAGCTTGCTTTTGTGAAACTCATTGAATGGTAATTAATTATGCTACTATACTCTAGTTACATACCTCATTTTTCTTTCCTTATTTGTTTGAGAAATGATAATTGTAAATTTCAAAGTTTTCTTCACCTCCTACGTTCAAACATTGAACGAAAATTATAATCAGCTTGCTTGGTTAGGTATTTCAAAAAACACTTTTCAGAAAATTTTACATTTTTTGTTTTTCGTGTTCTTTTTGTTTTTACTGAATTTTTTTATTATTTTAAGCAATTTTTTTTTTTTACTTTTTAGACATAGCTAACATAAATATACCTAAAAAGTAAAAAAATTGTGAAAAAAATATTTTAAAAATTCACTAAATATCAAAAATACAAAAAAAAAATACGAGAATTCAGTACATTTTTTATATTTTTATGTATTTTTTAATTTTTTAAAATATTTTTTTATAAATTTTTTACTCTTTAGATACATCTAAGTAAGGTGCATCTAAAAAAGTAAAAAAAAATGTTTAAAATTTTAAAAATATTCACTAAAACCAAAAAAATACGAAAACCAAACGACTCAATTTTCAAAAAACTTAATCCAAAAAATTCAAACCAAACACACTAAATGTAATCCTAGACAAATGAAGAGTTGCTAGGGTGAAAAAAGTCATATATAGGAGAACATGTCTAGTAGTCTACCCTTATAGAGCAGGGGATCTCTATACCTAAATCCCTGGGAAATTCTATTTCCACACACTTGATTACGTCAGTGCACATTTTTTCTCAATACACACACTTATTAATTTGTTTATTAATTAATTTTCTCAATTCATACACTAAAAATTACAATTATATCCTTCAATCATAACTATTGTACACACACCATTTAACCCTCATTCCACGTACCTGTATCCCCTTTGTCCATCCTTCTCAATAACCTCAATTTCTTGGCTACCAGAGTTCCCAAACTAATTAATGCCTTCAATAGGTATGCCAGACAGCCCTTGAATTGCTTCATCCCAAAAATTGAAACTTCATTTTCACCAAATTGGGTTCGAATTAACCCATCATAGAGAACCGAACCGCCATTTTCATCGTTGAATTCACTGAACCAAGCTAAAACCGGGTCATCCTCGACCAGTGCACTCTCAACACATCCAAACAAACTGTAATTCTTGCAGGAAAGTTGGTTTGGACCTCGATTTTCACCACCATTTCCACCAAACAGACTCTGAACCTCCACCTCAGTCACTGCCGCCAGATTGTGTTGCGATTTAGGTAGATCCACCACCGCAGCACCAACTCTCGCCACTGCCTTCATGAGCCCTAAAAATGTAAGAAGTGACAAACAATGAAAAAACTATGACCACTAGATAAACACATGTCAGTCTACATTTTTTTCGATTTTCAGTGCATTAGAGTTTTTGTACACCTTTTATTTAATTGATTTTTCACAAAAAAAATACAAGAAGTTATCTCCTGAAGTAGCTGTACAAGTAGAAGAGGAGAACTAAGCATAAAGGTTACATACTACAGAGCTACCGGAAACATTTTCAGATGAAATCAGTGTATTAAGATTTTTTTTGTTTTAAAAGGATGTGTACAGAGAATTCTGGTATAATATTATGGATGTGTTTTGATATCTATTATAGTAATTTTGTTTTAGGACACAATTGTCATTGAAATAAAATTTCATTAAATGTGTGTATATGTGTGGAAATAGAATTTCCCTAAATCCCTGGCTTGATGTCCCTAGTCCCCGATACACTTCTAATCATTCCTCAAGATTTTTGTATTTTGAGATTTTCAACTTAAATCCCCGTCCTCAATACACTTCCAGCCACACGATCATGTCTCAAGTTTCCTATAGTTCAAGTTTTCTACCTCGGGGATCCTTGGCCTATATTTGTTTATCCGTTGTTGTGTGCTCTTAAATGGAAATAATTTATCTGTGTTTTGCATCTTTTTTCTAGAATTGTTCGATTTATGTAACCAGATTTCATTATTAAGACGGTAGATTGTGCTTTCTAATTCCCTTCTTTGTGCGTGTCAGGCTTCCATTCTGGCCTTACATGAAGCTAATGGCCATTTGTTGGTTGGGGATTCCCAATTTTAATGGCGCTTGTTATGTTTACGACTGCCTGATTCGTTCATTCTTATCTGTGAATCTACAAGGAGTTATCAAACGCTTCATTAAGCACAAGGATGACCTACCTCTCAATGCAGAAAGCTTTCTGGCTGTGGCAGAGAGGTACGTTAAAGAGAACGGATCAGAAGAGTTGAAGAAACTCATTGATAGATCAAGGCATACGAAACCTAATGTTGACGAGGAAGAAATAAAGGCAGTAACAAATACAGAGGAAAAAGAAACAGCCACAGCAATCCAGGTAAAGTTTCTTATGCTGCTCTTAAAAACTATGAATTTTTTATGTTTCTGTTGTTAAATTTCAGTGGGTCGCTACTAGGGGTAATATCCAATGTTGCGTGGACTCTTCTATTCCCA
Source organism: Camellia sinensis (assembly GCF_055761805.1). Classification (NCBI taxonomy): domain Eukaryota; kingdom Viridiplantae; phylum Streptophyta; class Magnoliopsida; order Ericales; family Theaceae; genus Camellia; species Camellia sinensis. Next base: position 46,424,803 of record NC_138962.1, on the reverse strand, counting down.
TATAGTGTACCTCTATCTATCAGATATGACAAGGGGAGGGGGTATGGGATACATGTCCCATCCCCATATCCAAACTATATGCTTGAATTATCTAATTTTAACAATGTTTGAAGTAAAAGAAGCTCACAATTTATAGTAACCAAAATTCCTTGCCTCTTATTAATGGGAGATAGAAACCCTTCCCCCTTCCCTAAATTTCAATTGCATTACATTCCAAAATATCTTATGTCAGGATATAATACAATATACAATATACAATATACAATATATAATATATTTTAATGTTTAGGGCATATCCATGTACTCATTGAATTTTGGATACACATCTCAAAAATCTAAGATTGTGGATTTAGGGAGTTTTGGCATTTGAATACATACCCACATCTGATGGGTATGATTGAGTTTAACAAAGGATTTGTTTGTGCAACAATGATTAAAGTGTTGGAACACGATTTTATTTAATGTTACCTACAACGTGGATTGTTCTGGTACATGGAACGGGAACAGAAACGCGGTACGCCATATGCCCTAAAATGTGGTACGATTGGGGTATACTTGTATATATTATACTTAAGAATTAAAGGTACTTCTAGAGTAATTTTTTTTCGACTATTAGACATCCAATAAAATGTAATATTTTCTATGAGCATTATGACCCATTTTTTGATGATTTTGTTTTGTCAAAACTTTACTCACCTTAGATTTTAGTTCATTATATTTGATTTTTTTTCTCCTAAGGTAACATTTAAGGACATATATTGAAAAAAAACTTTTGGGATTGCTTTGGATCAAAATTTACCGTTTGGAAATGGAAGTGTACCATGTTTCGGAACGTATATACCAATATGTAATTCACTAGGGTATTAGCGTTTTCTAGTAACATTGTAATCCTCTATGAACCATCTTTTGTGTTAGACATTCAAAGAGCCTAATGTTGCCAAGGAGGATGCTAAAGCAGTGGATCCAACGGAGAAAATTCTGTCAGATTCAACACAATGGGTAAGGTTTACAATGTTATTTTCTATCATATTTTATATTTTTATTTAAAGACAACCACTGATGAACCATCTTTTCTTCTTTTCCAGTCCAAATTCGAAGAGCCTTATGTTGCTAACAAAAATGCCAAAGCAGGGGAACTAAACGAGAAAAATCCCGCAGCTGCAACAGAACAGGTAATGTCTCCTATTGTATTTTTCGTTATATTTCGGTACCTTATGTGCTGCAATTTTCCATTCACTTTTTTGTTCATATATTCAACCCATTTCTCCTATAGTTGGTTTTTTGTTGGTTTAGTTGTACTACTATATTAACGTGCACTATCTTTCTATAGTATTCATCGTGGTTGTTAGAATTGTGTGATTCACGATTCGATTCATATGATTCAATATGAGTTTCAACCAAAATGGTTCGAATAATGTTGTTGAAGAGTGAATGAAACAATTCAATTTTTGATTTGCTATGGCTCACTACGATTCAGTTCTGTTTTTTGGTTTTGTTTGGCATAATGTAAGAAACGATGTCATTTTAAGGAAAGCAAGATCAGCAGGAATACTTGGTAATCAGCCTCTGGTAATTACTTATTGCAGGTTAACTGTGTAGAGCTAAATCTTATTCAAACGGAAAAGAAAACAGTTGCAGCAAGCGAAATCATAGAAAAGATGGTGACACAAGACGTAAGAGAGAACAAAGTCGTGGAGGTACCTGCACCGGCAGGTGGTGGTGGAGAGAACAAAGTCACGGAGATGCCTGCTTCAGAGTATGTTCAGAGAGAGTGGACAGCATGTCAGTTGACAACTATGTGCGAGAAAAACTTTCAGTCTCATCTTCAAGGGAGAAAACACAAGGCGGAGTTTGCAGCAGAGGACAAAGAAATCCAGGTAAAGTTTCTTAATGCTGCTGCTCAAATCCATGAGTTTTATCTGTTTCTGTTGTGAAATTTCAGTGGGTTGCTACTGTTAGTCTTGCTTAGATTGAGGGGAGAGACCCACTCCTCCATTGGGGTTAGAATTTGGAAAGAGGAAAAATTCATTGTCATTTTTATGGAAAATTACACTAACCTCCCCTGAGATTTGGAGAAAATACAACAAGCCCCACAGTTTTGGCATAATTACACTGGCCTCTCTTTGATTAAGATTAAATGGACCAAAACTAATACAGATGGTGTAAAAAGTCAAAGATAAACAAAGAAAAATACACATTTCAATGTAAAAGGATGACAATATTTTTTCATCCATATGACTAATGAAATATTAATGAAAATGGGATTTAAGTATCGTGTGAATTAAAATCTTAAGGAAAACTAAATGTAATTATGTTAAAATTGTGGGACTTGCTGTATTTTATCCAAACCTCGTGTAATTTGCCCTTGTTTTTATGCATCAAATTCTACTTAGAGGACACAGGCAAACTCCTTCAATGGGTTAAAATCTGGTAACCGGGAAATCCATGTAGGAGTGATTTTAATTCTTGTGGGCAGCACTATATGATATACTAATGAGCTTGCACTAGAAGGTTTTTATATTTATAGGCTCCGTTTGTTTTGACGTAAAATATTTTACACAAAAAAATATTTTTCTTGTAAATTGATTTTACACATTTTTTTTTTTCTTGGCGTTTGGTTGACACTTGAAACAAAAACATTTTATTGCCTAAAAAGATAAATTTTGATTCAATAAAGTGTCATTTATGACTTTTTATTGAGCTAATATTTATTTGAAAAGGCTAAATGTGTTGAAAAGGTAGTGAGTGAGAGTCAACTTTGTAAAAATTGACTTACGGAATTTTGAAAGGTAAGTCATTTTTGAGAAAATGATGCAAAAATATTTTACTTGCTTTTTGTTCAATCAAACAACGGAAAATGAGTAAAATATTTTTGATAAAATCATTTTATGTTGAAACAAACGGAGCCTTAGTTTCTTACCTCATTTGAAATTGGTTATAAACAGTGTTATATGAACTCTCACTCTTCTATTCCCCAAGTATACCTATATGGGATATAAGTTTTACCTCCATGTCCAAATTGGTTATATGACTTTAATTATCTAATTTTTAACAAGGAAAACTCTATTCATACAGAAAATTTATACAAAAAAATCACAAGAATGATGTGGCAATGCCATTTTTGTAAATAAAAGTTTTTTTGGGTATTTTGTTTTAAAGTTCAAGGTCTATATTGAGTCACATCATTCTGTAAGAAAATTCTATATGAATTTTCTGTTTGTATATCATTACTTCTCTACCAATGTCTGAGGAAAAAGCAGCTAACATTTGATAATAAAGAAAATTTTATAGTCTCTCACATTTGTAGGAGGATAGAAATCCTTCTTCCCCTACCCCAAATCCCATTTAAGTCAAATTAACATTTTTAAATAATATCATCGTACGTCAGGATATTATACTATATACAATGTATTTAAAAGTTTAGGACATATCAGCATATTCATATTCATCTTTTGGATACACATCTCAAAAATCTAAAACCAAGGATTAGGAGGTTAGACATTTGACACATACCCGACACTGATAATCATACCCCATTTGCTATTTGGCAACAATGTCATAACTACAAGGATAGCAAGCCCAGCAAGCATACATGGTAATCAACTTCCGCTAACTACTTATTGCAGGTTAAGTGTGTAGTAGAGCCAAATCTTGCTCAAACTGAGAAGAAAATGGTTGCAGCTAGGGGAATTAAAGAGCAGGGTAAGTGTGTAGAAGATCCAAATCTTGCTCAAACTGCGAAGAAAACAGTTGCATCTATTGAAATTAAAGGAAAGACAGTGACAGCAGCCGTAAGAGAGAACAAAATCGTGGAGGTGCCTGCTGTGACATCTGGTGGCGGGGGGAACAAAGATGTGGAGAGACCTGCTTTGGAGAACGTTCAGAAAGAGTGGACCTGTGCCATATGTCAGGTGACGACCTCGTGTGAGGCAAACTTGATGTCTCATCTTTATGGGAGAAAACACAGGGCTACGTGTGCAGAGCTGCAGGCAAGCAAGCAAGCAAACAAAAACAAGGGCTGCTCATCTTCGACAGTCAATCAGGAGCAGCCAAAAAAGCCCAATAACCAGAATAAAAGTAAGAAACAAGAGGACAAGGTGCAAGTGAACTGGACTAGTGAGCAATACAGACAGAAAGAAGTAAAGAACACTACTGGTTATGGGGTGAATAATAATTCTCAATTATGGTGCATCATCTGTAATGTCAAGTGCCATAGTGAGGTTGATGTGGCTTCTCATCTTAAAGGGAAGAGGCACTTGTCCCAGGTTCAACAGATGTTGGATTCTGTAGGTGGATGGCATTAATAGGATTATGGAGGTAGTTTAGTATATCATTTCTACCTGATTTTTTTGTGTGTTTTATGGTTAGGTAGGGATGGGATTGTACTAAACTTGTCATGGTCCGGTGAACAGAGTCCCTTTCTAATAATGTACTTTATTTTACTGGTGATTGTGGTTTTTAGTTCATCATGGTAGCTTTAGTACAAAAAATGGAGATGTCTGTCTTTCGATACAACTTTAGGCTATATAGAATTAATAGTGGTGGGTGCAAATGCGGTATGTCTATAATTGTAGATCTAAACTTTTTGATGATTTAATGAATGAAAAAGGTTCAATTTGAGAATTGTTTACAATAGTTTTAGCAATTAATAATTTCATGTCAATTATTGAAAAAAAGAAAAAAGAAATAAGAAAAAAAAAAAGTGACTGAAACTTAAAAGTTGTAAGTTGTGTGCTTTACATAATACAACAGTACAAGTGATCTGTGAAGTTTTGCAGCAAGCCAGTTGTATTTTTCTCTTGTGATTTATACACAATTAATCAGGTTTTCATGTGCCTAGGTTTTGGATGATAAGGAACTCTTGTAGGGTATTATGGTGAATAATGAGTGCTCATCCAAGGAAAATTGACCATTCCTTTCCCTTCTTTGTTTTTTTGTTTTGATAAATATCCTTTCCCTTTCTAACTAATGGGATCAAAGTCAGATCTGATTAGGTTTATGGGCTAGTTCACTTTATCATTAGGAAAATTGACCATCTCTCTCTCTCTCTCAGACACACGGGTGCACACAGTAGAAAAAAGGAAAATTGAAGATAAGAACACCAATAGTGGATACAATTGGATGGCCTCCATATTATTTTATCGAAAGGGTTTCACACAATACACACGAGTTCCAAAATAGGTAACCATTAACCAAACTGTCTACTTTTGGGAAGTTGGCATTGCCAGCGATACTCCAGAGCCACCAGGCAAATCCTTCCATTGTTGAGTCACAGTCTTGACCTGAGTGTAAAAATGAACTCCACCCTTGCCTGCAAATCAAAGGAAGCCGACTTCAAAAACCTACTAGTATCTGACATTCTGAACCAATTTATATAACTGATAACGTGTGCAAGCGCGCACATGATTATTTTTCCGAGTAAACTTTTGGAGGAAGATATTTTACCGTAGAAATTCAGATCGCCTGCAAAAGATGCCTTTGAGCCAGTAAATGAGAAAAAGGCTAGAGGAACTGGAATAGGAACATTGATGCCGACCTGAGCCATATTTGGTTAATGTCAGAGGTTTACACACAAATCCAATCATAAATGACATTTTTCTTCAGTAAAACTATGTCTAGGATATCGCGCGGGGGGGGGGGGGGAGACGTAAAAGTAAAATACAAAATTGGACAGGACCCTCTCACTTGAGGTGGGTGTTTCCCACCTTTTTGTGGGTCCCACAGCTCTGCAGAGGGTTAGTGTCCAATTCTGTGATTAGTTTTTGTGCAAGTAGAAGAACTAAAAGGAAAAAGAAAAAGAAAAAACAAACACGTCTAGTTATTTGTGGAACTACTTATCTTTGTCAATATCTTCCATACTCGTAGATAAATAGGCCAAATGCAGTGCAAATATATCAAATTATCATTTCATTTTTAAGGTTCAATCTCCATTTTGTATTCATATGCTTGTAAACTAGACCAAGGACATGATAGAAAGTGCTTAATACCTGCCCAGCCTCAATCTCATTCTGGAATTTCCTCGCAACTACACCAGATGTGGTGAAAATAGCAGCTCCATTGCCATATCTACAAGAGGATAACTCAAACATATGATGATACAATAGTTTGATAATGAAAATTGAGGTGCAAAGATGAGTTATGATAAAGTACTTGTTTTTGTTAACGATGTTTATGGCCTCTTCTAAGCTGTCAGCCTGGACACGGGGAACATGAATATTTATCTCAGTAAATCTCCGTTATAAGCATAAACAATTTGGTTACAAGAGAAGCAAGAGGGATATTATTGACAAACCTTCATGCAAAGAAGAACTGGGCCAAAGATTTCCTCCTGTGTCAAACCCAGATAGAAAATTTTGACAGTCAAACCTCTTCTTGCAGCAAAAATTAAAGATAATCCAAGTTACACTCCAAAGAACAAAAATAAGTCCTTCAAAACAAGAATATAAGATACCTTGTAACATTCCATATCGGGAGTGACATCAGACAAGATGGTGGGACCGATAAAGTTCCCTTGCTCATATCCTGGAACCTATTTGTCATCCATGAAAAATATTTACTTTGATTAGATAATTATCACATTTCTTAACCATAGTGCATATTGGTCTACCAACTAGCTCGTTAACTTGAAATGAGGTCCATCTAGTCAATCTAAACATAGCTTGTTTGGCCAATAAGGCAACAAAATACAGTCAACTACTAGGCATTTGCACTTCTTTGGTGGTGTTGGTGGTTGGTAGGGGGGAGAATCAATGTAAGATTTAGTTGACCAACAAGTTGAAGGGCAAATATGAAGTTCTACATGGAGCATCCTTCGGCTCTTATATAATCATGTTTAGAGTTAATCTAAACTTCATTAGTAATTTTTATGTATTTTATGTTAGAATATATATATTTTTTCTCTCATAAATGGGCATGCAGGATCATGCATCTATTTATATGGATAGATAGATCAACTTGTAGTCCTACATCACAGCTACAACATTCTCACGGTTAGTCAAGGACCTATTAAAAAAAATTTATATATGCAAGTGTTAGTCAATGACCTGGTTGGCCAATTTCGAGAAGGAAATTGATGCAAAAAATTGTGGAACAAGTTTACCTTTATCAATAACAGTAGCACAAGATTATACATTTAAATTATTTTCAATTCTTTTCTACCAGTCATGCAGTGTTGAGAGCAACAGAGATTTCCATCTCATACATAAATCCTCTTCCAGTGACTCTTAATTTCTTATTGCAAGAAAATGATGGTTCATATAGATTAATGTGTGCATACCTTTGTGTCGAAGGGGAGGGTGCAGAACATTTGTAGTAAAATCTATTTTAAACACAGTTTGGAAAATACAAACTTAACCAGCTCAATATTATTATTTATACTTTCTCATTGTTATCCAAATTTCATTATCTACATTTCTAGTAGACAGCTGAACTGTCGACATGAGGAGAATATTGAACAAGTAATAAAAACAAATCATCAAACCATTAATAAGTCAGCAGAATCAGGCAATGCATACAAGTGGCGGGATATGAAAGATATAAACACATACTCTAATATTTCTCCCATCAAGCAATAGTCTGGCACCACTCTCAATGCCACTTTGAATCAATTTGTATATCCGTTCCTTTGCCTGTGAAAATTTCAAAGAAAACATACAATTACAAAGATTTCAAACCAAATCGATACCATGTAAAACATGAGAAGAGTGGACACTTTCGTTGATATGTCCCGCACAACAATTAAAAGTTAATGGTCTCCTTGCGCAACTCATTATTTTTTTAACCAAACTAGCCGTACAGGCATAATGATAAAGTTCTGAATCATGTACGCACCTGTTTGCTAATCACTGGACCAAGGTCTGCATCAGGTTCCATTCCAGCACTTACTTTAAGTGCTTTAGCACGCTCCACTAGCTTATCTTCCCTGAGACGGTTTTAACAGATTTCTATATTAGTATAACAAAGGTATCTCATAACTGTTATAAAACTAAATAAGCACCGTTACACATTCAGCCATTTAAAACTGAAAAATCCTTTTAAAATATGTTAGGGAAGAGGATCTCTTTATGTAGCATGAATAGCAAGACTAAGAAACTTAAATCTTATATTATCACTGTCCTTTACTGAAACTTTCTATTGAGAAGACAAGGTCCTTTTGCTTGATTGCAGGTTTCTGTTGAGAATGCCAGGTCCTTGTAGTTATGAAGAATTATCATCATAGTGATGCCCCTCATATCCAGTTAAGGGTGCACTGAAGCGCAACAGGCTGAAATTGTTTGTGCCTCATTATTTAATTCAAATCCGTTAGAAATGGAATTTTTAAACTTGGTGACACCGCTAATGCTCACAACTTTACTGGGGAAAGCTTTAGCAAGCCTAAACACTTTCTCCCACAATTTTTAATTACAACAGAAGCTCCTTGTTACTTTGAGAAGCCACCTATTAGGTTTTTAGAGTAAAAAATATGCGATATGTTAAAAGGCTACAACATTATAACAAGGTTTCTAAAAATGAGGAAGGTGTTGCTTCAGAGATATTTACCAGATCTCTAATGAGTAATGAAATGGAGCTCTCTACTGCATCTGGAAATGGAGATCAAGATAGCCTTCTAGGAGAGCAGCAATAGATAAGTAGCACTTGTAATGTGACTAAAATCACATGCTGTAACATTTGGAAAAATGACTGCAAAACAGCTAGATCTTGCTGTTGAATAGTTTGATATACATTGTTGTGCCATTTCCTAGCAGCTTAAATTTTTGGGACAGTCAGTAACTTAACATGGTATCCCCATTTGCATTTGGTCCCCATTTGCATTCTTTCTTCTCTCGCTTGCATTGAAAAATCTCTATGTTTGTTTGTTTGCATCCCCATGTGCAAGAAAGACGAGGTTGCATGTGAGGAAAGCTGTTGAATAACTTGATATACATTGTTAGATCCATTTCCTAACAGTTTTAAGTTTTGGGGACAATTGGTAACCTAACACTTCCAATACAAGAGTGGTCTTCAAGGCAGAATCAGAGACGTAGCAAGTTCCATGCAGTCCACTACCGGATTTGCCATTTTCATGTTATGTGTGCGTCAGCATGTAAATGGATTGTAGTGTAACTATGATCACTATTTTGTTAATAAACAGCTCTGAGCTCTCCAGTAATTGTTACCTTAATATAGATAAAGAGATCAACCTTTTGTAGTCTCATAGCTAAATTGCAACATAGTGCCAGGGTCCACATTGCTGAGGGCAAATGCAGATTCTGATGGCTATCTTGATTAGTTTTCTCTTGATGCAATGTGTTAGGTTTTTATTCTTGGCAATCCCATTTGACAAAACTCCTTTCCGTTGTACTTATTTTCGCACTTTCTATTTCAATAAGGCTATGAGTTTTTAGATGCGAATCCAACCCGAATTGTGCCTTGCAGAGAAGTTTGTGATGTTAATACTTTTAAAATTGCCACTTCGCTGATTATGACGGGGATCCAGCTGCCCGGTCAGCTCACAGGGGTCCAAGGGGCAGCTCCCCTTAGCGGGTCCGGGGCAGCGCCATGGCGGGGTCGAGAGGCAGCGCCCCCGAAGCAAAATGCAAAATTGCATTCGAAGTTGCTGTCCACCCTTGCTCGCTCGAGCGAAGGCTGCGTCTGGCAAAAAACCTGAAAGAGATGAATGTACGCTCGAGCGAAGGGTGCGTGGCTCGAGCGAAGCCACTTATGGAAAACACGCGTTTTTGGTTCCTCGCTCAAGTCTTCCTCGAGCGAGAGAGTCTTCGCTCGAGCGAGCTTCGCAGTCCCAGATTTCTATAAGTATCTGTTTTAGTTCAAAACTAGGATTACTTCTCCAGATCTTCTTTTGGATATTAAGGTTTATCCCTGGAGATATTTTGCTAATTTTCTTTGATATTTTGATTAAGTATTCAACTCATGGTTTAAAGAGTATACATCAAAAGATTATTTGTTTGTTCTACACAAAAGAGAAAGTTGTTCTTCGGTGGATTCTGAAAAATTCGAGCCTGAAGCTTTGGTGGATTCCCAAGTGGCTCATCGTCAAGACAATTCCGAGGTGAAGACGGGTTGGAAGAGGCACATAGAGGTTGGTTCAATTCGGGCGTGGATTCACTTAGTAATTGAGAGTATACCTGTGTAATTCATTTATATCTTCTTAGTGGATTGTTTTGTGACTGTTGCCCGTGGGTTTTTTTTTCACAATTGGAGGTGTCCAATTGTGATTTTTTCACGTAAAATCGTTGTGTTGATTTGTCTTGATTGTTTGATTGAGATTGTTGTTTACTGTTTAAAATTGATACATAATCACAAATCAACATCTAGGGGATTTCTAGATTTTTCAATTGGTATCAGAGCAAGTCGTTCTATTTTGTTTTTAAAAAAAAAATTTCTTTTAGAACGAGATCTTGTTTGATTTGTGATAATGGATTCAATACGTGAGGGAAATTCTATGGTTCGACCACCCCTACTTGACGGATCCAATTATTCTTTTTGAAAAGCTCGGATGAGATTGTTTTTGAAATCTATAGATGAAAAAGTTTGGCAATCTGTCATGAATGGGTGGACCGAACCAACAATTACCGTTGATGGAGTATCTTTCCCCAAACCAATTGATAAGTGGGACACAATTGATTACCAAAATAGTAGCTGAAATAGTAAAGCTATCAATTCTCTCTATTGCCCTGTCACACCTGAAGAGTTTAGTCGTATTTGCAATTGTGAAGTCGCAAAAGAGACTTGGGATATCTTACAAACTATTCATAAGGACACTCCTTCTGTTAAACGCTCAAAACTTCAAAGACTCACGTCTAGTTTCGAAACCTTTCAATGAAAGATAGTGAGACCTTTGATGAATTTTATGCGAAGTTGAGTGACATTGTAAATTCCAGCTTCAATTTAGGTGAAAAAATACCAGAATCCAAAGTTGTGGGAAAAATTTTGAGATCCTTGCCCGATCGGTTCCAACCAAAAGTTACGGCTATTGAGGAGGCTCAAGATGTTGACAACCTCAAGCTGAATCACTTGGTTGGAAATCTCCAAACTTACGAGGCACAAAGGAATTTTAAAAAGAAACAAAAAGATATTGCTTTTAGTAGTGCTCATAGAGTTGAAGAGGATTCTGATGAGGATTGTGAGATAGATTCCAAGATTACGGTTACTTTTGTTAAACAATTTAAAAAAACTTTTTTGAAAAAGAATCATAATCTTTTGGAATCTACTTATACCCATAAATCTAAAGGCAAAGATAAACTTAAAATTAATTCTATAGCCAAGAAGGAGAAAGAAAAGATACAAGGGAACTCTGAAAGAGTCTACTGCTATGAATGCCAAGGATTTGGCCACTTTGCTTCAGAATGCCCCACTCGTTTGAAGAAGAAGAAGAAAGCCCTCGCCATCACTTGGGATGATGAATCAGAATCTGATGAAGATGAAAGTGACAACGAAGATCAAGGCGAAGAGGGACATAAACAATTCCTTGCTTTCATGGCGGCTTCCGAAACTGAAGGACGAACAGAGTATCCGGAGAGGCCGGTTGAGAATGCCACTGATGATGAATCCTCGGGAAGTGATGATGAAGAGCTTGAGCAAGCTTATGAAAAGTTGTATAAGGAATCTCTTAACTTATCCAAATTGAATGACAAACTCACTACGAAACTCAAAGCATGTGAAAGTGAGAATATCAAATTAAAGAAAGAGATTTCCGAGGCTAGGAATGATGCCCTTAAGATTTCTAATGATCGACAAGTTATTTGTGCAAAACTCTTAACTTGTGAGACAGAGAGGAATGAGCTACAACAAATCTATGCAACATATGAAAAAAAAAATTAAAACTCTTGAGATGTCTCAAATTGCTTTAGAAGAACTAATGATCAAAAAAGAGGAAGATCTCAAGTGTGCTATGACAACCATTGATCTTTGGAACAAAGGATCAAAGACTTTGGACAATATCATTGGTTCTCAACAAATTTGTTCTGACAAGAGTGGCATTGGCTTTGGTGGTAAGAAAGAGCAAAAACAAAGTGCATCCACATCTTATGATACAAGAACTCAAGGGCAGGGGGAGCACAAGGTTTAACAAGTGGAAAGACTTCTCAATCTTCCTAAAGTTGGTAAGGTCAAAGAAAAGAAGGTACACCCTGTACACCCTGTGTTTATTTGTCATCATTGTGGTATGCATGGTCATATTCGCCCTTACTGTTATAAGTTGCATGGGAAAGTGTCTCATAGAGATGGAAGAAATTCCAACATCTCGCGGGGTAGGAGACACTTCATTGGTAGTAAAGAGATTAAGGGTCATATTAGACCTCGTTATTTTGATTTGCTTGAGACCAATCGTGAACAGAGGTTTTGTTTGTCTAGTCCTAGGAATAGGAATAGGAAGTTGGAAACCAAGTCGAGACGGGTTCCCATTGAAAGGGAAGGGAACCACAACGTCAAGACACCACTCAAGAACCGCAATTCTCACAACTTTGTTCATACTAAAGCGGTTTGGGTGAGAAAACTTGACTTGTGTTAATTTGTTTATTCGTTTTAGATTTCTATGTGTTTTTTTCTGTTTGAGTCACTTAATGTGTGCATGTTTGCTTTCTGTCTTGCTTTGTTTAGAAAAAGAAAAAATAATAATTAAAAAAAAAAACACAAAAAGATTTTTTTAGTATGGTTTTGCAAGCTTAAAATTTTTGAGTGGTCCTTGGTGCATATTAGAATTGATAAGAATATCCATTACATATTAATTTGTGTGTACTTTCTGTTGTCATTACTCATTTTGGAGTGTGTGTTTTTTTATTAGTATGTCTCATTCTGTACACACTCTTGGATTAGCAAATTTTGGAGTCTTCCGCCTTAGTGATTATTTTTTTCTATGGACTTCTAGCATTGTATCTTTTGCTTTTCTAGAGGAATTGACCTATACTAGAATATCATAGGTGATGTTGAGTCTCTTAACCACCTTCCATCTTTTTGCATCTCCACGGCTTTCCCCTCTATTCTTTGTAGTCCAGGCATGAGGAAAAGGCTACATCAGAGTCACCAACTAGGCCATCCTTATTATATACATACTTCTCTGATTCCGTTTCCATACTCTTGAGCGTATCAGCCGCCAATGAGTGTGCAAAAGAAAGAAAAGATGTGCAAAAGAAAAAAAAAATGTGCAAAAGAAAGAAAAAAAAAAAAAAAAAAAAAAAGGATGTGCAAAAGAAAGAAAAGAAAAAGATGTAAAAAAAAAAAAGATTCATTGATTGAGGGGGAGCCTCCGCCTTTACTCACCAAATACCTCTTGATTCCTAGTGGTTTGACTTTCCTTTGTTGTGCTTAAATTCTCTTATCGGAGGTCCAACTTTCAGATCACTACTAGGATTGAATCTAGTGTTTGTCAAACTCCAAGAGTCACACACACACTTTTATCATAGGATCTATGCTTTTCACATAATGCATCACTTTCTTTCATGAGGACTCTTTTATAGACTGTGCACATTGTGTTTTCAAGTAATTGTGTTTCTTGGATAATCTTGTGTGTTCTAATATTATTTTTGTCGTTTTCTTCTTGTTCATTGTTTTTAGTGAGGGGGAATTTGGTTTATCTTAGCAAGAGTTTGTTAGCATGGACACTTTGATTTGTTTGGTAAGGAAGATTGGCTTTAGTTGTTTAGCATGTTGCTATGCACTATTTGCTTATTATTTCCTTCTTGCATGCCCCTGATATTTACATCATCGTATCATTGCTTGTGTGGTTTATGATCTTGCTTTTGTTGTTTGAGCTTCCTTTGTCAATTCGTGACAAAAGGGGAGAGAAAGTTGTTTTTCATGTGTCTTAGGATTTCATGTATTCATGTCATGTGTTTTCATCTATCCATGCTACATGTTCTCAAAATCTCCAAGTCGCATCTATTCATGTTTTCCATCTCATATTTCAAGATAATCTTGTCATGTATTTATTGCTTTTTCATATTCTCTTTTGGGACTAATAGTTGTTTTGGAGATAGTGACACTAATAGCTGTTTTGCAGATCATGACCTCGAGAAAGAAATTTGCTTTTGTTGACAGTAATGGGTTGGAGTTTTTAGGATTTTATTTGTTAGATGTGTTTTGTCACGGCATTGCCAATGGGGGCGATTGTTAGGTTTTTATTCTTGGCAATCCCATTTGACAAAACTCCTTTCTGTTGTACTTATTTTCGCACTTTTTATTTCAGTAAGGCTATGAGTTTTTAGATGCGAATCCAACCCGAATTGTGCCTTGCAGAGAAGTTTGTGATGTTAATGTTTTCAAGATTATCACTTCGCTGATTATGACGGGGATCAAAAAACTTGAAAGAGATGAATGTACGCTCGAGCGAAGGGTGCATGGCTCGAGCGAAGCCACTTATGGAAGGAGTGCTCGCTCGAGCGAAGGCTGCGTCTGGCAAAAAACCTGAAAGAGATGAATGAACGCTTGAGCGAAGGGTGCATGGCTCGAGCGAAGCCACTTATGGAAAACACGCGTTTTTGGTTCCTCGCTCGAGCGAGAGAGTCTTCGCTCGAGCGAGTTTCGCAGTCCCAGATTTCTATAAGTATCTGTTTTAGTCCAAAACTATGATTACTTCTCCAAATCTTCTTTTGGATATTAAGGTTTATCCCTGGAGATATTTTGCTAGTTTTTTTTGATGTTTTGATTGAGTATTCAACTCATGGTTTAAAGAGTATACATCAAAGGATTATTTGTTTGTTCTACACAAAAGAGAGAGTTGTTCTTCGGTGGATTCTGAAGAATTCGAGCCTGAAACTTTGGTGGATTCCGAAGTGGCTCATCGTCTAGACAATTCCGAGGTGAAGACGGGTTGGAAGAGGCACATAGAGGTTGGTTCAATTCGGGCGTGGATTCGCTTGATAATTGAGAGTATACCTGTGTAATTCTTTTATATCTTATTAGTAGATTGTTTTGTGACTGTTACCCGTGGTTTTTTTTTTATCACAATTGAAGGTGTCCAATTGTGGTTTTTCCTCGTAAAATCGTTGTGTCGATTTGTCTTGATTATTTGATTGGGATTGTTATTTACTGCTTAAATTGATACATAATCGCAAATTAACATCTAGGGGATTTCTATATTTTTCACTATGGATGGTGTTGAAAATTGTTCATTACCAACAGAAGAAACAAGGCTGGCACCAGTCTAAATTAAGAGTCATTTCATCAAGAAACCCCTTCAAGAGTAACCTCTAGTACCGAAAACACAAATTCCATGAAGTGGATTGTGCAAAATAATAGTGTCGTGTAAAGTAACAGTTAAGAGAGCAAATCACTTTCTCATCCATTCCCTTGTAGCTTCAAGATAATAACAATTTGCAATAGGGTCATTATTCTACTCTTTTAGTTTGCAACAGTCAAGAAACAGAGATGAGCTGGATCAAGAAGATCCAATAACAAAACAAGTAGAATACACCACAATACCATGATTTTGATCCACCAACCAAGACCACTGTGCTGAGGGCCATACACCTTTGTCCTGCAGCACCAAAACCAGCTGCAGCTAAAGCATTTAATGTAGCATCCACATTTGCATCAGGCATGACAACTCCATGATTTTTGGCTCCCATATTGGACTGAATAGGTTGAGTGAGCTTGTCAATTGTTTCTATGTCATGTATTGCTTGCTATAAAAGCAATCATATTTGCTTGGGAGAAAAAGTTGCATGTTTGTTAAACAGATAATTGGTGCTAACCTGAACACGCTTTCCTTTGGCTGATGCTCTTGAATATATATGCATCCCAGCCTAAGGAGGGAGGAGGGAGCGTGGGGGGGAGCAAGTCAGAATTTAACCAATACACAAAGTAATACCCACCAAAGTTGCAATAAGTTCAAAACAAGATGAGAGAATGAAATGATTTGATCATGCATATGGAAAAGTCGTCTTTCTAATAACATACCATAGAAATACACTGGCTAAACAGAAGCTAGCATACGTTCTGTCATACATTAACTATTCACTAACTTGAGCAATGAGATGCAGAAGTACATTTACATCTTTATTTATTTATTCTTCCTTTAATTTAAAGGTAGGCATGGGCTAGATGCATTTCTATTGTTATGGGCTGCGAACCCACAATAGCAGTCACATAACTTGACAAAGAAATTGTAATCAACTATCAACGACTAGTGAATTGTGTTGGGAAATGAACAAAAAAGAATAAAAATGGAGGTAGTACTTACTGTATTTGAACCAACAAATGAAATAGCTCTGATATCGTCATCATCACAAATAGCATTAACAATATCCTGCCTCAAATTTAAGTAAAAAGGGAATTAAAAGTCAATTAATCAAGCGTTAAAAAAAAATCCATTCGTTTATGAAATAGAGCTAAAGTGGAGAAGATGTCAAATTATGCATAAAGCATCTGTCAAATTTCATTGGTAACAAGCCACAAGCTTCAAAAATTTAAAAGTGACGAGCAATAAAATATCTCAAATTAATCCTTATGTGGGCAAATGAAAGCTTGTCTCATAGTGATGGTTGAAATTAGAGCATACATTAGTGCCATGAACAATATTCAAAACACCATCAGGTAAACCAGCCTCCTTTGCCAGCTCTGCAAGCATAATAGAAGCACCTGGAGAAAATAGAAACGAGCAATAATAAAAGAATTCTCTTTGCCATACATCAGAAACTTAATGTTGTTTGCACATCATTTGACTTGACACTGACAACAAGTAACATGAATTAAAAGTCAGACATAGATGAGAATGGACGACGACAGGCCTATATGCTAAGAATGAAGACTAAAGAAGTCACATAATTTACAGGATTGCAAAAGGTATAAATTACAAAAGGCTGACGGCTTTTAAGAGACCTTTCTTGTGACAGTCATGGGCAAATTTTCAATACACTATCCTTTTTGATGCCACAAGTGAGAATTTATTGGCAGTCAAAACTTGAGAATCAGACAGACCTCAAGGCTCTGTAAGAAATTAGGTATATATTTACTAATACAAAGCAAATCCAGCATAAACATTCTCAAAATGTAAAGGACTAAGAGCATAAACATTCTCAAAATGTAAAGCACTAAGACAAGGTACCAACTAGATTATTAGTAGTGGTTGATATTCAATTTCAGAGATTGAAGTTGCAGAGGGGATCAATATGCAACACTGACATGGTATAGCTTATCCATGTAAAAATAACTAAAACTGTAATCATTTCCATCCTTCAAGGAAGTGTTGACGGCAGGAATGTGCACAAACAACACCAAATTTGTTTCATACAGTAAACTTGGCCAGAGACGATGTGAACACAAATGGAAAAACAGGTTGTTCTATCACTCCAAGGAAGCCTAAATTTTTTATCCAGTCATGAGCTTTCTATCAGTTAAGGCATGGCTTTTGCTGTTTACTAGATTCGAGGTCTCAACACAAACAGTTGAAGGAACTCTACTTGAGCTAAATCTCTTAGGGTTTAGTAGCAAATAACCTAAACAGCCTATCACCAGCATTACAAGGGTTTTGGTTCCTTGAAATGAATCTCTTAAAGTTACCCTCCAGTATACCTGACAACAGATGACTGTGATAAAGACCATCTAAGGCTGCAGCATGAAAGCCACCTAGTAAACACAAACTGCTTCCAGAAAATTATTTCAAATATTTCTGAACTCAGAATGGACAAAACCACCCAAGATAAAGATAAAGATAGCATATGCGACAATTTTCCTGCATCCACATTATTAATGTCTTTTTTATGTCTGAATCTTGCAATCATGAATAAGTAATGAGCCACTACGATTAGTTTTGCGACCAACTTCAAGGTTAAACACTCTTGTATGTATCAACAACCTCAAAAGTAGTTGTGATCCCAAAATCCTCATCTCCAATTGCTTCACATACCCCTGCATGTTCTCATGCTTTAGATGTAACCTCTTCAGGGCTGGTCGAAAAACTATCCTGGATAAATGTTGTCTATGCCAAAAAAAACAAATATTCTTGCTCAAGAAACTGACTCATCACAGCACTATAAGGGAAGTGACGACGCTATAAGATTTCATAAATCAGATTAGCATGAAGAAATAACAATTACCTGGATCTTTCTCTGATGGCTTTAGAATGAAGGTATTCCCACATGTAGTTGCAACGGGAAACATCTGTAGAAAACCACAAAACAAATCAAATATTTTGAAAAATGAGCACATATATGTTTCCTTCCTTTTGCATGTATATATTAGGTATAGAGAATCTAACAAGTACCATAAAACCGCTACTGATCATATGGACAATCCTTGTTTGGGTTTGGGTTTGGCTTTCCTCAGTTTTCCTTTATTTAGGAGGAAACTCCTTCCAACTTGGACGTGTATGCGCAAAAAAGATCGAAAATCAGTGGATCAGCTTCTCGTTCATTGTGGGGTGGCTAGGGAGTTACACAGCCTGGTGCTATCCTTGTTAGGGATTTCATGAGTTTCACTCACTCCAGATTGGTGTTGAAGCTATTTTCATGTTAGAGAGGTAGCAAAATGAGTAAGAGGAAAAATAAGGCGTGGGACATAGTAACAATATGCTTGATATGGTGTTAGTGGGGGGAGAGAAACTGGAAGTCACTTGATGGGGCTGATCCTTTGGTGCGTATTAGAGTATATTTTTAAGTTCTTGTTTAGTTGGTTACACATAGAGGAAAGACATCTGATGATTCTTTTTTAATTTTGTTGACTCTATGGAACCATGATTCATGAGGTCATGTGGAATATGGTTTTCTTCTTTTGTTTCCTTTTGTACTTCAATGGCACCCTCTTGGCACCTTTTTCTTACCCAAAAAAACAATACTACTTGTGGAAAAATAAAAAAATTATAAAATAAAAAAAAAAAAAGACGAAAGGGGAAAGGGGGAAAAAGGAATAAAAGAAGAGAGATTAATAACACCTTACCCACAAGGGAATCATTGCAGGGAAGTTGAAGGGACAAATCCCAGCACAAACACCAAGCGGCTCTCTGAGGCTGTAGGTATCAATTCCATTTGATACGTTGGGAGCGAACTCCCCCATTTGCAAAGTTGCCATTCCGCAAGCATGCTCCACTACCTCTGCAAGAGAAAAACCATGAATTTAAAGAGTCTAAGCCTTACCATCAAATCATCCCATATGAATAGAGCACAATAACACTAACAACCTAGCCCACGGAACACATCCCCTTGTGCATCCTTCAACGTCTTTCCTTGTTCAGTAGTAATGTTCATGGCAATCTTATCCTGAGACAAGTATGGTGGTTGTCATTAATAACATGTCATAATTTGTGTAAAGTTAATATAATTAGATTTAGAATTGCCAACACGCTTACCATATCTCTCCGAATAAGCTCTTGCAGCTTGAACATAATGCGTTGACGGGTAGTAATTGGTGTATTTCTCCAGGAGGGAAATGCTTGTTTAGCTGCAGATACTGCAGCTTTAAACTCGTCATTTGTTGTCAATGGAAGTTGAGAAACAACTTCTTGTGTTGCCTATAACCAAATTTCTTGCAATTAGATTAAAAATTAAATCCACTATTGATTGTTTACAAAATAACAAGTAGACAAGAAAGAGAAGAAAAAAAAAAAAGGTTGTTGAGGCAATCTAGCACTCACTGGGTTTATAACATCGATGAATTCAGATGATTGCGAATCTACAAAGCGGCCTCCAATAAGATTTGGAACCCTCTGATACCATAAGAACAAGGAGACGTTTAAGCCATTGCAACTTCAAAAAAGAATCAAACTATAATAGCAACTAGAAACAAGACAAATGAAAACAAATTCAAAAAGGCATACGCCATAAACCTCAAAGATAAAAAAAAATAAAAAAAGAAAAAACTTAAATTAAAAAAAAAAAATGAAACCCTGACTTCTTGAAACAAATCTCTAGTTAACTAGCTGACTAAGCAACCCAATTGAATTTCTACCCTTACCTGAGCCCACTCTTATACATCAAAATAGAACAACATAACGATTTATCAATTTATTTTCTATACTTTTCTTCTCAGGTCTCGAAATTCCAGGCAACCAATCGGACACCAATAGATGGAGAAATTATCATGCTCATTCAAATACAGCAGGGTACAATAATTGTTTCGCTTTTTTTTCCCCGGGAAACAAAAAATCAAAAAAAATGAAACTCTTCCTTCGCGAAACAAATCTCAAGTCAACGAAGCAAACTAATTGAACTTCTAATCTTAGCTGAGTCCATTCTTCTACATCAAAATGGAACAACATAACGATTACCTTTCTTATCAGGTCTGGAAATTCTAGTCAACCAAACAGAGAGTGATCGATATTAGATAAGAGTAAAATATCATGCTCATTCAAATACTTGGAGTATAATACTTGTTCCGTTTCATTACAAAAGAAATTTATGATCTACCGGATTAAAAAAACTTCCAGTAAACAATTTTCTGACGAAACAAACACATCTAACCGGAGGGCTGCGTGGTTTCAAAGATGGTTCAGCGGCGGTTGATAGGTGAGAATTGGTGAAGGCGAAGATCTGAGGACTCAAAGACCTCAAGGACCTCGCTGTAAAACACGCAGAGAGAAGGAATCAATTCAGTCAAAGGGTTTATACACAAACTGAATCGATTGTTATATATATATATAGATAGATAGATAGATGGATATAGATGTAGATATAGGCATAAGAATTCGATTATCTATACCTCCTCCTCGTCGAAGTGTGAACCGTAACATCGTGTTTGCTCTAATGATTGTCTGGAGAATTTTGGAGGAGATAGAATAAATGGGACTGCTTCCTCTGCTTGTGAGTATATACTGGCCGAGTAATCATTTTACAAAATTTTCTCCGTCACTCTCACTCACTGACGTGTGACCTATCACATTAGTGGGTCCATTTTTAATTTTTTTTATTATCTTTATTTACACTAATATTATCTTTATTTACACTAATCTTTATCAAGTTTGAATAAAATATTTCGATAAACAAAAAAAAATATGATTCATTGGAATAAGTTATAATGGATTGGAATGATTGTGCTTGTTTGGCAACTATTTTATTTTTAATTTTTAATTTATATTTATAAAAATTTTAAAAATTGTCATAAAAACATGTTTGATAATCTTTTTAATTTATAAATGATTGTCTCAGTTTATAAATTTGAGAGAAAAACATAAACTTGAGTTTACGTTAGTTTTTAAATAGAAATTTAAAATTTTGACTAACAATTTTTTTTTCAATTATAATGTGTATGATCCCATTGTCATAAATAATAAAAAAATAAATATAAATATTTTAGGCCTGAACAAACATATTTTTTAGTTTATATTTTTAAAATTTTTCAAACATTTTGTTCAAACCAAACACGTTTGTAGTTTATGTTTTTCTAAAAATAAACAAAAATCAGTTTATAAAATTTTTGTAAACATAAACCAAAAAAGTAAATGTTATGAAGCGCTAGTATTTAGGGTTTATTTTATTTTTTATTTTATTTTATTTTATAAAATGATCATTTTCTTAGAATGATGGATAATGATTTCATTTATAATATATTTTTTAATTAATCAAACACATTATAATGAATATTTTGATGGAATAATCATTTTATTTTCATTTATTTCAGTGAACAAAACACTATGTAAGAATTTAGATTTTCTCAAGTTGACTATCTCAATTTGAGAAATTGTTTAGTCTTAGTTAGTCTATTTTGAGGCCAACTTTGATTATATGAACCATTTAATCATTTATTTTTTTTAAATACAAATGTAATTTAGAGATATAGGGTGTGTTTGGTTTGTGTTTTGAGATAAATTTTTAAAAAATAATTTGGGAAGAGATTTTAATTTTATTTTTTATTTTTTGATTTGTTTGGTTGTATAGTTTAAAAATAGTTTTGGAGTTTGAGAGTTTGGGATTATTTGATATGTTGTTATAGTTAAGTAGATGTGTGTGAGAGAAAAAATGATTAAGAAGAAGAGAGGAGAAAAAAAAAAGGTGATTGATTGATTTGTAGAAGAGAGAAAGTGATTTTGATATCTTTTTTCAAAAAATTTGAACCAAACAAAATTTTAAAAAAATTTCTCAAAAATTATATTTGAGATACAAATCGAACAATCTCATAGTTATCAATATTTAATCATCTTAATATTTTTTTGCATAAATATTCTCTACCCAACAAAGATTTAAATCATCGAAGTCAACCCCACAATAAGTCTGGCAAGCTTAAATATTATGGAGTTGGCTTTTCTCCGGTTCGTGATTGGACTAGAAGATAGTGTTGGGCTAGTGGAGGCCCACTATGAGTTCCGTTTTGATAATCTGAACCGTTAATGTGTAGAACTCGTCGAATACATACCTAAACAAAATTACATTGATTGGATATTGATAGTCATGTGATCAAATCAGTTTTGTATCATTAAAAAAAAATAAACGGTGAAAAAATAAACGGTTGACAAAAATCTGATCCAATGAGATATCTATCGATATCCGATTAACCGTGATTTTTTACAAGTTTATAATACTCGATGAGTTCTACACATTGAACAGTTCAAATTATTAAAATGGGACTCGTGATAAGTCCCTACAGGTCCAACAATACCCTCTAGAGGGAAGTCTAATCTAAATATTATCTCAAGTTAGATGACCAATTTAAGAGAATCCATTTTAAAACATGGCGCCATATTAAGACACATAATTTTTTTAATAAAATTGACATTGTTAAAATATTTTAAATTAAAATGATGCAAAACTCATACTTTTGTGGCCAAATGTAATTAAGTTAATGTTATCCATACTCTATTTTTTAGTCTCACAAATAAAGTGTGAGTGCAAGAAACTAAAAAGAAAGTGTGAATATTATTATCCAATAATAATCACTAAAAGTGGGAGGAGGAGAGCAAGGAGGGTAATGACAAATTCCTCATTTTTTAAATATTGGAAAAAATACACATCATCATATCTTTCTAAAAAAAAAACATCAAATCAATGATTTTTTTTATATAAATATTAATAATTAAATTCATATTTTTTTTTATTAATCTACAAATATTTTATAAAAACTATACTTATGTCTAGTTTTTCCTAAATATTTATACTCATATTAATATCTCTTCATACTCATTCATATCCCTCTTGTAGATTTCAATTCAGACGCATATTGATATTATGAACCGTCTAAATTATTGATCCTGCAATAAAAGTCATTCATTCAAATTAAAAAAAATAATTTTATCTAACATTTATAAATACAAAAATAAATCACATTTTATTTTGTAAAAGGTAAGATTTATTCTCATTGATTTATACTATTTTGTATACTTTTAATTTTGTTTTATTTATTTGAAATTATGAGTTTTTAAAAATAGTTTCACGACAAAAAAGATGATTTCCTTTTATTTTGGACAAGAGATAACCCACGTATTGGTGACGCTTGTTGGGACAGTCAACAAATTGTCTTTGGGCCTCCACATGCTTGTTGGAACGTTCTTTCTACATCAACCTATTTACAAAAAGCAATGTTAGAAATTTTAAAAAAATTTATTAAAATTTTTATTAAATGTGAGTTTTACATCTATACAAAATATTTGATGTGTTCTCAAAAAAAAAAAAATATTTGATAAAAATTTTAGTGAAATTTTTAAGGTCTCTAACATTTTTGATTCACAACTAGTTAGTTGAGTTTTAAAATTTTACACATTTGTTTTAAAAAAATAGTTTGATAAAATAAATAATAAATAATTATCATTTTAAAAGTTTTTTTTTTTTTTTGATATTTATTTTCATCAAATTAATTTTTATTTAAATATAAATATAAATAAATAACAAATTTTAACAACTTAACCAAATAAATTATTTTGAGATTTGAGAAATTGTAGTTAACTAATTGTGTTTTTATTTTCAAATTCAAATATAAATTCCGAAAAAAATAAATTAGAAATTATTGATTGCTGTTAAACTAATATTTCACTTCACTATTAATTAACACTTTTACATATAATTTCATTTCTTACATTTTTTTCTCACTGTTAGAAACAAGTGATTAAATTCCATATGCATTTATTAATGAAAGTCTCATTATTTTATATCTAAAATTGAGAAAACAAGATAAATAATAAGATTGGACTTTCTTACATTCTTAAAAAATGATAGAACTTCTCTATTTAGACCAATACCTATCATTTGAAAACTTCATTTTATCCAAGATAGTTTTCAAACTTCATTTAAGCCATTCCATTTATGGATGTTCTTATACAGAGTCTTGTTAAGGTATACAAAATTTTAAAATTTCTTTAACATCACCTTAATAATATTCATATTCATATATATATATATATATATAAATATTATTTATGTACAAGCACTAGAACCAAATATATACTCAATGGACATTGCCCATGGCCTATATAACCCAGAAAAGAGGAGTATAAGAAAAGAGAAGGGAAAGACTACTTTTATCATTGAAGGGTTAAGAGAGAATCTACAGAAGCTACTCCAAAAAAAAAGGAAAAAATACACAAAAATAAATTACAAATAATAAAAAGAAAAAGAAAAAGAAAAAAAAACATGTGTAAACTAGAATGATGATTAGGCGATTTGCATCTGTTGTGACCCATCAGAAGTTTCCAATGTCTGTTGCGGTCTGTTGTGATCCATCGGATGTTGGCAATGTCTGTTGCGATCCATCAGAAGTTGGCAGTGCCTGTTGTGATCCATCCGATGTTGGCAACACCAGGGACTCATCATTTGCTAGGGATACACCGTCGCCTACAGAAAAATCCTTCCATTGCTGAGTCACTGTTTTGATATGGGTGTAAAACTGTACTCCTGCCTTGCCTGCAAATTCACAAAACTTTCAATTTCCGCAAAAATTCAGAAATATTACAGTTATCATATCCACTTGTAAGCTGCTCTAAATAGCATGTTCTCTTGATTTACTATATTTTTACCTAAGAAATTGAGATCTCCTGCAAAAGATGCCTTGGAGCCAGTAAATGAGAAAAAGGGTAGCGGGGCTGCAACTGGGACATTTATACCGACCTGAGTCCAAAACAGTTCATGTTAGAGCTTCCTATGAAAAAAATTCGAATGAAAACTGATTGGTTATTTTCGTTTCTTGTGTTTTCAGAAAGGAAACAAAAAAAAGTTTGAAAACACCCAATGTTTTTACATCGTTTCACTTTTTGTGCCAAAACAATTTTGGAAAATTCAAAAACAACTTTTTGATGTTTACTATATAGTGGGTTGTTTTTCGGAAAATTTTCCCCGAAACAGTTTTCAGAAATAGTTTGCTAAACAAGTTCTGTGTTTTCTGGAATCTCGGCTATGGGAAACTGGAAATTCCCCATTTTAATTTTAAATTAAACTTGCATTTTGATTTTTGGATGGAACCATCTTTCCAGATTCAGCTAATTAAACTAGCATCAAACGTCAACCTAGAGTAGTAAAAAAGGCAGTCCAAAAAGACCATCACGGACTTGCAGTAAGCAAACAAAACTCGAGAGCAGTTTGGGGTCTAAAGTACAATCAAAGCATCTGTTATTCTAGTTGTTGACCAGTCAAAGGGCATGCTAAAAAATGTCATGTTACCTGCCCCGCCTCAACCTCGGTCTGAAATTTCCTAGCAGCTGCACCAGATGTCGTAAATATAGAGGCTCCATTGCCATATCTGCCCCAGGAGAGCGGGTTAGCATCTAGAATAAAAATACAACGCTCCAAGAATTTCAAAATTTATAAAGAGGTTCAAGGGAAGATAAAACCGGGACATACTTGTTTCTATTAACAATGTTTATGGCCTCCTCTAAGTTATCAGCCTGAAGGTAACAAGGGCAAGAAAACAATTATGTATTTAAATTTCCATAATAAGCAAGAGCACCTGATTTTCGAAGAGAATTGTAGGGATGATATACCAACCTCCATGCAAAGAAGCACCGGGCCATAAATTTCCTCCTGCGCAGACGAAGATCAAGTGTTGTCAAGGATCAAGTCCGTCCTTCCACCGGATATCACAAAATATCCTATGTCGATTTTGGAAACATAAAGATAAGATACCTTGTAACACTCCATGTCAATTCTGACGTCAGATAAGATGGTGGGAGCAATAAAGTTGCCCAGTTCATATCTTGGAACCTATTTTTGTCATCCTTGAATAAATTAGTTAAAACTTAAAAGTATAGACCACCATGGATACTTCAAAAATGAAAGCACAATCAGGAACAAGCTCCTTAAAATTCTTTCAAACAAATCATTACACCACCACAAAAGCCAATATACATGAGACTCGTTCGAGGACTGAAAATCATACCCTTCATTAGTCTTGTTTCAGTTTCTTATGACTCACATTTTTTATGTCAAAGCAGCATCTATCTGTATCACTCTAGACATTGATCTACTCAGCCCACCAGATAGAAGGATGAGGGTTTCACACACTAACTAGGCCATTTCTAGTTGAAAGAATTTAGAGGCCAGAGTTGGCAAACTGTTCCAAATTTTCTATTTGAGACATGCTCAAGGAAAAGTACATTTTGGATAAGTATTCCCCAAAATGGTGGATATCCCACTCGTGGTTCCTCAGTTTCAACGACCAACTTTGTTCCCAATTCTCCATTCCCATTATAGACACAAAAAATGATGGTGGGTTTTTACAGCCAAAATTAATAATAAAAACAAAAAAATTCGAAGCTAACTGTTCCCCTCTTATGAAATTTCAGGCTAGGGTGGGCCGGGCACATAGCCGATTTGAAAAACACACTCAGAGTTGGGCCATCAGGAACAGGTACCAAATACCTAGGCCCATACCCTACCCGGGGGGTGTGAGCTAGGGAGGGGCCCAGACTTGGGCCCAACAATGGGCTGTGGCCGTTTCAACACCTAGTTCCTCTATACCCTCAAACGACCTATGAATAGCTCATCACAAACTATTTACACCATCAATGGAAAACAGCTGACCCAAGCCTTCTTTCTTCCCTTCCAACTCTCCCAAGGAAAATCAAATGCACCCCAAACAAAACTATGTGGTTGTTTCAACATCCCTAGTTCCTCTATGCCCCCAAAAGATCTATGACTCAGCTCATCACAAACAATTTGCATCATCAATGCAAAAGAGCTAACCCAATCCTTCTTTCTTCTTTTCCAACGCTCCTATGGAAAATCCAATGCACCCCAAACAAAACTAAGCAAGTCCCAAACTCTCTGGCCACTAGGCAATGAATGAGAAGATTAACAGGTCTCTATCTTACTTGCACGCACACCAATTAACCAAAATGTGACAACTGTGAATCAAATCGTCAATAAGCAATAGCTACCCATGCATTGTTGACCCAACAAAAAAAAAAAAATTCCACCTTCGACAGTATCTTTTTAACCTAATTCAGGAAAATTCTCAAGGGACAAAAGGCTTCATAAAATTTTCACAAATCACAGGTGCAATCTGATAAAATCCAAAAGTACAGGCATCAAAACAAGAAAATAACCACCTGGGCTGATAGCTGCACTGGTTGAGTTCCTAGTAAACCCTAGGTTGGGGGTCCAAGCACCATATCATGCTATGCTTTAAGTTCTTTAAACTAATCCCCCCCAAAATAAAACAAAAGAAAAATAACGTAGCCATGCATGTTCTATGTAAAGAAAATGTACAATCAGATTTATCCTTCCTTAATCATGGCTTGAGAGTTAGCACATGGCCCTCATTTGTTAACAACATAAAAACCTAGGTAGATTCATCACAGGAATGGTGTAATGCTTCATATGCAAATCTGCTACCATCAGAAATAAAAAAGACAAAACAAGAAAGATACAAACAGATACCACAATGTTTCTTCCATCAAGTGCTAGTCTGGCACCGCTATCAATACCATTCTGAATTAATCTGCATACATGCTCTTTTGCCTGTGGATACAGCAGAAAACCCAAGCAATATAAAAATATAAGCAGAAACAAGAAGTAGTCAGGAGTGCTGCAGCTCATAGAGCCAAAACACACACACGACAGATTATTTTTTTAATCATGAACATTACAAAAAGTATCAAGATCATAATTGTTAGAAGTAGATGCATTTAATTTTATCATCTTCTCAACATTGATAACGTGGATATATGATTAAAACATTTAACAAAAATGCTAGAGACCCCAAAAATTCTACCAAAAGTTTTATCAAATGTCTCATATGGGTGTGGGACCCACATAGGACCCACATTGTGTGGATCCCACACCCATGTGAGACATTTAGTAAAAACGTTGGTAAAATTTTTAGGGTCTCTAGCATTAATCAACATTTAAACTATGTATCAACCTGTTTGCTAATCACAGGACCAAGGTCTGCATCTGGTTCAGTTCCAGCATTTACTTTAAGTGATTTAGCACGCTCCACTAGTTTGTCCTCCCTGAAAAGGAAATAATAGAGCTCCAGGTTATTCTGATGCATCTCATTTCCAGCATGAAACTGAAATTAAGTACTCCCATCATCCTTATCAGGTTTCTATTCAGAAAACTAGATACTTCAACAAATAGCATATGTGATATTGCAAGAAGTGAATTTGCACACGAATCAATTTCAACTTTTTCAGTTAAATAGAGTTCAGTACTTTAGGCAAATTAATCTTAATAGGAAGAGACTGAAGAACATAACAAGGAAACAGAGGATATGATTGAAGGAAGGGAAGAGACTAATCCTTGATAAAAAAAAAAAAAGGAGTCGGATAGCCAAGCATGTGAAAGTGAAACAGAATACCATGAATTTGAGCTTCCGACAAAAATAACTGCGCTGATTGCCATGCACCTCTGTCCTGCAGCTCCAAAACCAGCGGCAACTAATGCGTTCAAGGTAGCATCCATGTTTGCATCAGGCAGGACAATTGCAGGATTTTTGGCTCCCATATTGGACTGAAGAGAATAGTCAGCCAACCGAATCATGACAACTTCAACCATTATGAGTATGGAAGGTTAAAATATTTGCTCATAAGTCAAAAGAGAAATGCATGTTTGTTCCCAGGATAAGATAATCTGCTACTACCTGAACACGTTTACCACTAGCTGATGCTCTAGCATCTAAATACCTGCCAGCCTTGAAAAAAAATAAAAAACAAGGATATAATTAACAAAAAGTACGTGACATCAATTTAATAATTTTTTATTTGCCCTAGTCAAAGTCAAGTATCAATTGATGGCACAAAAATGCTGAGTATACCCACAAATATTTGAACTGAGCATTTCAATTTTAGTGAAAATGATTATAAGATGCCTACTATATCAATGACAAATAAAAAAAAGAATAAAAAAAAAAAAAAAACAACCAAGTCAAACACCCTCATTTTGACATATAAGCGTGAGAAATGATTGTCTCACGAAAAGAAGAAAACAACTTGATTAAGCATCAGTGTACTTCTCAACATTAGAATCCATTTCAAGCATCTATGAGTCGCTGTTAGGGGTAAAAGATGGCTAAAGAATTAAGAAACACAGGTACTCTGTCTTTCTAAAAGTCCCACTGACTTTCTCTCTCTCTCTAGTTTCCAATTAATGAACTCAGACAAAAATTTGACAATATTAATGCTTTTACGTTATTTTGTCTCTCCCTTTCTCTTTGAAACAACAAAATTATCAGTTTACTTATCTCTCAAAATTATTGCTTCTAAGTGTAATTAAATGGAAATTTGCAAAGACAACAAAATTTACAACTGTACAACAAAATTATCAGTTTACTTATCTCTCAAAATTATTGCTTCTAAGTGTAATTAAGTGGAAATTTGCAAAGATAACAAAATTTACAAAAGGACAAGTCACAGTTAGGATTTTTTTTTTTCTTTTTCCAATAAATAAACAGTAACAGTTAGAATTACTAATAGCCAATACCTCGATCCGTTTACATACTAGTCCTACCTTCTCACTGCAATCTCTACCAATGAACTGTCCCAATCATAAGTGCTCAATAAAAGCTCCAACAAGACCATGTCCAACTACTTTCAAAATCATGACTTACCACTGCATTCATCCAGACTCATTTCTTTCTTTCCATCCACAAGTGGATTTTGATAGATTCATGGAATCTACAAGCACATTTTAATCAGAAGAATTTTCTTTTGGCAGTGATGATTTGTTGGTGGCAGTAATGAAAATCAGATGGTGGTGCTAAGAATTGATTAGAAAGTCTTTCATGGCAATAATGAGATTACACCAATTCATGCTTTACTACTTCACCTTATTTGAGGTGTGCAATTCTTTTATAGAAGAGGTATTAAGTTGAATTCTTTGTTTGATTGTCCATTACATTTTGATGAGTTTTGTGGGTACTTGTATCAAGCTCAATACGTGGCAAGCCCTACAGGTGCCACATCACCAAAACCACACCTGCGTGGCAGACTAATAAGGCACCACGTCTGACATTTCGTATGTTTGATACATGGCGAGCCCTATGGGCGCCATGTGCCAAGGCAACCAAAACTATTTGCTTAGCCTAAGCGGGACCGTATATATAAGCCCAAATATATCTAGATATGAAGAGCCCTGCAATAGGCAGCACCATGGCCCCGCAGGGCCCATGGTCCTTCATACCTCGCTCCAAGGCCAAACAACAATACAATCAGCCCCCGGCTAACTTGGACTTGGATTGATAAACAATGGCTCTCCTAAACATTGAGATAGGCCTGCAGCCCATTCTCCTACTTGATCGCTCAGAAGCGAGCCCCTCTCTTAAACATTGAGATAAGCCCGCGGCCCATTCTCCTACTTGGTCACTTGGAAGCGAGCCCTTGGCTCTCTTAAACACTAAGGTGAGCCCTGGCCCATTTATCTACTTGGATGCCTAGGTTGGGAGCAGGACCCAGGCACTACTGCTTTGGATCATCAGAGGATACTGGACTGGCAGCTGAGGTCATGGGATCGTCGAGATGGTTGTCTTCTTGCTAAGACAACTCCATCTCGACCAAGCTTGGAGAAGAGGCAACAATGACCTTACGTTCATGTCATCCGATGCATATACGAAACGTTACTTTCTGCCTGCCATGAAACATTGCTCTCCGCCTGCCGGCAAGCCACAGACGGCAGAAAGGCTTATATCACTTCTGGCAGAGTTGAGGAGAACGAGCCACCTGTCCAACAGTTCGCTTGGACTCCAATACTCCTATGGCCTATATAGCGTATCGTATATGCAACGAGACACAACAACAACAACAATACAACCAAGCCTCATGCTTAAACACCCTCTTATACTTTACATTAGTGAACAAAGGTCTATCACTGCCAACCTCTCCCTCTCCAAGCTTGCCTTGACCTCCTCCTCTCCACCTCCGGTGATCTCAGGCCATTGAAATGCCCGCCATCGTCCCGGACTACCTCTAACCACACCTCTCACCCACAAGTTTTTATAATTTCTTTAAAAATTTGCTTGTCTTTTTTCTTTATGGGTGATAGTTTTTTAGTTATGGAATTTGTGCATTCTTATTACACAGTTCTTATTTTTTTCTTCACTTTTTGATGTGTTTTTCACATTTCCACTTCAGGTCATCAATTCTTCATTACTAATCTGGAATTTATATAAAATAAAACTAAAACTAGGAATCAGATAGAAAAGGAAAAGAGAATAGCAATCAATCAATTTGGAGTCAAGGCTCACAATTGGCAGCTGCAACACCTGTGTCAGATAATCATTAAACTTTTATTTTCTTTCCCCTTTCATTTCACTTTCAATAGAGCAGCATTCATGCATTTGCTGATGGATTCAGTTGATGCAGATTTACCAGTTTTTGCAGTTTTGCAGAAACAGATTGTAGAAAATTCATAAGCATATCATTACATAGAGCATTCTATAGTAACTAAATAGGAATTGAACACCAAGGAAAAAAAACTCACTGTATCGGAACCAACAAATGATATAGCTTTAATATCGTCATCATCACAGATAGCATTCATGATCTCCTGCCCAAAGTTGAAGAAAATAAATGCAAAATGAGACATCAACACATCAAATTACTAGTTTATGGCAACTGATAAATCAGTAGGAAAATATGCAATAAAATGAGAAATTTTCTTAAATAAAAGAAAAGGTAAATAGAGAGTACAATGGAGGATGAGAAGTCAAGTAAATGAAAAAAGAAAAAAAAAAACAAAATCACATAAATAAAAAAACAAATAACACAGGCCCATACGCCTCTGATGTACTTCATGTCCATCTTTCCATTCCCAACCTCCACAAGAAAAAGAAACACTTCAAAGGGATTGCTTCTCCTTTCTTCCTTTCTTTCAAAGGGACATGTTCAACTATGGCTTGGTTGATTGAGGCATGCACTGTGCACTGTAATTATATATATAGCACATATATACATGTTACATAAAAGCATTGCAATCGACATAAATGGTGGTAGTAATGATTCAGTGAGAGAGAAAGAGAGGGGTGAGAGAGAGAAGAGGCATGGTGGGGGTGGGGGTGGGGGAGAGATACTTCAAATAGAGTTGATGAAGGGTTGAGGAGGAGGGATAAAATACCTCGGGTGTGAAGGAGAAGACATAAAATTTTATATTTTTTTATTATTTTTGGGTATGATTGGTATTTTTGTCATTTTACATTCCGAAGTAACACTGTTCACAGACATGGGGGTGATTGTAATATCTAGAACCACAAGGAAAAATCTATATTTTTCATAAACATAAGTAGTTTATTTGTAATTTACCATTAAAAAAGATAATATTGGCACGGTTGGGAGGAATTCTCCAAGCACATTATGTAATTTTAATTCGGGCATTTAGTTAGATTTTGGATCAATATTGGTCTGCTAATCGCCCCTTGAAGGAAGCACTTCCAGACTTATTCAGGACTGCAGTTTCGAAGAGCATTTGCAAGTTAGTCTGGAAGGGGGTGTTAGTTTGGAAGCTTTGCTTTTGTTGAGAGTTGCAAGTCCGGTTGAGGCAGTATAGGAGTTCTATTCCATGCTTTATGGCTTTCCTAGATTTGGAAAAGATTCACTGGGATTTACAACACCTATCATTATCTGGGACGCAGTGTGCGCATCATATAAGGGTTGGATAGCTGGAGGAGGTGTAGAGCACACTTAATTATTGTGCACCTATCATTATTTTATGTACACTGCATGTCCACATGCATGCATAGTGTACCCTTTGCACGCTTTAGTGCAACTTTCAATTATCAGGAAAGGAAAATAGAAACTTTTTTTTTTTTTTGATAATCGGGTGTTTGGGCTAGCTTATACGCACTTCGACTAATCCCAGTAGACCAATCCTACCGCCCACTTGCGGGGGCCTCATTTAAAGCCAGAGCAAACACCCTATATGGACTGGCCCCAAGGAGTTTATTGCAGCTAGTGAGTATTGAACCTAAGACCTATAGGGAGCACACTCCCAGGCCCCAAGTTGTGCCCAGTAGGCCAACCCCTTGAGGTTAGGGAAATAGAAGTTAAGATCAATATGATATGGAAAACTAACCCATAGGATAGTTCGAGGCTGCTCAAAGTGCACATAGATGCAGCGTGCTATGGTGCATTCATCTAGTTACAGGAGGCTGAGAATTAGGGATGGTAATGGATAACCTACCCTGTAGGTATCCATGGAGATCTAACTCAAATACATGAGTTTTTTCCTTTTTTCTTATCTGTCGGGTAGGGTAAGTGATATTCTTTAAATATCCACAAGGGATGAGTCGGGGATGGGTACCCACTAAATTTCCCCATATATATATATATATTTTTTTTTTTTTTTTTTAAAGATTGACAACCAAAGCTAAATATATATTCAATCTTTTTTTTTTCTTTTTTTTTTAAATTTTGTTTTTTTTTTTAGATTCACAACTTTTTATTTTATTTTAAGATTCACAACCAAAACTAAATATACATTCAATCTTTTTTTTTTTTTAATTTTTTTTTTTTTAAGGTTCACAACTTCTTCTTTTTTTTTATTTTAAGATTTACAACCAAATCTAAATATCCATTCAATCTTTTTTTTTTCTTTTTTTTTAAATTTTGTTTTTTTTTAATGTTCACAACCCTTTTTTTCTTTTCTTTACTTTTTTTAAAGATTCACAACCAAAACTAAATATACATTCAATCTTATTTTATTTTTTTTGGCTCAACAACAAAATCAAATACATATTAATTAACATTGTCACATTATTCTTGTCAAATTTTATTTATATCTAGAATTTTTTAAATTTATTTAGAAAAATTCTATTCCTACAAAAAAATTTCATCTTCTTTTTAAATTTTTTGTATCTCCTTCTCCTCTCTATTAATTGATCTTCGATAATCTGAAGGTGAGTTATTGCTCTCATTTCCATCTTCTTCTTCTTCTTTTTCTTTTTTCCTTTTTAAATTTTTATTTGCATTTATAGAATGAATTTTCTTGTTTCAATATCTCCTGCAATTGTTTTATTGGATTTTTCTCTGATTTGACGGTAACCTTACATTGAATTTTCCATTTTCATCTTAACTAGCAATCACCTTAATTAAAATTTTATACATTTTTGTCTTCAATTTCCATATTTTGGTTATGATTAATTGCACGTTTTTTTATCGATATTTACAATCTTGTCATCGCTAGATTGTCGTCATCGCAAATCACCATTACTATAGTGAGAGGATGAGAGAGAGTGAGAATTAGAATTCTAATTGTCAACAGAATAGTGAAAACATATGGAGAAATTATTTTCCGAAGTACCCAATAAAAAATATGGGGAAATTAGTGGGTACCCATCGCCGACCCATCCCCGGTTGAGATTTAAAGAATATCACTTACCCTACTCAATGGACAAGAAAAAAGGGGAAATCCAAGTATTTGGGTTGGGTCTCCATGGATACTCACATGGTAGGTTATCCATTGCCATCCCTACTCTGTTGACAATTAGAGTTTTAATTCTCACTCTCTCTCATCCTCTTACTACAACAACGGCAATTTGCGATGATGACAATCTAGCGGTGACAAGATTGTGACTATCGATCAAAAACGTGCAATTAATCATAACCAAAACATGAAAATTGAAGACAAAAATGTACAAAATTTTAATTAAGGTGATCGCTAGTTAAGATGAAAATTGAAAAATTCAATCTAAGGTTACCATCAAATCAGAGAGAAATCCAATAAAACAATTGCAGGAGATATTGAAACAAGAAAATTCATTCTATAAATACAAATAAAAATTTTAAAAAGAAAAAAGAAGAAGAAAAAGAAGATGGAAACGAGAGCAATAACTCACATTCAGATTATCGAGGATCAATTAATAGAAAAGAGAATGAGATACATAAAATTAAAAAAAAAAATTTAAAAAGAAAATGGAATTTTTTTTGTAGGAAATAGAGTTTTTCTAAATAAATTAAAAAAATTCTAGATATACATAAAATTTGACAAGAATAATGTGACAATGTTAATTAATGTGTATTTGATTTTGTTGTTGAGCCAAATAAAATAAAATAAAATAAGATTTAATGTATATTTAGCTTTCGTTGTGAATCTTTAAAAAAAAAAAAGAGTTGTGAACCTTAAAAAAAAAGAAAAAAAGAAGAAGATTGAATGTATATTTAACTTTGGTTGTGAATCTTATAGAAAATATATATATATATATATATATATATATATATTGAATGTATATTTAGCTTTGGTTGTGAATCTTTAAAAAAAAAAATTAAAAAAAAGGGTCAAGTTGGGTTAGGGAATATCCAAACCCATTAGAAGATGGGGAGGGTACTACCCATAGGGAATGGGGGATGGGGAATAGGGAAAAATAATTATTGGGGAATGGGGATGGAGAATTAATATTCACCCCATTAACCCCCATTGCCATCCCTAATGAGAATGCATGTATATATATTATTTTGCATCTATCATTATTTTTTGTATACATCTTGTTTACATGCCACCCTCGTTTGGCACTCCTTCATGCATCATTTTTTTTTATCTATCAGGAGTCCAACAAAAAAATAATGAAGGTCAATAAAATATTGCACATTAACTCTTGAGAGTGTCAGGGGATTGCACTCAATCAGATAATGCCTATCACAAGTAATTCAGAACTTACATTGGTGCCATGAACAATGCTTAAGACACCATTGGGCAACCCAGCCTCCATTGCTAACTCTGCAAGTATAATAGAAGCTCCTGAAACAACAACAAATAAATGTCTTATGAATGCGTACTAACAAAACAATCAAATAAAATATGATATTATATATATATACTTCGAGAGAAGCGATGTAGAATAATGAGAATGCATAACCAACAACCAATAACCAGCTTATGAATATAATGAGGAAAGATTGCAAGCAAATCAAACAATTAAGGATTTTCAAGGCAACAAGCTAATGTTCACAGAACCTCTTGTAAGATAGCTATTCACAGTTTTTCTCTCAAAACCCATCCATTGTGAGGCTATGATGAAGATGTATCAAAAATAAATTTCAAAAAATTGAGAACAGAGTGGTGGAAAAGCTTTCTAGAGAATTAATTATAATTCTTTAGAGAGGTGACATTTTTCTTTTTATTTATAAGAAACAGTCATTCAAGGAAAAAGGGGGAAACCAAAATCACATTCTCAAGCTTCTGAATCCTAACAATCCAGAAAAAGGAAGCAAAATTCCTAAAGCTCCAAAGCAATAGGTATTTTGTTTTGGGAAGTGCTAAAAAAGCTGGCTTTTCTACTTATTACGAAGAGACAAGCAAAAAATGGAGAGGTAATGTGACCAAAACAAGCCAATAAGCTTAGCACTTCCCAAAAGAGAAAAAAGGCCTTAACATTGCAATAAGCATTTCCCCTTCAACAAAAATCCAATTTATTTTCATTTGAATTCCCAAAGAAAAAGCAACTGCACCGCCTTACTTCTCAAATCAAATGCACCAATTTAAAGCGAAGTCAAAAGCTGTTTGAGGCAATGATCAACAAGTCAAAAAGAAAGAAAAAATTGAAGACAGAATCCAAATATCCCACTTCACTTGGCAATGAACAAAAGGAATTTATTCACTGACTCAACAGTGTACTACATAATGTGTATGTTTAGATTTGATACGACTGCTAGTGCCACAAAACTCTTCTAAGTAGATATGTCTATCCTAAGAAACAGATTGATCCTTGAAAGATTTTTAATAAAATTTCGTCCATAATTTAAAATGCCTAATAGACTCTGTAATTGTGTTATATTTTCAAGAGTATTAGGAAAATCTCGTACTTTGGACAAAATATGTTCTTGTAATTTTAAACGTTTTTGGTCTAAAATTATTCCCAAAAATTCAATTGATTCTTTTTCTAATTCAATCTTTTTTGGAGACAAAATAATTCCATGTTTTTGGAATCTTTCACAAAGTAATTTTAAATGTTTCTTATGCTCCTCTTTGGTTTTAGAGAAGATAAGTATATCATCAATATAAACTACACAACAATCTTTAATATCCTTAAAAATTGTATCCATCCACCATTGAAATACCTGTGGTGCAATATTTAACCCAAAAGGCATAACATTCCAGTGGTAATGTCCTCTAGGTATACTGAAGACTGTCAATTTTTTTGACTCTTCAGTCAATTGAATTTGCCAAAATCCACTTTTACAATCAAATTGGAGAATATTTTTACATAATGCACACTTCAATTCTACTGCTAATTCATTTTCTCAAAGGCTAGAAAATCAATATATTTTCCTAAATTCACACTTAAACAATCATTTTTCCTAAATACATTATTGCACAGAAATAGAAAATCAATCAGTGTGTTTGGTTTGAGTTTTCTAGATTAAATTTTTTGAAAACTGAGTTTTTTAGTTTTCGTATTCTTTTGTTTTTAGTGGATATTTTTTAAATTTTAAACATTTTTTTTACTTTTTTAGATGCACCTTAGTTAGATGTATCTAAAAAGTAAAAAAAAAAATGCGAAAAAATATTTTAAAAATTAATAAATACATAGAAATACAAAAAATGTATTGAATTCTTGTATTTTTTTTTGTATTTTTGGTATTTAGTGAATTTTTAAAAGATTTTTTTTACAATTTTTTTACTTTTTAGGTGTATATATGTTAGGTGTGTCTAAAAAGTAAAAAAATTACTTAAAATATTTAAAAAAATCAGTAAAAACAAAAAAATACGAAAAATAAGAAAGTAGAATTTTTTGAAAAGTATTTTTTGAAAAATGAAAACAAGCAAGCTGAATATAGTTTTTCACTGGTCAAGAATAAAAATCAACAGTCATTTTCCAACAGTGAAAATTAAAGGAGAGAGAGGGGAAGTCTATTGAAGCTTGCAGACTCCATTACTAAGGCTCACATATCTGCTCGTTTTTTTTATTGTTACTTGACAAACTCTCGACTCTCGACTCTCAATGATGCTTGCATCATGAGAGTTTGAAAGGGGGTTGAACTTGTATTTTTAGGTCTGGTTATTTCATCTTTAGCATGGGGGTAATTTTGTACTTTTAGATTCATGGGATTCTTTCTATTTAATTAAAGTAAATTATCATTAGTAAGTGAATTAAGGTATCTGTCATGGAATAGAAAAGTAAAATCAGCTTCTAGGTTGCCGAAAAAAGTACTTATCAGAAAAAGGTTGTTGAAAGAGTGTCCACTGAAACACAAAATCCCAATAATTTGAAGGAGACTAATGCACATATAAAAATTATGGAGCAGTGACAAGCTAATCAGATGAATAGAGACATTAAATAGCTACCGACAGTCTTGACACCAAAAAAAAGTTAAGCATGTTAAAAAACTAATGAATGTTGACCTTAGAAAATTTTCATGCTTAAGAGCTTCTTCATACATGCATCACTGGTGCTTTAGACGTCATTCCTACCAAGATGAATGAATAAATTGTCCAAATTTAAATTCATGTCATATAAGGCAAAACATTTCACTAAAAAAGAAAAGAACATAAAAGTAAAAATCTAGGGCAAAACCAGCTAGGATTCCACAAATCATAAAACTGGGAGGGAATGCTCCAGTAGTTCATGGAGAAAAATAATAGCAAGAGATAACAATCACCTGGATCTTTCTCAGAGGGCTTTAGAATAAATGTATTGCCACATGTAACTGCAATGGGAAACATCTGCAAAAATTGACACAAAATATGGAATTACTATTATTTTCTCGAGTCGGGGTAATGAAATCCACTAAGCATCCCAAAACCACAAAATTTGCATTTAGTATCTAACAAAACCACAGCACAGACATGACCACGCAGTGCGCACTTGTGGTATGAACACAAAGAAATGCGTATAATTTCAGTAAGCACAAAGAAGAAATATCTAGATAGAAACACCGAAACATGCAAGGCATGAAAAGAAATAGAAAAAAACACAATTGTCTTACCCATAATGGAATCATTGCTGGGAAGTTGAAAGGACAAATCCCAGCACAAACACCAAGTGGCTCTCTAATGCTGTAAGTGTCAATTCCATTCGGTACATTTGAGGCAAATTCCCCCATTTGCAGACTTGCCGTTCCACAAGCATGCTCCACAACCTCTACAAGAGAAAGGCAAAATTTTAATGAACATAACCAACCGAGCTCAAAACCTTAGCTATTTTTTCAAGAAAGAAAGCAGAAAAGACACCAACCTAGCCCACGTAAAACTTCACTGTATGCATCCTTCAATGTTTTACCCTGCTCAGTAGTAATATTCAATGCAAGCTTGTCCTAGGACATAATTACAATTACAAATTATCATTAACGAAATGTGATAAGTTTGATAAGATTCACATCACTGACATCCCAATGCACTTACAATGTCTCTCCGGATAAGGTCTTGGAGCTTGAACATGATACGTTGACGGGTGGTAGCTGGTGTGTTTCGCCATGATGGAAAAGCCCTTTTTGCAGCAAACACTGCAGCTCTGAATTCTTCAGCTGAGGTTAAAGGAACTTGAGAGACAACTTGTTGCGTTGCCTATTAATGATTAAAAAAAATTCATTTACTCATTACTAACTTAGTCGACAGAAGAAAGCAAGAAAGAAAGGAAGAAAACAGAAAGTAATTGGACATTTTCTGTACTTACAGGATTTATTATGTCAATGGATGCCAATGATTGCGAATCAACAAATCTACCGCCAATGAGATTGGGAACCCTCTGCTAGATATAATCAATGAGGTTTAATCTAGTATAACTTCTAAATATATAACCTCACAAGGAGAGGAGGGTGGAGTAAAGAAGCATAAAGGCTAATACATGATGATCTATTCCTGTATATGTACACATGTAACATTGCCCCCCCACTAGTCGAGAACAGGCATTAAGTTGAGATCATCTAAGTCACATCTAAGCTTACCGGAGGGTAGCGCTGCCTCCAAGATGGCTCACTAGTTGACGGGAGATGTATGTTTCCCACAACAGATGCTTGAGGTCTCAATGTCTTGAATCTCTTCACTGAAACACAAAAATACCAGTCTTTTGTGAGAAAAAAAGAGAAAGCCTTCAAGAACTGCCTAATTTACATCAGGCATACTTGGGGCTCTAAAGCGAAGGACATAAGGGATAGCTTGTCAATTTCATAACACTGAACATCTTGAAGCAAAATAGAAACATTCACCAATTGTTTATGCCCTTTAGCAGAACCATTACAATCTCTCTCAGCTCACTTCACTTACTGACTTTAAAAACTTATAAAAAATAATAATTGAAATATCATAGCTCTCACTATGTTAATCTTATATTAACCATTGCCTGCGACATCATCTTCCAAAACAGCATGTTTTCTTGAGAACAAACGGTTGAAAGTTTCACTAGATTGGACCGACACCTAAAACATTCAAAAACAGATTATAAAAGAGAACAGATCCCACAATAATGAGCATCAATCCATAAAATATTACTT
Organism: Camellia sinensis; assembly: GCF_055761805.1. Lineage (NCBI taxonomy): Eukaryota > Viridiplantae > Streptophyta > Magnoliopsida > Ericales > Theaceae > Camellia > Camellia sinensis. The sequence goes on along the minus strand of NC_138962.1, from coordinate 46,384,101 downwards.
ATCACCACCTTTATCTGCATAAGCAATCAACAATGTGATATCAAAGGACACACCAATCATGAACAAAAAAAATGGAGTGCAGAATCCAATTTAAGCCTTGATGGAAAGCATTCTGACTTGTCAAGTAGGCATAGCAATCAATCATAAGACAATAGCAATGTAAAGGTACTATCCTACTTCTTAATAAGGGAATAAATATGACTAACAATTACAAAGCACGTCAGTGAAAGAGGGGAAGGGGAGAAGGGGGTGAAAAGAGTAATCAAGGATTGTAGCACACTGTATGTTCATATAAAAATAGATTCAGAGCAGTCAAATGATGAAAATAAAAAATAAAGAAGCTTGACATGAAGTAGTACATATCTTGTGACCATGTATAAATGATGAAAAGTGAAGAAATAAAGATAGATAGACAGCCAGACAGAAATGAACAAAAGAAAGTGTGTCAAACTGTAAGTTGGTAGAGGGGTGCTTGACCTGCAAGGTTTCCATGTCGGAGCTTAGCCTTGACATTGTAAACATGCTTTGGCGTAGACAAAAGCTCTGGATTGCTTTGTCTCAACCTCTTTAGAATTTGGCGTGGTTTTAAACCAGCTTCTGTCATCTCTTTAATTAAAAGCACTTCTGTCTCTGTGAAGCGACGAGCAGAAGGATGCTCTGAAATGTCCTTCAATGGTTCATGGTTGTGCTCACCATTTTTAATGGTGAGCACCCACAAGCCATCATCCTTTTTACCCACACATTCAAATGGACAATTTGTAAGCCGAGAACCTGTTTTTCTTTTGCGAGAATGTTCACCAGATGCCTCATCAATAGGTTTTCGTCTATTACGATAAACACCTCCTCTGTCACAGCCAAGGATTACCACTCTGTCCTTCTTAGATTGCTTGATAGTTACAACATATCCCTGGGATATGGCAAACTCCCCAACATGTTGGATAAGTTCTTCTCGATCTAAAAAACTTCCAGGTGGAGGTGGAAGCATCTGTAGGGTTTCAGATAACCCTGCATAATCTTGGATATCCATCAACAATAAAGAAAGTAAAAAACCTGCATCAAAGATGGAATTTCTTGCTGAGAAGAGGGGAAGCAAGTTGGACATCTTCATTTTCAAAGTTAAGTTACAGCAAAGACATAAGATTCAAATTTATTGAACTTATCCAACTGATTGGTTAGTGAAACCCTATTCCAATCAATTCTGATAAATAGACTGGCTAGTTCTCTGGATTCTGCAAAGCTTTACTTGTCCATTTTAATATTCTGCCAATGGCAAAGCCGTGGAGAGTAAAAAGAGTCTCAGAGACCAACACCCAAGTAAAAATTTTTGAAGACATTAAGGGCCGTACCAAAATGTTGTATCTCTGTTGTGGTGTAATTGCTGGTATGGCATAAAAAGGGAGAGGTCAGATGAGGGTTCAACTTTTATAGTTGTCCAACAGCAAAACAAGGGTCACCATGTGTGTGGACCTTATCTTAAGGGACTCGTAATTTAAAATCCACTAAATCTCATATTTGCCCTTCATTTCATATATTTAAGTTGTTAAGGAACGCTTAGAATTATCCAATTATTTTAGAGTCATCAACACCGCTTCATGAAAAAAAGAAAAAAGGAGCACCTAAATGGTTTTCTCCCTTCATATAATCTCGAAGCCATACCATATTTTGTAAAGAATCTAATGATTTATGACTTTTTTTAACAACTTCTGAATGGAAAATATGAGGTTTAATTACTGATCATTTCACCATTATTAGATATACACACATACCCATGTTCCACAATTCTTTCCCTTACAATTCAAAAAACTGCTTCAGGCTAACCGTCTCTCAATAACCATACAGACTCTCTCTTGATAACCAAAAGAAATAGTGGGATGTACCTAACTTCAAAGTGAAAAAAATCCCAAAAGATAAGGCCTTGGTCATGGCATATGGCACTTGTCTAGTAACAATCAAGTGATCAATTCTCATTTCTCACAAGTCACACCAGCCACTACTACACCCAACGCAATGATAATATATACAAAGATCAAACAAAGGGAGAATCTTGGCTCAACATACACATTAAAATCCTTTCATTCCATTGCTTATGTAATTTTTGAATCATTAATTATCATCTTATAATATTCATTCTTATTTTCTTTAGTAATAATAGAAATCTCAATTCTATGTTGTATAGGATGATAGGACAATTATTATAGAAGGAAAAGTATGACAGGTGTGTTAAGTCTATATTTGCTATATTACATTTCTTTATTTTTCTCTCTTTTCGATTCAAATCTGACCATTTCTTTCTTAGTAATTTCCACATTGTTGTTAGGCTAAGATATCATTAATCTTTTGCAACTTGAAAGTAATATTATATATATCATATAAGAAGATAGATGAGAAGTAGAGGATCAAGATTCTAATACAAAATGATAATCACTAAGAAGTGGTAGATAACTTAACAGAAAAATGATTACATACAATAGGGAACATGACCATTGTAGCAACCCGACCCTCTCTTATGCTTTAATTTCCTCATTATATATGTGATTATATGTGTGTTTATGTGCTTGATGTGAATGGCATGTTTAAATGTGTGAATTACATGTTTATGGAATTGTATCTGTCGGTTATGAGAAAATCGTTTGAAATCATGACCTTTGGACTGAAAATTGAAAGCCTTAAAGGCGCGATAACCAGAATTTGACTTTACAGTTAGGATTAGTATGATTTTTAGGACATAATATGAAATTTTGTAAAAATTTGATTCATAATGAATTAAATTGATTTATTGGGCTCAATGCTTAGTTAAGCTTGACCTTAGACTTAGTGAGCTAAGCTTTCTTGGATATTATATATATATATATATGAGCCTTATGATATTTAGACACATCCAAACATCAAACATATCTCCTGGGAAGAGAAAAGAGAGAAGAAAGAAGAAAAAAGAGAGAGGAAAGAGAATTCAACTAAGAGCTTGGGAATTGAAGAAATTGAAGGATTAATTCAAAGATTTAGCTCAAGGTAAGTGGGAATCAACTAAACTACTCTAAATCCTCCTCCAATTGGTTGAAATCAAGTCTTAAGATGAGTTTCTTATGTGGACAAGGATGGATGATATGGAAGACTCTACCTCCGCACAGCTTGATCGGTTGAAAAGAATGATTACGGACATGGCAGAACCTATGAGACAACAACAACAGCAACCACCACAGCCACCGGTGCCTGTACCACATGGTGCAAGACCATCAAGCTAAGGACCGAACCATTAAACTTACAAAAGAGTTTAAGAAGATGAAACCGCCACCATTCAAGGGGGGTATTGATCCGATGAAAGCCGAAGCATCGGCCTTAGGCATAGAGAGATTGTTTGAGGTCTTTCCCTGCACCGAGGCACAGAAAGTACAACTTGCCGCTTTTACTCTTGAAGACGAAGCACGGAGATGGTGGATACTCACTAGAAATGAACATCAAGGGTTGACCTGGGCTCGATTTTTGGAGCTTTTCTATGATACGTATTTTCCACAGTGTATGCAAGATAAGAAAGTGACAAAATTTGAGACTTTGAGGCAAGGGAACAAAACGGTAGCAGAGTATGAAGCACAATTTTCAGAGTTAGTCCATTTCGTACCACACATGGTGGATACGGACTACAAGAAAGCAAGAAAGTTCGAAGAAGGACACCAGAATGCTATTTTGGATCGAATTAATGTGTTGAAATTGCCTACCTATGTCGATGTGTTGGAAAGGGCGATAGTGGTTAAAGGTAATATAGCTGCTCAAAATCAAATCTTTGAATGGACGGGGAAGAGGCAGAATGCGCAAGCACCAAGGGGACCAGTGGCATCTCAGAACAAGAAACCAAACTTGGGAACCTCTAGTACTTCAGCCTCTACTTGTGAATCAGCACCAGCTTGTCCAGATTGTAGGAAGAGGCACCGTGGGACTTGTTATCAGGTAACCGGGGCTTGTTTCAAGTGTGGAAAGACGGAATATTTAGCAAGGGATTGCCCTCAGAGAGACCGACAAAACGGGAATAGAGCCACTACTAGTTCAGCCGGCTCAACTCCAGCTCGAACTACAAAGACTAGTGCAAAACCCACCAATACTAGAGACAATGCTAGACAGGGAAGAGTATTTGCTCTCATTCCTGGTGATGCTCAGAATACTGAGACTGTGGTGTCAGGTACCTTCTCTATCGATGGTCACTCCGCTCATGTATTATTTGATTCAGATTCTACCCATTCTTTTGTGTCGGAAACCTTTACTAGTAATTTGAATAGACCTAAGGAATCGTTGCATCATAGTAATTTTGGATGGTTATCCCTTTGTACATAATTAGATGACTTGGACTTATGTGTATATGACTTGGATTTATGTGTATATGGATCATGTATGTGAATATTCTAAATACAGCATGATGTTTTAAGAATCCTGGCATATAAGCACTGCTCAATGAACATTCAGATTTTTTACTTGCTTCTGCTTTAGGCCCCTTTAGTGACTAAAATGTTTTTGGATATTTTTGTTTTGAGGCCTACGGACAGGCCGGTCATGGCTTAAACTTTTAGGGACAGATTTGGGTCGTGACAAACATTGTATGTGTCCTATTTAAAAGTTCATCAACCCTGGCATGTCCATTCAGTTATTTTACACGTTTTTAATCATATTAAAACAAAAACAAAAAAAATACGACTTTTCAGTAACAAAATTGCTCAAAACAGTATAATGACCAATTAGGTCCAGGAAAGTCAACCTGAACCCATCCCGTTTGTAAACAGGTGCAATACACCAAGCCAAACCCGAATATCAAACTTTTTATTACAAATTTACAATGACACATTATCACAAGGTCTATTATTGAATTCCATATCATTAAATTAACTTTGAAGAATTTTACTTTGGTCTCGCACTTTTTCCTTTTTTTCTTTTTTTAACTGAAATAATTTCAACTGAGACTGCTTTCTAAATATCACCGTGCTACCTAGTTTCTTAAAATATATGATCTGCTTCTACAAAACTTGAACCATTCAGTGGAGCAGGGCATAAAAAGAACAAGAAACACTGTAACTGGAAGAAAAAAAGGAAAATTATTTGGTGGTCTGGGGGCAAGTTCATGTGGTGAACCAACTTGATTTTTATTCGTCAATACAAAAGAACTCAATACTTTTTGTTGGGTTTATAGAAAGACAACATGACAAGTGTCATTGCTCGAAGGCCACCAAATAATCTCAAAAAACAAAAAAACAAAAAAAAATCATGTTCCTGTAAGACATTTTTACACAGAAAAAATTATCTACACTCCATTTGTTTTGACGTAAAATGTTTTTGTTAAAAATATTTTACTCATTTTCCGTTGTTTGATTGAACAAAAGGCAAGCAAACATTTTTTAAAGAAAATATTTTTGCATCATTTTTTCAAAAAATGACTTACCTTTAAAAATTCCATAAGTCAATTTTTACAAAATTGACACTCACTCACTACCTTTTCAACACATTTAGCTTTTTCAAATAAATATTAATCAAAATGACACCATATAATCAAAATTTCTCTTTTAGGCAATAAAATGTTTTTATCAAGTGTCAACCAAACCAAATGCCAAAAAACAAAAACAAAGACAAAAACATTTTTTCTGTGTAAAATTAATTTACAAGAAAAATATTTTTTTGTGTAATTTCACGTCGAAACAAAAGGAGCCCTAGTGTAACACATTTTACATCAAAACAAGTAAAATATTAGTCTATGAACCTGTTTGTTCAAAACTTTGTCGTCCAAAACATCCACAATACAGGCAAAAATGCTCCAAGTATAAACTTAATTACAAAAACTCCATAATTGAACACGTTAAGCCACAATTGCTATTGAACCTGGACATCACGATTATAATTTTTATGTAATGACAACTTTTTTTAGTCAAATTAGACCCAAAAAAATTGCTAATTTCTCAATTTTGACGATACTAAGAAAAAGATGCTTCAATAGAACGATCAAACAGACAATCTGAGACTAACACATTCAAATTCTCGATACAATCTACATGTATTTATAGAGAGAGAGAAATACCTGGAGGGGATAGAATGATTCGTTGGGAAAAAGACAAGCAAATTGAAATTGATTGACGATCAGAAGAACTTCGAGTCCGCCATCGAAACAGATCAGCAAAAAAAATTTAGCCCTAGGGGCCAAGGCCACTGTGTTTCTTTGTATCGGCTATATTAAAGCAATACGGTTCATGTACTGGACCGGACGGGTCTCAGTTTCGATTTGTGGGAAAAACTCGGCTATTCGAACGGTTTAACAGCCAAAAAAAGGACCGCTTCATGGTTACAGGAGTTTGATACCGGTTTAGCATATGTTGCTGACATGGTCCGTTGGCCCGCTCAGTTCAATTCTGTTTTTATAAAATTTGAGAATGCTGTTTTAGTTTATAAGATTGGATTACATCAATATTTTCAGTCTCAAATATTAATGAATTGGATTTGGAATTTGGAATATGGATTTCTACATTCAATTTGGCTTGGACTCACTTGCTATTAAATTAATTAATTATTTTTTTATTTATAATACATTAATTTTTTGTTTTTTTTATCTAGATTTTATCTTTGCTAGTTTTATTATAACTCACATTTGTGGTGATATTTGGTTGAATTTATTTAAAAAATTCTTCAATTTATATATAATTTTTTTATAACTATAACGATATCAATATATTTATTTAAAATATATAATATGTAATTGAATTTAATTATAAAATGTTTTAATTTTTTTAACATATAGTCTGATTAGTGGACTTAGAATTTATAGAACTGCTACAGGGCCCGAACATTTCAAGCTCGAAATTGGCTCGAAACTCAGAACGACGTCGTTTTTTATTCTCTTTTTTTGATTATCTTACTTCTCTTACCGGTAAGAGAATCCAAAACGACGTCGTTTTGGGTTTCATGCCAATTTCGAGCCAAACAATTTCGAGCCCTCAAACATTTTTCTAGAATTTATAATTATTTTGTAGACTGGACTTGAATAGATATAAAGGCCGAATGTTAGGGCTGGGCTAGGCCGAACTTATGAAAACACAAAATCTCTCATTATATAATCTCATCCCAGTCCAACCTAATATTTATCCACCCCTAGTACCACCTACAACGTAGTTCTTACAGGAATTTTTTTATATTTAATATTGCCAAGGTAATTGATAAAGAATGTTGCTATTAGCACTCCATAAATTATTTTGGACTCCCTAAATTTTAACCTTTTTTATTACAATAATAACCTTAAATAAAATTACTAAAAAGGATATCATTAACTTCGGGACACCTCATATCACAATTAAACATACACACCCACTACATCATTAATTAGGGTTTATGAGAGCGCACACCTCCATCACGATTCATCCATCTTTTCCAAATCTCACCTTCAAAACCAACCCATCCTCAAAACTTTGAAAACCTTTTTGCAACAATATTCCGGCGGTAACAGTGGCAACCATTTGACTAGCTACACTTCTCCAACAATGGTAATATTTTAGCAGTAACAATGGCAACCTTTTGGCAGAATAAAGGCGCAAACATTATTTATTTGTTCGGGATAGCGTTCTCGAACAAATAAGTAATGTTTGAGAATACAGACCCGAACATGGAAATGTCTTAATACATTGAATAGTTAAAATTGTTAACGCTTGCAAAAGTTTTCATTTTTTCAAGTTTGGGAATACAGGTCCAAATATTACTTATTTGTTTGGGAAGACATTTATAAACAAATAAGTAATGTTCATGAATGCAGGTCCGAATATGAAATTTTCTTAATACATTGAATAGTTAAAATTGTTAACGCTTGCAAAAGTTTTTATTTTTTCAAGTTTGAAAATACATGCCTGAACATTACTTACTTGGTCGGGAAGGCATTCCTGAACAAATAAGTAATGTTCGAGAATGTAGGTCTGAACATGAAAATTTATTAACACATTGAATAGTCAAAATTTTTAACGCTTGCAGAAATTATCGGAAGTAGCTCAAATCCATTAACAAGTTCAAAAGTTATTCCTTCATCACGTAACTTTGATAATATTGATGCGTAATTCTCTGTTGAACTCATAATTTTATAATATCTACCAACAAAACTAACCAAATCCATTATTATAAATTTTTTTTATTACAAGAGAATAAATTATTACGAGAAAAATTAAGAAATTATGTATATATATAGAGAGAGACAGAGAGAGTATACTAACTGTGACAATGGTGGATGAGGCAGCAGAAACAATAATCACATTGTCTGTTCTTTTTCTTGGTGTGGGTTTTGTTATAATTTTTTGGAAGAGAGATTTTTTTGGAGTGTGAAAGTGTGCATTCAATGAGTGGAATATTTTCACAAGGATAATTTTAGTATTATTTGAGGAGAAAAAGAAATTTTGAGAATTTCAAAATTTATAAATGAAGGCTCAAAAGAAATAAAAGATCCAAAATAATTAATAAAATGCTAATTTGCTTGGTTAGAGTTTTCCAAAAATACTTTTCAGAAAATTTTATTTTCTTGTTTTTCATGTTTTTTTGTTTTTATTGATTTTTTTAATATTTTAAGCTTTTTTTTTTTACTTTTTAGACATACCTAACATAAATATATCTAAAAAGTAAAAAATTTGTGAAAAAAACCTTTTAAAAATTCACTAAATACAAAAAATACAAAAAAAAAGAGAATTCAGTACATTTTCTATATTTTTATGTATTTATTAATTTTTTAAAATATTTTTTCACAATTTTTTTTTACTTTTTAGACACATCTAAATAGGATGTATCTAAAAAAATAAAAAAATATTTAAAAATATTTACTAAAAATAAAAAAGCACAAAAATCAAAAATTTAATTTAAAAAATTCAAACCAAACACACTAATGGTGTGTTTGGTTGGGGGATTTGGGAAGGGATTTGGAAATGGAAAGGGAAAAGGTGTGTGAAACTATGTGAAATATATACATATTTTATTCACATTTCACCTACCTTTTCCATTTCCCTTTCCAAATCCCTCACCAAATCCCCCAACCAAACACAGCATAATAGTGCCGCTCTTTATAAAATTAATTCATTCCCACTTCGTCCACCAGCCACCTCCCTGATTTGCCCACAACGTGATACGAAAGTGGGCACTAAGGTGCAACTCATGCGTGTTTGGCACGGGTTGCATTGGCCAAGCCCAATTTGAATTGTTTTAAAGTTGTCCAAGCCTGATTTATTATTCGAATGCCTTCTTAAATCCGACCTGAGCATAACTTTGTATTGACCATAAATTTGAATTTTTTTTTTTTTTAACTAGGCTAATTAATTTAGCAAATTTAGACCTTTAAATAAGTTTATTAGTAATATTAAAATAAATAATTTATTTGATAAGATATAAAGATAAGATTCGATAAATTATTGTATCATTGTTGTTACCTTAGTCTTTGCTATTTCTAATCTAGAAATGAAAATATTTTTTGGCCACATTTATTTGACAGATTAGTTGGATGGGATGGTTAGTGAGAGGATAGTTAGTGAAGGAATTATTAATGTGTGGATTGTTAATGAGAGGATTAAGTAAAAGTGTGTTTATTTTTATGACAGTATGGGAGATGATTAGTGATTAGATTATTAAATTACTAAATTATTTTTATATAATATAAATAAATAAATTATTTTTATATTAAAAAATTTAAAACAAACCGGTGCACTTGGTAAATTATTGTTTTATTTTTTTATATAAAATAGACTCAATTCTTTCATTATTTTCCTAATTCCACCTAAAATCCAACCAAGCTAATCCTCCTACTGAGGGGGATTACTAAACCCCTTGGACTATCAATCCGCCCTCTTATTTCACCACCAAACATGTTGTGGTGAGACCCACAACCCTGACAGTCTAATCTAGCCACTCAAACCGCAAAACAAATATGGCCTTTATGTTGTGTTTAATTGTATATATGTTTACCCACCCAAAAAATTGTGTATATGAATATACGAAAATTCTATATATAATGAATATTATCTAACTGTTAAAATTATTTTAATGTCATCAAATTGTCATTTTTTGGACTAAAGTCTTATAAATATTATCACTCCTCTCTCTATTACCACACCACCATCACTAGGATTACCGCCACCATCACTATTGCCATCCCACCACCCTCTCATTACCTCTACTTTTACTCTCATTCCACCATCACCAAACATTAAAAAACATTTTCTAAAAATATTCCGTAAAAAAAGAAAATTCTACAAAAAATTATTTTTTACCCAAATAAATGGACGGGTTAAATGAGAAATAATTCACCAGAGTTGAGCCTTCCCATATCTGTACTTTCATCGCAATTGGATCACTACAATGCACCAAGATGGTCAAGCGTCATAGGGTTCTCAAGAAATACAAGGAAAACTTTAGGATGAATTACTTGATTATTTTTTATGGTTAAAAAAAATGAGATATTATATTCGGTTGGAAAACAACAAAAAGATATAATTATTTTTAATTGTTAGATGAAGAAAATAAATAATTTGAAGTGGCATCATTTTTCTTATACTATATCACCTATGTTATAATTTAATTATATTTAATCTTTTATACTTGTATTAAAATTATTCAAAACTTAATACAATACCTATACGGGGAAAAGATATTCGATGCTATTCGTACTCCTTTCGTCCAAATTCTGAATCTATTCGATCGACCTGAGAACACAATGGCGGTGAGCTACCCGGCGGTGTGTTGCCGGAAAACCCCTCCGACGGTCAAGTTAGCACACACTCAGAGAGAGAGAGAGAAATTTTATTAATGTCAAATTGTATCTCACCAAATGATGTTCCATCATCAGCATGGGGGGCGCAGTCATATTTATATACTTTATGCACTCTACTCTGCACTCATTAGTCTCTTGACACGTGGAGCTGCTCTCCCATCTGTCAGCACAAATCTAACAAACACCACCTAACCAAACCGCCAGACAACATTAGGTGGAAGTCGGCAGCCCGATGGCATCACCTCAGCCTCACACGACCGTGCTGCGTAACAAGTCTGAGTGCTCCGCTCGCCGAGCTCCATAACAACCGAGCCCAGTAGCATTTCGGCAGAGCCGAGTTCAAGACAGGTCGAGTCGGTAAACAGAAGGCCTTTCCCGCCGAGCTAAACGTGTGAGCCATGGAACCTGGGTTGGCGAGCGATCATCTCGGCCAAGTAAGCTTGGCCCAGACACGGGTAGGGGTGCAACTCGGACGGGTTGGGTTGGGTTGGGTTGGGTTGGGTTGGGAGGTTGTCCAAGCCCAGTCCAAGTTGTGCTGAGACCTGCCCAAACCCGAATTGTAACCCGGGGTTGTTTGCCCAAGCCCGACCCGAGTTAAACCTGAATTGCCCGAGTTGCCCGAATTGTAAATGAATTTTAGTTTGTTTTTTTTTTGTAGCTACATTATTAAATTATTAAAATTTGACTCTATTTACAATTTTTTATTTATTTATAGAAAATCATTAATACTATCAAAATAAATAATTTATATAATGTAAGAGAGATGCCACTACAGTAGTTTTTACAATTTATGAGTGAAAATAAAAAGAAAAAAAAATAAGATTTTATGTTATTTGTATATATAATATATATTCAATATGATTTAATAATATAAATTACTTTAATATCATGTAATGGCTAATAATTTACACGTATATTTAATATTTTTATATATTTATATATATATATATATATATATATATATAATTCGGGTTTCGGGTTGCTCAGGTTGTTTGACGCCTTTGCCCAAGCTAGCCCAAATTTAATTCGAGCTTCTAAATTTTTGCCCAAACCCGTACCGAATTTAAAAATATTTTATCCAAGAAAAAAATTCGGGCTGGGCTCGGGTTGCTCGGGTTGAGCCCACCCAAGTTGCACCTCTAGACATGGGACCTGATCCTTGGCCGAGCGAAACCGACACTAGACATGGTCAGACCATCTGGCGAGATCAAAACTATGCCCAGCCCGGCGCCGTGACGATTTGAGGCTCCATCTACAAAAAGTTTTCACATTTCACCGACGAAGAGTTTCCAATACTCTGAGGGGTCCTGGGAGGCGTGAAGGTTGATGGGATCATGGGCACTCAGCTGTCCGGTTTCAGGTTCACTGCTGTTTGGTTCCATTTCATCCCCCATCGACGATGCGGTACAGGACCCAACAGGTTGGTCTGTTATACCCAAGTCTATTATCGCATTGCCAGGCTGCTGTACTATGCCGACAGGAGGTGCTATGGACGGGCGCGCAAGTTCCGCGTTGCCACCATCACCCTGTTGTGCAATTTCCATTGAGCCTTCATTCACTTTCTCGGCTACCGCGGCGAGATCCACTGGGCATACTGGATGAATTCCAGGCGAGAATTCAGCAATAACATTGGCCAATGCTTGTGCTTTTATGGAAATTCGGGGTTGAAACTTGACGTCGAACTGTCCCAATTCGACCGCCTACTTCAGGATTCGACTGGAGAAATCCGCCCATTTGAACAAGGCTTTGAGAGGGAATTCAGTCAACACAATGATTGTGTGAGCATGAAAGTAGTGCGCCAATTTCCTAAAGGCCATCATCAATGCCAAAGCAAGTTTTTCCAGCGGCAAATACCTCGACTCGGCCGGTAACAAGGTTTTGCTCACATAAAAGACAGGCAAATACTGGATACCCTCGGACCGGACAAGTACCGCACTAACTGCATGCTGAGAAACTGCCAAATAAAGGTAGAGTTCTTCGAAAGGCTTGGGCGTCACCAATAATGGGGCAGAGGACAAATACGCCTTGAGCTCGGCCAAAGCCTTGTCACATTCCTCGTCTCATGAAAACTTGGATTTCAAGGCTCGAAAGAAATGGCGGCAGCGATCTGATGACCGGCTTATGAATCGGTTAACCGTGGCTGCCATACTGGCAAGATACTGCACGTCATTTGCCAAGTTGGGCTACTTCAATTCTTGTACGGCTTTGATTTGTGTGGGGTCTGCCTCGATGCCTCGGTTTGTGACTAGGAAGTCCAGGAATTTCCCGGATCCCATGTCGGAGGCACACTTTGACGCATTCAGGCGTAGCTTGTGCTATTTGAGAATGGCGAACATCTCAGCTAGGTCGGATAAGTGGTCTGCCTGATGTCGACTTTTGACTACCATGTCATCGATATAAGCCTCCATCGTCCGGCCTAGCAGAGGAGCGAACATTTTGGTCATCATTCTTTGGAAAGTTGCCCCGGCGTTCTTCAAACCAAAAGGCATGACTCGATAGCAGAATAGTCCCCTTAGGATGGTGAAAGAGGTTATCTCGCGGTCGGGAGCATGCATAGCGATCTGGTGATAACTGCGATAGGCATCCAAGAAACTGAGCCTGTTATGCCCGGCCGTAAGATCCATCAGCTAGTCAGTTTTGGGCAGAGAAAAGCTATCTTTAGGGCAAGCTCGGTTGATCGTCTTGTAATCAATGCAAACTCGCCACTTCCCATTATTCTTTGGTACGACAACCGTATTTGAAACCCACCGAGGGTAGTGCACTTCCTGGATGGCTCTTGCTTCTAACAGGTTCCTTACTTCCTCCGCGACTACCTCGTCGTGATGAAGAGCCGATCTTCTCGTTCTTTGAATGACTGGTCGCGCATCTGGGAAAACATTGAGTTGGTGGCAAATAAAGCTTGGATCAATGGCAGGCATGTCATATGGCGTCCATGTGAAAACTTCGATATTGGCCATCAAGAATTCTACCATCTCGGTTCGTTCTTGGGCGGTCATGCTGGATCCCAGCAAAAAGAACTTGTTTGGACTTTTCGTGTCAATCCGTACTTCTACCAACTCTTCAACAGCCTTGTCCTCGGCCCTGGTGCCCACGTCATCAAGGACACTCTGGTCTTCTGGACCTTCAATCATTTGCACGAAGCCTTTGGCAGCTCAGCTCCCATTCACTGCCACGAAACATTGCTTCGACATGACTTGATCGCTCCAAATTTCCTCAACTTCCCCCATAGCCGAAGGGAATCTCATAACCTGGTGATAGGTTGATGCTACCGCCTGCATTGCATGAAGCCATCCCCTACCTAAGATCAAGTTGTATGTGGACGGCACCTTCAATACCCAGAACTTCACTTACTTGACCACGGATCCGGCCTTGACTGGCAAGATTATCTTTCCCATAGGCCACTCCGGTTACAAGTTGAAACTCACTAGTGGCGAAGTTGCCGGAGCCAAGTCTGTATCTTGGAGTTTGAGTTGCTTAAACGCATCGTAATACATAATCTCAACCGAGCTTCCTTGGTCAATCAGGATGCGCTTGACATCGAAGTCTCTGATGCGGAGGGTGACTACCAGGGCGTCGCTGTGCAGTGTTTGAAAATGCTCTAGGTCGTCAGATGAAAAACTAATCACATCTTTCTTTTCGGTCTTCCCTCGTTTGATCGCGGGCTGGACTGACAAAACCTCACTCATATGTTCCGTCTTTTTGATCATTCCTCGGAGCTCACATACACGCGCTGGCTCCACTATGCCGTGGATCACATTGACCACTCCTTGAGGGGGCGCCTCTAAGTCATCCGGTCCAAGTGGATCAGCCGGAGTGGGATGCGCGACCTTAACTCCCCCATCAATGTAAAGGTCTAAATGACTGACTGGGACTAACTCTTCAAAGTGTTGCTTCAAAGGCAAACAGTCCTCTGTCCGGTGTCCGCGCTCCCTGTGATATGTGTAGCGGTACCGCGGATTGAAGCCCTTTTGCGCATCGCTCAACTTAGCAGGAAACCAGACGTAATCCTCATCACAGATTTCACTAAGTATGCGATAGATTGAAATCTTAAATACCGTGGTGATGCCCGTCCGGGCGTTCAACCTTTTGTTAGCATCAGCTACATCATCGCGGGGATATTCTGCTCGGTCGTTGCGGTGACCTCTACCCTGGTTTCGATGATTTGGTCCACGGTCTGATTCCCCGACGCGATCACTTGGACAGTTAGTCTCCTGTCCGACCGCGTGCACCTTGCCAGCCGCCCTTTTGTCTATTACCACGGGATTTGTCTTCGCGATGGATGCCGCCGTATCATCTTCTACGCGGAGGTGCTCATTGATGCGCTGCATTAGTTGCCCTATAGATGTCGGCTGGTTCATTGTAAGGAGTCCCACAGCCTATGTTCAACCGGGAGACTGCACTTATATTGGGTGATTGCCAGGTTGATCGGGCAATCTAGAATCTTGTTGAAAGTTTCCCAATACCTGGAGTTGTATGCCTTGAGAGTGTCACTCGACTCCATCTTAACATTGAGAAAGTGGTCCACTTTATTTGGCGTTTTGGTATTGGTTTTGAAACGAGTCACGAATGCTTCCGCCAACTGCTGCCACCTTTTGATGCTTTCCTCCGGCAGCCTCTCAAACCATTTCAAGCCCAACTCGCCCAAACTTGACGGAAAAATAAGGCACATAAGGGCGTTATTGCGCCTATGTCCGGCCATAACCTGCCGGAAGTGGCTTATATGCATGTATGGATCGGTCTTTTCGTCATAAAGTGTAAATTTGGGCTGGTGAAAGCCCGCCGGGAGCGGAGTGGTTTCTATCTCAAGGGAGAAGGGGGTGGCGTTCAGCCTCGCCAAATCTGTGTCCAGAGGGACAAGCACAGCTAGGCGGGGTGGTGGCATTATGACCTCCTCGCTGGCGTGACCCCCGTAAGACAACCGCTGGAACGCTAGCACCCTTTGAGCTTCTCGTCGACGAGCCCGTTCCTTCAAAACAACCGGCAAGTCCTCTGAGCGAACGGAGTAGGAATATCTCGACGTCGTCGCCGGACGCGAGGGATGGTAGGTACTGTCTTGCACGCTAGACTTCTCTACAGGCGCGTCTGAATCTCCAACCCTGTAACTTCTGGTGATAGAAAGGGAGGGCATGTGTCGCTGACTCTGGCTGCCTGAACGGCGTGGTTGGGTGCGCTCACTGTGGTCTCCCACTCCAGTAAGACCCTTTCCCTTGACCTATCGTTTGAGTGCTTCCATCTCCGCCGCCATTCTACGGATGACGGTGTCTTGGTCCCTTAACTTGTGCTCCAGGCGTCTAGCGTGCGATTCTCTTCACCACCGGTGTCCGTCTGGGCTCTGAGAGTGACCAAAACTTCTAGCGCGCTTATCTCACGCATCTCTTGGAAGTCCTCCTGGGGAAGTCTCCAGGTCCGCCATGTTCTGAACGACGGGGAGTCCATCTCTCCGTCTGGCAGACTCCGGGGTAACACCATCAATGGCAGACAACAGTATTTTGTCGTTGTTCGCTGTGGACGGTGATCGGATAAGCTCGGAGGACAAGGTTGTGTCTGCAAGGCTTTCCCACAGACCGCGCCAATTGTACGGGGAAAAGATATTCGATGTTATCCGTACTCCTTTCGTCCAAGCTCTGAATCTATCCAATTGACCTGAGAACACAACGGCGGTGAGTTACCCGACGGTGTGTTGCCGAAAAACTCCTCCGACAGTCAAGTTAGCACACACTCAGAGAGAGAGAGAGAGAGAGAAATTTTATCAATGTCAAAATGTATCTCACCAAATGATGTTCCGTTATCAGCATGGGGGGCACAGTCATGCTTATATACTTTCTGCGCTCTACTCTGCAGTCATTAGTCTCTTGACACGTGGAACTGCTCTCTCGTCTGTTAGCACAAATCCAGTGAACACCACCTAACCAAACTGCCAGACAACATTAGCGGGAAGTCGGCAGCCCGGCGGCATCACCTCGGTCTCATATGACCGTGTTGCGTAACGAGTCCGAGTGCTACGCTTGCCGAGCTCCATAACAACCAAGCTCAGTAGCATTCCGGCAGAGCCGAGTTTAAAACAGGTTGAGCCGGTAAACAGAAGGCCTTTCCTGCCGAGCTAAACGTGCGAACCATGGAACCCGGGTTGGGAAGCGATCATCTCGGCCAAGTAAGCTCGGCCCAGACACAGGACCTGATCCTTGGCCGAGCAAAACCGACACTGGACACGGACAACCACAAGTAGCTCGGTCTAAACATGGTCTTAGGCCTCGACCGGGGCAAAACCACCTCTGGACAAGCCCAAGCTAACTCGGTCCAAACACGCTCGGCCCTCAATTTGCCCGGCTTCTACCACGGCCCAAGCTAGCCTATAAATCTCCCTCTCAATTGAACAAATACAAGAATGGACTATTGGGTGGAACTCATATGTTCTCCACCTCCAATCTCTTTATTCTTATCTTGCAATCAAGCACTGGATTAATAATCTGGTGAACCCTACATATTTCCTTCACTTTCAACCTACTAATAATGAGACAATTGCAAAGTCCCATTTTAGTTTTCATAATTTTAATTTGAACAATTTAAACTCTGTACTTTTAATTTTGTTGCAATATGGTTTCTACCATTAGAATTTAGAACGAAGAAAGACCATGTGCAAAATTGGAGGAATTAAAGTGCAAAACTAGTTCATTTTGAATTATACTTTGATTCTTCTAATTTTGTATTTTTTAATTCTATTAAATCTATTTATTCTTATCTCATAATCAAGCACCAGACTAACAATCTGATGAACCCCACATATTTCCTTCACTTTCAATCCTACTAATAATGAGACAATTGTGAAGTCTCATTATAGTTTTCATAGTTTTAATTTGAACAATTTAAACTTTATACTTTAATTTTGTTGTCATGTGATTTCTACCATTAGAATTTGAAATGAAAAAAAGACCATGTACAAAATTGGACGAACCAAAGTGCAAAACTAGTTCATTTTGAATTATACTTTGATTCCTCTAATTTTGCAAAATTTTTTTAAAATATTATTTTTAGGGTCTGGCTTTAGTCCAGTCCAATAATAGACTTGACCGTGCTGTTGGGTCCGTGGAGGCCCACCACGGGTTCCGTTTTGAAAATCTGAACCGTTCAATGAGTAGAACTCTTCGAATACTATATGTCTGTAAAAAATTACGTTGATCGGATATCGATAATTATGTGATCAAATTAATTTTTTTTCAACTATTAATTTATTTATCGTATATTTTTTTTTTATACAAAACTTATTTTATTATATTTTCACTTAATTTTTTAATAAAAGTTATCCCCTCTTCACTCTAGTCTAGCCACCTCTGACCTTTTCTTTGTTTAAAACCTGCATAGCAGCCAGTTTTTTGTTTTTTTTTTTTGGAACACTACCATGGCGGCCCGTTGGCACTTTCCCAAAAGTCATACCCAACATTCTATCTGATCCACGGTAATGAGATAGAATTAATGAAATGATAATTTGTTAAATTTTTATAAGCAATGATCGTTCTATTAAATTATTTATTAAAAAAAAATCATTTCATTAAATTGGTGTATGTTGATTTTATTTATAATATTATAATTAACCAAACATGAAAACAGATATTTTAATAGAATAATTATTTTATTTCATTTTATTTTAATAAATCAAACATTACTAAAAGTTTTGAATCCAAAAAAAAAAAAAAAAAACCACATTTTATTGTGGACAGGAAAAGAAGACACATTTTCTCATGTTTTTGTTTTCTCATGAAAAATACCCACATGAGTTTTGTTCAAATTTTTTTTTCATACTTTCATCTTTTTATATTTATTCAGATCTCCCTTATGACATTGATGATTTAAATTATTTATTTCTAAATTCTACAATAAAGCTCATTCATGCAAAAAAAAAAAAAAAAATTTAATTTAATTGAATATTTATAAACATATCAACAAATTATATTTTGTTTTATAAATGAATGACAAATTGAATTGTAAACTTAAAGTATCAATTTTTAATAGAATAAAATGTAATTTGTTATAGTATTTATAGTTGTTAATAAAGTTGATTTTTTTCATAAATAATTTTTACTGTGAGACCTAAAAAGTAGACAATTTAAATAATTTGTACGTGTCTAAATGAAAGTCCACAAAACGAGTATAAAGCGATACAGAAAATGTTAGAGATTTTGGATTTGAAATTGATGGAGCAACTATGACCCTTTCATTGTATTTTCTCCATCTCAAAATATTAGTTTCTTATTTCATTTTTATTGTCTTAAAATATTAGTCCATTTAAAAAAATAAGTAATAAAATAATATGAATTTCCTATTTTGTTTTTTTTTATAAAAAATTTATTGACACACAAAAAGTATAATTATGACAATTGATATTCTTAAAAAAAATATACTATCAAAAAGGTAATTTTAATCAATTTTTTTAAAGTGTAATAATTGTACTATAAAAAAAAAGATTTTCCAAAAAAAACTATTATTTTGAAATGGAGGGAGTAATATAACTTAGGATTGTTTTAGAAAATAGGTTAAAAGTTGACTTTCTAATTTTTTTAAAAAAATATGTAAAAAAAATAAAATAATAAAATAATTCAAAATAAATTAAAAATTAAAAAATAACTTTTAACCAGATTCCATAAACATGCCTTATTAATCTCCTATAGTTCAGAAAAAAAAAACGGTAGTGCTACGTAGCTCGAAAAGTGGAGCTCGAAATTGGCTCGAATCAGAAGCAGAGAAGGAGAAGAGAAGGAAAGAGGAGGAGGAATGAGGGAGTAGGAGGAAGAGGAGGAGGGATTGGAGGGGGCCCAACAAATGGGGCTGGAGGCGGGGAGCGGAGGCGAGGCAGAGCCGACGAGCAGCGACGGCCGGCGACGAGCAGCGACGATCCTCGGCGGCGGCGGTAGTGCTGGCTCTTCTCCTCTCTTCTCTTCCTCTTTCTCCTTTGTCTCTTTCTCTCTTCTTCCTCTCTTCTCTCCCTCTTTCGAGCCAACCAATTCGAGCCAACCAATTCAAGCTACAGCTCATTTTCGAAAAAATATACATATATATAGTAGTAAATAGTACACGCTATACGTGTACCATTTAAATAAATAAAAATAATAATAATAATAATGAAATTGACATTATAATTTATACCTAGTTTAAGTAATATAAGGTCAAGTTTGGTAAGATTAAATAAATTTATAATTTTGATTTTTTTTATCTTTTTTAAGTCATATCAATCAACATCTTCCCTCTATTTTTTTATAAAAAATTAAAAAATATATTTATTTAGAACATTTTAAACAATCACTAAGTCATCTTCCCAACGCATAGTCCATCTTCCCAACGCATAGTCACGAGTTGGTATAGATTTATATAAGTCATCTTCCCAGCACATAGTCACGAGTTGGTATAGATTTATATAAATGAAGTATGTAGTGGGTTCCACTTTTTGGCTCCGACTCTATATAAAAACTGTTCCGTTCGCATCCTCCGTTACGCGGACTAGGCACTTCACGCGACATCGTATAATTGTGCATTTGCTTTATTATTAATTATCAAGGTTTAAACCAAAAAAAAAAAAATATACTGTTGATCATCATCTTCAAGAATCTGCAACTCAGGTATGGAACTCCAAAACCCTCCTCTCTCTCTCTCTCTCTCTCTCTCTCTCTCTCTCCTAGCCAACTGATCCTGCGATTTGCTTTTGGTTTGCCGCTTTGGATTCTATTTTGCTTTTTAGTACCTTGTTTGAATAGAGTAATTTGATGAAAATCCATAAGAAAAGAAAAAAAAAAATGAAGAAATCTTGTTTCTTATGTTTGATTTATAAGTTAAGTGGTAAATGATTATTGAAATTTAAAAGAAAAAAAATTATTGGGATAATTACAAAAAAAAAAAAAATCCGTAAAATTTCATGAATATTTAATTTTCTTAATTTAAACTCTAATAAATCTGTTTTCAATCTAAATTTTCTGTCTATTTTCACTAAATAAAACCAACAATTTTTTTTAAAAAAAATATTTTAGTCATTAAATTCAATAAAAAATATTTTTATGTTGAGTGTAGAGGTTAAAATATTTTTTTTTATTTTATTTAACGAAAATAGATAATAGTTTAGATTGAAAATAAATAAAAAAATTATGATTTAAATTGTTAAAATTAAAAATTTATTTTGTTATAATGATCAAATCTTGAGGGTTTTTCTTTTATTTCTTTTATAATTATCCCAAAAATTATTTAATTTTATAAGTTTCATTTATAATTAAAAATGATGTAATTTGATGAGAAATAAATCATTTGATCGTGTATTTTTTATAATATTGAGATTGTCTATTAATATTTAAAAGAAGAAAAATATCTCATCCATATTTTTATATCGCATTCTACCTTTGTACAAATTATTTGTTCGGCAAAAACTTTAAAATAATATATTCTTGTATTAATTTTTTTTTTTAAATTTTTACTGGAGATTTCTTTAAATACTTTTAGTTTGTAAAAAATAAATAAATTAAAACATGATAATTAAAAAACACATTTTGTTATCCTCATAAATGAAAGACCAGAACCATTTATTTTTCTTTTCTCAAACGGAGGTCCCTACCCAACAGCTATGCTTTGCATATACCTTTTTGTTTATCTTCAATAACTTCTTCTTCATGGGCTGGTTTTGTAAAACCATGGCCTCTTTTTTTCTTTTTTGGAAAATATTTGGGCAAAAACCATGGGCTGATTTTGTAAAACCATGGTTTAGTTTTATTGGAGTAACTGAGTGATTGGCAGTGCATTGTATAAATCTTATTTTGTCCTAGTGTTGTATTCCTAGTTGGTGTTTGCATACACTAAAAAAATATTTTTTATTTTTTTTGCATATATATATATATATATATTTGGATTACATCAATCAATATTTATCAACATCTTCTCTATAACTTTTTACTCATTTTTCTACTTTTCTACACATTTTTTTAATTATATAAATATGGAGATATATTTTCTGAGTACCAACACGTGGCAAGGTGACGCCGACGTGTTAGCCGAGGTGCCACGTGTCCTGGTCGTGACGTAGAGGTGATCTCGGCAAGGCCGAGGTTATCTCCGAAGATATCGGAATCCGAGATAAGTGGATAAGGGACAAGAGTCCTAGAGTAGAGTGGAGACTTAGCCAAGATAAAAATAAAACTCTTAGGAAGTTTATCTTTATCTCTTAAGGAGTCCAAAGTAAGTACTGAGTTGGAGTCCATAGAAGTCAGGCTTCTAGTGGGATTAGGATTGAGTTAGCTATAAAAGAGAAGCTACCCCGTGGGTCAAAGGTACGCAGTTTTATGCTTTGAGTAGTAAATTTAGCACTTGATTATTTTTAAGAGATATACTGACTTGATCGTCGGAGTGCCCCCGGGTGGAAGAACCACCGTCGGAGCTTTTTCTTTCTGTTACAGGTTAGCTGAAGCCATCTATTCTGCCAGTGCTTTTCCAGCTGATTACCAGACGGGCAGTGTGGTCGGAAAATTACCCACACAATTTGGCGCCGTCTGTGGAAAACTTAGAAGAATAGATGGCCAGCAACGGACAGAAGGAAAACATTGGGGGCGACACTCCCGCTGGGAGTGGCAGACCAATTGACCTTGACGTTGAAGGAGACAACCACAATGCAGAAACACATGACCAGGGCCACGGAGAGAAAGACGTCGGCCAGGAGGGCGACACTTCGAAGAGGACAGACCAAAGCAAGTACTATAACGAAGATAACCTTCAGGTATGGAGGGATAGGTGCCTATGGAGGGATGAGGAAGTAAAAGACTTGACAAACAAGTTGGCAGACCTACAGTCAGTGGTCAACTTTATGATGCAAAACAATGTCATGCAGCCACCATACCCGCTGCAGGATACGCCGATGCCAGCAACTAATACGCAGAAGGGAGGAAGAAGAACAATCCCCGAAGTCCCTTAGCATACCAGGAGCGGAAGGCACTCTCACCGACCTTCCAGGGAAGGCAGACGAGAGGAGCCGAGACGAGAGGAGTCCCGAAGAACGTATCACACGAAGGATCCAGAGCCCAAAGAACATCGGCATGTTCAAGGGCAGGCGCTCTGCTTTGACACAACACATGGAGAAAGATCAAAACGAGCCCACCACGAGGCCGAAAGTAGTGTGCCGAAGAGATTGAAGTCCAGAGATAGCCGAGCTCCAGGGAGGAGTAAAGAAGACTTGAGAGATTACCTCAAGAGGAAGCAACAGAATGTTGAAGCCGAGGTAACTTCCCCGGTTAAGCCGAAGACACCATTCTCGGTGGAACTGGACAAATTTAAAGCACCAAAGAGATTCAGTATGTCGAGGTTCCAAATATATGATGGTAAGTTAGATCCCAACTTTCATGTTGGACTATACCTGAACTCAATGGCATTATATAGTGAGAACGAGCCGTTGCTCTGCAAAGTATTTCCCTCATCCTTCGGGGAAATTGCATCAGATTGGTTCCATAAACTACTGAAGGGAAGTGTAAAGACTTGGGAAGGCCTGACCGAGATGTTTGTGGCCAGGTTTGTGACAAATAAACTTTAGCCCTTGAGGGTCGACGCACTGATGGCTTTAAAGATCGCTAAGGATGAAGGCCTCAGGGCCTACGCAAAAAGGTACTACGAGGTGTTCAATTGAATACCCGATTGCAACCAAGAGGTGGCGGTCGTGTCCTTCAAGAATGGCCTGAAAGATGACTGTCCACTACGGAAATCTTTGGCAAAGACATTGCCAAAAAGCATGGAAGAACTCATGGCGAGAATAGAGAAGTACGCCAGAGTCGAGGAGGATACGTCGGGAAATAAAGAAACAAAGCAAGAGAAAGGAAACGGCTCGCCGAAGCGAAGCCGAGGTAACAACGGACCGACCAAACAGGAAACGGACTTGAAGGCAAAACAGGCAGTAACGACTATATTTCGAGTCCCGATCCATAAAGTCTTGGATCAAATACGAAACCAATCCTATTTTAGAGGACCGACAAGAACACCAGGGGAATTCATGGGAAGAAACGTCGATAGGCATTGTGCTTACTACAATAAAGAAGGGCACCCAACTCAGGGCTGCAGAGCCCTAAAAGCACACTTAGAAGACTAGGTAAGGCAAGGACATCTGAGGGACCTTGTTGATGAAGTCAGGACTAGAGAAGAACAGGCAAGATTGCCTCAAGCACCAGCAGCTCCGCCTCCCCTAGCATAGCAACCACCCGCAGAAAGACCACGGGTGGTTAACGTAATTCACTCAAAGGTGAACGAAAACGACATACGAGGGGAGACCTAGAAGGTAAAACACCTGCAGCACGTGAACCAGGTTGGACATAAACGACCTCGGCCTAAAGAATGCCAGGGACCGACGATAGCGTTTACTGAAGCCGACTTAGAGATGGTCCAACATCCCCATAATGATGCCTTGGTAATATCCCTCCAGGTTGGGGAGTGCCAAGTGAAACGCATCCTGATTGATCAGGGCAGCACTTGCGACATCATGTAAGTTAGATGTTACAAAGAGCTGGGCCTTCATCCTGATGACTTGGAGCAATCAAATGGCCTGATGGTCGGCTTCAATGGAACGTCAACGTGGCCACTGGGCGCAACAAGCTCGGAAGTACAAGCTGGCACTAAGAAGATCAGGACAGAATTCATGGTGATTGACACACCTTCGCCACATAACATCATCTTGGGAAGACCATGATTGCATGCAATGGGGGCAGTTCCCTCAATATTGCATCAACTACTGCGGTTCCCAACAGAGCATGGGATTGAAGAAGTCAGAGGAGATCAACTGCAGGCAAAGAATTGCTCCATGACAACAATGAAATCCACCTGCAACATTCGAGAACTAGAAAAGGCAGAAATTGAAGATGAGGACGTGAAAGTCCTAGAAGACGTCGGCAAAGAACCAGCCGAGAAGAGCAAAGAGGCGCTGAAGAAAATCCTTGTTCAGGATGGGGATGAAGAACGCTTCTTTCTTCTCGGCTCGGGCTTAGCCGAAGAGGAAGAAAAAGAGTTGGAGACTTTCTAAGAGCCAACATTGAGGTGTTCGCCTGGACATCTTACGAAATGCCTGGCATTGACCCCGGGGTCACTTGCCACAGACTGAACGTCGACAGGTTGGCAAAACCTGTGATTCAACGAGCCAGAAGACCGACGTTGATGCACGTCGAATCAGTAGAAGAAGAAGTGGACAGACTTCTGGAGGCCAGGGCCATCCGAGAAGTTCATTACCCGACATGGCTATCCAACACAGTAGTGGTAAAGAAGAAGAACGGTAAATGGCGGGTCTGCGTAGATTTTACAAGCCTGAACAAAGCTTGTCCCAAAGACTGCTTTCCTCTACCCAAGATTGACCAGTTGGTAGACGCCACATCTGGACATAGAAGGATGAGCTTCTTGGACGCTTATAGAGGATACCACCAAATAGCCATGTACCCCCCAGACGAAGAGAAGAATGCGTTTATCACCCCGAAAGGACTGTATTGTTACAAGGTAATGCCTTTTGGGTTGAAAAACGCAGGAGCAACTTACCAAAGGTTGGTAACCAAGATGTTCAAAAATTTGATTGGCCAAACAGTGGAAGTCTACATTGACGACATCGTCGTAAAGACCAAGGAACCAAGGTGTCATCTTGCCGACCTAAAAGAAGTCTTTGAGATACTCAAAACATACCGGCTCCGACTCAACGCATCGAAATGCGCGTTTGGAGTTGGATCAGGTAAATTTTTTGGGTACCTGGTAACAAGAAAGGGCATTGAGGCCAGCCCAGATCAAATCAAGGCCATCCTTGAGCTAAAAAGCCTGACGTCGGCAAAACAGGTTCAAATGCTTACTGGAAGGGCCGCAGCCCTAAACAGGTTCATAAGCCGAAGCTCAGACAAATGTAAACCTTTCTTCAACCTGGTAAAGAAGGCCATAGACTTCCTATGGACTGAGGAATGTGAGGCCACCTTGGCCGACCTAAAGAAATATCTGACGATGGCTCCAGTCCTCTCAACACCTGAACCTGGAGAAGAACTGTTTTTGTACTTAGCCGTTTCAGAACATGCAATAAGTGCAGTATTAATTCGTGAAGAAAAATGGGAGCAAAAGGCTGTTTACTATGTAAGCAGAACCTTAGCTGATGCAGAAACAAGGTATCTACCCTTGGAAAAATTAATGCTGACCTTAGTAATGGCTTCAAAGAAGCTGAACCATTACTTTCAAGCGCACAAGATTATAGTGCTAACAGAGCACCCGCTGAAGTCCTTGTTACAACAAGGAGACTTAACTGGAAGAATAGCAAGATAGGCAGTAGCCTTGGGTCAGTATGACCTGGAGTTCAGACCGAGAACAGCAATTAAGGGCCAAGTTTTGGCCGACTTCGTGGCCGAATTCACGCCAGAATCCATTGAACATCGGGCTCCGTTGAGCTAAGATGAACGATGTCCAAACAAACAAGGAGAAGCCCAGCCAAAGGCAAAAGAACAAGGAAAGGAAAAACTCAGACCTTACAGCATTTACATCGGCGACTCCTTTCGCCTGTTTGTTAATGGAAGTTCAAACCGGCAAGGAGCAGGGGCAGGAGTAGTGTTGATATCTCTTGATGGGGAAATATTGGAACAGTCTATTCGATTGGGGTTCAAGGCCTCAAACAATGAGGCAGAATACGAAACACTGATTGCAGGACTGAAGCTAGCAGTGGCAGCAGAAGCAGATGAGGTAATAATTTTTTGTGATTCACAACTTATAGTAAATCAAACAACAGGAGAGTTTGTAACCCGAGATAAAAGGATGTCGGCATACGCAAAAGAGGTCATCAGACTGGCAGCCTTGTTTCGCAACTGCCGACTTCTTCAAGTCAGCCGAGATGATAACAACCACGCCGACGCGTTGGCCAACTTGGCAAGCTCAATGCAAACTGGAAAAACAAGAACAATAATGATTGACTATCTGTCAAGCCCGAGCATAGAACAACTGATCACAGAACAAGAAGCAATGTGTGTAGACTTGGGACCAAGCTGGATGGATGCAATTGTTGCATTCCTGAAAGAGGGAAAGTTGCTAGAAGACCATAAGGAGGCACACAAGATCAGATTAAGTCGGCAAGATTCAGTCTGACAGCGGACGGACATCTCTACAGAAGGTCCTTCACAGGACCCCTTTTAAGGTGCGTACACCCTTCGCCGGTTAAAGACTTTCTATACGAAATTCATGAAGGAATTTGTGGAAGCCACGCTGGGGGTAGATCACTAGCTCACAGGGCCATTACCCAGGGGGATTGGTGGCCCTACATGCAAAAAGATGCAGAAGCCTACGTGAAGAAGTGTGAACAATGCCAAAGGTTCGCACCTTTGATACACCAGCCAGCTGCTGACCTAAACCCTGTATTCAATCCATGGCCATTTGCCCAATGGGGCATGGATCTCATTGGACAGTTGCCCCAAGCAACTGGGCAAAGGAAGTATTTGTTGGTAGCAACAGATTACTTCACGAAGTGGATAGAAGCAGAACCCCTTGCCAAAATTCGAGATGTGGACGTTAAGAATTTCATATGTAGAAACATCATCACCAGATTTGGCATCCCAAGGGCAATAGTTGCCGACAACGGAACGCAGTTTGACAGCAAACTCATCAAGAACTTCTGTGCGAAATTCAAAATAAAAAATTACTTTTCAACACCAAGTTTTTCCCAAAATAATGGGCAAGCAGAAGCATCCAACAAAGTAATTTTGGATGGGATAAAAAAGAGGCTGCAGGCAGCAAAAGGAAAGTGGGTAGACAAATTGCCCAATGTACTTTGGGCATATCGGACTACGCCGAGAAGATCAACAGGGGAAACCCCCTTTGCCATGGCTTATGGCACAGAAGCAGTTATCCCACTGGAGATTGGCATCCCAGGGATCAGAACCGAAGGAGTAGAGAATGGCACAAATGATATACTTCTAGCCTGAGATTTGGATCTCTTAGAAGAAAGAAGGGAGAAAGCTGCAATTCAGCTCGCAACATACCAGCAGCAACTTGCTAGAGCTTACAATAAGAAGGTTAATCCAAGGGATTTTCAGGTCGGCGACCTAGTCCTAAGAAAAGTTGTTGGCAACAAGAAGGATCCAAAAGAGGGCAAGCTTGGCCCAAACTGGGAAGGGCCCTATAGAATTACTTTGGCATTGGGCAATGGAGCATACCGGCTTGAAGATAATGAAGGCAAAGCATTGTCAAGACCTTGGAATACTTGTAATTTGAAATTTTTCTATCATTAGATGTTCCTTGTTATTTTTTGGCAAACATCATCAATAAAATCTTAGCAGAATTCTCCAAGACTTGTGAATTGATAAAAGATACATAATGATTGTTTCTGAATAATGAGAATCCAAGTAGAACTCAGGTTCACATTGGGGGCAGAGAGAAGACAATAATGCTTAACGCTTGTTGAAATTTGTAGCAATTTACAAGTTGAAGTTAAGCCGAGATTATTGTTTATCTTCACTTGTTGAAATTTGTAGCAATTTGCAAGTTGAAGTTAAACCGAAATAATGCTTAACGCTTGTTGAAATTTGTAGCAATTTACAAGTTGAAGTTAAGCCGAGATAATTATTTAGCTTCACTTGTTGAAATTTGTAGCAATTTACAAGTTGAAGTTAAGCCGAGATAATTGTTTATCTTCACTTGTTGAAATTTGTAGCAATTTACAAGTTGAAGTTAAACCGAAATAATACTTATCGCTTGTTGAAATTTGTAGCAATTTACAAGTTGAAGTTAAGCCGAGATAATTATTTATCTTTACTTGTTGAAATTTGTAGCAATTTACAAGTTGAAGTTAAGTCGAGGTAATTATTTATCTTCACTTGTTGAAATTTGTAGCAATTTACAAGTTGAAGTTAAACTAAAGTAATGCTTAATGCTTGTTGAAATTTGTAGTAGTTTACAAGTTGAAGTTAGGCAAATATATTGCTTAGCACCTGTTATAACTTGAGAAAAATTTATAAAAATTAAACAAATATATGTTTATCCTTGTTAAAACTTATAAGCAATTTACAGGACAAGTACTTGCCGAGGTAAATTATCAGGTGGCACAACCGAGGTATGTTACCCCGAGAAGATTGTACAAAGAAGAATGAGTACATGTATGCAGAATATTCTAAGTATAGAATCATATGAAGACAAAGAAGAGAAGATAGAAGTACAAGCATTCAATAAAGGAAAAACCTTGTATTAACATTCAAAGAAAAAAAAAGGGGGGCACATCGGCTATACAAAGAACGTACATTGTTCCCTAAGATAAAGAAACAAGAAAATACTGTTAAATGTATAGATGAGAAGAAGAAGAAGAAGAAGAAGAAGAAGGAATAGAACAAGAGAAAGCTTCTGTAGATTATTGATTCAAAACTTAGGGTTTTCCCCTTACACACAACTACTTATACTAATAAGAATAATACATAAAGACCAAACTACCCCTAACACTTAACACTCCCCCTCAAGTTGGTGCAAAGATGTTTCTCATGCCCAACTTGCAACAAATAGAGTGAAAGACTTTACTACTAAGACCCTTAGTAAAAACATCCGCCAGTTGATCTTCAGACTTAACAAAAGGCATACATATCACACCCTTATTCAATTTCTCCTTAATGAAATGTCTGTCAATCTCAATATGCTTAGTCCGGTCATGTTGAACAGGATTGTGTGCAATACTAATAGCAGCCTTGTTGTCGCAATACAAAGTCATGGGACCACTCCAATCAAGCCCTATATCACTCAACAAAGATTGAAGCCACATTAGTTCACATGTTCCATGTGCCATAGCCCTGTATTCAGCTTCAGCACTAGATTTAGAAACGACCCCCTGCTTCTTACTACGCCATGTAACTAGATTTCCCCCTACAAAAGCACAATAACCAGATGTAGAGCGTCGGTCATCTATAGAGCCTGCCCAATCTGCATCTGTGAATGCTTCCAACCTCAAGTGACCATGATTAGAGAACAAAATTCCTTTTCCAGGGGCAGATTTAAGGTACCTCAAAATGCGATAGACTGCATCCAAATGAGGTACACGAGGATCATGCATAAACTGACTAACTATTCCAACTGCATAGGCAATATCTGGACGAGTATGAGAGAGATATTTCAGTCTTCCCACAAGTCTTTGGTACCTTTCCTTCTCCACAAGCTCACCAATTCCACTACAAAGATGATGATTAGTCTCAATTGGTGAATCAGTTGGTCTGCAGCCCAACATGCCCGTTTCTTCAAGAAGATCTAGAATGTACTTCCTTTGAGAAATAAAGATGCCTTTGTCAGATCTAGCAACTTCAATCCCAAGGAAGTATCTTAATGGACCAAGTTCTTTTATCTCAAACTCCTTGGCTAACTGCATCTTGAGATGGGTCACCTCCTCCTCATCATTACCTGTCACAACTATGTCATCCACGTATACAATAAGCACTGTTACCTTATGTACATTGCGTTTGACAAACAAGGTGTGATCCGCATTGCTTTGCTGATATCCAAATCCCACCATTGCCTTGAGGAATCTACCAAACCAGGCTCTAGGAGATTGTTTCAAACCGTACAAAGCCTTCTTTAATCTACAAACCTTTCCAACTGTAGACTGAGATGAGAATCCTGGAGGTACATCCATATATACCTCTTCCTCCAAATCCCCATGAAGAAAAGCATTCTTCACATCTAGTTGTTGTAGAGACCATCCCAAATTAGCCGCACATGACAGAATAGTTCGAATGGAATTCATCTTTGCTACCGGGGCAAAAGTTTCTTGATAATCTATTCCATATGTTTGGGTAAATCCCTTGGCCACTAGTCTTGCTTTGTACCGTTCAATCGTCCCATCTGCATTGTGCTTAATGGTGAACACCCACTTACATCCGACTGGGTGTTTCCCATTTGGAAGAGACACCAACTCCCATGTGTTATTTTTACTCAAAGCTTGCATCTCTTCTACCATAGCTACCTTCCACTTAGGATCATTGATGGCTTCTTTCCAACCCTGCGGAATACACACAGAAGAAAGGGACGAAACAAAAGCACGATACGTAGAAGACAACGAATCATATGACACAAATTTAGAAATAGGGTGTTGAGTACAAGCTCTAACCCCCTTTCTGAGAGCAATAGGAAGACTCAAATCATCCGTAATAGGACCATCAACAACAGGTGAAGAAATGAGATGATGATCATTACCTGAAGAGTTAGTGGAAACTGGGTGTGGAACTGGCATAGGAGATGATGATTGACTTGGTGGCACAAGAGAAGCCGGCTCTTTCTGACGCCGTGAATAAGTCTTAAGATCAGCTCTGTCCAAACGACCACTGATATCCGACTCCTCATCAACAGAACTCCTAGGCTCCCCCTCACCACAAATAACAGCCCGTTGAGGAGGAGGGAAAAAAGACAACTCATGCTGATATGATGCCGTCTCATCCGCAATCTCATCGATACCACGCTCCCCCTGAGGAGATGGCGGAGGACCAGGAAAAAAAGACTCAGATTCACGGAAGGTGACATCCATACTAACATACAACCTATGAGAGTGAGGGTCATAGCATTTGTAGCCTTTCTGAGTAGCAGAATAACCAAGAAAGACACACCGGACAGCCTTAGGATCAAGCTTCCCACGAGGCCGAGGGTGAAGATGAACAAAACAGACACTACCAAAAACCCGAGGCGGAAGAGAAGAAGTGGGATACGTCACAGGAAGAAGCTCAAGAGGAATTTGGAAGTGGAGGACACTAGAGGGCATACGGTTAATAAGATAAGCCGCGGTAAGAACCGTATCCCCCCAAAAGGACTTAGGAACGTTCATGGTAAACAAGAGAGAGCGAGCAACCTCAAGTAGATGGCCATTCTTACGTTCAGCAACTCCATTCTGTTCAGGAGTGCCAACACAACTAGTCTGATAAAGAATGCCATGGTCGTCGAGGTATGCCCGGAAAGCGCCATCAACATACTCAGTCCCATTGTCACTCCTAAGAATTTTGATAGTAGCATTGAAGAGATTGGATACCATTTTATGAAAACTTTTGAAGCATGAGAAAACTTCATTTTTTGTGCGAAGTAAATAAAGCCAAGTCACACGGGAATAACAATCAATGAATGTGACAAACCATCGATAACCAGAGGTAGAAACAACAGGGGAAGGACCCCACACATCGGTATGAATAAGCATAAAAGGAAAAGTACTTCTTTTATTAATTGAAGGATAACAAGTACGTTTATGCTTAGCAAGCTCACAAGCATCACAAACAAAGTTATTCCTAGGACAATCACGAACTAATAAAGGAAAAAGTTTCTCTAAAATGCTAAAGGAAGGATGCCCCAAACGGCGATGCCACTGATGAAGGAGACGAAGGGAGGAGCCAGAAGAGCATTGCAGAGCCTGAGAGGACAAAGGTGAGGCAGGCATGGCATCCAGAAAGTACAGACCACTTTGTGCTCTACCACTGCCAATCATTTTCCCCGTAGCCAGTTCCTGAAAGACACAATGAGTCGGAAAAAAGGTTACAGAGCAATTGAGAGCAGTAGTAAGGCTACTAACAGAAAGTAAGTTAGTTGAAAAATTAGGAACATGAAGAACAGATGAAAGCGAAAGTAAAGAGGTGCAACGAACAGAACCCTTGCCGGAGATAGAAGATAAAGTGCCATCAGCCACTCTAACCTTATCTCGCCCAGAACTAGGTGAATAAGAATGGAAAAAACTAGAAGTACCCGTCATGTGATCGGTAGCACCGGAATCAATGATCCAAGGAGACGACGAAGAAACACTGAGGGCACTAGCAGAAATACCTGTGTGAGCAAAGTTGGAAGAGGCAGAAGAGGAACGAGCTAAGGCAGATGAAGAATCAAGTCGAGCCATCAAACGTCTGAGAGTGTGAAGCTCATCCGGGGAAAGAGAACTAGCATCATTCGAGGCACTAGCAGTAGTCTCAGAAACATGTGCTTGAGGACGAACACCACCACCACGACCACGGCCTCGAGTAGGGCGGCCATGCAACTTCCAACAGTGTTCTTTATCATGTCTATCTTTCCCACAATACTCACACTTCAACCGGTCCCGATCAACCAATGGACCCTTACCACCACCTGGAGGCAGAAAAGGTGGAGTATCACGTGACTTGGGGCCGACAACCATCGCTGACCGATCCAGAACAGGAGCATGCACCATAGCACTGCGACGACTCTCCTCCTGCTGAACCAGGGCATAAGCCTCACGCAATGTAGGAAACGGAGAGCGACCCAACACCTGAACCCGTATCTGATCATACTCCAAATTCAGACCAGCAAGAAAGTCATACACCCGCTCCTTCTCCACAGCCTGCTGAAACATAGTGGCATCCTTGGAGCAAACTGGCTGGAAACTCTGGTAGAAATCTAGCTCTTGCCACAAACCACTCAACTCAACATAGTAGACTGCCAGAGAGCGATCCTTCTGATCCAAACCCCTAATCGTCTTACGCAATTCATAGGCCTGTGCATCATTCCCTTGTTGAGAATACATTTGAGAGGCAGCTATCCAGATCTTGTGAGCAGTATCCATCAAGAGAAAAGTCCGACTAATGGTAGGCTCCATAGAATTGATGAGCCAGGTCATAACTAAAGCATTCTCAGAAATCCATTGAGCAGATAAAGTACTATCCTCAGTAAGTGGCTGGGAACTACTACCAGTAATATAGCCAGTCAAACGCCGGGCGGCAATCGCAAGACTACAGGAGCGGGACCAAATCAAGTAATTAAGACCATTAAGTTTGACCGGACTAATCTGGAGAGAAGGACTATCACCAAGAGTCAGACCACGACTCAGTCCACTCTCCTCCTTGCCCTTAGAGTCCTGACCCAAGCTGTCAGCCATGAGATGAGAAAAGAGGGTGCAAAAAACACAAGCCGGATATCAAACAAGTTCACAAATCACCCAACCAGCACACCAAACACCTTTTAAGGCTAAAACAGTCCAAAAGAAGCCCAGAACAGAGCAACCAGATCAACTACAAGTCAGAAAACCGAAGCAGAGCATCTAAACAGCGATAAAAATCCAAGATAGGGCCAAAATACATCAAACCAGGGACAACAAACCCCCTTAGGGTTCCAGTCGGCTCCCAAGGATAGGAGAAGAAGGGACAAAACCAGAAAAAAGAGGGTCAAACAGTGATTTTCGAAAAATCACCCAATTTTGACGAAAAATCAAAAAAATTAGAAAATTCAATCAATAATGACCAAACAATCAAAATGAGATTATAGGATGATTACCCATTAAATTTCGAGCATACTGTAAATTTTTTTTTTTTTTTTTTTTTTTTTTTTAATTTTTTTTTTTTTTTTTTTTTGGCTGTAACAGACGTACCAGGAACAATATGGGGCTCTAAGGAACAATCTTCAAGGAGGAAGATAGTGCTCTGATACCATGTTAAATGTATAGATGAGAAGAAGAAGAAGAAGGAATAGAACAAGAGAAAGCTTTTGTAGATTATTGATTCAAAACTTAGGGTTTTCCCCTTACACACAACTACTTATACTAATAAGAATAATACATAAAGACCAAACTACCCCTAACACTTAAATAAGAAGAAGACTTAAAGCTAAGGCTCCTTTCCGCCAGATTGTTGAATTTGAAGATCAGATACCACCTTGGCCTCCTTCTCTGCCGCTATCTCGGCGTCAATTTCCTGAAGAGTTTCTTCAACCATCTTGACCTCAGAAGGGATGTCGGCTGGTGCAATCTCAAGAACAGCTTCTATGGGAACCAAATCACCTTCATCGTCCTGAGTCAAGTCTAAGGCTTGCTCATTCTGAGGAGGGGACTTGGCCCCATCAGCGTCTTTGGATTTTCTAATCAAAGCCTCGTCCTCTTCCTCCTCGGCCTCATCCTCAGCATCAGATTCGCTGACATCTTCACTTGGAGTTGGGGCTGGAGGAAATGGCAAGGGAATGGCGTCGGCCTTGCGCAAAGGAGAGTCATCAGGAACATTAAGTTTTTTCAGAAGAGACATCCAACCAAGGGTGAAACCCTTGTTGCATGCCTGCTTCACTTGAAATTCATAGGCCTCAGTAATGTCGGCTATGCCTTGATTATATGCCTTTTCATCAGCGTCTTTGATTTCAGCCTCTTTGGTGGCCAGGGCCTCCTGAAGCTCTTTCTCAGCTTGGGCCATTTTTTCCTCGGCCTCTCTCCTTTGAGATTCAGCCACCTTTCTGATAGCCTCAGCCGCCTTAGCCTTCTCTTCAGCATTATTCTGAGATTTAATTGCAGCTTCGGCTTGATCCTCCAGCTTCTTCATTTTTGATTCAAGGCCCTTATTGATCTTTTGAATGGAAGAGAACTCCTTCTTCATGTCGGCCAGCTTTTGCCGATTCTTAAAAGACTGCATTGAAAAAGAATAGGCATGTTGGATGGCCTGAAAGAAAACAGAGGTATTAAAGAATATTCAAAGTATGAAATAAAGAAAGAAAAAATTCACCAATTAGGAGACATTTACCTAAACAGAGTGTTGAAGCATTAGGGCGTAATTCTCGTACTCGCTAAAGCCAGCATTTCGCTCCAAGTCCCCTGGCAGAAGCAGAGCGGTACTGAGTGCTACGCCGACATTAATATCATCGGCACTGTCAGTAGTCAGGACTGGCTTGTCCTCTAGAGTAATTTGAGGGGTCCAAGGGATACTGCTCTGTTTGGACCCCGAAGTCGTCACGGAGGAGGATCTCGGCTTTTTGGATTTTGGGGATTCTGATGGCTGTGTTTCAGAGCGCCTCTTCCTAGCGGAGGGTTGAGGTTTGTCGCTCTCAGCCAACTTTGATATAGGCAAAGCATCCTCAGACTCAGTCTGAGTAACTTTTGCCTTCGGTTGAGCTTTCTTAATTCTTTTTGGTTTTGCTGGAGGTTGGGTTTGTGTTGGTTGTTCATCAATGGATGATGGAATGTTGGCTAGGAGGTCTTTAGCAACTGGCTTTGCGCGACCCATCTCGGCTGTAAGAACAAGACGTCGGCGACGCTTTCTTTGGGATGGTGGAATGAGGTATGGAGCCGAGATCGAAGGTTATTCTGCTGGATCAGAGGTTGATCCTTGGTCTGTTTGCGATGTTGATGCAACTGGAAGAGTTGTAGCAGAGGAAGGAGATAAGCTCTTCTTCTTCTTTTTCCTGGGGACGTCGGGGAGAGCTGATTTGTATGTTGGGATGAAGTTGAGAAGCAGGGGTGCCTTCCGTTTCTCGATTGGCAAACCCAGAAGTCTCTTCAAGTCTTTGCTGGGGACAAAGGATTGGCGAAAATCCTTTGGTGGCTGACGGACAGTTGCAAAAAGAACAAACGTCAGAAACAGATAAAGTATTTAAGACCTTGAAAGAAAACAGGCAAAGCTTAATACTGGGCTCTTACCCTTGTCCTCTAAAACTGATCGGGGAAGAGGGTAGAGATGGATGTCCTCGTCTGGAGCAAACTCCCAATTTCCCGAGGTAATGAGATAGTCATCTACAGCCCCCTTGTTGGAGTCTGGGAGGTCGGCTATGATTTTGAATTCTGTAGACCTCGGCTTAAGATAATAAATGAAGCCTTTTTCTTTCAAGTTAAGGGCACACATGGTGTAACAATACTGTATATCAGCTAGGGTGATCCTAACGTTTTCTTGTTTAGCTAAGGCGATAATACCAAAAATCACTCGATAAGAATTGATTGCTAGTTGCATAGGGTTCAATTTATAATAATGAAGAATCTCGCGAAAAAGGATGTCGAGTGGGAGCTGGAGTCCACACTCAGTAAAAGGTACAATGGGAAGGGGCATGGCGTTTTCTGTGGGCATGATGGAGTCATCATCCCCAGCCAGTCTCAGATGGACATCGGCAGGGATGGAGAACTCTTGCCTAAAGTACTCAAGTTTGGTCGGGGTATCTACCCTATGTCTCCACATACCCATGATATCAGCCTAAATTAGAAGGGTTGAAATTCAGAAGGAAGATGTTTCTTATTAGTGGGACCTCAGCAAAAACCTAAGTTTGGGCTGGTACAGAAATTTATAAGGAATGTTTCAGTTTTGCCCTAAATCGTGGGTTCTACAAACAAATCCCAAACCTAAAGCTATGAAGATGAAGATCAAGGGCACAGATCTGGAAAAGATGCAAAAAACAGAAAACAAAAACGAAGTTTCAGAAACAAGAATTGGGATGGGTTATTAAGAACATGAAGAATACAAGAGTATATGGCCAAGAACAGTGACAAAAGTACAAAGAAATGATGAAACAGTGCGTGTGTTCAAAATGTAGGTAAAGGCAAAATCATGGATGAATACGTTCAGATGTACGATTTATAAATTAAAAAAGCATTGAAACAGTACAGTAATGGCGACAGCAAAAGAAGAAGAAACATCAAGGAACTGAAAACGAAAGGAACAGTAGCTTACCAGAAAATATGAAGCCGGTATGAAGATTGCTGAAGTCAGACGACAGTTACAGATGTAACGAAGACAACGAAAACTTCACAGGAAGAACGAAAGGTAATTACAGAGCTTGGAGCTTGAGCAATGGCGGATTTGAAAGAAAGAGTTTAGAGAGAGAAAAAGCAAGAGAACTCAGATGCAAAAGTAAAGAGACGGAAGAAAGGGGGAAATATTTTGTCAAAAATGAAAGCGGCAGCAAAAAAAGCAATCAATACACCTAGAAGAACGAGGGCGTCAGACGGCGCACATGAAGAAAGAGGCAGCTAACAGGCGCGTCATGGGTACGGACCAGTAAGAGGGAAACGCGTGATTAAAACGGTTGAGTTGAAGTGCATAACAGCTCATGCGCGTGAGAAGGTCCTTAAAATCTTGATTTTTTAGGAAAAACATGTCGGCCT
Organism: Camellia sinensis; assembly: GCF_055761805.1. Taxonomy (NCBI): domain Eukaryota; kingdom Viridiplantae; phylum Streptophyta; class Magnoliopsida; order Ericales; family Theaceae; genus Camellia; species Camellia sinensis. The sequence goes on along the minus strand of NC_138962.1, from coordinate 46,346,554 downwards.
GAAATGAATGATCTCGGCAGAGATACTGAAAACCGACGTACTGGATAAACGGAATGATATAGGTTCCATCACCTCAGAATGCCGAGGTAATAGAACCTAGGGGGCAGTTGTGGGGATATATTTTCTGAGTACCAACATGTGGCAAGGTGACGCCGACGTGTTAGCCGAAGTGCCACGTGTCTTGGTCGTGACGCCGAGGTGATCTCGGCAAGGCCGAGGTTATTTCCGAAGATATCGAAATCCGAGATAAGTGGATAAGGGACAAGAGTCCTAGAGTAGAGTGGAGACTTAGCCAAGATAAGAATAAAACTCTTAGGGAGTTTATCTTTATCTCTTGAGGAGTCCAAAGTAAGTACTGAGTTGGAGTCCATAGAAGTCAGGCTTTTAGTGGGATTAGGATTGAGTTGGCTATAAAAGAGAGGCACCCCCGTGGGTCAAAGGTACGCAGTTTTATGCTTTGAGTAGTAAATTTAGCACTTGATTATTTTTAAGAGATATACTGACTTGATCGTCGGAGTGCCCCCGAGTGGAAGAACCACCGCCGGAGCTTTTTCTTTCTGTTACAGGTTAGCTGAAGCCATCTATTTTGCCAGTGCTTTTTCAGCTGATTACCAGACGGGCAGTGTGGTCGGAAAATTACCCACACAATAAAAATTCAAAAAATACACTTATTTAAATCTGCTTCCTTAAAGGTGACAGAGAGCTCTAACACTAGAGCTCTAACATGAGCTCTAGTGAGGTGTCAAACCAAAAAATAAAAAAAAGAAGAGAAAAGCAAGCCAAAACATCACATCATCCTGTAAGACCCACAATTAGAACTCCCAAACATTATTGCTCCTATAAATTATGTTGTGTGTTAGAGCATCCACAATGGATGCGTTAGTGAGTATTTTAGTGTCAGGTGTTAGTTTTTGGCCAGCTAAAAACATTATTGGGTGTTGCAATGGTGTGTTAGTGTTGTGTGTTAGTGTCAGCTGTTAACTTGTTTGTTAACTGTGGTCAGCGTTTTAGCTAACGAAGGAAGAGAGATGTGTGCTTGGGAAGTCTCCCGGATGTCCCGCCAGAAGTCCCCCGGACTTCCGGACCCTTTAAGAAAAGGAAAAAAAAAAAAAAAAAAAAAATTGGGTATGACCGGTTGACTGGCCGGATGTCCGGGGCAGTCAATCGACAGTCAACTTAATTTTTTATTTTTTTACTTGTTGGGATTTTTTTTTGTACTTGAAATTTAATTTTAGGCTTGAAATTTTTGATTAAATTAAATTATTTATTTATTTTATTTATTATATATATATATATATATATTCTTAAAACACTCCTTAACACATCCATTATACTACTACTCACTCTTTAAAATTAACAAACTCTTAATACATCTTAACACACATTTTTGGACTCTACTTTTATCACTTTTTGTTATATAACACACATCTTAACACATTTTTTTAGCCATCCCACTGTGAATGCTCCTAACGTGGCTAGGAGTGTTGTCCCTCGAAGGGTGTGTTGTCTTTAACCATGTAAAGAGCTTATTGATTTGGGTTTATGATTTGATCCTGGAATTTGTTGTTGTTGTTGTGATGGTCAAAATTATAATTGATTACGTTTGATAACTGTTATTGTATTTCCCTTCAATAAAAAATTGAGAGTTTATACTTGAGCAAATTTCACTGTCCTTGTATACTTTTACCTTATATACTTTTGCACCCCCATGCTACTTTATCCTGAACTTTTTAATTGGCACAAGTTAATTTCTAAATTTCAAGTCAAGTTTCACTCTTATAATAATGCCGTTTCAAAAATGAATATAAAGATTAAAGTGCAATTTTGATAAAAGTGTAAAGATATTAAATATAATTAATATTTCTTTGTTGATTTTTGGAACATCATTATATAAACGGTCCAATTGTAATTTGACTCGACTAGAATAATTAAAAACTCAAAGAATAAAATGTGAATGACTGTAAAATGTAGAAGTACAAAGTGAAATTTGCTCTTTATTCTTTTGTAAACTTTTCTAGATAAAGGCTTGTGGTTGGAGTCAATACTCTATTTTAGGATAAACTACAATAAACTCTCCTTAAACTACAACCCATTTTCACATTGCCCTTGAATTTCAAAACTTAAAAAAAAAGATTGTGATTTCTCTATATTTTGTTTGGATAGATAAGAGAGAAAGGAAAAGAAATGATATTTGATTTCTCTATACCTTGTTTGGTTAAACTATATAAAAAAGAATAAATAAAATGATATAATATTATATTACCAAATTAATCTTTTTATAGGAGTTAGTTTTTTTATTTGTTATATATATATGTTAAGGGCTAGTTTTGGTATTATAATAAAATAGTATTTTGTGGTTTCATTTGTCTCCCAATCTCTCAACTTTTGAAGAGATTCAAAATAGAGATTACGAGAGAAATGTGTTTGTCTCCATTTCTCTCCTATTTAATAATCTAAACAAGTGATTGAAATCCATTTATTTCCATTTCATTTCTTTTCTCTTCAACTCACTCAAACCAAACGAAGTGTAAATGATTCGGCAAAATAAAAAATATAATTTTTTTCGTGTACTATTTGCCAGGTAAAATACCTCACAATGATGGAGTGAAGAAGTCAATTTAACATAGATAGACTTGCCTAAGAGAGACAATACAGATAAACAGAGATTGTCAAAAGATTTATGCCGCAACAGCAAGCTATGCAGAGGCCAATCTGCTAAACTTGTTTTCAACAATGGGTTGTTTGGCACTCTGGTTTTACCAATCTCCAATCACCAAACCATCCTCTCTCTTGATGATCAACATTTTATTTTTACTAATCATCCCCTTTACAGCTCCATTGTCCTTCAACTTCAGCAGCTTCAGTCCAGATGACTCTAACATAACATATGAGAGAGCTTATGCAGAAAACAATGCCATCCAACTCACCAAAAACATTGCAAACATCGGCCGAGCCTCATATGCCAGACCTATGCAGCTTTGGGATAAGGCCTCAAGAAATCTCACTGACTTCACCACCCACTTTTCCTTCATCATTGATTCCCAAAACAGAACAGCATATGGTGATGGAATCGCATTCTTCCTTGCGCCCGAAGGTTCCAGAATTCCTGATGGGGTGACAAAAGGCGGCACTCTTGGCCTCACAAAGGACAACCAGACATTGAACTCAACAGACAATGCATTTGTCGCTGTGGAGTTCGATATATATCAGAACCTTTGGGACCCAATACATGATCATGTAGGTATTGATATCAACTCTATGAAATCAGTTGCTAATGTTACATGGTTGAGTAATGTTCAAGATGGGAAGCAAAATGAAGCTTGGATTAGTTATAATTCTAGTTCGAAAAATCTTAGTGTTGTTTTCACTGGTTTTAGCGGTAATGACACTGTCCTACAAGGCCTTTCTCATATAGTTGATCTGAGAGATTACTTGCCAGAAACAGTCATTTTTGGCTTTTCAGCTGCAACAGGAAATGCATCAGCAACGCAAAGCATCCAGTCATGGAATTTTAGTTCAACTCTACAAATTGATGTAAATGGAACTGCACCCAGCGTTAGTCCTCCTGACCACAATCCAAGTAAAGGCAACATGGGACTGGTGGTTGGAATTGTTGTGGGCGGAATTGTTTTTTTGATTTGTGGGTTGGGTTTGGTTTTGTTTGCCTGTTGGAAGAAGAGGAACAGAGGAGAAAGTGAAGATGACCCTAACTTTGAGGTCACCATAGATGATGAATTTGAGAGAGGAGCAGGACCAAAGAGATTTTCATACAACGAGTTGGCTCGTGCAACAAATAATTTCGACAAACAAGAGAAACTTGGAGAGGGAGGGTTTGGCGGGGTTTATAGAGGTTTCTTGAAGGAATTGAATTCCTATGTTGCTGTGAAGAGGATATCAAGGGGTTCAAAACAAGGGCTAAAAGAGTATGCCTCAGAAGTGAGGATCATTAGTCGTTTGCGGCATAGGAATTTGGTGCAACTCGTTGGTTGGTGCCATGAAAAACGAGAACTCCTCCTTGTTTATGAGTTCATGCCAAATGGAAGCTTAGATTCCCATCTCTTTGAGGAAAAAAGCTTGTTGACATGGGCAGTGAGATACACAATTGCTCGAGGCTTGGCCTCGGCATTGCTATACTTGCATGAAGAATGGGAACAATGCGTGGTGCATAGGGATATAAAGTCAAGTAATGTCATGTTAGATTCAAATTTCAATGCCAAACTAGGAGATTTTGGGTTAGCTAGGTTTGTTGATCACGAAAAAGGATCGCAGACGACAGCCTTGGCTGGAACCATGGGATACATGGCACCTGAATATATTGTCACAGGAAAGGCTAGCAAAGAATCAGATGTCTACAGCTTTGGGGTCGTAGCATTGGAAATAGCATGTGGGAGAAAACCCATCAAACACAATGTCCAAGAGAGTCAGATAATCATGGTTGAGTGGGTTTGGGACCTCTATGGAATGGGAAAGCTTCTTGAAGCAGCTGATCTGAAACTATGTGGAGAGTTCAATGAGCAAGAAATGGAACGCTTGATGGTTATCGGGCTGTGGTGTGCTCATCCCGATAGCAAGCTTCGGCCTTCGATTAGGCAAGCAATTCAAGTTCTTAATTTGGAAGCTTCATTGCCCAGTCTTCCATTGGAGATGCCAGTGGCAACATACTTGCCTCCTTCAATGTTCAAAACTGCATTTTCAGTGTCTAGTGATGCCCCTACTTCTGGAAGCAGCCTATACACTGATTCCACAAAGTTCACCACTACCTCTGCAGCTGCTGCTTCTTCATCAGCATCACTCCCTGTACATGCCATATATTGATTCTTCAATTTTCTAGCTCAAGATTTTCATGTATGAAGTATTTTTTTTTTTTTTTGGTAGGCGTATTGAACCATGGAAATTAATTTTTACTTTGTAGTCTTCAAGCTATAGGTCAGGTTTGACTATATATATACATTTTTAAAGTATTCGATCTTTCTATTATGTAGAAAATTTATTTTCAAATGTGTCTGTTTGATTAATGAAATACAAAATTTTGACAAAATTAATACAGTATAATAACCAATTAGGTCCAGAACGGTCAACCCGAACCCATCCCATTCGTAAACAGGTTGGAATACACAACTCAAATCCAATCCATTTATTTAAGGGGAAATTATCAATGAGTACCGAACCAAACAAAACTAAACTAAGTCTTAAATCCCATCAAATAAGGTTGATTACATGAATCTTTTTTTTCCACACAGCTCTATTAAAGGCCATTTTGTTAGTCAAATTAAGTAGATCCATATCTCTATTTACAACGCTAGCTAATGTTAATCTAGATCTACTCGGTCACTTAACAATTTCATTTACTGTCACTATATCGCATCTTTTCACTACTGTTTCTGTTGGTCTTTGTTGAATGTGACCAAATTATCTTAATCGATTCTCTCTCAACTTATTTTCTATCGGTACTCCTACTCATTCCCGAATACACTCATTTCTAATTCTGTCTTGTCTAGTTTTGCCACACATCCACTTTAGCATCCTTATTTCAGCCACACTCATCTTATCTACATGTTATTTCTTAGTTGTCCAACACTTTGTCTCATACAATATCGCTGGTCTAATAGCCGTTATATAGAACTTATCTTTTAGTTTAGCGGGTATTCGTTTATCGCACAGTACTCTAGACGCACTTCTCCACTTACACCATTTCACCTTAACCCTATGGGCCACATCCACATTAATCTCCCTAACTATTGTGATAATCGACCCTAAATAAACTCTTAGGCAATTCTTGGTTCTCAATCTTCATTTTTTCTCTGCTTTCATTGTTATTGTTACTAAATTTACACTCCATATACTCTGCTTTAGTTCTGCTTATCCGGAATCCTTTAAATTCAAGTTTTTTTCTTCAAATCTCTAATTTTGTGTTAACTCTTTCTTTAGTCTCATCCACTAGCACGATATTGTCTGCAAAAAACATACACCATGGCACGTCATCTTGAATATTTCTCGTCAATTCATCCATAACTAAAGCAAAAAGATGAGGACTTCAGATAGATCCTTGGTGTAACCCTATAGTGATAGGAAATTCATCTGTCTCTTTACCAGGCGATCTAATAGTGGTCACCAACCCTTCTTACATGTCCCTAATCATATCAATGAACACATCAATCAAAAATTTATTATAAATTGATGAGAGTTTATATTTTTAATTATTGATACTTATAAAGTTTATTATTTTTTTTGTATTTAAAAAAAAAAAAATACCCTGCAATGAAATTTTCCCTTTATTTAAGCCTCGTTTGACAACATCACTTTTTTGCCTAAAAGTCAAAAAGTCATTGAAAAAATTAAATTAAAAAGTCAACAATTATATAAAAAAGTCAAACTTTTTTTTTTTTTTTTTTACTTTTTGCGCATCTCTTCGTAAAAAATCAAAAAATCATTTCAAATATATTAATTTTTTTTATATCATATTTTAACCAAAAATTTTAAAAATTACTAAAGAAATTTGTTCCCAAACAAGGGCTTAAGGCAAGTCAAAATTCTCAACCCAAGCCTTTAAAAATAGGGGCTGGTCAGTGAACAAGGAAATTTTTTTTTAAAATTTTAAGATTTTTTATTAAAACATGGGTAGTTCAGTTAGTCTGTAGTGGAGTGCAATTCAAGATACAACTCAAATCCAAATATAATTTTGAGTTGCACATTTCTATGTTTATATATATTTTTTATCTGTCTCATTCTAAAGTAATTTCCCCCTAAAAATAAGAATTGAGTGAAGATTTGCCACCCTAACCGCCATGGATTGCAACCATCCATCAATTTCTATATTACAAATTTGCGATGACACATTATCACAAGGTCTATTATTGAATTTAGTATCATTAAATTAACTTCAAGACTTCTACTTTAATCTTTTGAATTTTTGCTCAAATTCAAAAATTCAAAAGATTGGTCCAAGATTAAAATAAAAGTCTTGAAATTAATTTTTGGATTTGAATTTTTGCTTAAATCTGTATTAAATTTTAAAATATATTATTTACATCCTAAACAAAATCGGATTAATTTTGAAATGAATTGAGCCCGCCTAAGTTGCATGCACTACAAACCCAACCCAACCCTTCTCCCTGCAAATCCATGTCCGCAAGTTCAAACTGCCCTTGCCCTGGTTGGTGTAGTAAAGCGAGTAGCACTATTTGGGAAGAACTAGAGTTAACATTTATGTGATGGAGGTTAGTCATTCCATCCAATGCATATTAAACAGTTACGTACATTATTGCTCTGCCTATTACGTCTTTGGTGTTTGGCCTGAGAGAAATTGCCTACATTTTATGGTTAAGAAACAATTGTTCAGACATAAATAATTGAATGAAATGTTTACCATTCATTCTTGTTCGGAAGTTATATCCGAACAATTAACTTTTGTTCTAAAATTTTTATCTAAACAAGAGTAATGATGTGTACTGAGATTTTTTACGGTGTGTGAATAGAATTTTCGTTATTTGGATGACACATTGAATTAGTTCTTTAGCCCCTCAAGCAAGACATGGTTTCATCCCCCAATTTCCTCAGCATAATGTTTGTATGCCACATAAAAACTGAGACAATCCGTTTTGATTGTGAAGTTAGGTTGCTGAATTACCAAGGCTGTTGATAGTCGAAGTTTTAGGTGCAAAGCCAACTGTAAAAATGAAACTTAAAAGAGTCTGTTTGTTTGGTTGTGTTTTTTGTTTTATATTTTCGACAACTCACAAATTTGTTTGGAGATATGTTTTCGAAAATTGTTTTTGGGTATATTTTCTAAAACAACCCACTTTTTAGCAAACACTAACAGTTGTTTTTGAACATAGACATGACATGAAAATGATGGGTGTTTTCAAACTTTTCATTATTTTTGTTTCCAAAAGACTAAAATTGAAAACAAAAGATGAAAACACAACCAAGTAGGCAAGATTCTGTAACATTGTGATACAAACATAACGTATAATGTGCTAAAGGGACACAATATGTAGTTACCAAGTTTAAAACAGTTGATTTAGCTGAAAGTAAAACCTTGATAGCATTACCTGCATTTCTTGGATTCCCCTCCTTTTTCGGTGATAGAACTCCTCGTTTATATTCGAGCTCATGACAGCCAGTTATAGGAATCCTTGCAGATGATAATCGCCCAACTTTGGTTTTGTGATGTTCCAATTATTCTTCTGGAAACTTAAGGCTAACCACATCCAAATTGAATTTATCACTTTTTCGTAGTACAATATATGGGATGAACTAAAGTTACTTGCATTATGGCCCTGTTTGGTAGAGCTGTGGAAAAGTGCTTATAGCTTATACCTTAACAGCTTATAGCTTATAACTATGAACATAAGCTAATTTCTGACTTATAAATTAAGCATCTCCTACCACACTCAAAAAATAAGTTGATTTCTGACTTATAAAAAGCTATAAGCTGCATTGTTAAGCTAAACCAAACACATCAAAATAGCTTAAATTAAGCTGAAAGCTGAAATAAGCAGCTTTTAAGCTGCACCAAACAGGCACTATATGTTGTGACTGTTCTTATTCATTTGTGGCAATCAAATAAAATTGAAAACTTGGCACATTTCATTGGTCACCTAATTGGCAGCTATCAATATCAAATAGTACATGATAAGTTTCAACTCTGAAGCAAAGTAGAAAATATAAGTTCTTGAAAAAATTAATAAAAGGAAAAATTGAAGGATTGCATGAACAGCCAATATAATTTTTTTGAATCTAACTTATTTTTGTATTGGAAAGTGATGCAGACGGGGAAGAAGGTGGAGAAGATGAGGTGAACTTCGAGGAGTCTGTGTTGTAACTAGATTTTTTCGATTGGGTTTCACTGCTCTCAGAAATAGGGGCGCCATGGATTAAAGACACCGAAGATGTATGAGTATTCGCCGGAGGAGATAAAAATGTAGTGCAGGAAGTTTTGCTGGGAGATTGGGCAATGGAGCTTCAAAATTGAGCACCTGAATTGCCTTCTTAATTGAAGGCCGGAGACTGTAATCGGGGTGAGCGCACTAGAGCCCAACAATCATCAAGCGTTCCATTTCTTGCTCATCAAAATTCGTTCTTAGCTTTGGGTCCACTGCTTCAAGAAGCTTTCCTGTTCCATAGAGATCCCAAACCCACTCGACCATTATTATCCACTTTTCTTGTACCTTCAAATCAAAGGGTTTTCTTCCACAAGCTATCTCTAATGCTACAACTCCAAAACTATAAACATCTGATTCTTTGCTAGCTTTGCCGGTAACTACGCATTCAGGTGCCAGGTAGCCCATGGTCCCTGCCAAAATTGTTGTTTGTGATCCTTTTTCGTGATCAACAAACCTAGCTAACAAATAATCCCCAAGTTTGGCATTGAAATTAGAATCCAACATTACATTGCTTTATTTTACATCCCTATGCACCACACATTGTTCCCATTCTTCTACTAGATAGAGCAATGCTGAGGCCAAGCCTTGAGCAATTTTGTACCTTGTTACCCATGTCAACAAGTTTTTTCCTTTGAAGAGAAGGGAATCTAAGCTGCCATTTTCCATGAAATCATAAACAAAGAAGATTTCTTTTTTTTTTTCGGGGCACCAACCGATGAGGTGTACCAAATTTCTATGCCTCAACCGACTTATGATCTTCACTTCCGATGCGTACTCCTTTATCCCCTGCTTTGACACCTTTGATATCCTCTTGACAGCAACATAGGAGTTCAATTCCTTTAAGAAACCACTGTAAACTCCGCCAAACCCTCCCTCGCCAAGCTTCTTTTCCTCTGCGAAGTTGTTTGTTGCACGAGATAATTGACCATATGAGAACTTCTTTGGCCCACTACCTGTCTCGAATTCATCTTCCATGGACAGATCAAATCTAGACTCATCCTCTTCTTTTGCTTTACTATTATTCCACAACGCAAATCCAACCAAAGCCAACCCACCAACCAAAGTACATGAGCCCATAGTCAATCCCACCACTATTTTCCTTAGGTTCTTTTTTCCTGTCTTCTGTCCAGGGGTGACTTCAATGGGGCCTGGATTCATTGGCACTGAAGCTGAAGTAATTCCTGTATTCTCATCAATTTGTAAACTCGAATTAAACTGCCATGATTTAACATTATTTATCTCGAAACTTGACCCTGTTGAAGCTGAGAAGCCAAACGTAACCCATTCGGGCAAGTAGTCTCTCAGATCAACTAAGAAATGAACGCCGCGTTTGACTATGGTATTATTTATAGAACCTGTGAAAACAACACTCAAATTTTTCAAATTAGAATCATAGCTAATCCAAGCTTCATTTTGTATTCCGTGAGTTATATTGCAATACCAAACTGCAGTAGCATTAGATTTAATAGAGTTGATATTGATACCTACATGCAGGGACGGATTCAGGATTACGACTTTGGGGGGCCAAAGTAGTTTTAACCTCTAATCAATAAAATTTGAAGTTCAATACCAATTTTTACTAGCATGAAAAAAATCAATAATGTTATGATAAAATATTGAGCTATATATTCCTTGTCAACATAGTTGAGTACCAAAATATGATCATGCAATTGAGAATATTTTTTTTCCTATATTCACTTACAAAAAGTAGTAACTATTTCTACATGCATTTATTTACTAAAGTTAGGCATCTTCAATTGAGCTTGATGCTCTTTCATAATATCAAAAGCATGAATGATAGAGTCTACATCAAACCCTCGAGCAAATGCATCTTTCAATGTACGTAATCAAGTAACTAGTTAGAAAACCATCTTCCATTCTATTGCACAATTTAGACTTAACGAGTTTCATAGTTGAAATGCACGTTCCGATGTAGCAGTTGAAACAAGTAAAGTCAACACAAGATGGATCAATTTATCAATAAGAGGATAACTTGTCGATTTTTTTGTTTTTGTCAACATTTGACACAACTCAGAAATGGTTGACAGCTTCTGAAACTTGGGAAGTATGGAAATATCAAGCTTATAGTTTTCCAACTGATACTTCAAATGCAATTTTTCTTGCTCGGAGAAATCCATGGGATAAAATTTATTTGCAAGTTTGATTGATCTATAACCATCCCTAGGATCCAAAGCTGAGCTAAGAACAAGCAATTCCATTACATCTTCCTCAAACCTATTGTTTAATTCTTGTAACTGAGAATCAACTGTAACCATAAAAATATCAACTCGAAAATGATGTTCCACGGTGAGCTGATCTCTTTCAGAACTAAACCGACCTCGGCCTCCTTGATAAGGACAACTCATATCAAGAATCTGTATACCATGATCATTAGAAAATAATTTAATTTTCTCCAACAATGGAACCCATCCATCTTCTCTAAATTTTTGAATAAGTATCTTTGTTGTAGACACCAAATCATAGTATTAAAAAAAAAAATCACAATATTTAGTTAATAATTGTACCAGTAACAATTATTAGATTTTCATCGCACCAATAACAAATTAAAAGCAAAATAATCACATTATTCAGTCTAAAATCACAATTAATCATAGATTAATAATATTCAATCTAAAAGCAGAATAATCACATCACATTGAAGCTGAAGGGATATCATATATTAGATAACTACCAGATTCATAACTCTTCATTTGTGAATATCAGATAACTTATGCCCCCACAGATTATTTTATCTGATATCGTTTGAGATTCATAACTTATTTTTTTGTCAAACAATAGTGCATTTCCTTGCTCTTCGTTTGTAAATATCAGATAATTTCGTCTGAAGGGATATCCACAGTTCCACCATCCACGCCAACAGCTCCGAGGAAGCCTCCACCGGACCACCGATAACAAAGCTTCTCCGTATCCCTCATCGCTTTGCTCCTCTCTCTTTGATCGAATCACAGCAAGTCTCTCAGATCAGTTGTTGTTGTTGTTGTTTTTTTTTTAATCTTAGTGCTTTGTTTAAAGCTTCTCTAGCAAGCCTTATAGTTTATATATATGTAAAGGTTTCATAACAGTTTGACCCACTAAAGTTTCTAAAATTTTTCTTTCATCTTGACCTAATTTAAAAAATACATATACATGAAATTTAAAAAAGATTATTATATATGTTAACTAATTCAAAAATTTTTTCCAAATAGTTAAAAAATTTGGGAGGGGGCTACTCTATATAATTTTGAAATTACCTAAAAAAAATTTGGGAGTGCGAACTCCTATAATTTTAAATTATTTTAAAAAATTTAATATAATATATGATATTTTTCAAATTTTTGGAGGGTGCGGAGGCCCCCCTCTAAATCCGTCGTTGCCTACATGAGTGGCAGGACTGATGTTCACTGGATCCCATTTAATATTCTGAAAGGCATCTGACTCCACAGCAACAAATGGACTGGTCGGTTTCAATGTCTTGAGGTTGATTGGAAGACCAATGCCACCGCCTATTGAGATATTTGAACCACCAGGAGCCAGAAAAAATGCAAGCCCATCTGCGTAATGTGGACTTCCTTCTAAATCAATCATGAACGTGAAATGGGTGTTGAAGTCCATCAGGTTTCCAGAAGTGATATCCCAAAGGTGAAGAGGTTCGATATATGTGGCTTTACCTCAGTCTCAGCTGCAATCTGCTGCTGTTCTCATCTGAGGTAACTTGGCCGCCTTGGGATGAGATATATGCATCTTGGTAGGTTGTTATGTTGACATTAAGATGCTTAGGACCAATGTTGGTCAGGTTGAAGCTCAGTGCAATTGCATGAGGAATTACAAGACAGATGATAATTGTGATCATGAAGAGAGAACAAAGCAGGGTATGTGATTGGAGGGTTTTCCAAGAGTTGCAGACAGCCATGGTTGTGAGGAAAATTGGGTGCTTGCAATGATGCCAAATTGTACGGACAACCCAACCAACTTCTACTTCATCTATTTTCGACTACCAAAGACAAAACTCGACTTTTGTCTAGTGATCTGTGAAAGAGCCTTCTCAGCATTGTCTAGTGATTGATACTATTTCTTTGAGAATCTTCATTGACAGAATCTGAATCTGAATCTGAAGCCATGGGCAGAGAAACCAAATAAGTTTTCCGATGATCTTTGTCAAGGTATGACATTGACATGTAAATAAACTATTCATTGTTGAAGAGTCATGTGATCTGCTGAATTACTGTTGTACTTTTTAACTGAATAAATTTCTTTGCCGTCTTGTGTTTTTTCATCTCAAAGAAATAGAAAACATTTTCTTGGGCAATTTCTTAAGATTTTTAGTTTATTCTAAAAGATAGACACTTAGACAACATACATTCGCAGGCTTTATATATCACTTGTATTGAATACTAATATTACAGCAACCACTACAAGGTATGATCCATCAGTATTATTTTTTATTTATTTGTTAAAAAATTATAATGAAATCAAGTCGGGTACCAAAGAAGTTAAAATAACATACAAGTTATGTTGACTTGAACATGAGTTTCAGATGTGTGGCAATTGGCAAGAGGATAGAGCAGCATTGGCTTCAGCACAAAAAAGCAAAGCTCTAGGAAAGCTGAAAAGCACATCTCCAAGTGTAATGGCCATAACAGGTAACTAATGAAAAAGAAACTGCCCTAGGACCCTTGAGGCCATGCTTGTTTAGCTATGCTAGGAATACATAATATTTTCGCATAATAAGACATAAAAGTGAGACAAAAATGCAGAATTCACCATTTATCTCACATCTATGTCCCATTTTGTGGAAAGATGCGAGACAAAGAGAAGGAATAATATTTTTGTTTTTGAAAATTAATGAAAATACTTAATTTTTTATTCTTTAAATTTAAAAATTATTGAAAGTGGTTGCCATTTTTTAAAATGAAAACACTTCTCAGGGGTATTTGTGCTTTTATTTTTTATTTAAAACAAAAACTTTATTGCCCTGTTTCGATTATTTGAATCGTTTATTTTGTAAGGTCCTCTATGTATATCATTCATAAAAAAATTAGGTTGATATAATAAACGTAACATTTTCATTTTATTGTGTTTATCTTAAAAGAAATGAATTGTCTATTTTTTAAAACATAATTATCATTCATTTTTTTTAAATAAACGTAATAAAATGAAAATGTTAAAATTATTGTGTCGACCAATCTTTTTCTAAATACATAATCTAAAGACATCGTAACAATTTTCTTAATGTAATTGCAAATGTTGACTTTTATTGGGAAATTTAGCTATAAACCCCTTTTACCTTCCTTTCATTGTTAAAAGGACTAAGAAAAAAAATTATATTTTCTGAACCCCCTCATAATTATAAAATTTTACATAAAGAACAAAATTTATTATTTAAATATTTTATTAGACTATTATACCCTCAACTAAATTTTCTCACATTCTCCACTCTTTTTTCCTTCTCTCTTCCATTCCTAGGGTTTGGATTGGATTCGTTCAAAGCTCTCGTGATTTCAACCAAAACTGTGAATATACCTAAATCACTCTCAGTTGCAGAGAATTTTCTTTGAATGGCGCATAGGTTTCGCAGTGGAAGAGATCGTCGGAGATGATCAAAGAAAGCTTCGACGACGTCGACGTATCGCTTTCCAATTCTCATGAAGTTCATGTTCTTGCCGTTGATGATAGCCTCGTCGATCAAAAATTCGAATTGTGAAAGAATATAGAGACGAATCGCGCGACTGCTCAAAATTTTCATATTTGAACACAGTTCTTCAGATTTTTCATATATATATATGTGTGTGTTTGTGTTTGTGTGTGTGTGTGTGTGTGTGTGTGTGTGTGTGTGAAGGAGAGATTTTTCATTTGGATAGTGTTGTTAAGTTCTTAAATTGATCTATTGATGAGTTGTTACTATGTTCTCTCAATTTTTTGTTGTAAAATTGTTTTTGATTTTGATAAATTTTTGTGTCTTGAGTGAGCAGTATGGATTGTGTATATGTAATAGATAACAGAGAAGCTAAAGAGGTGATACGAAAGAGGCAAGTAACTGTGAAGAAACAGAAGAACAGTGGCTGTGAATGATCTAAGTTCATTTGATAGAACCAGAGTAAAATTTTACTCTGGTTCTATTGCTCTGTTTTTTTTATTTGACAGAACCAGAGTAAAATTTTACTTTTATACAGAGTAAAATTTTACTTTTAGTTTCAGAGTCTCACAGTTTACTTGTTTTTCAGAGTAAAATTTTACTTTTATACAGAGTAAAATTTTACTTTTAGTTTCAGAGTGTAAAATTTTATTCTTATTCAGAGTAAAATTTTACTTTAATATAGAGTAAAATTTTACTTTAGTTTCAGAGTATAAAATTTTACTTTCACACAGAGTAGAATTTTACTCTGAAATACATAGTGAAGATGACTTAATAGAAGAGGTGATAGATATGAGGATAATATAGTAATAGAAACAAATTTTAAAATATCAAGGATTTTAAAAGTACTTATATAATTCTTATCTTTTTAAAAAATAAATTAAATAGCGAGGGCCTATCACCAAATTCTACTTTTATTTCACACGCGTTTAAAACTGTCTTTTGTCAACATAGAGAAGCAATTATTTTCACTGTACAAAGGTTGACCAACTTTCAAATGAAGATTGTACAGCACTTGTAGTAGATGTAGACCAGCCTACCTTAAAATCCCGTGTCCACGTGATCTTCCACCGAAGTTGTAGAATTTTGGTATTTTTTATATTTGCAGATAAAGGGTCTCAGCTCCTAATATTCGTACACTTACGTCTCGTTTGAGTACAGATTAATTTAGTAATTTTTTAACTATTTAGTTAAAATATGAACTAAAAAAAATTAGTGGGCTTGTTTGGTTTGTTTTTGTAGAGTAGTTTTTGAAATAAAAAGTACGAAAATTTGTTTGATTTGTCTTTTTTCAGAAATGGTTTTGAAAAATTATTTTGGAGAGAAAGTTTTAAAAAAAGTGATTGATTTGATGTGTATGAGAGATAGAGTGATTTTGGAAAGTAGGTAACCAAACAAAATTTTAAATTTTTTTTTTAAAAAAATTTGTTTGGTTTGATTACTCTTGAAAAGTTGTTGGTAGAAAAATTTTTCAAAATTTTTTCTAAAAAACAAACCAAACAAGCCAATATGTTTGGGATGACTTTTTAACTTTTTACGAAAAGATGTGCAAAAAATAAAAAGAAAAGAGAATCTTTGATTTTTTAGTATGAATTATTAACTTTTTGACTTTTTTAATAACTTTTTGACTAAACGAGAGTGTTCCAAACGAGGCCTTAATCCCTTAAACTTCAACTGTTTTACTCTACAGAAGACGCCATTGCCACTTGATCCGAAGTCCAAAACATTATCTGTCACAATTAAAAAAGACTTAAATATGATTCAGAATAAAGTGAAAAAGTTTAAAGTATAAAATAAAGTTTGTGTGAATTTGGTTACTCTTGTTTACATTGGATAAACCAATATCATAAGTTCAATTAGGAAACTTTTGATCACTTTAATATTATTGTCCTCTGATCTGTTTGGATATCTTGTAAATTTTCTGCCTATTAGATGTTTTGGTTGAAATATAAGGAAAAGACTCAACAAGGGGATGTTCATGGTAGTACGATATCTAACACCATATGCCTTTTGTTTTTGTTTTACAATCGATAAAACGAAAATAGGGAAGGGCTAACCTTCAACTTCCTAATGAAGTGCATGAGTTTTACCCAATTGGGTAACCCGAGTTGCCTACAATCTTATACTAGATAATCTCTAAATATATAACTTATTTTGTGTGTGTAAGTGATACATTGGAAGAAGCTGCAGAAGATGCGGGTAACTTTGAGGAGTTGTTGTTGTCACTGTAACTTGAAGATTGTGCTTGGTTGCTCCTGTCACCGGTGCCATAGAACGATGAACCAATTGAGGATGTGGGCGAAAACGTTGGAGGAGCATAAGATGTCGGCACGGGCATTTTTGCTGGAAGTATAGGCAGTGGAGCTTCAAAATTAAGTACAAGAATCGCTTGCCTAATGGATGGTCGAAGGATGTAATCTGGGTGAGCACACCAAAGCCCAACAATCATCAAACGCTCCATCTGCTGTTCATCAAATTCAGCACACAATTTCAAGTCAGCTGCTTCGAGAAGCTTTCCAGTTCCATACAGTTCCCAAACCCACTCCACCATTTTCACCTGACTTTGTTCATCTTGAGGTTCAATCGGCCTCCTTCCACATGCTATTTCTAGTGCCACGACTCCAAAGCTGTACACATCCGATTCCTTGCTAGCTTTAAACGTAACGAGACATTCAGGTGCCAAGTATCCCATCGTTCCTGCTACAACCGTTGTTTGAAACCCCTGCTCGCGGTCAACAAGTCTGGCTAACCCAAAATCTCCGAGTTTGGCATTGAAGTTCGAATCTAACATCACATTGCTTGATTTTATGTCCCTGTGCACCACGCACTGTTCCCATTCTTCGTGTAGATAGAACAGTGCTGAGGCTAGGCCTTGTGCGATTTTGTACCTTACCTCCCAAGTTAACAAGCTTTTCGCCTTGAAGAGGTGCGAGTCTAGGCTGCCATTCGGCATGAGCTCATAAACAAGTAGGAGCTCGTTTTTCTCGTGGCACCAACCAGTTAGTCGGACTAAATTCCGATGCCTCAACTGGCTAATGATTTTCACTTCTGATGCGTACTCCTTTTGCCCTTGCTTCGACTCCCTTGACACTCTCTTAACAGCTACAAATGAGTTCAATTCCTTCAAAAAACCTTTGTAAACCCCTCCAAAACCTCCCTCTCCAAGCTTCTCCTCCTCAGCAAAGTTGTTTGTTGCAAGAGCCAGTTCATTATAAGAGAACTTCCTCGGTCCGGTGCCCTCTTTGAATTCATCATCCATGGATCGCACGTGCACTGGCTCGTCTTTTTTTCTCCCTCTACCGTTCCTACACAGGACAAACCAAACCAAAGCAATCCCACCAACCACCGCACCCAAACCTGCACTCAATCCCACCACTAGTCCTATCTTGTTCTTCCTTTTTGCCACCTCTTCTACACGCTCATCACTTTGAAAACTCGCAGAGAACTCCCATGACTTGATAGTGTTTTTTTCATATGAATCTCCGGTTGAAGCTGAGAAGCCAAAGGTCACCCACTCTGGCAAGTACTGTCTCAAATCAACTATGAAAAAAAGGCCCTGTGTGACTTGGTTATCATTTGGAAAACCAAAGAAAGAAACACTAAGGTTTTGGGTGCTAGAATCATACTTAATCCGAGCCTCGTTCGTTTTACCATTTGTAATACCGCTCTGCCAATCAGAAGAAACAACAGCACTACTCCTAGAGTTGACATTGATACCGACATGATTGATAGGCAAGCCTTCTTGCCAAGGATTATTCTTGTAAGTATCAAACTCCACAGCGACAAACCGGTTTACGCCAGTTGAAGCTGTTGTCTGGTTTTCATTTATGAGGCCTAGGCCACCGCCTGTCGAGTTTGGAGGGATATTGGAACCATTGGGAGCGAGAAAGAATGCAAGCCCCTCACCATAGTTATTTCCTCTGATGATAAATGAGAAATTGGTACTGAAGTCTGTGAGGTTCCCTGTGGCCGCGTCCCAAAGATGCATCAGTTGGGTACAAGTGGCACGACCAGTCCTCCGTTGCAACGACGACGCGTTGTACATATCAGTGTCTCGGGTGACTTGGATGCCTTGGGATGAGATGGAAGCATCTCCTGTGCAGTTTATGAGGGAATCATTGTGTTCTATAGTTGGGAGGTTGAATGACAATGGAGTTGCATTTGCATAAAAAAATAGTAATACAAGAAAGAAGAGAAAGGTGATCATGGAGACACAGTGAAAGAAGATGAGAGATATTGGAGATGGGTGTTTGAAAGATTAGATGATGATTGAGGTTGTTGCACTTTCTCATATATATAAACAACAATGATTCATCCCACTAAAACTATCACCACTAATAGCACTAATGTATTAAAAAAATAAAAAAATAATAAAAAAAATACAACTCCAAGACCAAAACATCACATCATTAATGGCGGGACCCACTGCCACCTAATTAGTGGGAGTACTAATTAGTGCTCCCAAGCATTTTTCATATATAAATAAGTAGATCAAAAATGTTTTAGAGCTCTAATATAGGAGCTTTAATAGCTCTAATGGGAAGGTGGATCCCACCCTGATGTGATGTTTGTGTCTTGTTTTGTTTTATTTTTATTTATTTTTTACTTTGACACATCATTAAAGCTCAAATTAGAGGTCTATATTTAGAGCTCCTTATCATTTTCCTATAAGTAGATAGATGGGTTGCAAGAGGCACAATTTCTCGGGGTTGGCTTGCGTGTTTGGTTCAAGCATTTTGGTAGGAATTTGGATTTGAAAACCAAAAGAATAGATAAAATGTAATGAAATATTTTTTCATGAATATTTTATATTTAGATATATTTAAATAAAATAAGTCTAAAAAAATAGAAAAATTATTTAAAAAATTAAAAATATTCACTAAAAATACAAAGAATAAAAAATTTAATTTTTAAAAAATTGAAACTAAACACATTAAATTACGTTTTACTTATACTTCACACACAATTTTTTTCTTTTTTCTTTTTTTCAATTTTTTTTTAAATTTATAAATCAAACACGCAACCGTTGTTTACTTGGTCAAGAAAGAAAGTTTCCACGGAAAAGATTAGGCCTTGTCGAATATGGCGATTTGTCAACGTGAGTTAATGCTCTGACTATGGAATTATTTTTACTACAGGTTCTCTCGGGAACACTACACAAAGAATCTTCAAAATCCAGTACACCATTTTTAGGGGCAACTTTTCCTCTGTATTATTTTTAATCTCTCTCTCTACCCATTCTTGACCCCATGACTTGGATGTAACTGGAACCCATGGACGACAAACGGAATCAACAAATTAAAAATTCAACCCAATTTGGATTGATTTTGGTTTTAATAGCATAGAGGAGAGGAAAAAGGAAAATATTTGAAGGTCATAATTTTTGTGGTTCAAATAATTCAAAATTGTCAAAACGACGTCGTTTTGACAATTTTAAAGTTATTTTGTACTCAAAACGACGTCGTTTTAACAATTTTGAGCCATTTGAGCCACAAAAATTATGGCCCTCAATCATTGTTGGAGGAGAAAAGAATGTTTAGTCGTGCAATTTGTGTTTAATTATTTAGAAGAAGAAAGGAAAGAGGGAAGAGGAACAGAGGAAATTGACCATGGTGCTGCTGTGGGTTTTCTTATGGATAATTAACGGAGCTAAATGAATGTTTGGTGATGGACACGTGGCAGTGGAGAGACCTTGAATTGGCACAGCCGATCCCGTGCTCTCCGGTTGGTGAGAAAATTAGAATGGTTATTTTGTTTCCTTCCTGATGTGTTTGGGTGTTAGGGAGTCAGTTCAAAGTAGTTTTCTTTGTATGGATGGTGGTTTTAGGATGTGTTTGGGTGTTAGAGAGTCCGTATGATGGCGGCTTTAGAATATATTTTGACTATTGAAAATTTGATTTGTCATCTCCGTTGGGTGTGCCTGGTGCGATTTGAATGGTTTGAGAAAAAAATTATAAGCAAGTTGTGGCTTGACCAGTTTTGAACTGATTAAAAATATTCTAATTAATTATCAAGGTTTTATATAATATATAACATTAATTTATATAATATTTTTCACATATAATACAAATTACTTTTACATAATATTTTTATATATATATAACTATTAATTTATAATAAATTTAGCATTCGTTTGGCATGCTAGGTTTTTTGATTATTTTAGTCACAAAAAGACAAAATAGATTTTTTAGCTCAATAAGACAAAACACCATATTCAATCTATAAACATTTCATTTTTTCTCTCACAAAAGTCAAAAAAGCCAAAAAGTTTATCCTAAACAAAACTTTTTAGCCCCAAGCTAAAATAGTCAAAAAGTCAAAAAACCAACCCACATCCCAAATGAACCTTAACATCTTCAATATCTCTCATACTCATTTTTATTTTGATATTTCATTATCAGTTAAAAAATATATATGTATTAACTATCGCGAAGCGGAGCAGTTTCGAAGACGGATTATAAATTTTAAATTTTAAACCACGTTTAGCGGATGGAGCGATATGGATTGATGCAGATTGGTGCGATTTTAGCGAATTGGGCGATATATTACACAACCCTAGTTCCTACATTTTAGTTAATTGGTGTTGTATGTATGGGTGTGTGTGGTATCACAGGATTGTAACAGATTGTAACAGTCCTTAAGTTTCTCTATTTTGAATTCATTTGAAACACTTGTACTTTAGAGTTAGGAAACAGCTTCAAACTGTTCTACATTTTAGGACTTCAAACAAATAGTTGTTATCCTGTATGTGTATATATATGCTGCAAAATGTATATGAAAGCAGGTTGATTTCCTCAAGCTGTTATGGTATCAGGAGCCTAAACCGATCCATTGTTCCATCTTTTTTTCCCCCCCTGTTCTTCAGCACTCATGACTACCGAGTCTGCCGCTGCAACCATCTTCAACACCAACGAAGCACACCAAACTCTCATCAGCATCAACGTTGCTGCTCAAGCCCCTCTCAAACTCACCTCTACCACTTACCTCTCCTGGAAACTATAGTTCCAAACCCTCTTCATTGGCTATGACCTTCTTGGCTACATTGATGGCTCCAAACATGTCCGCCAGCCACCATAACCCAAGCAAATACCATCATTCCTAATCCCAATCACACTCTATGGAACCGACAGGACCAACTGATCCTCAACGCTATTATTGGCTCCATTTCACCCACCATTATTCTTTCCATAGCTCAAGTCCAAACCTCTAAACAAGCCTGGACAATTCTAGCCAACACCTATGCTAAACCCTCTCGAGGCCGCATCAAACAAATCAAAACCCAAATCAAACACCACCAAAGGCTCCCTCAGCATCACTGAGTTTATGCAAACCATCAAAACTCGAGCCGATGACCTTGCTCTTCTTGGCGCTCCAATGGATGAAGAAGAAATCACAGACAAAATCCTCGATGGCCTCGGTGATGAATACAAAGAATTAGTCCGAGCTGTCCAAGCTAGAGATACCTCTATCACTTTTAAAGAACTTCATGAAAAAATCCTCAACTTTGAAGCCTCCCTTCACAGCATCCAACCTGAGCCACATCACTTTCCAGCCACTGCAAATCCCACATACAAAACCAACACCAGAAATTGGCGTCCTTCCCCACCACAAAACACTACCACCACAAATTGGCGCCCATCCCTTAACTCCACCAACCACCTATCTGCTGCAACCACTACAGGACCCCATTCATCACAGGGCCCACGTCCTCCACCCAGGCCATACCTTGGTCACTGCCAAATTTGCAGGCTTCAGGGTCACACTGCCAAACGGTGTCCTTCATTTCGTCTTGTACCAGTTCCGTCTTTCCCCACATCCCGCTCTTCCCCACAAGGCACACCCTGGCAACCACAAGCTCATCTTGCCACCCAACCTTCCACCATGCCATCCTGGCTTTTGGACAGTGGTGCATCACACCATGTCACATCTAATCTCAACAACCTCTCATTGCATGCTCCCTACATTGGCACTGATGACATCATGATCGGTGATGGCTCCAATCTTGCCATCACCCACACTGGTTCCACCTCTCTCAAAACTCCTCACCAAAACTTTACATTAAACAATGTTTTGTGTGTTCCATCTATGAAAAAGAACCTAATCTCTATTTCACAATTTTGCACTTCTAACAATGTTTCCATTGAGTTCTTACCATCCACTTTTCTTGTGAAGGAACTTCACACCGGGGCCACACTGCTGCAGGGACAGACTAAAGATGGCGTATATGAGTGGCCAACCTCCCCCCCTTTACTTGCTTTCTCCACCATCAAGACAACAACCATTGACTAGCACCATCGCTTAGGACATCCAGCTTTTCCAATTCTCAAGCATATTGTTTCTAGCAATGCCTTAGGCTTACCTTCGTCTTTATCTTCTGATTTTTCCTGTAATGCTTGTCTTTGCAATAAAAGCCACAAATTGTCTTTCTCCAATTCTACTATTGTCACTACTAAACCTCTTGAAGTCATATTCTCTGATGTCTGGACCTCTCCCATTTACTCACATAATGGCTTTAAATATTATGTAATCTTCATTGATCATTTCAGTAAATATATTTGGTTTTACCCACTCAAAAACAAATCTGATTTCAAAGAAGTCTTCATATGATTCAAAGACATTGTGGAAAAACACTTCACTTCCACCATCAAAACACTCTATTCAGACAACGGTGGTGAATACCTTTCCCTAGCTAATTTTCTTTCCACCAATGGTATATCACATCTCACCACTCCCCCTCACACACCTGAACACAATGGTTACTCTGAAAGACGATACCTTCATATCGTCGAAACCAGTCTAGCTCTCCTTACTCATGCTTCTTTACCCCTCTCCTACTGGACTTATGCCTTTGCTACAACAGTCTACCTTATCAATAGAATGCCCACTCCCACTTTAAATCTCTCCCCACCCTACCACAAAATCTTTCTGATAGCCCCAAACTACTCCAAATTAAGGGTATTTGGTTACTTATGCTACCCTTGGCTCAGACCTTACACCTCACACAAGCTTGAATCACGGTCCAAGCCGTGTGTTTTCCTTGGCTACTCTCTCACTCAAAGTGCATACCACTGTCTTGACCATTCCACCTTAAAAATCTATGTCTTAAGACATGTCAAATTTGTTGAATCCCACTTTCCATACTCTTCACTGTCTAGACCGTCCTCTAGTCCTCTCCCCAACCTCATCGCCACTTGGATTCCTGCCCCAATTCCAGTTCTCGCACCCTCTTCCCAGCCGCCACTCAATACACCATCTGAAGTCATCGTCTCTCAACAACCTCAAAGTGCAGCTCCAACACACACTCCAATACCGGTTCCATCTACTACCACAAACCAGACCACCCACTCACACTCACCTTTATTCACACCCTCAACCGATCCATCACTACATATCCCAGAGTCGCCTCCTCCTAACCCACCTGAAATTCATCCCCTTCCAACTCACGCAATGACTACCCGAGCAAAGAACCACATTCATAAACCCATCACTAAAATGAACCTTCATACCCAACTCTCCAAATTCGGTGACCTTGAACCAACTACTGTGACTACTGCCGTTAAAGATCCACGCTGGCATACAGCCATGTCTGATGAGTGTGATGCTTTAGTTCGAAACGACACATAGGAACTTGTCCCACCTGATTCTACCATGAATATAGTTGGGTGCAAATGGATTTTTCGAATTAAACGTAACTCTGATGGCTCTGTTGACAGGTTCAAAGCCCGTTTTGTCGCAAAAGGATTTCATCAAAGACCCGGCGTCGATTATCTAGACACTTTTAGCCCTGTTGTCAAACCAACGACAGTCCGTGTTGTCCTCAGTCTTGCCGTATCTCGGGGTTGGTCCTTACGTCAAATGGATGTTAACAACGCCTTTCTACAAGGCCACCTCTCCGAGAATGTCTACATGTAACAACCCACAGGTTTTGTTGATCAAGATCATCCATCTTATGTCTGCAAACTTCAAAAGGCCATCTATGGCCTCAAACAAGCACCGAGAGCCTGGTATCATGAACTTCGAACTTTCCTTCTTACCTCCGGCTTCGAAAATTCTCATGCAGATACTTCACTCTTTGTTCTCACTACTGCTGGTCATAGACTGTATATCCTTGTCTATGTGGATGACTTAATCATCACTGGAGACAACACTCAGATGATCAACTCATTTGTTGATGTTCTTGCTCATCGGTTTTCAATTAAGGATCTTGGCCAGCTCTCCTATTTTTTGGGTGTGGAGGTCGTCCCAAATCAGTAAGGGATTTTATTATCTCAAAGGCGTTACATTTTGGATATTCTAGCCAGAACTTATATGACTGATGCCAAACCTGTGCTCACTCCCATTCCAACTAGTCCACCTTTGTTCAAATCAGACTCTGCTTTGTCTGATCCTACCGAGTACAGAACAGTTGTTGGCAGCCTTCAATATCTCTTGATTACCAGACCAGATCTTGCCTTTATGGTTAACAAGCTCTCCCAGTACATGCACACTCCAACAACCGATCATTGGAACTTTGTTAAACGTCTCTTATGCTATCTATGTGGAACTATTAATGACGGCCCCCAACTACATCGCCGGTCCCCATTGACTTTACACGCCTATGCCGACGCCGATTGGGCAGGTGACAAGAATGATTTTTCATCAACCAGTGCTTACATTATCTATCTTGGTTGTAATCCAGTCTCCTGGAGTTCTAAGAAACAGAAAACTGTTGAACGATCTTCCACTGAAGCGGAATACCGGTCAGTCGCTAATGCGGCAGCTGAGCTCAACTGGCTTTGCTATCTTCTCACTGATCTTGGTGTTTAACTACCTTGCTGTCCCGTTTTATATTGTGATAATGTTGGTGCTACCCAACTCTGCTCCAATCCTGTGTTCCACTCTCGAATGAAACATGTTGCCATCGATTATCACTTCATCAGAGACCAAGTACAAAATGGTGTCCTTCGGGTTGCTCATGTATCCTCCGCAGATCAACTTGTTGATGCCCTGACTAAACCTCTTCACCGTATTCGTTTTCTTGATCTCAAATCCAAGATTGGACTTCTCTCCCGCGCTCCATCTTGAGGGGGCATATCACAGGATTGTAACAAATTGTAACAGTCCTTAAGTTTCTCTATTTTGAATTCATTTGAAACACTTGTACCTTAGAGTTAGGAAACAGTTTCAAACTGTTCTACATTTTAGAACTTCAAACAAATAGTTGTTATCCTGTATGTGTATATATATGCTGCAAAATGTATATGAAAGCAGGTTGATTTCCTCAAGCTGTTATGTGGTACGGTTTAGGCGGTTTGAGAATAAAATTATATATCGAATGGCAATTTGACGGATTGGCGAATTGATAAATCGCGGTTTGGGCAATTTTGGATATGTTGTTGGGTTGAAAAATATTCTAACCAATTATCAAGTATTTACATAATATATAACACTAATTTATATAATATTTTTTTCATATACATAACACAAACTAATTTTACATAATATGTTTCATATATATAACTATTAATTTGTAACAAATTTCACATCTTAAATCTCTTTCACATTCATTTTTACGTTGATATTTCATTAAAGGTTAAAAAATATATATGTATTAATTATAGCGGAACAGAGCGGTTTCAAAGGCGGATTATAAATTTTAAAGTTTCATTCGCGGTTAGCAAATAGAGTGGTGCAGATTGATGTGGATTGATGCGATTTTAGCGGATCGGTGAGGTATTTTGCACAACCCTAGTTTTATGTGTGGTTGAAAGGCAGAGGCGGTGGATCATTTGTTTATTCATTGTCTGGTTGCTTATCGACTTTGGATGTTTATTATTGTAAATTTTGGTTTGGTTTGGTTTGGTTTTGGTACAATCAGGGTTGGTGGTAAAGGTGTTGTAGAGTTCAGTTGGAAAGGGTTGCAGAGATGTGACGGAAGGTGTGGTCTCTTGCTAAGTAGTGTTTAATGTGTCTGATTTGGTTAGAGCAGAATAGACAAAGTTTTCAGGGCGTATCTTGGTCAATTTTGTGGTTAGAACGCGTTTATTTTCTGTGCTTTATAATTGGGTTACGGTTTCGGTAGACCCAGATGTTTTGCTCTTTGTAGATGAGTTGATTAGTGCATAACTGGCCTTTTATTTGGCTTGATTTTTGTTTTATTTGCATCATCTTGATACTTCTTCAATAAAGTTTGCTCATTTATCAAATTTTTTTCATAAGATTTATTTTGATAATTTGATCCATTTATTTATGTAAATTATTCATAAAAATTAATCAGACTAATCTAATAATTGTAGTTACATAATTTTACCATATGTGTCTTCAAAAAAAATTAAGATTTATTTTGAAAATCATATTTGTCGTTCTTATATTTGAAAACAAATGTGATGAAATCTTATGGTTACAATCAATTACTGAATTAATTTGATTTTTTTATTTTATTTATGAATAATCTACCCAGAGTTTCAGAAATAAATGAATCGAATCATAGAAGTGGATCCAATAATGGATCCACAGGACCGGACTAAATAACCCAATATTCTCGCCCAACTGGACAGAAATTGGACTCAATTTATTAGGTAGTGTTATAATATTATGTGATATTCTTGATAAATGAGAAACTGTAAAATATAATAAGGCTCTGTTTATTTTGACGTAAAATATTTTATATAAAAAAAAAATATATATTTTAATTTTTCGACATTTGATTGGCACTTGAAACAAAAATATTTTATTATGTAAAAGAAAAATTTTGATTTAATAAAGTGTCATTTATAACTTTTTAGTTAGCTAAGAGCATCTCTAATGGTTCATTACTAAAATGAATAGCTAAAGTTATGATTTAGCAATGAATAATGTAAATTAACTATAAGATAGCAATGTTACTCCAATGATCAAATTACTATTTTTAACATTTCCCTCCATTAATTAATTGATTCAATTCCACGACCCATTTCCAACCACCCTTAGGATTCGTTTGGGATGTTGGTTGACTTTTTGGCTACTTTAGCTTGGGGCTAAAAAGTCTCGTTTGGGATAAACTTTTTGACTTTTTTGAGAGAAAAAATGAAATGATTATGGATTGGATGTGATGCTTTGTCTTATTAGGCTAAAAAGTCTATTTTGTCTTTTTGTGGCTATTTTAGCCAAAAAGTCTTTGGCAGGAGAGTAAAAATGGCCCGCGGCTTGGAATGGATCCGACCCATTTGGGCCTGAGCCCCGCCCGAGCCCTTGGGCCATTATTTTGAAGCCTATCCCGATTTGCCTACTTAAGGCCCACTCAAGGCCCAGCCCACCCGAGACCCAGTGTCTTTTTGAGTGGAAAATAATAAAATTTTGGTTAAAAAAATTTCAAAAAACAAAAAAAATGGTTAGACCCGCCCAGGCCCAGCCCAAATTCGAGGCCAAGCCCAGGTCCACCGGGCCAGCCCACCGATCTGCCCAAGGCCCGAATACCCCTGGGCCTGGGCTCAATTTTTTGGCCTGTGGGCTAGCTCGAATTTTGGCAGGAGCCTGTAAGGCCCGACATAGGCCAGGTCAGGCCGGGCCAAATTTACACCCCTAACCTTTGGCTTTTTTATGCCAAACGAGCTCTAACCACCTCTTTAAATCTATAAAAAAAAAAAATTAAATAAATAAAACTCAATCACCTCTTTTCTAACCACTATAATTAGTGTACTAACTAGTGTACTAACTAATGTATTAATTTGCTAATTGATGATGTAGCATAATTTAAGAGATTTTTAGTATTTTTAATTTTTATAATGAATGGGGTCAATAATAATGTCATAATTAGTGCTAGTACACTAGTTAATATACTAATTGGTACATATAGCACCACCGTTAATAATTTGATGCCTCATTTCCAACCACCCTTGTTCAATTCAACCACCTCTTTAAATCTAAAAAAAATAAAAAAATAATTAAATATATAAAATTCAGTCACCTCTCTTCTAACCACTATTAATTATTTGATGCTTTAAGTGTAGAATTTCATACAAGATTAGGACATCCCCAGGTCAACCATTCTAAATCATTAAGGTCATCCCCAGGACATCTCCCAGGACGACCGATCAGACAACCAAGGTGTCTGTTGTATGATCATCAATGGGACAATCGGCCGGACAATTGGTCTATTGGGAAGAAGAAGAACAATATTTTTGGATAATATTGTTGTGTTGGCAACTTTACCTATAGGTAAAATTTGTGCCAAATTTGGCACAAGAGATAGAAATTGCTATTTTTAGCAACTCGCAGACCGTTGTAGCACCATATTTTCCCAAACCTGCTATATTTTGCTTTTAGCAACTCTTTAAGCATATCATTGGAGATGCTTTAAGATACTTATTTGAAAATGCCAAATGTGTTGAAAAGGTAGTGAGTGAGAGTCAACATTGTAAAAATTGACGTACGAAAATTTTAAAGGTAAATTTTTTTTTAGAAAATGATGCGAAAATATTTTCCTTAAAAAATATTTTACTTACTTTTTTTGTTGAACCAAACAACGAAAAATGAATAAAATATTTTTGATTAAAATATTTTACGTCAAAATAACCGGAGCCTAACTGAGTTATCATTTATCTCCTAATTACATAATAAAAATAGATTATTATTGTTCTACTTATAAAATTTCTTCTACATTCTTAATTAAAAGTACTATATGTGTGAGTCGATTTCTGACCACACTGCCAAACTGGAACTCAGCTAGAGAAACACTGGCAGAATAGATTAAGCTCGAACGACTTGTCACAAAAAGAAGAGATTCCGGCGGTGGTTCGTCCACCCAGGGGCACTCCGATGATCAAGTCAGTTTTCTCTCAAAGATAGCAAAAATGCTTAACTCACTATTCAGAATACAAAAGGTGTACCTTAGACTCATGGGGGTGTCTTTCTTTTATAGCCAACACTGATCTAATCCTAATAAAAGCCTAGCTTCAATGGACTTACGATTACTGCTAATCTTGGACTCCCAGCAGGATTAAGATAAACTCTCTAAGAGTCTTATCCTTACCCAAACTGAAGTCCTTTCTCATTCTAGGACTCTTGTCCTTTATCCGCTTATCCCGAATTTCGGTATTCTCGCAGAAAACCTCGGCCTAACCGAGATCATCTCGGTGTCATGACCAGGACATGTGGCACCCCGGTTGGCACTTCAGTGACACCTCGGCCACGTGTTGTCATTCAAAAAATATGTCCTCACAACTGCCCCCTAGGTTCTATTACCTCGGCATCCTGAGGTGATGGAACCTATTTCGTTTCTTCCATTTAGCACGTCGGCTAAACTCGCTTGTCCTTCATTACCGAGGTCATCATTCGTCGGCTCTACATGACCAAGACCTGTAATTCGTTTTTATCAATGCTCTTGAACCAATAACCAAGTTTGTTCAAGTTACTTTAGCCGAGATTGTCTTCATAGCCGAGGTCATTGTTTCATTAAATCAAGAACTCCAAGAGTTTTATTACGCGTATGAGTTGTCACGCACGGTATTTCAACCGCTTCTGCCACGCGTCTTTCCCCTACTGAGCCGTGCCTGACATGCGCCATTAAGTCGTATAGCATTTGCGTGCGCCGTCTGACAAACACGTCGTCCTAGGCACACTAATTGCCTTTTTGCCACCATTTCGTGGGCTTAATCAAAATCACTTCTCTCTCTCCCCGTCTTTTCACTTTTGCATCCTCATTTTCGTGCAAACTCTCTATCTCTCTCTTTTCTCTACCAGATCCGCCACTGTTTCAAGCTCTAACTCTCTGTAATCACCGCCGTTCACCTCCTTCGGCGAGGCTTCTGTTGATCTTTTCCATTTGCTGCCATCATCTGACTCCTGCGTACTCAACACTGGCTTCATTTTTCTTCGGTGAGTCACCATTTCCTTCTTTATCAGTCTGTATTTTTCTTCACTGTATTACTCATCACCATTGCCATTTTGTTCACGTTTTTTGATTATAAATCTGTACGTATGAATTTAATCATGTATCTGAGCATGTTTATTTTATGATTTCACTTTTGCCCAATCCGTTTCTTGAATACACACACTGTTCACCCATTTGTTCATTTTTGCCACTGTTCGTGGCCTCACTGTTCTTGATTCTGAATCTTCGTTCTTGTTTCTATTTCATGTGTTTTCTCCAGATTCCTGACTTCAATTCTTGTCCCCCTAGTCTTAGGTTTGGGATTTGTTGTAGAACCCACTAATTTTAGGAAAAACTGAAATGAACTTCACTTAGATCCTCAAAATTTCTTGCCCTATTATTCTTCTAGGTTTTGTCGAGGTCCCTCCAACCTTTACAAACCACTCCCTTCTGAAATCCAACACCTTCCCCCAAGCCAACATCATAGGAATGTGGAGGCATAGGGTAGACACCCCA
The DNA here is from genome assembly GCF_055761805.1 of Camellia sinensis. Taxonomy (NCBI): domain Eukaryota; kingdom Viridiplantae; phylum Streptophyta; class Magnoliopsida; order Ericales; family Theaceae; genus Camellia; species Camellia sinensis. Next base: position 46,315,692 of record NC_138962.1, on the reverse strand, counting down.
ACTAAGTTAGAATACTTTAAGTAGGAGTCTTCCATCCCGGCCGATGTTCACCTTAAGTTGGTTGGGGAAGACGATTCCATTATGCCCACAGTTGGCTCCATGCCCTTCCCAGTTGTAGCTTTCATAGAGTGTGGATTTAGGCTCCCTCTCGACATCTTTTTCCGAGAAGTCCTTCACTACTATAAACTCAACCCCATGCAATTAGCCATTAACTCCTACAAAGTCATCAATGGTATTATAGCCTTAGCTAGTCGAGAAAATGCTAGGGTAACTTTGGCCGACATATAATACTGTTACACCATGTGTGACCTTAAGTTAGAAAAAAGCTACATTTACTACCTTAAGCCGAGGTCCACAGAATACAAAATCATTGCCGACCTCCCAGACTCCAACAAGGGAGCTGGGGATGATTACCTCATTGTCTTGGACTTGACTCAGGATGAGGAGGATGAGGTCTCAAAGGACGCCTCCTCTCAGAAGACAAACTCCGAGGTGCCAATCGCCGAGAAGAGCCTCGATCAAACTCTACAGGAGATCGATGCTGAGCTCGAGGCTGAGAAGGTTGCTGAGAAGTCTTCCAAATTGTCTTCTGGGGTCGAGACCCAGTCCGCCGCTGACGCCGAGTAGTCCACTTCTCTTTATTTTTTGTACCTTGTAATTTTTTCCAACTTTTGAAACAATGTCTTTAATTTGGCCAACGTGCTACTTTTTGTAATTCACTTAAGTAATCCTCTTGTAGGCTGAAGTGCCCTTTCTTTAATATAAATAAAACTTCTTCTTTCAAATGCTTGTGTATTTGTCTTCTTTCTTCCTCTTGTATGATTCTATACTTAGACTATTTTGCATGTCTTCAATGTACACCTTAACTGTGTAATCTTCTCGATGTGTAATACCTCAGTTATACCCACTAACGGTTTATCTTGCCCTCGACTTAACACTTGAAAACATTGTAAAGAATATTTTCACAAGTGTTTATTTAAAACCTGCCACTTTACTTTCACTTAACAAGATTTCTATCTTCAAATTTCTTCCAAGTCTTGGCAACATGGTAATCTCGGCAAGTACATAAGTACTTCTTTCAATACAACCTTGGCTTAACTTGTAAACTTTTCTCAAAATTTCAACAAGTGTTAAACTAATCTTCCTTTAATCATAACCTCGGCTTAACTTTAACTTGTAAATTTTTCTTAAAATTTCAACAAGTGTTAAACATGACATCGATTTAACTTCAACTTGTAAATTCTTCTTAAAATTTCAACAAGTGCTAAACTAATCTTAGCTTGTAAATCCTAACTCCCAAGCATTATTCTCCAGCTATCTGCCCCCTAATGTGAACTTAAGTTTCACTTGGGTTCTCATTAAGCATGTACCAATGATCTTGTCGCCGAGATCAGATTCAAATAGACACTGGTCGAGGTCATAAACCTCGGTCTCCCTGTTAATCTATAGGTCAACTCAACTTAGTTTAACTCTATTATATACAAGTATAATTCAACTCTACCATATAATAAGTCTAAGTTATTCGTCATATTTCAATCAGAAACATCGCCAACTTAGTTCAACTCTATTATATGCAAGTAGAAACTTTGTCATACAATAAGTTTAAGTTTTTCGCCATGTTTCAATTAGAAATATCGCCAACTTAGTTCAACTCTATTATATGTAAGTAGAAACTCTGCCATAAAATAATTCTAAGTTATTCGTCATGTTTCAATCATAAACATCGCCAACTTAGTTCAATTCTATTATATGCAAGTAGAAACTCTGCCATATAATAATTCTAAGTTATTCGTCATGTTTCAATCAGAAATATCGCCAACTTAGTTCAACTCTATTATATGCAAGTAGAAACTCTTCCATATAATAAGTTTAAGTTATTCGTCATGTTTCAATCAGAAACATCGCCAACTTACTGATCAGTTATACTACACAAGTGTAAAAAAATCAAGTTAAAACTTTATTATTACTTCGGCTAATAACAAAGACCGAAAATCTAATGATAGAAAAACTTCAGATTGCAAGTATTCCAAGATCTTGGCAACTCTTTGCTTTCACTGTCTTCAAGTTGATATGCCCCATTGCCCAAGACTGAAGTGATTCTATAGGGTTCCTCCCAATTTGGGCCAAGCTTGCTCTCTTTGGGATCTTTCTTGTTGCCAACGACCTTCTCAGGACGAGGTCCCCAACTTGGAACTCTCTTGGGTTGACCTTCTTATTATAAGTTCTAGCAAGCTGCTGCTGGTATGCCCCCAGCTGAATTACTGCTTTCTCCCTTCTTTTTCCAGCAGATCCAGGTCTCGGGCCAAGAATGCCTCATTGGTCCCATTCTTTACTCCTTGGGTTTTGATCCCTGGGATGCCGACTTCTAGTGGAATGACTGCTTATGTGCCATAGGCCATGGCAAATGGGGACTCTCCAGTCGATCTTCTCGGCATAGTCCGATATGCCTAGAGAACATTGGGCAACTCTTCCACCCATTTTCTCTTTGCTGCTTCTAGCCTTTTCTTGATCCCATCCAATATAACCTTATTTGAGGCTTCTGTCTGACCATTACTCCAAGGAAAGCTTGGGGAAGAGCAATAGTTCTTGATTTTGTATTTTGCACAGAAGCTCTTGATGAGCTTACTGTCAAACTGTGTACCATTGTCAGCTATTATTGCTCTTGGGATCCCAAACTTGGTGATAATGTTCTTCCAGATAAAGTTCTTCACATCAACGTCCCGAATCTTTGCAAGGGGTTCAGCTTCTACCCACTTGGTGAAGTAATCTGTTATTACCAGCAGGTACTTCCTTTGTCCAGTTGCTTGAGGTAGTTGTCCAACAAGATCCATGCCCCATTGGGCAAATGGCCAAAAACTGGACACTGGGTTCAAGTCTGCTACTGGTTGATGTATCAAAGGTGCAAACCTCTAGCACTTCTCACACTTCTTGACATAGACTTCAGCATCTTTTTGAATGTAGGGCCACCAGTGCCCCTGAGCAATGGCCCTAAGAGCAAGTGACCTGCCCCCAGCGTGGCTTCCACATACTCCTTTGTGTATTTCATACAGAAAGTTTTCAACTTGTGAAGAATGTACACACCTCAAAAGGGGTCCAGTAAAAGATCATTTGTAGAGGTGTCCTTCTACTGTCAGACTGAATCTTGTCGACTTCAGTCTGATCTTGTGTGCTTGTTTACGGTCATCTGGCAGTTTTCCCTCTTTAAGGAATACTATAATTGCATCCATCCAGCTTGGTCCCATCTCCACACACATTGTTTTATGCTCTGTGTTCAGTGGTTCTATGCTTGGACCTGACAAGTAGTCCACTATTATCGTCCTTACCTCTCCAGGTTTAATTGCACTAGCCAGGTTGGCTAGAGCATCAGCATGGCTGTTGTCATCTCGGCTAACCTGCTGTAGTCGGCAATTCTAGAATAAGGCTACCAATCTGCCCATATCCTTTGCATAAGCTGACATCCTTTCATCTCGGGCCACGTATTCTCCTGTTACCTGGTTGACAATAAGCTGGGAGTCACAGAAGACCATTACCTCGTTGGCTTCCATGGCTGCTGCCAGCTTTAATCCTACGATCAGTGTTTCATATTCTGCTTCATTGTTTGAGGCCTTAAACCCCAAACGAATAGATTGTTCCAGTATCTACCCATCTGGTGATACTAGAACTACTCCTGCCCCTACTCTTTGTCAGTTTGAACTTCCATCAACAAACAGTTGAAAGGAGTCGCCGATGTAAATGTTGCAGGGCCTCAGTTTCTTTTCTTTTCTCTATTTGGTTATCCCCAACTGGGTTCCTCCTTGTTCACATAGACCTCGACTCAACGGAGCCCGATGTGTGATGGCGCCTGGTGTGAACTCGGCCACGAAGTCGGCCAAAACTTGGCCTTTGATTACTATTCTGGGTCTGAATTCCAAGTCATATTGGCCCAAGGCCACTGCCCATCTGGCTATCTGTGACAACCCTCACCACTGTTTACTAATTAACCACTGATTACTGCTAAACTGAGACTAAACATGTTAATTGACTGACTGACTGAAATCTGGAACTGATTGATTATTTGTATCTGTTTAAGTGCATCTCTATCTGTTCGACTGTTAAACTATCTATTCATGTTTTATGTTTTAAACTGCAAATTGAAGGCCTTATCAGCGACCGAATCTGAAATTGATTAGTAATATGTGTTAATCATAATTTATGTGATTTTATGGCATATTTATTTGAAATTTAAATTAGCATGATTAAATTAGATTAAATAATGCTAAATTGCAATAGTTGGATTTATTTACCAAACTACCACTTAGTGGCCACTTTATACAAAACACATTTGAGCCTTATTACATTCAAACAAAACATTTCCTCAGCCATTCCTTGAGTCCTTAACCAACCAAGAGAGAAGAGAGGGAGAGAGTGAGAGAATGTGAGTTCCATCTTGTGAATTGCTTGGTGAATTAAAGAAATTGAAGGTTGATTTCATAGTTGAGCTTCCTACACTTGATATTCAAGGTCTAAGGTAGAGAATCCACCTTCTTAAACTTGTCTTTAAGTTAGTTCTTGCTTGATTCTTGTTATATTGATAATTGGAGTCAAAATTAGCTTAATATGTTGAATTGAGTAGGAATTCATGCATGCATGTTGCTATTCTTGAGTTTTGAAGCTATTGTTCATGAAATTCCTCATGCATGTCCATATTTTTGCATTGGACCATGAGTTCATCTTGTTTTTGGAGAAACTGGCTCATTTGAGCATGTATTTGAAACTTGAAATTGTTTAAAATTCATGCATATAAAGTTCTTGCTTTGTTCTTGAAGTTTGGTTTGGATTGAGTTTAATTGAATTACCTTTGGGCTTTAATTTTACAAATTGATCTTTGAAACATGTCATAATATGAGTTTTGAAGTGTTTTCTAGAAAATTAGCCCAAAAGGATCGAATTTAGTACATTGGAACTTGTTTTTGAGCTTTAGGTTCGAATCTGGAAATTCCAGAATTTGAACTTCCGCTCGAGCGGGGTTACTGGCGCTCGAGTGGGAAAATTGTGTTCCCAGCACTTTCATTTGTTTTACAGTACGTTCGAGTGGAGAGTTGTGTCACACGCTCGAGCGGGTGTCGAGCGCCCATCGAGCGTGATTTTCACCCATTCAGTACTTTTGTCACGTTTTGCATACCGCTCGAGCGGGAAGGTTTAAGCTCGAGCGGAGAATTTTGTTTGCATGTCCGCTCGAGTGGGTAAACCCACGCTCGAGCGAGAACCCTGTTTTCTGAAAATTTGTTAAGCGTTTTAAAGGTGCATCTTTGCATCCTCATTTCATCCTAGGCATTCTGGCCTAGTTTAAGGCATCTTAATGAGGATATTGATGTAGAACCACTCTGAGGCAAACTAGGGATTAAGTTATTATTTTCCCAACTGTGTAGCTTAGTGTGTGTTCATTCTGCAACTGTGTAGGGTTGGTATCCGGAGACGCGTACTAGCTTATCTGTAGCCCAGAACTCTATGAGTTACAATGTTGTAAAGATATGTTTGAAAATGAATATTTTCTGATGTAGACACCCCATTTTTGACCGACCTTAAGACTCAGACGTCACCGATTAAGTTCTTGGTGATGTTGCATAATGTGCTCGTTCAGAAGTTTCAGAGTCGCGGCCGTGAGCCCTGCCTCCGGACTTCCGAACCTTCTTTTGTGCCTTGTCTCGGTTTGCGAACCAGACTCGGTTTTCTCTGTTTCTTTTCCTGAGGGGAGGGAGAGGTCCCGTAGACCATCTCTCAATGTCCGTAGGCTACATTTGGTGGCCGTAGGCCATTTTGCCCATTTCGGAGTCCGGTTCCCGGTTTTCGGGACCGTTGGCCGTGTGCCTCGGTTCGGGACCGCTTAACCATCTCCTTTTGCTCTGATTTTTGGCATACATCTTATTTTCTCCCTTTTGAGGGACACTGGGGTCCGAGAAACCCACTTCGTGGCCGAATGCCACTTTCGGTGCTTAACAGCCCATTTTCGGGACCCCGAACTGCGTGTTTTGGTCCCCGAGCATTCGTTTTGCAACGGTTTTCGTTCATTTTTGGCAGGTACCTCTGTTTTATCACTGGAGAGGTCACTGAAGGGTGGGAGGCCAGCAATTGTTGCAGCAGCCAGTTATATCTCCTCCGAGGCCCTCTGACGCCCGTTTTTCTGACTTCCGGGCTAATGTTGAACACCTTGGAGTTAATGTTGCCAACTTTCAACCACATATATGTGATCTTCACACATGGGAGGCCCCTAAAAGTTGGTGGCCGGCCATTAAGGTTACCTGACCCTTTTGACCCCTTTCTTCCGGGCTAATGTTGAACCCCTTGGGCCCACATTCTTGAACTTTCAACCACATATCTGTGATCTACACACATGAGAGGCCCCTAAAAGTTCATGGCCGGCCAGTAATTCAAATTGACCCTTTTGAACCCCTCTTTCCGGGCTAATGTTGAACCCCTTGGACCCACTTTCTTGGACTTTTAACCACATGGTTGTGTTGTACACACATAGGAGTACCTCACCAGTTGCTGGCCGGCCAGAAAATATGATTGAACCTTTTGACCCCTAGCCGGCCGGCTAGGGGGTGTGGCCGGCCGGCCACCTGGAGCAAAAGTAAGAGGCCGACCGTGTTCCTTGCACTGTGCACTTTACAGCTGTGGGGCAATATCCCCCAGAAAAGATATTTATCCGGGGGATATTTTGTGGGGGAATTTTGCTCTCCTTTTCCCCCACCTTTACACCCCCTTTTGAACCCTTATAACCAGCTGGTGGCTTCACTTACAAGGGTTAGAAAAATTGTTCTTCAAGTCTCCATACTCAACTCCATCTTCATCCTTCTCAATTCTTTGAAAAACCCTAAGTCCCTAACCATCATTCCTTCTACACCACCAAGCTCTACCACCACCACCTCATTTCCAGCAACAAGGAAGGTTTCTCAAAGGCCAAAGAAGCTGAAAATTCATCCAAGAAGCAACAAAAGTTTGAGTCTTCAAGGGTAAGTAATACTTTTACCCTTTTGACCCTTTTTCTTGAACTCGTGATATCTGTTTTCTGTTTACTGTTAACTGAACTGTTTACTGTAAACATTCATTGACTCGAACTCGTGATATCTGTTTTCTGAACTGTTTACTGTTAACTGAATGAATGTTTGTCCTCTATTCTGAACTGTATTGTGGCATCCTTAGCAACTACTGTTACTGTTACTGCTACTGTTACAGAGAACTCTGTCAGTTCCTATTTTGGAACTTCTGTTTACTGTTATGATGGCCATCATTAACTGTTCGGTCTTTCAAGACCTACTGCTTACTGTACTGTTCTGCTATTGGATGTACCACATATGACTGTTATGGCTGAATGACTGATATACTGATTCAATGAACTGTTTTCGTTACTGTAAGGACATTCATTCTTAACCTCCTTACACATTACGTTATTCACTGGGCTTTAGCTCACTGTTTATATATATGTAGGTGTTCAGGCACCAGACCGGAGCTAGGAGCGTGGGTTAGACTCCCTTTTGTCAAAGCCAACCACTGTGCCTCACTGCGAGGTTCCGAGCCTGTCAAGCTAGGGCTTTTGGGGTCTTTTAGTTTTCCCTTTTTTGTATCTGTTTTGTAATTACTGTATAGACTGAATGGTGTTGTACTGTACTGTTCTATTAGGGATTAAGTCCCTGTCCTAAATGATTGTACATTTTGTACATACTGTTTTGGTACTGATTGTATATATATATATGAAAAGTCTTTTTGCATACAGACTGTCACAGCTTATTGGACATCTTTTAATTACTGTTTTGGCTTCCGCCAGCCCATGTACTCTGTATTACTGTATTACTGTTAAGCAGACCTTCGGTAATCTCGGATTACTGGCCGGTTACGGTGCTAAACCCATAGGGGCGGGTTTGGGTCGTGACACTATCCTTTCTGTCAGATCTCCCTGCTGCAACAGGGATTTCAAGGGATGTTCAGTTAACACCACAATTTTGTGGGCTTGAAAGTAATGATTCAGCTTCTTGGAAGCCATTACTAAAGCCAATGTTAACTTCTCCAAGGGTAGATATCTGGTCTTTGCATCTGCTAACGTCTTACTCACATAGTAAACTGCCCTTTGCTCTCCATTTTCTTCTCTAATCACTACTGCACTCACCACATGCTCTGAAACTGCCAAGTATAAAAACAACTCCTCTCCAGGTACTGGATTTGAGAGAACTGGAGCTGTGGTTAAATACTTCTTCAAGTCGGCCAAGGCGACTTCGCACTCTTCTGTCCACAAGAAGTCTGTGGATTTCTTTACTAAGTTGAAGAAAGGTTTGCATTTTTCAGAGCTTCGGCTTATGAATCTATTCAGGGCTGCAGCCCTTCCAGTCAACATCTGTACTTGCTTTGCCGATGTTAGGCTCTTCAATTCCAAAATAGCCTTGATTTGATCGGGGCTAGCCTCAATGTCTCTTCTAGTAACTAAGTGTCCTAAGAACTTACCAGACCCAACTCCAAATGCACACTTTGATGCATTGAGTCAGAGCCGATATGTCTTAAGGATATCAAAAACTGCCTTTAAGTCCTCCAGATGATCCTCAGGTTCCTTGGTCTTCATGACCATGTCATCTATGTATACCTCTACTGTTCTGCCAATTAGATGTCTGAACATCTTGGTTACTAACCTCTGGTAAGTTGCTCCTACATTTTTTAACCCAAAAGACATTACTCTATAGCAATACAGTCCTTTTGGAGTGATAAATGCAGTTTTCTCCTCATCTGGGGGGTACATAGCTATCTGATAGTACCCCTGTATGCATCTAGGAAGCTCATCCTTCCATGCCCTGAAGTGGCATCCACCAATTGGTTGATCTTGGGTAGTGGGAAACTGTCTTTAGGACAAGCCTTGTTCAGGCTGGTGAAGTCCACACAGACCCTCAACTTCCTATTCTTTTTCTTCACAACCATCGTAACTATGTCGGGTAATTACCTCTCGAATGGCCCTGGCCTCCAGAAGTTTATCCACTTCCTTTTCTATTGCTTTGACATGCATTAACGTTGGCCTTCTTGCTCGCTGGATGACAAGTTTAGCCGACTTGTCCACATTCAGTCTATGGCAAGTGACCTCAGGGTCAATGCCAGACATCTCGTACGACGTCCAGGCAAACACCTCAATGTTTTCTCTAAAAAACGCCTCTAGCTCTTTTTACTCTTTCTTGGCCAAGCCCGAGTTGAGAAGGAAGAAGCGCTCTTCATCCCCTTGTTGGACAAGGATTTTCTTCAGGGCTTCCTCACTCTTCTCGGCTGGCTCTTTGCCGACATCGTCTAGGACTTCCATGTCCTCATCTTCAATCTTTGCGGGCTTTGCTCCTCGTATGTTGCAGGTTGATTTCATTGCTGCCATGGAGCAATTCTTTGCCTGCACTTGATCTCCTCTGACCTCCTCAATTCCATGTTCTGTTGGGAATCACAACAACGGGCGCAATGTTGAGGGAACAACCCCCATTGCATGCAACCATGACCTTCCCAAGATAGCATTATAAGGGGTAGAGTGTCAATTATTGTGAACTCAATTTTTATCTTCTTGGTGCCAGCCTGCACTGCCAAACTAACTGCTCCCAAAGGCCATGTCGGCGTTCCATTGAACCCGACCATTGGACCGTTGGACTGCTCCAAGCTATCCCGGTGAAGGCCAAGCTCCTTGTAACATCTGACATACATGATGTCACATGAGTTGCCCTAGTCAATTAAGATGCGCTTTACTTGGCACTCTCCAACCTGAAGAGATACTACCAAGGCATCATTGTGTGGATGCTGCACCATCTCTAGGTCGTCTTCAGTAAAGGACACCACTGGTCCCTGGCACTTATCTGCCCTAGGTCTTTTCTACTGGACCTGGTACACATGCTTTAAGTGTTTTACCTTCTGAGTCTCCCCACGTATTTCGTTCTCATTGACCTCTGAGTGCATCACATTGATCACTCAAGGTCTGTCTGTCTGTGGTTGTGGTGCTGGAGGAGATGGTGCTGCCGGTGCCTGAGGCAGTCTTGCATGTTCTTCCCTTGTACTGGCCTCATCTATAAGGTCCCTTAAATGACGTTGCCTTACCAGGTCTTCCAGATGTGTCTTCAGGGCTCTGCACCCCTAAGTCAGATGCCCATCTTCGTTGTGGTAAGTACAATACTTGCCAAGGCTTCATCCCATAAATTCACCAGGGGCCCTTACTGGTGCTCTATAATAAGGCTAGTTTCGAATTTTCTCCAAGACTTTGTAAATTGGGATTCGGAAGATGGTTGTGACTGCCTGCGCAGTCCTTAATCCTGTTTTTTGCTTGTTGTATCCGCCATTACCTCGGCCTTGCTTTGGCGAGCCATTTCTCTTCTCTTGCTTTGACGCATTTGTCTCCAGCGTATTTTCCTCGGCTCTGGCATACTTCTCTATTCCAGCCATTAGTTTTTCCACACTTTTTGGTAAAGCCTTGCCAGTGATTTTCGAAGTAGGCAATCATCTTTTAGGCCGTTCTTAAATGACACGACCGCCACTTCTTGGTTACATCCTAGTATCCGGTTGAATACCTCATAGTACCTCTTGGCATAGGCCCTAAGGCTTTCATCATCGCTGATTTTCAGAGCCATCAGGGAATCCACCCTTAATGGTTGTAATTTGTTTGTCACAAACTTGGCCACGAACATGTCGGCCAGGCCTTCCCAGGTTTTCACAGTCCTTTTCGGCAACTTGTGAAACCAGTCTGATGCAATTTCCCCGAAGGACGAGGGGAACACCTTGCAGAGTAACAGGTCATTCCCGGTGTATAGGGCCATCGAGTTCAGGTACAAACCGACGTGAAAGTTGGGGTCCGACTTATCGTCGTATATCTGAAACCTCGGCATATTGAACCGCTTCGGGGCCTCGAATTTGTCCAACTCTACCGAGAACGGCGTTCTTGGCTTGACTGGGGAGGTTACCTTAGCATTTTGTTGTTTCCTTTGGAGGTAATCCCTCAGATCCTCCTTGGTCTGTCCAAGAGCTCGACTATCTTCAGATTTTACCCATTTCGGCGCGCTGTTTCCGGTGTCATTGTGAGTCCTCTTGGATCTCTCTCCGTTAGTCGTGTCGAAACAGAGTTCATTCCCCTAAACATGCCGATGTTCTTTGGGGTCAGCTTCTTTGGTACGATGCGTCTTCCGTGAATCTCCATTTATTGCCTTTCCTTGCCCGACCTCCTTGGAAGGCCGGTGAGAGTGTTTCTTGGTCCTGGTGTGCTGGTGGGCTACGGGGACTGTTTTCTGCCCTCCTTTCTGGGCATTGTTCTTGGCCGTTGGAATCGGCGTGTCTTGCAGTGGGAACGGTGGCTGCATGATGTTGTTCTGCATCATGAAATTGACGACCGTTTGTAGGTCTACCAATTTATTTGCCATTCCCTTCATCTCTTCGTCCCTTCGTAGGCATCTATCTTTCCATACTTGGAGGTCGTCCTCATTATAATACCCACTTCGGTCTGATTTCTTTAGTACATCACTTTTCTGGCCGACGTCATTTTCTCTGTGATTCTTATGATGAGTCTCTTTGTTGCAGTTCTCTTCTTCGACGTCAAGGTCAATATGTTTTCCACTCCCGGTAGGAGTGTCATCCCCAACCTTCTCTTTCTGTCCGTCGTTGGCTATCTATTCTCCTTTCTTTCCCACAGACGACGCCAAATTGTATGAGTCGATTTCTGACCACACTGCCAAATTGGAACTCAGCTAGAGACACACTGGCATAATAGATTAAGCTCGAACGACCTGTCACAAAAAGAAGAGATTTCGGCGGTGGTTCCTCCACCTGGGGGCACTCTGACAATCAAGTCAGTTATCTCTCAAAGATAGCAAAAGTGCTTAACTCACTATTCAGAATACAAAAGGCGTACCTTAGACTCATGGGGGTGCTTCTCTTTTATAGCCAACATTGACGTAATCCCAATAGAAGCCTAGCTTCAATGGACTTAGAATTACTGCTAATCTTGGACTCCCAGCAGGATTAAGATAAACTCTCTAAGAGTCTTATCCTTACCCAAACTGAAGTCCTTTCCCATTCTAGAACTCTTGTCCTTTATTCGCTTATCCTGGATTCCAGTATTCTCGCAGATGACCTCGGCCTAACCGAGATCATCTCGGCATCATGACCAGGACACGTAGCACCCCGGTTGGCACTTCGGTGACACCTCAGCCACGTATTGTCATTCAAAAAATATGTCCCCACACTATATAAATAATATCACATAATATTTTGAATGTAATAATTATATGAAATGCCAAGCTAAGCATAATTAATCAATTTTTTTCTTGTCAAGTTCTTGATAGAGAGGGAGAGAGGGCAATAAATATTGCAGATGAGCAAGCATACTTTGCTTGTGATAGCTTCAGAAGACTGGAATTTTTATCATTAAGGAGCGATTAGTGAAGATAACGCAAGAGAAATATTAAACATTTATAGTTTATAATTTTAAATTTATTTAATGATATGATAAAGAGAATTTAATCTGAATAGTTGAGTGTGTAATTAATTAAAAACTAATAAATGCCATTGTGGTAAGATCGTAAGAGTTTATTTTAGTATAATAATATTTTGTATCAAGAAGAGCTTCTTTGGTTCCAAAAGTCCAGAGCCAATTGGATAACTATGGGAGAAAGGAGTACCAGGTTCTTCCATGTTTTCGCTTTGGCTAAAAGAAGAAACTCAAGGGTGATTACCCTTAAAGATGATGGTGGTTGTTAGGTTTGAAATCCTGTTGACCTTAAAAAGCTTGTTGGTGATCTTTTTGAGGGGATATTCATTTCTTCATCCTCTGTGGAAAGGGAGGTGTGGAGCAATGGTACTAGCTCTAATTTCTCAAATGACGAGAATACTGATCTTTGTAGACCTCTTTCCAATGAGGAGATTTGGAAAGCTATGAAATCTATTAAAGGGTTCAAAGCCCCTGGGTGTGATGGTATTCAAGCTATTTTTTATCACTCCTATTGGCATATTGTGGGAAATTCTGTGTGTAGCTTTATCAAATCCTGTTTTAGTTCTTGTGGTATACCTCCAAAAATAATCAAAACCGTGATTACCCTTATTCCAAAAGTTGATAATCCTGAAACCATTAAACAATTTAGACCTATTAGTTTGTGTAATGTGCTTTATAAAACCCTCACCAAAGTTCTTGTGAATAGGCTCAGACCCCTCCTTGATAAAATTGTTAGCCCAAACCAAAGTAGTTTTGTCCCTGGAAGGTCCACTAATGACAATATCATCATTTCCCAAGAAATTATCCATACCTTAGATTCAAGAAAGAAAAGAAAGGTGAGATGATTTTCAAAATTGACTTGGAGAAAGCCTATGACAATGCGTCATGGACATTTCTTCGGGACACCTTAATGGAGCTTAATCTGAATATGCATTGGGTAGAGTTGATTATGAATTGTGTTACTTCTGTGAATTTCACTATTCTTTGGAATGGAGAACGTGTGCGTGATTTTCATCTGAGGAAGGGACTCCGTCAAGGAGACCTCCTTTCCCCCTTTCCCTCTATCTCTTTGTCTTATGTATGGAGACGCTCTCAAACTTGATTCTTGATAGAGTCAATTGTGGCGAGTAGAAGGGAATCAAGGCTTCTGTTAGAGGCCCTGAAATTTCTCACTTGTTTTTCGCTGATGATCTTTTATTATTTGCTAAAGAAGATACTAAAAATTGTGAGACCATTATGGAGGTTCTTCAATACTTTAGTACTCACTCAGGGTTAAAAATGAACTTGGCTAAGTCCAAATTATTTGTATCTCTAAATGTGTGCAATTCTATGGCCAGGAACTTGAGTATTTTTTGTGGTATCCCTATAACCCAAGATTTGGGGAAGTATGTTGGGATACCTCTGCTCCATAAGAAAGTAGCCAAAGCTCATTTCTCTTTTATTTTTGATAAGCTTCAACGGAAGCTCTCAAGTTGGAAAGCTAATATGCTGTCCTTGGTAGGTAGAGCCATGCTTATTAAGTCAGTGACTGCTGCTCTTCCTGCTTACACTATGCAAACCATGAATTTACCTGTTAATGTGTGCAATGACTTGGGCAGAATCAACCGCAACTTTCTTTGGGGAGATGTAGGAAATTCTAAAAAAGTTCACTTGATAAAGTGGAATACTGTGTGCAAAAACAAGAAAATGGGAGGCCTGGGCATTAGAAAGGCTAAGCATTACAACATTGCTTTACTTTCTAAGTTAGGTTGGAAGTTACTAAATGGTGAAACTTGTTTGTGGACTAAAGTGCTTAAGGCCAAATACCTACAAGAGGGGTCTCTTCTTGACTACTCTAGCAAGAGAATAGATTCTCACACTTGGAAAGGTATCCTTAATACTAGAGAGACTCTCGCTAAAGGTAGCAAGTGGTGTGTTGGGGATGGTTCTCACATTTCCATTTGGTTTGATTGGTGGTGTGGGGAGAGTATTTTAGCATCACTCTTCCCTCAATCACCTCTCATTAATTCTGATACTGTTAACCTACTTTTAGATGAGGAAGGTTGGGATCTCATTAAATTGAACTCTAAGCTTCCTAGGGAGGCTGTTGATCTTGCTCTTCAAGTTCATTTACCTAGATTTGTTACTTATCTGAATACACCTCATTGGCATGGTTCTAGTTCTGGTGATTTTTCCACAGCTTCAGCTTATGAGATTGTTGTCACTCATGAGATCGAAAATTGTAACTGGCTTTGGTTGTGGAAGTTGAGACTTCCCTCAAAAATTAAGGGCTTTGTGTAGCTTGCCTTGCATGGCAAGTTACTCTCGAATAGCCAAAGAATCAAGAGAGGCCTTACTGACTCTGCTGAGTGTAGCAGATGTGATTGTCAGTGGGAAGATATTGATCATATTTTTAGAGATTGCCCTAAAGCAGCCTATATCTGGAGCAGTATGGGTTGTTTGGAATGCTTGTCTAGGGATCGGCATACTCCTTTGATAAATTGGTGGAATCAAATCTTAAAAACCAACTTTCTTCTAATTTGGATCCTACTCTTTTTGTTGTTACTCTTTGGCAAATTTGGAAAGACCGTAACAAATTTTTTTTTGAAAATGTTGATCTCCATTGGTATCAATGTATTATGCTTTCTAGTAAATATGCTTTTGATATCAAGGAATCTTTTAAACCTTCTGTTTTGCATCCTACTATTTGTGATGTGGTTATCAATTGGTGCCCTCCTTGTGTAGGTAGACTAAAGTTGAACACTGATGGTAGCACAAAAGGAGACCCTGGGGAAGGAGGCTTTGGTGGTCTTATTCGAGATGAGAAAGGCATATGACTAATTGGTTATTATGGGAAGCTTGATGTTTGTACAAGTTTAGAGGCGGAGCTTTGGGCTATTTACCGAGGCTTAACTATTGCCTTCGAGAAGAGGTATAAAGATCTCACTATTGAGACGGATTCATCATCTGCAATTGAGCTTTTGAAAGAAGGATCCGTGGTCTCCTCTTCGGTTAAAAGCTTGGTGGAGGACTCTAAGGCCTAGTTTGGGAAGACTAAATAAGTGCACTTTTTGACTTTTTTTATATTATGTGTAGAAAAAGTAGAGATGAGATGTTGATTGATGTGACCCAAAAAAGATAAAAAGATGAAATAAGTGCACTTTTTTCTTTGTAGCCAAACTTGGCCTAAATTTCTTATGCAAAGGTGTGGCTATACCATTCAGCATGTTTTACACGAAGGAAATAACAGTGCGAATGGCCTTGCGAAGTTGGGAGCTACTCAAGTTGAGCCTCTTACTGTCATAGATGAAGCCCCTGTAGAAATTAGAGGGCTAATGATAGCAAAAAAAAAAAAAGGTAAGAGTTTATTTTAGAGTTTTAAATATTTTTTAATTTATTTTATATAATTGGTTTTATTATAAAAGTTGGTAAATGTGTCCATTTTGTTTCGTTTCGTTTTTGCAATCTATTTTGGTGGTGTTTGGGAAGTTGGTTCCCAAATTTTTTTCTCATTTTTTCCACTAAAAGACAGAAGTTTTGCAAAACCAAAAAAAACACATCCAAACAAAATATCACATCCAACCCCATAATCATTTCACTTTTTCTCTCACAAACATCACATCCAACCACATAAAAACCCAACTATCTTCCCAAACACTAAAAATTTTTTATCTCATAAAAACCTACATCTACTAAAATCTACATAAAAACTCACTTCCCAAACACCATCTTTATGAAAAACTGAAGCTGCGTTTGGTTTGTATTTTGATATAAATTTTTAAATTTTTTTTTTAAAAGAAAATTTAGAAATATTTTTGATTTGTTTGATTGTATATTTTGAAAATAGTTTTGGAGTTTGAGAGTTTGGAATGATTTGATATTTTGTTGTAATTAAGTAGATGTGTGTGAGAGAAAAAGTAATTGAGAATGCGAGAGGAAAAAAAGTAATTGATTGATGTGTAATAAAGAGAGAAGTAATTTTAAATTTTTTTTAAAAAAAATTTGTAAGCAAACATGTTTTTGAAATTTTTTTTTTCAAAAATATATTTCAAAACATAAACCAAACACACCCTTAATATTTTTTTGTGCAAAAATAATAGGGCCAAACTCCACCACACCAGCTATTAAGCCTCCGTTTGGGAAGTGAGTTGGTTTTTTGGCTTTTTTAGCTATTTTAGCTTGGGCTTAAAAGCTTGGTTTGGGAAGGGCTTTTTGGCTTTTTGACTTTTTTTGTGAGAGAAGAATGTAATGATTATGGGTTAGATGTGATGTTTTGTTTGTTATGGTTAAAATAGCCTATTTTATTTTTTGTGGCTAAAATAATCAAAAAAGCCCAAACCATGGCTTCCCAAACGAAGCCTTAGGATCTTCACCAACAATTTTTTTGAATGCGTCTTCAGTATTCACATACTTTTCAGCCTCAGGATTTTCTTGATGCGCAAAGATTTGTGAAAATAATCAGAGACAAAATGGCCTTGTTTGGTTGTTTGGTTTGTTTTTGAAAAATAAATTTTAGAGGAAAATTTTTGAAATTTTGTTTAGTTTTGTGATTTTAGAAAAAAAAATTCAAAATTATTTTTTATCTTCTACATATTAATCAATTACTTTTTTTCTTTTCTCTCTCATTTTCAATCACTTTTTCTGTCATACACATTTACTCAACTATAATAAAATATCAAATCATCTTAAACTTCCACATTCTAAAACTATTTCCAAAATATACAACCAAACAAATTAAAAAGTTTCTAAACTCTTTTTCCAAGTTTTTTTTTGAAAATTTATATCCCAAAACCAAACTAAACACATCCAATATTTTGGGTATATTGTGGGTGTTTGGGAAGTGAGTTGTTTGAAAATTTATATCCCACCCCTACCCCATTACTAATAATCCTACAAATTTGTTGGATTAATTATCCATTGGATTAATAATCCTAAACCCAAATGTCAAAACAAACATAGGATGATTGGGCTCACGGATTAATAATCCCAATCCTATGCTTTAATCCTTCCAATCAAACATGTCCATAGGGTTTAATTTGATATTTTGTTTGGATTTTTTTTTTTAATTTTGTAAAATATTTGCCTTGTAGTGAAAAAAAAAAAAAAAATCAAAAATCAAGTTCTCATACACTTACAAATATAACCACTCAAGGTGTCTTTGGTTTGTGTTTTAAAATAAATTTTCAAAAATTTTTTTAGGGAGAGTTTAAAATTTTTTTTGATTTATTTGGTTATATATTTTGAAAATGGTTTTAGAGTATGGGAGTTTGAGATGATTTGATATTTTGTTATAGTTAAGTAAATGTGTGTAAGAGCAAAAATGATTGAGAAGGAGAGAGGAGAGAGAAAAAGTGATTAATAAATATGTAGAAAAAAAAAATTGGAAATTTTTTTCAAAAAATTTAAATTAAACAAAATTTTAATTTTTTTTAAAAAAATTGTATCTTAAAATAGAAACCAAGCAAGCCCTCAATTTTTTTCTTATCTTCGAGAGAGAGAGAGAGAGAGAGAGAGAGAGAGAGAGAGAGAGAGAGAGAGAGAGAGAGATATGAGTACGCAAACTTTGCTTGTGATAGCCTTTTGAAGACTGGAATTTTTATGATTATGGGGCGATTAGTCCAAAATTGAGACAGAGCAAGCGGCAGAGCATGTGCACCATCAATCATCAGTCAAATAAGTTGAAAAGTGGAAAGCTAGAACACTGTTTGTGCAGATTAGGTCGCGGCATTTGGCATGTGGCGTCACACAGCTCAGCAAGATTAGGAAAATATCTCATCCATCTGTCACGAAAAGTTAGGCCTCGTTTGTGTTAAAAAAATTTAAAAATTATTATCTTATTTATGTCATATTATTTTATTTAAATCACATCATCTCTTTATCACATCATTTTAAACTTAATTTATATTTTATAAAAAGTCAAAAAACATACTTATTTAATACATCTTAAACAATCCGAACCTAACTTGTTAGATAGTTTATTAGACAACTAGAGGAAAGAAAAATGTGTATAAATCTTTCAGTGATGTAACTGAGAATTTTCTATGATGCACAAAAATGGTTTTCATATATAATATATTAGCGATTGTCACACGTGATGTGTATGTAATTTAAATAAATATAAATAAAATAAAATATTTATCATATATTGTGTGTTAGTTAAATGCTAAAAGTCTTATTTATTTGATATAAATTTAAGGTTCAAATCCCCTCATTTCATTTAGCTAATTTTTTTTCTATTTCAAATAAAAAAGTAAACACGTGACAGCATAAGAAACAAAGATTTCAAGACACCATACGAGATATTCACTCTATAATAATATAAATAGATAAATTAATTTTAATCATTAGATTCAAATTAGCAGAAATTTAGACCATTTATTGGTAATGGTTAAAATCAAATTCGGAAACAAAAATGCTTTAGACCACTAATTAGTGGTAGCTCTAATGATGTGGTAGTGGGTCCCACCCGCTGCCACATGTGTTTTGTGCCTTGTTTTTTTTTTTTTTTTTTTTTCAATTGCCACCTCACTAGTGGTGAGGTTAGTGATGATAAATTAGTGGTCTATAGCATTGCTCATTCGGAAAACAAGATAGTTTTGTGAAAAACGAGGTGGCTTTTAGAGAACGAATGTTGCGTTTGGTAAGAGAATGGTATTTTGAGTTTGTGAGTTTTGAAATTATGATTTGAGTGTGTAAAATTTGTTAGATTATGAATTTTGAAAAGAGTTTTGAATTGAGTTTGAATTGAGTGATGTGACATATGATATTTGATTAAAAAATTTACAACTCATAACTAAATGAAAAATGCCTAACACCCCCAGTGGGGGTCACTGTGGGTCGCCCCTGATAGGCTGAGATTTTTTTTTTTTTTTTTTTTTTTTTTTGAATTCCACCCAACGGCAGTGTGCCACCTGCCACTGGGGGTCACTGGGGTGCCCCCAGCTGGGGGTCTGTAGCATAGCCCTAACTAAATATACAACTTAAAATTCTATTCAAAACTTATAAAAAATTGTAAAAAAATTTCGAAAAATATTTTTTATTTAAAATATAAAAATAACAAGCGTCAAAAGAAAAAAAAAACATAGTTCCGGTCAACCAGCCGAACGACTGTCCGAGTGGATAACCAGATGGATGAGTTTTCAAACGCGGGTATGAAAATGATTTTTAAAACGCGAAACCAAATGCAACATTCAAATCAGTGGGTGAAATTATAATTTCAGAGTCCCACCAAACACAGCCAAAATGAGTTTAACTTATTAGTACATTCTATTGTACTTAACATTCAATATAGGAATACTTACCACTTAGCCCTTCGTTAGCATGTACTTGTTTTAGTTTAAAAGTAAAAAAGTTACTAAAAAATTAAAAAATTTATAACTTATAAAAAAAATTTAATGATTTTATTTTCTCTTTATTTTTTTGTATATCTTTTCGTAAAAAATTAAAAAATCATTTCAAATACATTAATTTTTTTACCTTATATTTTAGTCAAAAATTTAAAAAGCTATTAAACTAGCCTATTCTCAAACCAGGCCTTAATAAAACTCTACTTAGGCCTTGTTTGGGAACATGCTTTTTAGTAACTTTTTGGTTTTTTAGTTAAAATAAGATGTAAAAAAATTAGTATGTTTGGAATGACTTTTTGACTTTTTATAAAAAGATGTGCAAAAAGTAAAGATAAAAGAGAATTTTTAATTTTTTAGTATAAGTTGTTATTTTTTTAATTTTTTTAATAAATTTTTAATTTTTTAACTAAAAAAATCACTTGTCAAACGAGGCCTTACCATTAAAAAAGATAAAGTCATCTTCAAATAACAAAATAGTTGAACAAGTAAACGGTAATAGTTTTGAAAAATATATTAATAAATTTAGGAATATTATATGGTGTGTGAATATCAATTAATTTACAAATTCAACAACTTCTATAAATATTAATTGTGAACAATAAGCATAATAAATAAAAAAACATATAAATAAATTTAATTTTATTAAAAATTTATAAAAATAAATTAGTTAGTAAATCTTGTTAAATATGTAGTATTCACTAGTTTTGAAACAAAAATATGAAATTTCAACTTACCAGCCTCCGTTTGAGAAGTGGGTTGACTTTTTGACTTTTTAATTTTTTTGACTATTTTAACCTGGGTTAAAAAGCTTGGTTTGAGAATGACTTTTTGACTTTTTAATTTTTTTGACTTTTTTTATGAGAGAAGAGTGTAATGATTATGAGTTGAATGTGAAATTTTATTTGTTGTGACTAAAATAACCTATTTTATCTCTTGTGACTAAAATAACCCTAAACCTCCTTGCCAAATGGAAGCTTTACTATTGCTTGTTTGATTGGGGGGATTGGAGGGGGGACTATCCACTGTTTGGATTACAGTCCAAATAGTGTTCCTTATCCGCCGTTTGATTTTTTTTTAGTCCGCCGGACATGGAGTTCGGCCGGACTCCATGTCCCCCATATGGGGGACTATTGTGTCCTAAAGGGGGGGTGGGATAGAATGTGGGGGACTATTCACTGTTGGGATTAGATGCGAAAATGACCATTTTGACCATCTACTATTTAATTATGTATTATATTTAATAAAATTCAATAAAATTTAAATGTCTCAATTTAAAAATAAAATTATTTTATTTAACTTTTTATTGATGTTTTATTTATTTAAAATTTTAAAATAATTTTTTATAGATATTTTATTGATGTTTTATTTTAAATTTTTGTTTATAATTTATTTAATTTCATTATTTAAATTTTAATATGTGTTTTATTTAAAATTTATTTAAAATTTTAATTAAAAAAATAATATAAATTTTTTATACAGGTTATATAGTATTTTATTAAATCAAATTTAGTGGTTATTTATTTATTTAATTGTGTAAAAAAATAAATTTATTTAATTGTGTAAATAAACAAACACAGTAAAGTTTTGCATGTAAAAAAAATAATGATTTGTTATACAGTAATGATTTAAAACAAATTTTATTGATATTTTATTTATTTATTTATTTAATTTAAAAAAACGAATTTATTTAATTAAAAATAATTAAAATATTAAAGATATGTTTAATATTACTATTACTTAGTAAACAATTGAAAAAGGGTAAAATAATCTTTTGTTCATTTATCCTATCCAGTCCGTCCAACCAAACGTTGGATTCATTAAAAATAGTCCTATCCAGACATCTAATCCCATGAAAAAACAAACACAGGATACATATCCAATCCGACCAAATAGTCCGAGGGATTCACAGTCCCAGGACTCAAGTCCGATGGATTTTAATCCCCCATTTTCCAGTCCGTCCAATCAAACACACCATAATTCACTCATGTATTAGAAAAATTCACCTAACCTTTTAGGTAGCTAGTAAACTAATAGTATTAAATTATAATAAAATTTGAAAACTTCTAAAATAAATATGAAATTTATAAAGTAGAAAGTAAAAAAATGTATATAATAAATATAAAATTTTACATTTTTGTTCAATAATTTGAGATCCATAATTTTATTTTTATTACTTATAAATTTTGTATACTTTATATAATTTATATGAATTTCATATCAAATTGTTTTGAAGTTTTAATTATTTCACAATTTTTTATGAATTTACTATGCACAATCAGATATCTCTATTTTATTTTAACCTTCTATGATGTTTTTAATACAATTTTAAGGTTTTGTTATAATAATATTTCATCTAATTAAAGAAAAATTATGAGATTTTACTAAGTCGTAAGAAAAATAAAATATGATGGAATAATAAGTGAAGTCTGATTGAGTGGTAAGTATAATTTAAATGAGTAGTAAATCTAGTATGATAGAGTAACAAGTCATGCTTAATTGAGTAGTTAGTGGATATATATATATATACATATATATATATATATATATATATATATATATATATATATATATTTTCTTTTAAACTTTAAAACCAATTGTAACATTACTTACCACTTAATATAACATTACTTACAACTTATTGAGATAATACTTACTATCCATAAACACAATAGTTACCATTTATTCTCATTGTATTTACACCATTCGTTCTACTTACCACTCAGTAGTAAGTGAAATCTTAAGTAATAATTCAAGTCTAATAGAGTAGTAAGTGAACATTTTAATTTACTTTAAAACCAATTGTGACATCACTTATCACTTATTATAACAATACTTACAACCTATTGAGATAAGAGTAATATTTGGAATACCAAAATTTCTACTAAATGTTTTACCAAATGTCTCACATGGGGTGGGTCCCACATGGTCCCACATAAGTATGGGATCCACATCCATGTGAGATATTTGGTAAAACATTTGGTAGAATTTTTGGGACCTCTAGCATTTTTCTTGAGATAATACCCAAGTCTAATAAAATAATAAGTGGACATTTTAATTACTTTCAACTAATTATGACATTATTTACCATTATAGCAATACATATAATTCATTGATATAATACTTATTATTCATAAATA
Source organism: Camellia sinensis (assembly GCF_055761805.1). Taxonomy (NCBI): domain Eukaryota; kingdom Viridiplantae; phylum Streptophyta; class Magnoliopsida; order Ericales; family Theaceae; genus Camellia; species Camellia sinensis. The sequence goes on along the minus strand of NC_138962.1, from coordinate 46,292,773 downwards.
CAATATTTGCCATTCGTTTAATTGCATTAACCACCCATTATGACTTTACTTACCATTTGTTATTGTCACGACCCGACCCGACCACCCCGGTACTTGGAGGTTAGATGTCACATCTAATTGATAACTAAGGTTATCAAAGGCCATCTCTTAAATTAACATATTAATAACGCAGTGGAGTAAAATAAAATTGTACCTAAATAAGTAGTGAGAGGGTAACTTATAATGGCCAAGCTAAGTCCATCTGTTAGAATGGACCGAGCTAGGTGCAATCTCTTAGTTATTGGGCTGCGTCGTGGGCCGAGGCACTAAATAGAGTATCTCGGTCCTAGGCTGAGCAGGTATTCAGCTAAAATTTAGACCGGGTTATTTATACCCAAGAGGGACCGAAGTAGGACTAAAGCAGAGGACCGAATTGATTTCTGCTCGGTAAAGCGTCATTTTCACTGTTCAAAACTTAGAGCAGGGTTTCTTTAGTTCGGTTTACCGTGCTACTAGTTGGTGTAAAGGAGTGACAACCATCTCATCTGGTTAGTAGTGAGTAGGGTGTTATAAGGATAGATGTTATCCTTATAAGAGTGATTCCTAGGAGGGCTCTGCTAGGGAGAGTTAAAGTCCTACTAGGATTGTGCTAGGCAGAATCTATAAAAGCTCATAGCAAGACCAATGTAGAGGTAACACAATTCTTACTCTCAAATACACAGAACTTTTGTGTCTATTGCCTATTTTGCTAACTTAGGCATCAGAGAGGTTCTCGACACACACTCGCCGGCTAGCTCACGTTTGTGTTTTCAGGTAATAAAGCGACGACGTTAAGAGGAATGCAAACTTGATCAACAGGATTATACGAGAAGATTATTTCGTGCTTGTACAATTGGCGTCGTCTATGGGAAGACACACAAAGAACAAACCTTTTGATTGAGTTTCCTCTTTAATTAAAATCTATGGTGCACAATGAAGACTTGACACATTCTGCTATTAATGGGCAAACCCTGGAAGGCGGCAGGAGGTGCGAAAGTTTACCTTTTATCCCGTCTATAAAAAAATTAGATCCCTAGCGACATAATCCACGAAGAGACACGAGAAACACAGGGATCTAGTCCTCGTCGCTCTCAAAGCCCTGATAAGCAGAGGCGAATGATGGATCCTCAGGTTCTGGAGGATCGCGTAAGTGTCACGACCCAAACCCGCCCCTATGGGTTTAAGCATCGTAACCGGCCAGTAATCCGTGATTACCAAAGGCCTGCTTAACAGTAATGACAGTAATACAGAGTAAAGGGGCTAGCGGAAGCCAAAATAGTAAATAAAAGATATCCAATGAGCTGTGACAGTCTGAATGCAAAAAGACTTTTATAAACGAAACACATTCATAAACAAAAGATATATACGTCATGTACACAAACATTCAGGTTAGGGACCAAATCTCTACACTGTAACTATACAGTCAAGTCTCAAACATTTATTATAGTACAGAGACAAAGGTGAAACTGGGACACCACAAAACAGCCTTAGCTTGAAACGACCTGGAACCTCGCAGTGAGGCACAATGATTGGCTTAGACAAAACAGAGCTAACCCGACGCTGTAGACGCGCCCGCGTGGGGGGCCCTCGCTACAGTTCGGACTCGATTTGTGTCACGGTTCTTAATCTGAACCAAAGAGTCCAAATCCGGCAAATCGTTTAGAGAAACAGATTTTTTGAAAAGAAGTGCCAAACATGGACTGCTTTGCCAGATACAGAGTCGCCACCTAAATATTTTAAAATGGGGAAATTTAGGAAACCCTGACTCGGTGCCAAAGGCCACGTGTCCGTCATCACCAAAGTTGCCTCGGCTCGGGAACTTGGGTACGATTGGGGAAGGTCAGCTATGAGCACCCCCTCTCGCCCGATCTGAAGATCGGCCTCTACTAACCGTGATATCCGTTTTTTTGAAAACGTTATGTGTTCTTATTCCATTTATTAGCCTAGAATTACTATGTTATGCGCACAGCACACAAGTATAGACTAGATTGCCTAATTTGGAAATAAACATTGCATATCCGTTTATCTTTTAAAAAAACATTTTGGAATTTGCTACTCGCAAGTAGGCTAAAATACGGATTTCAACGAGTTTTTCCAACTCAGACAATCCAACCTTCACCCACAGGCATCCAAACAGTTTATCACATAAGCATCTAGCCACATGGTAAACATGTTGTCATGATAGCATTCACACACATGCGAGGATGCTAAAGCATAAATACTTACATCGTACTCCAAGCCAAGACAGGAACTAGTTAGTAATCACATGCGTGATCCTAGTTCATATTTGAAATGGCTAATGCAACACATGCGAAGATGCAATCTAAACAGGCTCGGCTATCCTAAACATGGAATGTGAAATGCTGCAACTAACACGTATTCAATTTGGAATTGAAATACAGATGTAGTTAAAATGATGCGCCGAGCCCGGTGCATGCAAGACAAATGTATGGATGCACGCATGCATAGTATAAGGTATGCTAATTTAAATGTGCCCTAGTCTACCATCATAAGCAGGTAAATAAAAGGGAAGAAAGACGTGGGGTTGGAAGACATACACACACTCACGCACACTTATTACACAATTGCCCTCACTCGGAGGGTCCAAATAAATATTACAGTCCGAATAATAAACAAATAAATTATTACGGAATTTCTAATTTACTTAACAGAATGAATGCAAAAGGAAGAAAGGTGGTCACAGCCCCCGCCTCGGGATGCGTGAATGATGCATGCTCGAACCCGTCTCGCCCGGAAAGTCCGTACCATACCACTGCCGCCTCTGTTTACACTGCCCTGCTTCTCTGAAAATTTCCAAAGTTCTGGGACAGGTCCCCTGAACACTGTGGAACACCATCGGCTGGAGGAGATGTCCACCGGTCATTGAAAATGTCCATCGGCTGCTGATGAATCCATCGGCCCAGGAACGGTTGCCGGTCGGCACTGAATGCTGCCGGTCGGCAGAAGCTTCCTGCAGAAGACAGTTTTGACAGCAATAGAGGACAGACAGTATATGGCATGGGATTTCAGGCACATGTGAGCATGGTCATGTTCCCCATCATGTATTGAACTCAGGGAAGCATGGCCCTCGATTCTCGAGCCATCAATTGTGCATGATAGCCTAAGAGATCAAGCTTGCCATTTGATGTAAAAATGCATGCAACACACAAATGAGGACTGGGACCCTATCATGTCGAAGTCAAGGGCCCCGGTGACCGAGAGTTAAGACACGTCACATCACTTATAGTATGAACGCTCCTTAACCCTCACACTTGGTTTGACACCCCAAACCAAGTAATGCAATGCATGTTATGCAAACATGACCCAAAGATACAACAGGAGATTAAGATACAAGGCATGCCAAATGCCATGCAACTACCATGGCAAGCATGCAATGCTAGGCATGCAAGATGCAAATGCAATGCAAACATAGACGATTTAAGCAATAGGATCATCATGTTACAACACCTAATGAAGCGATCATGCAACAAACATGAGACAAGCATGCAATGGTGGACTTAAACCATAAAGGGGCAGACCTCAATCCACCCCAAAACAGTGGCCAAAAGTGCCCAAAATGGTGGACAAACACCCATGCCAACACGCAAGCCAATGGACCTAAGGCTAAGGCACAAAAGGGGGCACTTTACTTCCACTAACATGACCATTCATGGCATGAATTAGACAAGCAAAAACAGAATCCTAGCATGCAAAAATGGACTGCAAAACCCACTGATATGGCAGCTTAAGTGGCTCCAATGAGATGCATGCACCAAAGCTCATTCTTAGGCATAAAAGGGCACATCCTCAAAGCATGAAAGAGGTTACATATGCAAACATACAAACATGATTTATGGACTGAAATACGATCCTAAATGATGCCAAATCATGAGGATGGTCTAAGCTACGCATGCTAGAGGCCAATATACTCAAGGCTTACAAGCCAAAACACAAAACATGGCAAGCATGACTGAAACAGATGGCCAATAGGCCTTAAACATGGTAAAGTAATGCCAATACCTTCATGAAATTAGGCTAACACATGCAAGAATCATGACCTAAACACAAGATGCATTTCTAGGCCAAATAGAGGAATGTAAAGCAAGTATGTTAAGCATGCAAAAGGGCACAAATCCGACCAAAAACAGAGATAACATGTGACCTAGAGACACCAAAAAAACTCTGAAATAGGGCCGAAATCAGTCAAGCATGCATGTTGCCCTTTAAGCCAAAAGGCAAGGAAATGAGGCAATGAAGGGAGAGGGGTGTCCCTCCCCTATACAAGACTTCAAACCACCTTCCTTACCACTGAAAATCCACTGGTTTTCAGTGGTGAGAAGACTAAGACACTCAAGCAAACAAAGCCTCACAAAGGAAGCACCAAAAAGGCCAAATAAGGCCTAAGAGGGTGAGTTTGAACTCAAACCACAAAACACCCTTAATGAAAGTTCTTAATCACGAAAATATAAGATTTTTTAATGTTATGCACAAAGCCTAAATCAGCAAGCAAGATAGGTAAAAAACTAGTGCAAGTTTGGGGAAACTAAAGCAAAGTGATTACCTTTGAAGATCCTTTGAAGAACAGTTGGTCCAGCCACCCTCTATTGACCAAAACCAGTCCAAAACCTCAACAAACAACCCTCAAAGTGCCTCAAAGTCGAAGTAAGGTGTGGTAGTGTGTGTTAGTGCAAAACTAAGGTAAAAATGCACTTTTAGGCTACAAAACACACACAAAGGAGGAGAGAGAGGGAAATATAGAGAGAGAGTGTGTATGTATATGCATATGCTCTGGTTTTTCTCTCAAACTTGCCAACCTAGAAGAAGGAGGAGAGCTCTCCTCTTATAGAAGTCCCCCTTGCAAAGCTTACCAAACAGGCTTGCTTAGAGGGAAATCCCTCCATACACGTGTATGGAGGGGAACAGAGTGGGTGCCAGCTATCACAGCTGGCACAAAATATCTACAAAAAGTAGATGAACAGTAGTCAGCTGCTCAAAATTGCCATTTTGACAAAATGGACTGCCGACCGGCAACAAAGAATGCCGATCGGTAATACACATTGCCGATGGCAACAAAACACCAGCCGGTGGCCTCCGGCCATGGCCGGTGATGTGTGGGGATGCCTCACAAGGCATTCCCTGCCCCTCCAAGGCAAAACACAAGTGTTTGGTGCAAAACCAGACACTAAACAGTCGAGTCGAGAGATCCTGAGGCAAGGCACGTGAGCCGAGACCTCCGGGAACTCAAGATGAACACAAACATGGATGATCACCGAGTGTTCAAACGGTGACGTCCAAGTCTTGAGGACGGTCAAAAATGGGGTGTCTACAGATGCTCCTAGCTCCGGTCCGGTGCCTGGACACCTACATATATATATAAACAGTGAGCTAAAGCCTAGTGAATAACAGTTATGTAAAGAGGTTAAGAATGAATGTCCTTTCAGTAATTAAACAGTCATGTTAGTCACTTAGAAAACCATAGCAGTCATATGTGGCACATCCCATAGCAAAACAGTACAGTAGGTCTTAACAGACCGAACAGTCAGTTGATGGGCATCATAACAGTAACAGTAGTGGTTCCAAACATGAGAATCAACAGAGATCTCTGTAATAGTAGCAGCAACAGTACAGTAATAGTACGTTGCTAAGGATGCCACGAATACGATTTTACAAATAGGACAAACATTCATTCATTAAACAATAACATTTCAGTAAAGAGTACAGTTGATCATTCAGAAAATAATCATAATTGAACATGTCTTTACAACATTGTTACTTACAAAGCTCTGGGCTATAAGCAGCTAATGAGCGTCCTCGGATGCCAACCCTACACAGTTACAGAATGAACACACATTAAGTTACATACTTGGGATTAACATCTTAGTCCCTAACTTGACTTGGTGTGGTTCTATAACATTATCCTTATTAAGATGCCTTAAACTAGGTCTAGGAATGCCTAGGATGGAATGAGGATGCAAAGATGTACTTTAAAACACTTTTCAAAATTTACTGAAACAGGGGTCCATGCTCGAGCGTGGCTTTCTACGCTCGAGCGGACATGCAGACAAAGGATCTCCGCTTGAGCATGACTTCCTTCGCTCGAGCGGACTGCAAACTTCATGAAAAGTATTGGATGCATGCAATTCACGCTCGAAAGACGCTTGACCTCCGCTCGAGCGTGAGACTCAGGTCCTCGCTCGAGCGGACTGTAAAACACATGAATTTCTGGGCATATGCATTTCACGCTCGAGCGTGACTTTCTATGCTCGAGCGGAGATGCACAACTCAGAGTGTACGCTCGAGCGTGAAGTCCTACGCTCGAGCGTGGGTCCAAAATCTGGAATTTCCAGATTCATCCCCAAGCACAAAACTCAACTTTAAAAGCCTCAAATTCGACCCTTTTGGGCCAATTTTCTGAAAAAAAAAAAACACTTTAAACTCATAATGTAACATGTTTTGAAGATCAATTTGAAAAATCAAAGCCCAAAGGCAAGTCAATTAAACACAAATTTCAAATAAACTCCAAGAACAAGATATACATTTAACATGCATGTAATCGATTAAATTCAAAGCTTCTAACACATGATCAAACGAGTCAATCCTTCCAAAAACATGATGAATTCATGAACTACAACTAGAAAATGGACATGTATGTGGAAATTCATGCAAAACAACTTCAAATTTCAAGAACATGTACATGCATGCATGGATTAAGCCTCAATTCAACACTTTAAACCAATATTTGACTCTAACCTCCATTAATCCCATGAACCATGCAAAAATAACTCAAATGTACAAATGAGAGGATGAAATCTCTACCTTAGGTCTTGAATTCCAAGTAAAGAAGCTCAATTATGCAACTTCTCTTCAATTTCTTCTAGTTCTCCAAGCCAATTCTAGATGAACTCAATTCCTCTCACTCTCCCTCTCTCACTCGGTTTTGGTCTCTATAGGAAATGAAGATGATGCATCAAAAATGTATAATGCATAATAAGGGTGGGTTTTTAGTCAATCCACTCAATGGCGATTTCGTAAATAACTTGAACTAATGTGATTTAAAATTAATTAATCTAATTTAGTCATTCCAAATCAAATTTAAATTAAACCTACCATAAAATCACATAAATTTTAATTAACAGAAAATACCAATCGATTTCTGATTCAGTCGCCGATAGGACCTTCAATTCGCAATTCAAAGATAAAACATGAACAGATCATTTAATGACTAACAGATAGAAATGCATTTAAAACAGTATACTCTTGCAATCAATTCAGAATCTCAGCCAAATCAGTTACTTATCATTCTCAGTCATAGTTTAGCATTAATCAGAGGTGAGGGTTGTCACAGTCTTCCCCCCTTAAAAGAGTTTGGCCCACCAAACTCGGATTACTTTCATTTTGGAAGAATACTGGATCCAGGGGAAACAGTTTAGGATATCTCTTCAACATATCATCTTCTCTTTCCTAAGTGGCATAAGGGCCACCGTGGTTTTGCCAATCCACTTTCACTAACGGAATTTCTTTGTTTCTCAACTTCTTGATTTGTTGGTTTACAACCTGAATTGGCCGTTCTTCATAAGTGTAGTCATCACTTAGCACTACACGGGTAGGCTCGATAACATGGAAGGGATCTCAAAGATAATCCCTCAACATTGAAATATGGAAGACATTATGCATATGCTCCATTTCAGGAGGAAGCGCTACTTGATACGCCATTAGATTAATCTTTTTAATGACTTCATACGACCCAACATACCTCGGTGCCAGCGTACCTTAACTCCAAAACGAGTCTGGCCCCTCATTGGTGTCACCTTAACAAAAACATGATCACCTACTTCGTATTCCCGGTCTCGCCTCCAGACATCCGCATAACTTTTTTGTCGGCTTTGTGCGGTTTTCAATCTTTGCTGAATCAGTTTCACCTTTTCGGTGGTTTCCTGTACAATCTCGGGCCCAAGCAAAGGCCCATCTCCTACTTCTGCCCAGCAGATAGGAGATCGATATTTCCTACCATATAAAGCCTCAAAAGGCGCCATACCAATACTCGAGTGAAAGCTGTTGTTATAGGCAAATTCAGCTAAAGGTAGATGACTTTCCCAATTTCCTTGGAAATCAAGAACACACATCCGCAGTAAGTCTTCCAGAGTCTGGATGGTTCTTTCTGACTGGCCATCTGTCTGAGGATGGTATGCACTACTCAGTCTCAGTTCAGTACCCAATGCAGTTTGCAGACTTTGCCAAAATCTCGATGTAAACTTCGAGTCCCTGTCAGAAACAGTAGATACAAGCACTCTATGCAATCTAACAATCTCATCAATATAAATTGTAGCCAATTTGTCCGCATTATAGATTGTTTTGACAGGTAAGAAGTGAGCAGATTTAGTCAATCTATCAACAATAACCCAAATTGAGTCCATACCTTTACTGGAGCGACGTAAACCAACAATAAAATCCATAATGATATGTTCCCATTTCCACTCCGGTATTGGTAAGGGCTGAAGTAAGCCTGCGGATCGTTGATGTTCGACTTTGACTTGTTGGCAGTGTAAGCATTTTGATACAAACTCGGCAATTTCTTTCTTCATTCCTGGCCACCAGAAATTCAGTTTCAAGTCTTGGTACATTTTTGTATTCCCCGGATGGATGGAAAGTTTCGAATTGTGGCCTTCCTGCAAAACTCGTCTTTTCAGTTCAAAATCATTCGGTACACACAATCTTTCCTGAAATTTCAACACATTGTTCTCAAATTTAAAGTCCGGCCTCGGTTTGGATTCCCGTTCATCAATGATCTTTTTCAGAAAATCATCGTGCTGTTGTTTCTCTTTGACTTCTTCAATAAGTGCTGGTTGGGCAGAAATAGCAGCCAATGTTCCACCCTGTTCACGCAAAACAACCTCAACTTCAAAATTTTCATGGTCACATAGCAGTTCTTTCTGTCCTGTGAGTAAACATGCTAAATTCCCAATTGACTTCCGGCTGAGTGCATCAGCAACGGTGTTAGCTTTCCCTGGATGGTACAAAATTTGCAAGTCGTAGTCTTTTATCAGTTCTAACCATCTCCGCTGTCTCATGTTCAGTTCGTTCTGTGTAAAGAAGTATTTTAAACTCTTGTGATCTGTGTACACCTCACATGTTGCCCCATAAAGATAGTGACGCCAAATTTTCAATGCAAACACTACTGCAGCAAGTTCTAAGTCGTGGGTCGGGTAATTTTTCTCATGCGGTCTCAGTTGTCGGGAAGCATACGCAATAACTTTACCATTCTGCATTAAGACACATCCCAAACCCTTATAAGAAGCATCACTAAAAACAGTAAATCCATCCGTACCTGAGGGTAGGGTGAGAATCGGTGCAGTCACCAGTCTTCTCTTCAGTTCTTGAAAAGTTGATTCCCTCTGATCGGTCCAGTCAAATGGTTTTCCTTTTTGAGTCAACTGAGTTAATGGTAGGCAATTTTGGAGAAATCTTTTACAAACCTTCTGTAGTACCCGGCTAAGCCTAGGAAGCTTCAAACTTCAGTAACATTAGTCGGTCTAGGCCAATTCACCACTGCTTCAATTTTCTACGGGTCAACTGTAATGCCATCCTTACTAATCACATGTCCCAAAAACATAACATTATCAAGCCAAAATTCACACTTTGTCAGTTTTTCATACAATTCCTGTTCTCTTTAGGTCTGTAAGGCAATTCTCAAATGATGTTCATGTTCTTCTTCACTTTTGGAGTAAATCAGAATGTCATCTATAAAAACAACTACAAATTCGTCGAGGAATGGTTTAAAAATTATGTTCATAAGGTCCATAAATGCAGCAGGTGCATTAGTAACTCCGAAAGGCATAACAAGAAATTCATAATGTCCATACCTCGTTCGAAAGGCAGTCTTTTCAATGTCCTCTAGTTTGACTTTCAACTGGTGGTATCCAGATCTAAGGTCAATTTTAGAGAAAACCTGGGCACCCTGTAACTGGTCAAACAAATCGTCAATTTGAGGCAATAGATATTTGTTTTTCATCGTTACCTTGTTCAGTTCACGATAGTCAATGTAAAGTCTCAGTGAGCCGTTTTTCTTTTTCACAAACAAAACTGGTGCGCCCCACGACGAAGTACTGGACCTGATGAACTTCTTATCTAATAATTCTTGTAGCTGAATTTTCAGTTCCTTCAATTCAGTCGGTGCCATTCTGTACGGAGCTTTAGAAACTGCCTGTGTACTCGGTAATACTTCAATTGTGAACTCTATCTCCCTATCAATCAAATCCCCTGGCAGATCATCTGGAAAAACATCTGGGAATTCTCTGACTATAGGAATACTGTCCAAATTAGCTTTAGTATCAGTAGGTACAGTCAATACACAACATAAATACCATTTACACCCCTTTCTAATCAGTTTAAATGCTTTCATGGATGAAATTAGGTATGGGGGAGGTACTACACCAATTCCACTAAGCACAAATTCAGGTAGACCAGGTGGACAGAAAACAACTTGTTTCGTTACACAGTCTATGGTAGCATGATATTTTGTTAACCAGTCCATTCCGAAGATTACATCAAAGTGGTCAATGTTCAGTGGCAGTAAATCAATATACAAATGCGCATCTGCAACAACAATCTCACATGCAGGATACATATAAGCACATGTCATGGATCCCCCAACGGGTGAAGATACAGCTAACAAATAGTTCATGGGTTCCAGTGGTCTATTTAATTTTCGCGAAAAAGCATGCGAGACATATGAATGTGTAGACCCCGAATCAATCAGAACATAAACATTTTGAGCACAAATAGAGAGTATACCTGACACAACCGTCTCGGTATTCTGCACATCTCCCGGTACGAGTGCAAATACCCGGCCTTGCCTTACAGGCTCCTTTCCAGTAGCTTTGGGGTTGGGTTTCGGTGGAGCAGTTGATGCTACGGCGCTAGCTGTAGCTTTACTATTGCTTTGAGAAGTGGAAGGGCAATCTTTGACCATGTGGCCCACCTCGCCACACCTGTAACAAGCACCAGAGATTTTATAGCATACCCCTTTGTGTCTCTTGCCACACTCTGAACAGGGCGGTATGGAATTGTTACCCTGGCTAGAACTGTTCGAAGACCCAGTGTTTTTCTTCTTGTTTAATGAACTGTTCCGGCCTTTCTTAAACTAAAAGCCTCGTCTCTTACCGCGCCACTCAGTTGCTGGTGTTTCAGTCTGTTCCAATGCTTCGATATTTGACTCGGCTATTATTGCTTGGTCAAGAACATCCACATACTTCAGTAATTTTAGGACGTTGATTCGGTCCAGTATCTCGACATTAAGCCCGTCCTCAAAATTTTTGGCCTTTTTATAATCTGTATCCACCATGTGGGGTGCATATTGGGCAAGTTCAGTGAACTTTGATTCATACTCTGCTACTGACCTGGTACCCTACTTTAACTGCTCAAATTCAGTTACTTTACGATCCCTGACACACTGAGGAAAATATTTCTCAAAGAAGGCTCCCTTAAACTGAGCCCAAGCCATAACATTGTCGGTGTCACAGACAAGCATCCACCACCGTCCGGCCTCTTCTTGTAGAGTGAAGGTAGCCAGTAACACCTTGTGTGCTTCAGAGCACGGAAATATCTCAAATAATTTCTCGGTTTCTAGAACCCATGCTTCGGCTTTTAGTGGTTCAAGGCCTCCTTGAAATGATGGTGATTTCATTTTGCTGAACTTCTATGTCAGAGCAATTATATTCTCATTAACATTCTATTCGAGTTATACTGGAGGAGGTGGGGGTTGCTGGTTCTGTTGTTGTCTTAAAGTTTCAGTCAACAGTTCAACTATTTTTTCTAATCTTCCCATTCTGGCATCAGATGATTCCGTTTCATCGGCATTCCTTGCATTGTCCATTTCACTATATGCAATACAGTAATAATAAACATAGGAAGTTGTTGACTTAAGCATATTAGCACATTAGCACATATATTCATGTCATTGCCATGCACACTTTTCAATGCTCATGCAATGCCCTATTCAATTTGCTAGGACATCCTATAGCTCATTTGGACACGTGTGTGCGGTATAACTCGTGTTTTAGTATCGCTCTGATACCACTCTGTCACGATCCAAACCCGCCCCTATGGGTTTAAGCCTCGTAACCGGCCAGTAATCCGTGATTACCAAAGGCTTGCTTTACAGTAATGACAGTAATACAGAGTAAAGGGGTAGCGGAAGCCAAAACAGTAAATAAAAGATGTCCAATGAGCTGTGACAGTCTGAATGCAAAAAGACTTTTATAAACGAAACACATTCATAAACAAAAGATATATATGTTATGTACACAAACATTCAGGTTAGGGACCAAATCCCTACATCGTAGTTATACAGTCAAGTCTCAAACATTTATTACAGAACAGAGACAAAGGTGAAACTGGGATACCCCAAAACAACCTTAGCTTAAAATGACCTGGAACCTCGCAGTGAGGTACAATGGTTGGCTTAGACAAAACAGAGCTAACCCGACGCTCCTAGCTCCGGTCTGGTGCCTGAACACCTGCATATATATATAAACAGTGAGCTAAATCCTAGTGAATAACAGTTATGTAAAGAGGTTAAGAATGAATGTCCTTTCAGTAATTAAACAGTCATGTCAGTCACTTAGAAAACCATAGCAGTCATATGTGGTACATCCCATAGCAAAACAGTACAGTAGGTCTTAACAGACCGAACAGTCAGTTGATAGCCATCATAACAGTAACAGTAGTGGTTCCAAACATGGGAACCGACAGAGATCTCTGTAACAGTAGCAGCAATAGTACAGTAACAGTACGTTGCTAAGGATGCCATGAATACGGTTTTACAAATAGGACAAACATTCATTCATTAAACAATAACATTTCAGCAAGGAGTACAGTTGATCGTTCAGAAAATAATCATAATTAAACATGTCTTTACAACATTGTTACTCACAGAGCTCTGGGCTATAAGCAGCTAATGAGCATCCTCGGATGCCAACCCTACACAGTTACAGAACGAACACACACTAAGTTACACACTTAGGATTAAAATCTTAGTCCCTAACTTGACTTGGTGTGGTTCTATAACATTATCCTCATTAAGATGCCTTAAACTAGGCCTAGGAATGCCTAGGATGGAATGAGAATGCAAAGATGCACTTTAAAACACTTTTCAAAATTTGCTGAAACAAGGGTCCACGCTCGAGTGTGGCTTTCTATGCTCTAGCGGACATGCAGACAAAGGATCTCCGCTCGAGCGGACTGCAGACTTCATGAAAAGTACTGGATGCATATAATTCACGCTCGACGGACACTCGACCTCCGCTCGAGCGTGAGACTCAGGTCCTTGCTCGAGCGTGAAATCTCTCACTCGAGCGAACTGCAAAACACATGAACTTCTGGGCATATGCATTTCACGCTCGAGCGTGACTTTCCACGCTCGAACGGAGATGCACAACTCAGAGTGTACGCTTGAGCATGAAGTCCTACGCTCGAGCGTGGGTCCAAAATTTGGAATTTCCAGATTCATCCCGAAGCACAAAACTCAACTTTAAAAGCCTCAAATTCGATCCTTTTGGGCCAATTTTCTGGAAAAAAAAAACACTTAAACCCATAATGTAACATGTTTTGAAGATTAATTTGAAAAATAAAGCCCAAAGGTAAGTCAATTAAACACAAATTTCAAATAAACCCCAAGAACAAGATATACATTTAACATGCATGGAATCGATTGAATTCAAAGCTTCAAAAACATGATCAAACGAGTCAATCCTTCCAAAAACATGATGAATTCATGAACTACAACTAGAAAATGGACATGCATGTGGAAATTCATGCAAAACAACTTCAAATTTCAAGAACATGTATATGCATGCATGGATTAAGCCTCAATTCAACACTTTAAACCAATATTTGACTCTAACATCCGTTAATCCCATGAACCATGCAAAAATAACTCAAATGTACAAATGAGAGGATGAAATCTCTACCTTAGGTCTTGAATTCCAAGTAAAGAAGCTCAATTATGCAATTTCTCTTCAATTTCTTCTAGTTGTCCAAGCCAATTCTAGATGAACTCAATTTCTCTCACTCTTCCTCTCTCACTCGGTTTTGGTCTCTACAGGAAATGAAGATGATGCATCAAAAACGTATAAGGCATAATAAGGGTGGGTTTTTTAGTCAATCCACTCAATGGCGATTTCGTAAATAACTTGAACTAATGTGATTTAACATTAATTAATCTAATTTAGTCATTCCAAATCAAATTTAAATTAAACATCCCATAAAATCACATAAATTCTAATTAACAGAAAATACCAATCGATTTCTGATTCGGTCGCCGATAGGACCTTCAATTCGTAATTCAAAGATAAAACACGAACAGATCATTTAATGACTAACATATAGAAATGCATTTAAAACAGTATACTCTTGCAATCAATTCAGAATCTCAGTCAAATCAGTTACTTATCATTCTCAGTCACTGTTTAGCATTAATCAGAGGTGAGAGTTGTCACAGTAAGGTCGTAAGATGAATTGATAAGAAGGATGGCGACAGACATGGAAATGATGAATCGCCAAATAAAACGCAAATGGATGGTGTAGACACCCCATTTTTGACCGCCCTTAAGATTTGGGCACCACTGATGTTTTACTTGGTGGAGGAAGGTGTGCAGGGCAAATGTTCAGCTTCTTCGGCAAGGAGAGAGGCAAATCCTTCAAAACACTTTGTTTAGGAGTTTGGAGTCGAAGAAGAGAGGAAAGGAGAGGAGAAAACTAGTTTGGAAGAAGTTCGGCATGAATCCGGGTAGAAGTGAGTCGAGCGGCCCTCGCTGAATCGGGCTTATCTGTCTGTACACTTGGATTTTAGCTATGGGGCCACCACTGTCGGAAAGCTTACTTTCGGGGTTTCATTTTGCACTCAAGAATCTCTTAAAGCCAAGTCCGGGTGGGGGAGATATGATCAGTTGAAGTTAGGCATCATCCCGGTTGGATCGAATCTGCGCGGCTTCACCAAAAAGGGCATAACTTTTTGCACAGGACGAATTTTAATGCAAGGTTTGCGCCATTGGAAAGCTAACTTCCGGGGCTTCAATCTAGACACCCACTGACCATTTTTTGACCTTGGCAGCACCTATCGGCAATCTATTTATCCGACCGGCAATTTATTGTGTCGGCCGGCACTTTATTGTGCTGCTGACCGGCCATTTTTGCTGGCCGACGACCTTCCGGAGTATTCTGCAGATTGAGTGGATACCAGGTGTGCTAGCTGGAGGGCACAGACTGGATCCTCCATACACGTGTATGGAGGATCTTGGCTCTTGGTTTTGAAGCTTCTAAGAGAAGTCTTACTCCCTTGGCTCTATAAAGGAAGCTCTCCTCTTCCTTATACTAGGTTGAAAAAACCAGCTGAGGCACCATTATACATACAACCCTATATCTATACATTCAACCCTCTCTTCCAAGCTCCAAAGTTCATTATCCTTGGCCATTTACACACCAAGCCATAGCACAATACCTCCAACGCCCATTCCAGCAGCTTGAGGCTGTCCTCCAGAGGTTAAAAGCTCCCAAACTCGGTCCAAAGGTTGCTAAAGATTGGTTCTACAAGGGTGAGTCCCATTTTCCCTCTTTTGTGCATTTTTTTGGCCTATATCTTAGCTCCTTGTGCTTACATCTTTGGGCTCCGACCCTAACTGAAGTTAAGCTCATTTTGAGCCATTTTTCATGTTTCATTAAGGGCTCAACACTGTTTGAGCCCCCCCTCTTGCACTTGCTTCATTGTCCTTCTTAAATGCCATAATCTTGCATGTATTTTTGGCCTGTGTATGATCTGTTTTAGAGCCTGATGTAAACTGAAAATAGGCTTATTTTGAGCCCCTCTTCAACATTGAAGAAGGGCTCAACACTGTTTGGGACCTCCATGTTATACTTGCCTTTATATTCTCTTTTTGGTCCCATTTTTGCATGCCTTGGCAGCCCCTGATGTTGCTGTTTTTGGACTTTGGTCCGAACTAAAAACAGCCATATTTTGACCCCCTTGTCATGTTTCATTAAGGGTCTTTGGCTGTTTGATGAATTTTTTGTATACTTGCTTCTTTGGCCACCTTTTGGCCCATTTCTTGCATAAGAGCTTAGCCATACCTATGTTTGTTTTTGGGGTTTTTACAGTTCTGTAAATGTGCATATTTTGGGCCCCTCTTCAATGTTGTTGAATGGCCCTAACCTGTTTGGAGTCAGCAGCTGTGAGTTGCTTCATAATCTCATATTTAGGGCCATTTTTGCATACTAGTTTTGCCCTATTTATGTTTGCTGTTTGGCCATGATTTGAACTGGGAAAATGCTTATTTTGGGGCTGCCTTGCTACTGTCTATTCATTGCATGTCCGTATTGTGCATGTTTGGTATAGCTATAGGCCATTTCGGGTGCCAAAATTCATGTTTCGGGACTATTCCATACATCGGGTGTACTTTCGCCTCATTTTGGGGCTGTTTTCCCCCACATTTCAGTGCTGAAATCCCATTAGCATGTTTGCATATCATTTTCCATGCCATTGCATTGCATATGCCATTGCCTCGGTTTGCGTGCCCGTGTGTACGCATTTCGAGGCACTTCATTTTCATCCATCGGCCTCTTATGTGAGTGTGGCTGAGGCTCTCTCATGTTAGTATAAGCCTATGTTGCATTCTATATGTCATTTTAGCCATTGCATTACATATGCCATTGCCTCAGTTTGCGTGCCCGTGTGCACGCATTTCGAGGCACTTCATTTTCATCCATCGGCCTCTTATGTGAGTGTGGCTGAGGCTCTCTCATGTTAGTATAAGCCCATGTTGCATTCTATATGTCATTTTAGCCATTGCATTGCATATGCCATTGCCTCGGTTTGCGTGCCCGTGTGCACGCATTTCGAGGCACTTCATTTTCATCTTATGGCCTCCTATGTGAGTGTGGCTGAGGTCCACTTGTGTTGGTGTAAGCCCATCTTGCATTGTGTATGCCATGTTTCAAAGCGTTGCGCATGTTATGTTGTTAGCATTGTGTATGCCATGTAGTTGCCTAGCATGCTTGTATTCTTGTTTGCATACCTAGGTTGCATTGCATTGGCATGCATGCCTTGCCTCTTGATCATGTGATAGAGGTTGGGCTTTATGTGTTTGTTTGGTTTGCATGACATTTGAAATCAAAGCGCATACTTGGTTTCTTGGACCATCATGCATTGAAATGCGCAATTGGTGGTCCGAGAATCAAGGAACATCCCCCTTTGAGTCAAAAGCATGATAAGGGATGTGTTGGTGCACACATTTGCTTGGAATTTCATGCCATACACTGTCTGTCCTTTGTTGCTGTCAAAACTGTCTTCTGCAGGAATTTTCTGCCAACCGGCAACATCCAATGCCGACCGGCCATTTATTCAGTGCTGATAGCTTTATCTCCAGCCGATGGATATTGTACACGGCCGGTGGTCATCCCTCCCAGCCGATGATGTTCTGCAATGCTCATAGAAGGTTCTCTGGGACTTTGACAAGTTTTCAGAGAAGAAAAGGCAGTGAAAACAGAGGCAGTAGTGCTATGGTAGCGAGTTTCCGGGCGATATGGGTCAAGCATGCATCATTCGCGCATCCCGAGGCGGGGGCCGTGGCCACCTTCCCTTTGCATTTAATTTATTGATTAAATAGGAATTCTGTAATAATTAATTAAGTAGTTAGTTATTTATTCGGACTGTAATATTTATTCGGTCCCTCCGAGTGAGGGCGTATTTGTAATAAGTGTGGGTGCGTGTGTGTATGTCTTCCAACCCCCACTTCTTTCTCCCTTTTATTTACCTGCCTATGATGGTAGACTAGGGCATATTTAAATTAGCATAATAGTATGATAGCATGCGTGCATCCATACATTTGTCTTACATGTACCAGGCTCGGCGCATCATGCTAACAGCATTAGCATTTCAAATCTAACTTGAATACATGCTACCTGCGCATTTTCACATGTCATTCATAGACTAGCCGAGCCTACTCTAGTGACATTCCGTGTGCGTTGCATTAGGCATTTAAACATGGACTTGGATCATGCATTGATTGCTAACGAGTTCTTTGTTTTGGCACGGAGTACGATGTAAGTATTTATGCTTTAGCATCCTTGCATGCGTGTGAGTGTTGCCATGATAGCATGATTACCATGAGGCTAGTTGCTTACGTGATATTACTGCTTGAATGCCTGTGGATGGAGGTCGAATTGCTTAAATTGGGGTAACACATTAAAACTGTGAATTTTGAAGCCCACTAGATAGTGGCAAGACCATCTTTTCTAAAAGCCCACTTGAGGGTGGCAAAACCTGCATTTTAGCCTACTTGCGAGTAGCAAACCATTTTCAAAACAAACATGAAATGTTTTGTTCCAATTTAGGCGATTTGGTCTATACTTGTTTGCTGTGCGCATAACATAGTAATTCTAGGCTAATAACCAAAATAAGAACACATAAACGTTTTTAGAACAGAATATCACGGTTAGTAGAGGCTGGTCTTCGGACCGGGCGAGAGGGGGTGCTCATAGCTGACCTTCCCCGATCGTATCCAAGTTCCCGAGCCGAGGCAACTTTGGTGATGACGGACACGTGGCCTTTGGCACCGAGTCAGGGTTTCCTAAATTCCCCCTTAATAAAATATTTAGGTGGCGACTCTGTATCTGGCAAAGCAGTCCATGTTTGGCACTTCTTTCAAAAATCTGTTTTTTCAAAACGATTTGCTGGATTTGGACTCTTTGGTTCAGATTTAGAACCGTAACAAAATCGAGTCCGAACTATAGCAGCGAGGTCCCTCGCGGACGTGCTACAGGTGGCAGAATAAAAGAGGCGCAATGGCAACGCGCACTCTTCCCTCTCAGAAGATCGTGACAGGCAAGTCACACCGTCACAAGCTGAAAGTAGAAGCCTCAGGACAGACGACACAATCAAGGACTTCCAGGACTCATTTCTCCAGATCTGAGAGAACGAGGACTGAAAGGTCTTGGACCGAGGGAAGCAGTTATCGGCCCTCATATTTGCACCAAACGACATCTAGACACATAGAGTTGCCTAGGTCGGCAGAGTTGTGAACAATATTAGAGAAAAAGGCCCAAAAGAGGGAGGACACCCAGGCTCGCGACCCTCATGGGGTCTCCGCTCTACAACGGTTGGCTCCTAGGACACATGAGAGTGTCGAGGTAGGGATGCCAATACCACGCCTTGTTTACGAACCAACAGACAAAGTGTTAGCAAGGTTACAGAGCTCGCCGTTCGTTCCACCGATTGAGAACGCACCATTCCTCTTAGGCTTCCATCAATCTAAATTCACAACTTATGAGTGGAAGTCGGACCCCTATATGCACTTTCGCCACTTTCGCCAAGTTATGGCCATATATTGATGAAACAAGGCACTGATGTGTATCCTGTTTCCTTCTAGCCTAGGTGACCTAGGTTTGGCATGGTTTGAGAGGTTGCCAGAAGGCAGCATAGCTTTATGGGTGCAACTTTGTCATGACCCAAACCCGGCCCTATGGGTTTAGCACCGTAACCGGCCAGTAATCCGAGATTACCGAAGGCCTGCTTAACAGTAGTACAGTAAAACAGAGTTCAGGGCCCGGCGGAAGCCAATACAGTAAATGAATAATGTCCACTGAGCTGTGACAGTCTGTATGCCAAAAAGATTTTTCATGCATTCATACATACAAACAGTACAGTCTATACAAAATTTACAGTCACACAGTACAGGGACTTAATCCCTTGATAACAGTACAGTTAGTAGCTGACAGTCTATATAGTAATCCAAACAGTGTGGAGACGGACGGGGGAAAAACAAAACACCCCAAAGCCATAGCATGGCAACTCGGAACCTCGCAGTGAGGCACAAAGGCTGGCTTGACAAAACTGGAGTCTAACCCACGCTCCTAGCTCCGATCTGGCGGCTGAGCACCTACATATATATATATATACAGTGAGCTAAAGCCCAGTGAATAACATAATGCGTAAAGAGGTTATGAATGAAATGTCCTTACAGTAATGAAATCAGTTCATTAAACAATACTTCAGTCTTTCAGTCAGAACAGTTATTCAGTCATATGTGGTACATCCATGAGCATAGCAGTAAACAGTAGGTCTCAAAGACCGAACAGTAATGATGGCCATCAATCAGTAAACAGTAGTGGTTCCACGAGGGAATCGACAGAGATCTCTGTAACAGTAACAGTAGATGCCAAGGATGCCATAGTACAGTTTAGAATATAGGACATACATTCATTCAGTAAACAGTATCAGTTCAGTAAACAGTTCAGTTCAGTATTCAGAAGATAATCATTTGAACATATCTTTACATAATTGCTACTCACAGAGTTTGGGCTACAGTATGCTAGAGCGTGCCTCCCCAGTCGCCAACTCTACACAGTTCACAGGTTGAACACACACTAAGCTACCCAGTTGGGAAATATCATAACTTAATCCCTAATTTGCCTTGGTGTGTTCTACATCTATATCCTCAACGAGATGTCTAAAACTAGGTCTAAGAATGCCTAGAATGGGATGAGGATGCAAAGATGTGATCAGAAAACAGTTTCAGAATATTCAGAAAAACAGAGTCCCGCTCGAGCGCAGGTTTCCCCCGCTCGAGCGTAAATGCAACAAAGGTACACACTCGAGCGTCAACTTTCCCGCTCGAGCGTACTGTAAAAGTACTGGATGGGTGAAATCTCCGCTCGACGGACGCTCGACGCCCGCTCGAGCTTGAGACACATGACTCCGCTCGAGCGCCCAATCCTCCGCTCGAGCGGACTGTAAAACAGTGCAGAGATACTGGATGCTCGGATTCCACGCTCGAGCGTCACTTTCCCCGCTCGAGCGGGAGTGCGAAATCTGGAAATTCCAGATTGCACCTCCAAGCCAAAAACCAAGTTCAAAAGCATAATTTTCAATCCTCTTGGGCTAATTTCTGGAAAAACACTTGTAAACACATGGAAAAACCTGATTCAAAGCTCAATTTGAGAAATCAAAGCCCAATGGTGTTTTATTCAAACCCAATTTCAAACCAATTGCAAGGACAATATGAACATGCAAACATGCATGAATTCAAATCATTCTAAAGTTCCAATTTGATGCTCTAAGGAGCCAATTGATCCAAAAACAAGTTGAAAACATGGACCATTACAAAATTATGAACATGCATGTACAATTTTACCATGAATTCAACTCAAAACTCATCAATTCAAACATGCATGCATGACATGAGCTTCAATTCACCATTAATGAACCAACTCATGACTTAGCTCTACAATTAGACATGAACCATGCATGAATCAACTTAAAGACAAATCAAAAAGATGAAATTCATACCTAGGTTCCTTGAATGCAAGTCTAGAGGTTCAATTTAGCAATCTACACGTCAATTAGCAAGCAATTCTCTAAGTTCCAAGCAATTCAAGATGAAATCCAATTTCTCTCACTCCCTCCCTCTCATGGTCGGCTAGAGCATCAAACAAGGCTGAGGAAATGTTTGTTTCAAGTGTATACAAGGCTCACATGTTATATTGAGATAGTGGCCACTAGGGGTAGTTTGGTAAATAAGGCCAATTTAAGCAATTGATCAATATTTAATCTAATCTAATCATACCTAATCAGTTTTCAGATAATTATACCATAAAATCACATTAATTCTAAGGATCATAGAACACTAACCAATTCCCGGTTCGGCCGCCGATAAGGCCTTCAATTAACAGTTTAAACGTAAAACACGAACAGATCAAATAATCAATCAAACAGATATAATACAAATTAACATACACACTCAGTCAATTCAGTTCCAGTTTAACGGTAATCGATGTTTATCGGTACTCAATCAGTCATTAATTGGTAAACAGTATGAGGGTTGTTACAAACTTGCAGAGGCATTTGTGACTAGATTCAGAACAAACACCAAGACACCGATAGAGATTGACCAACTGCTCTCCATAGACATGGGCGGCAAGGAAACATTGAAGTCTTACAACAACCAGAATTGGGAGACTTTTAATCAAATTGGAGATTGCCCCACAAACCTCACTATTGCACAGTACAAACGGGGTTTGCCGACAGGCAATAAGTTGAAAGATTCAATGATGATGACGCCATTCCTCACAATGAAGGCCTTAATGGAAAGAGTGTATCAGCACATCCGGGTAGAAGAAGATGGCGCTCGCGCCAAAGCAAAATCTGGCACAACAGCGATGTCAGACAGAAAACATGTGGCAAAAGTCAACACGGTCGGCCGGAAAGAACGAACGAACAAAAATAGTAGGGACAGGTGAGAGGACTCTCAAGCAAGGGAGTTGAGAGTCCAAACCGCCATCACCACAGTGTTCAATAAACCTATCTACCAGATTTTTGGTGAGATAGGCGACGAACCCTTCGTTCGGTGGCCAGCCAAGTTGGGAGAAGCGTAGAAGGGCTACGACGATAGGTACTGTTGCACCTTCTATGATGAAAAGGGGCACCGAACTGAAAACTGTACGCCATGAAGGCAACATCTGGAAGAGTTAGTGGCCGCAGGCCGCCTGGACCAATATATTGAGGAGGGAGCATAGCCAGTCCCCTAGGACTGCAACAGGCAAGATGGGACGCCAAGTGACGGTCCACCCCAAGGCATAATCAATATGACACAAGGAATCATCGAGCCTGAATGAGTATGTGAACTTAGAGGGATGATAAAAAAGATTGAGCACATGAGAGATGTACTAAGTGCACAACCTACTATGAAAAAGGAAAAAATGGAGGCTACAAATGTTATCACCTTTTCTGACAAGGACTTAGCAAGATTACAAAGCCCTCACAACGACGCACTAGTGGTGACTTTGTACGTAAAGAATTTCGACATCAAACAGATCCTGATTGACCAAGGTAGCTTATGTGAGATAATGTATTATGAGACCTTCAAGCAACTCAAGTTAGAGGACAAAGATTTGGAACCCGCGATATCCTCTCTAGTCGGCTTCAACTCGATGCCAGAATGGCCAGTGGGTAAGAGAATTCTGCAAGTGAAAGTAGGGACAGTGACAAAACAAGTGGAATTTTGGGTATTGAAAGTCCCATCCACTTACAACATAATCTTGGGAAGAGTATGGTTTCATGCCATGCGAGCAGTAGCATTGACTTACTACCAGGTGTTACGGTTCCCTAATGAAGCCGGAATGATTGAAGAAGTCTTAGGAGACCAAATCATGTCCAAGCAGTGCTTCATAACAGTAAAAGGCAGCCAGGCTGCAAAAGGGTTCCTGCAAATGGTAGAGGAGCTAGAAGGTAACGAGCTGTTCGTAGACGTCGGCAAGGTAGCCGAACAGAAGGCATTGGAAGGCTTGGTAGAGGTAGGGATAGATGAGAAAAACCCAGAGAGGGTCTTTTTGCTTGGCTCGTCTCTGTCCAGCACCGAGAGAATAGAGATCATGGAATTTTTGACTTTTAACATCAAAGTGTTTGCCTGGACGCCGTATGACATGCTCGACATTGACCCCAACTTCATTTGCCATCAACTCAATGGCCAGACCAATTATTCAGCGAACTCGCTGATCGGCACTCCACCATGTAGAGATAATGGCAGGAGAAGTAGGAAACCTACTAGAAACAGAGGCAATCAGAGAAGTACACTATCCCAGGTGGATTTCCAACATGGTAGTGGTACCAAAAAAGAACGGCAAATGGTGCGTTTGCGTGGACTACAAGACTATCAACAAAGCATGCCCAAAAGACAGCTTTCCTCTACCACAAATAGACCAACTGGTGGACCTAACTTTAGGGCATAACCGACTTAGCTTTCTTGACGAGTATCGTGGTTACCATCAGATCGCTATGTATGAATCGGACCAGGAGGCCACGTCGTTTATATTACCTAGGGGATTATATTGCTACAAGGTCATGGCCTTTGGCCTAAAAAATGCGGGGGTAACATTACAACAGATGATCACCAAAATGTTTGAGCCATTGTTAGGCAGAACAATGGAAGCTTACATAGATGATATGGTGGTCAAAAGTAAGAATGAGGGGGACCATCTCAAGGACCTAGCTGAGATGTTTTAAATTTTAAAGACCCACAGACTGCGACTGAATGCATTCAAGTGCGCATTTGGTGTGGGATCAGGAAAATTCCTTGGCTTTCTGGTGACCAACCGAGGTATAGAAGTTGATCCGTGTCAGATAAAAGCCATTCACGATCTCGAGAGGCCCAACACAATTAAGGAGGTGCGGCATCTCACTGGCCTAGCAGCCGCGCTAAACCGATTCATAAGTCGGTCATCAGATAAATGTCGACCATTTTTCCAGGCACTAAAGGCCAAGTTTAAGTGGGATGACGAGTGCGACTGTGCTCTGGAAAGCTTAAAAGAGTATATGACCTCTCATTCGTTGTTGGTAACCCCAGTACCATGAGAGGAACTCTTTTTATACTTAGCAGTTTCCTAGCATGAAGTTAGCGCAATGTTGGTACGAACTGAGGGAATACAACACCTGCCTATCTTTTATGTTAGCAAGACATTATTGGGTGCCGAAACAAGGTACCTACCATTGGAGAAATTGGCCTTAGCTTTGATGATGGCTTCTAGAAAATTGTCACACTACTTCCACGCCCAAACTGTAATTATTTTAACAGCTTTCCCATTAAAAGCCTTATTTGAGAGAGCAGATTTTTCTGGACGAATTTTGAAATGGAAAGTAGAGTTAGGGCAGTTCGACATTAAGTTTTGGCCAATAACCGCAATAAAAGTACAATCTTTGGCGGACTTCGTGGCTGAATTTGCTCTAGGAAGTCATTAGATTTGCCCGGTTAACTTAGCCGGGGAAAGGGGGGAAGGTGCCGCAGGTATAGCGTGACCCTCACAGCAGGGCACTCAATTGCATGACAAACCATTTAGCCTTACAGAAAAGAAAGAAGGAGCAACCTGCAGTATGACAAGCAAAGACCTGATTGAAAATCTAGTCCTAAGACAACCAGACAGTAAGGACCAGATCATAACAATGACCAGCAACCTAGAAGAAGACAGCGTCGGCAGTGACGCCCCTAATTCTAAGGTGTTGTCAGATCTCTCCACTTGCTGGAAGTTGTTTGTAGGAGAGATGTGGAAGCTCTTCGTAGATGGAGTGTCCAACAGGCACAGTGCAGGAGTCGGCATAGTTCTCATCTCACAAGATGACTTGACCATTGAACAGGCAATCAACCTTAACTTTCCAGCATCCAACAACAAGGCGGAGTATGAAGCATTATTAGCAGGTTTGAAGTCAGCATTTTGCATAGAGCCCACCGAGCTAATGGTATACAGTGACTTCCAACTTGTAGTCAACTAAATTTCGGGCGACTACGAGGCAAAGGATGAAAGAATGGCTAAGTACCAAGAGTTGGTCAGAAAGGAGATCATAAAATTTAAAGTGGTGAGGATAGAACAAATAGGCCGGGAGGAAAATAGTAAAGCAGATGAGCTGGCTGGTTTCGTGTCAATGGCAGATATGTCTATTCTACATCCATTGTTAATAGACTTCCTGTTAAGACTAAGTATTGAAGAGTCGGAAGCGGCCGAAGCATGCTGCGCTGATTTAGGTCCTTTCTAGATGGACCCCATCATACTATTTTTAAAAGACGACATTTTACCTGAAGAAAAGAAGGAAGCCAACAAGATTCGCACCAAATCATTGTGGTTTTGGCTTTTCCCATCTCGAGCGTTGTACAAGAAATCCTTCGTAGGACTATACTTGATGTGTGTCTATTCTAGCAAGGTTGAGGCATTTTTGTTTGAAATTCACGAAGGCATGTCTGAGAGTCGTCAATGAGGGCGATCCTTGGCTTATCAAGCTATCTCCTAAGGGTATTGGTGGTCGTACATGCAAGTAGACGTAGAGAAGTATGTGAAGAAGTGTGAGAAATATCAGAAGTTCGCATCAAATACATCAACCGGCCAGAGAACTCCTACCTTTGACCAGTCCTTGGCCCTTTGCAATGTGGGGCTTGGATATAGTGGGACCACTCCCAACTGCACCAGGCAACAGAAAGTTATTTTTCGCAGTAATGGACTACTTTACAAAGTGGGTGCAAGCGGAAGCACTCGTATCCATAAAAGAAAAAGACGTTAAGAAGTTTGTCTGGTAGAACATCATAACCCAGTTTGGCCTCCCCAAGGCCTTGATATCTGACAATGACACTTAGTTTGATAGAAAAATCTTTAGGAATTTCTGTGAAGAATATAAGATAGAATTCTATAACTCTACGCCGGCGTACCCCCAAGCCAATGGCCAGGTTGAAGCTTTCAATAAAGTAGTCTTAGACAGTCTGAAAAAGAGGCTGGAAAAAGCAAAAGGCAAATGGGCTGAGGAGCTTTCCCATGTCTTATGGGCCTACGGAACTACACCTCGACGGTCAACTGGTGAAATGCCTTTTTCTTTGGCCTATGGCATGGAGGCTGTAATCTCTTTAGAAGTTGGCCTCCCCACCATTAGAAGTGAAAATTTTGATCGTGACTTGAATGGAGAGGCCCTAACCCTAGAATTAGACTTGATAGAAGAAAGAAGAGAAAGGGCATTGGTGCACATTGCCTCATATCAACAGGAGTTGTCCAAGAAATATAATAAAACAGTGCACCCGAGGCAATTCAAGATTGGAGACTGGGTACTGTGCAAAGTAATGGCCAACATTTTGGTACCTGAAGATGGCAAATTAGGACCTAATTGGGAGGGACCATACAGAGTGATTGGTTTGGTAGGAAAATGGGTATATCACCTAGAAGATGTTGACGACAGAGCTATTCCAAGGCCATGGAACACGACCAATCTCAGAATATTTTATTTTTAATCTATTTTCTAAAAACACTTGTAATTTTTGTTTTTCAATAAAACAAGTAGACAGCTTTTCAGTGGAAATTCTTTCATTTGTAATAATTGTTCATACTCATTGCCCATTGGGGGGGTAAACAGGAAGGTTGGCAGGTTTGACCAGCACTTTTTTCCTCTAGCTGAGATAAGGATCTAGGCTCGGGACGGTTGGCAGGTTTAACCAACACTTTTTACTTTCTTCAGCCGAGATAAGGATCTAGACTCAGGAAGGTTTGCAGATTTGACCGACACTTTTTACTTCTTTCAGCCGAGATAAGGATCTAGGCACAGGAAGGTTGGCAGGTTTGACCAACACTTTTTTTCCTTTAGCCGAGATAATGATCTAGGCACAGGAAGGTTGATAGGTTTGACCAACACTTTTTTCCTCTAGCAGGTTTGACCAACACTTTTTTCCTCTAGCCGAGATAAAAATCTAGGCTCAGGAAGGTTGGCAAGTTTGACCATCACTTCTTTTTCTCTAGCTGAGATAAGGAACTAGGCACAGGAAGGTTGGCAGGTTTGACCAACACTTTTTTCCTCTAGTCGAGATAAGGATCTAGGCTCAGGAAGGTTGGTAGGTTTGACCAACACTTTTTCCATTTAGCCGAGATAAGGATCTAGGCTCAAGAAGGTTGGCAGGTTTGACAAACACTTTTTACTTCCTTCAGTCGAGATAAAGATCTAGGCTTAGGAAGGTTGGTAGGTTTGACCAAACACTTTTGCATTCTTTAGCCGAGCTGTGGATTTCGATTAAAGAAGATTGGCACATATGACAAACTTTTTCCTTTCTTTCTTAACTGAGGCAATAATCTCTAAGATTAAATCTCAATTAAAGAAGTTTACAGTTTTTTCCCACAATAATCGTCAGCCAAGATAAAGTATCCCAGCTAGAATAATGTGGGCAGGATAAGGTAAAACCGAGCTAAACTGGTCCGGCTAGTAATACAGTGAGGATGTACACTACAACACAAGGAAAAGGAAATATACAGAGCCAGAAGAACAAAAAAGCTTATTTCATTCATTAGCAAGTGATTATAAAGGGTGGGGCATGTAGCCCGGTTACATTTCACAGTACAAAAAGCAAGAAAACAAAGCAAAATAACTGGGAAAAATGGTGGGGGCTTCCTGGTTAGGCAAAGAGGTCATCAAGATCGGTGTTTAAGTCACCACGGACTTCGCTGTTGGACAGGCTGGTTCCGCCTTCATCTTCATGGGTTAGATCGGTCACAGGTACCTCGTCAACCATACTGGACAAGGCTTGGCTGAGCAGATCCACTGGAGTGGAAAGTGAAGACTGGCGATCGAGGTTGAAGTTGGCAGGAGGAGCATTGGCTGGGTTAGGGACCTCTTCTTCCTCCTCCCCTTCTTGAAGGAATTTCTGTTGGACGCCGTTTGCATAATTCGTCATGTAGCTCGGTATGAAATGGGAGAAAGGTTCAGGAAGATCTTGGAGTCATGCCTTTGATCGAGCTGTTCAACCGCAACCTTCCAACCGCATTTAAAGAATATGTCTTTGGCTACTTCATATTACTGGACATAGGTTTCTTCCATTTCTTTAAAACCTCGGTCCTCAGCGTCTTCCATATTTTTTCTCAGCTCTGGGAGCTCGGCGTTCTTTTTCTTCTCTAACTTGGCCAACTCTCGTAGATAGTGATTTTTTTCTCGACTAAAGCTTTTTGCTTGTCGGCCTCTGCCGTGTTGACTAGTTCGGCCAGTCTTGCATTTTTAGATTCCAGCTCGATCAGCTTCGCCTTAGCCTCCTTCAGTTCGGTTGCCTTGGCGTTTGCATCAGCTACGACCGAACGTGCTGTTTTTTTACAGTTCTAGCACACGCTTGTGTGTGTAAACACCCTATTTTTGACCGACCTTAAGACTCAGACGTCATCGACTGAGCGCTCGATGATGGCGCATGTTGTGCTCGTTTAGAGGTTTTGGAGTTTTGGCTGAGAGCCTTACCTCCGGGCCTCTGAACTCTTTGTGTTTTGGCTCGGTTTGTGGACCGAATCTTGTTTTCTCTTCCCAAAGGGAGGGAGTGGTCTTGTAGACCATCTCTTTGTGGTCGTAGACCATTTTTTGTGGTCGTAGGCTACTTTTTCCGTTTGGAGACTAGTTTTCGATTTTTAGAGCCTTTGGCCGCGCGCCTTGTCTCAGGACCGCTTAACGTTCTCCGTTTGGCATGATTTTTGAACCACACCTTGTTGCCTCTACCTAGGGGAACACTGTGGTCCGGGAGACCACTTTTATGGTTGCATACCACTTTTGGTGCTCATCAGCTAGTTTTCGGGGCTTTCAGCCGCGTGCTTTGCCTCTCGATCTCTCGTCTTGCATCCGTCTTGGTTTGTTTTTGGTACAAACCTTGCTTTCCTTGTTTGAAAGGTGGTACAAGGGTGGGAGATCACTTTTTCTCCTTGGAGACCACTTTTCCTTCTGCCAGCCAGTTTTCTGGTCGGATAACTGGCTTGCTTGGTCTTTGGGCCCTATTTTCTGGTCGGCCACCACACCACTAGCTTGCTTTCATGCCCTGGACTCTCTCCCACCATGGTCGACCAGTTTGTGTCTTGGAAGACCACTTGAAGTGGTTGGCCGACCACTTTAAATAGCAGGCCGACCACAGCTTTTTGACACATTTTTGGAGATATTTTTCTCCAGCTGACACAGCTGGAGGACATTTGGGCTATCCTCCATACACGTGTATGGAGGGATTTGTTTGAATCTTAGCTTCTCCAAGAAGCTTTGCCTTTTTGTTTCTATAAGATGGAGGCTCCTCCTCCCTTCTCTAGGTTCAGAAAATGAAGGTTTGAGTGATACATATAACCTATATCTATACTTCTTCATTTTGCTCTTGTTTTGTGTTCAAAAGTGTAGTTTAGTCATACTATTGCACACAAACACACTCAAACACCATCCTTTTGCTACTGAGGTGCTTAGGAGCTAGTTTTGGTGTTCTTGGGTTGCTTTGAGCTTGAAAAAGCTGCTGGAGTTTTGGTTTTGAAGAAGGTCTTCAAGGGTGAGTCTTTGACCTTTAAAAGCCCCATTTTTGCTTAAGCTTTTGGACCCTTTTGCATGCTATTTTGAGCTTGACTTCCTACTGAAAAAATTTCTTTTTTTGCATGCTTAAAATAGTTGTTTAAGGTCACTTTTTCGTTTGGGGTGATTTACCCCCTCTTAGGCCTTGTTAGGCCTTGTTTTGAGCCATCCCTTTAGGCTCTTGTTGAACCCTTTGCATGACCTTTCTACCACTGAAATCTAAAGGATTTTTAGTGGTGGAAAGGTGGTTTTGGTGTCCTAAATAGGAGAGGGTCATCCCCTCTCCTTAAATTGTGTTTACTTGCTTCATATGCCTCATGTTTGAGTATCTTTGTTAAGCTTGTGTTGGCCATATCTTAACTTGTATTTGTGGTTATTTTGCTGAGGCATACCACTATTTTTGCTTGTTTTGGTCACTCCATGCATGGTTAATACACTTGTAGTGTAAATCACACAAACTAGCTTTGTATGCATCATGAAGTAGCATGTCATTCTAGCTTGTTTTCTTTCCATTTCAGCATGTTTTTGGTGATATTTTGCCATGTCATGACTCTATTTTGGTTTGGTTTGGTTGGCCCTTGCAAGGTCCATGCACTTGTGATGCAATTCCATGAAATAGCCTAACATGAATCATGCTTTGACATGTCATTTTAGCATGATTTTGGCTTAAATTCATGAGGCTTTTGTCCATGTTTTAACATGCTTTAGCTCTAATTTTGGTTGTTTTGGCCATGCATGCCTTGCTTTGTATAGCCTTGGTTCAATCTAGCTTGTTAGCCTTGTGTATTGAGTCCTCTAGCTTGCATTGCTTGGCCTATTTTAATGATTTGGCATCATTTATTATGTGATTTCAGTCCATGTTTCATGGCCATGCATTCACATTTGTCACTCATTCAATGCGTTGGAGGGTTTCCCCCTTTATGCCTTAACATGAACCTTTGTGTATGCCTTCATGCCTTAGCTTGCGAGCCATCATTTCAATGTGTTTTTGGGAGTATTATGCCATGATATAACTCTGATTTTTGTTGGTTAACTCAACCCATGCTTGGTCTTAATAGGTGTAGTGTAATCCACCCTATTTGCCTTGCATATTCCATGCTTTATGCCCTTCATGCTAGCATATTTTGGCTTCCTTCCATGCATGTTTTAGACTCATTTTGGCATGATCTATGACTGTTTTAGGTTGCCCTTGCCATATGCTTCATGTTTTGCATAGCTATAGTGTAAGTGCTCTTGCTAGCTTCAAGCTTTGGGCACCATGGCATGCTTTATTTGTGTTGTGTACATGATTTGACATCATTCATCATGTTATTTCAGAGTGTGTAGCATTGCCATGTTCCCACTTCTTCCACCCTTTGAGTGCCTCTAAGGGTTGTGCATTTATTGCCTTGTTTATGGCCTAATGTGTATGCTTGCATGCCTAAGCCTTTGAGCCTCCATCTCAGCATGTTTAGGTCTTTGTTTTGACCTACTTGAGCTCTGTCCATGATTGGTTCATGCATTTGTGCCATGTATTGCATGCCCCCTTTGTAGTCCTCTTTGTTAGCTTTAATGCTTTAAGGACCATTGCATGCTCTGCTTGTGTTGTTTGAATGATTTGGCATCATTTCTTACCTTATTTCAGTGCACTTGGTGTTGTTATACTTCCATGTTTGTCACTCTTTGAGCACTCTTGAGAGTTGTGCTCTTGGGCCTCTTTGATAGGCCATTGCATGTGCATGCTTGTATATGCTTCATGTGCCTTAATTTTATCACCATTGGCCATTGATTTGGACATGGCTGAGGTCTGTCCATTTTGGTTTAAGTCCATTGAGCATCGTGTATGCCATGTTACATCGTGTTGTGCATGTTATGTTGTTGTTTGCATTGAGTATGCCATGATCATATTGCATTGAGTATGCCATGATAGTCATTGCATTGAGTATGCCCTATTGTTCATTGTATTTGTGTATGCCATGTTACATCGTGTTGTGCATATTAGTTGTTGTTCACATTGTTGCATGCTTATGTTGTCTTGCATTGTGTATTCTAGTTCTTGCATGCATTAGCATTGTGCATGTCATAAGCCTTGTTAGGTTATTCATGTTGCATTCCATGTTTGCATGCTTAAGTCATATTGCATATTTGCATGCTTGTGTTGCATTGTATTTTTGCATACTCCATGTTACATAGCATTGTGCATGCCATGTTATGTGTTGCATTGTGTTTGGAATAGGTGTTAGTCCAAACACGAGATACGAGGGACGTTTCATACTTAAAGTGATGAAACGTGCTTCAATTCCCGGTCGTTGACGCTCTTGATCATGCATGATAGAGTTTTAGGCTTTATGTGTTTACTTGTGCATTCATTTCATATTGAATTGTGCAACTTTGTCTCTCGATCATCACGCATTGAAATGCGCAATTGGTGGCCCGAGGGTCGAAAACCACACCCCCTTGAGTTCATGACATGATAGGGAGGGTGGTTGTGCACACATATCTTGCAAATACATTGCCATGCCTTTTCTTGCTCTCTGTTGCAGCAAAGTGAAGTCCAGTTGCAACAACTGGTCGGCCAGCTAGAAAAACTAGTTAGCCAACCACTTTTCTTGGTTTGCAACAACAAAAAGTGGTCGGCAGGTGGTTAGAGAGACCAAAAGTGGTCGGCCACCCTCTCACAGGTCTCCCAAGGTAAAGTTTCAGCTTTCTGGAGCTTGGTGCAGTGTTATGAGAACAAATGAAAACAGAGGCAAATCGGGACATCACATTGGATTTCCGAACGAGGCGACCAGGCTTGCATGCATCCTTTTCCCTCTGAAGCTCCTGCTTTATTGTTTTCCTTAGCTGCCATGCTTAGATAGCTTGCTTATACTTTGGTTTGTACCTTTAATAGTTAATGCGTTTAGCTATTTAAATTTGTTTTGTAATAATTAGTTTAATTAGCTTAGATTAGCTAGTTAGCTTCTTATTCAGTCTCTCTCTCAAGAGGGCCAATAGTTGTAATAAGCGTGTGTGTATATGATGCATGTCTTCTAACCCCCATTTCTTTCTCTCTTTTACTTACCTGCTTACGATGGTTAGTCTTAGAGCATATTTCATTTAGCATACTTTATGCTTTGCATGCGTGCATCATTCATTTATTTTGCATGCACCGGGCTCGGCGTATCATACTAACTGCATTGTATTTCAATACCTATTTTAATACATGTATCAAGTTGTATTTTCATATGCCATTCTAGAATAGCCGAGCCTATTTTAGTTACATTTTCGCATGTGTTGCATTAGCCATCTTAACATGAACTAGGATCACGTATGATTTCTAACTAGTTCTTTGTTTTGGCTCGGAGTACACTATGAGTGTTTATACTTTAGCATACTGCATGTGTGTTAACGTTGCCATGAAAGCATGCTTGCCATGAGGCTAACTGCTTAGTTGATATTAACAGCCTGAATGCCTGTGGGTGAAGGTTGGATTGCTTGAATTGGAACAATTCATCAAAACCCTGTTTTCGCCTACTTGCGAGTAGCAAACTTCAAACCGTTTTCAAACGAATATGCAATATTTTGTTCCAAATTAGGCGATCTAGTCCATACTTGTTTGCTATGTGCATCACGTAGTAAGATTAGCTAATTAACCAGAATAAGAACACATGTGTTTTAAAAAACAAGATATCATGCTTAGTACAGGCCGATCTTTGATCGGGCGAGCGGGGGTGCTCATTAAATGACCTTCCCTCTCGTACCTAAGTTCTCGAGCTGAGGCAACTTTGGTGACGACGGACACGTGGCCTTAGGCACGAGTTAGGGCTTTTTAAACTCCCCCAAAATAAAAATATTTAGGTGGCGACTCTGTATTTGGCAAAGCAGTCCATGTTTGGCACTTCTTTATAAAAATTAGTTTTTCAAAACGATTTGCCGGATTTGGACTCTTTGGTGATTTATCGGTCTTACATCGCACGTTGTAAGATTAGATTCAGAACCGTGACATTTGAGTCCAAACTGTGGTAGCTCAGAGAACAAAATGAGAGATTCGCGCCCCTCGCGGGCGCGCGGATTTTTCAAAGAGTTCTCCCGAGAGCGCGTCCACAGTGTGCCACATGGTTTTTCTACAAGGCTTGCGGGTAGAGAAAGAGTAATCAGTTTAAACCGAGTAATCAGATGGACAAAAAGGATATAAAATAATGAGTGGACGACTTACAAGCACCATAGATTTAGTCACTGAGCGAATGGCTTTGAGCTCGGTCAAATGATCGTGATGCTCCATGTCAGTTGGCAAACAGACGTTCTTGGAGAGATTAAAAGCAAGCATGTAGTCCTTCTCAACAACCACATAGTCTTTGCTGGACATAACGTGATCTTTATAAGATATGGATGGTGCCCATACTGGTGGAGAAGGAGGACCTGCTCGGCCGGACCGAACAGGCTCTGGGTTCGATAGCACGGTCTCGGGGAGTACGGTCTCTTCCTCATCTACCAAACGTTGTTGTTCGGTCGATGAGTTGCATGCACGCTTGTTCTGTCGAGACGTGGTTGTCCTGCTGGTCAGAAGGGTGACCACTGTCTCTCGCGGTTGACCGGAGGGCCTAGTTCGGTTTGAACTTCGCCAGAGGCCTGCTCGGTAATAAGAGCTCGTACGGCCTTCCTTTTCGCCATTTTTTGTTCTTCAATAAGTGGAATTAGATTAATTTGAGGAAGAGTGGGGTCCAGCTCACGTGAGGACTCTAGAAGAAAATTAGTTACTCTAGTCTTCCTCTTACCACTATAACGATAGATCGGTTGCACATCAAGCAGTTCGGTCTCATCTCGATGCCAGTAGTGCAGCGCGGCTCGAAGTGCGGCTTGATTTGCGTATACGTAGGTGGATTTAAGATGGTTCAAATTTGCATGAGGAACAAAAATCACAAGGGTTAGCGTGGCAGTTTTTTTGACAAAGAAGATTAAACCAAGCTGTCCTTACTAGTTGCTCCCTTGTTCCAATTGATGTTATAGCCTGGTATTTGGGCTTCCTGGTCTTCAAAATTTCCAAACACCCAGAGAAAATCATCACCATTCAGGGCTTTATCTGGTGTACTCTTGACGATTTTCTCTCGGCCCTTTCTTATTCTAAGGTAATAAACCCAACCGTCATCATTCTAACCGAGCGAATATTGGTGAAATAGCTCGGCTAGTCCAAGGTTGAGGCCAAAATGGCGATTTAGTTTGGTGACACCGTTTATTATTCTGTACGTGTTGGTGGATAATTGTGTGGGGCATAGTCTGGTTTGCCTAAGGAATTCACAAATAAGAGGTTGGACTGGGAATCTGAGTCCACCCTCTACAATGGACAGTAGTGTGAACGGAACAAAGCCCGGTCTGCCCCAGGACGTGGTGTCCGACTTGGCTAGTTCAAATTGAACGTCGTTGGGGATGTGGTAATCCCTTCGAAATTCGACTATAGTGTCCGACGAATTCATGAGGAACTGGTATTTGCCCATTTGTGTGGCTTTTGTTTACAAGTATCTGCTCGGCTTCTTAGCCTGGCTTGGTGTTGAATTGTGTTCCTGAATAAACCTAGTCAGAGTCTGCACAGTGAAGAACATAGAATGTGTTATGGCCAGTTGGTGACCGGGCTAAGGCATCAGTGTAAATTATTTTTGCTCGGTCTTGAGAGAACGGACGGTGTATAGCTCAGCTAAAACTGAGGTAAGGTTTTTTACTTGGTCTTCGAAAGGGCCAGGTGTTCATCTCGGTCCATGACACGAGCTAGGGTACAGCTCGGTCGTGGTTGGGCAATGTTTTCCCTAGTTTGGTGAGGTGCATCTAAGTGAGCATAAATCTGTTTATAGCTCGATTTCATTACGAATATTGGATCACAATCAAGGTTCTTATGTGGATTCCAGTTGCAGTTAGGCAGGAGTTCTTCCTAAGGCTTAGGGTTGTGAGGAGCTAATTTAGTTCTAAAGCTCATTTTTAGCACATAAGCAAAAACTATACATACTCTTGCAATATCAATATAGTGGGTTTGTAAAGCTAAGTGAATCAAGCACCTGAAGAGCGTTATTTAAAGTATTTAACAGAAAACATGGAACTTACGAGTATTTTGGACGTAACGTTGATCAGTAAACGATGCTCTTGCGGCATTGTTGAGTACATTCTGGCCAATAGTACCAAAGTTTTGAAGGTGGGCTGATGCAGAATTGAAGTTATGCTTTTACAAAGTTGTTTTGGTTTTTGACTTAGAAGATGAACAGTAAACGATAAAATTGCTGAGGAATAAGGGGATGAATATGAGATGGAGGTAAAACGGCAGACTATTCAAATTTTAGAATAATGATTGACGGCTGTCACAGCGATAGAAGCAATCGTGAGGAGCTGCGTGTCCCAGTAAGGACGTGGTGTCAGCAATATGAGAGAGCGGGCTGCACGACCTCGAAGATAGGGAGATCGAGTAAATTTTAGCTCGACTGGACTAAATGTTGCAGTTCGGGTGGTTTCTGGATACTTTAGCACGGCTTGAAGATAATAATCCCAATCATGCTTCGCAGATGGAATTAAGGGGCAATTGAGAGGGTAATTTATAATGGCCAAGCTAAGTCCATCTGTTAGAATGGACCGAGCTAGGTGCAGTCTCTTATTTAGTGGGCAGCGTTGTGGGCCGAGGCACTAAATGGAGTAGCTCAGTCCTAGGCCGGGCAGATATTCGGCTAAAATTTGGGCTAAGTTACTTATACCCAGGAGGGACCGAAGTAGGACTAAGGCAAAGGACCGAATTGATTTCAGCTCAGTAGAGCGTCCTTTTCATTGTTCAAAACTCAGAATAGGGTTTCTTTAGTTCGGTTTACCGTGCTACCAGTTTGTGTAAAGGAGTGACAACCATCTCACTTGGTTGGCAATGAGTAGGGTGTTATAAGGATAAATGTTATCCTTATAAGAGTGACTCCCAGAAGGGCTCTGCTAGGGAGAGTTAAATTCCTACTAGCATTGTGCCAGATAGAATCTATAAAAGCTCATAGCAAGACTAATGTAGAGGTAACACAATTCTTACTCTCAAATACATAGAGCTTTTGTGTCTATTGCCTATTTTGCTAACTTAGGCATCAGAGAGGTTCTCGACACATATCTGCCGGCTAGCTCATGTTTGTGTTTTCAGGTACTAAAGCGACGACGTTTGGAGGAATGCAAACTTGATCAATAGGATTATACGAGAAGATTATTTCGTGCTTGTACAAGTAGTAAGTCAAGTTTGATAGAATAATATGTGGAGTCTCATCGAGTAGTAAATGTTGTTTAATTGAGTAGTAAGTCAAATCTGATTGAATAATAAGTGAGGTTTGATTGAATAATAAGTCAACTTAATGAAGTAGTAAATTAAGTATCATTGAGTAGGATAAATAAAAACCTTTTAGTAATTTTATAATTTCAAATCTTTTTAAAACTACCTAACATATCCAAAAAAAAATATTTAATAATTTGATAGAGTAATAAGTGGGATGTTAGTAATAAGTGGGCTCATATTTAATTATTATTGCTACCAAGATGGATTGTAGAACTCAATGTCGAAATCATACTTATCATTCATAAATATAATATTTACTATTTGTTGTGATTCTACTTACCAATCAATGGTAAGGGGAGTAGTAAGTGAGTTTGATTAAATAATAAATCAAGTCTGATGAAGTAGTAAATGGAGTTTGATTGAATAGTAAGTAAAATGTTATTAAGTAGTGAGTGTGTATGATTAAGTAATAGTAAAATATCATTAAATATTTAGCATTTATAAACACAATACATACAATTGGCTTTGATTCTATTTATCACTAATTGTGACTCTACTTACCACTTAGTATTTTACTTTTTTACAAATTTTGAATACTTACAATTGGTTAGCAATCTACTTACTATTTATTTTTAGAATGTGTACCATATATAAGTTATGACATAATCACTTCTAGTTATAACTAAAACAAAATATAATGAGTCATAATTAAACACTACTTAAGATACAACTAAAGATCTTTTCGGTTATAATCAAAATATATCATATCCAACATCACAATGAGTTATGACCAAATGTAATAACTAAATACCACTTTAGACATAACCAAAAACCTTTTCAATTATAATCAAAATAAAAATTAAAAGATGTCATAATTAAAAACCACAAGAGATAATAATTAAGTTATAACTAACATCACAACTTGTCATAATCAACACCCCAATGAATTATAACTAAATATTACAATTGTCATAACTGAATATATGGTACAGACCAAAAAAAGTGTGTATTATAAAATTTTCCGAAAAACACAAGTATAAATTACAATAAAATATATATTTTAACATTAAAAATAACATCATTTTTATCCAACATAATTATGTCAATTTTATGATATTCATATTTTATAAATCTTAAAAAAGATTAGTGTAACTTTTTTTTAATAAGGGAAATAAACAATTAGCATGTAGTTTTTTTTCAGGTTCATAATAAAATTTACAAAATTTAATTATGTAAGTAATATGTTTTTTTTTAAAATATATAAATACTTTTGAAAACTACAACTAATTTGTAATTTTTTATATTTTTTTTATAAATAATTTGATGTGAAATATTACATAACATGGTCACATCACCTTTAGTTAAAAAAAGAAAAAAAAAATACCAATAACGTCACCTGCACAACCGATTACTACCGGTGACCCAAGTTCTTAGAATAGTATATACTTGTAAAAAATCACGTTAATTGGATATCGATAACTACGTGATCAAATCAATTTTGTATATAAAAAAAAATGGACGGTGAAAAAATAAGTAGTTGATAGAAATCTGATCCGATGAGATAGCTATTGATATCCAATCAATGTGATTTTTTTACAAGCATATAGTACTTGACGATTTCTACACATTGAACGATTCGAATTATCAAAACGGAACCTGTGATAAGCCTCTACAAGCCTAACAGTACCTTTTAGTCCGTATTAGATTGGAGGAAAGCCCAATCCTTTCACTTTTGAGTATGGTACATAAAAATCACTTTTATGTACTGTAGTTTGACCGATGTAAGGGACTGACACTGAGTTAGATATTGAACAAATGTTGATTTATAAGAGCATCTCCAATAGTTCAATATTTTTTTCATCAAATCTGAGTAAAAAATGGACGATTTCCTCAATCTGATATGAGCGGCTCCAACGGTGCACTGTAGCTTTCATCAAATCTAAGTGGATGTTCAGGGGGACGACTGACCGATCGCCTGGAAAGTGAAAATGATTTTTTTTTTAATTTAATCCATATGTGCATATTGCTAAACCAAAACCAAGTTCTTAAACCATGAAAAACCCAACTAGTTCAATCATTTTCTTCTTTCTCACAATCTCTTTCTCCCTCTCCCTCTCTCCTCTTTTATGTATATCAGTCTCTCTAGTATTGGATCTGGGGTGATGCTATGGTACATTTGGATGTACCATACATCAATTATGAGAATATGTGATTTTATATTATAACTAATATCATATAGATCATAATCATTATCATATTAACTCATAAGTTAGTTATATTTAGTTATTCATACATACCATATTATCTCATAACTACCACATAACTAAATTATTTTAATAATTTAATTTTGAATTGGCATTCGGTGTAACCAGTTACCAAAAAGAGGGCAAAGGAAATCAGAAGAGTCCAGGGGTCCCAATATTACATATCTCGTAACTGCTAGTCACATATCTTATAACTAACATCATATATCTCATAACCACTAGTCACATATCTCATAACCAACACATTTTTTTCCATAAACATCACATATCTCATAACTACTAGTCACATATCTCATAACTAACACCATTTTGCTCATAACCACACCACTTTGTTCATAACCAATATCACATATCTCATAACCATTGATCACATATCTCATAACCATTGATCACATATCTCATAACTATTACCCACATGAATCATAACCACATCTCATAACCAACCCCTTTGAGTCATAACCAACATCACATATCTCATAACCACTAGTCACATATCTCATAACTAACAACCCTTTTGCTCATAACCATACTACTTTGATCATAACTAATATCTCATATCTCATAACCACTAACACATATAGCATAACCAAACACCTTTTGACACCACTTTGCTCATGACCAAAATCACATATCTTATAAACACTAATCAAATATCTCATAACCATTACCCACATATCTCATAACCAACATCACATATATCACAACTATTAATCACATATCTCATAACCACACAACTTTGATCATAACCAACATTACATATTTCATAACTACTAATCACATATCTCATAACCAAACACCCTTTGACTTATAACTACATCAATCTGCTCATAACCCAAATCACATATCTAATAATCACTAATCATATATCTCATAACCTTTACCCACTTATGCTATAACCACATCTCATAACTAACACCATTTGCCTTATAACCAACATCACATATATCATAATCACTAGTCACAAATCTCATAACCATTGCTCATATATAGGGGTGTAAATTTGGCCCATGAGCTCGCGGCACACTCCAAGTCCAGAAATTACTCTCTCTCTCTCTCTCTCTCTCTCTCTCTCTCTCTCGTTTGGGCTAAAGAAAGGGTCTAGTGATTTGTCAAAAACAATTAATGAGGGAATTTTGATTTTGACAAAATTTGGGTGTTTGTTCCAAATTTTTGGAGAAAATAGGGCCGAAATTATGTAATAATCATTATAAAAAATAGGAGTTCAAAAAAAAAAAAAATCATTATAAAAAATAAAATTAAAACATATATGAATAGAGTCTTATAATAAAATAAATTATTAATTTATAATTTTGTCAATTTATACTTAATTTTTTTATATTTATTTTTAATATAAATCCTTCATCTATTTTTATTAAATAAAATTAATAAAAAAACTATTTTACTCATCAACTACAAAATGTATAATCACACCATTAATTGGAGTAATAAAAATATTTAAAATTTTAAAAACCACAAATATCATAATCAAGTCACAAAGTTTTGTAATATAAAACATGAAATACATAATGCCATCATTAATTGGTGTAACAAAATTGTTTAAAATTATAGAAACTCACAAATGTCATAACTAATTCCCAAAATTTCTTAACATTAACCAAAAATTATGTAACTATCCACTAATTGGTGTAACAAAAACATCTACAAATTTTAAAAACCACAAATGTCATAACCAACTCACAAAATTTAATAACATCAACTACAAAATGTGTAACTGCACCACTAATTGCCATAATAAAAATAAATAAAATTTTTACAAATCACAAATGTCATAACCAACCCAAAAAATTTCATAACATCAATCACAAAATGCGTAACAACACAACTAATTGATGTAGCAAAAATATCCAATTTTTTTATAAATCACAAATATTGTAATCAAGCAACAAAGTTTCATAACAATTATCATAAAATGACTAAATAAATCACTAAAAATCTTAGAATCACCAATTGGGATCTCTCATAATACAGAGAAAACAAAATGTAATGAGAATCATTAAA
Source organism: Camellia sinensis (assembly GCF_055761805.1). Taxonomy (NCBI): domain Eukaryota; kingdom Viridiplantae; phylum Streptophyta; class Magnoliopsida; order Ericales; family Theaceae; genus Camellia; species Camellia sinensis. Next base: position 46,251,387 of record NC_138962.1, on the reverse strand, counting down.
TAATTTAATTAACGACTTAAAGCCATGGAACATAAAATGAGAGTTAGAGAAGATTAGGTAGTAGAGCGAGAGGAAAGGGAATATGAGAAAGAGAGACTGAACGGACTTTTTGTCACGCCCTCAAAATAAACCCATAATAATCATAACATTAACATGCATTTATAAAAGAAACTGAATCATTTGAGTTATTCATCAGAGTATTCTTATTGAAAAGCATCACATGTAACATCCTGCAACATCAAAATAAATGCCCTAAGGGCTTACATCTTTCCAAGCTAACACTTGGACACAAAAAGGATGAGTACTAACTCATTTACAAGTTAAGCCCTAGGCTTGAATGTTTACATGAAATCTCAAAAATAACAAAATAAAACATATAACTAAAAACAAGTCTTCAAAATCCCAAACATCAAATCCTTCCAGGCTAAGTCCGTGGAGGTAGCTTATCACCTGAACCTGAAAATGATGTTCCCATAAAGGGTGAGCCACAGCCCAGTAGAAAAATACTAAACCAAATATAAGCATTGAATAAAGCTATAGCATTCAATAGATGGTTAACTAAGATAACCAATTTTACCGTTAAACAGTCTCATGACACTAATGTCTAAGACACATTTCACTTTCCATTATTATCAACATGGCTCAGAACCTGGCCAAACTTACAACAGTGAATTATATATCATATTAACATTACTTCCAATATCAACAAAACAAATGAGACTCATGCTCATATCAAAACACTTCATACTTCCCATTTGATACACATTTTAGTGTTGTATCAATAATCATGTAAAAACACTTCAATATAATAAGCACACATAAAAATGGTGCTAATGGAGTCCATCCCCTATCTCCTCCCAAACAAAAATCCGGTTTAGAGGTCCATCCCCTATCTTCCCCTAAACCGTGGAGTACATCCCCTATCTCCTCCCACACAAAACAATGTATGCAAATGCAATGCTCAAACAATACACGTATTTTCTGCATTAATGCAATAGTCAAAATTAATGACTTAACCAATGTGATTAGTTTCAGTTATTCCTAATCCACATGCAATGTCTACAACAATCACGACTATCCTCCACCGATAGCCCAAAACAGTTATTTCTAGACTGGGAATAAATATATCAACAATTCAATAGATGAGTGATTTAAATTATCCAACTACACCATTTAATCAATGAATTCCTCAATTTCATGAATTTAACCAAATTCCCCAATTTCCTTAAATTAATTACTCAAATCAATTTAGTAATTCAACTAGGGTTTGTTTCCAAAATTTTCAAAGTGTCCCCAACCTATCAAATACCAAACTTAGAACAAAGCATATAAAATGGAGTAGGAAAATCCCTACCTCGAAGAAAATAACCCGTATGGAGAAGATGGAGATGAAGACCAAAGACCAACGTGCTCCAAATCCCAAGTTTCTCAGATTAAAACGAAGCCCTCAACTCACTCTAACTTTTTAATAAAGGATCTAAGGTAGAAACTCACTCTAAGTAGATCAATCGTAAGAGAGAAGGTGTGTAGAGGGAGAGAGAGAGATAAAAACACTCCAGGGGCGGTTTTTAGAGGGTTATGAAGGAAAAGTAGGTCAAAAAGTGATCCAAAAAGTGAAATCACGGACTGATATAATCGACTCTACGCTCGAGCGTAGAAAGCCCCGCTCGAGCGTAAGACACAGAATCATGCTCGAGCGTGAAGAAAACCGCTCGAGCGCCGATTGCACCCTTCCAGAAGTTTTGCAGGCGCTGGCACCCGCTCGAGCGTCAAACTCCCCGCTCGAGCGGAGGAGCAAAAACAAGGGATCACGCTCGAGCGTAAAAACTACCGCTCGAGCGGAAGAACTGCAGAGCAAAATACTGGGAGATGGAAAATCACGCTCGAGCGTAAAGATTCCCGCTCGAGCGTAGAAGCAACAACGAAGGGACCGCTCGAGCGTTAAAACTTCCGCTCGAGCGTAAAGGCCAAAATCTGGGCATCACCTATTGGTATCTAAAATCAACCAACCTGTAACAGACCCGCCCAACACAACCTATACTTCAAATACAAAGAGATTAAAGGACTACAACAACCAATAAGTAATGACAGGATCCTCGGAACCTAAGTCCGGATACAATAATTTAAAGAGAAAAGACCGGGGTCGCTATAACCTCCCCTCCTTAAAAGAATTTCGTCCCCGAAATTAAGCACAAGGTTTCGAAAACAAGTTTTTCTCAAATTCCAACAATATGATAACTCACTAATAAACAACTTGACCCAACACCGGCCATTCCATCTCTTAACAAAGAGGCATGCCACAATATGCAAAACAACCATATATTTCAACCTGCATTAACACTATGCAATTTTCTTTCAATTTCAACAATTTTCAATATATTCAATATATACAATGTTCCATTAAACTTCCATTTCGAGGCAAGTTCCAAAATATTTCCGTTAACCAAAACATTCTAAATGTTTTACAGCTTAAGACATATATAAAAAGCTTTAAAGTTCGACAATATTACAAAATCTAACTACAAGATTACAAATCAATAAACATGTCCGGATATCTCTCGCGGACTTCCATCTCACGTTCCCATGTGGCTTCCTCTACCCCGTGATGTTTCCACAAAACTTTCACTAAAGGAATGGTCTTGCCTCGCAAGACTTGATCCCGCTTATCCAAGACCCGAACCGGTCTCTCCTCATACGAGACATCCTCATCAACTACTAAATCGGTCCAATCCAATACATGTGATGGATCCGGCTCATACTTCCGAAGCATACTCACATGAAACACGTCATGTACTCCGGACAACTGCGGCGGCAAAGCTAAACGATAAGCAGTCTCGCCAATCCTTTCAAGGATCTCAAAAGGACCAATGAATCGAGGGGACAACTTCCCGCTCTTCCCAAACCTCATCAATCCCCGTCTTGGTGATATCTTCAAAAAGACATGATCACTCACCTCAAACACCAAAGGTCTCCTCCTACGGTTGGCATAAGATTTCTGACGACTCTGGGCTGTAACAAGCCTCTTACGGATAAGCTCAACCTTCTCCGTCGTTTCCTTCACTAACTCCGGACCCAACAGAGGTGCATCACCCACCTCGGCCCAACAAACAGGAGACCTACACGGTCGGCCGTATAAGGCCTCAAACGGTGCCATACCGATACTAGACTGGAAGCTGTTGTTGTAGGCAAACTCCACTAATGGCAAGTGCCTCTCCCACGACCCGCTAAAGTCAAGAACACAACCCCGAAGCATATCTTCAAGGATTTGAATAGTACGCTCAGACTGCCCGTCAGTCTGAGGATGATAAGCTGTGCTAAAGGTCAACTTAGTGCCTAAGGCACTCTGCAAGCTCTGCCACAACCTGGCAGTAAAACGAGGATCTCTATCTGAAACGATCGTCACTGGAACCCCGTGTAACCTCACTATGTCCCGAATATATAAATCGGCCAGATGATCAACTGAATCTCTAACACGCATAGGAATAAAATGCGCCGACTTAGTCAACCTGTCTACAACCACCCAAATAGCATCACTGCCCCGCTGAGTCCTCGGAAGACCTACAACGAAGTCCATAGTGACATGCTCCCACTTCCACTCGGCAATAGGCAAGGGTTGCAACAAACCCGCTGGCCTCTGATGTTCGACCTTCACTTGCTGACAAGTAAGGCACTTAGATACGAAAGCTGCCACATCTCTCTTCATACCCCGCCACCAAAACTGGCGACCCAAATCCCGATACATCTTAGTACCTCCCGGATGCACCGCAAGGCGTGAATGATGAAACTCTCGGAGTACCTCCTCTCGATGAGACTCCGGCACAAACAGACGGTCTCGGTATCTCACACTCAGGTCGGGATACACCGTCAAACCTTTCTCAACCTTCCCACCAGAAATCTTCTTACGGAGGGATTCTACCTCAAGGTCGCCCCTCTGAGCCTCTAACACTTGAGTCACAAGTGTAGGTTGCGCAACAACAGAAAACAAGGCCGCAGCCTCAACGGATTCGCCCAGAAGCAAATCAAACTCTCCAAGTGCACCTAACATCTTCCACTCTCGGATGGCTATACCAGCTATGTCACCAACAGGTTTCCTGCTAAGGGCGTCGGCCACCACATTGGCCTTTCCCGGATGATAATGCAATTCAAAGTCATAATCCTCAATAAATTCCATCCACCTCCTCTGCCTCAAGTTCAAGTCTTTCTGTGTGAACAGATATTTCAGACTCTTATGATCCGAGAATACCTCGAACCTCTCACCGTAAAGATAATGTCTCCAAATCTTCAAGGCAAATATCACAGCTGCTAACTCTAAATCATGCGTAGGGTAATTCTTCTCGTGAACTATCAACTGACGTGAGCCATAGGCAACCACTTTCCCCTCTTGCATCAACACACAACCAAGACCCTCTCGTGAGGCGTCACAATAGACTGCATAACCCAACCCTCTCTCCGGAATAATCAAGACTGGAGCAGTGGTCAGTCTAACTTTCAACTCCTGGAACGACTTTTCACAAGTCTCACTCCAAGCAAATTTGACTCCCTTCCGAGTCAATCTAGTCAAAGGCGAAGCTAATCTGGAGAAATCTCTTACAAACCGGCGATAATACCCAGCTAATCCCAGAAAACTGCGGATCTCAAACACACTCTTAGGCTGTACCCAATCTTGTACTGCCTCTGTCTTGGATGTATCAACAGACACCCCTTCCCCAGAAACTACATGGCCTAAGAACTTCACCTCCTCTAGCCAGAACTCACACTTCCCAAACTTAGCATAAAGCTGATGGGCTCTAAGTAAATCAAGCACCACCCTTAAGTGTTCCTCGTGCTCTTCCTCTGAAGGTGAATAGATAAGGATGTCGTCCACGAAAACGACTACAAAACGATCTAAAAAATCCCGGAATATCCGGTTCATCAAATCCATAAATACTGCCGGTGCATTGGTGAGCCCAAATGGCATCACCAAAAACTCATAGTGGCCATACCGCGTACGGAATGCCGTCTTTGGAATATCCTCCTCCCTGACTCTCAACTGATGATAACCTGATCTCAAGTCTATCTTCGAGAAACAACGGGAACCTTTCAACTGATCGAACAGATCATCTATACGGGGCATAGGGTACTTATTCTTAACCGTAGCCCGATTCAATTTCCGGTAATCTATACAAAGTCTCAAAGCACCACCTTTCTTTTTAACAAAGAGGGCCGGTGCTCCCCAAGGCGAAACACTAGGACGTATAAAGCCTTTATCTAGCAACTCCTGGAGCTGAATCTTCAACTCAACTAACTCGGCTGGGGCAAAACGATAAGGTGACATAGAAATCGGCGCCGTGCCGGGCATTAGGTCAATAGAGAATTCAATCTCTCGCTGCGGTGGCAAACCAACAAGATCCTCGGGAAAGACGTCCGAGTACTCACAAACCACCCTTGGCAACACAACCTGGGTCTCATCATCCTCACTAATCGAAAGGTTGGCAAGTAGACCACTAAGCTCACTCCGTCCTCGCGGAACATACCCTGATGGCAACACATTACCAACCCGGTCCCCCAGAAAATGAAAATACTCTCCGCTCACGGTACAACAAGTAACCCTCTGGCGGTAGCAATCAATAACTGCCCGGTATGACGATAGCCAGTCCATACCCAAAATAACATCGAAACCTCTCATAGGCATAACTACAAAGGAAAATGGGATTCTATGGTAATCAACTTCTATATCACAACCCCTAACACCGTGTTTCAAAATCAATTCACCCCCAAGAGGCGACACTACACAAATAGGAGATGCTAACTGTGCTAACTCCAACTCCAAAACAGATGCAAATGCAGCAGACACAAAGGAATGAGATGCACCCGTATCAATCAAAACATTAGCAACCGAGTTGCAAAACAAGAAAGTACCTCTCACAACAGATGGAGCCGGTACAAGATCCTGCGCGGTAACAGCATACACGCGCCCAGATGACCTCTGATCAACCTGCTCACCCCTAGGAGCATAAGATTGTTGCACCGACTGAGACGATGAAGCCCCCTGATTGGCTCTCGAGGCCTGACCCGACTGAGCTGGCTGTTGACCCTGAATCTGCCTCAAACCAGATGCACCAGGTGTGCCACCCAACTGCGGGCAATACCTCTTCATATGCCCTGGCTGACCACACTGATAACACGAGAGTGGCTGGCCTCTACCCTGACTCTGGCTCTGAGATCGAGCCGAAGATGATGCTGCTCTCTGCACTCCTCCCCTCTGAGGACAAACTGGAGACTTGTGGCCTAGCTGGCCACACTTGAAGCAGGTAATGCCTCCTTGACTGCCTTTCCCCGAACTAGCACTCGGCACAGGAAAAGTCGATCTAGAAAAGCTACTCTGAGACTGTTGGGGATTAAAACCCTTCTGTCTCCTACCATCACTCTGACCATCCTGACTCCTCTTGAAGCCCTTCTGTCCTTCCTCCTCCTCCTGCATCATGATTTCCATGTGGGCTGCAGCATCAACCAAACGCCCATAATCCCGAATCATAGTTTCCCCCAACTCTCAGCTTGAGGCCACGCCTCAACTTCCTCTCAAACTCAATACAACGGCGTTCCTCAGACGCTACCAATTCAGGTGCAAACCTGGATAAACTAGTAAATGCAGCCTCAAACTCGGCCACTGAAGAACTCGACTGCTTAAGCTGGCAGAACTGGTCTCTCAGCTTCTCCCTAACTGCTGGAGATAAGAACTTCTCCTGGAAAGCATTCACAAAAGCCTCCCATGTACCTCCTATACGCCCCTTAGTGAGCTTCCACCACTGACCCGCATCCCCCTTCAACTGGAATGATGCCAAGGTCACCTTCAACCCCTCGTCTTCGATGCCAAGCATCTCAAACGTCTTCGTTGTCTGTTCGAGCCATTCGTCCGCCTTAAGCGGCTCTTTAGGATCACCCACAAATTGATTCGGATTAGACCGGAAGAACTCCCTCTTCAGAAAGGAAGGTCCTGCATCCGCAACAATAACCTGGGCTTGATTCTCAGCCCTAAGAATGCCTACTGACTCCCTGAATGCCCCTGCTATCTCTCGGGCTAAAGCGCCCATAGCCTGCTGGCCTACTGGCTCGGCCACATTGGCCTGGCCAATTCCCTCATGAACTGCCGGAATCTCCTCTGGCACCGGTACCTCCTGCCTACCCGGCCTACCACGCCTACTGCGTCCTCGTCTTCGCCCTGACATCCTAATAAAGGAAACAAACAAAGACGTTAGCACATTAATAAATGTGCCCAAACTAAACACTCGCGTCCTAATGCATTGGACAAAAATAATTCATTCCACGTAAGCACATAATCACATAAGCACCTACGAATTTCATTCCTGGATAATAATAGTCCCGAAGCGTTACTATAGTTCCGGTTGGAAACAGCATTGATCAAGTGCCTTTCCAACAAGACTACTAGAAACTCAAGGGTCCAATTAACATCCTAGAAACTACGTTCCATACCCACATAATCACATAAACATGCTATCATATAAGCACATAACAGTACATCTAAGTCTCTATCAAGCGAGACGAACCCATTGTGATACTAATCACTTCCCACGTACCCAAAGTATTCGAACCCGGTACGCTCTGATACCAAGTTGTCACGCCCTCAAAATAAACCCATAATAATCATAACATTAACATGCATTTATAAAAGAAACTGAATCATTTGAGTTATTCATCAGAGTATTCTTATTGAAAAGCATCACATGTAACATCCTGCAACATCAAAATAAATGCCCTAAGGGCTTACATCTTTCCAAGCTAACACTTGGACACAAAAAGGATGAGTACTAACTCATTTACAAGTTAAGCCCTAGGCTTGAATGTTTACATGAAATCTCAAAAATAACAAAATAAAACATATAACTAAAAACAAGTCTTCAAAATCCCAAACATCAAATCCTTCCAGGCTAAGTCCGTGGAGGTAGCTTATCACCTGAACCTGAAAATGATGTTCCCATAAAGGGTGAGCCACAGCCCAGTAGAAAAATACTAAACCAAATATAAGCATTGAATAAAGCTATAGCATTCAATAGATGGTTAACTAAGATAACCAATTTTACCGTTAAACAGTCTCATGACACTAATGTCTAAGACACATTTCACTTTCCATTATTATCAACATGGCTCAGAACCTGGCCAAACTTACAACAGTGAATTATATATCATATTCACATTACTTCCAATATCAACAAAACAAATGAGACTCATGCTCATATCAAAACACTTCATACTTCCCATTTGATACACATTTTAGTGTTGTATCAATAATCATGTAAAAACACTTCAATATAATAAGCACACATAAAAATGGTGCTAATGGAGTCCATCCCCTATCTCCTCCCAAACAAAAATCCGGTTTAGAGGTCCATCCCCTATCTTCCCCTAAACCGTGGAGTACATCCCCTATCTCCTCCCACACAAAACAATGTATGCAAATGCAATGCTCAAACAATACACGTATTTTCTGCATTAATGCAATAGTCAAAATTAATGACTTAACCAATGTGATTAGTTTCAGTTATTCCTAATCCACATGCAATGTCTACAACAATCACGACTATCCTCCACCAATAGCCCAAAACAGTTATTTCTAGACTGGGAATAAATATATCAACAATTCAATAGATGAGTGATTTAAATTATCCAACTACACCATTTAATCAATGAATTCCTCAATTTCATGAATTTAACCAAATTCCCCAATTTCCTTAAATTAATTACTCAAATCAATTTAGTAATTCAACTAGGGTTTGTTTCCAAAATTTTCAAAGTGTCCCCAACCTATCAAATACCAAACTTAGAACAAAGCATATAAAATGGAGTAGGAAAATCCCTACCTCGAAGAAAATAACCCGTATGGAGAAGATGGAGATGAAGACCAAAGACCAACGTGCTCCAAATCCCAAGTTTCTCAGATTAAAACGAAGCCCTCAACTCACTCTAACTTTTTAATAAAGGATCTAAGGTAGAAACTCACTCTAAGTAGATCAATCGTAAGAGAGAAGGTGTGTAGAGGGAGAGAGAGAGATAAAAACACTCCAGGGGCGGTTTTTAGAGGGTTATGAAGGAAAAGTAGGTCAAAAAGTGATCCAAAAAGTGAAATCACGGACTGATATAATCGACTCTACGCTCGAGCGTAGAAAGCCCCGCTCGAGCGTAAGACACAGAATCATGCTCGAGCGTGAAGAAAACCGCTCGAGCGCCGATTGCACCCTTCCAGAAGTTTTGCAGGCGCTGGCACCCGCTCGAGCGTCAAACTCCCCGCTCGAGCGGAGGAGCAAAAACAAGGGATCACGCTCGAGCGTAAAAACTACCGCTCGAGCGGAAGAACTGCAGAGCAAAATACTGGGAGATGGAAAATCACGCTCGAGCGTAAAGATTCCCGCTCGAGCGTAGAAGCAACAACGAAGGGACCGCTCGAGCGTTAAAACTTCCGCTCGAGCGTAAAGGCCAAAATCTGGGCATCACCTATTGGTATCTAAAATCAACCAACCTGTAACAGACCCGCCCAACACAACCTATACTTCAAATACAAAGAGATTAAAGGACTACAACAACCAATAAGTAATGACAGGATCCTCGGAACCTAAGTCCGGATACAATAATTTAAAGAGAAAAGACCGGGGTCGCTATACTTTTCGCCTGTGAAAATGACGTCAAAGGTGCTGTCATTTCCGATAAGGAACATGGGAGATATCTACAGTGACAGTAAAGAATAAGAGAAATGGTTGAGGGATGAAGAGGACTGAGATAGCAGAACAATGCAACAAAATGCGTAATATTTATTTTTCAACAGTTCTATAATGCATGTACAAATTGATGATAACAAAACCTTTCAAATCATAACTATGGCCAAAGGTTTGTGTATGTATGACATATTAATGTGAAAGAGCTAGAGTTTCGAGATAGATGCATTTATTAGATAGAGAAATATCACCAGAATGAATAGTGTTGAAATAGACAAAGAGAGTAGTGACGAGTTCAAGGATCTATTGCAGAGACACAAGAGTAGAGAGATGAAGAATCCAGTGAGAAAGAATAGTCAACGATGGTCATTCGATAATTTGAGCGAAATAGAGAAGTCTGAGTAAGAAATAGAGAGAGCTCTGGCACAACTAGGACAACTAGGACAAATAGGACAACTAGGACAAATCAAGGGAAAGAAAATAGAATAGAGAAAAAATGAAGAGAAGTTGGGGAAAAAAATTTAGGAGAAAATTTATTTAGTAGAACAAAATAAAAGCACATCATAGATAATTTTTTTCAACATATTTTTTATTAAAATTTAGTTAAATTATATATATATATATATATATATTAGTGTATATAGATATTTTAAAAAGTATATCGTTTGTATATTACTATTTCTATTATATTTAATGAAGATGCTATGACTAAAAATAAATCTAAAATAGAGATAGGTGATCAATTGCAATTGTCACTTATGGATGATACTTCAAAATTAATTGAGAGAGTTGAGAGTTCAGAGATAATGAGAGTTTGAGAGACAGATTTGTTTGTAAGAAATAAAATGAGAGAGGGGTGGTATTTATAGGACTTGTGAGAGAGGGGTTAATATATATATATATATATATATATATATATAAATAAAAAAATAAAATTCGCTGTTGGTGGAATTAACGGTTATATGATTGTTTTAATTTTTTTTTTTAAAGTTTTGACCGGTGCACTAACAGGGGGCAGGGAGCCATTGGGGTTGGGTCGGGCCATATGGGGAAAAAAAAATTGGGTCGAGCTCACGAGATAGGTCACACTCCATAACATACCAGAGTCGGGTCAGGCTCTAGAACACATAGCCTAGGGTCTTAGGTTGGGCTTAGGCTCAGGCCTAGTTAGGCCCACCAAGGGCGCGACTGGACTTGAGGTGTGCCGTGAGCTCATGGGCCAAATTTACACCCCCTATATGTGGGTAGTGGTTATGAGATATGTGATTAGTGGTTATGATATATGTGATGTTGGTTATGAGGCAAATGGTGTTGGTTATGAGATGTGGTTATGACATAAGTGGGTAAAGGTTATAAGATATATGATTAATGATGATTAGATATGTGATTTTGGTTATGGGTAGAGTGGTGTAGTTATAAGTCAAAGGGTGTTTGGTCATGAGATATGTGATTAGTGGTTATAAGATATGTAATGTTGGTTATGATCAAAGTGGTGTGGTTATGAGATATGTGATTAGTAGTTATGATATATGTGATGTTGGTTATGAGATATGTGGATAATGGTTATGAGATATTTGATTTGTGATTTTGGTTATGAGCAAAGTGGTGTCAAAGGGTGTTTGGTTATGCTATATGTGTTAGTGGTTATAAGATATGAGATATTGGTTATGATTAAAGTGGTGTGGTTATGAGCAAAATAGTTGTTAGTTATGAGATATGTGACTAGTGGTTATGAGATATGTGATGTTGGTTATGACTCAAAGAGGTTGGTTATGAGATATGTGATCAATAGTTATGAGATATGTGATATTGATTATGATCAAAGTGGTGTGGTTATGAGCAAAAGGGTGTTAGTTATGAGATATGTGACTAGTGGTTATGAGATACATGATGTTAGTTATGAAAAAAAAGGTGTTGGTTATGAGATATGTGACTAGTGGTTATGAGATATGTGATGTTGGTAATGACTAAAATGGGTTGGTTATGAGATGTGGTTTTGAGATATGTGATTATGGTTATAAAATATGTGATATTAGTTATGAACAAAATGGTGTGGGTTATGAGATGTGGTTATGAAATATGTGATATTAATTATGAACAAAATGGTGTTGATTATGAGATGTGATTATGACTAAGTTATGATGAATTTGATTATAGTTATGAAGAAATATGATTTTGGCTCATAACTATAAAAAGTGACCTACTTAGGAGGTCACTTTTAATGATGTGGCTCAATCTTAGCTATTGATTTTCTATATATCGTATATTTTTTAACAAAATGTCCTATAGACTTTTCCTTATATATACATGCACACAAAGATAAAGCTTCTCCCCCATCTCCATCTCTATTCCAATATAGATTCAATAAAATTTGGTGATTCGGCTGATATCTAGAGAAAAATACAACACAATATGTATACATATATATTCTTTAGTGTATAGTAGTATTCAAATCCCAGCCTTTCCAGTAATACCCAGCTGTTGATTTCTGCATTGTTTTTTTACCTTTTCCTCCATCTTCATTTGATTGTTCAAGCTGTCTTAATCTTAAGGTATCTCTCTATTCATTTTGCATGGCTAAACGTAGAATCCCTCTTTGGTACATCTCAAATTCTCAAAAACCTCTTCAATCGGTATGTTGTCCTGCAAATCAAATTCATATATCAAATTCACCAAAATCAAAACCCATCAAAGCACACCTTTACTGAATAAAAAACAACACAGAGTGTAAAAATCACAACAGAGTCAGATTCAGTACCAAATCAACAGCTTTCTTCTTGAGTGCCTCAATTAATTCATCTTTACTTCCCATCTCGGTCTCTTTTATTTCCACAACTACATAAAAATTAATTTTTTTTTAAAAAAAGTACAGGGAGAGAGATTATACAAACACAACTATGGCCCTGTTTGGTAGAGCTGTGGAAAAGTGATTATAGATTATAGCTTAACAGATTATAACTTAACAGATTATAGCTTATAGCTGTGAGTATAAGCTGTTAACCTATTTGGTGTAGCTGTGGGATTATAGATTTAAGTAGCAGAATAGTGTTTGGTAAATAAGCTGTAAAATAGCTTTTTGCTGTGTAATTGTCATTTTTGCCCTTATGAACAGGAAATTTGCAATTTTTGTCATTTTCTTCTCTTTAAATTTAAAAAAAGTTATTTCATTAATGGAAGTTGATTAATTAGTACCTAATTTGGTACATTTCATTACCTCAAATTTTTATTTATTTTTTTTGTAATAAAATATTGAGTTGACAAGAAAACAAAAAATGTCATTGCAATAAAAATACAATAAATTACTATTAAGGTAAGAAAAATAAAACTTCATACATATTTATAGAGCTCCTAATTTCGTTTGCAAATTGACATACAAATATTATGTCTCCTCACTTCCATCTCGTTGTCATCACATGCAACATCATTTCCATGGCCTGCTTGTTGAGACGAAGATCCTTCCTCTTCATTAGACACATAATCCATGAATCTATCATAAGAGTCAAATGCAATATCGCGGAGCTTACTTCATCGGATGAAATTATGAATTGCCATTGTTGCACAAACAAGTTTGACTTGGGTCGACCACTTGTAGTTTGGTGGGATATCCTTTATCATCGGCTATCTTGCTTTCCAAACCTCGAACGTTCTTTCTATTACACTTCTAAGTGATGAATGTGCTTGGTTGAATTTTTCTTGTGCATTTTGGGGGGGTTGACCATGTTCAAATTGAGCTAGATGATATCTCTCTCCTTTGTAAGGTCCAAGATATCCTTTCATGTTTAGATAACCAGCATCCACAAAGTAAAACTCATCTATTTTAAAATTTCAAAATGAAATTAAGTAAGCAATTATAAATGTAAAAATAAATATGAAGATGTGAGTGTGGTGCATCTATTGTAGCAATCAAATATAAAACAGTTACCTCCTTGTGGTTTTGGAAAATTAAAACTAGGATTCCTAATTGCATCTAAGAATATCCGAGTATCGTGTGCACTTCCTTCCTATCCTGGTAAGCAAAATGTGAAACACATATCAAAGTCACATGCGGCCATTATGTTTTGAGTCGCATATCCCTTTCTACCTATTAGACGAGCTTGCTTATCTGGAGATATATATGCTTTGATGTGTGTTTCGTCAATTGCTCCAATACAATCCTATTACATATAATGAATAAAAAAAAATTTAGCCACAGATTAGTAGAAATATCCTACCAACATTAATTATATGTAACAGCCAAGTTGCGCTTGTAGTTAATTATTTACCTTGAAATGAGGATAATATTTGCGTTTGCGTCGGATATATGGATGCACACCATTAGTCGGTTAAGGCCTTACCCAATCAATGGACATCATTGTAACAGCCTTTAACACCTTCTTGAAATATTTTGAAATAGTCTCGCCGGAATGTTGAAATCTTTCTTGGACATTTCTGTTTCGAATGTCACCGCCAACAATAAACAAAAATATTGTAATTTGCTCTTGAACCGAGACTTGTCGTTCAGTTTGAAGGCCATAATTTGTCTGTAACAAATTACACAATTGATAAAATACCTCTCTTTCCATTCAAAAATTTTCAAATATTCTTATCCGATTCCCTTCTTGTAATTCTACCATCCACATCCCTCTTGTTAAACAAGATGTCCTACATGATTTTTTTATCAAATAATTTGTTGCATATATCGCTGCAACTGTAGCCGCCGTAGCTAAGAGCATATTATTATTTTATTGGGTTTGCGATGTGCTGCCTTCATCGTTAGTATCTTCATCATCATGGTCATCATTCCATTGGTCTTCATCACTGCTACTCATCTTTAAGATGGTACTATGGCAGGCTACAACACTTTGCCAGGTTGCAATCCTTGAGCATGGCAAACATATTCAATAGCTATTCTCTGTCATGAGTGTGGTGGGTCATATGCACCAAGTATTTCAACATGGAGACGTAATCAGTAAGAAAACATATCAGAACAAATTTATAACAAATTTATAAATTTATAAAGTAAAACCCACGTGGTGTAACTATTCTTAATCCAAGCTATTTTAGAACAAATTTATAAAATAAAACCCAACAAATTTTTTACTTATTTGTGTAACCCATGCTTTGTTAAGTTCGTTCAAAACAATTCGCATTTCAGAAATAAATTTTGTAATGAATCAAGTTTAAAGCAAAATCACACAAACATTGGAGTGAATTTTCCTGCTCTTAGTAAGGTGCAACCCTGCCCGAGGACATTACGGAGATGGAAAAGATTTAGTGATCTTCATGAAATTCAAGCATGACACAAATGCAATTCAAGCAGGCAGCACTGTTATATACATATCCAATTCTAGCTGAGGAATGAAGTATTGAAGATGTGTTCCTATCTACTGATCCAAACAATGCCTGAATAATAATCAAGAACTAGAGAATCAAGGACCATGGGACTAGGAAGCAGTATTCCATCACAAAAATTCTGAACTTAAAACTTGTTGAATACATACTAACAAGCAGTATTCCATCAAAAAAAATTCCATGACTAAATATATAAGGCAACCTGTCATCCATTTATCCCAATTAAAGAAAACCATCATTCATATAAAGAAATATGTAAATACAAAAAATGAATTAGGTGAAAGATTAAAATGTAAAGCAAGAAAATTATACCTTCAACTTCAACAAAATTATATCTAGACAGATTCAAATGTGAAGGAAAAAAATGTAAAGCACAAAAAAGAATTGAGTAAACCAGTCACCTACATATACATATATATAATCTTCACTATTTACATGCCATTCATATTCAACTAACATTCAACAAGTCAACCATTCACCTACCATTCAACTGAAGAAAAGTCACCTACCCACCAACCATTCAACCATTTAACTAACAGTCCAACATAATATTAATAAAATTCGAAATAATGAGTCCATAATTAAAAGTCCAACATAGTCAATATTAATAAAAGGAAAATTAGGAAAATATTGCAACAGTCCACAATTAGTAAAATAAAAAGTCCAACAGAACAGTCCACAATTAATAATAAAAGTCGTAAGAACAACCGGGTAGTCCATAAATTAGCCGCGATAACCTGTGGTGGTCTTCTCCATCTCAATCTCCAACTTTAGAAACCTAAGCCGAACTTCATCCATAGGAAGAGTCATGAAGCACTCACGACGCTTGTCTCGTAAGAACAATCGGGCGGCCCACACATACAGTTCATCATCTGGGGACACACCAGGGATGTTTTCCAACTTCGCCAAACATTCTGCAATTGAAGGATATCTTGATGAGGTCTGTGTTGAAGTTGCTGAAGATGACTCAACCACATTGACTATACGATCAAGTATCTTGTTAATTAGAGCTACACCCGTAAATTTCTTTTGTGTCTTGCTCTTGGTTGATGAACCACCAGTGTTTGATGAACGCTTTTTGTTTAACTCAGAAGGATGAACCACCTCCAAATCATCATCATCATATTCAGCATCATGTGGGGTATGAAATTCCTCCACATTCCCATCAGTGTCAGGCATAACCTCTGAACTAGGAGTGTATGCCCATTCTCCAGTAGCAGCTGCATCTGAGAATAGTATGTCTAAGTCTTCACTAAATTGCAACGGCATACGCCAGAATTTAGCAGCATCAGGATACCTCTGCAACAATTACAAAGAAAAAACATTTACAAATATCAAAATTTGGTGTGTTTAAACAACAAAAACAAACAGAATATGTACATTAAGCAATTTAATTACCTCCAATTTCTTGGTCCACCACTCATCAGATGCAGATATAGCTCCAGTCAATGTATCACGGCCTAAGCCTGTCTCACTCCTTAACAGATTGTTCCACAAAAGCCAATCTTTTTTCAACACATCCTAATGGTTTTTCATTTGTATTCGTTGGTATGCTTTTCCAGTCATAGTTTTAAACGTAGTTATGACATTTTCCCATCCGACTCTATCTAAGTGTGTACAAGGTCTGTGTCCAACCTTCACTTGCTCAACATAAAGCTTAATAAAGATTTCATTTGATTTTGCATCCCAATGAGCCTTAACAGATGGTACTTGAGAGGATTTTCCCTTATTCTTCCTATTTTCAGATTGTGTTTCATCTTGGGTACTCATTCTATAAAAGAAAAAAAATTGTTTAACACATACTCATTCATCATTGGTTGCATTAAAACATAAGATTAGTACAAAATAACCATACATGGCAACTACAATAGAGGTCTCATCATTGGGTACACAACTTAGCAAAAAAACACATGATCTACAAGCCACCTACAATCATTTGAAGAGTAATGCAACTGACAGAACAATACAAATTGTGAGCAAACCCACAACAAGTTGCTTCATAAATGTTACGGATTGCTCAAGCATTTGGTTTTTCATTTGTAGTCCTACAGTCTCGATGTTTTGATTTTGATAAAGATTTGTCTCGTTCCTCTGCCTCTCTACCATCGTCACAGATTTTGGGGTACACCACCTCCAAAATTGACAATTTCTCTTCTCACAAATTACATACAGTTTTCCTTTTGATGGCTTCTCAGATTCGGTTACCTTTATGGCAACTCTTACACCACACTCACATTTCATAGGCTCGTACCTCAAATCCAAGGTCTCAGCACTGGAAGCATAGTTACTAGAGGGTGACATGCCTCTGCAGTAATTAGGAAGAATTGAATCCACATCCTCTAAAATTGATTGGAAACTTAAAGATGTTATACATGACTAACACTATTGTCCATGACCAACTATGTAAATAGAAACAGTTTTCATGCATTGGATTGAGTAACCCTTATTGGTACAATGAAAATATTTGCACACTTTGGCCTTGCAAAGACCAAAAAAAAAAAAAAAAAACAATTTGAAACTATTTTTGGTTCAGCTACACTTTGGACACTTTGGATTCAGCACAATTTCAAACTGTTAACGGTTCAGCAAACACATTAAAATAAAACATTTTCCTTTCCTCCATCATTCTCTTATGCAATAGAATTCAGCACATGGTCCCCCTTGAACAAAAAATTCATTCATCTTTCTATATCAGGGAAATTATAATATTCGTTCCTAAAGCATAAGGAGGTCTATGGTTAAGGGAAAAATAAGCAACTATGAAAAATTCAAATACATACATAGGCATAATGTTAAAAACCAAATAGTGGTATACACCACCTAATATCTTAACCCCTTTGACTATTTAAGTCATTTACTTTTATTGGAAATAGTCTTTCCTTAACAGAATATGGATGTTCATTAAATTTTCTCCATTTAGAACAAACAGTAATGATGGGATATTCAGAGAAAAATAATTTCAGAAAAATAATTTTCTCCATTTAAATTGGAACAACAGAGAATAATTTCAGAGAAAAATAACTTTAATTTACGAAAATTAACATTAATTTCAGAGTAAATAAAAGTTCAATTCACATTAAGATGTTATTTATGAAAATAAACTGAATGACAGAAAAATAAAATCAATATATAAATAACATTCTTGAACTTCAGTTGACACTTCACATACAGACACACACAATCTTCAGAGAAAAGAAGGGGGGGGGGGAAATAAGAAGAAGTTCCACATTGGGATATTCAGTCATATATCTTCAGATAAAGTAAACAGAGCATACATTTCTTCGAGAGATAGAGATGACAGATAAGGGAGAAGGCAAAGCCAAGGGCAAGATGGAAGAGGAAAATTCAGACGGAGAGGCCGCCTTCAACTCAAAACCAAAGGGTGAATCGAAGGAAGAACAGAGAGTGTGATCTATCTGTAAACCCTAGCTCAAATGTGTGTGTGTGCGTGTATATATATATATATATATATCACAAACAAAAGGCATGTACTCTTACCTTTTGTAGTGCAGATCTTGGAGAAATCTTCGACTTCGATCGGCTGATCTTGGAGAGATGTGGAGGATCCTCTTTCGTCGCCAAGGAAATGAGAAGACGAGAGTGAGGAAAGAAGTGAGCTAGGGCACGACGAAAGAGGGCTTATATAGTGGCATAACTGTAATTGTTGAAGTTTTGGAGGAGCATTTAAGTCATTTCATGCCCCTCCAAACAGCAGCGCGCTTAAGCAGAAATCTGTAAGCACCTCCGAAGCAGCTTCAAGGAATTGGCCGGAAATGACTTTTTTTAAGTTATAATTTGGTGCTTTAAGCTGTGCCAAACAGATCAGAATGACTTAAATTAAGTCATAAGTTGAAATAAGCTGAAATTAAGTTTCACCAAACAGGCACTATGTGTTCATCTACTCAAAATCTAGGGGCTTTTCCCAAATTAAGCCAACTTAGCAACTTAATTCCCAAACTAGGCCTAGTTTGGACGAAATTCCCAAACTAGGTTAAAGCGCTATTACAAACCACGCTTTCACTGTTCCTAGGACCTTCTCGCGAAAAATTTGTGAAATAGTAAAAGCGTGGTTACAAATCACGTTTTTAATTAAGAAAACGTGGTTACAAACCACGCTTTTAAAGAAATTTTTTTTTCCATCCATAAAACGTGGTTCCAAGCCACGCTTTGTGAATTTTTTTAAGAAAATGTGATTTAAAATCACGCTTTCAATGCACTCACGCACTCACTCTTCTCTTTTCTTCTCTTCTCTCTCTCTCTCTCTCTCTCTGACACACCCACCCACCAAACCACACACTCTCTCTCTGACACACACACACCAAACCACACTCTCTCTGACACACACACACACCAAACCACACACCAAATCAATATAATTTTTAATATATATAAATTTTATTTTATAAAATTAAGACCAATATTAAATATATATATATATATATATATATATAATAATTTATAATAGTAAATGATAATCAACTATATGAAATTAAGACCAATATTTTCAAATAATTTTTTTTTTCAAATAATCTTTTATTTCAATTAAATTTTTTTCAAATATTTTTTTTCCCAATTAAATTTTTTTTCAAATAATTTTTTTTTCAATTATTTTTTTTTTAAATTATTTTTTTTCAATTATAATATGTGTGATTCCATTGTTATAAATAATAAAAATAAATAAAAATATTTTTGGCCTAAACAAACATATTTTTTATTTTATGTTTTTAAAATTTTTTAAACATTTTGTTCAAACCAAACGCGTTTGTAGTTTATGTTTTTCTAAAAATAAACAAAAACCAGTTTATAAAATTTTTGTAAACTTAAACAAAAAACGTAAACATTACCAAACGGCTTGTCGTTTGGTAACACTTACGTTTTCAGTTTTCTGTTTATATTTACAAAAATTTAAAAAACTCAAATAAAAACTTGTTTGGTCAAATTTTTGATTTATAAATCAGTGATCTCAGTTTATAAATTTGGCCAAAAAATGAAAATACAAAAAATATGTTTTCGTTTTGAGTTTTGAGTTTTGAGTTTTGAGTTTTGAATTTTTTTTTTTTTTATCACCCACCACTAGCCACCACTTGCCACCACTACTCACCACCCACCTGCCACCACTACACCACCACCAGCCACCAACCACCTGCCACCACCACCACCATTACTATCACCCACATGCCATCCACCCGTCACCACCCACCACTCGCCACTACCATCCACCACTCGCCACGCACCTGCCACCACGATCCACCACCTGCCACCACCAGCCATCCATCACCACTAGCCACCTGTCACCCAGCCGCCACCACCACCCACCACCACCACTACCCACTTGCTACCACCTACCACCCGCCACCGTCACCCACCCACCCGCCACCACCACCACCACCACCACTATCACCACCATCACCCACCACTACCCACTTGCTACCACTTACCACCCACCACCGTCACCCACTCACCCGCCACCACCACCACTACCCACTTGCTACCACCTACCACCCGCCACCGTCACCCACCCACCCACCCGCCACCGCCACCACCCGCCACCACCAACCACTCGCTACCACCCACCACCGTCACCCACCTACCTACCCGCCACCGCCACCGCCACCACCCACCACTACCCGCCATCTGCCACCTAACTGCCACCACCACCCACCACCCACCACCACCAACCACTCACTACCACCCGCAATCCGCCACCCACCTGCCACCACCATCCACTACCCGCCACCACCACCACCATTAGGCACCGTCACCCACCCACCCACCACCACCACCACCCACCCGCCATCTGCCACCCACCACCCGTCACCGCTACCACCACCACCCACTCGTTACCACCCACCACCCACCCGCCACCACCCACCACCAGCAGCTACCCACCACCCACCATCACCACTTTCCACCACCGTCTTCCCCCGCCACTTGCCATTTCTCACTCTTTTTTATATTTTTAAATTTTTTTAAACATTTTATTAATTACTAAACGTGTTTATAGTTTATGTTTTTCTAAAAATAAACAAAAAATAAACAAAAATCAGTTTATAAAATTTTGGTAAATATAAACTGAAAACGTAAACGTTACCAAACACTAGAACGTTTACGTTTTTAGTTTATGTTTACAAAAATTTTATAAACAGGTTTTTGTTTATTTTTAGAAAAACATAAATTACAAACGCGTTTGGTTTGAACAAAATGCTTAAAAACATAAAATAAAAAATATGTTTATTCAGGACTAAAATATTTATATTTATTTTTATTATTTATGATAATGGGATCACACATATTATAATTGAAAAAAAATAATTAAAAAAAATAATTGAAAAAAAAAATTAATTGGGAAAAAAAAATTTGAAAAAAATTTAATTGAAATAAAAGATTAATTGAAAAAAAAATTAATAGAAAAAAAAATTAATTGAAAAAAAAAATTATTTGAAAATATTGGTCTTAATTTCATATAGTTGATTATTATTTGCTATTATAAATTATTATATATATATATATATATATATTAATATTGGTCTTAGTTTTATAAAATAAAATTTATATATATTAAAAATTATATTAGTTTGGTGTGTGTGTGTGTGTGTCTGAGAGAGAGAGAGAGAGAGAGAGAGAGAGAGAGAGAGAAGAGAAGAGAAGAGTGAGTGCTTGAGTGCATTGAAAGCGTAATTCTAAATCACGTTTTCTCAAAAAAATTTATAAAGCGTGGTTTGGAACTACGTTTTATGAAAAAAAAAATAAATCTTTAAAGGCGTGATTTGTAACCACGCTTTTACTATTTCACAAATTTTTCACGGGAGAGTCCTAGGAACACTGAAAGCGTGGTTTGTAATAGCGCTTTAGCCTAGTTTGGGAATTCCGTCCAAACTAGGCCTAGTTTGGGAATTAAGTTGCTAATTTGGCTTAATTTGGGAAAAGCTCCCAAAATCTAACTAGTAACCACCACAAACGAAATTAAAAAGAAGCAAAACAAGAGAAAATAGCGGAATTGAAGGACTAACCAAGCTAGAGTGTGAAATTCAAGTTCAAGCTCTGTTGAAGAAAAACATGATCTTGAAGAACACAAATCTTGGAAATTAGCAGAGTAGAAGAACAAATATAGAGGAATTCTCTCTCTCTCTCTAGCTCTATGAAGTTTCTCTCTCTAGGGTACGAATACGAAAGTGCGTCTATTTGTCCCAGCAATACCCAGTTAGAGGGATTCTACGTTTAGCCATGGTTGCTGCTATTCATTTTGTGTATTCCGGACGACCGGTGGGACAACCGGTCAGATGTCCGGCTACTTGTCCGGTGGGACACCTAAACCCAGAGTATTTTGGTGAAATTTGACCTAGCACCTCAGTTTGGTAAAAGTTTTGACCCATTCTCAATTTGATATCATTTTGGTGAAACCGTTGAAGAGATAAAAGTGATCTTTTTTCATCACATTTAAATATGGTGATCAATCTGATTCACCCATGGAGATGGTCTAATTTGTAATTTTAAATTTATTTAGTGATATGATAAAGAAGATTGAATATTGAATTGTGTGTGTTTGGTAACGTTTACGTTTTCAGTTTATATTTACAAAAATTTTATAAACTGGTTTTTGTTTATTTTTAGAAAAACATAAACTACAAACACGTTTGGTAATTAACAAAATGTTTAAAAAAATTTAAAAATATAAAAAAGAGTGAGAAATGGCAAGTGGTGGCAAGTGGCGGTGGAAGACGGTGGTGGAAAGTGGTGACGGTAGGTGGTGGGTAGCTGATGGTGGTGGGTGGTGGGTGGTGACGGGTGAGTGGGTGGTAGCGAGTAGGTGGTGGTGGTGGCAGGTGATGGGTGGTGGTGGCAGGTGGGTGGCGGGTGGTGGCTGGTGAAAGTGATGGGTGGGTGGGTGGGTGGGTGGGTGACGGTGGTGGGTGGCAACGAGTGGGTGGTGGTGCTGGGTGGTGGTGGCGGGTGGGTGGTGGATGGCGGGTGGTAGCGGTGGGTGGTGATAGTGGATGTGTAGGTGACGGTGGCGGGTGGTGGGTGGTGGTGGTGGCGGCAGGTGGGTGGCGGATGGCGGTTGGTGGTGGGTGGCGGCGGGTGGTGGTGGTAGTGGATGGGTGGGTAACGGTCGCGGGTGGTAGGTGGTAGCGAGTGGGTGGGTAACGGTGACGGGTGGTAGGTGGTACCGAGTGGGTGATGGTGGTGGTGGTGGGCGGTGGGTGGTGGTGGCGGGTGGGTGGTAGGTGGCTTGTAGTGGTGGTGGTGGTAAGTGGGTGGTGAGTGGTGGTGGCAAGTAGGTGGCGGGTGGTGGTGGCGGTGGCGGTGGTGGTGGTGGTGGCGAGGGGTAGGTGGTGGTAGCGAATGAGTGACAGGTGAGTGGTGGGTGGTGGTGGCGAATGGGTGGCAGGTGGGTGGTGGGTGGTGGGTGGTGAGTGGTAGTGGCAGGTGGTGGTAGGGAGTGGGGGGTGGGTGGTGGTGGCGGAAGACGGTGATGGAAAATGGTGGCGGGTGGTGGCTAGTGTTGGGTGGTAAAAAAAAAAAAACTGAAAACTTAGAACGGAAACACATTTTTTTTGTTTTCATTTTTTGGCCAAATTTATAAAGTAAGACCACTAATTTATAAATCAAAAATTTTACCAAACAAATTTTTTTTTGAGTTTTTTAAATTTTTATAAATATAAATAGAAAACTGAAAACGTAAGTGTTACCAAACGGTAATTAAAAATTCATAAATATCATTGTGGGTAAGATGGAATGAGTTTTTAAGAGTTCTAAATATTTTTCTAATTTATTTTATGTAAATGATTTTATTATGAAAGTTGGTAAATGTATCCATTTCGTTTTATTTTCACAATCTATTTTATGAAAAACTTAATATTTTTTGTACAAAAATAATGGGGCCAAACTCCACCGCACCAGCTAAGGATCTTCACATACAATTTTTTTGAATGAGTCTTCAGTATTCACATAGTTTTCTAGCCTAAGTATTTTCTTGATTTGCAATGTTTTGTGAAAATAACCACTCAGACAAAATATTTTTGATAAATTACAAATACATCTCTTGATATTTATTTAAAATAAAAATTAACCCTTATAGTTCTAAAAATTACAACCCGTCCTTTCAACTTTCTTATTGCATAAAATGACCCATTTTATTAATAAATTATTAAGTCAATTAATAATTTTTAATGGTATCAAAAATATATTTTAATTAACAATTCAAATAATTTTATTGTTGTATAGGAAAACAGATAGAAAATTTATTTATTTATTTTTTGTTAATTTTTTTAAATAAATTTTTTTGACAAGGAGATATTTGTAATTTTTAAAATTACGTGAAATAATTTGTATTATAAGCAAATTTGTAGATAAATATTATGTATCCATTGTTTACTTTTAGTCATTTAAAAAAATTGTTAGCACAATCTAATTTTATCAAGTGACTATTGATATTCAATCAACATAATTTTTTACAATGATGAAATACTCAATAAACCTTACACATTAAACGGTTCGAATCATTAATAAAAGTTCTGTGATGAACTCACAAAAGCCCAACAACGTCCTCCAATTAACTTTTTCAATTAGAGAGAAGCCCATCTCTAACTAACAAGAAAGGCCAAACGGACTTTTAAGCATGCCAAACAAAGGCTAACTTTCCTGATAATTGTTGAAAAAATATAGAGAGAAAAAAATACAGCGGAGACATAGAACGTAATAAAATAAAAAAAAATACATTTTCCCTCTTGAAAAGGTCTTATGTAAGTGTCCACGTGATAATTTTTATTATCAAATTTTATACCAAATTAGATTTGGGAGCACAAAAATAAGTCAACTTTTTTTGTTTTTTTTTGAATTTTTTCTGTCTTTTTTGAAAAAATTTAAAAAGCCAAAATAAGCCAAAAAAGTTTACTGTTTTTTTTTTTAATTCATAATTTTGTCTTTTCTGAACTTCTCTCCCTCTTTTTTTTTTTAATTTTATTTAATTTTATTTTTTTTATATTTGAATCTAGAAGCTTAAAAAAAAATAAAATAAATAAAATAAAAAACTAAAAACATAAATAAGCCAACAAACAAGTCCCAAAAAAATAAAAAAAAAACCCAAACACTATTTGAAAAATAAAGAACTGAAGCGAAATTGGATGAAAGTACAAGAGTGTAAAATAATTTTTCCTTAAAAATAACAGAAGTTCTGGAAGCATGAGAAGAGTGAGCAATAAATGAATAAGACAATTGAACCATAAGAAAGAAACAATTAAGCTCCCAAGATAAATGGTAACAAAACAAACTCCATATCCAATGCATTTCCCATTAAGACCAGCCAATTGACTGCCCTTGATTCATAAAACTCATCTCTATAAGTATCTAGAAAAACTGTACACAAAAACAAACAATGTATTAAGAAAATATATACTTAGATGGATCAAAATTCAGTCACATCCTCATGTCCTCATCTCCCCTTTCCAATTCTAGGCCATGTGAGCTCCACGCTTAAATTGGCTGAGCTTTTCTGCCTTGCTGGCATCGATGTCACCTTCCTCAACTTCGAGCACAACCACTGCCGCCTCCTTCGCTACACCGACGTTCGGTCTCATTTTGGGCCTTATATTAGGTTCAATTTTGAGACCATTCCTGATGCCCTTCCAGCAGACCACCCGCGTTCCGGTGATCGAGTCATGGAATTGTTTCACTCGATTAGGGTTGTGATGAAATCACAATTCCGAGATATACTGATCTCTGGCCTCTTGAATTATGAATTTAAGCGGCCGGTGACCTGCATTATAGTAGATGGGATCATGTGTTTCACTATTGATGTCGCGGGGGAGGTTGGAATCCCTATTATTTCTTTTCGTACGGTTGGTGCTAGCTGTTTTTGGACTTTTTCCAGTATTCCTAAACTCATTGAAACTGGCAAACTTCCCTTGGAGGTATAATGAATTATTCTATTTGCACAAAAAACTAACTACAAAATCGAACACACTTCTTTCAAGTGGTGTGCGACCCATAGACTTATCTTATATGAGAAGATTGTGTGGCTTTATAATGGAGTTGGGTGCAGTATATTGGGCATATTTTGATTATCTTAATCGTTATCTTTTTAAAATATATCAAGTAGAATATACTTATAAAAACTTAAGTTGATTAGATATCATTAGCTTACAGGTATATTCTACTCGATATATTCTAAAAAAAATGATTCGGATCAAACCTCGAAATGGGTCCAATATGCTGCACAACAATAACTGCTATATATAGTGCGGAATATCTACCCAAAATCCCATAATCAATTTATGTTTGCTTAAACTTTTTGACTTATAATATTTGGTCATGAAATTTTTCAACATTACTGAATGTCTAAAAAAAATAAAAAAGAATGTTACGTGGTCTACTAGATTATAATAAATTTAAGTGAAAATATCATTTTATCCCACAAACTTTCACATGTTTTTTATTTTGACTTTCAGACTTCGATAAATATCAATTTTACACTAAAATTTTTAAAATTTTGATTAATTTGGCCCATGCCGTCATATTCTGTCTACAATTAGACGGATTGTGCTGACGTGACACCAAAATTCATATAGACTTTCATTTTACCCCCAAATTATGCCTTAAAAATCAATTTGCCCCATTTTTTAAAAAAATTTAATAAATATTTTTTTATCTCAATAATGAAAAAAATAAATTTTAAATAATATATATTTTGCAAAAAAATAATAAAAGATATAAAAATCATCTTTTAGAATTATTTAGAGACTATGAAGTATGTGTATTTTGACAAGCAAGCCGTATCCGTACCGGGTACCTACTGAATTTTGGAATTGTCTTCCCACTCAATTTTGAAATTACTAGTTGATCAATTCTATTGAAATTAATTTGGATAATAAACTAGTTATAATTGCGTACGCACACAAACATAACATAGTCATGAAACTTTCTGCTCAATAAGTACGACTTAAAACGTTTGTTAAAAATTATTCACTGTGTTTGGTTTGAGTTTTCTAGATTAAGCTTTTTGAAAATTGACTTTTTTGGTTTTTTTTATTTTTTTGTTTTTAGTGAATATTTTTTAAATTTTAAACATTTTTTTTTTACTTTTTTAGATGCACCTTACTTAGATGTATCTAAAAAGTAAAAAAATTGTGAAAAAATATTTTAAAAAATTAATAAATACATAAAAATACAAAAAATGTACTGAATTCTTGTATTTTTTTTTTATATTTTTGGTATTTAGTGAATTTTTAAAAGATTTTTTTTACAATTTTTTTACTTTTTAGGTGTATTTATGTTAAGTGTGTCTAAAAAGTAAAAAAATATTAAAAAAATTCAGTAAAAACAAAAAAATACGGAAAATAAGAAAATAAAATTTTCTGAAAAGTGTTTTGGAAAACTGGAAACCAAGCAAGGTTTGTTTTTAATTTCGAATAAGACAAAAATTAATTAAATTTTTTAATTTGTTAAATCCAACATACAATTGAAAGTACAGGTATAAGATAAACTAAAATTAAATATTAAATAACTTACAAATCATATTTTAATTTTAAAATCTTGCTAAGCACAAAACTAAAAATAAAAAAGAAGTCTAATAAAAATATTTTATCTTTATAGTATAAGAAAATATTGTTTCGACTGAGATACAACATGGTTTGGGTATATAGGAGATATGTATGGGTATGCCAAAAATTTAGAAGGAAAAATTTGAGTACGTGTTTGTGTACCCGGTATGTATGTAGAAATATTATACGTCGATAAGTATCCGGTACGGGTATGACATGTTTATCCAAATATCCATGCTTCATAGTCTCAAAATAATTCTAAATGAGAATTTTTATATTTTTTATTATTTTTTTTGTAAAGTATATATTATTTAAAATTTAATTTTTTCATTATTGAGATAAAAAATTATTTATTAAATATTTAAATTTAATTGTTATATATTTGTGGGCCAAATTGATTTTTAAGGTATAGTTTGAGAGGTAAAATAAAATTCTAAATGAATTTTGGTACCACTTCAGCACATTCTGTCCAATTGTAGATGAAATGTGACGACAGTGGCTAAATTGATCAAAAATTTAAAACTTTGAGTATAAATTGATATTAATCGAAGTTTGGAGTCAAATTAAAAAACGTGTGATAATTTGGGGGACAAAATGACACTTCCTCTCAATTTAAATATAAACCATAGATTCAAATTATATGTAATTTTCGAGATGCATAATAATATTTTAAATAACTATTACTTACCCAAAAGATTTTAACAACTACATAATTTATTTGGTATTTATGTTCTATCTTAATTTATCAAAACTGTTAGAGATAACGAAAAAATGTATCATAAAAATATTTGGAAGCTATCGATCGGCCGGTCAAGTAGAAAAAGCTTCAGGATGATTTTTGCGAAAAAGTTTCTTCATTACAACAATGCGCCAACTGAAGCAGAAAGCAGAGCTCCACCCTAATACATTATCTATGATTCAACTTTAAGTTGAAAAGTTTTCAGTGATTTATTACATTGCTTGTTATGCAACTATAATTACTGCGTACATTGAAATTGTAGGAGATGATGACATGGACAGATCGCTCTCGGGCGTGTCCGGAATGGAGAGTTTCCTTCGCATTCGTGATCTCTCGAGCTGGCCTTATTTTGCGGCCAACAGGTGAACAGTAAGTAGGTTTGTCGGGGAGGTGTGGAGGCTTGGGATGGACATGAAAGACACTTGTGATAGACTTATAGTTGAGAAGATGATCAAGGATTTGATAGAGGTGAGGAAAGATGAGTTTGTGAGGTCAACTGATCGGATGGCAAAGATGGCCAGAAAATCTGTGACGGAAGGTGGGTCCTCCTATCGCAATTTGGACCGCACGATTGACGACAGAAAGTCCATGATTGATCGTTATAGTCTAACCCGTACAATATAAGGATTACAGAAACACAAGTGGTTGTATCTTTTATTTATATGTTCTTAACATATTAGGAGTAGTGAAAGTGGAACGTCTAATTGTTTCAGTTAGCATGGCAACTTGATGGGTATTGAGCTTAATTTGTCTAGAGCACAATGGATATATGGGTTTGGTATTTGCTCAAAATTCAAAAGTGCATGAATTATTTTTTTGGAAAATGGGGGAGACCCCAGCACCCCCAGTGGATGCTGATTGGTCCAAATTTTTTTTTTTCCCTTTCTCTCTTTACCCTTCACGTGTATGTGAGGTTGGTGGGAGTCACCCCTACAGAGGTCTGCAGCAGTGTTCTTATTTTTCTAATATGATTAAAAAACATATTTTGCACTCTATGTTTCTTTTATTGTCAAGTAAGTTACACTGTCAGTCTCAGTTTTTTTATTTTTTATTTTATTTTATTTATTTTACATTTCTAAATTTTTGATATATAAGATAGCAGATTAAATTTGTTTTAGATAAGTGATTTTTTAGTAGAAATTGATTGGCATATTCACGTAGAAGCAGGGTCAAAACCCACATTAGCTAAAAAGGGCGGCCCTGAATTTTAAGGGGTCTTAGGTGGGCCCCTTCTATTTATTTCTTACTATTAAGAAATTTAGCTTTCCATTGAGATTGAATAAATTTTTTTTTTTTTTTCCTTTTTGATCTTTTTTTTAGACCTATAATTATACTTACTAAGAGACATGACTTGACAATAAAAAATCCACACAAATTCATAATAACTGACATCTAAAATAACAAGTTTTCATAAATTAGAGCATAACAAAGATTTGCGATTTCCATTGAAGCACCAAACCAATGAAAAATAGCAACAAGCATAGAATTAGAATTGCTTTATTGCATACCCGTATAAGCATATGTAACAATAAATTGAATTCATGGACCAAACAACACAACACAAATTAGGACAACAAATATAATTAGGGCTAACTGAGGGCAGCAACTACAACAGTGAAAAGTCATAATTAACAGTGCTAAGTAGCTTAAATAATTATAGCCCTAGCTGATAATTAGGGCCAAACAATTTTATCCTCAAATAAATTAGGACTCACATATGGGAACAAAAATTAGGGCTAACAGTATCTTCAATCCTTTACATTTTCTTTTAAATTTGATGAAAAAGTACTCAAAAATCATGGGTGTGAGACCATATGAGAGTCACATGGTGTGGATCCGATACTCATGTGAAATATTGATAAAACATTTAGGGTTCCTAACATTTTCGTTTCATCATATGTTCATCAAATTAAGAGGGGGTCATTTTATTCATCAAATTGAGGACTCATCAAATTATTCATGAAATTTAAATTTGATAAAAATTTTAAAAGATGAAACATTGGAGATATTTTTTTTTTCCATCAAATTTGATGGAAAAAAAAATTTGGGATAAGAAAAGAATTTTTAAAAATATTTTGATGAAAAATTGATAAAAATTGAAATAGTTCATATCAAATCAAGCTTTTTAGTTAAATTAATCAAATTAGATAGAAAAATTAGGAATTCCATTAAAATTTGATAAACAAATAAAAAGAGAGGAAGAAGAACTCACAGATTGATTTTGCAGGACAGCTGATTCTTGTCGCCGGAGCCGGACAATGTTTGTTTTCTCGCTACCACCGATTGAGAATAAGACAGTGAAGAGAAGAATTTTGGGAAAATTACCAAGAAGTCTCCTTTGAAAAACATGTAATCTATTTAGTCCCAAAACTTTTTGTTTGTACCTAAAAGTCCAATAACGTTATTCTTCTTCTCTGCCTTTCTTCTTCTTCTCTTTGTGATTTCCAACGATCGTTGACGGGTAACCATATCTTGCTTCTTCTCTTTCTCTTTCTCTTTCTGATATATAGTCATCGGCGACCAACGACTACCATTGATTGGGATTCACCGGCAACCACCGACCGCCGACTCTTTACCTCACCGACGGTAAAGAAGATATGTTTCCGACGAAGAAGATGAAGAAGATGAGTAGATCTACTTAGATTTGGAGTAGATCTACTCAGATCTGATGTAGATCTGATGTAGTACATTAGATCTGAGTAGATCTACATCAAATCCAACTAGATCTAAACAAAAAATAGTTGCTGGAGTACAATTATCTCTCTATATTCGCCTTTCCCCTTCGATCTCTTATTTTTTTTACATTTTCTCTGCTATACACTTCTCTTTTTCTGTTCTAATAGAGAAAATTTTCAAATTCTGAACAAGTAGTTTTTGAGTTTTAGTTATAGGCGGTGAAAACTGTAAAATTTTGCAGTTTCAAAATTTTTTTGGTGCTGGAATGAATCATGGTTTAAAACTGTAAAATTTCGCAGTTTCAAATTTTTTTGGTGCTGGAATGAATCATGGTATAAAACTGTAAAATTTTGCAGTTTCAAATTTTTTTTGGTGCTGGAATGAATCATGGTTTAAAACTGTAAAATTTTGCAATTTCAAATTTTTTTGGTGCTGGAATGAATCATGGTATAAAACTGTAAAATTTTACAGTTTCCTAACATTCTTTAGAACTGTACAGTTCCATAACATGTTTTTCAGTTTGATTAATAAGGATAAATGCTTAATAAATTTTTGCTTTGAAACTGTAACATTTTACAGTTTCAAAACTTATTTTTCAGTTTGATTAATATTGGAGATTATTTGCTTAAATTTTACAAAAATTGAAAAATAACATATGTTTTTTTCATTGTTTCTATTTTTTGTGGTTTCATTTTTTTTCCTTGTAGTTTATCAATATTTAGCACATTTTATTATGTTTTTTCGTCCTAATTTCTTCATTTATTCTTTTTTTTTTTCTGGCAATATTCTAAACATTCCGGTGAGTCTCCAGTGATGTTCTTAACGTCCAATGAACGTTCTGAACATTCCGGCGACTTCCATTAACGTTCTTAACATTCCGGCGACTTCCCGGTGATGTTGAACATTCTGACGAGTCTCCAGCGATTGTTTGATGGAAGTCCGACGGTAGTAAGATGTAACAGTGTCTGTAAATTAAAAAAAAAAAAAAGGATTTTTTGGGAACAATTAAAAATGTATAGGACTAATTGGTGCAAGTGATTTGTTTGAAGATTAGCTGGGTCTTGAACTTTGTACATGGGACTTATTAGTAAGTTCCCCAAGAATTTTTTTGATATATTGGGCCACAGAGATTGGGCCTTTTGTATATTTAGGGTAAATTATTAATATGTCTTAATAGTTAAATTTAATCCCTATCAAATCATATTGAAAATAAATCATATTAAAATTGTTATTAAAAATAATTTTTTGTGACGATTTCTTGAATATGTCGTTAAAAATTGACAATTAGTGACTTTTTTTTTGTCATGATTTTTATAAATTGTAACTAAAATTTATAATTAGTGATTTTTTTGTGATGGATTTTTCAAATTGTCGCTAAAAGTTAAAAATTAATAACATTTTTTTTGACTATTTTTTTAAACTGTTGCCAAAATTTATAGTTAGTGACATTTTTATGATAAAATTTTTAAACTGTTGCTAAAAACTAATAATTAATGAATTTTTAAATAATATTTGATAAAAAATGCTGTTACTTATCTTAAGATTTATTGAATAATAAACTAAGATTTACACGTTAATCTCCTATATTTAAGAGTATACTAGAATAAAGAATTTGAGAGCTCTTTTGGCCCCGTTTGGTGTAGCAGTTAAAACAGATTATAGATTATAACTTATCATATTATAGATTATGATTTTAATCAGAAACTGTTAATCTGTTTGGTGTAACTATTGGATTATAGATTTATGTTGCTGAGTAGTGTTTGTTAATATGCTGTGAAGTAATTTTTTCAATTAATTTTTATTTTTTGTTATTCATTACTTGTCTACATTTTTCATAAAAAATAACAATAATAATCTATAGTCTATTTGGGTCTTTTTCTATTTTTAAAAAAATAAAAAAATAAAAAAATTTAAGAGTATAATCGTAAATTAACATGACCAAAGCAAAAACTGATAATCAGAAGTAAGGGGTGAGAAGCTTCTCAGAATCAGCTTTTGAGTTAAAATAAGTTATTAGAATCAGAAACTGTTTAAAATAAATTTAACCAAATAATCTAAAAAAACTTTTTTCAAACTAAAAATTATAAATTAGGTCGAAAAAGCCCAAACAAACAACCCCATTTTCAATCAAAATTTGGGACCCGGCCTAAGCCTTTGTTGTTGTGCTCAGGGCCAGGCTTGCTGGCTAAAGATTTCTGATACCCAATTTAGGTGTACGAGCTGAAGAATTTTCTTCATTGCAAAGGTGACACTCTCTCACACTCTCTCTCACTCAAAATAAAAAATAAAAACAAATATAACTAAAAAAATATAAAAAAATTTGTTAAAGACAAAAAAAAAAAAAATGAAAATATACTGATTCAAACGCCTGTATTGTCAATTTTGAAATGAAAAATTTACTATTATTTTTTTTCATCTTTAGTTAACTTTTTTCTTTTTTTTTTAGTTAAATTTGTTTTTTATTTTTTTAGCTGCATCTATAATGTAATAATGTTTATGAATAAATTTTAAAAAAAAAGTTCACTAAAGACTAAAAACAAATTCCATTTATTTTTATTTTTTATTTTTTACTTTTTTAGTGAATTTTTTATATCACATATGGAACTGATGTGTTAGTGATGTGACAAATTTTGTTACTTTTTTGGATGGAAGTTAGTCTAGAAATAAAATGGAAATGGTTGCAAATATGAAGGGCCAAAGTAGAAAGGATTACGAACATGAATGGTCAAAGTGGAAAAAATCAAACTTAAATGGCCAAAGTAGGAAGGATTGCAAACATGAAGGATCAAAGTGGGAAGGATTGGAAATACAAAGGGCCAAAGTGGGAAAATCAAATTTAAAGGGCCAAAGTGAGAAATGAGTGAAACTTTAGGGGGGCAAAGTGTAATTTATCCTAACATTTTTGATAGTGTTACATGTATCAATTAGTGTACACACTAGTGTTATGATATTATTATTGACCACATTTATTATACAAAGTTATAAATACCCAAAATCATACCAATGATACCACATCATCTATTAATACACTAGTGTGTACATTAATTAGTACATATAATATTATTCTAACATTTTTAGTAAGATTATTAGTATGTGTAGTTTTTTTTATGCTTGAACACAAAATTGTAGACCTCAAGCCTTCCAACAATTACAACATCATTAAAAGTTTAGTGATTTGAATCTTCTCACTTGCCTGAGACTTGTTTCCCGTATTTTTATTTAAGATTTCTCTCCTCATTTTGAGAATTATGTTGTATTAATTAAGTGTTATATTTGATTTGTAATATCATAAATTAATTATAAAAAATATATCTTAGCATAGGATGCTAAGCTTCTATTTACATAACAAATATTTCTTTTTACACCCACATTTTATCCCTATTTAAAAATTTTCCAGCCTCCCATGTTCCCATCTTTATAATAACAAAACACAATCCAACATCCACAATCTCATGAAAAATATTACAGAATCATACTATAAAATATATTCATAACATATTATTCCAAATAGAAATTTGTACCCATTCAAAGAATAACAACTATTTTAATTATATTTAATGATAGGTAGTAAGTATCTTATTCAAAGATCAAGATTACCCAGGCCTTTGGAGCTATAAGATTTTATTTTTTCTCCTCAAATTTCCAAACTCGAATTACATTGCCATGATTTAACAATATTTATGTGGAATAAAGCACTAGCCACAAAGCCAATCATAACCCATTCTGATAAGTAAGTCCTCAGATCAACAGAGAAATGACGGTTACGTTTGACTATGGATAAGTCCTCAGGTCAACCGATAAATGAAGGTCACGTTTGACTCTGATATTATTTATAGAACCAGTGAAAACAACACCCAACTTTTTCAACTTAGAGCCATAACTAATCCCAGCTTCATTTTCTATCCCATGAGTTATATCATTGTACCATACTCTAGTAACATTAGACTTAATAGAGATGATATCGATACCAACGTGAGTGATTGGGGTGACATTTAGTGGCTCCCAAACATTCCGATAGGTATCAAACTCCACGGCGACAAATGGGCTAGCGGTGTTCGCTGTTGACGTGAATGCCTTCAGAGGAGATGCAAGCGTCTCCGTAGATTGTTATTTGGACATTGGGATGTTGGGAACTAATAAGAAATGAGAAAATAATATTTCATTCACCACACGTTTGATATTTAGGCCTACACTTATTTATAGTTCATACAAGAGAGTTGGTTAAGAATTTGTTACAACAAATTCTAACTAACTGAACAAACTCTAAACTAACAAAACAAACTCTAAACTAACAGATACTAACTGAACCTACACTGTGGCTGTTGTGACTTCAACTGCTGATGCTACATATTCTGTTGATGCATATGCATATTCTATTGATGTTGCTGCATACTCTGGTTCTCATCAGTCATATGCATATTCTGTTGATGTTGCTGCATACTTTGGTTCTCATCAGTCCCCCTCAAGATGATGGGGCTAGGAACTAAGCGAGCCTTGTAACGAGCAATGGTACCATCTGAATTTTTTTTAATACGAAACACCCACTTGCAACCAATAGCAGATTTGGTAGAAGAAGGAGGAACAAGAGTCCAAGTACCTTGTTTATGGAGAGCTTGAAACTCCTCATTCATAGCATTAAGCCATATAGGAGAAGTTAAAGCTTGAGAAGCATTCTGAGGCTCAGTACAAGTAAGATCAACTGGAGGAGTGTGAGTAAGATGACAAGAAGGAGCTGCAAGGTGCTAAGAAAGAGAAGAAGCTTTGGACCGAGTAGTCATAGGGTGAGTATTACAAGAAGTAGAGTGAGAAGGAAGAGGTGGCAGGTGAATAGAAATGGATTCAATAGGAATATAAGAAGAAATAGGAACAACAGTAGAAGCATTAGGAATAGCAGAAGTAGCAGGTGCTGTAGGGACTGCAGGAAGCACAGCAGCAGGTGTTGTAGGAACAGAACTGGTAGAAGGAGCAGAAAAAGATGAAGAAAGGACAGGCGGGTGAGGTTTGGTAGAGGTGGTAGACTGAGAAGAAGTCCAGAAAAATGATGTAAGATTAGGTAGAGTAGGAGGAGTAGGTGTATGAGTAGCAAATGGGAAGCAAGACGCATTGAATAAGACATGTCTAGACAAAAATATTTTTCCAGTAGAAGGATCCAAACACCGGTAACCTTTAGTGGAAGGATGGTAGCCTAAGAAAACACAAGGTGAAGATCTTGGTTGAAGTTTATGATCAATATAAGGTCGAAGCCATGGAAAACATTGGCAACCAAAGACTTTGAAAAATTCATAATCTGGAAGAGCATGAAAGAGTAACTGAAAAGGTGATTTATGACGAAGAGACAAGCTAGGCATCCTATTTATAAGAAACACAGCTGTAGCTAGAGCTTCAAACCAGTAGGTAAGAGGCATGCTAGAGTGATACATTAGTGCAATAGCTGTTTCAACAATGTGTTGATGTTTTCTCTC
Organism: Camellia sinensis; assembly: GCF_055761805.1. Lineage (NCBI taxonomy): Eukaryota > Viridiplantae > Streptophyta > Magnoliopsida > Ericales > Theaceae > Camellia > Camellia sinensis. Next base: position 46,214,936 of record NC_138962.1, on the reverse strand, counting down.
TGCATTGCCATTTTGTTCTGGAGTATAAGGACAAGTGAGATGATGGAGAATACCATTTTCAGCAAGATATCTATCCATTTGATGATTAACAAACTCAGTTCCATTATCAGTTCTGAGAATTTTCAAGACTGTATCAAATTGTTTTTCCACATAAGCTTTAAACAAAAGAAAGGTGGAAAAAACTTCACTCTTAACATAAAGAGGATAGATCCAAGTAAATCTTGTGAAATCATCAACAAACAAAAGATAGTATTTATAACCATTGAGAGAGGCATTAAATGGTCCCCAAACATCACTATGCACAAGAGAAAAAGGCTTATTAACAGTAGAAGTAGACAACTTGAAAGGCAACCTATGTATCTTAGCAACATTACAAGAAGTGCAAGCTAATGAATTACAATCTTTATTTGATAGGGGTCCAGGTAAGTATTGAAGAAGTTGATGAAATGTTAGTGCGGAAGGATGACCAAGTCTTTGATGCCAGGTAGACACAGAGACTTGTGATTTTGCTTGAGCAACATAAGCTTGAGGAATCAGGGAAGAGGATGAATCAGCAAAATGGTAGAGTCCATGAATATTAGGTCTTTTTATGCAGAACCTTGTTCGTATGCTTGTCCTGAACCACAAATGAGTTAGAATCAAATGTAACTGAACAATGATTATCCTTGGTGAGTTGATGAACAGACAAAAGATTAGAAGAAATGTTAGGCACATGAAGAAGATTATTAAGAGAAAAGGAATACTGAGGAGTAGGAAGTAATCCCTTACCAATGTGTTGAATGGGAACAGTCTGACCATTACCAACAGTGACTTGGTCTGAGCCTTGGTAAGGTTGAAAGAGTTGAAGATTAGCCAAATCATTGGTGATATGATTGGTTGCAGCAGAGTCTATGTACCACGGAGTGGATGAAGTAGATGGAGTAAAAGAGTTATTAGAAGAAGACTGATTTGCAGTGGCAGAGTAAGCATGAGGTGGAAAAGACTGAGAATTAGATGGAGCATAAGCCTAATGAGGCTGATAGGTGGAATCCATACGAAACCAACAATCAAAAGAACTATGGTTATGACCTCCACAGATTTGACAACCAGAGTAAGAATAATAAGTATTGCCCGAATGACTATCATGTCTGTTATCATATCTCCTTGATTGTCCTCCATATCGACCTCCTCTGCGATACCTTCCATTTCCTCTGTATCTTCCTCTTCTATTGCCACGAAATTGATATCTACCTCTATGGATAGATGAATATCCTCTAGTAGATGAAGGATATGAAGCAGATCCAGATGCACAGTCAGTAGTGACAGCACAGGCCATTGGTAAATCACTCATAAGTACATGTTTAGTTTTATTTTCTACATGGATTGCTTCAGAACACAGCAGTGAACTCAAGTCTGTCATAGTAATCGCCTCTGCTCTGGCACGAATAGTAGTTTTCAAAGCTGCATATTCATCTGGTAATCCGTTGAGTGTTATCAGAACCAAATCTTCATCTTCAACCGTAGCTGATACAGGACTAAGTTGATCTGCAATATTGTGAATTTGAGTCAAATATTCCTCCATTCAGAGACCTTTCTTGGTGATTGATTGAAGTTTATTCTTCAATTGATGTATGTGAGATCGAGAGAATGAGGTAAATCTCTTCTCTAAAGTACTCCAAACTTGAGCACAGTGTTGACAATGAAGAACTGTGGAGAACACAGAAGAGGAGAGAGTTGCAGTAATGCAACTTAACAAATGTGCATCAATGATCTTCCATCTTGCAAACTCTGGATTTTCAATTACTTTTCCAAATAGATCAAGGATCTGTGGAGCTGGACATGGAATCACTCCAGTTACAAAATCAAACAACTTTGTGGCTCTAAGCACATTCTGAAGCTGATGTTTCCAGATAAGAAAATTGGAAGAATCAAGTTTCACTGTTACTAGAGACTGAAAATTTGAAATCAGTAAACTAAGATTTGGTGGTAGAGAAGATGATGAAACTGCCATGACTAAATCTTGCTCGTGAGAGTTGTTTGGCTCTGATACCATAATAAGAAATGAGAAAATAATATTTCATTCACCACACGTTTGATATTTAGGCCTACACCTATTTATAGTTCATACAAGAGAGTTGGTTAAGAATTTGTTACAACAAATTCTAACTAACTGAACAAACTCTAAACTAACAAAACAAACTCTAAACTAACAGATACTAACTGAACCTACACTGTGGCTGTTGTGACTTCAACTGCTGATGCTGCATATTCTGTTGATTCATATGCATATTCTGTTGATGTTGCTGCATACTCTGGTTCTCATCAGTCATATGCATATTCTGTTGATGTTGCTGCATACTCTGGTTCTCATCAGGAACCGATGTTGGTCAGGTTGAAGCTCAGTGCAGTTGCCCAAGGAACTGCAACAAAGATCTAAAATGTAAAAATTGAGAGACAATAAAGAAGAATATGTGATTGGAAGGCCATTGTTGTGATGAGGAAATTTTATGGAATTGGAAGCATGTAGTTTGACTGGCATATAAATAGTTGTTTCAAAATCTCGTGATATGTTGATTTATTAGTGTCTTTTTGTACCTTTCATTTAATTGCTGATGAATTTTTTCTACTATGTTCTTAATTTCACCAACTATTTCTCTCTGTCCATTTTTTCCCAATCCTATCATCGCTAGACTACTCCACTCCTTTTTTATTTATGGAAAGCCTATGAACTCAAAAAAATAAAACAAAAAATTTATTTAAAATTTTAAATATGCAATATAAATTTAAATTTTTTGTTATGATTCATAAATGAATCTTGATCTTGAGAATATAAATTCTAGATAATTTTTTGGCATGTTTAATTTTTATTCCCAACAATCCAAAGTAATATGCAGTAAAAGCCCCCACAACCACCACCCCCCCCCCCCCCCCCCCCCCCCCCCCCACAACTAAAGGTGGCTTTTTCTATGTTTAGCTATGACGCAACTTTGGTGTTCATCTGATGATGCAACATGCATGGTCATATAACTTTTGAGAGAAAGGGCAAAAAAGGGCTGGATTTGGAATTGCGTAAAATTTGATGGTCAATTTTGGGAATTTGCCCTTTTTAGTTTTGAAATTTCAATTACTCTAAGCACGGATCTAGAAATTTGATTCCGTAAAATCTATCATGATTGTGGAAGCATATATTAATAGTTTCTTTATTTTATTACAATATTTTATTATTGATAATTTTCATTATATGTTCTTATTTCTGTATTGCTCATTATGAAACTGTCAATTCTGATTGTTTCCTATTTAAGTTAGGTCGGTCTTTGCTTATAAATAATGGATATAAGTCTTAGGGCTCTTTAGTTTTTGAGAATTAATATATTTTGAGTTTTGTACTCTTTTGTTCCAACTTTGGATGTCTTTGTGAATCAACCATTATTAAGTCTTTATTCTTAATATTCTTTGTGAATTAACGAATCTATAGAGAAATTTTGTTTATGATATTGAGTTGTGATCAACAAATTCTAAGATTGTTACTATTTTATGTTTCGCGTTGCATTGCCATCTTAGCACTTTTGTTGATGTAAATAAATAAATATTTCTTGATTAATTTGTTTTATACCAAAAGTCCCTCAAATAAGTTGTATCTTGTGAGAAATCTAATTCAAACAAATTTACTGCTTAAGGTTCTTTTATTACAGCAGACCTCACCTCACTTGGGCTATAACTGGGGTAATTTATGTACTTATCATTTAATTGATGAATTTTATTGGTTGCCGCTCCCACCGGCGTTTTTAATTTCACCACCTCCTCTCTATGCAGTAAAATCTCCACACTTGCTATTGTGGCAATTGTTTGACTTGTTAGTCAATTAAAATGTCTCTCCCCACACTAATTAAGCAGGCTTTGGTTGAATTAAAATTTTCCAGCCTCCTCTGATCCCATCTTCTCAATTACACAATACAATTCAACATACACAATCTAATAAAATATTACAGAATTATATTATAAGATGCATCCATCACATATTATTCCAAATAGAAATGTATATCCATCCAAGGAATAATAACAATTATTCCAATTATTCACTGATAGCTGGTAAATACCTTACTCAAGTCCAAGATTATCTTATGCTCTTAGAGCTATAACATTTACTTTTTTTTTCTCAAATTTAAAAATTTGAATTAAATTTCCACGCCTTAATAATATTTTTTTCAATAAACGCACCAGTTCCAGCCGAAAAATCGATTGTAACACATTCTGACAAGTGGTTCTTTAGATCAACCTTGAAAGAAAGGTCTTGTCTGACTATGGCATTATTGATAGTGCTAGTGACAACAACACTCAAATTTTTTCGGCTTAGAGCGATAACTAATCACAGCTTGATTTTCTATCCCATGAGCTATGTCATTGTACCATACTTCACATTAGACTGAATACAGTTGATATTGATTCCAAGATGAGTAACAGGAGTGATGCTTTGTGGATCCCAAGAATTCTGAAAGGTGTCAAACTCCACAACGACAAATGGGCTAGTGGCTTCCAATGTCGACGGATCGATTGCAAGCCCAATGGCACCGCCTGTAGTGGTGTCTGCGGTGCTGCTAGAATCGGAAGGTTCAAGGAAGAATGCAAGCCCATCTCCGAAAGTTGAACTTCCATCCGAATCAATCACGAAGGAGAAATAGGTGGTGAAGTCGTTCAACTTGCCGAATAACACTGTCATAGAGGTGAAGCGGTTTGATGTAGGTAGCTTTGCCGGCTTTGTAATTTAAGTTGGTATCGTACTTGTCAGCTGCGAGGTGGACGCCATTGGAGGAGATGTAAGAGTCTCCATTGGTGGTTATGTCAACGTTGAGATTTTTGGGACCAATTTCGGCGATATTGAAGTTTAGTGCAGTTGCACAAGGAGTTGCGAGAAGAATGTAAAATGTGATAATTGAGAGACAAGAAAGCTGAATGTGTGATTGGAAAGCCATTGTTGTGAACTTGTGATGGAGAATTTATGGGATTGGAAGTATGTTGATGAGGAAAAGCGTATTCAATTTGGGGTATAAATAGGTAGATTATTGTTTGAAATCTTGTGATTTGGTCAAAGTGGGTGCTCCCTGTTTTTGAACGAGGAAGCCGGTGTGATCATCTAATAATCCATGCACGGAGATAGATGGATAAATTACACTGACATTCTTGAGGTTGGCTCTTGCCTTTTTTTTTTTTTTTTTTGAGTTAAAAAATTAAAAAGTCATTAAAAAGACTAAAAAGTTAATAATTTATACCAAAAGGTTAAAAATTCTTTTTTTTCCTCTTTTTGTTGTTCATTTTTTTCATAAAAAGTCAAAAAATTATTCCAAACATACTATTTTTTTTTAACTTATATTTTAACGAAATAGCCAAAAAAGTACTAAATTAGCCTGTTCCCAAACAAGACTAATAAGGATCCTTAGAAATTTTATTTCTACACATTATTTCCACTCTGTATACGTCTTTCTCAATTTATATACCTAAAAATATAATAAATATTTTATCCATATTTAGTTTGTATTTGTGAAATAATTTTGAGAAGTAATTTTTTAAAAAAAGTTTACAAAATTTGAAAATTTATTTGGTTGCATATTTTAAGATAGTTTTAGGTTACGTTTGTTTGGTGGATTATGTTGGATGTGATTGCTAGTGAGAGGATGGTTGCTGAATAGATTGTTAATGTGAAAATTGTTAGTGAGAGGATTAAGTAAAAGTGTGTTTGTTTTGATAATAATATGAGAGATGGTTAGTGATGGAATTATTAAATTATTTTCATATAAAATAAATAAATAAAATTATTTCTATATTAAAAAAAACTAAAACAAATATTAAAACAAACAGGTGCACTTGATAAAAAAAATCAAAAAAAATAATTTTTATGTAAAATAGATTCAATCCGCTCATTATTTTTCTAATCCCACTTAAAACCCAATTAAGCTAATTCCCCTACTAAGGAGAATTACTAAACCCCTCGAACTATCAATCCTTCCTTCCAAATCATCACCAAACACGCTGTGAGTAGGACCCACATCCATAGCAATTCAATCCCTTCTCCCACACTGGTAAACAAATATGGCTTTAGAGTTTGGAGTTTGGACTAACTTTAATTTTTTTTATTTATTTATAGTTGAATAGATGGGTATGAAAAAAATAAAAATAAATAATTGATTGATGTGTAGGATGTGGGAGAAAGAGAGGGGAGAGAGAAAAAATAATTAATTGATAAGTAGAGAAAAGTGATTTTGAAATTTTTTTTTTTTTCAAAATTTTTCAACCAAACAAATTTTTGAGATCTTTTCTCTAAAATTGTATCTTCCGATACAAACCAAACAAGGCCTTAATTTTTTTTCAGTCCGCACACTTTTTATTCCAAATATGTCCTAATTGTAAAATTGTAAACACATCTTGTACACACCCAAAACATAGTGCACACACTTAATCCTGAACAATGTACACACTCAAACATGGTGCCGTTACTATCCAAAATAAATAAATAAATGAATAAAACTTGGTGCCGTTTGTACATTGTTGAAGGTTGAAAAAGTGCAGCTTGTTTTTAATTCAATCTTCCCTATTGTAGCACTCCATTCAATATCATTCTAGGTTTGTTTTAATTCAATAAATATATTAATTTTCTCAAATTAGTTTACTCATTTTCGTAGTTTTTCATATGCTTGTGTAAAGTTTTACAATTTTTTTTACAAATTTCAATCGTTTTTTGAATTAGGTTGACAATGTCCAAAAAAATAATAGGTCAGCTCGAAAAGACAGTGAAATTGATAATTGATAATTTTAATTTGGTTTGGAAGTTGATTGTCAAAAAATCTATTTTGATTTGGAAGTTGAAGTCTGATACATTTTGTATTTTTCAATTGTAGATCGTCGAATTATAAGAATAATTTTGACATTGTTTACAGAAATGTGCAGAAGGAAAAAAAGAAGACAACAATTTTAAGCACTAAAACTTACGTTTTCAATTATAATTTTGTTATAAACGATGGTATCATTGACAAAATCTAAATTTTCATCGTACAAATCTTTCGTAACACTAAAAAATGAGGATAGAATTTGATTGAGGAATAAAGACTCAATGGATCGAGAGGGTTTGAGAATTGGAGTAAGCTAATAATGACCTTGTTTGGGAAATGAATTTTTGGTTTTTTAGGCTAAAATAGTTAATAAGATAAAATATCATATTAAATCTATAATCATTTTATTTTTTTTTCTCATGAATATCATATCCAACTATAAAAAAATTCAACTATCTTCCCAAACTTAAAAATTTAGCCTATTAAAATAGTCAAAAACTAAAATAATTTACTAAAATAGCCAACTTCTTAAACGAGGCCAATGTGTTCATGATTTTAGAAGCAATTATTGCATATTTGAAAAGATATATTTAGGTAGGTTGATTTTTTTTAAGTTTAAATTTAAATTTGAGTAGGTACGCGACATTTACCACATATCTCATTTTAATAATCTGAATTATTTGTAGGACCCTTTGTATATATTATTTATGAAAAAAAATAAATTAATCCGATAATCACGTAACCTTTTTATTTTATGATGTTTGTCTAAAAAAATGAACGACTAATATTATTTTTTTAAAATAAATTATTCATTTATTGAAAATAAACATAATAAAATAAAAAATTATAATTATCAAAGTTAATTTATTTTTTTATGAATAATGTACAGAAAAAGTGGACACTAAGATTTTCAAATACAATGTATTTTTTTTAACAGAAATACAATTTGTATGAGTCTTCGGTTTCACATACTTCTCAAGCCCAGGACTTTATTATTAGAAAGTTATCAATTTTTCTACGAGAATAAACACTCGGAAAAAGATTCTGTGTGATTGTCACTAGCTCTTATCATTGGTCAACTAAGTCCGTCTTTCCCCCGCTAACAAAAAGGCAAAGTATCTTTGTAAAAAAATAATAATATAGTCGAAGTATAAAAAAGGCAAAGTATCTTTGGATAAACACAAAAAAAATATCCAACACAAAACAATGATAAATATAAAAAAATTTCTTAAAAAATACAACACATGCTGCTATTACTAAAATATTAAACTTCAAAATAATAAAATTTTTGATCTAGATGTCAATTTTTAATAAAATTAGTATTTTTAAAATTATTTCATTAAGATCTATTAAATAATATTCATGTTGACTATAAAATTCTTAAAAAAAAAAATTAATATTGTCAAAATTGATGTAAATAATAACACGCGACTCTATTTGACAGTAATATGTCACTTTGTCTTACAATCTAAGACCAAAAACAATATTTTATTTTGTCCTTACTCTATTATATTTCTTCCTTGGGGTGTTTTATGAAGCAAAATAAATTCAACTGTTCTTTAATCAAACAAGGGTCCAATTGAAGGGCTTTGACTAAATTTCAATAAAAAAAAAAAAACAAACAAACAAATAGAGAGGGAAAGGCTACTAACTCAGACTTACCTATCCAAATTTTTTTGGGTGGGTGGTGAAGATTAATTTGTGTAGTGTGAGGTTCATGTGAGGTCCATGTGAGACGGAGTGGAGATTAATTTCTAGGTAATTTCTAAATTTATAAAGGTAGATTTGTAGTATTACTCCTAACAACGGCGACTTTGGTTGAAAAATCAAGAAGTCTGGAATATATTTATCCACTCAAACTTATCTACACTAACCTCGGACCCTCTAAATAAAATTTATGACTGGCACTGTTTATTAATTGATTTGAATGGATTATTTCTAATTGAACCATATGAACAAAAATAAAAAATAAAAAAATTAAGGACAAAATAGATGAAATTAATAATCTAAAAGATAACAATAATTTTTAAAAGAAAAATTTAGCTAAAACCTCTCCATTGGATCCTTATTTGGTGAAAAGGACAATTCAATTTATTTTGTTCCATAAACCCCTAAGGAAAAAAACACATAATTGAGCAAGGATATAGTAAAATATATATATTTTTTTTTTGGATAATATTGTCAGAGTAACATGTTATTGTCAAACAGAGTAACATGTTAGAACCAGAATAATATGTTACTGTCAAACAGAATAACTGTCAAACAGAGTAATATATTATTGTTATTATTTACATCAATTTCGACGATAATATATATATATATATATATATATATTTTAAAGATTTTCATTGTCAACATGAATTTTATTTGATAGATCTTGATGAGAGGATTCTAAAAATATAACTTTTATTAAAAACTGATATCTACATCAAAAGTTATATTATTTTAAAGTTTAATATTTTGATAATAATGATATGTGCTGAAATTCTCAAGAAAAATTTTTTGTGCTTGTCTTTAATGTATTAAAATTTTATTATGAATAAATTTCGACTAAATTCTTATTTAAAAAATAACTAGTGAAGTTGGTTGCGTGGAGTTTTTGTGCTTGTCTCTTAACGTGAATTATTACGAAAGAAAAGCAACATACTCTAGATACATTATCATGCAGAGCATTTAGGGATGGCAATGGATAACTTACTCTGTGGGTATTCATGGAGACCCAACCCAAATACATGGGTTTTTCCCTCTTTTTCTTATCCATTGGGTAGGATAGGTGATATTCTTTAAATATGGGGATGGGTTGGGGATGGGTACCCACTAATTTCCCCATATGTTTTTTTTTTTTTTTTTTTTTTTTTTAAAGATTCACAACTAAAACTAAATATACATTCAATCTTTTTTCTTTTTTTTATTTATTTATTTTTTCAGGTTCACAACCATTTTTTTTTTTTTAAGATCCACAACCAAAGCTAAATATACCTCCAATCTTTTTATTTTTTATTTTTAAGGTTCACAACCATTTTTTTTTTAATTTTTAAGATTCACAACCAAAACTAAATATACATTTAATCTTTTTTCTTTTTTTAATTTTTTTTAAGGTTCACAACCAATTTTTTTTTTTTTTTTTTTTTTTTTTTTTTTTTTTTTTTTTTTTTTTTAAGATTCACAACCAAAGCTAAATATACATTTAATTTTTTTTTTTTTAATTTTTTTTTTAAGGTTCACAACCATTTGTTTTTTTTTAAGATTCACAACCAAAGCTATACATTCAATCTTATTTTATTTTATTTGGCTCAACAATAAAATCAAATACACATTAATTAACATTGTCACATTATTCTTATCAAATTTTATGCATATCTAGAATTTTTTAAATTTATTTAAAAAAAATTAAGGACACTGTCTAGTGTAGGTTTCGGTTTGCTTTTCTATGTTATTTTATTTTGTTGTGTATTGTAATTTTCAGAATGGTTTACTTGTTCTGAAATTTCAATTAACGAGTATGAATCTATTTGTTTTTGTTATCGCACAATTTATACAACATATATATATATATATATATATATATGAATGTATTTGAAAATAAGGAAATTGTAGAGAATCAAAACAAGCATGAGTTGTGATTGGTTAGAAATGATGGGTACATAGATTTATTTGCTAGAAAAACAAAAAGGGGATACAAAGTCATACTAAATATATAATTTTTTTAAAATTAAAATAATTTTTCTTAGTTATGAACAGATTTAACTGAAATCAGCTTGTTTCCCAATGTTATGCTTCATTTATTTAGATAGAAAATATTTTTTAATGAAAAATATTTTTTATAAAAAAAATTCAAAATATATTTTTTTATATTTGGTGGTGGTGGTGATGGAACGAAGGTGAAAGTAGAAATTGTTACATAGTGGTGGGGTGATGGCAGCAATGATGATGGTAGTGGCTATGGTGATGGTAGTGTGACAGTGAAAGTGAGAATAGTAGTGATGGTGTTGTGAAATTAGCAAAAATTTAATTGAAAAAATATTTTTTGTTTTTTAAAAGTAACAAACAACAAAATTTGTAGGGGACTAAAGGAAGAAGATGGAGGATGGATTGGGTGTGGTAATGCATAGATATCTTAAAATGAGTGGTTCAGATTTGTTAAAGGTATAATTAGATTTTGGATAAATTAAAATGAATTGTTCAAATTTGCTAAGAGAAAGATGATTTAATGTCTAAATTGTCCGTGGCTAACAATTCCTTGTTTATGCCCTGATGCAATTTAATATGAGTCTTATAACACTTTCTTCAAACAAACTTTTTGATTGTCTCAAAATTATATATTTGATTATTATAAAACAAACTTTTTAATTAATTAATTAATGTGTATTTGATTTTGTTGTTGAACCAAATAAAATAAAATAAGATTGAATGTATATTTAGCTTTTGTTGTGAACCTTAAAAAAATAAAAAAAATAAATAAAAAAATAAGTTGTTAACATTAAATATATTAAAAAAGAAAGAAAAAAGATTGAAGGTATATTTAGCTAAAACCTTTATAAAAAAAAGACAAAAGAAAAACAAGAAGGTTGTTAACATTAAATATATTAAAAAAGAAAGAAAAAAGATTGAAGGTATATTTAACTTTTGTTGTGAACCTTAAAAAAAAAAAAAAAAAAAAAAAAAAAAAAAATTGTTAACATTAAATATATTAAAAAAGAAAGAAAAAAGATTGAAGGTATATTTAACTTTTGTTGTGAACCTTAAAAAAAAATAAAAAATAAAAAATAAATAAATAAATAAATAAAAATTGTTAACATTAAATATATTAAAAAAGAAAGAAAAAAGATTGAAGGTATATTTAACTTTTGTTGTGAACCTTAAAAAAATAAATAAATAAAAAATAAAAAAAAATTGTTAACATTAAATATATTTAAAAAGAAAGAAAAAAGATTGAAGGTATATTTAGTTTTTGTAGTGAACTTTAAAAAAAAAAAAAAAAAAAGTGGTTGTTAACATTAAATATAAAAAATAAAAATGGGGATTAAAGTGAGTTGGGGAAAATCCATACCCATTAAAAAATGGGGAGGGTAGTACCCATGGGGAATGGGGAATGTGGAATGGGGAAAATTTATTATAGGGGAATGGGGATGAGGAATTAATATCTACCCCATTGCCCCCCATTGCCATTCCTAAGAGCATTCCTATATTTTATAACACATAAATTGCTATTTTGTACAATTATGCCATCCAACAAAAAATTTGCATTTTAATAGGTATCTCTGTTCTCCAAACTGTTCATACAGGGCTCTATTGAGCACCTAGCATTTTATCATAAGCTAGACCCAAAGGTCTTAGGCATGTTCAAATTGATATTTACACAAAATCGCCAGCAAGAGAGTATAGTCAATTCAAATAAAAAAAAAATTGAATTAAATAGAGTTGAATGCATTGCATATATACAAATAGGAAGAGAGTAAAGACAATAATTATAAAAGGTAAGATTGATATATATATATATATATATAAAACTTAAACTTTCATTCGCTCATAGTTGTTCCTAAATTCCATCCGTGGAGGACACAGCATAGGCTTGTTGAGTGATTCCTTTGCTCAACCAAAAACCAATATAGCATGAGCAAAACATATATAGCAAGATGCCACCACCCCAAAAAATAAAAATTAAAATCTCTAAGGCAGAAGAAAACCTCTTCTTAAGTGCATTTGTAGGAATGACATAGCTATGAAATTGAATACCATCCTCCACAAGAGTACTTGGATTGGGAAGGTACAATACTTAATCCAACAAAGAGATTGAGATTAATGTTGTGTTTGGTTGAGGGATTTGGAAAGGGATTTAGAAAGGGAAAGGAAAAATGTGTGTGAAATTATGTGAAATGTAAGTATATTTTTTTTTATATTTCACCTATCTTTTTCATTTCTCTTTTCAAATCTCTCCTCAAATCCCTCAACCAAATAGAGCATAAAGGAATTGCTCCCACACAAAGGAGTACAATTTACAATCACATAATAAAGGACAAAGAAAATTGCGCAAAAAAGGGAAAAAAAATAGGGTGATTTCAACTAAAGATAAATAAACAAAGGAAGTAGGAAACAAAAGTCAACAACAAAAAAAAAAAAAAGATTCCTTTCTCTACCATTGTACTTGTAAAACAAACAAAATAAAAGAAGTAAAAAAAAAAAAAAACCATTAACATGAGCAACAAATCACAAAGCAAAGAAACAAATCATAACCAAAATGAAGAGAATAATTTTTTTTGGACTTTTTTTTTTGTTTCTCTGTTTACCATAAAAATAATTTTATTAACTCTATTACCTTATGAATTTGTGATTGCTTGTGATCTGCATGTGCATCTACATTGCCAACTGGTTGGATGAGAGAACAATGTCATAATCATAAACATTATTTTATTGTTGCACAACAAATCATCGCAACAAGGTCATCAAATATTTTCACTGAGAAAAATTCTTTTACCTATTTATCGTGCAACCAAACATTGAAAAATGCAAAAATATTTTTATCTAAATTATATGATGATCAAACACATAGAGTTTGAGAAAGAATGATATACGAAGGATAGCCATTATTACCTTAACAAGTCTAGGTTGTAAAACTTTTGGATTCATCTCTCCAACTTCAATTTTAAACACACTAACAAACACAAAAGAAAAATCATAAAATTCAATTGTTTTGAGTATAGGAAAAAGTGAAAATGTTGAAAAAAAATTGAACATCAATAAAAATGGATAATAGATACAGACAAATTTGAAAGGGGAACAAAACATTAATAAGAAAATCAAGAATTCTAATAGGATAATTTTATCTTTTTTATTGAATGAAAGGTCAACAAAAGGAAGTAATTGAATCATACAAAGGTGAAAACATGATTATAAATTAAGGAAAATCAACAATGAAAATCATTTTCCTCTACTATAAATAAGCATGTGTTAAGGCAGAGTTGTTTGAGTAGTTATTGTTAGAAAAATTAGCACCTAACTATATGGAAAATATAATTTAAAAATTATGCAAACACTTTTTGGGCAAAATCAAAAATTGAAATAAATCAACATAATAACGTGATAAAACTTATAGTACATAAATAGATAAAACTTGATTAAGTCGAGTGTGTGACACTCTTTCCTTAAGACAGATTCGTCCTCCCACCGGTACTTAGGATTCAATAGACATCTATCTCCTATGATACAATGATCAATGTCTTGCACTAGTAGCACTACTATTGCAAGCCTAGCGAGCTTCGCTGTGCATGTACTATCTTAATAGGAAAATTAGACTCAGGAAATATGAAAAATAAATGCAAAGTGAAGAAGAAAATGACAATTCACTATCCAAAATGAAGTGAGGGAGATGGAATATATAGACTTCTATGTGACTCTTTAGAAAGGTTGTATTCTTCAAAAGGACACACCCTTTCATCTCAAGAGACACAACCATTGGAGTAGATTTTTATTCTAATTTTTCAACAATTTTCTGTGTACAATAAATAAATTGAAACAAAAACCAAGAAATAAAATAAATAACGTACCAAATTTATTTTATTGAACCGAATGAATATTTAAAGACCAAATCGAGTGTGTGACACTCTGTCCTTAAATAACAATAATTCATTGAAGGCATGTTCACAAACTCTCAATTTCTATGAACAATAGCCCTTTACCATTGCATTTCAAGTAATACTATTTCTCACAGACATTTCATCAAACACTTGGTGTGCCGAGAAAACATCCTTATTACTCGCATAGAAATGTATAGCGGAGGTTAGAATCATCAGATTCGACAGAAACCCATGTGTGATCAAGCATAGGCTCCGAGAACGAAAATGTAAGCGAAATCGTCGAATGAGAGTATAGAATTTGAGACCCAATTGGAAAAAACGAGAATTGAGTGTCTGGGATTGGATAACTCAATACCATTCCAAATCCGAAATGTGTCGCTCCAAATCAAAATATATTATTTACTATATATTGACTCAGAAACAATTGATGTATCATGTACATTAACGGTACAGAAAGTTCCAAAAGACAAACAACGAAAGAAAGTATTAATGGAACAAAATCAATCTAACAAAAAATTTTAAATGTAGATTGTGGAAACTTTGTTTGTAACCAAGAAACAAACGAATACATATTTTACCAAAAATTTGAAATTCCTATATAAAGATGGTACTAATATCATGGATATCGCAATTAAAATTATGCATAAATCAGAAAATCAATATATCTTAAAAGACAACAAAACGATTCGGAAAAAATGACAACCGAATTACTACTATAGGTTTTCCTATCGGCCTATTGAACTCTTAGTAAAGGAAAGAAAGAACAGGGTCAAATATATAACATAAGCATGTTATATCATAAAGTTATAGCAATCTCTTATCTACGTAACATGAAAGAAGAGTATCATATTCACAATAGACATGAATTCTGTTTGGAATAAATGCCAGTAATCTTTGACATTATGAATAATATGAACACAAATTTGATACAGAAACAAACTCAGTAAAACAATACTATCAAGAGAACCAATATCCAGAGAATTAATAATATTTACAAATAGATTATATAAACCTCGAAATGAAAATGAAATTTGTATAATATAATTGCATAGTATAATTACCTAAAAACCATAAACAGGAACAAATCTATCTTAAGATTGTTAGAAAAATTAGTACCAAATTATATAGAAAATATAATTTAAAAAATGTATACTATTTTTGGGCAAAACCAAAACTGAAATAAATCAACATAATAACGTAACAAAACTTACAGTTCATAAATAGATAAAACATGATTGAGTTGAGTGTGTGACACTCTTTCCTTAAGGCAGATTTGTCCTCCCACCGGTGCTTAGGATTCAATGGACGTCTATCTCCCAAGATACAACGATCAATGTCTTGCATTAGCAGCACTACTATTGCAAGCCTAGCGAACTTTGCTGTGCATATACTTTCTTTATAGAAAAATTAGACCCAAGACAATATGAAGAATAAATGCAAAGATGAAGAAGAAAATGACTAATTCTCTAATCCAAAATGAAGTGAGGGGGATATAATATATAGATTCTTCTATGACTCTTTAGAAAGGTTGTGACTCTTTAAAAGGGCATACCCTTTCATCTCAAGAGACACAACCATTGGAGTAAATTGTAATTCAAAATTTCCAACAATCCCCCACATGAATGAAATTTACGGAAAGGACATGCAACAACATGCAGACGAAGAGAGAGTACATTAAGGAAATACCTTACATCGGGATAGGTAGCTTTTGGCTTTGAACCTTCCCTAGTGAAAGCCTATCGGACTTACTAGCTAATTAGTGGACGTGATGCCTTGAACTGTTCAACCGTTTGTGTAAGCTAAGACAATAGAATTCACACAGAATATCTCCAGACACAGTTTAGTTCTCACGGTTGTGCCCGTTTTGGCCTTGGGCATCTCCTGGTATTTCATGAGTGCTTTAGAGATTTTTGTCTTATCAATTCTCATAGAAGCGGCCCCTTCATACTCATATAGGTGATCCTTATTTCGAGTCTCTTAAATACTCATCTTGAAAGATACCCGTCCAAGGTTTTCAAGATATAAGTTGTATGAGCACGAAATAATGTTCTCGTATGATCCTGTTGATCAAGTCTGCGCTTCTCCAAACGTCGTCGCTTTTACTCCCTGAAAACACAAATATGAGCTAGCCGGCGGGTGTGTGCTGGATACTTCTCCGATGCCTAAGTCAGCAAAATAGACAAATAGACAAAAGTTCTGCGTATTCGGGAATCAAAGTTGTGTTACCTCTACATAGGCTATGTTGTGAGCTTTTATAGATTCTGCATAGCACAATCTTAGTAGGACTCTTATCCCTCCATGTAGAGTCCTCCTAGGAATCACACTCTTGAAAGATAATACTTATCCTTCAACACCCCCCTCACTGCTTAAACCAAGTGAGATGGTTTTACCACGGTTGGATGACAGTACGACTGAACTAACACTAGCCCTTTGTCATACTTAATCCAATGTCTTCACATGCAACACATAGCTTGGCTCTCCTCACTTGTACCTCGGTTTTGGCCTGCTGAGACCGAGCTAACTATACCAAGCTTCAACTGAGCTAATAAGAGCAAGGTCCTCCGCAGGAAGCCAAAATACCTCACCTCCGAATACTTTGACCGAGCTAATCACCACTCCGACCGTGGTGACTGTAACCATATTATGACCGAGCTAACTACAAGGTCCTTTCACTCAGCCCTTTTTATCGTGGCCTACAGAACGGCCCATTACAACGCCTTGGCCTAGCTCAGCCCTAATGCACATAAAAAACTCTCTCTCAATTGCTCCTTAATTCCATCTGCGTAGCATGATTGGGATTACCTATTACCAGCCGAGCTAAAATTTCAAACCTTCAACTGAGCTAAATTGTCACCGGGCTACCAATTTGTCTGGTCAAAAACCGTCTCTTCAGTCACGCTGTATATCTGAATCACTTACTATTCCATAGACACATGGCTGGCCCCTACTGGTTGAGTACAGTTGTCGACGTTTGAACAGTCCCACCTTTTCTTTGCCTTATACGAAAACCCTAGTTTTCGTACATGCCATTCCTACTGTTCACCTCACTCTCTTCCTCTAAACCTCCATTTTCACAACCTCAGCACTTGCAAAGCTTGTGTTCTCCCCACTATTCTTGCGGCTTTGATCTGCATTTTTCTGCCTTCTAACTGTAAGTAACTCAATCCCATTTCCTTTTTGTTTGTAAAATTTCTAAAGTATGTAGCATAATACTTCGTATGTTTCTCAAAACACACACACACACTATTTTAGCTTCCATTTTTCTGGGAAATAACCACTAAAAACCATGTAATAGAACCACTAGATTCATGAACAATCTGAGAAACGACGCTTTTGATCCAAAATAATACTCCAACCAAACTAAGATCTTGTTTGTATTAGGTGCGAGCCTAGCCAAATTGGATAACTCTTTTAACAACCGGGGGAAAACTTCATGCCATACCTGTAGTTTCGATCGGTCTAAGAACCTTCTGTTTCATTTAGCCGAGCTAGTAAACTATATTAGGTTTGCGCACTACCAAACTACAAAGCCTTAACCAATGACCGAGCTACAACTTGGGGCCAAACTAGCTCTCTGACTTAGTCAAAACCGAACCAAAAATGTTGTACCCTAAGCTTCAATCGAGCTAAGAACAGATAGTAACCAACATAGCCGAGCTAGGACTCCATTTATTTTGCCTTTGCTTCTTTTAACACGGTCCAACGATCTGCGCTTAACACTTTTCCTTTTCACTTTGCAGACTGTCTTAGGTTGGCCAGGCACTCCTTTGAACGCTCAACTGAGATACTCAACACCATCTCAACACCGAGCTAACTTATACATAATTTAAATCCACATGGTAAGTATAGATTCCTAATAAACTCACCAGGGGCTATTGCCGAATTCCGCAAGGACTACAATATCCCTGACGACGTCCATCTTTCACTAGCCGAGCTAGACACAACTTCTTGGTGAAAACAGGGTTTCGTTCTCTTCACCGCCCTTTCCATTGTAGAAGCCAGACTTCGATTCCCCATTCAACCCCTCCTTTGTGAATTCTTTAGGCAAACTAGAATATGCCCAACCCAACTTAGTACTAATTCATACAGAATAATAAATGGCATCGCCGAGCTAAATCGTCGGCTTGGCCTCAACCTCGGTTAAGCTGAGCTATTTCATCAATACTCTCTAGGTCAGAACGAAGACGGATGGGTATACTATTTAAGAATAAGACGTCGCCGAGAGAAAATAATAAAAAACACCCCAGATAAAGACGTAAACGACGATGATTTTTTCTGGGTTTTTGGTAACTTTGAGGATCAAGAAGCTCAAATACCGAGAGACCAGATTAACTGGAATAAAGGAGTAGCCAATATATATACCTCGGCTCAGTTTTGTGCACTCTTTACTCCGTTGGTCACATTTTGAACCGTACTAACTGTTGTCTTTTTCCTTTATGCAGACTTGAACCATCTAAAGTCGCAGTATAGTTATCCCAACCTAGCCGCACTTCGCGCCGCGTTATGATATCGCAGACGAGGTTGGGCCCAGCTACTCAATTTCGAACTGACATACAGATACAGCAGCAGGAGGAAGACTAAGGTGACAGATTTCCTCCTAGAACCCTTGCCAGAACCAGATCCAACACTACCTCAAATCAATCTGATCCCATTAACAGCGGAGCAAGAGATGGCTAAGAAAAGAGCTGTCTGTGCCCTTATTACCGAGACGAATCAAGCCGAGGTACACCAAGCCGGCCAAACACAAGAGGCCGTGGTGGCTCTTCCAACAGCCCAGCCCTCATCATCTCAACCAAGTAAGCGTGCTCGCACTTCCTCAATCGAGCCACGCTATGTTGACGAAGAAGACACCATACTTCCTCAATCCACCCAGCTGAGCCCAGAACCAGTGCGTTTAAACCGGGCTAGCACTTCAGAATGGGTGCCCAAGATCACATACAAGAACCGAGCTATCACTAGCACTGACTCGGTAGTCACAGAAAAAGACCATTCGCTGGCTTTTAACCTTGCCAAGAGCGTATGTCTGCCAGCCGATATGGAGCACTATGACAATCTTACCAAGCTGAAGGCCATCCGCTCGGCAACAAAATCGATGGTGCTAGTAAGTTCTCTTTTTGCTCGTCCTTCTAATTTGTACATCTGTTTGCGCGGTTTTGACTATATTTGTTATCTCCTTTTGCAAGCCATGCAAAAAAACCATGTCGCTCACAAGCGTGTGTTGGAGCTACGCAAGACGAAATGACAGGCCATTGCAGAGGCTAATGCCAAGTCAGCTGAGCTAGAAGAGTCCCAAAAAACGATGGCCGAGCTACACACCGAACTAGCCCGACTCACCGGACTAGTCAACTTGGCGGAGGCGGACAAACAAAAGGCCTTGGCTGAGTTGAAGGACCGCTATTTGCGTGAGCTGGCTAAGGTCGAGAAGAAAAAGAACACCGAGATAACCGAGCTTGATAAAAAGATGGAAGACGCGGAAGACCGCGGTTACAAGGAATGTGAAGCCACATACGTTTTGCAGTGTGAAGCTGCCAAAGGCATTTTCTTTAAGTGTGGGTGGAAGGCAACCGTCGTGAAGCTCGATCAAGGGGATGAAACCGAGGTATTCCAGAATCCCCCTCCTCACTTTATCTCGAGCTATATGGCGGTGTACGCTAATGCTATTTAACAAAAATTTCTTCAAATAGAGGAGGAAGAAGAGGCATCACCAGAGCCCAATGATACCCCTGCTGCTGCCAATGATCCCAGTCTTCAAACTGTCCAGTCAGCTCGGGTGGAGCTATCGGTGCCCATTGTGGTTGATGACGTGGTAGGGACCGTCCTACCTGCCAATGCCTGGCTACCGATTGGTGAAACTCGGGTTGACTTGGATGCTGATTTGGATGACCTCTTTGCTTGACCACGTACTTTCTTTTCTTTAGATGCTTAACTGTAAGAAATTTGTAATCGGGCTGAGGCCTCACTTTTTGTACCTTTGACTTGAATTTTTGAATGAAATCTTCTGTTGTTTTCCTCAACTGTTTGTTCGGTTTACTCCATGCTTGCATTATATTTTAACTTTATTTGTATGAGGGCACTACTCTAGTTCATACGAAGTTGTAACATTTTCTGACCGAGATACTATCTCGGTCTTAACTTTGTAATCTATTTTGGTCATACCTGCCCCCCTTCTTCAGCCTAGATCCTCATCTCGGCTGGAGAGTTCTCAAAGTTGGTTATTCCAGCCAACCACTCTTCAGCCTAGATCCTCATCTCGGCTAGAGAGTTCTTAAAGTTGGTTATTCAAGCCAACCACTCTTCAGCCTAGATCCTTATCTCGGCTGAAGAGAAATAAATGTTGGTTATACCTGCCAACTTCCTGCAGCCTAGATCCTTATCTCGGCTTAGGAGAAGTAAGTGTTGGTTTTTCCAGCCAACCACTCTTCAGCCTAGATCCTTATCTTGGTTGAAGAGAAATAAATGTTGGTTATACCTGCTAACTTCTTGTAGCCTAGATCCTTATGTCGGCTTAGGAGTAGTAAGTGTTGGTTTTTCCAACCAACCTCTTCAGCCTAGATCTTGATCTCGGCTGAAGAAAGTTCAAAGTTGGTTATTCCTGCCAACCTAGAGTGAAGTGTTTGGTGATTCCTGCCAAACTTCTTCAGCCTAGATCCTGATCTCGGCTGAAAAGGGCTCAAAGTTGGTTATTCCTACCAACCTAGAGCGAAGTGTTGGTTATTCCGACCAACACTACTTTCAATGCCCTTAGCTCACCAAAGCAACTTTTACATAAGAAAATTTATGCTGAAAAGGAAACTACTTGTTTTATTGAAAAAAAAGAAAAATTACAAGTATTTTAAAGGAAAGTTAAAAATAACATAGTTTGAGATTGGCAATGTTCTATGGCCTGGGAATGGCCTTCCTGTCTCTATCTTTTAAGTGGTATGCCCCTTTTCCTGCTAATTCAACCACTTTGTAAGGTCCTTCCCAATTAGGCCCTAACTTTCCATCTTCGGGTACCAAGGTGTTTCCCATTACTTTGCGTAGCACCCAATTTCCAATCTTAAATTGCCTCGGATGTACTGTCTTGTTATATTTTCTGGATAACTCTTGCTGATATGAGGCGATGTGGACCAGGGCTCTTTCTCCTCTTTATTCTGCTAGGTCAAGTTCCAAGGTTATGGCTTCTCCATTCAAGTCTAGGTCGAAGTTTTCACTTCTAATTGTCGGAAGGCCGACTTCTAGTAGGATTACTGCCTCCATGCTGTAGGCTAAGGAGAATGGCGTTTCTCCAGTTGACCGCCGAGGTGTGGTACGGTAAAGCCCATAAAACGTGGGGAAGCTCCTCAGCCCACTTGCCTTTTGCTTTCTTTAACGTTTTTTTAAATCCATCCAAGACGACTTTGTTTGATGCTTCCGCCTGGCCATTTGCTTGGGGGTATGCCGATGTAGAGTTGTAGAATTCTATCTTGTTCTCCTCACAAAAGGCTCAAAAAATTTTACCATCGAACTGAGTACCGTTGTCAGATATTAGAGCCTTAGGTATGCCGAATCGAGTGATGATATTCTGCCAGATGAACTTCTTCACGTCTTTTTCCTTCATTGAGGTGAGTGCTTCTGCTTCCACCCACTTTGTGAAGTAGTTTGTTGCTGCGAGAAAGAACTTTCTGTTGCCGGGTGCCGTTGGAAGCGGTCCTATTATGTCCAAGCCCTACATTACGAAGGGCCATGAGCTAGTTAAAGGTCGAAGCTCTCTGGCTGGTTGATGTATTTGGTGTGCGAACTTTTGACATTTTTCGCACCGCTTGACATACTTCTCTGAATCTACTTGCATGTATAGCCACCAATATCCTTGTGAAATTGCTCTGTAGGCCAATGATCTTCCCTCTTGGTGGCTTCCGTATACGCCCTCATGTATCTCGAACAAGAATGTTTCGACCTTGCTGGGATGAACACATTTTAAGTAAGGTCCTGTGAAGGATTTTTTGTACAAGGCCATTGATGGGGAGAGCCAAAATCGCTGTTACTTTGCTCTTATTTTGTTGGCCCCTTTCTTCTCTTCGGGTAAGATGTCGTCTTTTAAGAACACTATAATGGGATCCATCCATGAAGGGCCTAGTTTGGCACAACATACCTCAACTACTTCAGGTTCTTTAATGCTTGGTTTTGGTAGGAAGTCGATCAGTAATGGATGTGGGATGGATGTATCTGCCATCGAAGCGAAGCCTGTGAGTTCGTCTGCTCTATTGTTTTCTTCTCGGTCGATCTGTTTTATCCGCACTACTTCGAATTTCATGATCTCCTTCCTGACTAACTCTTAGTACTTAGCCATTCTCTCATCTTTTGCCTCGTAGTCGCCTGTAATCTGGTTTACTACCAGCTAGGAGTCACTGTAAACCATTAGCTCGGTGGCCTTCACGAAGAGTGCCGATTTTAGGCCTACTAAAAGCGCTTCATACTCCGCTTCGTTGTTTGATGCGGGAAAGCCAAGGTTGACTGCTTGTTCCACTACTAGGCTATCTGGTGAGATGAGGACTATGCCAAGTCCTGCACCGTGTCTGTTGGATGCTCCATCCACAAAGAGCTTCCACATCTCTCTAACGAATAGCTTCCAGCAAGTGGAGGGGTCGGATGATGTCTTGGGGTCATGCATGTTGCTGATGTCTTCTTCAAAGTCCACACCTACTGTTAGGATTTGCTTTTCACTATCCGACTATCCCAAGTTTTTACTTGTTGATGAGTCCTCACTGGGAGTGGCTTGGTTTATTCATTCCTTCTGATGCTCAAGCCTGTGTGGCTTGCAATGTGGTTGGGTAACCTGTATCAGGGGTTGCGCATTTCCTGCGGCAATTTTTGTCCTCATTTTGGTTGTACCAGTCAAGTCAACTGGGAAAATGTGATGACTTCCTGGTGTGAACTCTGCTAGGAAGTCTGCCAAAGCTTGGGCTTTTATTGCGGTTCTGGGTTGAAACTTGATATCAAACTGTCCCAATTCCACCGTCCACTTCAAGATTCGCCCAGAAAAGTTCGCCCTCTCAAACAAAGCTTTTAAGGGAAAAGCTGTTAAGACGATTATAGTGTGGGCGTGGAAGTAATGCGATAGCTTCCTTGAGGCCATCATCATGGCTAAGGCCAGTTTCTCCAATGGTAAGTATCTGGTTTCTGTGTCTAGCAAGGTCTTGCTGACATAAAAGATGGGCAGGTGTTAGATTCCTTCCGCTCTGACCAACACTGCACTTACTGCGTGCTGTAAAACTACCAGGTACAAAAAGAGCTCTTCTCCAGGTATTGGGGTTACTAACAACGGTGGAGAAGACATGTACTCTTTTAGGCTTTCTAGGGTGCGGTCGCATTCTTCATCCCACTGAAACTTGCCTTTTAATGCTTGGAAGAATGGTCGACATCTGTCTGACGACTGACTTATGAACCGGTTGAGCGCAGCCGCTAGGCCAGTGAGATGCTGCACCTCCTTGACTGTGTTGGGCCTATCAAGATCTTGGATTGCTTTGATTTGAGAAGGGTTTGCTTCTATACCTCGGTTAGTTACCGAAAGCCTAGGAATTTACCTGATCCTATGCCGAATGCACACTTGGATGTATTTAGGCGCAACTTGTTCTTTTTCAGAATTTGGAACATTTCACATAGGTCCCTGAGATGGTCCTTCTCATCCTTGCTTTTGACCACCATGTCATCTATGTAAGCCTCCATTGTTCTTCCTAACAATGGTTTAAACATCTTGGTGACCATCCATTGGAATGTACCCCTTACGTTTTTTAGGCCAAAGGGCATGACCTTGTAACAATACAATCCTCTAGGCGTTGTAAAGGATGTGACCTCCTGATCTGGTTCATACATAGCGATCTGATGGTAACCTCAGTACGCATCAAGGAAGCTAATCGATTGTGTCTTGCCGTCAGGTCTACTAGTTGGTCTATCCGTGGTAGGGGAAAACTATCCTTTGGGCATGCCTTGTTGACTGTTTTGTAGTCCACACAGACACGCCATTTTCCGTTCTTCTTTGGCACTACTACGGTATTGGAGATCCACCTGGGATAGTGTACTTCTCTTATAGCTTCTGCCACCAGCAAGTTTCCCACTTCTTCTGCTACTACCTCGGCGTGGTGGAGTGCTGATCTGCGAGTGCGTTGTATAACTGGTCTGGCAGTTGGGTGGACGTTTAATTGGTGACAGATGAAGTTTGGGTTAATGCCAGACATGTCATATGGCATCCAGGCAAACACTTTGATGTTAGAGGTCAAGAATTCCACGACCTCTATTCTCTCAGTGCTGGACAATGACGAGTCGAACAAAGAACTTTTCTAGGTCCTGTTCATCTATCCTTACCTGTACCAAGTCCTCCACTGGCTTCTGTTCAACTACTTTGCCAACATCCACAAACAATTCATTACTCTCAGGCTCTTCCACCATCTGTACATACCCTTTTGCAGTGCGGCTGCCATTTACTGTGACGAAGCATTGTTTTGACATAATTTGGTCTCCAAAGACCTTTTCAATTACTTCGAATTTGTTGGGGAACCGCAATACTTGATGGTAGGTTGACGCTACTGATCGCATGGCGTGCAACTATGTCGTCCCTAAGATTGTGTTGTAAGTGGAAGGGACTTTCAATATCCAGAATTCCATTTGTTTCATTATGGTTCCTGCCTTGACTGGGAGGATTATCTTGCCCACTGGCCACTTTGGCATTGTGTTGAATCCGACTAGGGGAGATATTGCTGGTGCTAAGTCTTTGTCCTCCAATTTCAGTTGTTTGAAGGTTTCGTAATACATTATCTCACATGAGCTTCCTTGGTCAATCAAAATCCGTTTGACGTCGAAATTCTTGACGCATAGAGTGATAACCAGTGCATCATTGTGAGGGCAGTATATCCTCGCTAAATCTTTGTCCGAAAAAGATATGACATTTGTGGCCTCCGTTCTCCCATTTTTCATGGTAGGTTGTGCACTTAATACCTCCCTTAAGTGCTCAGCCTTTTTGATCATCCCTCTGAGCTCACATACCCGCTCAGGTTTGAATATCCCATGTATCACGTTAATTACGCCTTGAGGCGGAGCATCGACCGGTATCCCGTTCGGGTTGTTGTGGTTCTGGGGGGCTGGCTGTGCCCCTTCTTCTATGTACTAATCCAGGTGCCCAGCTTCCACTAACTCCTTCAAATGCTGCCTTAATGGCGTGCAATTTTCAGTGTGGTGCCCCTTTTCATCATGGAAGGTGCACTGGGACCTCTCGTCATAGCCTTTTTGTGCTTCTCCCAACTTAGCTGGCCATCGGACGAAAGGTTCGTTGCGTATCTCACTGAGAATTCGGTAGATTGGTTTTTTGAACACTGTGGTAATGGCAGTGCGGACTCTTAACCTCCTCTTATCTGGGTCCTCTCTGTTGGCCCGCCTGCCTCGACCATTCCTGTTAGGTTGCTCTACCGTGTTGACTTTTGCTGTAGTCTTTTTATCTGGCGTTGCTGTTGTGCCAGATTTTTCCTTAGCACGGGCATTATCTTCCTCCACGCGAATATGTTGGTGCACTCTCTCCATTAAGGCCTCCATCGTTAGAGAGGGCATCATAGTAATCGAGTCCCTTAATTTGTTACCGATTGGTAGGCCCCGTTTGTATTGTGCTATGGCGAGGTTCGTAAGGCAATCCCCAATCTGGTTGAAGGTTTCCCAATAGCGACTGTTGTTGGACCTCAACGTCTCTTTTTTGCCCATGTCAATGAAGAGTAGCTGGTCGATCTCCACTGGTGTCTTGGTGTTCGTCCTGAATCTGGTTACGAACACTTCTGCCAACTGCGCCCATGAGGCAATGTTGCCTTCTGGTAGCCTTTCGAACCAGGTTAAACCTAGGTCGCCAAGGCTGGATGGGAACAGGATACACATTAAGGCCTCGTTCCGCCGGTATACTGCCATAACCTGGCGAAAGTGGTTGAGGTGCATGTAGGGGTCTGTCTTCCCCTCGTAAGTGGTGAATTTGGGCTGGTGGAAGCCTGAAGGTAGTGACGCGTTCTCAATTGCCGGAACGAACGGCGAGCTCTCTAATCTGGCTAATGCTTTGTCTGTTGGTTCGTAAGCAAGGCGCGACATTGACATTCTTACCTCGATGCTCTTATGCGTCCGAGAAGCCAAACGCCGAAGGGTTGAAACTCTGCGTGGGTAGCGTGCCCTGGTATCCTCCTTCCATCGTGCCCTTTCTTCAAGCACAGTTCGCAAGTCAGATGATCTAGGCAACTCCGTGTGTCTGGATGACGTCTGGTGCATGTGCGAGGGCCGATAGGTACTTCCCTCAGTATATGACCTCTCAGTTCTCGTTCCCTCAGACCTGGAGTAGCGAGTCCTGGAAGTCATTGATTGAGTGTCGCTTGTTCTAAGGCTCCTACTTTCTGCTTGCGATGGTGTGGTATGCCTATCACGATCCTCCAAGTAGCGAGGGGGCATGTTGCCTTTGTGCCCCTCTCCTGTCGCCACCCCTTTTCCTTTTATCTGGCGCTTCATTGACTCCATGTCTGCCGCCATCTTCCTTATTAATTCGTCTTGCTCCTTCACGCGATCCTTCAGAACTTGAGGGTCCATCCTCCTCCTCTGTCTTTCAGGACTTTGAGAGTGATGGGGGCTGCCAGCCCGCTTCCCCCTTGCATCCCTCTGGGGGTTCTGTCGCTGGGGTTCTAAGTCCGGCATGGGAGGGATAGAAGGCAAACCTTCGCACCTCCCACCCCCCTCCGGGATTTGCCCATCAATGGCTGATTGCGGCAAGTTTTCATTGTGCGCCATTACTTCTAACTAGAGAGGAAAGCTTGATCAAGAGGTTTTGTTCTTTGTGGATTTCCCACAGACGACGCCAATTGTACGAGCACAAAATAATGTTCTCGTATGATCCTGTTGATTAAGTCTGCGCTCCTCCAAACGTCGTCGTTTTTACTCCCTGAAAATACAAACGTGAGCTAGCCGGTGGGTGTGTGCCGGATACCTCTCCGATGCCTAAGTCAGCAAAATAGGCAAAAGCTCTGCATATTCGGGAATTAAAGTTGTGTTACATCTACATAGGCTATGTTGTGAGCTTTTATAGGTTCCGCATAGCACAATTCTAGTAGGACTTTTATTCCTCCATGTAGAGTCCTCCTAGGAATCACACTCTTGAAAGATAATACTTATCCTTCAACACCCCCTCACTGCTTAAACCAAGTGAGATGGTTTTACCATGGTTGGATGACAGTACGACCAAACTAACACTAGCCCTTTGTTAGTTTGGAATGGGCATGATATTAACGGAGAAACCAATCGGCATGATATTGAAATGGTTTTTGGAGGCCTTTTGTAGTGAATTTGGACTAAAAATAAAATTTTCCAAATCCGAGTTGTTTGTTAGTCCAAATTTGTTGAGGGAAGACAGGTTGTTATTGAAGGAGAGTTTAGGTATTAAGATTGTTGACAAACCTAGTGTGTATCTAGGCTCTTCTCCGAATTTTGCAGGCAAAAAGGTTGGTATTTTTCAAAATATTCTTCATAAATTTTCTGCTAAGTTGCAAGGTTGGAAAAGAGGCTAGCTTTCTTTTGCTGGTCATTGTGTGCTGGCAAAACATTCCCTTCTTTCTATACCCATGTATTTACTTTCTGTCTTTAAGGCCCCGGTTTGTTTTATTAAACAAATTCATAGCGTGATCGGTCGTTTTGTTTGGAAGGATGAACAAGGGAAGGGGATGGATTGGAAAAATTGGTCTACTTTGTGCTTGCCTAAATCCATGGGAGGGTTGGGTTTTGGGGATCCAGGCTTTTTTAATCAGGCACTTTTAGCTAAAGTCGCTTGGCGTTTGTTGACGGAGCCTGACTTGCTTTTAGGTATAGTGTTGTTGACCAAGTATTGTAGGAGAATAAAATTTTTGGATGTTCAATCGGCTAAAGCATGCTCTTGGGGAAGGGATTTACTTAAAAAAGGGCCTGTTTGGTGTCTTGGGGATGATCAGCTTATTGATCCTTTTGAGGATGAATTTATCCCTACTATTGAGAATAGCCTCATTGGTAAGGGGTTGGGTCGGTTTTTCTCTTCTTTTAAAGTGGCACATTTGATTAACCCTTCTAGTGAAGTGTGGAGAAGGGATTTGATTCAGATTCTGTTTCCACAACAATTGGTGAATCATATTCTGCAAATGCCTATTCCTCAAGTTGTGTCTAGTGATAAATTGGTGTGGAAATTTACCAACTCTGGGCAATATACAGTTAAGTCTGGGTATTTCTCGATTGATAGAAATTCCCCCGTGTGATAATGTATCGACAGATGTAAGGGGATTTTGGAAGAGACTATGGCACACCCATTTGCCCTCTAAGTGGGCTTTTTTTATTTGGAAGGTGATGCATAGTATTTTGCCTGTACGAACCATCTTGAGAAGCAGAGTAGATGATTTGTCCACGGAATGTCCTAGGTGTTTGCAGGAGGCTGAATCTCTGGAACACTTATTCTTCCAATGTTCATTTTCTAAATATATCTGGAGAGGTTCTCGGTTAGGATTGGATTTTGATAGGGGAAGACCTCTGTTAGTGTAGGATTGGGTGATCAATTGGTTCAAGAATGCACCGGATGAGAAGGCTATTATTGATGTTATTAAGAGCATGTGGGGTATTTGTGTGTTTCGTAATAAAGTAGCTTTTGATCATGGGTTATTTACCCCCTTGGATGTGCTTACTGTGATTAATTCAATGGTGTGGGATGGAGCCTGATTCAGACCTGACTCTCTTTCCTCTAAGGAGCCTGATTCAGAACTCCTTCATTTTACTAATTCTTCATGGTGTCCTCCTTGTTATTTTGATATATTTCTCACTGATGGCGCATGGAACAAGTAGTCTTGCAGAGGAGGAGCAGCTTGGGTTGGAGTGGATTATCAAGGGTGTCCGATTCTTACAAGAAGATATTCTTTTTTGTGCAACCTCAGCCATGGTAGCAGAATCTTGTGCTTGTTGGGAAGTAGTTAAATGGTGCAGGCTCAATGGCATCAAAGTAATCCAGATTCAAACGGATTGTCAACGGTTAGTTCAACAGTTAAATGGCTCCATGAAGGTTAGCTGGGATATTATGTACTATGTTGAAGATATTAGAGCTATGTCTACCTATTTTGATTATATTAGTATTGTAAAAGTTCCAAGGATAGTAGTTCACGCAGCACATTGGGAGGCCAGGGCTGCTGTAAGGTAATGTGTTTGTTGTAAAACTTTATTGATGTTTAATCTATATCTTCTTTTCTCAACCAAAAAAAACAAAAAGGTAATTTTGATGAGGCCGAAATTTTCGTCACTCGAACATTTGTGCTTTATATATAGATATAGAGATATAAATAGAGACAGATAGAAATAAATTAACCCTTCTTATACATATCTTTGTCAAAAAAAAGATTGGAAAACTCATCCAAAGTAGTCCATCCCTGAAGTCATATAAACTATCATGGCTCACTAAAACTTGTAGTAATTGTAACAAAATGAATTTTTCGATTTGGGATTTAACACCACAACGGGGTGACTTTTATCTGGTAGGCCAGTGCCGTGTATTATTATTATTTTAATTACTTATAAATGAAACCACAGGTCTCCGCATATTGAATAGATTACAAGTAGAGGCGGCTTGACTTTATTTAAGGGAAAAAGATTAGTCAAGTGATGATGCACTTTTGTAACTTTCTCTACATTGCAGATGGTAATTGACGATACAATATTAAAAGAATAAGAGTTGAATTAATTTTTTAGAGATAATTTATGGAATAAAATATGTTTTTTTTTAGGTTGGATTTATTTCATGTTCGAATCTCAACATGATAGAACTTGAGGGGTCTATAGGGCTCAACACGGGTCTCGTTTCGATGAACTGAATTGTTCATTTTGTAAGATTCACAATGTATATTATCTATGAAAAAAATTAATTTGATCCAACTATCATAAGTTTTTCATTTTATTGCATGTCTCCAAAAAAATAGACGACAAATGTATATTTGAAATAGACCATTTATTTTTTTAAAGACAAATATTGATAATTAAAATCATAAACTTATCAACTTTTTCGAAAATATTTTTTCTACACCTCACTGATATATAATTCTCCCTATTTTGTTTTGTATATATACAGAATTCATCCACGAAAATATTTCAATTTTTTTATATGAGTTTCATAATTCATGAGTTAAATCTGAATCACATAATAATTAAAAAAAAATATTTTGTATGTACACTAACTCTGTAAACATATTTTTTCAGTTAATTTCTCTATAGAATTGATATCATAGAATATTAATGGACATAATATACTTTGAATATGGGTACATTTAATTTAACTACTTTTCCTTTTTATTCCTCATAAATATGAGTTGACAGTACATGTAAATACTTGTAAGCATAAAATATTTAGAATTTGTCTTTAGAAATTTATCAAGAAAAATAATGCATGCTCAAATTAAACTCTTGTTTGTTGCAAGAGCCATTTCATCATAAAAGAATTTTCTCGGCCTGGTGCCCAATTTGAATTCATCATCCCTAGATTGATCGTGCACTAATTTGTCTTCTTTTTTTTTTTCCCTCGACCTTTCCTCCGCGAGACATACCAAACCAAAGCAATCCCTGTAACCAGTACTACACCCAAACCAACACTTAGTCCCACCACTAACTCTATCTTACACTTCCTTTCACTGCGGCCACCTCTTCTATGCTCATCATTTTGAAAATTTGCACCGAACTCCCATGACTTGATATCATTTTTTTTCGTACAAATCTCTTGTTGAAGTTGAGAACCCAAAGATCACCCATTCTAGCAAGTGATTTCTCAGATCAACTATTGAAAATCGTTGTGTGAATGTAGAACTATTTTTGAAACCAAAGAAGAAGACACTTAAGGTTTTGGGTGCTAGAATTATACATAATCCGAGCCTCATTTGGTATACCATATGAAATACCACTCGGCCAATATATAGGTTCAATGGAATTCCTAGAATTGATACAAACACCGACATGATTGATTGGCCAGCCTGCTTCCCAAGGATTGTTTCGATAAGTATCAAACTCCACAGCGACAAATCAATTTGCATCGGTTGAAGTTGTCATCTGGTTTTCATTTATGAGGCCTAGCCACCGCTTGTTGAGTCTGGAGGGATATTAGAAGCATTGGGAGCGAGAAAGAATGCAAGCCCCTCACCATAATTATTTCTCCTTATGACAAATGAGAAATTGGTACTGAAGTCAGTGAGGATCCCTAAGGAATTGTCCCAAAGATGCATCGGTTGGGTACACATGGCGCGACCACTGCAACAATGACAAGCTGTACACATCAGGGTCTTGGATGACTTTGATGCTCTCTTTGGAGATGTAGGCATCTCCTGTGCAGTTTATGAGGGGGGATCATTGTGTTCAATAGTTGGGAGGTTGAAGGACAATGGAGTTACTGTAGGAACAATCTTCTGTGTATATAAAATAACTTGAAATAAACTCAAACAAAATAAATAAATAACATACCGAATTTATTTTGTCGAACTAAATAAAAATTACAAGACCAAGTCAAGTGTGTGACACTCTGTCCTTAAGACAGATTCGCCCTGCTACGGTGCTTACGATTGAATGACGTCTATCTCCTAGGATACAATGATCTTCACAAAAATTTATAGAAGCACTTCAAATAAATTTGTTCGGCGAACCCAACCTGTGATCTATACTCTCTTTTATTTATTCTAAAACTAAAATGAAGAATATATGTATTTAGAGCAAAATGGACAGCAATATCAAAAATCTACAGACTGAATTTTTTCCCGGATCCTTAACATTGCTGGAATGTAGAATTTATAGGCAATTACACATGACCCGAACAGGTGCAAAAGGAAATGAAGGTGCAAAACTGCCGTATCACATGGAACAGTGTTTATTTCCCCCAAACAATTTTGAACACAGAACCGTTGGATTGGCAAAGTTCAAAATTGTTTGAATTTAATATTTAAACTATTTGAATAGTTTAAACAAAAAAAAGTCAATGGAGGAAAGAATAACAAACAGTTTGGAATTTAATATTTAAACTATATAATCTATTATAGGAAACCATATAAGGAAACCAAAAATAAAATTATATTAAAATTAAATTCCCACAATAATTTTTATTGAAAAATTCAAATGAACTTTGTCTAAAATTTAATGTCAAACCCAAAAACGACATCAACTTCCCATTCACTCATAAATGGTTTTGACGTTCCGTCTTCACCGTGTGACTTACCACGTGGCAAGGAACACGCCACCTTTTTGGACCCACCCCAAAAGATGTTTGGGGCCCACCCAAAATGGGCTCAAAATTATGCCTATATAAAACCATTTTACAACAATCCCCCACATGAATGGAATTTGACGGAGAGAAAATGCAACAACATGATCTAATTACAGAGAGTACAGAAATTGAAAATATTCTGCAAAGGATAGGTAGCTTTTGTCTTTGAACCTTTCCTTGTGAGACACTATCGGATTTACTAGCTAACTAGTGAACATGATGTCTTGAACTGTTCAGCCGTTTGTGTAAACCAAGACAATAGAACTCACACAGTATATTCCCAGACACAGTTTAGTTCTCACTATTGTGTTCATTTTGGCCCTGAACAACCTGGTCTATCATGAGTGCTCTAAAGACTTGTAGCCCTTCACAAATCTTATAGAACCGGCCTAGTTCACACTCACATAGGTGATTCTTATGAAAAGTATCCTGCCATACTCCACTAGGTTTACCTAGATATAAAAATCATTAAAAGTATTACTTAACCTAAATCGCTGCAAACATCACTTATTTCATCATAGAAATGGATAGGAGTTGGACTCCACAGTGATCCTTCTGAGTCAATCACAACTCGGTTGTCCCTTTGAACCTAGATCTTGGGATCTCCAGTCAACTAGGTTGGGTTGCCGTTGTGGTAACTCTTATTTAATAGGCTTAAGTCCCATTCCCCTCGATGAATTTTCAACTAACTCTCTTGCTAACCCTTTGGTTAGTGGATCCGCTATGTTGTCTTTAGACTTAACATATTCTATGGAAATAATTCCATTAAAGAGTAGTTGTCTTACGGTATTATGTCGACGACGAATGTGTCGAGACTTACCGTTATACATATGACTCTGTGCTCTACCTATTGCTGATTGACTATCGCAATGTATGCATATAGCAGGCACCGGTTTTGGCCAAATTGGAATATCTTCAAGAAAGTGGCGAAGCCATTCTGTCTCTTCCCCAACTTTGTCTAAAGCTATGAATTCAGATTCCATAGTAGACCTAGCAATACAAGTCTGTTTGGAAGATTTCCAAGATACAGCCGCCCCACCAAGAGTAAAGACATACCCACTGGTGGACTTCGAGTCTCTTGTATCCGATATCCAATTTGCATCACAGTATCCTTAAAGTACTGCTGGATATCTAGTATAATTCAGCCCAATGTTACGAGTAAATCGGAGATATCTTAGAACCCTTATAATTGCTTTCCAGTGTTCTACTCCCGGATTACTCGTATATCTACTTAATTTACTTACTGCATAAGCTATATCTGGGCGAGTGCAGTTCATCAAGTACATTAAGCTTCCAATAATTTAGACATATTCTAATTGAGAAATACTTTCCTGTATATTCTTAGAAAGATACAAATTAACATCTACAGGAGTTCTAGCAAGATGATCATCATCTTTGCTAAATTTGTCAAGTATTTTCTCAATGTAATGAGATTGTGACAAAGCATATCCTTCTGATGTTTTGGTAATTTTCATACCAAGTATTACATCAGCAATGCCCATGTCCTTCATGTCAAAATGTTTATTCAACATTTTCTTAGTAGTTTTAATCATGTCATTATCACTACCAATGATGAGCATATCATCTACATAAAGACATACAATGACATAACCTTTGTCTGTGTTTTTAATATAAATACATTTGTCACACTCATTAATTTTAAATCCATTTGACATCATTGCCTTGTCAAATTTCTCATGCCATTGTTTTGGCGCTTGTTTTAAACCATATAATGATTTAACCAATTTACACACTTTCTTTTCTTTCCCTAGAACAGAAAATCCTTATGGTTGTTCCATGTAAATTTCTTCATTTAACTCACCATTTAAGAAAGCGGTTTTAACATCCATTTAATGAATTTCTAGATTGTATAGAGATGCAATGACAATTAGCATTCTAATGGATGTTATTCTAGTAACCGGTGAGTACGTGTCAAAGTAATCAAGACCTTCTTTTTGTCTAAATCCTTTGACTACAAGTCCTGCCTTGTATTTGTCAATTGATCCATCCGCTTTCATTTTCCTTTTGAAAATCCACTTATATCCAAGAGGTTTACAACCTGGTGGTAAGTCCACTAATTTCCAAGTGTGATTTTGTAAGATGGATTCAACTTCACTGTTGACAGCTTCTTTCCATAAAGGAGCTTCAAGACTGGACATAGCCTCTTTAAAAGTTAAAGGCTCATTTTCTAACAAATATGTTAGAAAATCTGGACCAAAAGATTTTGAGGTTCTAGCACGTTTACTACGCCTAAGTTCCTCTTCCTCATTTTGATCTAACTCTTGTTCTTGATCATGTTCTTGATCCTGACTAGTAATAGCATCAAAAGATCTTTTATTAGTACTAGTCTCTTGTCCAGTCTTTTTTGGAAATACATGTTCAAAGAAAGATGCATTCCGAGATTCAATAATAGTATTTACATGCATTTCAAAATGTTCTGATTTATGAATCAAAAACCGATATGCACTACTATTCTTGGCATAACCATTGAAAATGCAATCAATGGTCTTTGGACCTATCTTAGTCTTTTAGGACTAAGAATAGCCACTTTCACCAAACACCCCCACACTTTTAAGTATTTGTAGGATGGTACTCTACCATGCCACATTTCATAAGGTGTTTGATTTATTTTCTTTCGGAGTACTTTATTTAAAATATAATTAGCAGAAAGTAATGCTTCCCCCCACAAGTTCTGAGGTAATCTAGAACTGATTAACATAACATTCATCATTTCTTTTAAAGTCCTATTTTTTCTTTCAGCAATTCCATTTGTTGAGGTGAGTAAGGAGCGGTGGTTTGATGAATTATTCCATGTTCTTTACAAAATTCACCAAAATGTGATTCATATTCACCACCTCTATCACTTCTAAGTTTCTTGATTTTCTTACCAAGTTGATTTTCAACTTCATTCTTATATTGAATGAAAGTTTCCAAAGCTTCATCCTTGGTTCGAATTAAATAAACATTGCTATATCTAGTATAGTCATCTATAAAAGTGATACAATACTTTTTCTCACCTCTAGTTTGAATTGATTTAAAATCACAAATGTCACTATGAATTAATTCAAGTGGTTTCGTACTTCTTTCAATTGAATGAAAAGGAGTTTTAGATAATTTTGTCTCAACGCAAATTTCACATTTATGATTTGAATCAATGTTAAATTTAGGTAAACATTCCATATTAATTAATCTACGCAAAGATCCATAATTAACATGTCCTAGTCTACCATGCCACAAATTTGAAGACTCAAGCAAGTAAGAAGAAGATGTAGTATTATTAATAACTGAGGGTACAACGGCCATTACATTTAACTTGAAAAGGCCATCAGACATGTAACCTTTTCCTACATACATCCCATTCTTAGTAAGTACAAATTTATCACTCTCAAATACTAGCCTAAACCCATTCTTACTCAACAAAGATCCGGAAACAAGATTCTTACGAATGTCCGGTACATGTAACACATTGTTGAGAGTGAGTTCCTTTCCAGATGTCATCTTGAGTATAATCTTTCCTTGTCCTTCAACTTTGGAAGTTGAGGAGTTGCCCATAAAAAGTTGTTCACCATTGTCCACTGAAGAATAAGATGTGAACATCTTTTTGTCGGCACAAATATGGCGAGTAGCACCAGTGTCCACCCACCATTCTTTAGGATTTCCGACAAGATTTACCTCGGAAACAATTGTAGAAAGATTGATGTCATCGACACCATTGGAAATATTGTCCACTTCAGTCATGTAGGCTTGAGCAGGCTTCTTGCTTGTTCTTCTTTTGTTTTTGCCTTTGCTACGGCAATCTTTGGCCCGATGTCCCTCTTTATCACAGATGTAACATTTGCCATTAAACTTGTACTTTTTATTTCCCCCCCCCCTTTTGAGCCTTGTGATGAACTTTCTCCAAAAGACTTTCGTTTCTTGGTTTTTGAAGCATGTTCCACCACATTTGCCTTAGACTCCATAGGAAGCTTACCAGCCCGCTTTTCAAAATTGCGGTTGTCCTCCTCAATCCTCAAACGCACAATTAATTCATCCATAGAAATTTCTTTGCGCTTGTGTTTGAGGTAGTTCTTGAATTCCTTCCAGCCTTTTGGTAATTTTTCAATTAAGGCTGCAACTTGAAAGGATTCACTGAGAGACATACCTTCTGCGTGAATGTCATGCAGGATGAGTTGGAAATCTTAAGCTTGGCTGATCACAGTTTTTGAATCAACCATTACAAAATCCAAGAATCTGCCAACCACAAATTTCTTTGAGCCGGCATCTTCCGTTTTGTACTTTTTCTCCAATGATTCCCAAAGTTCCTTTGCAGTCTTGATTAGACTGTAGACGTTGTATAATGTGTTGTCAAGTCCGTTCAAGACATAATTCCGGCAAAGGAAATCGGCATGTTTCTAAGCTTCAACCGCAGCAACCACTTGCCGGTCGGTTCCATCATCTTTCAGGATAGGAGCATCTTCACGGAGGAAACGAGCCAGGTTCAGAGTTGTAAGATAGAACAACATTTTCTGTTGCCATCTTTTAAAGTCAGTTCCTAAGAACTTCTCTGGCTTTTCACCGTGATTTACCGGTACTGTTACAACAGGAGAGGGGGTTGGCGTCATTGCAGCCACCACAGTAGTACTTGTTTGGGCATTTGTTTCAGTAGCCATCAATTCTAATATATAAAACAAAATTGTAATTAGAATTTATACTACACAGAAAATTAAACCAAATTCACATAACTAAATTCTGTAAAAATAAAAGAAACAAGAATGTAACTTTTATTTTCCAATTAATTTGAAAATAAAATAAAATTTTATTTAAACAAATTAATTCCACACAGAAAATTAAATTCTGTAAAATAAAAGAAATAAAAAATATAACTTTTATTTTTCAATTAATTTGGAAATAAAATAAAATTTTATTTAACTAAAATAATTCCACACAGAAAAATAAATTCTGTAAAAATAAAAGAAATGAAGATTATAACTTTTATTTTTCAATTAGTTTGGAAATAAAATAAAATTTTATTTAACCAAATTAATTCCACACAGAAATTTAATTTCAGTAACACTTCAATAATTAAAATACTGAAAACAGAATTTTAATTAATGAAAACTCAGAAAATAATTTCTAAAAAACCAAAATTAATTTTATGATAAAATTCCACAAAAAATATATTCTGAATTGTTAATGACACCAGTATCGTACTACTAGTTGTTGTCAAAGAAAAGAGACAGTATATTACTACTATCTGTCAAATAGCATAGAATCACTATTTGTTTTTCCAACCAGAATATTATTTTGTAAATTCACAGAAAATAATTTTCTTCCGAAATTATTTTACGAAGAATGAAAAAAGGGAAACAAACGAAAAATTCTGGAAACAGAATAATTCGAATTTGTCTTAAGATTGTATGAACAATCTTCTGTGTATATAAAATAATTTGAAATAAACTCAAACAAAATAAATAAATAACATACCGAATTTATTTTGTCGAACCAAATAAAAATTACAAGACCAAGTCGAGTGTGTGACACTTTGTCCTTAAGACAGATTCGCCCCGCTACGGTGCTTACGGTTGAATAACGTCTATCTCCCAGGATACAATGATCTTCATAAAAATTTATAGAAGCACTTCAAATAAATTTGTTCGGCGAACCCAACCTGCGATCTATACTATCTTTTATTTATTCTAAAACTAAAATGAAGAATACATGTACTTAGAGCAAAATGGACAGCAATATCAAAAATCTACAGACTGAATTTTTTCCCGGATCCTTAACATTGCTGGAATGTAGAATTTATAGGCAATTACACATGACCCGAACAGGTGCAAAAGGAAATGAAAAGGTGCAAAACTGCCGTATCACATGGAACAGTGTTTATTTCCCCCAAACAATTTTGAACACAGAACCGTTGGATTAGCAATGTTCAAAATTGTTTGAATTTAATATTTAAACTATTTGAATAGTTTAAACAAAAAAAAGTCAATGGAGGAAAGAATAACAAACAGTTTAGAATTTAATATTTAAACTATATAATCTATTATAGGAAACCATATAAGGAAACCAAAAATAAAATTATATTAAAATTAAATTCCCACAATAATTTTTATTGAAAAATTCAAATGAACTTTGTCTAAAAATTAATGTCAAACCCGAAAACGACATCAACTTCCCATTCACTCATAAACGGTTTTGACGTTCCGTCTTCACCGTGTGACTTGCCACGTAGCAAGGAATACGTCACCTTTTTGGACCCACCCCAAAAGACGTTTGGGGCCCACCCAAAATGGGCTCAAAATTATGCCTATATAAAACCATTTTCCAACAGTTGCATTTGCACGAGGGAATTGATAAGCTACATCAGTCCAAGCCACCAAATCAAACAGATCAGTCCAAGCCACCAGATCAAACAGATCAGTCCAAGTCCAAGCCATCAGAGTCCAAGCCATCAGAGTCCAAGCCACCAGATCAAACAGATCAGTCCAAATCCAAGCCATCTGTTGAAGACACTCAAGGGCTGAGCACGTGTATAAAATTGAGACAGTTATCATCCACTTGTGGTTGTTAGCATAAATCTGTTAAGCTGTTATCTAAACTCAACTATGGTTAGTTAGTTAGGATATTGAGTTAGATAGTTATAATTTCTGTATAAAAAGGAAGCTGTAGTTGTATGTGTAATATACATTTTTTTGAAATGAGAATCTGATATTCTAAATTCCTTTATGGTATCAGAGCATTTGAGCTCCATCGAGCATTTTCTATCTTCAACAAAAATCCAGTAATGGCAGCAAATCTGCAAGATGCTACTATAAGAAATCTACAAACAACAATGGCAGATTCGATCTTTGTTCCAGGTTCTGCAGATATCTCCATGTTACCTTCAAATCTCACTCTTCTTATCTCCAATCTCAACTCCTTTGTTCCAATCAAACTTGACTCTACAAACTATATCATTTGGAAGAGTCAGTTTCAGAATATCTTGAGAGCTACAAAGCTACTAGGTTTTGTTGATGGTTCTATATCCTGTCCTTCATCTACAATCCATGATGCACACGGCAATTCTGTTCCAAATCCAGCATTTACGCATTGGATCACCATTGATACACATTTGTTGAGTTGTATTACTGCTACACTTTCACCATCCATCTTCACATCTGTTTTGCACTGTGGAACAAGTATAGAGGTATGGAATACACTGGCTACTCGATTTACATCTCTCTCTCGATCTCATATTCATCAGCTAAAGAACAAGCTCAATCATTTGACAAAGAAGAATCTCACTATGGAGGATTACTTGAATCAAATTAAGGCTGTTTCTGATCAGTTGAGTTTGGCTGGTTCACCAATTGAAGATGAAGATTTAGTTTTACTCACCTTAAATGGTTTACCTGATGAATATAATGCTTTCAAGACAACTATTCGTGCAAGATCTGAGCCTATTACTATTTCTACTTTGTCTGCCCTACTGTGTTCTGAATCTATTCACATTGACACCTCTCTCAAGCACACTCATGCTTCTGATCTGCCTTTTGCTTATGCAACTACTCGAGGAAATTATAGAGGTTTCAGAAGTTCTCAGAGAGGAGGATATCGAGGTTATGGCTCATATAGAGGTCGAATTGGCAACAGATTTTCACAAAACAAAGGTGGAGGCAGAACTTCTCAGTTCCAACAGTTTTCATCTCCACATCAGTCTTTTGTTCAAAGTAGCAGACCATCTTTTCAGTTTCAATCTCAGTTTCAATTTCCACATCAGTCCTCTGTTGGTTCTTTGGTCTGTCAAATTTGTGGAAAGCCTAATCATTCAGCTTTGGAATGTTGGCATAGACTTGATACAACACTTCAAGCATCTAAAGCTTATCCCAAGGCTTATGTTGCCTCCTCATCTACCAATATTATTCCTGATTCTCCTATGCATACAGCAGAAAGTTCTACTTGGTTCTTAGATTCTGCTGCTTCCAATCATTTCACAAATGATCTCAACAACTTGAATACTTACCAACCTTATCTTGATTCAGATCAAGTCACTGTGGGAAATGGTTCCACTTTACCTATTCTTCATACTGGTAATGGCATTCTTCCTACTCCTACTGTCCCTTTCACACTTAACAATTTATTCCATGTTCCATCTATTTCTTCAAATCTTCTGTCAGTTCACCAATTCATTGTTGATAACAAATGCACCATTACTTTTGATGTTGACTTTTTTGTTATACAGGACAAACTTACCAAGAAGGTTCTGTATAAAGGAGGTTTTTCTCATGGTCTTTACCATCTACCAGCTTCAGCTTCATCTTCTCTTCCAGCTTCAACTTCTTCATTGTCTTCTCCACCTGTTTGTCTTCATTGTTCCACTGAAGATTCTGCTCATCATGCTTCTC
Source organism: Camellia sinensis (assembly GCF_055761805.1). NCBI lineage: Eukaryota > Viridiplantae > Streptophyta > Magnoliopsida > Ericales > Theaceae > Camellia > Camellia sinensis. The sequence continues at coordinate 46,173,931 of NC_138962.1, read as the reverse complement.
TTTGGCATTCTAGATTAGGACATCCTTCCTCCAAGAAGTTGAATTGTCTTGTTTCTAAGCATCATTTACCTACTATGGATGCTACTGTTGTTTCCAATAAATTGTGCACACATTGTTGTGTGTCTAAGAGTCATAGGTTGCCATTTAGTCTTTCAACTTCCACTGTAAATCAACCTTTAGCTCTTATCCATTCTGATGTATGGGGCCCTTTTGCTGCCTCTGTTTCAAACTATAAATACTATGTTCTTTTCATTGATGACTTTAGTAAATTTACATGGTTATTTCCTTTGTCTTACAAGAGTGAAGTTTTTTCCAAATTTCTTGATTTTAAGACTTTTGTGGAAACACAGTTTCACACCAAACTTCAAATTCTGCGCAGTGATAATGGGGGTGAATATTTGGCTTCTAAATTTCAACATTTTTTAACCACCAGAGGTATTGAGCATCAGCTCACTTGTCCATATACTCCTGCTCAGAATGGAGTAGCCGAGAGGAAGCATAGACACTTGATTGAAACCACTATCACTCTCATGCATCAATCTTCTCTTCCTGTCAAATATTGGTTTGATGCTCTTGCTGCTTCTGTATTTCTGATTAACAGACATCCTACTTCCAAGCTCAACAATTTAACTCCTTTTGAAGTACTGTTTAAGCAGGTTCCTGATTATAATTTTTTAAAAGTTTTTGGCTATAAATGCTATCCTTGGCTTCAACCCTATACTACCCACAAACTTCAGCCAAAATCCATTCCTTGTGTGTTTCTTGGTTACCAACCGTCTACAAAGGGGTATAGGTGTCTTGATTTGTCCAGTGGGAAGATCTATATTTCCAGACATGTTCTTTTTGATGAAACTACTTTTCCATTTCAAGATCCTTCTTTAAGTGTTTCTCTTCCTGCTCCTACTTTACCTCAGTTGCATACATTCTTTTGGCCGCCAGATTCACTTTCCCTAGCTCCTGCATCTGTTGCTGTTTCTGCAGCTAGTTCTGTTCCTTGTGTTGTTCCATCTGCACCAGCACCTTCTGTCTCTGCAGATCCTAGTTCTGCATCTGCAGGTCCTGTCTCTGCAGCTCCTACTTCTGTTTGTCCAGCACCAGCACCTCCTGCTGCTGCAACCTTACCACTCTCTCATTCTACTGCACCAATGACCCTTCCTACTGTTACTTCCATCACTCCTCCTACAACATCAATTCCTATTTCCTCTATCTCTATAGACTTGCCTCTTCTTTCACCTTCTCAGAATCATCATTCCATGCAGACCAGATCTAAGACCAAAGCTGTGTCAACTTTCTTAGCCTCTACTGCTGTTCCTTCTGAGGATATTGAACCATCTACTTATCAAGAGGCAGCTCACTCTTCTATATGGCAAGCTGCCATGTTGGATGAATTCCAAGCTTTACAAAACCAGGCCACCTGGTCTCTTGTTCCCTTACCTCCTGATAAATCTGCTATTGGTTCCAAATGGGTGTACAGGATTAAGAAAAATTCAGATGGTACAATTGCAAGATATAAGGCTCGTTTGGTTGCTAAGGGTTTTCTTCAAATAGAAGGAATTGATTTTCATGAGACATTCAGTCCTGTGGCTAAACAACAAACTGTTCGGATTCTTTTAACCTTGGCACTTCATTTCCAATGGCCTATCAAGCAGCTTGACATATCAAATGCTTTTCTTCATGGTGTTCTTGAGGAAGAAGTCTATATGCATCAGCCTCAAGGCTTCATTGATGTATCATCTCCTCATTTGGTTTGCAAACTGCACAAATCTCTTTATGGTATGAAACAAGCCCCAAGGGCTTGGTATTCCACCTTTTCCACCTTTCTTCATTCTCATGGTTTTCTCTCTAGTCACTGTGATTCTTCTCTTTTTGTTAAGAAATCAGCTTCTTCTATTCTTATCTTACTTATCTATGTTGATGATATTCTTTTAACTGGTAGTGATGTTTCTGAAATTGCTCAACTTGTTCATCACATGCATTCTACTTTTGCCATGAAAGAGCTTGGTTCTATCAATTATTTTCTTGGTATTTCAGTCACTTCTTCTTCTCATGGCTATTTTCTCTCTCAGCACAAATATGCCTCAGAAATCCTTGCCAAAGCTGGCATGACTGACTGTAAATCATATTCCTCACCTATGGCTCTTAACCATGTTGATTCTTCCACTAATCTTCCATTCTCTAATCCTACTCTTTACCGTAGCATTGTGGGTGCTCTTCAATACTTAACTATCACTCGTCCTGATCTTTCCTTTGCTGTGAACTATGCTTGTCAATTTATGCATCTTCCTCTTGTTAGTCATTTTGCTCATGTTAAACGTCTTCTCAGATACCTAAAAGGTACTCTCCATCTTGGCCTTCATTTTAGTCCTGGTCCTCTTATTCTTCAGGCTTACTCCGATTCTGATTGGGCTGGCAACTCTTATGATCGAAGATCTACAACTGGATATTGTGTTTTCCTTGGATCAAATTTGATCTCTTGGTCAGCTAAAAAGCAACCAACAGTAGCCCGCTCTTCTACTGAGGCGGAATATCGTGCTTTGGCTCAAACAGCAGCAGAGCTTAGTTGGCTTACTATGCTCCTATCTGATCTTCATATCACAGTCCCTTCTCCTACACTGTGGTGTGATAATATCTCTGCTATTTCTCTTTCATCTAATCCTGTGTTCCATGCTCGTACCAAGCATATAGAGGCTGATTATCATTATGTTCGAGAGAAAGTCACTAATAAGCAGCTCAATATTCTTCACATTTCCACATCTGATCAAATCGCCGATATTTTCACTAAACCTCTTTCTCCTCAGCGGTTTCAGTACCTACAGTCCAAGCTTATGGTTCTCCAAGCTCCCCTAAGCTTGAGGGGGCATGATAAGCTACATCAGTCCAAGCCACCAAATCAAACAGATCAGTCCAAGTCCAAGCCATCAGAGTCCAAGCCACCAGATCAAACAGATCAGTCCAAATCCAAGCCATCTGTTGAAGACACTCAAGGGTTGAGCACGTGTATAAAATTGAGACAGTTATCATCCACTTGTGGTTGTTAGCATAAATCTGTTAAGCTGTTATCTAAACTCAACTATGGTTAGTTAGTTAGGATATTGAGTTAGATAGCTATAATTTCTGTATAAAAAAGAAGCTGTAGTTGTATGTGTAATATACATTTTTTTGAAATGAGAATCTGATATTCTAAATTCCTTAAGAAGCAGAGAAAGGTGGTCATGGAGAGAGAATGACGAAGATTAGATAATTAGGTTTGGTATGAAAGTTTTAGGTAGCAAGCTTGCACTTTGTCATATAAATAAGTAGATAGATGGTTGGAGGAGTCACAATTAGTTGAATGAGTCTTCACAAACTTTTCAGCCCCAAAAGTTTTTTTTTTTTGGTTGCAAAGTAGCCAAATTTTCATAGAGAAAATAAGTATTTGGAGAAAATATTATGTATTGCTGTCACTAACTTTTAGTATCTCCAACACTAGTCATTTTAAAGTGTGCTAAAATGTGTATTCTATTATCCAAATTTTCTAATCAACAATGTTATATGCTCGCATTTTATCTTAAACAAATCAATATGTGGCTCAAATTCATTTTAAATGTAGGTCAGTTGAACAATGCTGTTTTAAAAATTAAAGGAGAAATTAAAGTGTATTAAAGTGAAATTTTGTTAAAAGTACAATGATGTTAATGACTAAAGTGAAATTTTAATAGAAGTACAATATTAACAATTGCATTAAATGCAATCACGACTATGACATATTTAAAGATTTTGTAAACGTGCATTTTTTAATACATGTTAAGAGATTTTTAAAAAATTATATATTTTACATAAAAATATATATAATAAAAAATGTATAATATTTTCAAATTTCCTAAACATTAAAATACCCATATGTTTAAATAGGTGCTCATCTAACTCCATTAAAAACGTATATAATAAAAAAGTAATGACTTATTAATGAAAAGAGCATTTCATAGTAAGAGATAGAAAGGAAAAGCATGCATAGGCCATGAAGGAAAATTATACAATAGTTTCGGAATATTACAGCTGGCCTACCACCATGGTCATTGGCAACGGCCGGCCAATAGTGAGCCCAGGTGGAAGAGTGAACGTTTGGGATTGAAGATTTACTGCTATGATATATGGTTTATATAGTTCCTGTAAAATTTTCCTTCTTCACATCAAATTTACATACTTATTTAAATTTTCATTCCTTACCAACATTTTTTTTCAAAAAATACACCAGTTGAAATCGAGAAGCCAAATGTAACCCATTATGTTAGTTTTTAAAACGACGTTATGCAAATGGTCAAAATTGCTACTTGACTCAAAGTTGGGAGGTTGATTAAATAATTAAAAGATCAAAAAACAAAATGAGATAAATATAAACCGCAAAAGTGCAAAATGTAATTTAGGTTTTGATTATGACTTGTTGACGTGTGCTTCTTGTCTTGGATGGCATCTTGAAGCCAAAAATTCTCGCACCACGTTGTTTGCCATTTCACCTATGTTGTTGTCAATTCCTTTGACTTTAAATTAAAAATTGAGCATAGAAGCTTTTAGTAAGTGTTTCTTTTGGAAAAAAAAAAAAAAATGAGTATAGAAGCTTTCGATGAGTGTTTCTTTAGGTAAATGTTGTTGATAGAAAATATTGAAATGACATTATTGCGGCTGTAAGATTGCGTAGATTATATATATATATATATATTTTATAAAAAATTTAGTGAATCGTTTTATTAGTAAGTGTTTCTTTTGGATAAAAAGGAGTATAGAAGCTTTCGATGAGTGTTTCTTTAGGTAATTGTTGTTGATAAAAAAATATCGAAATGACATTATTGAGGTTGTGAGATTGCTTAGATTATATATATATATATATATTTTATAAAAAATTTAGCGGATCGTCTTATAACCTTATATCTATTACATTTATACACAACACAATAGAATATCCACAATCTAATAAAATATTACATAATCATATTATAAGATGCATCCATAACATATTATTCGAAATAGAAATTTATATCTATCCAAGGAATAATAACAATTATTCCAATTATTCACTGCCAGCTGGTAAATACCTTATTTTTGTCCAAGATTATCTTATGCCCTTAGAACTGTAACATTTACTTTGTTTTTCTCAAATTTAAAAACTTGAATTAAACTTCCATGACTTAACAATATTTTTTTCAATACACGCACCAGTTCCAGCCGAGAAGCCGATTGTAACCCATTCTGACAAGTAGTCCGTTAGATCAACCCTGAAAGAAAGGTCTTGTCTGACTATGGCATTATTGATAGTGCTAGTGACAACAACACTCAATTTTTTCGACTTAGAGTGATAACTAATCACAGCTTGATTTTCTATCCCATGAGCGATGTCATTGTACCATACTTTAGTCACATTAGACTGAATCGAGTTGATATTGATACCAAGATGAGTAACAGGAGTGATGCTTTGTGGATCCCAAGAATTCTGAAAGGTATCAAACTCCACAGCGACAAATGGGCTAGTGGCTTCCAATGTCGATAGATCGATTGGAAGCCCAATGGCACCGCCTGTAGTGGTGCCTGCGGAGCTGCTGGAATTGGAAGGTTCAAGGAAGAATGCAAGCCCATCTCCGAAAGTTGAACTTCCATCCGAATCAATCACAAAGGAGAAAGAGGTGGTGAAGTCAGTCAACTTGCCGGAATAACTATTCCAGAGGTGAAGCGGTTTGACGTAGGTAGCTTTGCCGGCTTTGTAATTTAAGTTGGTATCATACTTGTCTGCTGCGAGGTGGATGCCATCGGAGGAGATGTAAGCGTCTCCATTGGTGGTTATGTCGACATTGAGATTTTTGGGACTGATTTTGGCGATATTGAAGTTTAGTGCAGTTGCACAAGGAGTTGCGAGAAGAATGTAAAATGTGATAATTGAGAGACAAGAAAGTTGAATGTGTGATTGGAAAGCCATTGTTGTGATGGGGAAAATTTATGGGATTGGAAGTTTGTAGATGAGGAAAAGTGTATTCAATTTGGGGTATAAATAGGTACATTATTGTTTGAAATCTTGTGATTTGGTCAAAGTGGGTGTTCCCTGTTTTTGAAAGAGGAAGAAGGTGTGATCACCAAATCCATGCACGTAGACAACTGTTTTTGTTGTATAGATGTTTGGATAAATAACACTGGCATTCTTGAGGTTGGCTCTTAGGCCTCGTTTGGGAACAGGCTAATTTAGTAATTTTTTGGTTATTTGGCTAAAAAGGTAGGTAAAAAAAACTTGTATGTTTGGGATGACTTTTTGGCTAATTACGAAAAGATGTGCAAAAAGTAGAGAGAAAAGAGAATCTTTGACTTTTTGGTATGGGTTGTTGGCTCTTTAGCTAATTTAGTAACTTTTTGACTAATTGGCTAAAATAATCTCTTGCCAAACGAGGCCTTAATACGGATTCTTGGGAACTTTTAGTTCTACACATTATTTCTATTCTGTGCATATGTTTTTCAATTTACACACTTAAAAATATTATAATATTTAAGTCAGGTTTATATTTGTGAAGTAATTTTTTAGAAAAATTTCACAAAATTTGAAATTTGTTTGGTTGTATATTTTAAGAATAATTTTAGGCCACGTTTGTTTGGCGGATTACGTTGGATGTCATTGTTAGTGAGAGAATGGTTATTGAAGAGATTGTTAATGTGAAAATTGTTAGTGAGGAGATTAAGTAAAAGTGTGTTTGTTTTAATGATAGTATGAGAGATGGTTAGAGATGGGATTGTTAAATTATTTTTATATAAAATAAAAAAAATTATTTCTATATTAAAAAATTTAAAACAATTATTAAAACAAATAGGTGTACTTGGTAAAAAAAAATTACAAAATAATTTTTATATAAAATAAATTCAATCCGCTCACTATTTTCCTAATCCCATCCAAAATTCTGTCAAGCTAATCCCCTTATTGAGGGGGATTACTAAACCCCTCGAATTATCAATCTTCCCTCCCAAATTATCACCAAACATGTTGTGGATGGGATCCACAGTCATAGCAATCCAATCTCCCTTCCCATGCCGGTAAACAAACATGATCTTAGAGTTTTGGAGTGTGGAATAATTTAAATTTTTTTTATTTTTTGTAATTGAATAGATGAGTGTGAAAGAAAAAATAATTAATTGATATGTATGATGTGAGAAAAATTGAGAGGAGAGAAAAAATGATTGATTGATGGGTAGAAAAAAGTGGTTTCTATTTTTTTTCAAAATTTTTTAACCAAACAAATTTTTGATATATTTTCTCTAAAATTGTATCTTTAGATACAAACCAAACAAGGCCATAATTTTGCTCAATTCACACACTTTTTTTTCCAAATATACCCTAATTGTAAAATTGTAAACACATCTTATACACGCCCAAAGCATAGTGTGCACACTCAAATCCTAAACAATGTACACACCCAAACATGGTGCCGTTACTATAAAAAAAAAAAAAAAAAAAACATGGTGCCGTTTGTAAATTGTTGAAGGTTGAAAAAGTGCAGCTTGTTTTAATTCAATCTTCCCTATTGTAGCACTCCATTCAATATCATTCTAGGTTTGTTTTTAATTCAATAAATATGTGAATTTACTCAAATTATTTTACTCATTTTCGTAACTTTTCGTAAGTTCGTGTAAAGTTTTACAAATTTCAATCCTTTTTTGAATTAGGTTGACAATGTTCAAAAAATAACAACACGTTAGTTTAGAAATACAGTGTCTAACGAATGAGTTTTATTCGCAAAATTGATAATCGAAAATTTTAATTTAGTTTGGAAGTTGATTGTCAAAAAATCTATTTTGATTTGGAAGTAGAAGTCCGAAACATTTTGTATTTTTTAGTTGTAGATTGTCGAATTATAAGAGTAGTTTTGACCTTATTTACTGACATGGGCAGCAGAAGAAGGGGGAAAAAAAAAAAGACAACAATTTTAAGCACTAAAACTTGCGTTTGCAATTCTAGCTTTGTTGTAAACGATGATATCATTATCAAAATCTAAATTTTCATCATACAAATCTTTCATAGCACAAAAAAAAAAATGAGGATATAATTTGGTTAGGAATAAAGACTTGATGGATTGAGAGGGTTTGCTAATTGGAGTAAGCTAATAATGGCCCTACGTAGGAAGTGGATTTTTGACTTTTTTAAAGTTAAAATTTACAAAAAGATAAAATAAGCCAAAATAATCAATAAGACAAAATATCACATTAAATTCATAATTATTTTACTTTTTCTCTCACAAATATCACATCCAACTACAAAAAACGTAACGTCACAAAATAAATACGATAAACCAATCTCATAGGTGAAAATAAAGTTGAAACAAAGTACTTACAAAAGGTGACACATGTGATATATATCCATAAACAACTCATCTTGAATCTACAACATGTGTTACGAATAGTGAAAAGTAATGAAAGCTAAACAAATATTCATCTATTCCAAAGGCTTACATCTTTCCAAGCCACTACTTGGTTACAACAAAAATGAGTCTACCTCAATACAATTAAACCATTGGCTCTACAAAGTAAATACAATAAAAAAGAAGCTCTTGCTCCAAATCTCCCCAAACTACTGTCTTGGCAGAGACATATCTCCAACACCTGAAAATGGTTTTTCCCAAATAGGGTGAGCCAAAATCCAATAGAAACAATCTAACACAATATATGAATCTTAACAAAGATATAAGCATGAGATGCATATTCAATGCCCATGATAAAATCATTTTTAACTCTTTTGCAAAACTATGCCATGCCAAGCTTTATACCACAATTCATGTTATCTCAATTCAGTCTATCTCATTTCATGATTCATTCATCGTTTTATATCATTTCATGAGTCACTCACCAATTCATTTAGACAACCAAACTGAGGGTACAACTCAATGAGTTTCTAACCATCACAACCATTATACAAATACTTCTATTTGCCATTTTACGAATATTTCTTCCGCAGGAACCGATATCCATATATATATATATATATATAAGGTTTTCGGGACTTTCACCCTAGACACATAGGCCAACTTAATTCAATGGAGTTCCTCCCATTTCTTCTCCCAAACATAGAGTACATCCCCTTTTTCCTCCCACACAACATACATGTATAATGTATTAAAACATAGGCATATTCAATGACAACGGATAAGAGATCAGTTTCAATTCACATAATCTTCATGCAATTTCTACAACAATCATAGTTATTCTCCACCAATAACCCAAAACAGATATTTCTAAATAGATATACAATCTTCAAGACAAATAAATTATCCGAATTTCCATTGTTGAGAGGTAATACATACCCGACTCTACCATTTATATAGACATCCATCCAATTTCATATTCCTAATGCCAATTTCATGTTATTATACAAAATAACTGTTTGAGACAATTAGGGCAAATTTCCGCTTTCTTCCGAAATCCACCCCAGGTATCAAAATCAACGAATTTATCATAATACAACCTCATATCCACTCCCATAACCAATTTTCAGACATACATTTGAAAACACCTTTTTTGATTTTAATCTAAAACCCTAGGTTTGTTCAAAATCACCCAAAGTTCCAATATTTCTCATACATCAACAAATAACTAAGTTAAAACTCATAGAAGAGTGTAGAAAGATCCTACCTTAAGTTTAGAAGACCAAAGGAGGCAATGGAGGAACTTCAAAGATGCCGAAACCAAGTTCTATTTGGATCAAAATGTAACCCTTGAGATGTTCTACCTTTTTAACAAAGGCACTCGAGTAAAGAAATCATTAGATCTAGGTGAAAATGTAGAGAGAATGTAGGTTTTAGAGAGAGAGAGGCTCAATATAGCGTTTTAAGAGAAAAATATATGAAAAAGTGATGTAAAAAGGCGCTGTTGTAGTCTGATATATGCACAATTCGCTTGAACGCAGAAAGTGAAGCTCGAGTGTCAGACACAACAAGTTGTTTCGCTCGAGTGTGCTCTGTAGACACCCCATTTTTGACCAACCTTAAGACTCAGACGTCACCAACTGAGCGCTCGGTGATGTAGCATATTGTGCTCGTTCTGAGGTTTCAGAGTCTCGGCTGCGAGCCTTGCCTCCGGACTTCGGGGCTCTTTTGTGCTTTGCCTCGGTTTGCGAACTAAGTCCTGTTTTCTCTGTTTTCTCTTCCCGAAGGAAGGGAGAGGTATCGTAGACCATCTCTCAGTGGCCGTAGGCTACATTTCGTGGTCGTAGGCCATTTTTCCCGTTTGGAGCCTAGTTTCCGATTTTCGGAGCCGTCGGCTGTATACCTCAGTTCGGGACCGCATAACTACCTCCGTTTGCTCCTGTTTTTGGCACACACCTTGTTTCCTCTCTTTTGAGGGACACTGTGGCCCGGGAGACCACCTTCGTGGTCATACGCTACTTTCGGCGCCTAGCAGCCTGTTTTCGGGGCCCCAGACTGCGCTTTTCGGCCCCCGAACCCTCATTTTGCATCCGTCTTGGTCCATTTTTGGTAGGGACCCTATTTTCATTGCTAGGGAGGTGGTAGTATGGTGGGAGGCCACCGTTTCTCCTTGGAAACCAGTTTTCTCTTTTTCTCTCTCCTAAAGCCAATTTTTCTGACAGAAAGCTGGTTTTTCTCACTTTTGAGCCACAATTTTTGGCTTTTCATACCACCATTGTGTTGTGCTCATTTGGGAGGCCACCATTATAGGTAGGCCGACCACCTTTTTGAAAGTGACTTTTTGACCTGGCTGGCCGACCACAAAAAGTGGCTGGCCGACCACCTGACTCTTTTGACCTGGTCGGCCGACCAGGGCAAGTAGTCGGCCCACCACCTGAATTGGTTGGACAGCTTTTTCCTTTTTTGTCTCATTGAGTTGAAGCCAGCTGTGCCAGTTGGAAGCCTCAGAATGCATCCTCCATAGAGGATGTTTAACCTAGCTTTAAAGCTTCTTGGAGAAGCTTTAGGCCCTCTCCTCTATAAAGGAAACCTTCTCTTTCCATGGCAAGGGTGAGAAAAAACCAGCTGAGGCATATACATACAACTCTCCATATCTCTCCCATTCCAAGCTCAAAATACCCTTTTTCATGGCCATTTACACTACACCTCTAAGCCTAACACCTCCACGATCCATTCCAGCACCTTGGAACTCATTTTTAAAGGTTGAAGGCTCATTTTCTTGGTCCAGAAGTCGCTGCATTGCTGTGCTACAAGGGTAAGTCTCCATTTCCTCAATTTTTGCACTATTTTACTCTATACCTTAGCTCCATTTTCAAGCATTTTTGAGCTTTGACATGAACTGAAAAGTGTCTTATTTTAAGCCCCTCTTGAACTTTGTTTAAGGACACTTTTCTGTTTGAGGTCATCTACCTCCTTGTATGCTACATTCTCTCTTTTAAGGCTTATGTTGCATCATATCTTAGCCTTATTTGCAAGCATTTTTGGGCTTCGACATAAACTAGAAAAAGCCTTGTTTTGATCTTCTAAACATGTTTGTTTAAGGAATATTTTCTGTTTGGGGTTATCTTCCCCCTTGCATGCTTCATTTCCTCATGTTTTGAGCTATGCATTAGAGCATTTGCATTGGCCTTGAGATGTGTCTTTGAGCCTCAAAATCAGAGACGGCTGACCCTCTCACCTCTTGTTCTCTTTACTAGCATTGTTGGCCTTCCAAAGGGACTCTTTTTTGCATGCATTGAAGTCATATTTCAGGCCTCATTTTGTGAGTTTTAAGGTCTGCCTAAGCTCTGTCAAGAGCCCATTTTGCCATATTTTATGTCTATGATGCATATGTAGAGCAATCTCATTCAAGGCCTTTCAATGAGACCTTTCTTTGCATGTTTCCTAGACTGATTTCAGGGCCTATTCAGTGGGTTTTAGGGCTGTCATAACTCATTTCTAGAGGTGGTTTTGCCCTTTTGTTTGTCTATCATATAGGTGTAGAATACCCCATTGCATGGCCTTCCAAAGGAGCCCCTCATTTTTGCATGCATTGATTGAGTTTCAGTGGGTATTCGGGCATATTTTGGCATGAAATGCTTCTGTTTTTGGTTGGTTGGGTGAGCCTTCATATGCTTCATATAATTGTAAAACAACTGATGGTTCACTAGCTTTCTTTGCATGCTTTGTGGACCCTTGATGTTAGCACTTTTTGGCCAGACCTTAAACTGATAATGTGCTTATTTTGGACTACCCTAGCTCTGTTTTTAGGCCTTATGGTCGAATGATATTTTTTTGCATGCTTGCAGTTCAATACCCATGCTTAACTTTGAGTTCTGAGGTCCATTGTATGCATGTGCTGAGGTGTGTTCATGTTTTGAGGTCATTGTTTATCATGTTTCAGAGCTGTATCATATGTGTTTGTATGCCATATTACATCCCTTGCCATGCTTTGGTAGAGTGGCATGTTATGCCTTAGGATCGATCCTTGGCATTCGTGCGCGTTTGCATGCATTTCGGTTGTTTGATTTTCATCATATGGCCATTGATGTGAGTGTGGTTGAAGTCTACACATGTTGGTGTAAGTCCATCGTGCATTGTGTATGCCATTTCAAAGCATTGCGTATGCTAGGTTGTATGTTAGTTGCATTGTGTATGACATCTGATTTTCATTGTGTTTGGGATAGAAGTTAGCCCAAGCATGGGAAACGAGGGACGTTTCGTACTTCGAGTGACGGAATGTGTATCAATTCTCAGTCGCCGACACTCCGGATTACCCATGATGGAGTTTAGGTCTTGTTGTGTTTATATGTGCATTCATTTCACATTGAGTCATGCAATTCGACTCCTCGGCCATCATGCATCGGGATGCGTGATTGGTAGCATGAGGATCGAGGTGTGCATACATATGTGAAAGTACTTTGCCATGCCCCTTTCTTGCTCTCTGTTGCAACAAATCAGCAATCAATAGCCTTCTAGAGCTTTGCACAGCATTCCGGGATTAATTGCAAACAGAGGTAAATCGGGGCATCGCAAGGAATTTTTCGACGAATGCAACTCGAGCATGCATCTTGCATCATTCAGAACAGAGCTGAGGCGGTCCATGGATTTGCATACCTAGTTTATTGCTTTCCTAGTTAATTTGTTAATTAATTAGGGCTTTGTATTTATTCGGACTGTAATTATTATTCGGACTGTATTATTCTTTTGGACCCTCCGAGCGAGGGCACAACTGTAATAAGTGTGTGTGCGTGTGATGTAGGTCTTCCAACCCCACGTCTTTCTCCATTTTATTTACCAGCTTATGATGGTTAGATTAGGGCATGTTTCAATTAGCATACTTATACTTGCATGTTTGCATTCATTCATCTGTCTTGCATGCACCGGGCTCGGCGCATCATACTAACTGCATTGTATTTCAATTCTGAGTAGACTACATTTTATCCGTTGCATTTCATATGCCATCTTAGAATAGCCGAGCCTATTGTAGTTGCATTTTTGCATGTGTTGCATTAGGCATTTTTGTATAGTTAGGACTCATGCATTTTTTCTAACATAACTTTTGTTTTGGCTTGGAGTACTCGGTAAGTTTTATGCTTTAGCATCCTTACATGCGTGTGAGTGACTGCCATGATAGCATGCTTACCATGAGGCTAATTGTTTATGTGATATAACTACCTGAATGCCTGTGGGTGAAGGTTGGATTATTTGAATTGGAATAATGCATTGACTGTGAGTTTTAAGCCCACTAGATAGTGGCAAAACCATGTTTTCTAAGCCCCATTGAGGGTGGCAAAATCTGCATTTTAAGCCTACTTGCGAGTAGCAAATCATTTTGAAAACAAACATGAGATGTTTTGTTCCAATTCAGGCGATCCAGTCTATAGTTGTATGCTGTGCGCATCACATAGTAAATATAGGCTAATAACTGGAATAAGAACGCATAATTTTTCAAAACTAGATATCATGGTTAGTAGAGGCCGATCTTTGATCGAGCGAGCGGGGGTGCTCACGAAGTGACCTTCCCCAATCGTACCCAAGTTTCCGAGCCGAGGCAACTTTGGTGATGACGGATACGTGGCCTTAGGCAACGAGTCAGGGTTTCCTAAATTCCCCCAAAATAAATATTTAGGTGGCGACTCTGTATTTGGCAAAGCAGTCCATGTTTGGCACTTCTTTCAAAAAATCTGTTTTAAAAAACGATTTGCCGGATTTGGACTCTTTGATGATTTCATCGGTCTTGCATTGCACTCTGTGAGATTAGATATAGGACCGTGACACAAATTGAGTCCAAACTCTAGTGAGGCCCAAGGGTGCGTCTACAGTTTTTGGCGACTCCGCTGGGGATTTAAAGAACTTGACTCGAACTCATGATATCTTGTTTTGACTATACTTACGTGTTTCTTTCCATTGCATTTACATTGGTTCGCCTAGGACACCGTGTTTGCCGTATGCTATTCCTGAACGGTTTGCCGGAGGCTCACTTCGATAAGCGTGCCATAAGGCTGACCGGTTGTGGGCTCTGCCACAACGGGAACACAAACCCCGATTTTACCGGGGCATCCTTTTTGACCATTCGACCTAGTGCATATCGGAATCCATAGTGACTATTCCAAACTAGGACAAGTTACTTACCCGATTATAGGTTGTTTAAAACCGCTGCGTGCGTAGTGAAACCCTAGCTCCTGACAAAATAGGACAAGAAAATCTTACCCCAACATAGGAGTGTTTTGGCTCTCACTTGCTTGTTATGTGCTTTTAGACTGTGCCTCTACAGGAATGCATGTATCAGTTTGCAAGTCTAGATATCAGGCCTGCGGGCATCAACATCAATATTTGGGGAATCAGCTTTACCTGAGGGTATTGATTTTCAGGCAGAATTTTGGGTAGAGTTCAGTAGAGAGCACAGTTATTCGGCTGCTCGTATTTGTTTTGGTGAAATCAGGCTGAGATGCTGCATGTTTTCTCTTTTGCTAGGTAGTCTTGGAACCATAGCTTCAGAAGGCTCCAATATCCCCCGAGGTTCATTGGACTTGTGTTGATAGACTTTTTCGGGTCAGAGATTCAATTCAAGGGCAATCAGTGTTCCTTTGCCAGAGGCAGGGTAAAAGGGCCAGTCAGGTACAGATCACCAATTCAGCAGTTACCAGATCAGTGGCCCTTATCCACCCCACCAGTGAAAAGTCAGGCTGAGGCCTCAATTTTTATCACATAAATAGATATACCAGTCAGTCAGCCAGAACAGCAGAATATGTCAGGGATGGAAGACATGGTGCGTTAGCTCTAGGTGAGCATGAAAGCCATGTAGGAGGACGCTGTTCGTCAAGCAGAATTTGCCAAACAGTAGGCCGTTGTCATGGCCCAATAGGCAGAGCTAATTACCCAGTTACAGTAGCAAACCGGAGCATCTGCTTCGCACCAAGCCCCTCCCCCACCAGGAGTTCCAACACCCAAGGAGGCAACAAATATCCAAGGAGATACGGGTATTCCGACAGGACCGGCTCCGCCCCCAATCCTACCCCAATTATCCAAAACACCCACCAACCTGCCGGATTCTCCCTTTGAGTCCGAGGCGAACCCCACGGCATTGAAGGTGAGCAAGCTTGAAAAGCTATTCAAGAAATCTCAGGGCGTCAAGTCCATCCCAGAGATTGAGGATGGGTATACCGATGCGGCAGTGACGCTGCCAGACCGCTTTAAAATGCCACATATTGACCGCTTTGATGGGTCCGGGGGTCCCATGGTGCGCTTACGGTTGTTTTCAGACATATTAAGGCTGATGGGCCTCACCAGATGTCACGACCCAAACCCGGCCCTATGGGTTTAGCACCGTAACCGGCCAGTAATCCGAGATTACCGAAGGCCTGCTTAACAGTAGTACAGTAAAACAGAGTACAGGGCCTGGCGGAAGCCAATACAGTAAATGAATAATGTCCATTGAGCTGTGACAGTCTGCATGCCAAAAAGATTTGTCATGCATTCACATATACAAACAGTACAATCTATACAAAATTTACAGTCACACAGTACAGGGACATAATCCCTTGATAGCAGTACGGTTAGCAGCTAACAGTCTATACAGTAATCCAAACAGTATGGAGACAGACGGGGGGAAAACAAGACACCCCAAAGCCATAGCATGGCAACTCGGAACCTTGCAGTGAGGCACAAAGGCTGGCTTGACAAAACTGGAGTCTAACCCACGCTCCTAGCTCCGATCTGGTGGCTGAGCACCTACATATATATATAAACAGTGAGCTAAAGCCCAGTGAATAACATAATGCGTAAAGGGGTTGTGAATGAAATGTCCTTACAGTAATGAAATCAGTTCATTAAACAATACTTCAGTCTTTCAGTCAGAACAGTTATTCAGTCATATGTGGTACATCCATTAGCATAGCAGTAAACAGTAGGTCTTAAAGACCGAACAGTAATGATGGCCATCAATCAGTAAACAGTAGCGGTTCCACGAGGGAACCGACAGAGATCTCTGTAACAGTAACAGTCAGTAACAGTAGTTGCTAAGGATGCCACAATACAGTTCAGAATAGAGGACATACATTCATTCAATTAACAGTAACAGTTCAGAAAGCAGTACAGTTCAATTGTTCAGAAAATAATCATTTTGAACATATCTTTACACAGTTGTTACTCACAGAGTTTGGGCTACAGTATGCTAGAGTGTGTCTCCCCAGTCGCCAACCCTATACAGTTCACAGGTTGAACACACACTAAGCTACACAGTTGGGAAAGATAACAACTTAATCCCTAATGCCTCGGTGTGTTCTACATCTATATCCTCAACAAGATGTCTTAAACTAGGCCTAAGAATGCCTAGAATGGGATGAGGATGCAAAGATGCACATTTAAAAGCACTTTCAGAAAAACAGAGTCCCGCTCGAGCGCAAGTTTCCCCGCTCGAGCGGTCATGCAACAAAGGTACACGCTAGAGCGTAAACTTTCCCGCTCGAGCGTACTGTAAAAGTACTGGATGGGTGAAATCTCCACTCGACGCCCGCTCGAGCTTGAGACATGACTCCGCTTGAGCGCCTAGTTCTTCGCTTGAGCGGACTGTAAAATAGTGCAGAAATACTGGATGCTCGGATTCCACGCTCGAGCGGCGATTCCCCCGCTCGAGCGGAAGTGCAGAATCTGGAAATTCCAGATTGCACCTCCAAGCTCAAAACCAAGTTCAAAGGCATCAAAACCGATCCTCTTGGGCCCATTTTCTGGAAAACATTTATAAACACATAGAATAACACGTTTCAAAGCTCAATTTTAAGAAATCAAAGCCCAAGGGTGTTTAATTCAAACTCAATTTAAACCAATTTCATGAACAATATGAACACGCAAACATGCACGAATTCAAATCATTTGGAAGTTCCAATCTGATGCTCTAAGGAGCCAATTGATCCAAAAACAAGTTGAAAACATGGACCATTACAAAATTATGAACATGCATGCACCATTTTACCATGAATTCAACTCAAAACTCCTTAATTCAAACATGCATGCATGAAATGAAGCTATAATTCCACATTCTTGAACCAAATCATGACTTAGTTCTACAATGAAGTATGAATCATGTAAGAACTAGCTCAATAACCACAAGAAGAAGATGAGTTTCCTACCTTAGTCTTGTATTCAAGGTTTAGGAGTCTAAAGTAGCAATCTACCCTTCAAGTTCTTCAATTAGCAAGCAAAACTCAAGATGGAAGACAAGTTCTCTCACTCTCTCACTCTCTTGGTCGGCTAGAGCAAGAAAAGGCTGAGGAAAATGTGTTATGTGGTCAAATGTAAGGCTCAAATATGTTATATTGAGTGGGCCACTAAGGGTGGCAATTCTGTAATTAAGCCTAACTCTTTAATTAGCTTATTTAATCTAATTCAAGCATACCTAATCAGTTTTCAGATAAAAATACCATAAAATCACATTAATTATGAGGATCATAAAACATTAATCCATTCCCAGTTCGGCCGCCGATAAGGCCTTCAATTAGCAGTTTAAACACTAAAATACGAACAGATCAAATAATTAATCGAACAGATAGAATGCAATTCAAACAGATGTATTCATTCAATTCAGTTTCAATTTTGGTCAGGCAGTTCAGTACTTTTAATCAGTCCAATTATCAGTCATAATCAATTCAGTTTAACGGTAATCGATGGTTATCGGTAATCAATCAGTCATTAATCGGTAAACAGTATGAGGGTTGTTACACCAGACTACAGAAGTTTTCACTATTCGGCCGGACCTTGTCAGGTGTGGCCGCTATCTGGTATGTAAAATTAGGAGACGATGTCAAACGGAACTGGGATGAGATAGCCGAGGCCTTCGTTGCGCAGTACTCCTACAATACGCAAATTGAGATTACAACCCGTGATCTCGAGACGACAAGGCAAGAGCCTAAGGAGAGTTTTTCTGATTTCGTAGCCCGCTGGACGGCCAAGGCCTCAATGATGACTCTAAGGCCCACTGATAAAGATCAAATTCGGATGGTTGTGCGTAACCTCCAACCCAAGCTCATGCAGAAGATGATCGTCCTCCCTTTCCCCACCTTTTCAGATTCACATGAGATGGGAGTACAGATCGAGGACGCTATGAAGCAGGGCCTTCTTGACCAGGAGAAAGAGCAGCCCAGGAGGGCGTTTTCCCGCAGTTCGAATGCAACCACCAGTGGTGATACAGCTGCAAGATCTTCTGAAGTAGGTATGGTCACCACCGCCGTATCAAAAATAGTTACCCCATTCACCGGCGTGTCTGGAAGTAGCTCACAAAAATCCAAATATCCACCTCGAGTCAAGAGGGTTTTTACCCCACTTTATATGCCTTTGTCAAAGGCTCTAGAGGCCTTACTCCGGAAGGAATATCTGAGACCATTGGAACAACGGCCTCTACCCAATCCTATCCCTTCAAAGCATGACCACACTAAGGCCTCGTTTGGGAACAGGCTAATTTAGTAACTTTCGGCTATTTGGCTAAAAAAGTAGGTAAAAAAAACTTATATGTTTGGGATGACTTTTTGGCTAATTACGAAAAGATGTGCAAAAAGTAGAGAGAAAAGAGAATTTTTGACTTTTTTTGTATGAGTTGTTGGCTTTTTGGCTAAAAAGGTAAGTCCCCAAACGGGGCCTAAATACTGTGCCTACCATCAAGAAACCGGTCATGGCACTGACAGTTGCTTTCGTCTTCACCATGATGTACAAGATCTGTTTGACAACAAGGTCATCGTCGCACCGGCTTAGCAAAGTCTATCGGCACTTGATCAGTGAACTTATGGGGGATAACGTGACGTGATCAGGGGATGAACCACCTGCGGGCGTCGCTTAGTTTACTCCAGATGTGGCGTGTGGCACGCACTGTTTTGAGCATTTGCAAATGTTGGTTTTTGTAGCTTCTGACTTGGGTGTTGAGTCAGTTCTATGATTTTGTTTTGAGTCTGTCTCTTTGTTTTGAGTCAGTCTTTTTGATTAAGGGTCTGTCTTGTTGTATCGAGTAAGTCCTGTTGTACAGAAGTCGGGTGATTCCGGGGGTATTACTTTAGATATCACTATTTTGTTTTGTGTTTGTCCTTTTGTTTTCTTTTGAGTCTATTTCTGCCGGGGAGTCAGTTGTGCCAACAGATTTTGAATGAAACAGCAGTGATTTTCACACTCTTGTGTTTGCTTCTGCCTTGCGCCAGTTGTGCCAAAAAGTTTGAATGAAACGACAGTACTTTTTGCCTACTTTTCTGTGCCTCGAACTCATTGCATGGACCTAAGTTTTTCAAAACCTTTTGAACATATTGATGAAAACGAAGAGGAAAGAATTCCTCGGGATTTGCAAAAATTTGATCAATTAATAGAAAGAGAGGCGTGCTAAGTCCTTAATGAATGAGATCATGTTTGTTAATGTGAGTACTGAGAAGGACCCTAGCTTGATCTAGATTGGTTTTACACTGTCTTCAGCACGAGCGATTTGTCGCTTTCTTAAAAAAAAAAAAAAAAAAATTCAAAAAATGTTTTGCGCAGTCCTGTGAAGACTTGTGTGAAATCGCTCTTGAGATTGTGTAGCTTAGGATCGCTCTCAACCTCGAGACTCGACACCTCACTTTCAAACCTTGAACTTAGATTCAGAATGTTCAACGATCAACCACTATGTAAAGCTTGTGTGGCTGGATCAGAAGTAGCCCTCGAACCAGGGCAAGAAAGTCAACGGAAGCTTGCGAAGCTAGATCAAAAGCCCTCGAACTAGGGGCAAAAATGTCAGATGTGCTCGAAGAGTCAAAAAATTGAAACGTTTCTCAAGCTAACAAAGATCGGTAAGAATGCCAAATCCCAGAAGGAAGGAAAGAAGAGAGTATTGCTGAAGGATAACTGAGTTCCTACCCACAACACTAGGGGCAGATTCAACTCCCCTTTTGGATGGACTCCTGCATAGTCAGCAAACAGCAACCATTCTCCTAGATTCAGATGACTTCAGGATCTCAATACTATTTGACATGGACAAAGCTACACTTTTACCCTTGAGAGGCTCGCTGGGCCGAAACCCGAAAGGGCGACCTAGGCAAAAGTTAGAGCAAGAAAAAAAAGAACAAAAAGAACAAAAAAAAAATGCAAAAAAAAAATGAAGAAAAAGAAATAAAAAACAAATCTTGAAAAGATTGAAGAAAAGAAAATGAAAAGAATTGAAAAGAAAAGAAGAACAAAGCTCGCAAGGTTGAAAACCCAGAACGGCGGCCTTGGCAAAAGTTAAAGCGCAAAAGGAGAGGTTAATACCCGAGTGTACCTTAACCCCGAACTACGTAAGGCTTGATTCCCATCTTTGGGATACATAGGCAACTTCATTCTGAAGTCCATCCGTAAAACACTTCAAATTGATTGTGCCCATGTAATGGTTTTGATCATCTTCGCCTTCTCTGTATCCGAGAGTCTGGTTGTGTTCGTCACTCTGAGGACTGTCATACAATGCGCTGCAGTGCCGTTCAAACAAGGGGCAACTTTCCGTTGCCATTCAATGCGCTGCGGTGCCGTTCAAACAAGGGGCAACTTTCCGTTGCCATTCAATGCGCTGCGGTACCATTCAAACAAGGGGCAACTTTCCGTTGCCATTCAATGCGCTGCAGTTCCGTTCAAACAAGGGGCAACTTTCCGTTGCCGTGTAGTGTCCTTCAAACAAGGGGCAATTTTCCTTCCGATCTGAGGTTGTGCATCTCAAAAGTAAGTTTTGTGCTTGTTGAGCAGTGGCTGTTTGTCAAAATGGTTTTTGAGAATTTTTACTGAGGTTGACTAATTTTCGCGAAAATTATTCTATTTTTTCCAAAACTGGACCATTTCTTGGACCCAAAAAAGGAAAATTTTCAGTGCTCATTACCTAACTTGCATGATTTTAAATCAGAAAGTTGAACAAGTGTGCTAATCTAACTCTCATGTTGGTCAAAATTGTTTTAACAGAAAGCGAAAAACAAAAAATGGTCAAAATGATGAACTAGGGGCACAGTTGAGTCAGGTGTTTCTGTCTTTTCCCCATTGTCAACACACTTGCTAGAAAGGGCACCATACTTGTCAGAAAGGGCACCCTATTTGCCAAGAAGGGCACAGCGGAAGCTAGCAGAAAAGGGCTGAAAGCTCTCGTATCCTCCGAGCAACGAGGTATCAAGCCAAGTGCGAAGCACGAACTAGAATGGAGCAAGGTATTTCACTCCCTCATCCGGACAGATCTGATCACGTCCAAACTCCCCAGCGGCGCATCGACAACCGATGTCAATTGCAGATCTGCTGCGCATTTGGTCGCATTGCAACCGCTCTGTGGGAGAAACTCACTGTTGTGAACAAGAAAGATAATCTAGCAGAATGCTAGGGGCAAGAGCCCGCAACTTCCTGTTTATCCATCAACCACCCTGGAGAGGGATGAAAAATGAGGGATTAAAGAATAGAGAGATATGCGCTGAGAGGAAAAGCGAGGAAAAGGTTTTGAGAGAAAAATCGAGCTTGAGGGCCAAGTGATGTGAGAATCACAAATGAGAAAGGGTGGGAAATAATACCCAGAGAAACAGGCTCCCTATGCATGTCTGCGTGTCGTGTCTTTTTGTTTTATCTCAATTTTTGTTTTGAGTCGTTTCGAGTGTTATTCGATGTGTTTAGGTTGTTTACCTTTTGTTTTCCGTTGTTGAGTCGTAGTGCACTGTGCTCAGTCGTAGGCTCAATACCCTGGCCAAGAACTCATCTTCTAATTTCAAAAATAAAATCGTTTTGCGCTCCGAGTGCCATGCCGTTCTCCACATCTGTGCAAAACAATATTCGTTCTTTATAAAACCGTAGGGTTCAACCTAGGTCATGTCAGAATAGTAAAGCCAGGACCTATCTGAAGCTATATGGGTTCCAGACTGCAAAGCAAGAGAAAAGAGGAAATGTCGAGCATCTGAGTTTGTTTTAACTTCAGTAAGTTTCGAGATTGCATTCCGTGTGTACCTCTTCAGGTCTTGCCAATGCTCCGATGTATGAGTGTGCCTCTACCTCAAGCTCAAGATCAAGTCTACTTCAAGCCAGAATGGCGATCAAAAGTGCTCTCCCTGAGTACCATTCCCTGCCAGAGGCATCTTGGTTGTGTTCGCAATGAGTTCCTAGGAGACCAACTGCGATGGTGGAAACTAGAGTTCGAATGGCTGTTGCCTAGAACGCAAAGGTTCAGGATTTTCGAGACTAAAGTCTAGTTTAAATACCTAGAGGCGTGTCCTCGGCTTGAAATCTGTATGGAAGCCCCATAGGTTGAGATAGCGTGTATGCACCTTAATTCTGGATACTGAACCAACCTAGTCTGTCACCCCGTTGGAGAATAGGAAAAGTTGTGAATATGATCAGGAAGAAAGGTAGTATCCAAAGTGTTCTACGTGAAGAACCCTTGTCAGTATTTCAGAGCCTTTGTACTGTAAGAAAGGTAAGTGTTCGAAGAGCACAAGGGGAGATCCCCATCAGAGTAGAGCGGTTCATCGCCACTCACCCCATGAGGTGCTTTCTAAAGCACCACTATGCTTGTTTATTGCGTTCCTTAAACATCATGCATTATATTGCATTATACCAATCAAGTTTCTTTCTCATTCATGCACGATATTGTATGTACGGTTCATTCAAAGAAGTTCCGTTTAAAATCATTCACTTAGTGTATCAATTACACTCTCACACTTCATTCATCGTGTATCTATCACACACATTCTCATTTTCTGTATCTATCGCATACATTCTCATTTTCTGTATCTATCGCATACATTCTCATTTTCTGTATCTATCACACTCCATTTAGTTAGTGTATCGATCACATTTCATTTATTTAGTGTATCAATCACACCTCATTCACCCTTAGTGTATCAATCACACTTTCTTCATTCATTTAGTGTATTAATCACACTTTCTTCATTCATTTAGTGTATCAATAACACTTCATTTATTTAGTGTATCAATCACACTCTCTGCACTTAGTGTATCAATCACACATTCTCACTTTGTGTATCTATCACACACATTCTCATTTTCTGTATCTATCACACATATTCTCATTTTCTGTATCTATCACACACATTCTCATTTTGTGTATCTATCATGCACATATTCATGTCATTATCTTTTGTGTATCCATCACACCTGTTCACTTAGTGCATCTATCACACTTCGTGTTCACATTTAGTATATCAATTATACTCTGTTCACTAAGTGCATCTATCACACTTCATGTTCACCATTTAGTATATCAATCATACTTTGTTCACTAAGTGCATCTATCACACTTCGCGTTCACCCTTTCGTGTATCCATCATACCTATTCACATAGTGCATCTATCACACTTCGCGTTCACCCTTTCGTGTATCCATCACACTTGTTCACATAGTGCATCTATCACACTTTGTGTTCACCTTTTGTGTATCCATCACACTTGCTCACATAGTGCATCTATCACAATTTGTGTTCACCTTTTATGTATCCATCACACTTTGTTCACTAAGTGCATCTATCACACTTCGTGTTCACATTTAGTATATCAATCATACTCTGTTCACTTAGTGCATCTATCACACTTTGTGTTCACATTTAGTATATCTATCACACTTTGCTTCATTTGGTGTATCAATCACACTTTATTCGTATAGTGTATCCATCACACTCCCTTCACTTTTGTGTATCTATCGCACATACTCGCTAAGATTGCATAATTTTCTTATATCCTTTCTGCATGAAATATAGTTGTTGCTTTGCATTCTTGCTTAAAACTGTTGCGTGTTCGCTTCATTACAGCTTGCTGCTCTACATGATCATGAGTTACGTCCGGCTTTGTGCATTTCATTCTGCATTTTGTCCCTGCCTGCAGGCATGCCTGCGGGCACATCTTTGTTTATCGCGCATGTTTGTCTAAGTTTTCGGCCTTGTCAAAATGGGTCGTCTCTGGGTTTTGACATTCACTCCCGTCACTTATGACTTCCGAGTTCTGTCAAAGAGGGGCAACTGTAGACACCCCATTTTTGACCGACCTTAAGACTCAGACGTCACCAACTGAGCGCTCGGTGATATTGCATATTGTGCTCGTTCTGAGGTTTCAGAGTCTTGGCTGCGAGCCTTGCTTCCGGATTTCGGGGCTATTTTGTGCTTTGCCTCGGTTTGCGAACTAAGTCCTGTTTTCTTTGTTTTCTCTTCCTGAAGGGAGGGAGAGGTCTCGTAGACCATCTCTCAGTGGCCGTAGGCTACATTTCGTGGTCGTAGGCCATTTTTCCCGTTTGGAGCCTAGTTTTTGGTTTTCGGAGCCGTCGGCTGTATACCTCAGTTCGGGACCGCTTAACTACCTCCGTTTGCTCCAGTTTTTGGCACACACCTTGTTTCCTCTCTTTTGAGGGACACTGTGACCCGGGAGACCACCTTCGTGGTCATACGCTACTTTCGGCGCCTAGTAGCCTATTTTCGGGGCCCTAGACTGCGCTTTTTGGCCCCCGAACCCTCATTTTGCATCCGTCTTGGTCCATTTTTGGTAGGGACCCTATTTTCATTGCTAGGGAGGTGGTAGTATGGTGGGAGGCCACCGTTTCTCCTTGGAAACCAGTTTTCTCTTTTTCTCTCTCCTAAAGCCAATTTTTCTGACAGAAAGCTGGTTTTTCTCACTTTTGAGCCACAATTTTTGGCTTTTCATACCACCATTGTGTTGTGCTCATTTTGGAGGCCACCATTATAGGTAGGCCGACCACCTTTTTGAAAGTGACTTTTTGACCTGGCTGGCCGACCACAAAAAGTGGCTGGCCGACCACCTGACTCTTTTGACTTGGTCAGCCCACCACCTGAACTGGTTGGCCAACTTTCTCATTTCTTGTCTCATTGAGTTGAAGCCAGCTGTGCCAGCTGGAAGCCTCAGAATGCATCCTCCATACACGTGTATGGAGGATGTTTAACCTAGCTTTGAAGCTTCTTGGAGAAGCTTTAGGCCCTTTCCTCTATAAAGGAAGCCTTCTCCTTCCTTGGCAACGGTGAGAAAAAACCAGCTGAGGCATATACATACAACTCTCCATATCTCTCCCATTCCAAGCTCAAAACACCCTTTTTCTTGGCCATTTACACTACACCTCTAAGCCTAACACTTCCACCATCTATTCCAGCACCTTGGAACTCATTTTTAGATGTTGAAGGCTCACTTTCTTGGTCCAAAAGTCGTTGCATTGCTGTGCTACAAGGGTAAGTCTCCATTTCCCTATTTTTGCACTATTTTGCTCTATACCTTAGCTCCATTTGCAAGCTTTTTCGAGCCTTGACATGAACTGAAAAGTGTCTTATTTTGAACCCCTCTTGAACTTTGTTTAAGGACACTTTTCTGTTTGAGGTCATCTACCTCCTTGTATGCTCCATTCTCTCTTTTAAGGCTTATTTTGCATCATATCTTAGCCTTATTTGCAAGCATTTTTGGGCTTCGACATAAACTAGAAAAAGCCTTTTTTTGATCTTCTAAACATGTTTGTTTAGGGACTATTTTCTGTTTGGGGTCATCTTCCCCCTTGCATGCTTCATTTCCTCATGTTTTGAGCTATGCATTAGAGCATTTGCATTGGCCTTGGTTTAGCCTCTTAGCCACTGAAATCCATTGGATTTTTAGTGGCTTAGATGTGTCTTTGAGCCTCAAAATCAGAGAGGGGTGACCCTCTCACCCCTTGTTCTCTTTACTAGCATTGTTGGCCTTCCAAAGGGACTCTTTTTTGCATGCATTGAAGTCATATTTCAGGCCTCATTTTGTGAGTTTTAAGGTCTGCCTAAGCTCTGTCAAGAGTCCATTTTTTCATATTTTATGTCTATGATGCATGTGTAGAGCAATCCCATTCAAGGCCTTTCAAAGGGACCTTTCTTTGCATGTTTCCTAGACTGATTTCAGGGCCTATTTAGTGGGTTTTAGGGCTGTCATAACTCATTTCCAGAGGTGGTTTTTCCCTTTTCTTTGTCTATCATATAGGTGTAGAATACCACCTTGCATGGCCTTCCAAAGGAGCCCCTCATTTTTGCATGCATTGACTGAGTTTCAGTGGGTATTCGGGCATATTTTGGCATGAAATGCTTCTTTTTTTTGGTTGGTTGGGTGAGCCTTCATATGCTTCATATAGTTGTAGAACAACTAATGGTTCACTAGCTTTCTTTGCATGCTTTGTGGACCCTTGATGTTAGCACTTTTGGCCAGACCTTAAACTGATAATGTACTTATTTTGGACTATCCTAGCTCTATTTTTAGGCCTCATGGTCGAATAATGTTTGTTTTGCATGCTTGTAGTTCAATATCCATGCTTAACTTTGAGTTATGAGGTCCATTGTATGCATGTACTGAGGTGTGTTCATGTTTTGAGGTCATTGTTTATCATGTTTCAGAGCTGTATCATATGTGTTTGTATGCCATATTACATCCCTTGCCATGCTTTGGTAGAGTGGCATGTTATGCCTTAGGATCGGTCCTTGGCATTCGTGCGCGTTTGCATGCATTTTGGTTATTTTATTTTCATCATATGGCCACTGATGTGAGTGTGGCAGAAGTCCACTCATGTTGGTGTAAGTCCATCATGAATTGTGTATGCTATTTCATAGCATTGTGTATGCTAGGTTGCATTTTAGGGAATTGTGTATGCCATGTTACATCGAGCATTGTGTATGCCATTTCATAGCATTGCGTATGCTAGGTTGCATGTTAGTCGCATTGTGTATGCCATCTCATTTGCATTGTGTTTGGGATAAGAGTTAGCCCAAGCACAGGAAACGAGGGACGTTTCGTACTCCGAGTGACGGAATGTGTCTCAATTCCCGATCGCCAACACTCCGGATTACCCATGATGGAGTTTAAGTCTTGTGGTGTTTATATGTGCATTCATTTCACATCGAGTCGTGCAATTCGACTCCTCGGCCATCATGCATCGGGATGCGTGATTGGTAGCACGAGGATCGAGGTGTGCATATATATGTGAAAGTACTTTGCCATGCCCATTTCTTGTTCTCTGTTGCAGCAAATCAGCAATCAACAGCCTTCTAGAGCTTTGCACAGCATTCCGGGATTAATTGCAAACAGAGGTAAATCGGGGCATCGCAAGGAATTTTTTGACGAATGCAACTCGAGCATGCATCTTTCATCATTTAGAACAGAGCTGAGGCGGTCCATGGATTTGCATACCTAGTTTACTGCTTTCCTAGTTAATTTGTTAATTAATTAGGGCTTTGTATTTATTCGGACTGTATTATTCTTTTGGACCCTCCGAGCGAGGGCACAACTGTAATAAGTGTGTGTGCGTGTGATGTAAGTTTTCCAACCCCACATCTTTCTCCATTTTATTTACCAGCTTATGATGGTTAAATTAGGGCATGTTTCAATTAACATACTTATACTTGCATGTTTGCATTCATTCATCTGTCTTACATGCACCGGGCTCGGCGCATCATACTAATTGCATTGTACTTCAATTCCGAGTTGACTACATTTTATCTGTTGCATTTCATATGCCATCTTAGAATAGCCGAGCCTGTTGTAGTTGCATTTTTGCATGTGTTGCATTAGGTATTTTTGTATAGTTAGGACTCATGCATGTTTTCTAACATAGCTTTTGTTTTGGCTTGGAGTACTCGATAAGTTTTATGTTTTAGTATCCTTGCATGCGTGTGAGTGACTGCCATGATAGCATGCTTACCATGAGGCTAATTGCTTATGTGATATAACTGCCTGAATACTTGTGGGTGAAGGTTGGATTATCTGAATTGGAATAATGCATTGACTGTGAGTTTTAAGCCCACTAGATAGTGGCAAAACCATGTTTTCTAAGCCCCCCTGAGGGTGGCAAAATCTGCATTTTAAGCCTATTTGCGAGTAGCAAACCGTTTTCAAAACAAACATGAGATGTTTTGTTCCAATTTAGGCGATCCAGTCTATACTTGTATGCTGTGCGCATCACATAGTAAATATAGGCTAATAACTGGAAGAAGAACACATAATGTTTTCAAAACTAGATATCATGGTTAGTAGAGGTCGATATTTGATCAGGCGAGCGGGGGTGCTCACGAAGTGACCTTCCCCAATCATACCCAAGTTCCCGAGCCGAGGCAACTTTGGTGATGACGGACACGTGGCCTTAGGAAACGAGCCAGGGTTTCCTAAATTCCCTCAAAATAAATATTTAGGTAGCGACTCTGTATCTGCCAAAGCAGTCCATGTTTGACACTTCTTTCAAAAAATCTGTTTTCAAAAATTATTTGCTGGATTTGGACTCTTTGATGATTTCATCAGTCTTGCATTGCACTCTGCGAGATTAGATACAGGACCGTGACACAAATTGAGTCCGAACTGTAGTGAGGCCCAAGGGCGCGTCTACACGCTTGAGCGTAATAAGTGACGCTTGGGCGCAAAATGCACACTCCCAATAGTTTTGTAGACAACAGACCAACGCTCGAGTGCAAGAAAGGTCACTTGAGCTGAGTCCGCTCGAGCGCAGAAGGAACTGCTCTAGCATAGAATACATTATCTCAGTAGTTTTGCAGACCTATAAAAGTACTGAGAGTTCACAAAGCCCGTTCGAGCGCAAGAAGTGCCGCTCGAGCGGAGGGGTAAAATCCAGGGCAACAAAAGTTTAAAAACTAAGCAACCAACCTGTTCCAAACACAACCATCACAACCCAATAACCAAATTTAAAGATGTATAAGGGAAGCAAGACATGAACAACAATACAAAATCATGAAACCCGAGTCCGGAAAGCAAAATGAGTCGGGTCTAAACTAGAATCGTTATAAAAAAATTCAATCATCTTTGCAAACATAAAAATTTTAGTCTAGTAAAATAGTCAAAAACAAAAATAGTCTACTAAAATAACCAACTTTCCAAACGAGACCAACATGTTCACGATTTTAGAAGCAATTATTGCATATCCGAAAAGATATTTTTAGGTGGGCTATTTTTTTTTTTTTCAAGTTTAAATTTCAATTTGAGAAAATTTAAGAGGTATGCAAGATTTACCACATGTCCTATTTTAATAATCTGAATTATTTATTTTGTAGGACTTTTTGTATATATTATTTTTAAAAAAAAATAAGTTAATCCGATAATCACGTAACCTTTTTATTTTATAGAGTTTGTCTAAAAAAAATGAACAACTAATCTTATTTTTTGAAATAAATCATTCATTTATTGAAAATAAACATAATAATAATAATAAATTATAATTGTGATATTAATTTAATTTCTTTACGAATAATATACCGAAAGAGCGGCCACTAAGATTTCAAATACAATGTATTTTTTTTGAACAGAAATACAATTTGCATGAGTCTTCGGTTTCACATGCTTCCCAAGCCACAGACTTTTTTTGATTAGAAAATAATCAATTTTTCTATGAGAATAAACACTCGGAAAATGATTCTGTGGGATTGTCACTAACTCTTTAAATAATCATTGGTTAACTGAGTCAAATAATCATTAGTCAACTAAGTCCGTCTCTCCCCCACTAACACAAGGGGAAAGTAGCTTTCTAAAAAAAAAAATAATTTAATTAATACCTCCTCA
Source organism: Camellia sinensis (assembly GCF_055761805.1). NCBI lineage: Eukaryota > Viridiplantae > Streptophyta > Magnoliopsida > Ericales > Theaceae > Camellia > Camellia sinensis. The sequence continues at coordinate 46,144,008 of NC_138962.1, read as the reverse complement.
TAGTAAAATTTTAATGTATTAATAATAAACACAATTTTTTTTTTAAATCTAACGCATATCACTATTATCAAAATATTAAACTTTAAAATAATATAACTTTTAATCTGGATGTTGATTTTTAATAAAATTAGTATTTTTATAATCATCTCATTAAGATCTATTAAATAAGATCTATGCTGACTATGGACGTATTTTTTTAAAAAAATTATTATCGTCAAAATTGATTTAAATAGTAACACGTTACTCTATTTGAAACAATATGTCACTCCATCTCACAATAACGTATTACTTTGATAACATGTTACTCTAACAATATTGTTTAAAAAAAAAAGAGAGGATATTTTACTTTATCTTTATTTAGTTATGCGTCTTCGTTGAGGGCTTTATAAATCGAAATAAATTCGATTGTCCTTTAATCAAACAATGGTCCAATGAAAAAAAAAAACAAAAAAAAAAACAAAACCAAAAAAGTCTACTAACTCAAACTTACCTATCCAAAATTTTTTGGGTGGGTGATTATGTGGTGAAGATTAATTTGTATAGTGTGGGCTTTATGTGAGGTCCATGTGAGAAGTGATGGAGATTAATTTCTGGGTAATTTTTAAATTGATAAAGGTCAATTTGTAATTTCGCTCCCAACAATGGTGACTTTGTTTGAAAAATCAAGAAGTCTCGAAATAAATTTATCCACTCAGACTTATCTACACTTACCTCGGATCCTCTAAACAAAATTTATGACTGGTTCTGCTCATTAAGTGATTTGAACGGATTATTTCTAATTGAACCATATGAACTAAAATAAAAATAAAAATATTATAGAAAAAATAGATGAAATTAATAATCTAAAAGATAAAATGAAAAAAAAAAAACTAGTGAAGTTGGTTGCGTGCAAAGCACGCAAGCTAGTGCCAATACAAATGCCCACTATAAGTTGTAGAAAAAAAAAAATTTATTTTTTTATTGTAGTTAATTATTTTGTTTGTTAAAAGTTTAAAAACAATGAATTTGTAGTTTACAATAATCTATGAATGGTAGTTTTTGTATTTGTCTCTTAACGTGAATTATTACGAAAGAAAAGCAACATACTCTAGATACATTATCATGCAGAGCATTCCTATATTTTATAACACATAAATTGCTATTTTGTACAATTATGCCATCCAACAAAAAATTTGCATTTTAATAGGTATCTCTGTTCTCCAAACTGTTCATACAGGGCTCTATTGAGCACCTAGCATTTTATCATAAGCTAGACCCAAAGGTCTTTAGGCATCTACCTGTTGGCTCAAATTGATATTACACAAACTGGCATCTTGGAAGAGGAAGTTGCTTTCATTTGGGGGGAGGTTAACTCTCATTAAATCAGTCTTGTCTTGTCTACCTATTTATTATCTTTCTATTTTTGAGATGCCTAGTTCAGTGGTTAAAGTTGTTGAAGGGCTGCAAGCATCTTTTTTATAGGGTGGATCTGACTTGAAAAAGAAGATTTACCTTGTCAAATGGGATGAGGTGTCCAGAAGTAAAGCTCATCGTGGACTTGGGATTAGGAAAATTCAGGATGTGAATGATTGTTTGTTAGCTAAATGGTGGTGGAGGTTTGGAGTTAAGGACAATGCACTCTGGAAGAGAATTATTTGCCGGGGGGGGGGGGGGGTGTATTTCTCAATCAAATCCAAACCTTTTGAATTCATTCCTGGAGAGCTCTCATATAGTGGTTGGGGATGGGGCCAGAGTGAGTTTCTAGTTTGATCAGTGGCTCGGGAATCAGTGTGTGAAACATAGCTTCCCTAGACTATTTAGTTTGTCAAACAAACAGGACCTATCTCGGAAGTTGCTGATAGAGAGAAATGCTTGCTGCAATGGCTGGAATCTTACTTTTCATAGAGCTTTATTTGCTTGGGAGGCGGAGGATTTGGAAAGATTGTACCTCTTGCTGATTCAGTTTTAGGTTCAAACCTTTAATAAGGAAGATCAGTGGAAGTGGTTTCCTTGCCCATCTAGTCAGTTTAGCAGAGTATAAAGAGATGAGGTGCTAAACTGACTAGATGGGGGTACCTAAACTATTGTGGTTTAATGTCTCTCCTCCAAAAGTTCAATTCCTTGGGTGGTTGGTATGGAAGGGAAAGTTAAAGACTTCAGAGTTCCTTCAACGTATTGGTGTTTTGGGTCATAACGCTCCAGTCTGCTGTGTGTCACTACAGGAAAAATGGTGTATAGCAACGTTTTTTTTTGTGGCGTTTAGGAAAACGCCACTATAAATTCACGAAACACAACGTTTTCAAAAAACGTTGTGTCTGACCTCAGTGAAACGGTGCCGTATTGGGTCAATGTATTCACCGTCAAAACTCCGTCTCTTTGAATTCAGTCTCTCTTTCTCAGTCTACCACAACTCAGTTTCCCTCTCTTCCAAAACCCTCGATTTGAAGCTCTCACTCTCTCTCGCTTGCTCACTCAATTTCTCATTCTCAACCCTCGATTTGCTCTATTGCAGATCCAAAACCCTCGATGGTTTGCGCTTCTTCGATCTCTGTCGCTCGCAATCGAACTCTCTAGCTATTCTTCATCGATCTCTGTCACTCAAGGGCTTTGCTCTAGCTGTTCTTCATCGAACTCGAACTCGATCTGTTCTTCATCAAATCGATCCATTCTGTTCTTCATCAAATCGATTTGTTCTTCATCAAATCGCAGATCCAAAATCCAAAATCGATCTGGTAAAAATTCATTCTGTTCTTCATCAAATCCATTCTGTTCTTCTTCAAATCCATTCTGTTCTTCATCCTCTCGCTCCTGGTTTTTCAGGAACTCGATTTTGTGTAGTGGTAAAAATTAATAAACAAATAAAATGTAGCGAGAAACTCATTTACTATAGCATCATTCATTTTATATTTCAAGTTTAGAAGTTTGAGTCGGTGATGTTGAGTAGTGTAGCTTGTTACTTTGTATTTTAAAATCCTCTTCCCTGTTGCTTTGATTGATTGTAGAATTTTTGCTTCACTTCCTTTCAGGCGTTCGTTGATAGTGGTGCTCAGTCAACAATCATATCTAAAAGCTGCGCTGAGCGCTGTGGGTAAGTTCTATGTATTGCACTTAGTTCTGAACAATTATACCTTGCTTCCTTAGAAAGATTAGTAATGCAGATTAACATACAAAAACCTGCGCGTGCTTGAACTACCTGTAATCTTGCATTGTTGACACATAATAAAGCATGCATTAGAATTGAGGTCCTTTTGATTTTTACCAATTATCTCTTAAACTGATCCATAAATGTATAGAAGAGTTAATTTACATAAGAATTCTAAGAATGAGTGGACAAATCAGTTTTTAGATCAATGCATTGAGTAATGTTATTCTAATATTGATGGACGACAACAAAAAAAAGTAATTGATGACCATTAGAATATGACATACTGTCGTCCTCATCATAATATTGCTTCTAGTTTCTTTCCTTGAAGAGCTTTGAGATGACACTTGTGCTGGAAAAAAGTAATTTGAAGTTTTCAAAATGTTAACAAGTTTAAAAGCATATGGAAGATATAATATGCTGGTTCATTTAACAACAGACTGTCATAGATTGGCATTATTATTGAATTAGGCATGTGCATATGTGTGTTTATATATATGTTCTTTAGTTCAAATGGTCGGGAATTGTGCCCTTCAATTTAATTCAGTTGGAAATATAGAGGTTTTACATTTTTTTTTACTGGTATGAAGTATGCACCAATGCAATAAGAATGATCTAAGTTCATATAATGTGTAGGTGTTTTAAAAATCCAGGTCATCAACATAAGATTTTTCTTTGTTTATATGTAGACAATGCTTACACTTCACATCATTTGCCTTCCCATTTAATTAAGCTATTACATGTAAATAACAAAATACCCCCCTATTTGAATTCAATGAAAATATTAAAAAATTATATTTTATATAGCAAGTTAACTCTATGTATCAAAAACAAAATCCGAAATTCTTAGAATTGGCTAAAAATAGTGATTTCCCCAAAATATGGCATTTTTTATAATTAATGTTTTAGGTTCCATTTTTAGCTCCTAACTACAAACATGGAAAAAAAAAATTGGTATGAGATCTTCAACTTTAGGTGTTTTAACTCTAAGAGATTCCTAGCTCTCAAAAACCAAGTGTCATAAGTTGGCTTTTGGACTCTCACTGGACTTGGACATAACATGCAAAAAACTTGATGGCAAAATGCATCTTAATTTTGAACTAATGCATCCTAGACTAATGCAACATACTCGTACAATTTTGCCTGAGATTGGATCAAAGCACGCATTTCATTGCCTCATAACCTTTATATATTGAATGGACCAAGTAGAAAATAATTTTATTGTATCTAAACCAAAGAAATTCGAAAGCTACGTGGTTGGAATTCTAAAAACTCTAATTTGATGTTTGAAACATGCTACAGTTGAATATACTTAAAAATACTATTACTACATCATTTTAGCTTATTACTTAAAAATACTATTACTACATCAGTTTAGCTTTTTTGTTTTTTGCAATATGGCAATTTGCAAGAATATACTTTTTTTGACAAAAAAGATCCGCAACATTATAGTTGCATAAATACATTATTCAAGTGGAGCCAATTCAATATTGATGGCAGAAACTGAACTTAAGAGAGTGGCAAGAATAGACTTGTGTGCAATAATAGAGACTCATGCTTCTTCATCACTTAGACAAGACTCTTTTTTTTTGTTTTTGTCCAGTCATGATTTAGTTTTGTGGACAAATCAGCTGACCTTTATAAGCATGGTAAGATGTTACACACACATATGTAGATGGTCTCATGATCTCAAAGTGACAATGTATGAGATTAGTTGGATGTTTGCAATTAATTATCTATTTGGCAAGTGTGCTTGGTCTATATTTTTTGTGCTTATATTTTTTGTGCAACATTATGATTTTGAATTTCTAATGTTTATCATAATTTTTTGTTAAGTAATTTGAAATCTACCTTCGTCTGCACAGTTTTCTTTTTGGGCTTTGATAGGGACACAAAAATGGTGCTATACAAATGAAATAGAAAACTACTAAGATATATTGGTATGTGTGGGTGTTCATGTAGTAGTGAGAACTTGTTGCTTACTTGTGAGTACAAGAACAAACTAAATGAAGCATACCTAATATCTAGTACTTGCCATTGTAATGTGCTATCAACTACAATCATGGAATTTTTTACTTTGTGATCAATCAAGATAATCTGGTTGTTCTTGTAGAATCTTCATTAGAGATACTCAGTCATCTTGATGAAGTTCTATATCATAATCTATCAAGAGCATTGTAGAAACTTTTAGTTTCTTCATTAGTATGCTTCATGCTAGAAATGCTTCTAGTATGCTTGATAGTGTTGATTCAAGTTGCACCACCGGGATGCAAAAATCATGACAGTTGTTAATTTAGCAAGTAATTATCCATGCATGCATGAATAGCCGTAGACCCGTCCAAGAATCTTCATCAGAGATACCTAGTCATCTTTGATGAGGCTCTTCTTGGATTGTCCAGTTCGGACAGTTCAGGAACACAAGTCTATGTTGTAATTAGTAGTTCTACTGCTTAAATATAGTCCATCTCGTAGAGATTTCGTGTAGTAACTCCTCATGTTCTCCGGGTGCATACTAGACAAGGTGTAGCAATACACCCAGTCTGTGTAGTGTACTTGGAGAACCATGGGGAGATGCTGCCGAAATTTCGTTAGAGATGGATAGAGCGGTATGAGCTACTTTTTACAATATAGACTATGTATTCCTGAATGGGAAAGTAGGATGAACCAACCTATTAGAGAAGAGTTAGAGGTAAATGGTGTCATGTCGCATGCATTATAAGGTACTTAATTGAGGTTAAGAATAATTAAAATGAAATGATAATTTTGAACTTTGTTGATTTGACAGTGACAGTTGTAGTGTAAGACGAAGTCAGATGGATAAAAGTTGGATAAATCAGCATAGGTTGCATCCAGAATATATAGAAGGGGTTAAGGAATTTGTTAAACTTGCATGCCAAAATAATCTTCTATCCAATGAAGTCACATGTCCATGTAAACGGTGTCGGAATGTCAAACTAGTAAAGAAAGACCTTTTGGGGGAACATTTAATGGTCAATGGGTTTCTTCCAAGCTACACCAGATGGATTTTTCACGGGGAAGATTTACCGGCGTCTGTGCCATTGAATGAGAATGTCAGTGATTCGAATGATGGCGATGAAGTCAATGAAATGATATATGAGGGGTTCGGACTTCCTCCACCAAGCTTGGTTCATCGTGCTAGTAATGAGACAGGAAGTTCTAATATCGAACTAGGCCCGGATAAGAAAACTGAAAGATTTTTCAGTTTATTGAAGGAGGCCGAAAGAGAGTTGTATCCAGAGTGTCACAAGTTTTCAACGCTGTCATTTGTCGTTCGATTATTGCATATCAAGTGCCTTAGTGGATGGAGCGACAAGTCTTTCACGATGTTGCTTAAACTTTTGAAGGATGCATTCCCAAAAGGTGAAACTTTGCCAAAGTCGTTCTATGCAACGAGGGCACTCCTTAGGGAATTGGGCCTTGATTATCACAAGGTACATGCATGCCCAAGAGACTGCTCACTATATTGGAAGGAGACAGCTAGTAGGGATGATTGCATAGTGTGTCAGACGCCTAGATACAAACAGTTTGAGGGTGAGAAGAATGATTATAAAAAGAAGCAACAAAGAATTCCCCAGAAGATTGTGAGATACTTTCCTTTGATTCCAAGGCTTCAAAGATTGTTCATGTCATCCAAAACTGCTTCATTAATGAGATGGCATGTAGAGGGTCGAATTGATGATGGCAAAATGAGACATCCTGCTGACTCTCTTGTCTGGAAAAATTTTGATACTTTGTATCCCAAGTTTGCGAGTGAGCCTCGCAATGTCAGACTAGGTTTAGCAGCGGATGGATTTAATCCATTCAAGGCAATGAATGTTGCTCACAACAGTTGGCCAGTTATTGTAATGCCTTATAATTTGCCACCGTGGTTGTGCATGAAACAACCTCATATGATGATGATATTGCTCATTGATGGTCCTTCTTCACCTGGTAATAACATTGATGTCTACTTGCGCTTGTTAGTGGATGAACTGATTGAATTGTGGGAAAATGGTGTTCAGACGTACGATGCAGAAACTAATCAAATGTTCCAATTGCACGCGGTCTTACTGTGGACAATAAATGATTTTCCTGCATATGCAAATTTGTCTGGATGGAGCACGAAAGGTGCTTTAGCTTGTCCTTGTTAGTTGATGTTTAATTTTGTTGACTTTGTAAAAATAGGTTGAAGAGCTTCTAGCTATTGAAAATGCTGTGTTGTCAGATGAGATTAAAACTTTGGCATTGGGACCTAGTAAAAAGGCCACGAGATTCAATGGGTATATAATTAATGGTACTAGGTATCATACGAGGAGTCGTGAGTGGAGAAGAAAAACTCAAAATAGTGGGGTTATGGTGAAAGCAAAGACTTGTAGCTATGCAAGTACCAGAGACATGAATCCTATGGAAGGTGAAGTAGCATACTATGGATATGTGACAGATATTATTGAATTGTATTACTCATACGACCGTAGATATGTGCTATTCATGTGCGACTGGATTGACAACAACAAAGGATTGAAGCAGGATGGGTTTGGTTTCACACTTGTTAATTTCAATCATTTGTTATATACAAAGAAACAAAATAGTGATGAGCCATTCATCCTAGCATCTCAGGCACAACAAGTTTTCTATGTTAATGATCCCGTTGAAGCTGATTGGAATGTTGTAGTCAAGATGAAACCTAGAGACTTGTATGAGGTGTGTGGAGAACAACCAATTAATGATGGAGAACATCACAATGAAGTGGAAGGATTTAGCGACCAAGAATTAGATGCAACTTCGTTTGCTTGTGAAGAGGACATAAATTGGGTTAGGCAAGGTGAAGTTGGAACAACTATTGATGAAACTATTGGACCTCTTGGGATATCGACACAGACACAATCTGAAGATGATGAAGAAATGATATGATATTGTAATTTTGTTTCATATTCATTGTTACATTTGTGCTTTTAGCATGGATATTCATGTTAATGAAACCTTTGCTTTTAAAATGCGTCATTTGTTTGCTTTTCAACGTGATTGTCCTTGAGACAACCTTTTATGTCCTTGAGAAAGATCATATCTGTTATATTAAGATTGTGTTTAAAATTTAAATTTGTAGAGAATTTTTTTAATATTTTGGACTTTATATTCATTGTTAACCCATAAAATTCTACACGTATGCTTGTGGTCTTCTGTAAACTAGCATGACAGATCGACGATGCTCTAGGCAGAGGCAACATTCAGCCTCTGCAAATTCTGAGAGTTCTTACAGTGGGAGTGCAGATGAGAGTTCTTATAGTGGAAGTTCAGATGAGAGTTCAGAGGAGAGTACACGCATCATACCTGATCCACCCATGTCATGGTATCCTCCAGGTAGCTTGCCTAGTACATCATCGAGTACTGGTTCGACACATGACACTACTGCTGGTATGAATTATTTTATTCAATTGAATTACTCCATTAGATTTCTCTGTTGATGTGCTTTTTTTTTTTGATGTTTATATTTCTTTTTTTTTAAACTAAGTGACACTACTCCATTTGCTCTATTGTCTGCTCAATTCTTGTATTATCATTCTTTCTAGTATCTTCTAACTTGATATTGATATTTGGATGAGTAGGTCATAGTTCGAGAGGCCCAACACTCATGCATGGTAGTGATTGGAACCCAAGTGGTGGCATTTTACATATTGTGCCTAATGAGTTGAACCAAGTGGTTGACGGGTATACACCCTTGGCTTCTCGTTTGGGTGTTTTAGCTCGAGATGGGAACCTTATGCCCCTCACTTATAGAACTTGGAGCCATGTACCGAAGGAAAACAAAGAGAGAATTTGGAGAGAAGTAAAGGTAAAAGAATTATTTCATTTTACATATCAATTTTAATCTTAATTTGTTATTATTTATTTTATTTGTTTCATATTTTATAGTTTTATTTTTCTTATTTTGTATTTTTTTTTCTTTCTTCTGCATTGCTGTCTAGCTTCCTGGCTTTGACCTTTCTACCTTCCAGGAAAATGATTAAAAATAAAAAATAAAAATTATTATATTCAATTACCCAAAATAGTGCTTGTTTGTAAGACAAATACCAGCATTGCCATTGCACACTTGGAATTTTTCAATCATCATCGTTGGGTCATAGGAACGGCTAATATTATCTTGATTTGTGAAATTAGCTACTGCTGTGGGCTTGCTGCTGTGTGTATGCTGCTGCGTATATGTTGTTGCTGCTGTGTGTATGCAATAGTCACAACGTTGCCAATTATTTGCAGATCAATACAGATGCCGACGAGTCAATGAAGAAATTTGTTTTGGCATCTGTTGGAAAAAAATGGAGAGAGTGGAAGGCTAGAGTTAAACAATTGGGGTATACGCCATTCGACAACGATGCTGATAGGTTAACTCATCGGCCCGAAAGAGTACATGAACATCAATGGCGAAGCTTAGTCTATTATTGGGGCACTCGGAAGGCACAGGTATCATTTAAATTGTTTATATAACTCTATCGTAATCTCATAAGATGAGTTTGTTAATTAATAAATTATCTTGTGTTTGTGTTCATATGTAACAGAAAAAAAGTATAAAAAACAAAGAAATTCGGAAGAAGAAGACATTAAATCACATAACTGGAAGAAAACCATTCTCAGTTGTTCGAGTAGAGGTATATAGTTTCTTTATATTTCAAATTGAAATTGTATATTTTGATTTTGTTACTTAATTTTAAGTGTAATTATAGGAAACTAATAAGAAGAATGGAGTTCCTGCAACTCGCTTAGAGGTGTGGATGGCTGGGTACACGAAGGATAACAAACCAAGTAATGATAAAGTTGTTGCGGTCATGGTATGTAGCACCATAATTATATACTTTGCATGTATGGAATGTATTAGATACTTGTCTCATATTTGTTTCTTTATTTATTTTTTTAAAGAAATGTTATGAAATTACTAGGGAAAAAGGAGAAACGAACCCGCATACATAATTTGTTAGGTCAGGCATAAACTTACATCACATGAGCACTTAACGTGCTAGTTAATAATACCCTCGATTTATACAGGAAATTAAAGACTCTCGAGTGATTACTTTGTTGTCGAAAAGTAGCTAACGATGGCCTCTTCCCCTTCGCTATCAAGTGTCAAGTTAAGCCCCTCCGGAGGTAAGTCATCTTCAGCAGAGTCAAAATGCTGTACAGAGGTTGTTAACCTTTATGTTAGAGGGGCACTCCTGTTGGATTGGGCTGGCAGGGACACATAACCTGCTTCTATTTAATGAAGATTAATTTTTTGTATAAACTTTGGAGTGGAATAATGCAAAATGATACGCATGTCTGTAGGTGTCAACCCAATTAGATTGTTCTTGATTTGTAGTGATTCAATTTCTCCATCACTTAATTTTACTCTTGAAAATTTTCATTTAATTAAGAAAACTTCATCATTTTGTTTCTATCATTTCTGTCTCTACCTGTCAATTTTAACTTCATCCTTATAAACAAATAATTTGGTGTTTGGGAGTGTTTCGTAAGTTGGCTGGATGTGCTTTAGTTTTGGGGTCTTTTTGTATAAAAGTCTTGTGGGGTTAAGAGAACTAGTTTAAATGAGGATTAATCTGCAAAGAGGTGACACTTTTTGTGAAGAAAATCCAAATTTGAGCTGAGTGCTCCTCACCAGCTAAGGTCTGAAGAATTAGTCGCTTAGGTTTTGACGAGCTGACCCTGCAGCGCCATCTGATCCCTTTATCACAGTGTATCATGCAAGAGGCTAGCTCACGGATAAATCTTTAATAACTAAACATCAAATCACGGATAGTTCACTCAAATGTGTGTAGATTGTTTTTTGACGTGTTTATTAAAGTTGATTTTGGCTCACCATTAAGATTACTAACTGAATATACTATGTTTTGATAAATCATATTGCAAGAAATTGAGTTGTTGTGTGAACAAGTAAATCTTTAATAACTAAACATCAAATCAATGTTGATAGATGTTGTATTTCCTTCTGAAGCACTGTATTCATGCGCTGATTGGTGGTCATTGAACTTGAGATCACAAAAGAATCGGCAATATTGTTAGATTGATCCCCAAAATAGGAAGACAAATTCATTTTTTGCAGCCAACCCAGGTTTACTGAAGACAAATGTGCAAGGATTCTGATCTGATTTCCATTCAATCAATAATGCCCAGAACTACTACTGTAAAAGTTGGTCATGGAATTGAAGAACAAAATCTGAGTCGATGGAGAAGTTATTGGTGTCTGATGGAGGAAAATTGAAGCCCAGTTAACAAGGCAGCCATAGATTCCTCATGGAATCAGAATGGAATATAATTTGATGCAAGAAATACAATTCACAACATAAATTACATTATTCTCTACTTTCTATTGATATTGATTAGACGTGATTGTGAGCGAGCATGAAGCATATGTGAAGCATTGGGAAGAAATATGAAAATGACTACGTTAACCATTCTATTCTACCTGTGTATGGATATAGAGTATCCTTTCGTGTTTACAATGCACAATGTCACGGTAGTTACATCAGGGAACTTGAAAGTGTTTTTTTTTCCCCTGTTAATTCATTACTTTTTTTAGGGTTTTTATTGTTTTGTGTGTTGTGCGTGTGTCACCTCTGCATTATGTTATTGCTGGGAACTAAGACAAATTTTCTTGTTGCCTTTTCCTCCTCCCTCATCATAGTAGATTTTTGTAGATGAAGATGATTATGTGTCATTACACCTATGCATTATTGTTGTTATTGCTGGGAACTTTGACAATTTTTTTTGTTGCCTTTTCCGTGTCTCATCATAGTAGATTTTTGTAGACAAAGATGATTATTGTAAAATTTCCAGGAAGTAATTTGTTTAGTATGACTTCAGTTTGAATTATGATGGTTTTGCTAAAGTGTGTTGTTCGCGAGGTTTGGTCAGTCAGCAATACAGATAGATTGCAATGACGATAGAGAAAAACATGAACAAGAGTTCCTTGGACAACTCTGACTTATTTAATGGCTGTGGTTGGTCACTTGACTCTTTTTTGTGCTTGCCTTGTGGAATATGGCTGTGGTTGGTCTCTATTTGGGATGGCTAGTATTATACTAGGATGCTTCTTGTGCTGATTCGTGGGATGCTCATGTGTAGCTTATTAGGGTGCTAGCTTCCCTACTAGTTAAAAATAAATAAAAAGAAGAAGCTTCCCTTCCTGCTTAATAGTGCTTTTAATTTATGTTATCTAATTATCAACTTTCAGCTTGAGAGAAGTTGTGCCGAACAGAATCAAAAACACGTGGGTCTTGTTTGGTAGTTTATGGGAGTTGTTTATAAGTTTATGTGGAGAGTTTGTGTCAAAATGCTTTGTGCAAATTCTATATAATTGCTTATGAACCCAGGGATGTTTTTAGCCTTTGATAATCAAGGATATGGATAAATAGATGTTATTAATGGAACAAAAATAATAAAGAACAAACAACATTTTATTGACACTGTGAAGGCACCTTGACAGGGCATGCATCAACATGGCAGGATGCAACTTGACACTGCAAATGTGTGCCAGTTTGAAATATTATTATGAACTTGTTTGGTGAATTATTTTTAAATTTGAATTTTTTTTTGGTGGGAGTATAATCTGTTCTTACTTGTAAGTAAATTGACTTCTTGGAAGGTATGATTTTCTTAAACAAAGAGGTTTTGGGTATAATTATAATTATTTTACTCTTTGTTTCTGGTTTTGCTTTGGTGGAAGAATTTTACATGAAATGGGCAAATTCTTGCAGTTTTTTTTTTCTTGTGGTGAATTCAGAAAATGTGTTTATGAGAAATGATATTTAAGAACTATGATATAAAGGTGTTGGGCTAAAATGTAAACACCGACATATAAGGTCGGATCGGACCCCATTGATATGGACTAATCACGTGGATGCAAGGTGGGTTTGGAACATCACATAACTTTGCTCCGAGAGTTCCGGATATTTTCTCGGGACGAGGACAGATAGTTAAATGATCATTCTGGATTGGAGTACAGAATTTCCCACAGAAAGATGGCCAACTATATTGACAATGAATGGGGAAGTGAGAGGTTGTTTCATGAATGGTGTGAACAGTGGCATCCCATTACTCTGTCTAGCCTGTTAGAAATAGATGTGCAAAAGTATCTGCAAAAATGTCTTCTCAACTCACAAGTCTACAAGTTTTTTGATCAGTTAATACCCATTTATACACATATATATCTGCATAATACATATCTATTTTACTAGATAGCACAAAACAGGGGTAGGGAACAGGTGGAAGGGAAGAATCCAACTTTGTCCCATTCTCATGAAAATATAATCACAGTGGGTCCAATCCAAGTGGAAGTGGTCCTATTTTTTACCTTTTTGGATCACTGGCAGCTGACTTGTGCAGTACAGTGAGTGGTCCTATGTCCTAACTCCAAAGGTTAGGTTAGGTTTGGTTGTATGTATATGTATATATTAGTAGGAAGCCCCATCTACCTCTACTACTACCATTCCATATTTGAAGAAAAGAACAAAGGGCTTTTCAAAGTGAGTGATTACGAAAAGCTATTACCCCTCAATCTGATGGTCTAGTATTTTTTTTTTTTTTTGGGCTCCAATGAGTTTGTGAAATAGTTCTCTACATGTTTAGCTAATTAACTAGTTTGTTGAGTATGGCTAATGTCTTAACAACCGAGGAGAGAGAGAAGGGGAAAGGGGGTAATAGCTGCATCAGGGGTACAAATGCATACTCTTGTCTTCTTTAAAACAAATTATTTTATGCTTTACATTTAATACATTAAAGTAGATCTCAAATTTATGAACAATTTTATTGGTGGCTAATTACTAATTAACAATTGTAGACACAAATGAAGGACCTTGGGGCGCAATCCAATGCTACAGATGAAGAAATTATCACACAGGTTCTAGGGCCTGAGCGACCTGGTCGTGTTCGAACATATGGATTGGGTCCTTCCCCGACAGATGTCTTTGGAGGCGGATATAGGCAATCGCAAGAACAAACTCGTATCATCCAAACGCAAGTCCAAGAGCAACTTAACCAATATAAAACACAAATGGAGATGCAAATGAAGGAGATGATGGATGCTATGCTTAATCAACAGAAAGTACAAATGGAGATGCAAAGCACAATCCAAGCTCAACAAGCCCGAATAGAGCAATTGGAGTCTCAACAGGCCATGGGTGGGCCTGTTGCACCAGCTGCTACACATGTGCATTCACAACAACAATCCCATGCATACACCTCATCATTTAATTGTCATCATTCGTCCGAGGAAGTGAGTAAAAGTTAATTATGAAATTTTCATATGACATTTTATTCATGTTATTTGTTCTTATCAAATGCAGGTTCACATATCAAAGAAAGAAAAGAAGAAGAAGAAGAAGTAGATATGACAAACTCAGGTTCATTCTAAACCATTATAGTTGGATTTGCTTCCTCAAAAAGGAGTTTAACTATATTTCATCAAAAAGGATTGCCTTATTTCTATGCATCCAAACATCAGCCACATCAATGGTAGGCAAACTAACTTATTTTATAGAATGTCTGTATGGGTTTTGTGGTTCCTCGCTTTAGTCCTTTGCATAAGAAGTAGATGTTTAGTTAACATCTAAAAGTGTCATTATCACACTCCCTCCATTTGGGGGTTTTGTCTAAAATTAGTTGATAATCCTTTTCTTCAATTTGGTTCATGAATGGAAAGAGATACTAAACAGAAATATATGGAATGAGGAAGTCTCAAGACATAGCAGCCTTTTAGTAGAAATACGGAAGCTAGTGGTTTAGTTAAAAGGACAGCCAGACCTGTAGGTTGGCACCGGACCTTTTAGTACAAATTTTTGATACGGAGAATGGCTTCGTTTACTTGTATACCTAAAGGATGCTGAATGAATAACCCTTTAACAAGAAAAGTCCATCAATCAAATGCTCTAAGGTTGCAATAGGATAGGATTCATTAACATCTTTAATGATTTACATACCGAGAAAATGAGGACATGCGCAACCTGTATAAGATGATTCAGATTGGTATCTTTCATATTTGGATAAGCTTTTTAGCTGTTTTTTTTATCGCCTTTTAGCTTTTTAACGAGCTCTTGTTTCAATAAGTAATCAATTTTTAAACTTTTTATTTATTTGTTCATAGCAGCCTTTTAGTAGAAATACGGAAGCTAGTGGTTCAAGACATCGGATAATTATTTTCTTCAATTAAGTGTCTCAAGACATACTTAAAAGCTTAGAATAGTTTATTGTGCTCTTATTATTATCATCGTCATTTTTTTGTGTGTACTTGGTTCATGTGAATGAAATTTTGAGCCTTTTGGAAGATTAAATTAGTTGCAGTCTGCACTTCTTTTCATACATTGTTCAATTGGAGCATTAGAACAAAATTATTTTAGATATAAAACTTCAGATGTGGTTTAGTGCACATCTTAAAACTATATCAACTTGCTTTCTTTTTCCTTTGTGACTTCTAATTATTTGATTTTTTTCTTCTTCTAGAGTGATGCAGATAAATTGAATAGGAGGCTTGTTCACTTGAAGTCAACAAACCGTACTCGAGAAAGGTTGAGGCGTGATGGCTTTTTGGGATTGTTTGGACACAAGGTTGATCTTTTAGATTACCATGAAAAGAAGCTACAAGACTTGGAAGTCAACAAACCGTACTAAAATTTTTTTTGGTTGTCTTGAGTTTCTAAAACTTAATGTGGGCATGAAATCATTTGTTTGAATTGCGTGAAACAATGTGTTACTGACTCATGGTTGTTTAGATGTCTTAGTTGACAATATGCATGTATATGACACTAGATGTGAAATTTTTACTTGAAATGATGATTCTGGTGAGATTATATTATGCATGTATATGGCATGTATTGAGGATTGATTTTAAATTTAGTAGTTTGGTTGCCTAAAGCAAACATAAAACATGAGATTCTCAAATTGTGAATTCAGTTTCCACCAGCAGCAGCAGGGAACCCACCAACCACCCCCCCGGCCCCCCAAAAAAAAAAAGAAAAGAAAAAAAAGTGGCGTTTTTTGAAGAACGCCACAAAATGACGTCACATATTTTATTATAAAAATAAAAACAGTGGCGTTTTTCGAAAAACGCCACTAAATGACGTCATTCTCACGTCACACGTTAATGGGGATGGACGGTCGTCAAATATTTTGTGGCGTTTTAAGAAACGCCGTATAATGTTTTTAGCGACGTTTTTCAAACGTTGTGTAGCTATTGCGGCGGCCCTATCAGCGGCGAAAATTTTACACGTCACTATAAGATATTACGGCGTTTTTCAGGATTTTCGCGGCGTTTTTTAAACGCCGCTAAAAAACGAATTTCCTGTAGTGTGTTCTACAGATCTCATGTGGAAACAGTGCCTCACCTTATGCTATGGTGTCCCTTTGTTTAGAGAATCTGGTCTGATCATTTAAATTGGTGGGGGCTGCAATGGATTGTACCTGCTACGGTGGAGGGTCTGCTTCATTGGTGAAGTGGATTTAAATGGAGAAAGCTGGATAACAAAATATGGAGAACAATGCCCTTGGCAATTCTGTGGTACACTTGGGGGTTCAGAAATGAAGTTGTGTTCACTGGTAAGGAATCTTTGCTAGGTGAGATTTGTGAATGGATTAAAGTTGAGAATTAGCTTCTGGGTGAAAGTGCATACTTCGGACTGCCCATACACAGTGCAGGACTTCATGTCCAACCTGCATCTGATTCGATATGATGGAGTTTAGGAAATTCCTGGGTGTGATAGCTCTGTTTGGGTTGGTTTTTTGTTTTCTTGGTTGGCTTCTCGCCAATCTCATGGTGCTTGTATATGATTGGGTGCTCAAGCCAGTGCCAACATTGTTGGGATGGGCTTGTAATGCTATGATGCTTGCTGCACTTTGCTTTTCTTACTGTTTGGTGTAGCCTTATTGGCCTTCTTTCTTTCATTAAATAAAAAAAGAAAGAAAGAGAGTATAGTTAATTCAAATAAAAAAATTGAATTAAATAAAGTTAAATACATTGCATATATACAAATAGAAAGAGAGTAAAGACTATAAATTATAGAAGGTAAATAGAATAGAGGAATTGATTTTGCATAAAAGGAAGTCATTAATTACTGGTTCCAAGAACAAGGGGGCGATGGAGCAACAAAGAAAAGGAGGATGGATTCCGGTAGTAAATCAGTGGAAAGGTGGATGACGGACAGGCATGGAAGCATCACATGGTCTTTTCTCTGTTTTTGTGGATCATGTACCATCAAAAATGGATGCTAAATCATTGTTCAAGTTCTTCTCAAAATTCGGCATAGTCAAGGACGTTTTCATTCCTTCCAAAAGACGAGTAGTGTCACATTCAAGGTTCGGATTTGTGAGGTTTGATTGTAATATAGCAGCCGGTATAGCCATCCAAAAAGCCAACGGTCTTCTGGTGGATGACAAAGTTCTAGAAGTCAAAGCTGCAACTCTGGATAGAAGAAAGAGGGAGGAGCATAACAGGCGATATCCTGAAGTTGTGAAACCGCAGTTCATCAGGAGATCTTTCGAAGCAAACAGATCCAAAGGACATGTTCCATTTGCTGGCCAAAGATCCTTTGCTGATGTTGTGCAAGGGGTGAATACAAACACCTCCATCAAAGTCACTGAAGAGGGCAACGGTTGGCTCTATGAAAGTGCCATTATCCGCTTTAATACAGAACACTCCATTCACAGCGTCCGTGAAGCATTGAAGGAGAAAGGTCTGGAGCATATTTTGGTTCGAAAAGGGGGTGAAAGGGATGTAATATTAACTTTTAACAATCAGGAGGAGTTGACATCAAACATTGACAATCTCAAGGCTTGGTTTAAGGATCTGAGTCAGTTTGTGGCAGAGCTCAAATCTGGAAAACATTTAGTCCAAGAACGCTGTGTATGGCTCAAATGTAGTGGGATACCCTTACATGTTTGGAACAAAAACACTCTCACCAAGATTGGTCGTTTATGGGGCTCGGTACTCAGCATTGAGGGACATGTGTGTGAACCACAATCATTCTCCCACGCCAGGATCAGGATAGCTACTTCAAATATGGAATTTATTGCTACATCTTTAACTTTGGACTGCAATGGTGAAGATCATAAGATTTTTGTGTGTGAAGACCCCCAACCAGATGGCATGTACGAGTGCACTTCTCTTGCAACCTGTTGCAGTGTTGAGGAGGTGAATTTTCCAGTGATAGATGGTCAGGAAAGGGAAGAAGATGATGAGGTGGCAGCTGTTAAGGGCATGTTTGGTGCTGAGCTTGCGTGCCCGATGGATACAATAGTTGAGGAGACACCCTGTGATGGAGACAGAGGAGGAGCGTGTGCTGAGAGGCTTCTGATAGATTTGATGGAAAAGGCTGGCCACTTTTCAAATAGCAATGATGAGAGACAAAAGTGTATTGAACAAGTTTATACACCTGGGTTTGTACGTTGTATGAATGAAGTAAGTGCTTGTAGTGGACCCGGCATCAACCTAGAAGTGGACTTGGCCCACTTTGAAAAGCAGCCCCTTAATTGCAGGCCCATTCACTCCAATGGCTCTTCTAGTAGGCCCAATGTACCTGCATCAGTAAATGGGTTACTCTCTGGGCCTTTGTCCAACTTAAACCCGTGTATGAGAAATAATTCTGCTCATACACAGTTAGTCCAAGATTCAATCTCAGTCTCCAGCAAAGATCACCAACGAAACCTCAGGAATAAAGGGAAGATGAAGTCACAAATGGAGGGGTTCACTAGCTTTGTTAGGATTCATGCGTACTCAAACAAGGCGGCCAAGAAGCACTTCACTAAATCTGTTATCTACAGACCTGCTGCTAAAGCTCTAGCCCAGTCTCATTCATTTGCAGGTGACTCTTCTCTGAGAAATCAGATTCTTTCTGAAGCTACAGCTACAATTCAATTAGGGAAGTCTCTTGGAATAGACTACCATGGGAAGGAAGGCATTGTGCTCAACAAAATTGCTGAACTAGAACTTAAAGACAAGGAGAAAATTGCCAAGGATGGGAAGGCCCAGCAGTAAAGGGAAAGATTAGGGCCTTGTGAGTGAATCAATGGTTTTATCATGAAGTTAATATCTTGGAATATCAGGGGTATGGGGAAGGTGGAAAAACAGGGTAGAATCAAGAGACTCCTAAAAGACAAAAATGTTGATATTGTTTTTTTTCAAGAAACCAAAAGGGCAATCATATCAGATGGTGATGCTAGAAGGCTATGGGGAAGCAAAAATATGGAGTTCATGTCTGTTGATCCTGAAGGAACAGCCGGAGGCCTGCTATGTATTTGGGATCCTGTAGTTTTCACACTCTCTGGCTGCTGCTGTAATAGGAGGTACATCTTACTCTCAGGTTCCTTATACAACTCTTTTGATTGTGTCCTACTTAATATTCATGCCCCCAATGATGTTGGGGCCAGATCTTCTTTTTGGGCTAATGTCCTAAAGCTTAAATCCCTTTTCCCTCTTCCTTGGTGCATGGGCGGTGATTTTAATGAAATTAGTCATATTAGTGAAAGAATTGGTTGCTCTAGGAGAGACAGGGGCATGAAGCATCTTAATGAATTCATTGGCAATAGTGAGCTCCATGATTTACCACTTCATGGGAGGAGGTACACATGGTGCAATGCCCAGGAATCAGAGAAATGGAGCAGAATTGATAGGATTTTATTAAGTCCTGAATGGATGATTAATTTCTCAATGAAATTGTGGGGTTTACCCAGGCTAATCTCAGACCATTGCCCTTTATTAATGATGGAGGATACCAGAGACTAGGGGCCAAAGCCCTTCAGGTTCCTAAATGCGTGGACTCTTCACCCCAGCTTTGCTCAGTTATTTGCCTCACCATGGTCAGATAACTCTTTTGTTGGATGGTCTGGGTATATACTCTCCCAAAAGCTAAAGCATCTGAAGCAAGTCTTAAAATCTTGGAACATTCAGGTGTTTGGCAATATGGCCTCTAAAATAAAATCTTCAGAAGATGAATTACATGCTCTGGATGTCACTGCAAAGGAAAGACCACTGAGTGCTTCAGAAAAGGCCAGAAGAAGGGAGGTTAAAGGCGAGTTGTGGAAGCTATACAGAATGGTAGAATGGATGTGGCATCAAAAATCCAGATTGAATTGGGCTATCAATGGAGATAAAAATAGTAGGTTTTTTCATGTAGTGGCAAGTTCTCGGCAGAATCGAAATCTCATCAACTCTATTTCAGTAAATGGAGTGTCCTTTGAGGATCCTACCGGAGTTAGGCAACAAGTTCTCCTTCACTTCAAGGCCCAATTCTCTGAATCATGGGTTAGCAGGCCCTCTTTGTCAGGGGTATTCAACACCATTGACCCGGAATATGTCTCTCAACGTCTGGTAGCTGAGTTCAGTGCAGCGGAGGTACTTGCAGCAATCAAAGACTGTAACAATAACAAAGCTCCCGGCCCTGATGGGTTCAACCTACTATGTTATCAGAAATTCTGGAAGGTTATGAAGCTGGATATAATGCAATTTTTCAAAGAGTTTCATTCAAACAGTAGGCTTGCATATGGCATCAATAGCTCATTTATCACCCTTATTCCCAAGGTGGACAACCCTATTGGTCTATCTGACTACAGACCTATTAGTCTTGTGGGATCTATCTACAAAATCATGGCCAAAGTCTTAGCATCCAGATTAAAGTCAGTACTACCCTCAATCATTGGTGAAACAGACAGCATTCTTGGGAGGGAGAAATATTCTAGATGGGGTGTTTATTGCCAATGAGGTAGTGGATGGTTGGAAAAAGGTCAAAAAGCAAGGGTTGATTCTCAAACTGGACTTCGAGAAAGCTTTTGACTCTGTCAACTGGGAATTCTTATTTTCTTTGATGGGCAGCTTTGGTTTTGGGGATAAATGGATCACTTGGATGAAGATTTGTGTCTCTACAGCTAGAATCTCCATTTTAGTGAATGGCTCACCAACTAAGGAATTTTCACCTCATAGGGGCCTTAGACAGGGAGACCCTCTCTCACCTTTTCTATTCAACATTGTGGCGGAAGGTCTTAACATTCTTCTAGTCAGAGCTCTCAATCTTGGCATTCTAAAAGGGGTAGTTGTTGGATCTAACAATGTCCTTATCTCACATTTGCAATTTGCCGATGATTCGATCCTTTTTTGTGAAGCTGATTGTGCTCAATTGGTATCCATTAAAAGGGTTCTCAGATGCTTTGAAGTATTATCTGGCCTCAAAATTAATTATCATAAGAGTGTCGTCTGTGGTGTTGGTGTAGATGAAGGCTGTTTAAACACCTATGCTTCTATTCTCAATTGCAAAGTACAGAGTCTTTCACTAAAATTTCTGGGGCTGCCTCTAGGAGCAAATCCTGGAAGGAAATCTACTTGGAAGCCTGTAATTGAAAAAATCAAGGCTAGACTGTCAGGATGGAAGAGAAAACTGTTGTCCTTTGCTGGTAGATTAACCTTAATCAAGTCCACTCTGTCTAGCTTACCGATTTACTTCCTTTCCATGTTTAAAATGCCTGAAGGAGTGGCTAAGGAAATAGAAAGGATTGAGGCAGCCTTCTTATGGGGTAGTAGTGATCTTAAAAGGAAAGTGCATTTACTGAAATGGGAGGAGGTTACAAAGAGAATTGATGAAGGGGGACTTGGCATTAGAAGGGTCAGAGATGTTAATGTTTGTCTCCTTCTCAAATGGTGGTGGAAGTTTGGCATTCAAACCAATGCTCTCTGGAGGTCAATTGTGTGCAGCAAATATAAAATTAACAACTCCTGTTGGCTCCCTCCTTTAAGTTTCTCATACAAGCACTCTAGAGTCTGGAGGGACATCATCACAGTAGGGGCTCTCAATAGGCCTATCTTTAATTTCTTTGTGAGCCAATGTGGTTTCAAGGTTGGGAATGGCACTAGAATCAGATTTTGGTTTGATAGTTGGTGTGGTGGCCTCTGTTTGAAGTCTTCTTTTCCCCTCCTCTTCAATCTGTTAAATGATAAGGAAGGTTCCCTCAATCATTATTACGCAAGGAGGTCAAGCCCATATGTTTGGAATCTCCCTCATAGAAGAGAGTTATTCTCATGGGAATTGGCTGAAGAGGTGAGATTGAATGCTCTCTTATCCTCTGCACCATCTTTGTGTTTGGATAGTGAAGACTGCTTAGTATGGTGTACAGATTCTGGTCAGAGCTTCTCTGCTTCTGCTCTTTATTCTCACCACTCATCTCTCTTTGGCCCCCATCTCAAGGTTAGCAAATTTGTTTGGAATTCATTATTGCCCCCCAGAGTATCTTTTTTCACCTGGCTAGCCTGGAAATCTAGAATCAAATGTTCTGACTTTCTGCTCAAGATTGGTTCTCTGGACAGCAATGCTTCTCCCCTCTGCCATTTTTGCAACTCTGATGTAGAAACTGCTCCCCATGTACTGCTTCATTGCCCTTTCTCCTGGTCAATCTGGTCAGCGATTATTGAGGATTGGGGCATACATTGGTGTATTCCTAAGTCTGTAGATGGCCTGCTTTATTGGTGGATGTGCTGGAAATTCTATAATTTTGACAAACTAATATGGAGAGCAACCCCCTTAATCGTACTATGGTCTATTTGGAAACTCAGAAATGACTGTGTATTTTCTAATGCACAACCCTCTGCTTCAGGCCTGCTAGATCTCATAAAATTCAGATCTGCCATTTGGCTCAAAGCTTCCATGAAAGAATTCCCATACTCAGTGCATGATCTCGTCTGCAATTGGAGACAGATTAGGGGCGGAATTTAGTGCTCCAATTTCAGTTTAGACATTTTGTTGTCTGTCTGTTGTTCTGGTTTGGGTTCATCAGTACTGGTTTAGTTTGCTGTCTATCTGTTGCTCGGCCTTCTATTTTTGTGCTATTTTGTTATGGTTTGCTCTGTTGTCTGCCTGTTTTTCTGGTTTATGTGGCATCAGTGCTGTTCTGGTTTGTTGTGCATCAGTGCTGGTCTGTCGAAGTACATCACTGCCTGTTGTTCTATTTTGGTTAGGGACTGCTTCTACTGTAAGTTTGATCTGCTGGGGTGGATTGGATGAATTGGTGATAGTCTACTGGGGTGAATTGGTGAGGTCAGTGGTTCTGTTCCTTACAGTTAAGATGCTGAATGGTTGTGTTATTCTCAATGGTTGTGTTATTCGGTTATTCTGTTATGCTGAATGGTTGTGTTCCTCACAGTAGTCAGTGTATAACTGCAGTGCTATAGATGCTGTCCAGGTATATCAACTCAGTGGATTGGTGATGGCTTGGGTGAATTGATGATGTCAGTGGTTTGTTCCTTAAGCCTCATTTGTTAGTAGTGAAGTTTAGTTTGTCAGTGAAGTTTAGTTTTTCTGTTTTGCTCCTCTTCTGCTTCTTTTTGTCTTGGTTTGTTGTTGGTTTCTCACCAACTGGCGCTTGGAGCTTCAGTTAGCTTCAAGCTCCTCTTTATTGATGTCATGTATACTTTTTGCATACCTTCATCAATAAAGATTTTCTTTGCCGATCAAAAAAAAAAATAGAGCAGAGGAATTGCTCCCACACAAAGGAGTACAATTTACAAATCACATAGTAAAGGACAAAAAAAAGTTTCACAAAAATGGGGAAAAAATTGGTGTGATTTCAACTATACATAAATAAACGAAGGAAGTACGAAACAAAAGTCAACAAAAAAAATATACCAACACTATTTTTTTGAGTGAATTAAATATAGATCCTACAATTAATGATGTATGGGTTTCTTTTTTTCTTTTTTTTTTTACGTGTGTGTGGGGGGTGATAATGAACTAAGATATTTGATTGGTATTTCATTTTATTCGGAGCAAATTAATTAGAGAACATGAAGGGAAAGAAGGTGAAATCACGAAGTAGCTAAAACAAAGATTAATTTGTTTGAATTTAACTAAACAAAAACAAACAATTATAGATTTACAATTTAAATTTTGTCACCTTCACATAAATAACAATGAGCAAGTCTGTTATCTATTATCATAAGCAAATGCCTTCGTTTTTTAGTTTTCAAGTTAGTGAACAAGAAATTATATGTTTTGAGACATCCATCAAACAAAGTAGTGTGTAAGTCAACTACGGAAAAATGGAAAAGAAAATAAACAATCCCCAACCAAAAGGGTTTCATCATGTCAACCTAATAATCGAAGTACTAGCATTTTCACATATAAAGTATCCTATTGACATATTAACAAATCAACCATCTGTTAAAAAGAACAAATTTCATAAATACTTTATATAAATTCTAAATCCCAACTTTGGAGCCAAAAGTGCAGATTTGTATACAAAAAACAAAAAAATAAAAAAATAAAAAAATGCAAGATATGAACTGAAAGAGAGGGAATATAAAGGATTTGACTTGAGGAGTAACCATCAACGGTGAGTCAACGAAAAGATTCCTTTTTCTACCATCGCACCTGTAAAACAAACAAAATAAAAGAAGTAAAAAAAAAAAAAGGGTTAACATGAGCAACAAATCACAAAGCAAAGAAAGATATCACAACCAAAACCAAGAGAACAATTTTGATTAAAGAACTTTTTTTTTGTTTCTTTGTTTCTCTGTTTACCATAAAAATAATTTTG
This sequence comes from Camellia sinensis, assembly GCF_055761805.1. Taxonomy (NCBI): domain Eukaryota; kingdom Viridiplantae; phylum Streptophyta; class Magnoliopsida; order Ericales; family Theaceae; genus Camellia; species Camellia sinensis. The sequence continues at coordinate 46,119,341 of NC_138962.1, read as the reverse complement.
TTAATTCAATTACCTTACGAATTTGTGATTGCTTGTCATCTGCATCTGCTTCGTCAACTGGTTGGATGAGAGAACAATGTCATAATCATAAACATTGTTTTGTTGTTGCACAACAAATCATTGCAACAAGGTCATCAAATATTTTCACTAGAAAATTCTTTTACCCATTTCTTGTGCAACCAAACATTGAAAAATGCAAAAATATTTTCATCTAAATTATATGACGATCAAACAAATGAAGCTTCAGAAAAAATGATATACGAAGGACAACCATTATTTCCTTAACAAATTTGGGTTGTAAAACTTCTGGGTTCATCTCTCCAACTTCATTTTTAAACACACTAACAAACACAAAAGAAAAATCATAAAATTCAATTGTTTTGAGTACAGGAAAAAGTGAAAATGTTGAAAAAATTTGAACATCAATAAAAATGGATAATAGATATAGGCAAATTTAAGAAAATCAAGAATTCTAATAGGATAACTTCATCTTTTTTACTGGATGAAAGGTCAACAAGAGGAAGTAATTGAATCATATAAAAGTGAAAACATGATTATAAATTAAGGAAAAGCAACAATGAAAATCATTTTCCTCTACTATAAATAAGCATGTGTTTAAGGTAGAGTTGTTTGAGTAGTTATCATGAACTTAATCATTTCATAGGAGAAATAAACAAATCGATTTGCTAAGTTTTCTATGATTAGAGAAGCCAAAAAACTGAAATTTGGAATATGACAGGTATTCGAACAAAGCATGCGATATATTTCAAAAATAAAAATATTACAAATTAAAAACTAATAATGGCTCATTTGGACTAAGTTGGTGTCACACTCATCATCACTCCATTGTATTGTTAAGAATTAGCTAATGTGAGGAATTATAGTGTGAATGGCATTGATGGAAAGGTTTGAGCTATAGTATATTGCAAGAAATTCAAAAAGAATATTTTCGTTAGTTAATAACGATAGTCCCACTAATCTAGTATTAAGATTAAATTTCTAAACTGAGTGTGATCTCGGGGTTGAGATAACAACCTAAGAAATCTATGGCTACATTCTACTACTGCTCTGTTAGCTGTTTTAACTCCATTTCACTCTCCTAAACCTAAGCAATATGAAAACCCTAATTAAACCCAAAGTATTCCAATAAACCTTAAGTTAATTTAGGAGAATATTTAGAATATACACAATATCCATATATATGAAACAGTTTGCATAGAATTCTTTTCATTTGAGAGACATAGATTTGTGAAGAAAATTAGTAGCAAATAAATTATGTACTCACATGCAAGAACTATTGAAGCAAAATTTTCAACTAACATGCATTAACCATTTAAGCTAATTTTCAACTCGCTGCAAGTTAAAATGAACTTAAACCCAAAATAAATAAATAAAAAAATAAATTCAAGAAACTAATTTTTATATAATCACATGCTTTTAAAATTAATTCAAGTACTTGGAATTCCCTTAGGGTTCTTTAATTTTAGATTCAAGAAATTAAATTTTTTTTTTATACAATCACAACAAAGTTAAAGGATCCTAATTTTTGTAATAAAACATTGATTGTTTTAGATGAACAAAATTTAAAAAAAAAAAAAAAAATTGTGTTCAACCCATTAAAGAATCCAATTTCACAATATGCAATTGACATTGAACATATTTTTCCCAACTCACATTCAAGGAGTTTATAAAAAAAAAAAAAATCACAATCTAAAACAATGCAATCACATGCTTTTAGAATTAATTCAAGAACCTAGAGTTCCCTTAAGGTTCTCTAATTTTAGATAATTTTGGAGTTGCTCAATCAAAACCTGATTTTTCAGTGAAAATTTCCAAATCAAAACCCTAGTTTGAATCTTCAAACTTGGTTGAAGGGTGAAAGTGTTCTTCTCCGCGTGTGTTCATTTCTTCCATCTCCTTCCGCCCGTCTTCTCTCTCTATCTCTTCGTTCTTCTCTGGTTCAGAGCTCTCTCTCTCTCTCTCTCTCTCTCTCTCTCTCTGCATATTTTCTTCGTCCATCTTCTTTTTCTTACTCGTTCTTATGTTGGTTAGGATTTGGGTTGGGGTTGGGGTTGGGGTTGGGATTTGGGGTCTGATAGAGAGAGAGAGAGAGAGAGAGAGAGGGTTTGAAGAGTTTTTGTAGAGAGATAAAAACACAGAGAGGAGAGATAGTGCAACAGAGAGGAAGTGAAAGGCCTCCATTTTTCAAAGTTATGGCTCAAAACGAAATTGTTTTGGGGTTTTAACAAAGGGGTAATAGTGTAATTTCAACGAGGCCGAAATTTTCGTCAGTTAAACATTCGTTCTTTACATATATATATATGCTTGTGGTTAAAGGTACGGTTCAATTAATCTATTAAATTTGTTACTAAAAATTTGAGGTTTTTTTTTTTTTTTTTTTTTTTTTGATCGGCAAAGAAAATCTTTATTGATGAAGGTATGCAAAAAGTATACGGGAAATCAATAAAGAGGAGCTTGGAGCTAACTGAAGCTCCAAGCGCCAGTTGGTGAGAAACCAACAACAAACCAAGACAAAAAGAAGCAGAAGAGGAGCAAAACAGAAAAACTAGACTTCACTGACAAACTAAACTTCACTACTAACAAATGAGGCTTAAGGAACAAACCACTGACATCATCAATTCACCCAAGCCATCACCAATCCACTGAGTTGATATACCTGGACAGCATCTATAGCACTGCAGTTATACACTGACTACTATGAGGAACACAACCATTCAGCATAACAGAATAACCGAATAACACAACCATTGAGAATAACACATCCATTCAGCATCTTAACCGTAAGGAACAGAACCACTGACCTCACCAATTCACCCCAGCAGACTATCACCAATTCATCCAATCCACCCCAACAGATCAAACTTACAGTAGAAGCAGTCCCTAACCAAAGTAGAACAACAGGCAGTGATATACTTCGACAGACCAGCACTGATGCACAACAAACCAGAACAGCACTGATGCCACATAAACCAGAAAAACAGGCAGACAGCAGAGCAAACCAGAACAAAATAGCACAAAAATAGAAGGCCGAGCAACAGATAGACAGCAAACTAAACCAGTACTGATGCACCCCAAACCAGAACAATAGACAGACAGCAAAATGTCTAAACTGAAATTGGAGCACTAAATTCCGCCCCTAATCTGTCTCCAATTGCAGACGAGATCATGCACTGAGTATGGGAATTCTTTCATGGAAGCTTTGAGCCAAATGGCAGATCTGAATTTTATGAGATCTAGCAGGCCTGAAGCAGAGGGTTGTGCATTAGAAAATACACAGTCATTTCTGAGTTTCCAAATAGACCATAGTACGATTAAGGGGGTTGCTCTCCATATTAGTTTGTCAAAATTATAGAATTTCCAGCACATCCACCAATAAAGCAGGCCATCTACAGACTTAGGAATACACCAATGTATGCCCCAATCCTCAATAATCGCTGACCAGATTGACCAGGAGAAAGGGCAATGAAGCAGTACATGGGGAGCAGTTTCTACATCAGAGTTGCAAAAATGGCAGAGGGGAGAAGCATTGCTGTCCAGAGAACCAATCTTGAGCAGAAAGTCAGAACATTTGATTCTAGATTTCCAGGCTAGCCAGGTGAAAAAAGATACTCTGGGGGGCAATAATGAATTCCAAACAAATTTGCTAACCTTGAGATGGGGGCCAAAGAGAGATGAGTGGTGAGAATAAAGAACAGAAGCAGAGAAGCTCTGACCAGAATCTGTACACCATACTAAGCAGTCTTCACTATCCAAACACAGAGATGGTGCAGAGGATAAGAGAGCATTCAATCTCACCTCTTCAGCCAATTCCCATGAGAATAACTCTCTTCTATGAGGGAGATTCCAAACATATGGGCTTGACCTCCTTGCGTAATAATGATTGAGGGAACCTTCCTTATCATTTAACAGATTGAAGAGGAAGGGAAAAGAAGACTTCAAACAGAGGCCACCACACCAACTATCAAACCAAAATCTGATTCTAGTGCCATTCCCAACCTTGAAACCACATTGGCTCACAAAGAAATTAAAGATAGGCCTATTGAGAGCCCCTACTGTGATGATGTCCCTCCAGACTCTAGAGTGCTTGTATGAGAAACTTAAAGGAGGGAGCCAACAGGAGTTGTTAATTTTATATTTGCTGCACACAATTGACCTCCAGAGAGCATTGGTTTGAATGCCAAACTTCCACCACCATTTGAGAAGGAGACAAACATTAACATCTCTGACCCTTCTAATGCCAAGTCCCCCTTGATCAATTCTCTTTGTAACCTCCTCCCATTTCAGTAAATGCACTTTCCTTTTAAGATCACTACTACCCCATAAGAAGGCAGCCTCAATCCTTTCTATTTCCTTAGCCACTCCTTCAGGCATTTTAAACATGGAAAGGAAGTAAATCGGTAAGCTAGACAGAGTGGACTTGATTAAGGTTAATCTACCTGCAAAGGACAACAGTTTTCTCTTCCATCCTGACAGTCTAGCCTTGATTTTTTCAATTACAGGCTTCCAAGTAGATTTCCTTCCAGGATTTGCTCCTAGAGGCAGCCCCAGAAATTTTAGTGGAAGACTCTGTACTTTGCAATTGAGAATAGAAGCGTAGGTGTTTAAACAACCTTCATCTACACCAACACCACAGACGACACTCTTATGATAATTAATTTTGAGGCCAGATAATACTTCAAAGCATCTGAGAACCCTTTTAATGGATACCAATTGAGCACAGTCAGCTTCACAAAAAAAGATCGAATCATCGGCAAATTGCAAATGTGAGATAAGGACATTGTTAGATCCAACAACTACCCCTTTTAGAATGCCAAGATTGAGAGCTCTGACTAGAAGAATGTTAAGACCTTCCGCCACAATGTTGAATAGAAAAGGTGAGAGAGGGTCTCCCTGTCTAAGGCCCCTATGAGGTGAAAATTCCTTAGTTGGTGAGCCATTCACTAAAATGGAGATTCTAGCTGTAGAGACACAAATCTTCATCCAAGTGATCCATTTATCCCCAAAACCAAAGCTGCCCATCAAAGAAAATAAGAATTCCCAGTTGACAGAGTCAAAAGCTTTCTCGAAGTCCAGTTTGAGAATCAACCCTTGCTTTTTGACCTTTTTCCAACCATCCACTACCTCATTGGCAATAAACACCCCATCTAGAATATTTCTCCCTCCCAAGAATGCTGTCTGTGTTTCACCAATAATTGAGGGTAGTACTGACTTTAATCTGGATGCTAAGACTTTGGCCAAGATTTTGTAGATAGATCCCACAAGACTAATAGGTCTGTAGTCAGATAGACCAATAGGGTTGTCCACCTTGGGAATAAGGGTGATAAATGAGCTATTGATGCCATATGCAAGCCTGCTGTTTGAATGAAACTCTTTGAAAAATTGCATTATATCCAGCTTCATAACCTTCCAGAATTTCTGATAACATAGTAGGTTGAACCCATCAGGGCCGGGAGCTTTGTTATTGTTACAGTCTTTGATTGCTGCAAGTACCTCCGCTGCACTGAACTCAGCTACCAGACATTGAGAGACATATTCCAGGTCAATGGTGTTGAATACCCCTGACAAAGAGGGCCTGCTAACCCATGATTCAGAGAATTGGGCCTTGAAGTGAAGGAGAACTTGTTGCCTAACTCCGGTAGGATCCTCAAAGGACACTCCATTTACTGAAATAGAGTTGATGAGATTTTGATTCTGCCGAGAACTTGCCACTACATGAAAAAACCTACTATTTTTATCTCCATTGATAGCCCAATTCAATCTGGATTTTTGATACCACATCCATTCTACCATTCTGTATAGCTTCCACAACTCGCCTTTAACCTCCCTTCTTCTTGCCTTTTCTGAAGCACTCAGTGGTCTTTCCTCTGCAGTGACATCCAGAGCATGTAATTCATCTTCTGAAGATTTTATTTTAGAGGCCATATTGCCCAACACCTGAATGTTCCAAGATTTTAAGACTTGCTTCAGATGCTTTAGCTTTTGGGAGAGTATATACCCAGACCATCCAACAAAAGAGTTATCTGACCATGATGAGGCAAATAACTGAGCAAAGCTGGGGTTAATATATATATATATATATATATATAAATCCGATTGGAATTGTGTAAAATTATTCAGGCATAAATGCCCCTTCATAAAATCAGTGTAAAAATTGAAAAGGTAATTTATTATAAGAATATGTCTCTTGGCTTTGTCACCGAGATGGATAACAAAGTTCTGTTATTTTTTTTTTCTTTTTCAGTCTTTAAACAAATAACACCACTCCTATTATCTAACTCTTTTTTTTTTTTTTTCACTATTTCTCACTTTCTTTGTGAAGACAATACATTTTAATAGTAAAACATAAACCACTTTGATCACCATATTTTTTTTATTTTATTTTTTTGACAAGATCCAATTTAAATTTTGAGTTCAAATTTGTCCACCCAAAAAAAATAAATAAATAAATAAAATTGAAAATGGTGTTACGTTTCTTAATAAACATAAATATTTGTAATGACGTTATGTCCCTTAATAATCAAGCTACTTAATTTTTTTTTCATTTTTTTATTTATTTAAATTTTGAGTTCAACTTTGACAATCAATTTTTTTTTTTTTTTTCACAAACATTTTTTAACATAACCATAAAACATTAACATTGTCCTACACTAACTACAAATCCTTCTCCAAATAGGAAATTTCACATGCCTTTTGCCTCCAAATCCTTCTATTTTCTTTTTACCTTGGAAAATGCTATGGACCCTAAATAATCTATCAATTTTTTTTTTTCAAACCTCTCACATGTGTGAATCCCACACAAACCCACATGTGTGTAAGTCCCACACTCATGTGAGAGGTTTGATAGAAAATTTGATAGATTATTTAGAATACCTAGCATAACTCTTTTACCTTTCCAATACTAACTACAAAAACCCATAAATCTAGGGCATGCTCTTCCCTTTAAGGTCATGTTTGTTTGGCTCCATAGGTGGGGACTAGTAGTCTCATGAGACTATGAATACCCTCACATAGTGGGATTAGCTTTCTCATGGAAGGGATGGAATTGGTAATCCAATCCCATGGGATTAGGTGGCAAAAAAAAAAAATTGCCATTACATTACAAAAACAACAAAGCATTATACAATAAGAGTGTTTCCGTAATTTTATATATTTAATCCTAACATACTAATATCACCACACTAGTACACAAATAAACACTCTTTATCATACATCTCTAAACACCACATTAATAATCTCCTCACTCAATTTTACCATACTCATAATCCCATCCAACTTAATCCGCCAAACAAACGAGGCCAAGAAATCTCATAAAACCCATAAAAAACAGGGACCAATTTCACACTTTAAAAACAATCAAGCCATACAACATTTCCTTAAGAAGTTCCTTTCTCAAGACACTCCTCCATCTACCCTCACTCATTTTATATAGAATAGAATGAATTTATATATAAATAAATTTTGTTGAGGTGTGTTTAAGAATACTTCTTAAGATATAGAAATACTTGGCACATGAAATGATTAATTAAAGGTGACATTATATATATATATATTTGATTTTTTGTTTTTAACTCGCCAACATATTCAAAATTATGTCCCAACTAATTTTGAGATGCATGTATTTTGCATATACCAAATAATTTCTATCATTTGTACATTCTTGAAAATATACAACCCCAAAAAAATTAATAACCATATATGACAACCAAATGTTTTTTTCAAATTAAATATTTCAAGCTCTCTGATTTTCAAAACGCACACTAGCTAACATGAAGGCCCTGAATTTTAAGGGGCCCTTCCAGGCAAGAGAGACCTACACATTGGGCCCCTAAATTTGGACTAAAAATAGGGTCCCCAAATATAATTTTGTATTTTAGATATAAAAAAAGGGCCCAAATACTATTGGTCCAATTGAACATGGGGCCCAAAAAAAAAAAGAAAAAAGATACACAGTCCACAGATCTTAAGAGCTGCCGCCTGTTGTGCCAAACTAGACTAAAAAAAATAATATAAAATAAAAAATAAAAATAAAAATAAAAATTTTCTTAACTATACTTGTTACAATGGCCTCTGAAGAAAGAAGTTTTTCAAAGTTGAAGTTAATCAAATCTTACCTTTAGTCAACCATGTAACAAGAAAGATTGAATATGTCAGCTTTGTTATCCATTGAAAAGGATATGGTGGATAAATTTGATTATGCAAGCTTCATTAGTGATTTTGCAACTAAAAATGTGAGAAGAGTAATGTTTATGTAATAATTGGTTCAATTGTAAGCTAGATATTGCTAAATTATAAAGTAATAAGACTAATTTTTTTTTTTTTGAGTATTTGTAATGATTGCTTCCTTTTTTAATATATGAAAATAAATTTTTGTTTATAATTTTAATGATTATATGTGCAAGTAAATTTTTTTATGATTACAAATAAATAAAAAAGTTGTTGTAACTCATCGTTTTATCTATGAACTTTTTTTTTTCAATGTAAGAGGGCCTCCATTTCTGAAGTTCGCCTTGGGTCCCTCAAATCTCAGAGCCAGCCCTGGGCCCTTCTATTTGTTTCTTACTATCAAAAAACTTAGCTCCCCATTGAGATTAAATAATTTTGTTTAATTTTTGATTTTTTTTTTCATATCTGAAATTATACTTCCTAAGTGGCATGGCTATATAATAAAAAGTCCACACAAATTCACAAATTGTCATATGAAAATAATATGTTTGCATAAATTAGAGCACAACAAAGATTTGTGACTTCCATTGAAGCACCAAACCAATGAAAAATAGCAACAAGCATAGAATTAGAATTGATTGTATATCCATATAACAATAAATTGAATTCATGGATAGAACAACACAACACAACACAAATTAGGGCAACAACTATAATTAGGGCTGAGGACAACAACTATAATAGTGAAAAGCCATAATTAACCATGCTAACTAGGTTAAACAATTACAGCCCTAACTGATAATTAGGGCCAAACAATTATATCCTTAAATAAATTACGGCTCACATATGGGAACAAAGATTAGGGCTAAGAGCATCTCCAATCCTTTACATTTTTTTTTATCACCAAGGAACCATCCTAGTTAATAAGGGTGTTTGCTGCTCTCCTCACTGACTAGGATTTGAATCTCTTATTACTCAAGTGGGAGTCCAACGGTTTAGGTGGATCGGCTAGCTTCTCACAGTTTGGCATATAAGGGTGGATCATAAGGGTCCTGCCTTTGGGGTGTTCTGGGCATAATAATAAAAAATAAAAAATAAAATGCTGCTATTAGCACCCCATAAATTATTTTGGACCCCCAAATTTTTAGATTTTTTTTATTACAATAATAGCCTCAAATAAAATTACTACAAAGGACATCATTAATTTTGAGACATCTCATCTCACAATTACACACCCACTATATCATGAATTAGGTTTATGAGAGCACTCATCTCCATCACCACCCATCCATCTTCCCCAAATCCCACATTCAAAACCTACTGACCCCAGAACCTTGAAAATCCTTTGGCGGCAATATTCCGACGGTAACAGTGGCAACTATTTGATTATCTACATTTTCTCTGGCAACAACAATAGGTGAAAGTTTGTCTGGCAACCACAACTCCATAACACAAGAGAAGTAGAACAATAAAAGCTTAAAGGAAGTTCATAACTTTGATGTTGTTCTTAACTCAGAGGAGATTAGCTTTGTAAGGATAAGTTTCTGGAAAAAAAAATGGCAAAAATAATAAAATCTTTTTGTCATTTTTTCAAGACTAAACTCCTGAACATATAATTAAAATTCGGGAACACAGGCCTGAACATTGTTTATTTGTTCGAGAACTGATAACTGAACATTTATTATTTGTTCGGAAAAAAGTAATCGAACATTATTCATAAGTTCAGACCTGTTTTACTGAGAAAACTAAGCCAATTATTATAATTTTTTTTCTGTAAGAGAAGAAATTATTGTGAGAAAACTATGAAATTATGTATGTATATATATATATATATATATATATAGAGAGAGAGAGAGAGAGAGAGAGAGAGTGCATACCAATTGTGACAATGGTGGATGAAGTAGCAGACAGTAATCACATTGCCTCTTCTTCTTCTTTTTTGTGAGCTTTGTTAGGGTTTTTTTAGAAGTGGGATTTTTTTGGGGTGTAGGGGTGTGTGAGCTGTGCATTCAATGGGTGAAATATTTTCACAAAGATAATTTTGATATTAATTGAGGGGAAGAAATTTTAAGGATTTCAAAATTTGTAAGTGGGGTCCAAAGAAATGGGGGGGTCCAAAATAATTTATAGGGTACCACTCAAAAAAAATCCTTTACATTTTCTTTTAAATTTGACAAAAAAGTACTCAAAAATCAGGTTCAATCATTTCATCTAATGTTCATCAAATCAAGAGGGTGTCATTTTATTCATCAAATTGAGGACTCAACAAATCATTCATCAAATTTAAATTTGACAAAAATTTAAAAAGATGAAGCATTGGAGATATTTTTTTTCATCAAATTTGATGGAAAAAAAAATGGGATAAGAAAAGAATTTTCAAAAATATTTTGACGAAAATTTGATAAAAATTGAAATAGTTCATATCAAATCAAGCTCTGTAGTTAAATTTAAAATTAAATTAGATGAATAAAAATTAGTAATTCCATTAAAATTTGATAAACAAATAAGGAGAGAGAAGAACACACAAATTGATTTCACCAGACGGCTGATTCTCATCGTCGCGGCCAGACAATGTTTGTTTTCTCACCGAGAGAGTGAAGCGAAGAATTTTTTTGATATATTGGGCCACAGAGATTGGGCCTTTTGTATATTAGGTAAATTATCAATATGTCTTAATAGTTGGATTTAATTCCTATCAAATCACATTGAAAATAAATCATACTAAAATCGTTACTAAAAATAATTTTTTGTGACGATTTTTTACATATGTCGTTAAAAATTGACAATTAGCGATTTTTTTTTGTTACAATTTTTATAAATTGTAACTAAAATGTATAATTAGTGACTTTTTTATGATGAATTTATCAAACTGTTACTAAAAGTTAAAAATTAATGACATTTTTTTGTGACTATTTTTTTAAATTGTCGCCAAAACTTATAGTGACATTTTTTATGATAAATTTTTTAAAATATTGTTAAAAATTAATAATTAATGACTAATATTTGATAAAAAAATATCATTACTAATCATAAGACTTATTAAATAATAAACTAAGATTTACACGCAAGTCGCCTGTATATATTTAAGAGTGTACTAGACTAAAGAATTTGAGAGCTCTATTTTCAATCAAAATTTGGGACCCGGCCTAAACCTTTGTTGCCTGTGCTCAGGGCCAGGCCTGCTGGCTGAGGATCGCTGAAGAATTTTCTTCATTGCAAAGGTGACACATTCTCTCCCTCTCTCTCTCTCTCTCTCTCTAAAAAATAAATAAATAATAAAAAATGAATAAATATCAACTTCTCGACACCATATTGACTGAAACACCTGTATTATCAATTCTGAAATAAAAATATACTGACTCAAACACCTGTATTGTCAATTATGAAATGAAAATTTTACTATCATTTTTTTTTTCGTCTTTAGTGAACTTTTCAAATTTTTTTTAGTTAAATTTGTTTTTATTTTTTTGGCTGTATCTAAAATCTAGATGCATGTATAATGTAATAATGTTTATGAATAAATTTGAAAAAAAGTTCACTAAAGACAAAAAAAAAATAACTTTTTTGTTTTTTTATTTTTTATTTTTTACATCTTTAGTGAATTTTTTACATCATGGATGGAGCTGATGTGTTAGTGATGTGACAAATTCTGTAACTTTTTTTTATGAAAGTTAGTCTATGAGTAAAATGGGAAGGATTGCAAACATAAAGGGTCAAAGTGGGAAGGATTACAAACATGAAGGGCCAAAGTGAAAAATCAAACTTAAAGAGCCAAAGTGGGAAGTATTCCAAACATGAAGGATCAAAGTAGGAATGATTGGAAACATAAAAGGCCAAAGTAAAAAAAATTAAACTTAAAAAGCCAAAGTAAAAAATTAGTGAAATTTTAAGAGGGCAAAGTGTAATTTACCCTAACATTTTTAATAAGATTATTAGTGTGTGTAGTTCTTTTATGCTTCGACACAAAATTGTGGACCTAACGCCTTCCAACAATTACAACCTCATTAAAAGTACAGTGATTTGAATCTTCTCACTTGCTTGAGATTTATTTCCCTTATTTTTATTTAAGATTTCTCTCATCATTTTGAGATTATTTTGTATTAATTAAGTGTTATATTTGATTTGTAATATCATAAATTAATTACAAAAAACATATTTTAGCATAGGATGCTAAGTTTCTATTTACATAACAAATATTTCGTTTTACACCCACCTTTTATCCCTATTTAAATTCTTAAAAAAATTCCCAGCCTCCATGATCTCATCTTCATAATAACATAACACAATCCAACATCCACAATCTCATGAAAAATATTATAGAATCATATTATAAAATACATTCATAACAAATTATTCCAAATAGAAATGTGTACCCATCCAAAAAATAACAATTATTTTAATTATATTTAATGATAGGTAGTAAGTATCTTATTCAAAGTTCGAGATTGCCTAGGCCTTTGGAGCTATAAGATTTTATTTCTTCTCTTGAAATTTCCAAACTCGAATTAAATTGCCATGATTTAACAATATTTAACAATATTTATCTCAAATAAAGCACCGGCTAAAGCCAAAAAGCCAATCACAATCTATTCTGGTAAGTAATTCTTAAGATCAACCGAGAAATGAAGGTCACGTTTGACTATGGTATTATTTATAGAACCAGTGAAAACAACACCCAATTTTTTCAACTTAGAGTCATAACTAATCCAAGCTTCATTTTCTATCCCATGAGTTATATCATTGTACCTGTTAATTTGGTATATATATATATATATATATATATATATAGAGAGAGAGAGAGAGAGAGAGAGAGAGAGAGAGAGAGAGAGAGACTGAATAACTTGTATTGTATTATGTTCAGTAGTTACAAAGAGCAGAACACTCTCATTTATGGAGAGGCAAATGTGGTACAGTGGACATAGGATGCTAACCCACTAACACCGAAAGCAGAAAGTATAGTAGGACATATGATAGCTAGATACATTATGTTATAATATTATATTACACTAACACTAACAGCCCCCCGCAAACTCAAGGAGGGTAAGCATCAACCAGCTTGAGTTTGGAAACAAGATCATTAAAGCGACCAGGAGGATGCGCTTTTGTGAAAATATCAGCAGGTTGATCGACAGAAGCAATGGAGAGAAGAAGAACAGTGCCACGGGTAACATGCTGGCGAATGAAGTGACAATCAATCTCAATATGCTTGGTGCGATCATGAAAAACATCATTGTGAGAAATCTGAACGGCACTCTGATTGTCACAATAGCGAGAGGTAGCGCCAAAAGAAGAAACACCTATATTAGCAAGGAGCCAGTGAAGCCAGAGAAGTTCCTGAGTAGTATCAGCAAGAGCTCGGTATTCAGCTTCGGTACTAGAACGGGCAGTTGTAGACACCCCCATTTTTGACCAACCTTAAGATTGAGATGTCACCAACTGAGCGCTCGGTGATATTGCATGTTGTGCTTGTTCTGAGGTTTCAGAGTCTCGGCTGCAAGTCTTGTCTCCAAACTTCGGGGCTCTTTTGTGCTTTGCCTCGGTTTGCGAATCAGGTCTTGTTTTCTCTGTTTTCTCTTCCTAAAGGGAGAGAGAGGTCTCGTAGACCATCTCTCAATGGCCGTAGGCTACGTTTTGTGGTCGTAGGCCATTTTTCCCGTTTGGAGCCCAGTTTCCGATTTTCGGAGCCGTCGGCCGTGTGTCTCGGTTCGGACCGCTTAACTACCTCTGTTTGCTCCAATTTTTGGCACACACCTTGTTTCCTCCCTTTAGAGGGACACTGTGGCCCGAGAGACCACTTTGGTGGTCATACGCCATTTTCGGTGCTTAACAGCCTGTTTTCGAGGCCCCAGATTGCGCGTTTTGGCCCCCGAACCTTCGTTTTGCATCCGTCTTGGTTCATTTTTGGTAGGGACCCTATTTTCACTGTTAGGGAGGGGGTAGTATGGTGGTCGACGACCTTTTTCCCTGAAAAATTAGTTTTCTCATTTTCTCTCTCCAAAGGCCGGTTTTTCTGACAGAAAGCTGGTTTTTCTCACTCTTGAACCACAATTTCTGGCTTTTCATACCACCGTTGTGTTGTGCTCACCTGGGAGGCCACCAATATGGGTAGGCCGACCAGTATTTCTTCTTGACCCTTTTGACCCTTGCTAAAAAGCTGGTTTTCCTTTCTCCTAGGTCACATTTTTTGATTTTGCACCATACAGTTGTGTTGCACTCATCTGGGAGGCCACCTTTCTGGGGTGGCCGGCCAGTATTTCTCCTTGACCCTTTTGACCCCTGGTCGGCCGACTAGGGGGAGTGGCCGGCCGGTCACTTGAACTGGCCGGCCTGCTTCTTGCTTTCTGCCCTCTCTGAATGCATCACAGCTGTGCCAGCTGAGAGGCAATTAGACCATCCTCCATACACGTGTATGGAGGATCTTTGAAGCTTCCAAGAGAAGCTTTGGCCTCTCTTCTCTATAAGAGAGGCCCTCTTCTTCCATTAGAGGGGTTGAACAACTTTTGAAGGCTCACCACTCTCTCTCTCTCTCTCTACATCTCTACACTTGAGCCTCCAAGCCCTAGTTTTTCTTAGACCATTTGCACTACAACCCTTAGCACCACACCCCCATCATCCATTCCAGCACTTTGGGACTGATTTGCATGGGTTGAAGGTTCACCAACTTGGTCCAAAAGCTCCAGCTTTGCTGCTCTTCAAGGGTAAGCACCTATTTCCCTTAAACTTGTATTTTTTTGCTCCATTGATTAGTCATACTTGCTAGTATTTCTGGACTTTGTCATAAACTAGAAAGTGTCATATTTTGAGCTCCTCTTGAATATTGATTGAGGGCATTTTCCTGTTTGAGGTCTCCCACACCCTTGTATGCTTTATCCCTCTTTGTAGGCTTACTTTGCATCATATCTTAGCCATACTTGTGAACATTTTCAAGATTTGTCATAAACTGAAAAAGATCTTATTTTGAGCTCCTCTTCAACTTTGTTTAAGGGAACTTTTCTGTTTGAGGTCATCTTCCCCTTATGCATGCTTCATCTCCCCATGATTAGGGCTATGCATTAGAGCACTTGCATTGGCCATGGTTTGGCCTCTTAGCCACTGAAATCCAGTGAATTTTTAGTGGCTTGGGTGCATTTTTGAGAGCCAAAATCAGAGAGAAGTGACCCCCTCTCTCCTTGTCTTGTTCGGTGGTCTTGTTGGCCTTCCAAAGGGACCCCCTTTTGCATGCTTTGAAGTTATGTTCCAGGCCTCATTCTGAGGGTTTTGAGGTCTGCCTTAGTTCTGTCCAAGGCCCTTTTGGCCATATTTTATGTCCCTCATGCATGTGTAGAACAGCCCTTCTCAAGGCCTTTCAAGAGGACCTTTCATTGTATGCCTTATTGATCAAATTTCAGGCCCTTTTTGGTGAGTTTTAGGGCTGTTATATTGGATTTTCAAAGTTGGTTTTGCTATGCTAAGTGTCCATCATATATGTATTGAGTAACCCCTTGCATGCCCTTTCAAAGGAGCTTATCATTTTCGCACATGTTGGCTGCATTTCAGTGGTTATTTGGGCATATTTTGACATGTTTTATTCACTGTTTTTGGCTGGTTTGATGAGTTCTCATACGCTTCATATACATGCCATGTAAACCATGCTTGCTAGCCAAATTTGCATGCTATTTTTGTCCATCATGTTAGCACCTTTTGGCCATGCTTTAAACTAGAAATGTGCATGTTTTTGGATTGCCTTGGCTCTGTCTTTGTACTTCATGACCAAATAATGCTTGCTTTGCATAGTTATAATTCAATACATGTGCCTAGCTTTGAGTTTCGGGGCTTATTTCATGCATCAGGTGCCATATTTCCATGTTTCGGGATCATTTAGCACCATGTTTCAGTGCTAGAGATTACATGTTTGTATGCCATCTTTCATCCCTTGCCATGCTTTGGTAGAGTGGCATTTTATGCCTTAGGTTCGGTCATCGGTATGCGTGCACGTGTGCACGCATTTCGGTTGTCTCTTTTCCACGCCATGGCCACTGATGTGAGTGTGGCTGAGGTCCACTCATGTTGGTGTAAGTCCATTGCGCATTGTGTATGCCATTTCGGTCCATAGCATTGCGTATGCTAGATTGCATGGTAGAGCATCGTGTATGCCATGTCACATCGAGCATTGTGTATGCCATTTCATAGTATTGCATATGCTAGGTTGTATGTTAATCGCATTGTGTATGCCATCTCATTTGCATCGTGTTTGGGATAGGAGTTAGCCCAAGCACGGGAAACGAGGTACGTTTCGTACTCCGAATGACGGAACGTGTCTCAATTTCCTGTCGCCGACACTCCGGATTACCCATGATGGAGTTCAGGTCTTATTGTGTTTTCATGTGCATTCATTTCATATTGAGTCGTGCAATTCGACTCCTCGGCCATCATGCATCGATATGCGTGATTGGTGGCACGAGGATCGAGGACTACACTCACTGAAGAGTAGTCATGCATATATATGTCAAAATACTTTGCCATGCCCCTTTGTTGCTCTCTGTTGTAGCAAATCAGAAATCAGCAGCCTTCTGGAGCTTCGCACAATATTCCGAGAACAATTGCAAACAGAGGCAAACCGGGGCATCGCAATGGATTTCCGCGCAAGGCAACTCAAGCATGCATAATTCATCATTCAGAACAGAACTGAGGCAGTCCATGGATTTGCGTGCTAATTTATCTGCTTTTCTAGATTAATTTGTTAATTAATTAGGATTTTGTATTTATTCGGACTGTACTATTATTTATTCGGACCCTCCGAGCGAGGGCACAATTGTAATAAGTGTGTGTGCGTGTGATGTATGTCTTCCAACCCCACGTCTTTCTCCCTTTTATTTACCAGCTTATGATGGTTAGAT
Source organism: Camellia sinensis (assembly GCF_055761805.1). Taxonomy (NCBI): domain Eukaryota; kingdom Viridiplantae; phylum Streptophyta; class Magnoliopsida; order Ericales; family Theaceae; genus Camellia; species Camellia sinensis. Next base: position 46,102,281 of record NC_138962.1, on the reverse strand, counting down.
TAGGGCATGTTTCAATTAGCATACTTATGCTCGCATGTTTGCATTCATTCATCTGTTTTGCATGCACCGGGCTCGGCGCATCATACTAACTGCATTTGTATTTCAAATTCTAAATTGAATACGTGTTAGCTGCAGCATCATCATATGCCATCTTAGAATAGCCGAGCCTATCGTAGTTGCATTCTTGCATGTGTTGCATTAAGCATTTCTGTATATTTAGGATCATGCATGATTTCTAACATAGCTTCTGTTTTGGCTTGGAGTACTTGGTAAGTACTTATGCTTTAGCATCCTTGCATGTGTGTAAGTGACTGCTATGATAGCATGCTTACCATGAGGCTAATTGCTTATGTGATCTAATTGCCTGAATGCCTGTGGGTAAAGGTTGGGTTATTTGGATTGGAACAATTCATTAAATGCGAGTTTTAAGCCCACTTGAGAGTGGCAAAATCATTTTTTTCTAAGCCCACCCGAGGGTGGTAAATCCACGTCTTAGCCTACTTACGAGTAGCACCATCAAACCATTTTCAAATAAACAAACATGAGATGTTTTGTTCCAATTCGGGCAATCCAGTCTATATTTGTATGCTGTGCGCATCACATAGTAAATCTAGGCTAATAACCGGAATAAGAACGCATAATGTTTTCAAAACTAGATATCATGGTTAGTAGAGGCCGATCTTTGATCGGGCAAGCGGGGGTGCTCACGAAGTGACCTTCCCCAATCGTACCCAAGTTTCCAAGCCGAGGCAACTTTGGTGATGACAGACACGTGGCCTTAGGCAACGAATCAGGGTTTTCTAAATTTTCCAAAATAAAATATTTAGGTGGCGACTTTGTATCTGGCAAAGCAGTCCATGTTTGGCACTTCTTTTCTAATAATCTGCTTTTCAAAACGATTTGCCGGATTTGGGGCTCTTTGGTTCAGATTAAGAACCGCGACAATTTGACAGTCCTGAACTGTAGTGAACCCAATATGAACAGAACGGGAGATTTCCCTCCCGGGACGTTCGGGGACGTCTACAGCAAGAAGGGATTGTTTCTTGCTACGCCAAGTAAGAAGAGAATCCCCTAAGAAGAAACAGAAACTCGTGGTGGAGCGTCGATCCGTAGGATCCCCAGCCCAATCAGCATCAGAAAAAGCACACAGTTCAAGAGATGAGGTTGTAAAGTAATGGAGGCCATGGAACAGAGTGCCTTTGAGGTAGCGAAGGATGCGAAGTAGAGCAGTATAATGGGGAATATGAGGAGCCGACATGTACTGACTAACAATGTGAACAGCGTAGGCAATGTCAGGATGAGTCACAGTGAGATAGACAAGCCTACCGACGAGCTGGCGATAAAGAGTAGCATTGGAGAGGAGATCCCCATCGAGAGGAGTGAGACGAATCTGATGATCAACTAGAGTAGAGGTAGTTTTACAATCGGTAAGACCAGCACGGGCCAGAAGATCGGATGCATATTTGGCCTGGGACAAATAGGAACCAGTAGAATCATGGGAGACTTCAAGGCCTAAGAAGTAGTTAAGATTACCAAGGTCCTTCATCTCAAATTTACGGTGGAGAAAACGTTTGAGGTAAAGAATACCAGCTACATCATTACTAGTGATAATCATATCATCCACATAAAGAAGGAGAAGAGTGGTACCATGAGGAGTAGTCCGTATAAATAAAGCAGAGTCATAGGAGCTAAAGGTGAACCCAAAGTCATGAATGGTAGAACTGAACTTAGCAAACCAAGCGCGGGGTGCTTGCTTGAGGCCATAGAGGGCACGTTGTAGTTTGCAAACATGATAAGATAAAAAAGTAGACCCAGGTGGAGGTTGCATGTAGACCTCCTCAAGAAGAGTACCATTAAGGAAGGCATTCTTGACATCAATCTGAAAGAGCTCCCAGTGGCGACCAGCAGCAACAACAAGCAAACTGCGAACATAGGTAAGGCGAGTAACAGGGGAGAAGGTCTCCTCATAATCAATACCAGATTCCTAGTTAAAACCCTCGGTAACAAGACGAGCTTTGTAGCGCTCAATAGAGCCATCAGAATGAGTCTTGATTTTGTAGACCCATTTGCAGCCAATTGCAATTTTTCCAGGAGGAAGCTCAACAACATCCCAAGTATGAGTTTTGGCCAAAGCTTGAAGTTCCTCAGTCATAGCTTGCTGCCAAAGAGGATTAGTACAAGCCTCACGATAGAAGGTGGGTTCATAAGTAGAAAAGGCAGCAGACCCAACAATATAATCACGAAGATGAATAGGAGGTTGAGTTACCCGGTGCAGTCGACCCATGGGAGGATCGGTAGGGGGAAGAGTTGACGGAGAAGGAGGAGACGGACTAAAAGGTGCAAGGAGAGATGGACCATCAGGAAGAACAGCCTGGCCGGGATCAGGGATCAACAAGGGCGTCTCGATGATGGAGGAACCTGTATCAAAGTCGTTAGAGAAGAGATTGAGGGAAAGATTAGTAAAGATGACCAGAATGGAGAGTGCGGATAAGTGAAAGGAAGAGAGAGAGGAAAACATTTTGTGCTCCCAGAAAACTACATGGCGGGAGATACAAAGACGCTTAGAGATAGGATCCCAATAGCGAAAGCCTTTATGTTCAATCCTATAGCCAAGAAAGCAGCAAAGACGAGAATGAGGTTCAAGCTTGGTGTGTTCATGGGATTGAAATAGAACAAAACAGGCAGAACCAAAAATCCGAAGATTGGTGTATGGAGGGGGAGTGCCATGTAGACGTTCAAAAGGAGTTTGATTATGGATGACAGGAGAAGGAACACAATTGATAATGTACACAGCAGTAAGGGCAGCTTCCCCCCAAAAGTTTTCAGGGCAGGAAGACGAGAGAAGTAGAGCGCGAGTAGTGTCAAGAATATGCCTATGTTTCCGTTCAGCACGGCCATTTTGTTGGGACGTGCCGGCATAGGAATGATGAGCTTGAGTACCATGATCCTGAAGAAAAGAAAGGAAATCGGTATCTCGATATTCCATAGCATTGTCAGAGCGAAAATTTTTAATGGTTTTGGAAAATTGGGTGTGGACCATGTTGGCAAAGCTATAATAAAGATGTTTAAGTTCAGACCGAGTTTTCATGAGAAAAATCCAAGTAAACCGTGAATAATCATCAATAAAAACAACAAAATAACGAGATCCTCCCATAGTAGTAGTAGGGGAAGGGCCCCAAATATCCGAATGTATAAGATCAAAAGGAGAACTGGAAACAAAAATACTTTTATTGAATGAAAAAACAGGTTGTTTTGCAAGTTAACAAGGTATACAATCAAAATTATCTCGAAATACAGGACCCAATTGACCACTAGAAACCAAAGACTTTAAGCGACTACCAAAAAGATGTCCTAAGCGACAATGCCAAAGATGAAAATGAGATAAAGAAGAAGCAAATGCAATACCAACGATCTGTAGGGAGTCCGAAACATGAAGGTGAATGAGTTCATAGAGACGTCCATGCTTATGCCCGATTCCAATAGTCTGTCCTGTCTGAGGGTCCTGCACCAAACAACCATTAGCAAAAAATGTGACGTTTAGACCAAGTTCACATAATTGACTAATGGAGATAAGACTTAAGGTTAGAGCAGGGATATGATAAACTTGAGGTAAAGATAACTGGGATGTGGAAACAGTCCCAACATGACTAACAGACATGAGAGAACCATCAGCAGTATGAATGGAGGGAAGATGAGTAGAGGGAGAGATGGAGGAGAATATAGTAGAGCTGGAAGTTATATGATTACAACAGGCGGAGTCAAAATACCAAAAAGAGTTATCTAAAGTCACAGACAAAGTAGTAGGAGGAGGTGTACCAGAGGTGGAGAGAAGCTGTTTGAACATGGCCTCAACATCGGTGTGAGAAAAGACAGGAGCAGACGGAGCAGGAGACTTAGAGAAATCCTCAGAGGCAGCAGCAGCTGCTGTGCGATGAAATTGACGATAAGAGCTCCCCTTAAAAGAGCCACCGCGAGAGGAGTGACTGGTGGAAGATGACCAGGATGGATTGCGAAAACAATCCTGTTACAGATGACCAGGACCAAGTTTGTTGCAATAACGGCAGGAGCGGACAGGGCAATGAACCAAAAGATGAGTAGAAGGAAGGCCCCGATTCTGACAATAGAGGCAAGCAGTGGTCCGTTGGTTTGATGAGGACCGCGACTGAGGAGTGGCAAGAATAGAGTCCACATGATGAGTCTGGAGAGTACCGAGACGAGTCTCCTCAGATAATAACTCATAAATAGCCTGTTCAAAAGTGGGCAATGGATGGTGATAAAGAAGAGAGACACGCATTGGCTCAAAAGAGGGAGTGAGTGTAGACACCCCATTTTTGACCGACCTTAAGACTCAGACGTCACCGATTGAGCGCTTGGTGATGTTGCATATCGTGCTCGTTCAGAGAGTTCAGAGGCTTGGCCGCGAGCCTTGCCTCCGGACTTCCAGACTCTTTCTTGCTTTGCCTCGGTTTGTGAACCAGGCTCTGTTTTCTCTGTTTTCTCTTTTCGAAGGGAGGGAGAGGTCTCGTAGATCATCTCTCAGTGGCCGTAGGCTATGTTTCGTGGTCGTAGGCCATTTTGCCCGTTCGGAGTCCGGTTTCCGATTTTTCGGAGCCATTGGCCGTGTGCCTCGGTTCGGGACCGCTTAACCATCTCCGTTTGCTCCGGTTCTTGGCATACGTCTTATATCCTCCCTTTTGAGGGACACTGTGGTTCGAGAAACCGACTTCGTGGTCGAACACCACTCCCGGTGCCTAACAGTCAGTTTTCGAGGCCCCGGGCTGCGCGTTTCGGCCCCCGAACCTTCATTTTGTATCGGTTTTGGTTCGTTTTTGGCAGGGACCTCTGTTTCATTGCTAGGAAGGTCATAGAAGGATGGGAGGCTAGTAATTGTTCTGTCAGCCAACTTTATCCCTTCATCGCCCTCCGTCGCCCGAATTTTCTCACTTCAAAGCCAATGTTGATCACCCTTGGGCCATTTTCTTGCACCCTAAACCCCATATTTGTGATGTACACATCTGGGAGGCCACCAATATTTGGTGGCCGGCCAGTAATTGCTTTTGAACCCTTTTGAAAAGTGGGTTGTTCTCTCTCCTGGTTCACTATCTCCAGTTTTTGACCACATGATTGTGTTGAGCACACATGGGAGGCCACCAATATGTGGTGGCCGGCCACCAATTGTTCTTGGACCTTTTGACCCCTAACCGACCGGCCATGGGAAGTAGCCGACCGACCACCTGTAACCTGGATAACCAGCCGGCCTTGCTCCTTGCTGCAGGTACATTTCAAATATGCATCTATTTTCCTCCCAGATTTTGTATCCGGGGGGCCAACTTTTTGGGGGGAAACTTGAATTCATTTCCCCCCCATTTTTCCCCCCTTTTCTCCCCCTCTTTTGCCTATAAAACCAGCCTCCCAGCTCTGGTTTAGGGGTTAGAAAATTTGCCTTTGAGCTCCCATATTGTATCTCTCTCCCTCTACACTTCCAAGCTTCAAACCTCTCAAGTCCTACACCCTATTTCTACACCACCACCTAACACCACACCACCACTCCATTCCAGCAGCTTGGAGGGCCTTCTCAGAGCTTTGGAGGCACCTTTTCTCAAGCCAAAAGGCTGCTAAAGTTTGGTCTCCAAGGGTGAGCAACATTTCCTTTCTTTCAAGCTTATTTTTGTATCCTTTCTAAGCCATACATGCTTGCATATTTGGACTCCGACTCTAACTGAAAATAGCATTATTTTGAGGTCTTATTCATGTTTGTTTTAGGGTCCTTCCATGTTTAAGGTCCCTAGCTACCACTTGCTTCATTACTCCTCTTGTGTGCCTATTTCTTGTGTAGTATTTTTGGCCTACGTGTAAACTTTTTTGAGCTCTATCATAAACTGTAAAGTGGCTTATTTTGAGCCCTTCTTCAACATTGTTGAAGGGCTCATCACTATTTGAGACTTCCATTTTCCACTTGCCTTTATATCCCTCATTTGGCCTTATTTTTGCATGATTTGTTACCCCCTTGTGTTTGCATTTTTGGACTCTGGTCCAAACTGTAAATAGACTTATTTTGACTCCCTCTTCATGTTTGATCAAGGGTCGTTCACTGTTTGAGGCTTCCTTTTTACACTTTGTGTTTAAACCTCTTTTTAGGCCTTATTTTGCATGGCATTTTAAGCATATTTATTCACTGTTTTGGGCTCGGTTGTAAACTGTAAAGTGCTTCATTTTGAGCCCCTCTTCAACTTTGTTGAAGGGCTCTTAGCCATTTAGGGCCAGCAGCTGTCACTTGCTTCATTATCTCGCTTTCGGGGCCATTTTTGCATGCTAGCTTAGCCCCATTTGTGTTCGCTGTTTGGCCTTCCTTAAAACTGTAAATATGCTTGTTTTGGGACTGTATTGAGTCTGTCTTTACATTCCATGTTCGAATAATGCATGCTTTGTATAGCTATAGGTCATTGCGTATGCCTAGTTTTGCATTTCGGGTCTCATTTCATGCATCGGGTACCATATTGCCATATTTCGGGGTTGTTTTGCATCGTATTTCGGTACTGAAATTTGCATGCTTGTATGCCATATTCCATGCCTTGCCATGCTTTGTTAGAGTAGCATTTGTGCCTTAGGTTCGGTCCTCGGTTTGCGTGCATGTGTGCACGCATTTCGAGTGTCTCTTTTTTCATCTCATGGCCTCTTATGTGAGTGTGGTTGAGGTCCACTTGTGTTAGTGTAAGTCCATTATCGCATTGTGTATGCCATTTCCTTCCATAGCGTTGTGTATGCAAGGTTGTATGTTAGCGCATTGTGTATGCCATGCTATCTCGTGCATCGTGTATACCATTTCATAGCATGTTGCATGTTAGGTTGTATCTTAGTTGCATTTCATGCATGTCATGCATATTGCATTGTGTTTAGGATAGGAGTTAGCCCGAGCACGGGAAACGAGGTACGTTTCGTACTCTGAGTGATGGAATGTGTCTCAATTCCCTAGTCACCGACACTCCGGATTATCCACGGTGGAGTTAGGTTTTAGTTGAGTTTTCATGTGCATTCATTCTATATTGAGTAGTGCAATTCGACTCCTCGGCCATCATGCATCGAGATGCGTAATTGGTGGCACGAGGATCGAGGCATGCATACATCTGTGAAAATACATTGCTATGCCCCTCTCCTGCTCTCTGTTGCAGCAAATCAAGAATTAGCAGTCTTCCGGGGCTCGGCGCGCTTTCCAAGAATCATTGCAAAACAGAGGCTAATTGGGGCATCACAGTGGATTTCCGCGCAAAGGCGACCCGGATATGCATCATTCATCATCTGGAGAAGAGTCAAGACAGTCCCTGGCTTGCATGCCAGTTTATTATTTTTCTTAGTTAATTTGTAAATTAATTAGGGATTTGTACATATTTGGGCTGTATTATTTGGACTGTACTATTTATTTGGACCCTCTGTGCGAGGGCAATGTTGTAATAAGTGTGCGTGTGTGTGATGCATATCTTCCAACCCCACGTCTTTCTCCCTTTTATTTACCCGCTTATGATGGTTAGATTAGGGCATGTTTCAATTAGCATACAGTATGATAGCATGTTTGCATTCATTCATCTGTCTTGCATGCACCGGGCTCGGCGCATCATACTAACTGCATTTGTTTTTCAATTCCAAGTTGAATACGTGTTAGCTGTAGCATTTCATATGCCATGTTTAGAATAGCCGAGCCTGCTATAGTTGCATTTTGCGTGTGTTGCATTAGGCATTTCTGTATAATTAGGATCATGCATGGATTTCTAATTAGCTTCTGTTTTGGCTTGGAGTACTCGGTAAGTTTTATGCTTTAGCATCCTTGCATGTGTGTGCGTGACTGCCATGAATAGCATGCTTACCATGAGGCTATATGCTTATGTGATATAACTGCCTGAATGCCTGTGGGTGAAGGTTGGGTTATTTGGATTGGAATAATTCATCAAATGTGTGTTTTAAAGCCCACTAGATAGTGGCAAAATCATGTTTTTCTAAGCCCACCCGAGGGTGGCAAATCCACGTCTTAGCCTACTTGCGAGTAGCACCATCAAACCACTTTCAAACAAACAAACACGAAATGTTTTGTTCCAATTCAGGCGACCCAGTCTATACTTGTATGCTGTGCGTATCACATAGTAAATCTAGGCTAATAACCGGAATAAGAACACATAATGTTTTCAAAAATAGATATCATGGTTAGTAGAGGCCGATCTTTGATCGGGCGAGCGGGGGTGCTCACGAAGTGACCTTCCCCAATCGTACCCAAGTTCCCGAGCCGAGGCAACTTTGGTGATGACGGACACGTGGCCTTAGGCAAACGAGTCAGGGTTTCCTAAATTTCTCCAAAATAAAATATTTAGGTGGCGACTCTGTATCTGGCAAAGCAGTCCATGTTTGGCACTTCTTTAAAAAAAATCTGTTTTCTCAAAACGATTTGCCGGATTTGGACTCTTTGGTTCAGACGTAGAACCGTGACATTTGAGAGTCCTGAGCTGTAGTAAGCCCAATATCGAACGGAACGCGGGGGGGGGGGGGACTCGTTCTTCTCCCGGGGCGTTCGGGGGACGTTTACAGTTTCTGGCGACTCCGCTGGGGACTTAGAGAACTTGACTCGAACTCATGATATCTTGTTTTGACTACATTTGTATGTCTCTTTGCATTGCATTTGCATTGGTGCGCCTAGGATACCGTGTTTGCCATCTGCTATTCCTGAACGGTTTGCCGGAGGCTTGTCTTGTCAAGGCATGACCATAAGGCTGACCGGTTGTGGGCTCTGCCAGTATGGGAACACAAACCCCGGTTTTACCGGGGCACCCTCTTTGACCATTCGACCTAGTGCATATTCGAATCCATAGTGACCATTCCAAACTAGGACAGGTTGCTTACCCGTTTATAGGTTGTTTGAAACCGCTGCGTGCGTAGTGAAACCCTAGCTCCTGACAAAATAGGACAGGGAAAACCCTACCCCAACATAGTGGTGTTTTGGCTCTCAATTATCTGTTATGTGCTGTCAGAGTGTGTCTCTACAGGGATTGCATGTATCAGTTTATGAGTTTGGGGCATCAGGCCTGCGGGCATCAGTCAGTATTTGAGAATTAGTTATCTGCGGGTATCAGGGATTCAGTTTTGGGGACAGTGATTCAGGGATAATGATCAGTGTTGGAGGACAGTGTGTATTCAGCTTATCGACCGTGTGTTGTTATGCCCGGCTGTGTGTCATGCATCTACTTTAAGCTGTTATGCTGTCCGTTTATCTGTTTATTTATTTCCTTATTGCTTTATTTATCTTTTTACTAGGGCAGTTTTAGCACAATTGCTTCCGACCCAGTAGATATTCCCCAAGCACTTTGGACAAGAGGTCGCCGGCTCAATCGATCTGAGGATCTGGTTGACGGACAGCCAGTGTTTCATTCTCTACCCCCAGTTGTCAGAAGAAGGCCAAGGAAACGCAGTGTGTCTGAGCAAAGGTTACCAGAACAGTGGTCTACCCTAGCAGTGAACAGTCAGGCTGAGGTTTTAGTTTCTGCCATAGAAATACACATACCCGTCAGTCAGCAGGATCAACAGAGTGTAGCCGAAATGGAGGATATGATGCGCCAGCTCCAAGAGAGCATGAAACAAATGCAGGAGGACGCCGCCCGCCAAGCAGAGTTCTCTAGACAACAGGCCACAGTCATGGCTCAGCAGGCCGAGCTAATCACTAGACTGCAACAGCAAAATGCAGCATCAGCCTCACATCAAGTTCCTCCTCCACCAGGGGTCTCGTTACCCGAGCAAGCACCTACTGTCCAGAATGCTCTGCCAAACACCTAGAACACCTTACCCAATGTCCAGAACATCCAAGAGGACACGGACCTTCCAACGGGGCCAGCTCCGCCCCCGCTTCCGCCTCAACTGTCCAAGACCCATACACCCAACCACCCGGACTCTCCCTTCGAGTTCGAAATAGACCATACAGCTCTGAAACTGAGCAAGCTCGAGAAGCTTTTCAAGAAATCACAAGGAGTAAAGGCTATTTCGGATATCGAGGACGGATATACCGATGTGGCCGTAACGTTGCCAGACAGATTCAAGATGCCGCAGATTGATCGTTTCGACGGATCTGGGGATCCCATGGTTCACCTCCGGTTATTCTCAGATATACTGCGGCCAATGGGCCTAACCCGACCACAAAAGCTTTCGTTGTTCGGCCGAACCCTGTCGAGTGTGGCCACTATCTGGTACGCGAAGTTGGAAGATGAGGTAAAGAGAAGTTGGGATGAAATGGCCAAGGCCTTTGTCGCACAGTACTCGTACAATACCCAGATCGAGATTACAACTCGTGATCTCGAAACGACAAGGCAGGAGCCCAAAGAAACTTTCTCAGATTTCGTAACTTGGTGGAGGGCGAAGGCATCGATGATGACTTTGAGGCCCACTGATAAGGACCAAATCAGGATGATTGTGCGCAATCTCCAACCAAACTTGATGCAGAAAATGATTGTACTCCCCTTCCCCACTTTTTTGGATCTACATGAGATGGGGTACAAATCGAGGATGCAATGAAGCAAGGTCTGATTGACCAGGACAGGGAGCAACCTCGGAGAACATTTAATCGCAACAATAATGTAGGCCCGAGTGGCGCTGCAACTGCAAGAGCTCCAGAGGTGAGCATGGTCACCACCATCCCCCCTCCCCTTCCAAGACCCATGGCAGCCACACCCTTCTCCGGTGCATCCGGAAGCAATACTCAAACCTCTAAATACCAGCCCAGAGGCCAAAGAACTTTCACCCCACTATACATGCCTTTGTCTAAGGCTCTGGGGGTCTTAATCAGAAAGAGGCATCTAAAACCCCTAGAGCTGAGGCCATTACCAAATCCACTTCCACCTTCTCACAACCCAGCCAAGTACTGTGCATATCATCAGCAGCACGGTCATGATACTGACCAATGTTTCAGGCTGCGTCACGAGATTCAAGACCTCGTTGACAAAAATGTGATTTTGCCGCCAGAAAAACCCAACGTCACAACCAACCCCCTCCCTACACACAACCAAACTCCACCTCCCAAAAGAGTCAATCTTATCTAGACTGGGGTCGTGTCTTACGATCCTAGCATCTATATTACCCTCACCCATCTACCTAAGCCGGAGGTGCTCCTTCCCGACTGCACTGACTTCTTGTGTATGTTGGACATCTCCACAACCCAACCAGAGCCGACAGTGGTGACCATCGAAGATGGGGCAGGGCAGACTTCAGGAAAGAATGGGATTGTTGAGTCTGGGATTGAACAGAGTTTTGCTGGGGAAGTCTATGATCCAAGTGAGTACATCCTGTCAACAAGCCAGATTGGACTGGGTATAGAATTTCCAGAGAAAGAAGAGCTGTGTGTGATCCAGGGGGATGGATTTGAGCAAGGGGCAAATGATCTGACAGCTGTGGAGGAGGACTTTGCCAACCTGCAATTTTTCGATGACCAAGAATCAGGGGGCGCGGCAGTCAACTGGTTTGATTATGAGGAATCGGTAGAGGCCACTGAATGGCTGGATGATCAACCAGATGTGGTGGAAGAATCCCAACCAGAACAAGGCCCGGTAGGGGCGAGAATATCAGCTGTGGCCTGAAGGGCCGGAAGTCATGTTACATTGCCGGAGAGCGCCGGTACAAAGAATTTCGCTCAGGACGGAAGCATTGTGAATGCAGGGAAAGTTGAACAACAAACTGCACTGACGCAGGTAGAACAACAGGGTTTTGAGAGAACCGGGAAAGCCAAAATCCATGAGGGAATCGAAAGTGCTGCGCGCACAAGAACAGAGGATGCTGTGAGCATGCAGGCCGAAAGTGCTGCGAGTACAAACATGTCCGAACCAGACAGGTGCCTTTTGAATGCCAACGGAATGTAGTGGGAAGACGATGACTTATGTCTTGCCCACATAGACGATGACTGGGGAAGCAATCAACCAGATGACACTTGGTACTTCGATGAGGTTGATCACATGACAAGAAGCGGGCGGTACTTCAAGTCCCCGCACCTAGACCAACCCGAGGCATCTGGGAGGGACAAAGAAGCCGAAAAACAGAAAGAGAAGCAGATCGAAGAAGAAGCTGTACTTAAACAGTTAAAGAAGATACAAGCAGACATCTCCATCTGGGGACTGCTTATGGCGTCGTGAGTACATAGACAGGCTGTCTTATCTGCCATGGACAAGTCCAAACTCTCTATAGATACTACACCAGAACAGCTGGTTGGGCTGGTTTTTCCGGGAGGAGGTTCCCCGGCATTAACTTTTTCAGACAAAGAACTACCGCCTGAGGGCACAAATCACAACAAACCCCTCTACATTTCCGTGGAATGTAGAGATAAGTGGATACCGGTGGTACTTGTTGATACCGGGCCCGCCATCAATGTCTGCCCAGCCAGAACAGCATATGCAATCGGGTTGAAGCCCGCGGACTTCGTGCCAACTACTCAGGTGATCAGAGCATATGATAATACTAGCAGGGAAGTGATGGGGACTGTCAAAGTTTAGACCCAGGTTGGTCCCGGACAACACAGCATTGAATTCCATGTCTTGGACGTTCCTGCAACCTTCAATCCACTTTTGGGGCGACCGTGGTTGCACCAGGTGAAGGCAGTCTCTTCCACTTTACATCAGATGTTGAAGTACCCTCACGGGAAGGGGGTGGCTATTGTCTTCGGGAATTCATCAATCCATCCGCCACCGGAAGTGTCCACGCCAGTCTTGGAAATCGAGCATGGCACTGAGGATGTGTTCTTATCAGGGTTCACTTTGGCTGAGGCTCGAGTGGTGCAGAATATTATGGATGTGAATGAGGGGTGTACGTCAGTGCTCAATCCGTCTACCTCATGAACAAGTTACAACACATCCCCGGAATGGGATTGGGAAGGAGCGACCGAAAGGGCGTCGCAGCATTGGCCGAAGTGCCACACAACCCTCATACCTTTGGCTTGGGTTATCTGCCCACCAAAGAGGACTGGGTGAGGAAGGGTAAAGAGATAGCTGGGAGAGCCAGAGCAAAGAAGGCGGGGAAGCCTTTTGAATTAATGCATCGGCCCATTCAGGGTACCCTAAACGGACGCTTCGTCCGGGAAGGGGAAGACTTTCCATTTTGTGGCTTCCCAAAGCCATGGCTAAACGCGGAGAAGAAGCGCATGCCAGGTTTCAAGATCTTCTTCGACTTGCAACTACACGGGGATGACGTTGCCGAAGAGCAGACAGATCCATTAGCTGAGGTTGAGCAGTGTAAGGAAGTACAGTCTGAGGACACCGAAATCGAAATGGGGGTAGCGCTGGCGAGTCTACTTTCAGATCCTTCGATCGACCAAAGGTGCTTGGGGGATAACTCCTCGGTTTCCATGATTGGGGATGAAACGGCTGCGGGCCTACCAGCAACTATTTTGGATGCATTTATCGCACCCTCTCTCACTTGGCAGTACGAGGAGGGATTTTTGTCCAGCAGCACCGGGTTAGGTAGTGAGCCGGAATCTGATTCCACCGAGTCTTGTGAGTCAAAATCAGGTTCCAGCTCGACTGAGTCTGAGTCTGGTAATCTTGGGGATGATAACCCGGATGCCACAATTATGTCCAGGTCGTCTTTTTCTTTCTCGTTTGAGTCTGTTGTAACTGAGAACTCGGACGATTTGGATGTGCTTAATGAGAATCAAGTAACTGTGGTTTCTGAGTACTTTTCCGTGCCCTTAATTTATTGCATAAACTCAGACTTTCAAAATTTTGATGAAAACGACGAGGTGGAAATTCCTCCGGTTTTGTAATGTTTAATTGAGCATGAGCATGAGAGATTTGTCAAACCCTTAACGGATGAAATCATTACCGTAAATATTGGTACTGAGGAGGACCCGCGGCTGGTCCAGATCGGGTCCACGTTGTCTTCGGAGGAACGCGAGCGCTTAGTCACTTTACTAAAAGATTTCAAAGATGTTTTCGCGTGGTCCTACGAAGACATGCCTAGGATCGATCCTGAGATTGTACAGCACCGGATCCCCCTTGACCCCGAGGCCCGACCTGTCAAATAGAAACTTAAAAGGATCCGCCTGGACTGGGCTCTCAAGATTAAGGAAGAGGTCACCAAGCAAATCGATGCGGGCTTCCTGCTGGTATCCGAATACCCAACTTGGTTGGCCAACATCGTTCCAGTGCCGAAGAAGGATGGCAAGATCCGGGTGTGCGTGGATTTCAGGGATTTAAACAGAGCTAGTCCGAAGGACGACTTTCCCTTGCCGCATATTGATGAGTTGGTGGATTTCATAGCAGGGCATGCTTTGCTCTCATTCATGGATGGCTTCTCAGGGTACAATCAGATAGTAATGGCACCAAAAGACAGAGAAAAGACTGCATTCACCACCTCGTGGGGAACATACTGCTATAGAGTAATGTCGTTTGGGTTGAAGAATGCCGGAGCTACTTATCAACGGGCCGCGACAACAATATTGCACGACATGATCCACAAAGAGGTTGAGGTGTACGTGGACGACATGATTGTCAAGTCCAAAGAAAGAGAGGGCCACTACACCGCCTTGCAAAAGTTCTTTCAAAGGATCAGAGACTTTCGGTTGCGGCTAAATCTTCAGAAGTGTACGTTCGGTGTTACAGCGGGAAAAATGTTGGGATTTCTGATTACACAAAGGGACATCGAGGTCGACCCTTCAAAAATCAAGGCCATCTTAGAAATGCCACCACCAAGGACTGAAAAGGAGGTGCGAGGCTTTCTGGATAAAGTGCAATTCATAAGACGGTTTATCTCAAAATTAACCTTGACTTGTGAACCACTTTTTGGTTTCCTGAAGAAAGGCAAGAAATTCCAATGGGACGGCCGATGCCAAGCTGCTTTTCAACAGATCAAGAAATATTTACAGAACCCGCCCGTGTTGTCACCACCAGAGCCGGGGAAACCGTTGATATTGTACCTTTCAGTGACTGAGACTACAATGGGCTGCATGCTCGCACAAGAATTAGTGGATAAGGTGGAGAGGGCCATCTACTATCTGATCAAGAAGATGTTGGATTACGAGACCCGCTACACTCCGCTCAAGAAGGCTTGCTTAGCTTTGGTATGGGCTACCAGGAAGCTGCGGCACTACTTGTTAGCTCACTCCGTAATGTTGGTTTCACGACTGGATCCCATCAAATACCTTTTCGAGAAACCGGCACTTACGGGTAGGCTAGTTCGTTGCCTGCTGTTGCTCTCCGAATTCGATTTGAAATATGTGACACGCAAGTCAGTCAAAGGAAGAGCAGTGGCAGAGTTCTTAGCCGATCATCCAGTCGAAGGAGGTGAAGCAGTTGAGTACTTATTCCCAGATGAAGCCATTTTGCACATCGACGATGAATGTTGGACGATGTACTTTGACGGAGCGTCAAATCAATACGGGTATGGGATAGGAGTGTTGCTGATAGCACCCGACAATTCCCGTATCCCTCTAGCCTTCAAACTCCGGTTCAAAGTCTCGAACAACGAAGAAGAATATGAGGCGTGCATTGCCGGTCTAGAAGCGGCCCTGGAATTAGAGGTAAGACGGTTGGATGTCATCAGTGACTCGAACCTTGTTGTGTCTCAAGCAAAAGGAGACTGGAAAGTCAAAGAAGAAAAGATGATGATGTACCACCAGACCTTGGACTTGTTAATCCCTCGGTTTGAAAAGCTAAACTTTGCTCATCTTCCAAGAGAGAACAACAGGTTCGCAGATTCTTTAGCAACTCTATCTTCCATGATAGACATCCCGTTTGGAATCCGGATGCGTCCAGTCGTCATTGACCAGAAATTTACGCCAGCCTATGAGTCGATCGCTGCTATAGATGAGGTTTAGGACGAAAACCCCTGGTATTACGACATTTGGAATTTCTTGGAAAAGGAAGCATACCCGCCAGGGGTAAATGCCAAGGATAAAAGGGCAATCAGAAGAATGGCCGTTCAGTTCATCATCTGTGGGGGTAAGCTGTATAAGAGAGTTCATCTGGGAATGCACAAGCTGTGTGTTGAAGCCGAGGAATCGAAGCGCCTGATGGAGGCCATCCATGGAGAAGAATGCGGTGCGCATATAAAAGGAGTAATGCTAGCACGGAAGATCCTCAGACAGGGTTACTACTGGTCCACCATGGAGGAGGATTGTATTAGTTTTGTTCGGCGATGCCACAAGTGTCAGATTCATGCAAACCGCATGAACATCCCACCGTCGAAGCTGTACAACATGACTTCGCCATGGCCATTTTCAGTTTGGGGAATCGATGTGATCGGGGCTGTCACTCCAAAGGGGTCAAATGGGCATGAGTTCATCCTGGTTGCGATAGATTATTTCATGAAGTGGGTCGAGGCCCAATTGTATGCGGTGTTGAAGGCGTCACACGTTGCAAAGTTTATCAGAAACAACATCATTTGTCGCTATAGAGTCCCGAACGAGGTCGTTTTAGATAATGGTTCCCACTTTAAGAAGGAAGTGATTGACTTGTTGGAGAAATACAACGTGGCTTTCCGTAAGTCATCTACATACCGGCCGCAAACCAACGGAGCGGTCGAGGCCGCCAACAAGAATATCAAACACATACTGCAGAAGATGGTGGAAACCTACCGGGATTGGCCAGATAAGCTGCCATTTGCTCTATGGGGCTATAGGACTTCGATCAGAACTTCTACCGGAGCGACTCCGTATTCATTGGTTTATGGGATGGAGGCCGTTGTACCTATCGAGATTGAGGTTCCGTCATTACGAGTATTGGTTGAGTGTCAAATAGCCGAAGCAGATTGGCAGTAGAGCAGATTTGAGGAACTCATGCTTTTTGACGAGAGAAGATTGAAAGCACTGTACCATGTTCAAGGCTATCAGCGCAGAATTGTCCGGGCTTTCAACAAGAAAGTTAAGTCTAGGAATCTAAAGGAAGGAGATTTTGTGCTCAAGGACAACCGAGCTCCCATCCACGACCCAAGGGGCAAGTTCAAACCCAATTGGACTGGTCCCTACATCATCAAAGCTATTTGGTCAGGTGGAGCTGTGGTTCTGATGGATCTAGATGGCCTAGAGTTCTCATAACCGATCAACATGGACAAGTTGAAGAAATATTACCCCTGAGAGGCTCGCTAGGCTGAAAACCCGAAAGGGCGACCTAGACAAAAGTTAGAGCACAAAAAATTGGAAAATATAAAATCTGAGCTCGCAAGGTTGAAAACCCGCAACAGGCGCCTTGGCAAAAGTTAGAGCATAAAAAGGAGAGGTTAAATACCCGAGTGTACCTTAACCCCGAACTACGTAAGGCTTGATTCCCATCTTTGGGATACGTAGGCAACTTTATTCTGAAGTCCAGCCGTAAAACAATTCGACTGTGTCCATGCGATGGTTTTGGTTATCTTTGTCTTCTCTGTATCTGAGGATTTGGTTGTGTTCGTCACTCTGAGGACTGCCTACAATGCGCTGCGGTGCCATCCAAATAAGGGGCAACTTTCTGTTGCCATTCAATGCGCCGCGGTGCCGTTCAAATAAGGGGCAACTTTCCGTTACCATGCAGTTCCCCTCAAGCAAGGGGCAATTTTCCTTCGAATCTAAAGTTGTGCATCTCAAGAGCGGGTTCCGTGCTCGTTGAGCAGTGGCCGTTTGCAAAAATAGTTTTTGAGAATTTTTAATAAAGTTGACTAATTTTCTCTAAAAAATTATTCCATTTTTCCAAAACTGGACCATTTCTTGGACCCCAAAAAGGGAAAATTTTCAGTGCTTACAGCCTAACTTGCATGATTTCAAATCAGAAAATCAAACAAGCGCGTTAATCTAACTCTCATTTTGATCAAAATTGTTTTAGAAAGCCAAAACAAAAAATGGTCAAATTGATGAACTAGGTGCACAGTTGAGTCAGGCTTCCTGTCTTTTCCTCGTTGTCAATCATTTGCTAGAAAGGGCACTCTACTTGCCAGAAAGGGCATCGTATTCGCCAGAAGAGGGCACAACTGAAGTTAGCAGAAAAGGGCTGAAAGCTCTCAACATCCTCCAAGCAGCGAGGTATCAAGCCAAGTGCAAAGCACGAACTGGAATGATCTGATCACGTCCAAACTCCCCGGTGGAGCATCATCAACCAATGTCAATTACAGATCTGCTGCACATCCAGCCGCATCACAACCCCTCTGTGGGAGAAACTCACTGTTGTGAACAAGAAGAAGAATCTATCGGAATGCTAGGGGCAAGAGCCCGCAACTTTCTGTTTGTCCATCAACCACCCAGGGAAGGGATAAAAAATGAGAGATTGAAGAATAGAGAGATGTGCGCTGAGAGAAAAAGTGAGAAAAGGGCTTTTTCAGAAAAACAGAGCCTGAGGGCCGAGTGATGTGAGAATCACAAATGAGAAAAGGTGGGAAACAATACCCGGAGAAACTAGCTCCTCGTGCATCGAGAGGTCTCTCGCCTTTGTAACACAGCTGAGTGTTGTGTTTGTGCATTTTGTTTGTCTCGTTTCTTTTTTTAATTCGTTTGAGTGTCAAAAAATGTGTTTAGGTCATTTTACCTTGTTTTTCCTTTGTTGAGTTGTGTTTAGGTCGTTCTACCTTTGTTTTCCATTGTTGAGTCGTTTTGGCTGTGGTCAGTTGTAGGCTCAATACTTGGTCGAAAACTCATCTCTCAATTTCAAAAATAAAATCATTTTGTGCTCCGAGTGCCGTGCCGTTCTCCACATTTGTACAAAATAGAATTTGTTCTTTCATAAAATCGCAGGATTCAACCTAGGTCATGTGAGAACAGTAGAACCAGGACCTATCTGAAGCTATATATAGTTCCGGACTGCAAATCAAAAGCAAAAGAGGAAAATGTCAGGTATCTGAGTTTGTTTCAACTTCAGTAAGTTCCAGGACTACATTCCGTGTGTACCTCTTCAAGCCTTGTCAATGCTCCGAAGTATGAGTGTGCCTCTACCTCAAGCGCAAGATCAAGCCTGCTTCAAAGTTATGCACCCTTCCACCTGCATTGTTATGCACTTTTCCACTTGTATTGTCATACACACCCTACTTCCATTTATTTGCATCTTGTGTTATCTTCTACCTTTTATCCTTTTACGCTGAGCAGCATTTGGGATCGTTGTCCTCCGGGACTTTCTCGGGTTGCGTTGTGCGCGCACTTGAGCGGTTGTTTTCAGACCTCTTCTCACGATTTCGGCATGGTTAGAGTGTTCTTTTCCTCACATGATTTCAGCGTGTTTGGAATTTATCTTAAGTTGCGTTGTGTACGCACCTGGGCGGTTGTTTTCAGACCTTTTCTCACGATTTCAGCGCGGTTTGAGTGTCCCGTTCCTTACGCGATTTCAGCGTGTTTGGAATTTGTCTCAGGTTGCATTGTGTACGCACCTGGGCGGTTGTTTTCAAACCTCTTCTCACAATTTCGGCGTGGTTAGAGTGTTCTTTTCCTCACACGATTTCGGCGTGTTTGAAATTTATCTCAGGTTGCGTTGTGCGCGCACTTGAGCGGTTGTTTTCAGACCTCTTCTCACAATTTCGGCGTGGTTAGAGTGTTCTTTTCCTCACACGATTTTAGCGTGTTTGGAATTTGTCTCAGGTTGCGTTGTGCGCGCACTTGAGCGGTTGTTTTCAGACCTCTTCTTACGATTTCAGCGTGGTTAGAGTGTTTTTTTCCTCACACGATTTCAGCGTGTTTGGAATTTATCTCAAGTTGCGTTGTGAACGCACTTGAGCGGTTGTTTTCAGACCTCTTCTCACAATTTCGGTGTGGTTAGAGTGTTCTTTTCCTCACACGATTTCAGCGTGTTTGGAATTTATCTCAGGTTGCGTTGTGCACGCACTTGAGCGGTTGTTTTCAGACCTCTTCTCACAATTTCAGCGTGGTTTGAGTGTCTCCTTCCTCACACGATTTCAGCGTGTTTGGAATTTATCTCAAGTTGCGTTGTGCGCGCACCTGGGCGGTTGTTGTTTGGACTTCTCTCACGATTTCAGCGTGGTTTTAGTGTCCCGTTCCTTACGCGATTTCAGCGTGTTTGGATTTTATCTCAGGTTGCTTTGTAGACGCGCTGGGCGGTTTGTGTTTGAACCTCCTCTCACGATTTCAGCGTGGTTTGAGTGTCCCGTTCCTCACACGATTTCAACGTGTTTGGATTTTATCTCTAGTTGCATTGTATGCGCACTTGAGCAATTGTTTTCGGACCTCTTCTCGTGATTTTAGCGTGGTTAGAGTATTCTTTTCCCTTACACGATTTTAGCGTGTTTGGAATTTATCTTAGGGTGCGTGGAACGCGCTCCTAATTTGATTTTCTTTGTTCTTCCTCCACTCACGAGTCCAGCGTGGTTGGCGTGTGTTCACCCTTTGCATCTATTGCACCACATCTATTACATCGTATCTATTTTACTGTCTGGTCTAGGAGACCTTAAATCCTCTGGTCTAAGAAGACCTTAAATCCTGCATCTTTATTCGCACTGTCTTGTGCACTTTCCAATCTAGGAGACCTTAAATCCTCTAAATGTGCAATTCCTTTGGTGTTTGTCGTGCCCGAACGACTTCCCGTGGTCTGGTATAGCCACCTACCTATGTTTGCAGTGAGTTCCTAGGAGACCAACTGAGACGGTGGAAACTAGAGTTCGAATGGCTCATGCCTAGAACACAAAGGTTCGGGATTTCCGAGACTAAAGTCTAGTTTAAATACTCAGGGGTGTATCCTTGGCTTGAAATCTGTATGGCAGCCCCATAGATTGAGAAAGCATCTGTATGCACCTCAATTCTGGATACTGATCCAACCTAGTCTGTCACCCTGTTGGAGAATAGGGAAAGCTGTGACCATAGTCAGGGAGAAAAGTAATACCTGCAGTTCAACCAAGAAGAAGCGAAAGATCCCCAGCAGCATGAGGTAAGTCATTGCCAATTGCCCCTGTAAGGTACCTTTACCTCTTAGCTATTACATTGCATTTTAGCCACTACATTACAGTGCATTGCATGAATCCTCAATCTTTGAACCGGCTTCGCGTAGCGTATAAGTCCAATTATCAAACCGGCTTCGCGTAGCGTGTAAGTCCAATTTTCAAACCGGCTTCGCGTAGCGTATAAGTCCAGTTATCAAACCGGCTTCGCATAGCGTATAAGTCCAATTTTC
Source organism: Camellia sinensis (assembly GCF_055761805.1). Lineage (NCBI taxonomy): Eukaryota > Viridiplantae > Streptophyta > Magnoliopsida > Ericales > Theaceae > Camellia > Camellia sinensis. Next base: position 46,081,201 of record NC_138962.1, on the reverse strand, counting down.
AAACCGGCTTCGCGTAGCGTATAAGTCCAATTATCAAAATCTTCCTGCATATCATTTTGCATCTTGCCCCCCTGCCTGCGGGCACTACTACAAAAATAGTTAAAGATCACACTTTGATAAAAAAAAAAGATCTCACTTTTATTGGAAGTGTGATAAAAAAAATTAGATTGATATTTTAATCACACTTAATTTGATTGAGTGTGATAATATTTATTTTTTATGTCACTTTTCAATTAAGTGTGATTATATATATATTTTTAATCACTCCTTCTAATTAAAGTGTGATTATATGTACACTACTACTTTTTAATCACACTTTTTAAACAAGTGTGATTATATATATATTTTTTAATCACACATTCTAATTAAAGTGTGATTATTTATATATTTTTTAATCACACCTTCTAATTAAAGTGTGATTATATATACACTACTACTTTTTAATCACACTTTTTAAATAAGTGTGATTATATATATTTTTTTTAATCACATATTCTAATTAAAGTGTGATTATTTATATATTTTTTAATCACACTTTCTAATTAAAGTGTGATTATATATACACTACTACTTTTTTATCACGCTTTTTAAATAAGTGTGATTATATATATATTTTTTAATCACACATTCTAATTAAAGTGTGATTATTTATATATATTTTTTAATCACACATTCTAATTAAAGTGTGATTATATATACACTATTACTTTTTAATCACACTTTTTAAATAAGTGTGATTATTTATATATTTTTTAATCACACAATGTAATTAAAATGTGATTATATATACATTACTACTTTTTAATCACACTTTTTAAATAAGTGTGATTATTTATATATTTTTTAATCACACAATGTAATTAAAATGTGATTATATATACATTACTACTTTTTAATCACACAATGTAATTAAAATGTGATTATATATACATTACCACCACTCAGTACCCATTTACCACCACCATCTACCACCCGCCACCACCAGCCACCCACTACCACCAGCCACCTGTCACCCACCAGCCACCACCCACCACCACTACCACCTACCACCCACCACCACTACCACCCATCCGCCCCCCACCTGCAACCACCGCCACCCACTCGCTACCACCTGCCACCTTCACCCACCCACAACCACCATCACCCGCCATCCGCCACACACCTGCCACAACCACCCACCACCACTACCACCTACCACCCATCGCGCCCCCCACCTGCAACCACCGCCACCCACTCGCTACCACCTGCCACCTTCACCCACCCACAACCACCATCACCCGCCATTCGCCACACACCTGCCACAACCACCCACCCCCTGTCACCACCATTCACCACCCGTTACCACCACCACCACCACACACTCGCTACCACCCACCACCCGCTACCGTCACCCATCTACCCACCATCACCACCCACCACTTACCTGTCACCACCACCCACCCGCCACTACTCGTTACACACCTGTTACTACCACCCACCACTCGTCACCACCACCACCACCACCCACTCGCTACCACCCGCCATCGTCATCCACCCACCCACCACCACTCGCCATCCGCCACCCACCTGCCACCATCGCCCACCACCCGCCACTACCACCACCACTCACTCGCTACCATCCACCACTCGTCACCATCACCGACCCACCCACCACCCACTCGCCATCACCCACCACCACCCGCTACCCACCACCCATCGTCACCATTTTCCACCACCGTCCTCCGCCGTCACTTACCACCACTTGTCATTTCTCACTCTTTTTTATATTTTTAAATTTTTTTAAACATTTTGTCAATTACCAAACGCGTTTGTAGTTTATGTTTTTCTAAAAATAAACAAAAAATAAACAAAAACCAGTTTATAAATTTTTTGTAAATATGAACTGAAAACGTAAACGTTACCAAACAGACCCTAGCCATTTCATTTTCAATTTTAGATTTAGATTTGCAAAAATTTTAAAAACTATCATAAAAACTTATTTGATAATTTTTTTGGTTTATAAATGGTTGTCTCAGTTTGTAAATTTGAAGAAAAAATGTAAATTCAAAAAATAAGTTTACGTTGGTTTTTAAATATAAATTTAAAAATTTTACTAGCAAAATTTTTTTTCAATTAATTTTTTTTCAAATAATTTTTTTTCAAATAATTTTTTTTGGGTAAATTACACTAACACCCCCCTGAGATTTATGTTTATTACAGTTCTCACCTCACATTTTGGAAATTACATTTCCCCCTAAGGTTTAAAGTTTCATTACAGATTTTTCCCTTTTTTTTTAAGGTTTAAAGTTTCAATACAGATTTTCCCCTTTAGCAATTTAATTTTTTTAAATACTAATTTTGCCCTCACTGGGTAAATTACATTGACACCCCTCACATTTTAGAAATTACAATCCCATCTCTAAGATTTAAAGTAGCATTACCAATTGCCCCCTTGGTCAGTATCAGTTGGAAAAAAAATTTATTGAAAAAAAATTAATTAAAAAAATTAATTGAAAAAAAAAATTGTTAGTAAAATTTTTAAATTTCTGTTTAAAAACCAATATAAACTCATTTTTTGAATTTACGCTTTTTCTTCAAATTTACAAATTAAGACAACCATTTATAAATTAAAAAAAGTATCGAATAAGTTTTTACAGCAGTTTTTAAAATTTTTGTAAATATAAATTGAAAATTGAAAACGATGGTAAAAATATCGTAAAATTAACAAATAATTAAATAAGTTACCAATATGTATGATTTGATTTTTAGAAAAAAAATTTAAAAATTAAAAGTTAATTTGATTAAGAAATAAAAAATAAAAAATAAAAAATAATTATTACTTTTATATAATTTTTATCTTTCGAATGGTTAAAAATAATTTTTTATAAATTTAATTGAAACACGTATGTATATAATCCAAAAAAAAAAGAAAAAAAAGTAGGCGCTAAAATAAAATGTCGTGGCGCCAATCACCAAAAAATAATAATAATAATAATAAAAAAAAAAAGAAGAAGAAGAGAGGTTCTGTTGCTATTCAGCAAATAAGAGAGGGAGAAGATAAAAGGGTTAGTGACTATTGATGTCCGGTCAGACTATTGAACCAAGCAAACCAGAGCCGCCACTCTACTATACCAGTAAACACAGCTCTGCAAGGAGTAACTGTCACAGATTCTCTCTCTCTCTCTCTCTCTCTCTCTCTCTCTCTATAATTTCTCGGGGTTTCCATTCGCTGAAGAAAAACAAGTACAGAATCAGCTCCATTACTCTTTTACATATATACAAATCGAACCCAGCTTTTGATTCTCTGATGTATGTATAGACTATAGTATCGTGTGTTTTGAGTTGGGACTGTTCTAGGGTTTCTTCTCAATCACAGACTTTGGCAAGGCGTGTGCACAATAGGGACATTAGAGGTCATTAAACATTTTTTTTAATTTCTTTTTTTTCTATTTTCCTATTCGAATTTAGGTGTTTGAATTTCTTGGTTAAGTTTTTGGTTTTCATTGGAGCATTATCTTTAATTGGGTTGGGTTTCTAAGTTCGAAAAGCTTTAATTAATGATGAATCTTGAAACCCATCAATATTAAATACTAACATGTTGTTGATACAAAAGAACAAAGAAAAAAGGTGTTAGCTGCACTTTTTGATGTGGTAAGCTTGCTGAAAACAATAATTCAATAGGTTCAAGAATTCATGTACTATTGCTTTTTGGATCAGTTCATTATGAGTTGTCGGTAAAATTTTAGAATGTAGTTTTTGTTTCTTTATGTTCTTTGTGTCTGCTAGGTACTCGATCAAATGCCACAAAGTGGCTGCGTTTTCTTTGATGTTGCTGACATATGTATTATATTAGAAAATTCAAATGCCTTGTGGTTTTGTTGGGTTGCTTATATGATGAGAGGAAATTGAACACTAGCTTTGCCCTTTTTTCATCAAAATTATTTTCAATTTGCTATTTATTAGAATAGATATCTGTCAATATGGGATAAGGAGCTCACAAGCAACGCAGATATAGCTTTTTAAAAGGACAAGTTTATTGTCATTTTGTGTAGAGGTGAGTTTTGGATGCTGTCACCTGAATGAAATTCTATGAAGCACAAGAGGGAGTTTCACCCGAAAGTATTCTCCAATGAACTATTCTGAGGTCGACTATTCCACTTACTACAGGAGAAATGGTTATTTATGGAAACTTGTTCACATTATGTGTACATATTGTATTTTTTGATTGCGTCATTGTTAATTTTTTCGTTTTCTGATTGCATTACCGTTTCAGATATATCACTACAAATATTGTATATTTATTAAAAATATTGCCCAATACCAAAGAGAGTTCAAAAACAAGTACATACCGTACCACTGACAAACTTGTTCCTTATCCAGTATGGGATTGACAACGTTGGTGTTGACATTTTAAGTGTTAAAAAAAAATTAAATTTGAAGTTAAAAAGATTATTATAAAATTTCGTAATATCAATCACAAAATCATAAACTCATTACAAATTGGTGTTACAATATTGTAACCAAACCACAAATAAATCACCAACTTTTATTCCATGACCCACAAAATTGTAACATTTTGTTACATTAATTTATGGTAAAATTATGTATTTTGTGGTTGATGTTATGCTAATTTATGGTAAAGTTATGGATTTTGTAATTGATGTTATAAAATTTTATGATAAAATTATACCAATTGTGGTAGGGTGCATATGGTATGTGCCCGGGTGCATATGGTGTGTGTCAACCGCTAGTAACATATTAAATGTACTAATTAGTGTACAATTGTTTTTATCTTCTGTTCTAGTTAATCCGATGATCTTCTTAATTAGTTTTTAACAATTAATACTTAGTTATTGGCAAATTAAATCTGAATTCCATATTGGAGAGACCTACACCTTAGTTGTACCTCTAGTACTTTTTTCCATGTGTTTGGATGATTTCAAAGCTAAAGTTTATGGCTTTCAAAGCCCTTTTTGCAGCTGAATTTGTAGATTTTAAATCTTGTCAACTTGCCTTTATTTTAATTCTTTCTTATTGGTGTATGTGACATGGTTTCTTCACTTTGATACAAGTCTGTACACGGAGAAAGTCAATCTAATTGGTAGAGTCATCTGTGATCCATGACTACCAGTACCTTAGTTGTGTTTTATCTTTTCCTTCTTATGGGTTATGTTAGGGTTGTTAGAATCTTACAATTTACGATTTCATTTATATGATTCAATTCATGGTGTTGAATCTTAAATTGGGTGAATTTTTTATTCAATTACGATTCAATACGATTCATTGTGATTTATAGGGCCATCCATAAGGTAAGGCGAGTAAGGCCGTCGCCTTGTGCCCCCAAATTTTGTCTAAAAAATAAACTTCGAAATAATCTCGATCTTAAGTTATGTTTGGTTAATTATTTCAGTCATAAGTTATATTTGGTTTACTAAAATAAAGTTAAATAGAGTAATCATTCCATCATAATATTCATTTCACATTTGATTTACTAAAAAAAATTTAAAACGAAATCAAAATTCACCATTTTGAGGGAATGGTAACTTTATGAGTAACGAATGACCATTTTCATTTCAATGAACCAAACACTGCATTATAATATTAGTAGTTTAAAAATAAAAGTTTAAACAAACAATTAAATTGGTGAATTATTTAAAAATAATGGATGATTGCTTGCTAAATGTATGAATTATTTATAGAATATTGTTTAACTATACGAGTTACAATTGCTTCTGGAGAAATAATTTTTTTTTTTAAATTGCGATTAATCAATACTATGTGTTTATATATATATATATATATATATATATATATATATAATTATATGTCATGCTAAATAAAATGAATCATACAGTTCATGATTCAAAATTTTAACAAAGTGATTCACGATTCAATTCTTGATTTGGCAACAATAGTTAGGGATTTTATTTATTCCTCTTGTGTTGATTGTGGCCTTGCTAGCAACCAGAACCCACATAATTGCTTAGTTTGTGTGACAAGAATGCCTCCTTATATGTGAAGTGTTTTTGGACTTTCTTACTAATATATGTAACTCTGATACAGGTTGTGGAGGTCTCAACTTCCAAAAGTGGCAAGCATGGTCATGCCAAATGTCATTTTGTTGGTATTGACATTTTCAATGGAAAAAAGCTTGAAGATATTGTTCCCTCTTCCCACAACTGTGATGTATGTGCTTCCTTCTCAGTCCTGTGCATCCCAAAAATGCCTTTTAAGGATCATTTTTTTGTTATCGTGGTTTGTTTTACCCCCTTTCTTATAACTAAGCTCTCAAATCATAATGACTTGTTCTCATGAATTGCAGGTTCCTCATGTCGCCCGTACAGACTACCAACTGATTGATATCTCTGAGGATGGATTTGTATATATACGAACTTTCTCTTGTTCAATTGCCTTGTTGCTTTTGGTGTAAATTCTGTTTTATACTATTCCCAATGTTGTAGGTGAGCCTGCTGACTGAGAATGGTAATACTAAGGATGATCTGCGCCTTCCAACCGATGAAAATCTGCATACGCAGGTTACTAGATGTCATTCTCCCTTTCATTGTGGATGCTTATCTTTTACATGCATCTTTTATGAACATGTGCCATAGCATTGAATCTCTCTGTTGGCGTACAGCTCTGTTTTAATGTCATCATTTTTATGTGGATCCAGTTGTTTGTTATGTTTCTGATGCAATTGTTGAGTTTTAATTAAAAATTTCTCAGCAGGTTAATGAGTTAGTTAATTATATCTTCTGGATTGTACTTGCTAATCTGTTTACAGTATGATGCCAGACATTGATAATTGGAAAGTTAATGATCAAACTACTGTGAATTTGTTTTTATACTTTTGTTTGTGATATTGATTCCTCTCTGCCCTTACTTAAGCGGAAGTTTCGTGCACTGAGTACGCCATTTTTTTTATTGATTCCTCTCTGCATTGCTAATAGTCAATTGTTTGAATGCTACAGATCAAGGATGGATTTGGCGAGGGGAAGGACCTTGTCGTGACTGTGATGACTGCCATGGGAGAGGAGCAGATCTGTGCCCTCAAGGATATTGGCCCAAAGCAACTCCCTGAAAGCTTTGGAGAAAGGTAGGGGATTTCAATTTCAAAGTGCAATAGGTTTGAGGACAAAGGCCCACCATTTTGAGGACTGTCTACTATTGGATGGATTCTTCAAATATGGTATAGCCTTCCATCTAAGACAAATTTTTCATTATTAGGGTTTTATAATTATAATTTTTCTTTTTGCCTGTTTGGTTACTGCTTGAACAATGTTGGGGAATTGATTTTCCAACAAGACTGTAAGACACTTATTTTGGACCTTGGATTGTTGTGGGTATCATGTTTTACGCCATGTTCATCTCTACACCTATATCTACAAATTTTTCTTCGTAACATACAAGATATACAATGCATATAATAAGTGTAGAGAGAAAATAAGGGAGTATTTAGAAGCTCCGGTGAATTCTTTTCATAAATGCAGCCTCTGCTTCTCCAAAACTTGCTGCTGTGGGTGATAGTAACTGCAATGTATGTACTCTCCCCCCCCTCCCAAAAAAAAAAATGGAGTAAATTCTTGAGTTTTTATTTATTTATTTATGGGTACCTAGAATTATGGTTCAACAGTAATAATAATATACATTCACAAAAAAGATCGTACACATGTATTGAGATTTATCATTTTTAAATACTGTGCTCATTAGTGACCTCCTAATTACAATGTCATTGACACTGAGCTGCTATGGCATTTAATTGTTAACAGGGAAGTTACTTCCAAAAGGATTAAGATCAAGCAGAAATGATTAATGTTCCTATTTTGGTTTTCTGAATTAACTTTTTAGTTTATTCATATGAATCAGCGGTTTCTGGATTAATTTGTGTTTTTATTTTTCAGGTCAGAAATTTTTTGGAGAGATGCAAAATATGGTCCAAGAATTAAAGAACTTAGTTTTTTAAGTTTTTTTTTTTATTTTTTAATATATGTAAGCACAGTTAATTTTTTTTTATTTAATTCCTTTGTATATACTTTTAAATATTTAATTTTCATTTATGAAATATATGACGTTATTCTATTCAATATGTGGTTATGATTCAAAATATAGTATATAGTGTGTATTACATTATTCAAATGTGCATACAAAAATAATATTGATTATTTTTGAAATATGTCGAACCTTTTTTTTATTACAGATTTTATTAGTTATTAATCACACTTAAAAGGTGTGATCTAAATGTTATTAATCACACTTAAAAAGTGTGATTAAAAATGACTTTTTTTAATTACATTTCCAAAGATCACACTTAAAAGGTGTGATCTAAATGTTATTAATCACACCTAAAAAGTGTGATTAAAAATGATTATTTTTAATCACACTTCCAAAGATCACACTTAAAAGGTGTGATCTAAATATTTTTAATCACACTTAAAAGGTGTGATCTAAATGTTATTAATCACACCTAAAAAGTGTAATTAAAAATGATTATTTTTAATCACACTTCCAAAGATCACACTTAAAAGGTGTGATCTAAATATTTTTAATCACACTTAAAAGGTGTGATCTAAATGTTATTAAGCACACTTAAAAAGTGTGATTAAAAATGATCATTTTTAATCACACTCCCAAAGATCACACTTTAATAAAACTTAAAAGGTGTGATTAAATAACATACATCACACAAAAAAAGTGTGATCTTTATCTGTTTTTGTAGTAGTGGGGCATGCCTGCGGGCGCATCTCTGTTTATCTTGCCTGTTTGTCTAAGTCTTCGGCCTTGTCAAAAATGGGTCGTCTCTGGGCTTTGACATTCACTCCCGTCACTTATGACTTTCGAGTTCTGTCAAAGAGGGGCAACTGTAGACACCCCATTTTTGACCGACCTTAAGACTCAGACGTCACCGATTGAGCGCTTGGTGATGTTGCATATCGTGCTCGTTCAGAGAGTTCAGAGTCTTGGCCGCGAGCCTTGCCTCCGGACTTCCAAACTCTTTCTTGCTTTGCCTCGGTTTGCGAACCAGGCTCTGTTTTCTCTGTTTTCTCTTCGCGAAGGGAGGGAGACGTCTCGTAGATCATCTCTCAGTGGCCGTAGGCTACGTTTCGTGGTCGTAGGCCATTTTGCCCGTTTGGAGTCCCGTTTTCGGTTTTTCGGAGCCGTTGGCCGTGTGCTTCGGTTCGGGACCGCTTAACCATCTCCGTTTGCTCCGGTTCTTGGCATACGTCTTATATCCTCCCTTTTAAGGGACATTGTGGTTCGAGAAACCGACTTCGTGGTCGAACACCACTCCCGGTGCCTAACAGTCAGTTTTCGGGGCCCCAGGCTGCGCGTTTCGGCCCCCGAACCTTCATTTTGCATCGGTTTTGGTTCGTTTTTGGTAGGGACCTCTGTTTCATTGCTAGGAAGGTCATAGAAGGATGGGAGGCCAGTAATTGTTCTGTCAGCCAACTTCATCCATTCATCGCCCTCCGTCGCCCGATTTTTCTCACTTCAAAGCCAATGTTGACCACCCTTGGGTCATTTTCTTGCACCCTAAACCCCATATTTGTGATGTACACATCTGGAAGGTCACCAATATTTGGTGGCTGGCCAGTAATTTCTTTTGAACCCCTTTGAAAAGTGGGTTGTTCTCTCTTTTGGTTCACTATCTCCAATTTTTGACCACATGATTGTGTTGAGCACACATGGGAGGCCACCAATATGTGGTGGCCGACCAGCAATTGTTCTTGGACCTTTTGACCCCTAGCCGACCGGCCATGGGAAGTAGCCGACCGGCCACTTGCAGCCTGGATAACCAGCCGGCCTTGCTCCTTGCTGCAGGTACATTTCAAATATGCATCTCTTTTCCCCCCAGATTTTGTATCCGGGGGGCCAACTTTTTGGGGGGAAACTTGAATTCATTTCCCCTCCATTTTCCCCCCTTTTCTCCCCCTCTATTGCCTATAAAACCAGCCTCCCAGCTCTGGTTTAGGGGTTAGAAAATTTGCCTTTGAGCTCCCATATTGTATCTCTCTCCCTCTACACTTCCAAGCTTCAAACCTCTCAAGTCTTACACCCCCTTTCTACACCACCACCTAACACCACACCACCACTCCATTCCAGAAGCTTGGAGGGTCTTCTTAGAGCTTTGGAGGCACCTTTTCTCAAGCCAAAAGGCTGCTAAAGTTTGGTCTTCAAGGGTGAGCAACATTTCCTCTCTTTTAAGCTTATTTTTGTATCCTTTCTAAGCCATACATGCTTGCATATTTGGACTCCGACCCTAACTGAAAATAGCATTATTTTGAGGTCTTCTTCATGTTTGTTTTAGGGTCCTTCCATGTTTAAGGTCCCTAGCTACCACTTGCTTCATTACCCCTCTTATGTGCCTATTTCTTGTGTAGTATTTTTAGCCTACGTGTAAACTGTTTTGAGCTCTGTCATAAACTGTAAAGTGGCTTATTTTGATCACTTCTTCAACATTATTGAAGGGCTCATCACTATTTGAGGCTTCCATTTGCCACTTGCCTTTATATCCCTCTATTGGCCTTATTTTTGCATGATTTGTTACCCCCTTGTGTTTGCATTTTTGGACTATGGTCTAAACTTTAAATGGACTTATTTTGACCCTCTCTTCATGTTTGATCAAGGGTATTTCACTGTTTGAGGCTCCCTTTTTACACTTTGTGTTTAAACCTCTTTTTAGACCTTATTTTGCATGGTATTTTAAGCATATTTATTCACTGTTTTGGGCTCGGTTGTAATCTGTAAAGTGCTTCATTTTGAGCCCTCTTCAACTTTGTTGAAGGGATCTTAGCCATTTAGGGCTAGCAGCTGCCACTTGCTTCATTATCTCGCTTTCGAGGCCATTTTTGTTCGCTGTTTGGCCTTCCTTAAAATTGTAAATATGCTTTTGTTGGGACTGTCTTGAGTCTGTCTTTACATTTCATGTTCGAATAATGCATTCTTTGTATAGTTATAGGTCATTGCGTATGCCTAGTTTTGCATTTCGGGTCTCATTTCATGCATCGGGTACCATATTGCCATGTTTCGGGGCTGTTTTGCATCGTATTTCGGTACTGAAATTTGCATGCTTGTATGCCATATTCCATGCCTTGCCATGCTTTGTTAGAGTGGCATTTGTGCCTTAGGTTCGGTCCTCGATTTGCGTGCATGTGTGCACGCATTTCGAGTGTCTCTTTTTTCATCTCATGGCCTCTTATGTGAGTGTGGATGAGGTCCACTTGTGTTAGTGTAAGTCCATTATCGCATTGTGTATGCCATTTCCTCCCATAGCGCTGTGTATGCTAGGTTGTATGTTAGCGCATTGTGTATGCCATGTTATCTCGTGCATCGTGTATACCATTTCATAGCATGTTGCATGTTAGGTTGTATCTTAGTTGCATTTCATGCATGTCATGCATATTGCATTGTGTTTAGGATAGGAGTTAGCCCGAGCACGAAAAACGAGGTACGTTTCGTACTTCGAGTGATGGAATGTGTCTCAATTCCCCAGTCACCGACACTCCGGATTATCTACGATGGAGTTAGGTTTTAGTTGAGTTTTCATGTGCATTCATTCTATATTGAGTAGTGCAATTCGACTCCTCGGCCATCATGTATCGGGATGCGTAATTGGTGGCACGAGGATCGAGGCATGCATATATCTGTGAAAATACATTGCTATGCCCCTCTCCTGCTCTCTGTTGCAGCAAATCAAGAATTAGCAGTCTTCCGGGGCTTGGCGCGCTTTCCAAGAATCATTGCAAAACAGAGGCTAATTGGGCATCACAGTGGATTTCCGCGCAAAGGCGACCCGGATATGCATCATTCATCATCTGGAGAAGAGTCAAGGCAGTCCCTGTCTTGCATGCCAGTTTATTATTTTTCTTAGTTAATTTGTAAATTAATTAGGGATTTGTACATATTTGGGCTGTATTATTTGGACTGTACTATTTATTTGGACCCTCTGTGCGAGGGCAATGTTGTAATAAGTGTGCGTGTGTGTGATGCATATCTTCCAACCCCACGTCTTTCTCCCTTTTATTTACCCGCTTATGATGGTTAGATTAGGGCATGTTTCAATTAGCATACAGTATGATAGCATGTTTGCATTCATTCATCTGTCTTGCATGCACCGGGCTCGGCGCATCATACTAACTGCATTTGTTTTTCAATTCCAAGTTGAATACGTGTTAGCTGTAGCATTTCATATGCCATGTTTAGAATAGCCGAGCCTGCTATAGTTGCATTTTGCGTGTGTTGCATTAGGCATTTCTGTATAATTAGGATCATGCATGGATTTCTAATTAGCTTCTGTTTTGGCTTGGAGTACTCAGTAAGTTTTATGCTTTAGCATCCTTGCATGTGTGTGCGTGACTGCCATGAATAGCATGCTTACCATGAGGCTATATGCTTATGTGATATAACTGCCTGAATGCCTGTGGGTGAAGGTTGGGTTATTTGGATTGGAATAATTCATCAAATGTGTGTTTTAAAGCCCACTAGATAGTGGCAAAATCATGTTTTTCTAAGCCCACCCGAGGGTGGCAAATCCACGTCTTCGCCTACTTGCGAGTAGCACCATCAAACCATTTTCAAACAAACAAACAGGAAATGTTTTGTTCCAATTCAGGCGACCCAGTCTATACTTGTATGCTGTGCGCATCACATAGTAAATCTAGGCTAATAACCGGAATAAGAACACATAATATTTTCAAAAATAGATATCATGGTTAGTAGAGGCCGATCTTTGATCGGGCGAGCGGGGGTGCTCACGAAGTGACCTTCCCCAATCGTACCCAAGTTCCCGAGCCGAGGCAACTTTGGTGATGACGGACACGTGGCCTTAGGCAAACGAGTCAGGGTTTCCTAAACTTCCCCAAAATAAAATATTTAGGTGGCGACTCTGTATCTAGCAAAGCAGTCCATGTTTGGCACTTCTTTAAAAAAAAATCTGTTTTCTCAAAACGATTTGCCAGATTTGGACTCTTTGGTTCAGACGTAGAACCGTGACAATTGAGAGTCCTGAGCTGTAGTGAGCCCAATATCGAACGGAACCCGGGGGGGGGACTCGTTCCTCTCCCGGGGCGTTCGGGGGGCGTCTACAGTGAGAGCAATGAGAAAGTGAACCAACCATTGCTGATTACGATAGGTAGTAAATAAAGCAGCATCTTCAAGGTGAGGCCATACCGATTCTGAGAGAGCAAGCTGGTCCCAAACAAAATACATTTGAGAGAGAAGGTCATTAATAGACTGACTGGTTTCTTGACGCATGCGGTGGAGTTGACTTTGAAGTTGATACTGATGGGCAAGACCGGTAGTCTGGAAACGATCTCGCAAAAAATCCCAAATGGCTTTAGAAGGATTCGAAATAGTGTCAAGTTGAAAACGGCCAAACTGGAGACTAATAGAGGGAACTGAGGTATTTCGAAGCCAAATAATGATCTGGTAGTTTTTATTGTCCCAGTCTTCGAGTCGGTCTTCATATTTGGCAGTAGTTTCAGTATCTTCTTTGATCAGTTTGGTCACATCCCCAGTAATAATACACCAAAGTTTCCGTCCTTTGAGAAAAAAAGACATGGCTTAGGTCCACAGTACATAATTGGAACCATTACGTAGAACAGAAATTGGATGGGAGGCATCATGGCGATCCATAATAAAAATGAAGTAGAGCGAAATAAATAGGAACAGGCCTGTAGGAGCAAAATTTGGTAAAATAGAGTATACCAGTGAGTCCGGAAGGTTGAAAATAGCTCGGAAAGGGTCCGCTGATGTCAGCAGAGGGCCAGATGATGTCAGCGACGCACAATAGCAACCAGAGGAGCGGTGCACAATAGCAGGGACGGCGGGCGGTGCACGATAGCCGAACGGCGCACGCGCGGTGCAAGGGAGTAGAGTGGCGTACGCGGGGGCACAATAGTCGAACGGCGCACATGCGGCGCAAGAGAGCAGAGTGGCGTACGCGGGCGCACAATAGCCGAACGGCGCACGCGCGGCGCAAGAGAGCAGACTGGCGCATGAAGGCGCACAATAGCAAGATGGCGTACGCGGGCGCACAGCAGCAGGCGCGGCGCACGCAAAAGGTAGGGCTGACGTCAGGGATGACGTGAGCACACAAGGGAAGGTGCATGAGAGCACGTGTGAGAGTGGCGGTAGAAGCAGAGACACGTCGAACACGGAAGTGGCGCGTGAGGGCGCGTGACAGATTTTCTGGTAACGTGTGTGGTGCCGTTAGAATCGTGAGAAAATTCCGAGCTGGTTGGTATGAAGATATAATGGTTTCGAAGTAGTTCTGTAGTGCCACTGTATACGGGACTAAGAACACGGATAAAATAAACTCAGCTCTGATACCATGTTAATTTGGTAGAGAGAGAGAGAGAGATACTGAATAACTTGTATTGTATTATGTTCAGTAGTTACAAAGAGCAGAGCACTCTCATTTATAGAGAGGCAAATGTGGTACAGTGGACATAAGATGCTAACCCACTAACACCGAAAGCAGAAAGTATAGTAGGACACATGACAGCTAGATACAGTATGTTACAATATTATATTACACTAACACTAACAGTACCATAATCTAGTGACATTAGACTTAATAGAATGATATCGATTACCAACGTGAGTGACTGGGGTGACGTTTTGGGGTCCCAAACATTCCAATAGGTATTAAACTCCACCACGACAAATGGGCTAGCGGTGTTCGCTGTTGACGTGAATGCCTTCAGAGGAGATGCAAGCGTCTCCGTCAATTGTTATGTGGACATTGGGTTGTTGGGAACCGATGTTGTTTAGGTTGAAGCTCAGTGCAGGTGCCCAAGGAACTGCAACAAAGAAGTAAAATGTAAAAATTAAGTGACAATAAAGAAGAATATGTGATTGGAAGGCCATTGTTGTGATGGGGAAATTTTATGGAGTTGGAAGTATGTAGTTTAACTGGCATATAAATAGTTGTTCCAAAATCTTGTGATATGTTGATTTATTCGTGTCTTTTTGCACTTTTCATTTAACTGTTGATGATTTTTTTTCCATCATTTTCTTAATTTCACCAACTCTTTCTCTCTGTCCATTCTTTCCCTATCCCATCATGGCTACGCTACTCCACTCCTTTTTAATTCAAGGAAAGACTATGAACTCAAAAAAATAAAATAAAAAATTGTTTAAAAATTTAAATATACAATATAAATTTAAATTTCTTGTTATGATTCATAAATGAATCTTTACCTTGAGAATATAAATTCTAGACAAATTTTTGGCATGTTTAATTTTTATTCCCAACAATCCAAAGTACTATGTAGTAAAAGCCCCACATTTACTAAGGTCGCTATTGGTTATTTATTAGTCAACTAAAAAAAGTCTCCCCCACACTAAGCTAAGGTGGCTTTTTCTATGTTAGCTATGACGCAACTTTGGTGTCCATCTTATGCATGTAACTTTTGGATAAAAGGGGTAGGCAAGAGAAAGGCAAACCAAAAAAAAAAAAAAAAAAAAAAAAGGGCTGGATTTGGAATTGCATAAAATTTGGTGGTCAATTTCGTGAATTTATTGTTTTTTTTTTTAAGTTATGAAATTTCAATCTCGGAATCTAATTCTATAAAATCTATCATGATCTTGGAAGCATATATTAGTAGCTTCTTTATTTTATTTCAATATTTTTATTTTTGATAATTTTCGTTATATTTTCATATTTTTGTATTGCTCATTACGAAATTGCCAATTCTGATTGTTTCATTTTAAGTTAGGTCGGTTTTTACTTATAAATAATGGATGTAAACCTTAGGGCTCTTTAAATTTTGAGAATTAATATATTTTGAGTTTTATACTATTTTATTCTAACCTTTGATGTCTTTGTGAATCAATCATTGTTGAGCTTTATTCTTAATATTCATTGTGAATCAACGAGTCTATAGAGAAATTTTGTTTTTGATATTGAGTTTTCAATCAATGAATTCTAAAATTGTTACTATTACATATTTCGCGTTGCATCACTTTTGTTGACGTAAATAAATAAATATTTATTGATAAAAAAAAATATTTACTAAAAGTCCCTCAAATAAGTTGTATCTTGTGAGAAATCTAATTCAAACAAATTTAATGCTTAAGGTTCTTTTATTACAGCAGACGTCACCTCACTTGGGCTATAACCGGAGAAATTTATGTACTTATCATTTAATTGATGAATTTTTTTGGTTGCCGCTGCCACCGGGGTTTTTAGTTTCACCACCTCCTCTCTCTATGTGTCCATTCCTCTCCTAACCCTCTAACCCGAAGTAATAAGAATTGAAATCCCCACACTTGCTATTGTGGCTATTGTTTGACTTATTAGTCAATTAAAATTAAAAATGTCTCTCCCCACACTAATTAAGCTGGCTTTGGTTGAATTAAAATTTTCCAGCCTCCTATGATCCCATTTTCTCAATTACACTACACAATCCAACATTCTGATAAAATATTATAAAATCATATTATAAGATGGATCGATAACATATTATTTCAAATAAAAATGTATATCCTTCCAAGGAGTAACAATTATTACAATTATTCACTAATTGCTGGTAAATACCTTATTCAAAGTCCAAGATTATCTTATGCCCTCGGAGTTGTAACATTTACATTGTTTTTTTCAAATTTAAAAGCCCGAATTTAATTTCCATGACTTAATAATATTTTTTTCAAAACACGCACCAATTGCAGCTGAGAAGCCTAATGCAATCCATTCTGACAAATAGTCCCTTAGATCAATCCCGAAAGAAAGATCTTGTTGGAATATGACATTATTGATAGAACTAGTGACAACAACACTCAATTTTTTTGTCTTAGAGCGATAACTAGTCACAGCTTCATTTTCTATCCCATGAGTTATGTCATTGTACCATACTTTAGTCACATTAGACTTAATAGAGTTGATATTGATACCAAGATGAGTAACAGGAGTGATACTTTGTGGATCCCAAGAATTCTGAAAGGTATCAAACTTCACAGCGACAAGTGGACTAGCGGTTTCCAATGTCGATATATCGATTGGAAGACCAATGGCACCGCCCGTAGTGGTGCCTGTGGTGTTGCTGGGATCCCAAGGTTCAAGGAAGAATGCAAGCCCATCTCCGAAAATTGAACTTCCATCCGAATCAATCAGGAAGGAGAAATAGGTGGTGAAGTCCGTCAACTTGCCGAAAAAACTGTTCCAGAGGTGAAGCGGTTTGAAGTAGGTAGCTTTGCCAGCTCTATAATTTAAGTTGGTATCACACTTGTCCGCCGTGAGGTGGATGCCATTGGAGGAGATGTAAGCGTCTCCATAGGTGGTTATGTCGACGTTGAGATTTTTGGGACCGATTTTGGCGATATTGAAGTTTAGTGCAGTTGCATAAGGAGTTGCGAGAAGATTGTAAAATGTGATAATTGAGAGACAAGAAAGTTGAATGTGTGATTGGAAAGCCATTGCTGGGATGGGATGAGGAAAAGTGTATTCAATTTGGGGTATAAATAGGTACATCATTGTTTGAAATTTTGTGATTTGGTCAAAGTGGGTGTTCCCTGTTTTAGAAAGAGGAAGAAGGTGTGATCATCTAATCCATGCACGTTGACAACTGTCCAATCAACCCCTTGTTTTGTTATGTTATACAGATGTTTGGATAAATTACACTGACATCGTTGAGGTTGGCTCTTAATGCTGATCCTTTGGGAATTAA
The DNA here is from genome assembly GCF_055761805.1 of Camellia sinensis. Taxonomy (NCBI): domain Eukaryota; kingdom Viridiplantae; phylum Streptophyta; class Magnoliopsida; order Ericales; family Theaceae; genus Camellia; species Camellia sinensis. The sequence continues at coordinate 46,063,556 of NC_138962.1, read as the reverse complement.
GATTCCAACACAAAATTTTCAAAACACATTATAATATTCATAATTAAACACACAATTAAACTCAATTTAAAAATTAATTTTAAATCTCATAATTAATCATATAACTCAAAACTCAATACAAAATTCTTTTCAAAACTCTATTTTAATATATATATATATATATATATATATATTTTTTATTTTCTAAAATCATATTTAGAATTATGATTTGAGTGTGAAGTCATATTTTGAGTTATGAGTTTTGAAATTTTTTTTATTTGATTATGAATTTTAAAAAGGGTTTTCGTTACATTTGTTTGGCGGATTAAGTTGGATGATATTGTTAGTAAGAGAATTGTTAATAAGGGGATTGTTAATGCGTGGATTGTTAGTGAGGAGATTAGGTGAAAGTGTGTTTGCTTTAATGATATAGTATTGAAGATGGTTAGTGATAAGATTGTTAAATTATTTTTATAAAAAATCTGACTTCTATATTAATATATATATATATATATATATATATATTAAATAACATGTTGCAATTGCAAAATAAATAAATAAATAAAAATTGAATTGTTCTGGTCAACCGGCCAGATGTCCAGGGGATGTCCGAGTGGATGATTGGGTAGACCCAATCAACTATATTTCATAAATTTTTGTAATGTATTTTTTAAATATTAAAAAATTGAAAAAAAATTATTTTTTATTTTATATAATTTTTATTTTTTTATTTTAAATATTTTATTTTATAAAAATATTTTTAAATATTTTATTTTATTTTATTTTATAAAAATATTTTTAAATATTTTATTTTTTTTGTTTATGTGTTTGGTTACGATTTGAATGTGGAGTTGTATTTTGAGTTTAAAATATTAAAATTAAAATATTTACAAAATAAAGTAAAATATTTAAAAATATCTAAATAAAAATTATATATTTAAAATAAAAAAATAAAATTTTCTTAAACATTTTTTAATATTTTTAAAAAATACATCCAAAAAATTTAAAATACAACTCAAAATTCAAAAACTCAAAACTCAAAACTCAAAATACAATTCAAAACTCTTTTCAAAACTCAAAATTCTTTTGAAAATTTAAAATTCAAAAATCTTTTCAAAACTCATAACCAAACAAATTTTCTCTTTTCAAAACTCAACTCATAATTTCACACTCAAATCACAACTCCACAATTCAAATCATAATTCTAAAACTAAACCAACACACTACCTTTATTTCTACACATTATTTCCACTATGCACATCTTTCTCAATTTACACACTTAAAAATATTATAAATATTTAAGCCATGTTTGGTTTGTATTTGTGAAATAATTTTGAGAAGTAATTTTTTAGAAAAAGTTTACAAAATTTGAAATTTTGATTGGTTGTATATTTTGATAATAGTTTTGTGGATTAGGATGGATGCGATTGTTAGTGAGAGGATGATTAATGAAGATATTGTTAATGTGAAGATTGTTAATGAGGAGATTAAGTAAAAGTGTGTTTGTTTTGATGATAGTGTGGGAGATGGTTAGTGATGAAAGTATTAAATTATTTTTATATAAAATAAATTAAAAAATTATTTCTATATTAAAAAAAACTAAAACAAATATTAAAAAAATAGGTACATTTGGTAAAAAAAAAATTAAATTAAACAAATAATTTTTATATAAAATAGACTCAATCCGCTCACGATTTTCCCAATCCGATCCAAAACTCAATTAACCTAATCCCCCTATTGAGGGGGATTACTAACCCCCGCAGACTATCAATCTCCCCTCCCAAATCAACACCAAACATGCTGTGGGTAGGACCTACAGCCATAGCAATCTAGTCCCCCCTCTCACGTTAGTAAACAAACATGACCTTAGAGTTTTGGAGTTTGGAATAATTTAATTTTTGAATTTTTATTTATTTTTTATTTTTTATAGTTGAATAGATGGATGAGAAAGAAAAAATAACTGATTGATGTGTAGGATGTGAGAGAATGAGAAGAGAGAAAAAAAATAATTAATTGATGGGCAAAGAAAAGTGATTTTTAAATTTTTTTTTCTAAATTTTTTAACCAAACAATTTTTTGAGATTTTTTTTCTCTAAAATTGTATCTCTAGATACAAATCAAACAAGTTGCTCAATCCACACTTTTTATTCCAAATATGCCCTAATTGTAAAATTGTAAACACATCTTATACACACCCAAAACGTAGTGCACACACTCAAATCCTAAACAATGTACACACTCAAAAATGGTGCTGTTACTATCACAAAAAAAAAAAAAAAAAAAAACAAAAAACAAAAAAAAACATGGTGCCGTTTGTACATATCGTTGAAGGTTGAAAACGTGCAGCTTGTTTTTAATTCAATCTTCCCCTATTGTAGCACTCCCATTACAAGAATTTACACATTTACCGACCAAAAAATTGGTCGCTAAAAGTTCATTTTTGGTCAGCAAAACATATTCCCGACCAATTTTTTTGGTCGCCAATTGAGGGTCGCGGAAAGTGATTAGCGACTAAAAAAATTTTTAGTCGGCAAAACGTTCTATTTGGCGACTAAATTGTTGGTCGCTAAACATATAATTATCGCGACTAACCTATTTAGTCGTGAAAAGACTTTGGTCGGCAAAAATTACATTCAACGACCATACATGTTAGTTGCTAATTTGGTCGGCAAAAATTACTTTCAACGACCAACAAAATTAGTCGGCAAAAATTACATTCCACGACCAAAACTTCTTCGTCGCTAAATAATAGTTTCTACGACCAAAAAATTTGGTCGCCATTTGTTACTTTTCGCGACCAAAACTTTTGGTCGGCAAAAGTGAGATTCCACGACCAAATGTTGTTTTGGTCGGCGATAGATGTATTTTTTGCGACCAAAACTCTTGGTCGGCAATTGTCATTTTTTGTAAAAAAAAATTATTTATTTGTCGCGACTAATAATTTGGTCACCAAAAGCAAGAAAACAATACACCTGTAATTCCTAATAATTCATTCAATCCATAATAAACCTATAATTTTAAAGCATCATTCAAACCAACTGAATCATTAACATTCGACACAATACATAATTCATTAACATTCCACAAAATACAACTATTCTAAGTTTTCATTCACAAGTCACATCCATCTAGCATAACAATTTGAAACATAACTATTTGTTATCCATGCGCAGCTATCAACAAATAAAACTACTAATATTTGTTATCCATACACATCCATCCAAAAATATTTAATCCTCCCAAAAATGCTTATACTGCCAAGTAGTCTTGCACAATTTAGCTTCGTGCACGAGATCATCCATCATCCATCTATACCAAAGAAAATGAGAAATAATGTTAGGTTTGTTTTTAATGAAAATATTTGAAATGGGTAATTAAATTATCAATTTCAGAGAATCGTAAGTTCAAATCAAAATGTCTAACTCATTTGCAGGTAATTAAATTATCAATTTCAGAGTATAAGCTGCTAATTACAAATTTGAAATGGGTATTAACAGATTGGACAATGAGACTCATGTTTACACAGAGAAAAGTGCAAGGTTCATATATAGTCATGGCAAACACAATCAAGCTTGACAAGCACAGACAGACATAGAAGACTACTACAGTGTTGAAAACAATCTTTCTCTTATTTATGGTTTTCTCTGTTTTTTTGTTTCTTTTCTTTTCTTTTTCTTTGTTTATGGTTTATTTGTTTCTCCTTATGTAGTTACTTCAAAGGAATGATCCTGAAAAGTTTGTGAACCTCGGAATCGACCCTCCTAAGGGTGTTCTATGCTATGGTCCACCTGGTACCGGTAAGACTTTTAGCTAGAGCTGTGGCTAATAGAACTGATGCGTGTTTCATCTGTGTTATTGGAAGTGAACTTGTTAAGAAATATGTTGAGGAGGGTGCCCGTCTAGTTCATGAACTATTTCAGATGGCACGTTCCAAAAAATCTTGTATCGTGTTTTTTGATGAACTAGATGCCATAGGAGGTGCACGTTTTGGTGATGGTGTGGGTGGAGACAATGAGGTTCAGCGCACTATGCTTGAAATTGTGAATCAGCTTGATGGATTTGATGCTCGAGGGAACATCAAAGTTCTGATGGCATCAAATCAACCAGACACTCTAAACCCTTCTATTACTAGTGGATCCGTGGTTGGTGCTATTTGATTATATAGTCCATCAAATGTATCATCATGACAGTTTGAGATTTGCAATAGCTTTGTTGAGCTAAAAAAATAAAAAAAAAAATTGTCTAACTTTTTATGTGCCACCACCAAGGTCGAACACAAGGATGTTCTTCTCACCACCTTTACTGTCAAATCCATAGGCAATAGCTACAGTAGATGGTTCATTTAAAATTCTAGCAACATTCAGCCCAACAATAATACCAGCATCCTTGGTAGCTTGCCTTTGGGCATCATTAAAGTAGGCTACAGGTTGCAAAAAAAAAGTAAAAGGGAGTACCACAGCATCCTTGGAAGAGTGGAGAATAATAGTAGTAATTTAGAAGAGTTCTACTCACCAACAACTGTGACAACAGCATCCTTAATTGAATTTCTTCCCAAGGAATGCCTCACAGTCTCCTTTATCTTAATTAAAATCATAGCACTGACCTTCTTAGGGCTAAATACCTTCGGCTTTGCATCCTTAATCTTAACTTCGATACAAGGCTTTCCATCTTTATTCACAATTTTGTGTGGAACAAGCTTCATATCCCTTTGGACTGTTATTTTGTAATTTTAAAATTGTATTTGATTTATTTAATTTATTTTATTTGATATTTGCATTTTTTTAGGAATAAATTTATAACGTTATATTAGTTTCCTAGTTTTTTGGATTATCCTACAATATCTCCTAAGTATCTAAATTATGGTTATTTAAAGACACATTAATGTGTACTAATTGGGCTTTTTTTTTTTTTTGTTTTCTTAATTGTGTATATAATAAGACTTCAAGTAATCGTCTAAAGAAGTCAAAATTCCAGTAGCATTCAAATGGTAGAGAGTCCATCCAGCAAAACATTATATCAATAAATCGAGCTTCTAGCACATAAAATTTATTGGGGGGGAAAATTCAAAAAGGGCATCTAGACAGATAGGTTGATCAAATAGAGCAATAGTTATCAGCTTCAAACTAACGACTAAAGATGAACATTTTCAAATGTAATGATATCATAGTTTAGAAAATGACCAGTGTTGGGCTGCTTGTGTAAGTTTTTAATTGTGTTTTAAAAATGACCATTTAAAAATACAGAGATGATTTGCAATAATATCATAAATATTCATGAAGCTCCCTGCAATAAGCACACATCGAATGAAACACAATGCAAGAATCAACGGAATAATTTGCGCTACCTTTGAGAGAGAATATAGTTCCAAACACTCCTTGGAATTCTGAACCATGAAACAGCTAAGGCACTCTTCAAGTATAATGTGATGTTTCTGAAATCATGTGCGCATGTCCTCAGCAGAAATTGAAAGTTACAAAGCTGGACATTATGATCTGCAGGATGGTAGAGTGATTCCTCCACAAGAAGCAGCAATTATTATGTACAGAAGCACAACAATCAAGCATGTCGACAAGGCCCTGTCGTAAGACAAAACACAAGTTTATGTGCATGAAATAAGAAAAACCCAAAGACATGTCAGAGCAGGGTGCCTTCTCCCATGCCCATCATAGTGCCTTCTCTACTTTCACAATGATTGACCTCTTTGTTTTCCCTTTTTATTTTCGTTGGGCTTAAGATGATTATCCACTTCATTACATATTTTGTTTAATTCTGGTATGAGTATCAGACCAGGGTGTGTGTCTAAGCGTTGAACCTACCAAAAACCTATTGTATGTTAGGATAAAAGAATATATATGCACATATCCAAAACTTTGGTATGAGTATGTGGACACATCTTGAACATTTAAATACATTGTATAGTCAACAGTGTGTAATATTATGGCATAATATGTTGTCATTACGTAGGAATTTACTTGAAATTAATTGGAAGGATTTCTATCTCAAATCAATGCAAGAAGCTAGAAAATTTTCTTTACTATCAAAGGTGGTGTTTTTCTTCATCAAACATTATAAAAAGATTAAAGAACCCAAATGTCTAATTTGGCCATGTAACACTGTTTAGGGAAAAAAAAAGGTCTAACTTAATAGCAAGCGACCAGTACTTACAAGAGCTTGGCATTTTTCATCCAAAGAGCACGGCTGAGGCGCCTAGACTGTTTCTTAAAATGAAAAGCACTGTCTTGCATTGTTGCTGTTTTGTCAACAAGAAGCTCAATCCGGTCACCCCTTTCTAGTTTGCTATATGTCAACAAGAAACTATTCTAAAGTTATGCGCGATTTAAATAAGAAACTTGAACAGTTACATACAGAACAAAAAAGGCTAAACTTCCATAGCTAAATGCCTCTTCATCGATTATCAAAAGGGAAGAAAATATTGCTTTCTACATGAATTCTTGAAAAAGCAGCAAAACTAGCCAAACAGAGAGCTTGTGAGATCAACCAGCTACCATCTAGTGAGATTCTGTAATGATATTAACAGTTAAAAAAGACTGCTCTTGGGCCCATTTGACAGCAGCAATGGCTTGAATGCAAAAGAGGGTTGAATGCAAGGTTCAACTGAAAGTTGGCGAGCAGAGGGAATATGACCAAAGGCAGAGACAGTGTGTGCTTGTGAAAGGAAGAGTAAAGGATTTTCGCTTGAAGCGTAACTTGCAGGGGACAAAGCTTTTTCAAATCAAATACAATTTTAATCCTACCATCCAAAATGGTCCATAAAATGCAAGAAATTTGGAGTAGAATATCCAATTGTTTAGGCTTGCAATTGAAGGCAAAATTAAACAAAAACCCAACCAATAGAACAAAGAAGATGTCTGGATTGTGTAAGTTAATAGACCAAGCTGAGAACCAAGCCAAATTGATCTAACAAAATCGTGAAGCAGAAAAATGTGTATCAAGGTTTTAATTCGCCTATGGCAAAAAGGACAAAAGATATCTCCCTTTAGAACAATTTGGGTATATCAGAAAATGAGTGACACTAGCTGAGTTGTGTGCTTCATATAGTAGTATGGAAAGTGTGTGTGTGTGTGTATATATATATAGAGAGAGAGAGCATACTTCTTCATAAGTTTCTCATTTTGCTCTCAACAGAACAAGAAAGGCACTGATCAACGCCTCATTAGCTTCATGCAAAAGAAAATCCAGAGACGCCTCGGCCTCTGATTCCGACAAGTCAACTCGATTAATCAAAGACTCAATCAACTACAGAGAAAACCCACATAGATAGAAATCAGAATTGCACAAAAAAACAAAAACCCAAAAATCAAAACCATTTTTTAACAAAGAAAAACAGAGATTGAGCTGATTGGAACCTCGTTGAATGATGAAATCGTTCGTGAAGTAACAGAGGACAACCTAGACACCAACGCTGCACATTTTCTAGTCCCAGCAATTGGTAAAGAAACTTTGAAGAAGCAGCTTCGGAGCTCATAACTTGAACCAAAATTCGCCGCTCGTCGCTCGCCTCCGTGAGAGAGAGAGAGAGAGAGAGAGAGAGAGAGAGAGAGACGTGTTGTTTTGAAACAGGGCTCTGCAAACCTAAAAGGAAATGAAAAAAGGGAGGGAAAGACGGAAAAAAGGGGGGAAATAAGTTTGGGCGGGCGGGTCAGTGAAAAAAAGGGGGAAAATTTGGTTCATTTTTTTTAATGATTTTTTTTTATTTGGTAGAAGTAGGCTAATGTTTCAATGAAAAATAATTTTCGTTAAAATAAAATTAATTTTTTATGGTCAATTAAAAATATTTTTTTGTGGTCCATTTTTTTTTATACTAAAAATCAAGAACTAATTTTTTGTGGTAGAGGAGAAGGAGCGACAGTAGTGGTGAAGGTGGTGGATATGAGGTGCTGGTGGTGGTGCTGGTGGTGGTGGTAGTGATGGCGAAGGAGATTAGTGGTAAAGTTGTGATAGTGGTAAAGGGATAGAGTGGCGGTGGTAAAAGAGAGGTAATAGTAGTAGTAGAGAGTGAGAGAGAGATAGAGAGACAAAGAGAGAAAGAGATAGAGAGTGAGAGACAGAAAAAGAGACAAAGAGAGAGGAGAGATGAATGAGAGAGACAGAGAGAGAGAGAGAAGAGAGATGAACGAGAGAGACATAGAGAGAAGAGAGATGAACGAGAGAGACACAGAGAGATAGAGAGAAGAGAGATGAGCGAGAGAGACATAGAAAGAAGAGAGATGAACGAGAGAGACATAGAGAGATAAAGAGAAGTGAGATGAGCGAGAGAGATAGAGAGAGAAAGAGAGATGAGCGAGAGCGAGAAGAGAGAGATGAGCAAGAGAGATAGAGAGAAGAGAGATGAACGAAACAGACAGAGAGAGAAAATATATGAGAAAAGACATAGATAAGTGAGAGACACAGGGAGGGAGAGACAGACAGACAGACAAAGAAGAGTGATGAGTAAGAGAGAGAAATAGAAGAAAGATAGGAAGATGACAAAATGGGTGAAGAGAAAGAGAGAGTGATGGAATGAGAGAAACAGACGTGCGAGAATCGATGGCAGAGAGAGAGAGACGTGTTTAAGTGTGTTTGAAATCCCTCTAGAGTTCCTCACCAAATTAATTTAAAAATCCCTTCAAAATGATAATAAATAAAAAGTAAAATTATAATAATAAATAATAGAGAGAGAAAGAGAGAGAGAAGAGTGATAAGTGAGAGAGTGAGAGAAAGAAAAAAGAGAGAGAGAGCAAGAGAGAGAGAGAGATAGACAAAGAGAGAAAGAGACAGAAAAAGAGACAGAGAGAGATGAGAGATGAACGATAGAAATAGAGAGATGAACGAGAGAGACAGAGAGAGAGATAGAGAGAAGAGATATGAGCGCGAGAGACAGAGAGAGATAGAGAGAAAAGAGATGAACGAGAGAGACAAATAGAGAAGAGAGATGAGAGAGAGATGCGAGAGAGCTCAAGAATAGAGATGAACAAGATAGATAGAGGGAAGAGAGATGAACGAAAGAGACAGAGAGAAAAGAGAGATAGAGAGAGAGAGAGAAAGAGAGAGACAGAGACAAAGACAGAGGCAGAGACAGAGTAGGAAAGAGAAAGAGACAGAGAGAAACAAGAGATGAATAAGAGATAAACAAAGAGAGAGAAAAGAGATGATCGAGAGAAAGACATAGAAAAAGAAAGAGGTAAAGAGAGAAGAAAGATGAGTAGGAAAGACAGAGAGTGAGATAAAGAGAAGATAGATGAATGAGAGAGATAGAGAAAGAAAAAAGATGAGAGAGATAGAGCGAAGAGAGATGAGCGAAAGACAAAGAGAAAAAGAGACAAAGACAGACAAATAAAGAAGAGTGATGAGTGAGAGAGAGAAAAAGAAGAGAGAGAAAGAGACAAAGAGAGAAAGAGATAGAGAGTCAGAGTCAGAAAAAGAGACAGAGAGAGAAGAGAGATGAACGAGATAGACAGAGAGAGAGATAGAGATAAGAGAGATGAGCGAGAGAGACATAGAGAGAAAAGAGATGAACGAGAGAGACAGAGAGAGAGATAGAAATAAGAGAGAGATGAACAATAGAGACAGAGAGAAAAGAGAGATGAGAGAGAGCGAGAGAAGAGAGATGAGCAAGAGAGATAGAGACAACAGAGATGAACGAAAGAGACAGAGAGAGATAGAGAAATGAGAGAAGAGATAAATGAGTAAGAGACAGACAGATAGACAGATAGACAAACAGACAGAGAAAGAAAAGTGATGAGTAAAAGAGAGAAAGAGAATAGAGAGAGGAAGATAAAAAAATAGGTGAAAAGAGACAGACAAAGAGAGAGAGAGAGAAAAAGAGCGAAAAAGATAAACGAGAGAGATACAAGGAGAGATGAGCGAGAGAGATAAAGAGAAGAAAGACAAAGAGAGACGAGAGATGAGAGAGATAGAGAAAAGAGAGAGATAGAGAAGAGTGATGAGTGGGAGAGAGAAAGAGAAGAGAGACAGAGATAGAGACACAGAGAGAAAAAGAGAGATAGATAGATAGAAAGAGAGAGAAAGAGTGATGAGTGAAAATAAATTTTTATTTTTCTTTCAACGACGAAAATATTTTAGTTGCCAAAACAATATATAACACGACCAAAATAATTTTTAGTCACTGAAATTAAAGTTTTGCCGACCAAACTTTTGGTCGCGAAAGATAAAAAATAATTTTTTATTTTTCTTTTAGCGACGAAAATATTTTAGTTGCCAAAACTATATATACCGCGACCAAAATAATTTTTAGGCGCTGAAATTAAGGTTTTGCCGACAAAACTTTTGGTCGCGAAAGAGAAAAAATAATTTTTTTTCTTTCAGCGACTAAAATATTTTAGTTGCCAAAACTATATATACCGCGACCAAAATAATTTTTAGTCATTGAAATTAAAGTTTTGCCGGCCAAACTTTTGGTCGCGAAAGATAAAAAATAATTTTTTATTTTTCTTTCAGCGATGAAAATATTTTAGTTGCCAAAACTATATATATCACGACCAAAATAATTTTTCGTCGCTGAAATTAAGGTTTTGCCGACCAAACTTTTGGTCGCGAAATATAAAAAATAATTTTTTATTTTTCTTTCAGCGACTACAATATTTTAGTTGCCAAAACTATATATACCGCGACTAAAATAATTTTTAGTCGGTGAAATTAAGGTTTTGCCGACCAAACTTTTGGTTGCGAAAGATAAAAAATAATTTTTTATTTTTCTTTCAGCGACTAAAATATTTTAGTTGCCAAAACTATATATACCCCGACCAAACTAATTTTTAGTCGTTGAAATTAAGGTTTTGCCGACCAAACTTTTGGTCGCAAAAGATAAAAAATAATTTTTTATTTTTCTTTTAGCGACTAAAATATTTTAGTTGCCAAAACTATATATACCGCGACCAAAATAATTTTTAGTCACTGAAATTAAAGTTTTGCCGACCAAACTTTTGGTCGCGAAAGATAAAAATAATTTTTTATTTTTGTTTTAGCGACGAAAATATTTTAGTTGCCAAAACTATATATACCACGACCAAAATAATTTTTAGTCGTTGAAATTAAGGTTTTGCCGACCAAACTTTTGGTCGTGAAAGATAAAAAATAATTTTTTATTTTTCTTTCAGCGACTAAAATATTTTAGTTGCCAAAACTATATATACCGCGACCAAAATAATTTTTAGTCATTGAAATTAAAGTTTTGCCGACCAAACTTTTGGTCGCGAAAGATAAAAAATAATTTTTTATTTTTCTTTCAGCGACGAAAATATTTTAGTTGCCAAAACTATATATACGGGGACCAAAATATTATTTAGTCGCTGAAATTAAAGTTTTGCCGACCAAACTTTTGGTTGCGAAAGATAAAAAATAAATTTTTATTTTTCTTTCAGCAACTAAATTATTTTAGTTGCCAAAACTGTATATACAGCAACAAAAATATTTTTTTAGTCGCCAATTGTGGCAAATTTAGCGACTAATTTTTTTTAGTCGCCAATTGTGAGATTTTTAGCGACTAATTTTTTTTTTAGTCGCCAAAAATTAGTATACCCCGACTAAAAAAATTTAGTAGCTAAATATTGTACTTTTACCGACTAACATAATTTTTAGTTGCCAATTCCACAACTTTTGGCAACCAAAATATTTTTAGTCGGCAAAAGTGGTCGCCAATTGTGTATTTTCTTGTAGTGTCCATTGAATATCATTCTAGGTTTGTTTTTAATTCAATAAATATATTAATTTACTCAAATTATTTTACTCATTTTCGTAGCTTTTCATAAGTTTGTGTAAAGCTTTACAATTTTTTTACAAATTTCAATCATTTTTTGAAATAGGTTGACAATGTCCAAAAATATAATTGCAGGTCGGTTCGGAAATACAATGTCTAACGAATGTGTTTTATTCGAAAATTGAAAATCGAAATTTTAATTTGGTTTGGAAGTTGTAGAGAGTTGGAAATTAAGGCCCAAATTAAGTATTAAGTATGGGTTTAAGTGCTGAGGTCGCTTCTTTTGGGCGACCAAGAATGTCTAAAGGAGCATGAGTTAAAGCACAAGAAAAGTGGGCCAACAGTGGGCTGAAGCAAGTCCGACCCGCCAAAGGTCCAAACAGACTCCACGAAGGAAAGTGTCTAAGTGAAGTTGCAGAGGCAACACTTGCAGCAATTAAGTTGCTGAGACACTTTGCCTCAGCGCCGCCATTCCCAATATTGTCGGTTCTGCCGCCATTTGAAGTTATTGAGGAAAGGAGAAAAACTGAAGCACCTAAGTTGCAAAGGCAATACTTGCAACGACCAATTTACGAAGACATTTTGTCAGCGACACCATTTCTAATATTGTCGGGACTACCATCTGAACTTACTTCGGGAAATGATTGCCGCAGCAACTATAGCCGCCGCAATGAACTTGCGGAGGAAACATCCCACCAAGGTAATAGCAGCCTTTGGGAGGAGCTTCCCTTCCACAAGTAGAGACTAGCTTGGTGCTGATAACAGGCTCCAAATCTTACTGGTTGGAACCGATAGCAGGCCCAGAAATACAAGTATACCGCGGTCCCGCAAAGGTGAAAGTAGGGCAGCTTGAGCGTAAGGGACTCCCTTCCCATTACTCAGGTCATGGACCTGCTTTAGTCGCACAGGCAGGACTAAGGAAGTCTCCTTGGGCTTGGTACTAAGGTACATCATGGCTTATAACAGGCTTGGCTGTGGCTTTTGCCCTAGGAAGTTAGGGAGTTTGTGGTTAGGTGGCTAAGGGTGGAGGCTTCACTGAGGTGAACACGAACATAGCTTATAGCAGGTTAATGAAGTCCTGAGAATGCATGTACTGGCTAAATAGAACTGAGAGAGCAAGTGTAGCAGCAAGGTTTACTGCTGCAAGTGCACTTGCTGAGGCTCGAGCTAAGAAGGTAAGTGCAGTGGCAAACACTACCATCGCAAGTGCATTTGCTGAGGCTCAAAAAGTAGTTGTAGCGCTAAACACTCCCGCCGCAACTATACTTCCTACGGCTTAAAAAGGTAGGTGTGGAGGCAAATAGATAGTACACAGTACATGCGAGGGACATGTGGCACCTTTAGCCTGGTGGCTCAAGGCAGAATATTTCACGTGATCCATAGGGACACGTATCTTCTCTCTATTTGGCCACTTGTCTCTTGCTACCAAGGAAAAGCCTATAAATAGGACCCAATTTCTCAAGGTCCAGGAGAGGATTATTGGGGATTTGGGCAGAGATGCTGCCCATTTGTGCACTGCTATCCATTTTTTCTTGAGCTACTTCACCCTCACCTAGCTACTCATTCTCTAGCCATTCCACTATTATTGGACAATTGCCTCTCTAATCACTACTCACATCGAACTCGCCCCTACAAAAGTTGATTGTTAAAAAATCTGAAAAATCTAGAAATACCCTAGATATTGATTTGTGATTTTGTATCAATTTTAAGCAGTAAATAACAATTCCAATCAAACAATCAAGACAAATCGACACAACGATTTTAACGTGAAAAGACTACAATTTGAGTGCCTCCAATTGTGATAAAAAAAACCACGGACAAAAGCCACAAAACAATCCACTAAGAAGACAAAAAGAATTACATAAATGCACTCTCAAATACCTAGCGAATCCACACCCGAATTGAACCGACCTCTATATGCCTCTTCCACCACAGTCTTTACCTCAGAATCGTCTTACCCAACGTTAAATCCACAACGCCGATGTTGAATTCACGATGATGAACCACTCTAGAATCCACCAAAGCTTCAGGTCCAAATTCTACGAAATCCACCGAAGAACAACACTGTCTTTTGTATTGAACGAAACAAACAATCTTTTGATGAATACTTTTCAAACTAGATTTAAACTCAAACAAACATCAAAGAAACTAGCAAGCAAGCTCCAGATATAAACCCTAATATCCAAGAAGAAGATTTGGAAGTCGTACCCTAAAATTGGACTAAAACACTTATTTGTAGAAAACAGATTTGCGATCTCTGCTAGAGCGCAATAATAGCCGCTCGAGCGGATTGACGCTCGAGCTCAGGAAATGCCGCTCAAGTAGAAAAAATAACTCCCAGTACTTTTGCAGGAGATCAAACTTCTGGAACCAAAGATTCTTCACTCGAGCACACAAATGGTCGCTCGAGCGGACAAGTAACTTCGACTGCATTTTTGCTCGATCCCGACATAGTCAGCAAAGTGGGAAACATGAAAGAATAAACTTCTGAAACATTCTGCAAGGCGCAATTCGGGTTGGATTCACATTTTAAACTCATAGCCTCACTGAAATAAAAGATCGAATACAATTACAATTGAAAAGAGTTTTGTCAAACAGGATTGCCAAGAATAAAAGCTGAACAATCTCTCCCTTTGGCAATGACGTGACAAAACACACCTAACAAATAAAATCCTAATCACCCCAACCCATTACAGCCAACAAAAAGAAACTTCTTTCTTAAGGTCATGATTTGCAAAACAGCTATTAGTGCCATGATCTCTAAAACAACTATTAGTGCCACAAGAGTATATGAAAAAGCAATAGACATATGACAAGATTTTTTTGAAGCATGAGATGGAAATATGAATAGATATAAATTAGAGATTTTAAGAACATGTAGCATGAAAACGTGAAAACTAAGACACATGCACCCGACACATGGAATGAATACATGAAATCCTAAGACACATGCACCCGACAACATTTCTCTCCCTTTTTGTCACGAATTGACAAAGGAAGCTCAAACAACGAAAGCAAGATCAAAAACCACACAAGCAGGGACAAGGTGATGGAAAATTAATAACCTGCAAGAAGTAAGTAATAAACAAGCAGTGGATAGCAACACATAAACCAACTAATGCCAAACTCCGTTACCAAACCAATCCAAGATGAACCAAACTCCCCCGTCACTAAAAGCAATCACAAACACTGAAAACAGTGAACAAGAAGAAAAAGACAAAAACAAAATATGGTGAAGCAAGCAACGAATTTCAAATTTGTATCTTAAAAACACACAAGATTATCCAAAAAACACAATTACTTGAAAACACAATGTGCATAGTTTGTAGAAGATTCCTCATAAGAAAAAGTGATGCATTATGTGAAAAGCATAGATCCTATGATAAAAGCGTGTGTGTGTGACTCTTGGAGTTCGACAAACACTAGATTCAAATCTTAATAGTGATCTGATAGCTGGACCTCCGGCAAGAGAATCTTAACACAATTAAGGAAAGTCAAACTATTAGGAATCAAGGGGTATTTGGTGAGTAAAAGCGGAGGCTCCCTCTCCATCAATAAAACTTTTTTTCTTTCTTTCTTTTGCATTTTTTTTCTTTTCTTTCTATTGCACATTTTTTTTCTTTCTTTTGCACACTCATTGGCGGTTGACACGCTCAAGAGTATAGAAACCGAACCAGAGAAGCATGAGACAATAAGGATAGCCTGGTTGGTGACTCTGAGGTATCCTTTTCCTCATGCCTTAACTGCAAAGAATTGAGGAAAAAACCGTGGAGATGCAAAAACATGGAAGGTGGTTAAGAGATTCAACATCACCCATGATATGCTAGTATAGGTCATAGTAGCGGAGGGACTTGGGGCTCAGGGGGGTCATGTTGCCCCCCTTGACTTTTGAATTTTTTTTTTTTAGTGGGGTTTGCTTTCACACTGTGTAGTAATGCCCCTCCTAATACTAATACATAGCCCTTCCAAATATGTCAAACCTACTAACACATGCGCACCGAGGTTTGTTTTTTTTTTTTTTTTTTTGGAATCCCAATCCTAATCAAATATTGACAAATAATCTTTTTTTTTGGATAGGTACACACAACTCCAATTACAGTAAGGCTAAAACTCTAAAATCCTAAAAGTGTATAAAATTCTTTATTTTTTTATTTATTCATAATACTTGTTAAGTATCTTCGTATTTTGTTTGTCTTCTTTGTCTCCCTTTGTTGCTTTGTTATTTGCCAACTCGTGATTCACCAAATTAGGATCACACAACACAAATTTGGGACCACACTACAACATTGGTATCTTCTCTTCATTGTTTACAGGTAACTTTATTTACTTATTTTTACTTTTAGATAAAAATTATAAGCATTAATTTATAGTTATTTGTTAAGTTATGATTTGTAAAATTTTTTGATTCGTTATTATTTATGTTAAAATAAGAGATTTTGATATGCTAAAATTATGAATCTTAATTGATGGTGATTTATATTAAAATTAGGGATTTTGGTTTGTTGTTGTTTATGCTAAAATTAGGGATTTGATTTGTGCTAAAATTAAAAATATTAATTTTCAGTGATTAATATTTGAATTAGGGATTTTCATTTGTTATAATTTGTGCTAAAATTAATTTTTTTGATTTGTTGTGATTTGTGCTAATTTAATTTTTTTGATTTGCATTAACATTGGAGATTTTGATTTGTTGGGGTTTGTGATTTTGATTATGAATTTTTATTTTGATTTTTGGTTTTTTCAAACAATCATGGAGAAATATTTCAAAAGAAAATCAAAGTTGGAATCATCTCTACCTCAAGAAGAAGATGATAATTATTCTTCCGCAAAACAAAGTCACATAGAAATCAACTTAGTAGATCTTCCTGTAGATCTAGGACTACGACCTCAGATTATGGACTATAATGCTAATCATTGAGACCAAATTCGTAGGGCATATCTACAAAATGGTCCTTGTGAACCTCGTGATCATAATTTTCCACAAAAATCATTTGGACAAAAACTTCAGCGATTTAATCAAGCTTGGTTTAGTGAATTTCCTAATTGGTTGGAGTATAGCGTAGCAAAAGATGCAGCATTTTGTTTATGTTGTTATCTTTTCAAACCTGATATTGGAGATCAAGCTGGTGGTGATTCTTTTGTTGGTGAGGGTTTCTCAAATTGGAAGAAAAAAGAAAAAATTCATACTCATGTTGGAGGTCCTAATAGTGTTCATAATCAAGCTTTGAGTAAATGTCAAGACTTGTTAAACCAAAACCAGCATATTCAAACTATTTTTTTCAAACAATCTGATCAAGCTCAAATTGAGTATCGAACCCGTTTGAATTCATCGGTCGATTGTGTCAAATTTCTTCTAAGACAAGGACTTGCGTTTCGTTGGCATGATGAATCTGAAAATTCAAGTTACCAAGGAAATTTTCTTGAACTTCTTAAGTTTCTTGCTGATCATAATGAAGATGTCAAAGTAGTTGCATTGAGCAATGCTCCACAAAATCTCAAGTTGACATCTCCTGATATTCAAAAAGACATTGTAAATGTGGCCGCATTTGAAACTATCAATGTGATTATTAGAGATCTTGGTGATGCACTTTTTTCTATTTTGATTGATGAAGCCCATGACATATCAATCAAGGAGAAAATGGTAGTTGTAATACGATATGTTGACAAGATGGGCCATGTGATTCAGCGCTTTTTGGGTATTGGGCATGTTGCTAATACGAATACTCTCTCACTCAAACAAGCTGTGAAAAATTTATTCTCTAGACTTAGATTGAGTACTTCTAGATTGCGGGGTCAAGGATATGATGGGGCTAGTAATATGCAAGGTGAGTTCAATAGTCTTAAAACACTTATACTGAAAGAGAATCCTTATGCATATTATGTTAATTGTTTTGCTCATCAATTAGAATTGGCACTTTTAACCGTGGCAAAGAATCATAATCAAATTATTTTACTTTTCACTTTGGTTTCTAATGTGGTGAATGTTGTTGGACCATCACGTAAACGTCGAGATATTGTTAGGGAGAAACAAGTTGCAAAAGTTACTGAGGCACTTAATACTGGAGAGCTATCTAGTAGGCAAGGCATAAATCAAGAAACTAATCTTAAACGTGCTAGTGATATACGTTGGGGTTCACACTATGGTACTTTAGTCAGCTTGGCTAGTATGTTTTGAATAGTGATTGATGTGCTTGAAATGATTTTTGGAGGATGGTTCAAATTCAGAACAACGAGCAGAAGCAAATGTATTGTTGGACTCAATTCAATCATTTGAGTTTGTATTCAACCTTCATTTGATGAAAACGATATTGGCTATTACAAGTGAGTTATTACAAGCACTACAAAGGAAAGATCAAGATATTGTTAATGCTATGAATTTAGTTCAAATTTCTAAAGTACGGTTCCAAAAGATGAGGGAGAGTGGGTAGACATCTTTACTTGATGATATTTTGTCTTTTTGTGAAAAACATGAAATTGATGTTCCCCAAATAGAAGATATGTTTGTAGCTTGAGGGAGAAAAAGGCGCAATGCTCAAGAAATTACAAACTTACATCACTATCGCGCTGAGTTATTCTACACTGTTTTGGATATGCAAACACAAGAGCTAAATGCTTGTTTCACTGAGTCGAACACTGAGTTGTTAATTTGTATAGCATGTTTGAATCCATCTAACTCTTTCTCTAGTTTTGACAAGAGAAAGTTAATTCATCTCGCTGAATTTTATGCCAAAGAATTTTCTTCAGTGGAGCTCATGGTACTTAATGATCAACTTGTTATCGACATCCTATGCGGTAGTGAGTTCTCAATATTAAATGGAATTGCCGATCTTGCTAAGAAAATGGCAGAGAGTGGAAGAGACAAAGTATATCCATTGGTGTATTTGCTCTTGACTTTAGCATTAATCTTACTTGTTGCAACTGCTACTGTTGAGAGGGTATTTTCAGCTATGAATATTGTGAAGAATCGGTTGCAGAACCGAATAGGTAATGAATGGATGAATGATAGCTTAGTTTTCTACATTGAGAGAGATATTTTTTATGGCATTGACAATGATACTATTATGGAAAGATTTCAAAAGATGAAAACTCATCAGGATCAATTGTAAAAATTTAAAATTAAAAACTATTTGTAATGAATATTAATTTTTAATGTTTAACATCAGCTCGAAAAATTATTATTATGTTATTGTTATTGATTGGGGAAGAAAAATTTTGAGATTGTCATTAATAGGTGCCCCCGCTATATTAAATTCCTAGCTCTGCCACTGATAGGTTAGTTCCTCTAGAAAAGCAAAAGATACAATGCCAGAAGTCCATAGTGAAAAATGATCACTAAGGCTTAAAACTCCGATATTTGCTAATCCAAAAGTATGTACAGAATGAGACATACTAATCAAAGATCACACACTCAGAAATAAGTAATGACCAAAGAAAGCACACGCATATTAACATGCAATGGATATTCTGATCAAATCCAATATGCAACAAGAACATCTCAAAAATTTCAAGCTTGCAAAACCATACTAAGAAAATCTTTTTGTTTTTTTTTTTAAACAACGCAAGATAAAAAAATAAACAATCGCACATTAAATGACCCAAAAAGAAAAAACACATAGAAACTTAAAAACTAAAACGAATAAACAAATTAACACAAGTCAAGTTTTCTCACCCAAACCGATTTAGTATGAACAAAGTTGTGAGAACTGTGGTTCTTGGGTGGTGCCTTGACATTATGGTTCCCTTCTCCTTCAATAGGAATCCGTCTCGACTTGGTTTCCAACTTTCTGTTCCTAGGTCTAGGCAAACACAACATTTGTTCATGTTTGGTCTCAAGAAAATCAAAACAACGAGGTCTAATATGACCCTTTATCTCATTACCACCAATGAAGTGTCTCCTACCCCACGAGATGTTGGAATTTCTTCCATCTCTATGGGACATTCTCCTATGCAACTCATAACAATAAGGGCAAATATGACCATACATACCACAATGATGACAAATAAACACAGGGTGTACCTTCTTTTCTTTGACCTTACCAACTCTAGGAAGATTGAGAAGTCTTTCCTCTCGTTGAATCTTTTGCTCTCCCTGCCCTTGAGTTCTTGTATCATAAGGTGCGGATGCACTCTTTTTTGCTCTTTATTATCACCAAAGCCAATGCCACTCTTGTCATAACACATTTGTTGAGACCCAATGATATTGTCCAAAGTCTTTGATCCTTTGTTCCAAAGACCAGTGGTAGCCATAGCATACTTGAGCTCTGCCTCTTTCTTGATCATTAGTTCTTCCAAAGCAACTTGGGACATCTCAAGAGATTCAATCTTTTCTTCATATGTTGCATAGATTTGCTGTAGCTCATTCCTCTTTGTCTCACAAGTCAAGAGTTTTGCACAGAGAGCTTGTCGATCATTAGATATCTTGACAACATCATTCATAGCCTCGAAAATCTCCTCATTTAGTTTGACATTCTCACTTTCACATGCTTGGAGTTTCATAGTGAGTTTGTCATTCGATTTGGATAAGTTAAGAGATTCCTTATACAACTTTTCATAAGCTTGCTGAAACTCTCCATTATCACTCTCTAAGGATTCATCATCAGTGTCATTCTCAACCGGCTTCTTTGGATACTCTGTTCGTCCTTCAGTTTCAGAAGCCGCCATGAAAGAAAGGGATTGTTTATGCCTCTCTTCGCCTTGTGCTTCGTTGTTACTTTCATCTTTATCAGACTCTGATTCATCATCCTAAGTGATAGCGAAGGCTTTCTTCTTCCTCAAACGAGTAGGGCATTCTTGAGCAAAGTGGCCAAATCCTTAGCATTCATAGCATTGGACTCTTTCAGAGTTCCCTTGTATTATTCCTTTCTTCTTCTGGGTTATAGAATTAATTTTGAATTTATCTTTGCCTTTGGATTTATGAGTTGATTTCAAAAGATTAGAATTCTTTTTCAGAAAAGACTTTTTAAATTGCTTTATTAAAGCATCCGTAATCTTGGAAAATCCTCATCAGAATCCTTTCCAACTGTATGAGCACTACTAAAAGGAATATTATCTTTTTGTTTCTTTTTAAAATTTCTATGTGCCTCATAAGTTTAGAGATTTCTAACCAAGTGATCCAGCTTGAGATTGTCAACATTTTGAGCCTCCTTAATAGTCGTAACTTTTGGTTGGAACCGATCGAGCAAGGATTTCAAAATTTTTCCCACTACCTTGGATTTCGGTATTTTTTTCACCTAAATTGAAGCTGAAATTTACAATGTCACCCAACTTCTCATAAAATTCATCAAAAGTCTCACTATTTTTCATTGAAAGGTTTTCGAAACTAGATGTGAGCTTTTGAAGTTTTTAGCATTTAACTGAAGGAGTGTCTTTATGTCACGACCCAAACCGGCCCCTATAGGTTTAGCATCGTAACCGGCCAGTAATCCTTGGATTACCGAAGGCCTCAGAACTGATTAGCAAAGTTGAGGGGCTAGCGGAAGCAAATACATAATTAAAACTGTCCAATGAGCTGTGCTGACTTATATGAAACGGAATATGTAAAACTTTATATATGTATAGGTGGGCAGTCTAGAGATCGAGCCTGAAGGCTTTTGTCTGGATCTGTGTTCTGTTGTCAGCCAACCATTGTGCCTCCCGTGGAGGTCCCTAAAGTGCCCTGTGTTTAAGTTTTGTTGGTTCTGTATATATAAGACTTGATTTGATCTTGTTGGCTGTACTTAAGATGCTATGTGTATGGGTATAATGTATGAATGACTATTGAATGCGTATATAAAGTTTTACATATTCCGTTTCATATAAGTCAGTACAGCTCATTGGACAGTTTTAATTATGTATTTGCTTCCGCTAGCCCCTCAACTTTGCTAATCAATTCTGAGGCATTCGGTAATCCAAGGATTACTGACTGGTTACGATGCTAAACCTATAGAGGCGGGTTTGGGTCGTGACAGAGTGGTATCAGAGCACGAGTTATACCACACACACGTGTCCATATGAGCTATAGGATGCCCTAGAAATGAAATAGGGACATTGCATTATCATGTGTAAGTATGTGAACTATTATGAACACATCCTTATTAAAAATGAATGGAAATGAAACCTTTGAGCATGATCAAAGAAGTTAAGTGAAATAACATGTAATGTTAATTTCAATATCGAATGTGGAATCTAAGTGAACATGAACGTGTGAAAGTAAAGGATCATGTGACCGTATCTGAATTGAAATGAAAGCATAAACACGTTTGATATGAAAAAAAAAATGAAACCAATGAGGACTTTCCCTAAGTTAATGGTTACCCTATTTATGTATAGATCAATGGAAAGGACAAGGAATGTAGATGAATCCAAATCTTTTGATGCTAGAATTAACAGGCTAGAAAGAGTGGTTGAAGCCTTAACCGAATCCTTGAGACAACAACAACAAAGGCAAATATACGTACCTGAACCCGCCGATTATGATCTGATAACACTGATACAGAAATACAATAAACTGAAGCCACCAGAATTTCTTGGGGGTATTGAACCGTTAAAAGCTGAGGCTTGGGTCTTAGAAATTGAGAAAATATTTGAGGTATTTCCGTGTACTGAGGCGCATAAGGTTTTGTTGGCAACATTCACACTTAAAGAAGAAGCTAGAAGATGGTGGATGTTAGTACGAAATGATAATGAGGGTATGACATGGGATAGATTTAAAGAAATTTTCTTTGAAAAATATTTTCCCCAATGCATCCGAGATAGGAAAGTATCTGAATTTGAACAACTAAAACAAGGTGATATGACTGTGGCAGAATATGAAGCAAAATTTACTGAACTAGCCCAATATGCACCCCACATGAAAGATACTGACTACAAAAAAGCTAGAAAAATTGAAGGTGGACTTAACCTAGATGTGTATGACCAAATTGGCGTTTTAAAACTGTCAAAGTATGCAGATGTCCTTGATAGAGCATTAATGTCTGAGGCAAACATAGCAGCATTGAAAATATCAAAATCAACATCATCAACTGACTCAGAAAGAATGAAACAGAAGAAACAGAAAGTGGAAATGACCAGTAATTCAATGACCCCTGTGAATGAAAAATCTAGGGCAATAACTTTGAACAATGAAAGTCGGGGAAGCAATGTGAACAATGAGATACCTAACTGTAGAGAATGTGGGAAACAACATTGGGGCATTTGTCACCGCCTATCAGGAGCTTGTTTTAGATGTGGACAGAAAGGACACTTAGCTAAATCTTGCTCACGAGCTCGTCTGAACAACACCTACAGGCAAGGAAAGGTTTACATCCTAGTTCAAGCAGATGATCGGAGTACTAAAACAACTAACGCATGTATTACCTTAATTATGTGTAAAATGTGTGTATGAAAAGTGATTTGAGAAATCTGTATGACCATGACTTGAACTGAACCGTTATATATTGACTGACATCATTGAGTAATTAGACCCATGAACTCGAATTATATACGTGAACCGTTTGTGTGTGGAACTTCTGAAATTGAGAACCTATATTAGTTTGGAAGAATGAACTTTTACTTATGAAATTGTGAATGAATGTGTAAATGATCATTGATTCTAGACTCGTATCCGTACACATATGTCCTTGCTTGTACACTTTGAGACCTCTGCCTGATGTGAACTATATGTGTGACGCTTTAGACTCTTTTGTGTAACAACTACCTATGCTATGGAGAATGTTTGGACTTATATATATCTATACCTTTGCTTGGGATGTTGATTGATTCAAACTTGACACGCTCTTTGTATCTAGGCTAAGTGGACTTATGTCTTGTTGCCTTAACTGTCGTATTTGGAGAAACTGCTTTGTGTTCATCTGTACATTGAACTCATGAATCCGTATTGGGAATGTTATTAGATTTTGAACATGCACATATATGACTATACCTTTGCTCAGAATGATCGATATGTTATTTGTTTTGATAACTTGACCATTGGGATTATGACTCAGGGACTGTGTGACTAAGTAAAGACCCCATGTGATAACCTCTAAACTGTGAACTGTGATTGTTAAAAATTTGACAGGACTGTTTGACTCTACTAGTGAGCCTATACTTTGGCGACTGTAAGACCGATTTGAAACTTCTGCATAATACTCTGCTATTGTGTACCACCGAGAAACTTTATGTGGTACGCCGTTGTGTACCTTATGCCTACATGAAAGACTCATTTGGGAAATTGCTATATTGACTGTGATGCTTACCTCTTGATATGAACAACTGTATGCCTATGCACCCACATGTAAACTTATTTGGAGAATGCCACATTGTATATGACCTGAAACACTTTGATTAGAACTATTATGATACATGACTTTGATGTGACTTTGAGAATTGATGAACTTAGACTAATTGTGAAACTACTGACTATGCACCTAAGCGAATGAAGTATGAACTATAGAACCAAATGTGCTTCGTTTGGAAATGATGAGGATGGAACTTTTACCTGATCTAATTTGATAGAGCTATGGTTTGATGAGACCTTTGTTTACCTGAGAGAACTTCTGTTTGATGACTCACGCTTTGAACTTTTATTTGATATGACTGGGTAGAACTTTCATCTGATATGACCCGGTAGAACTTTCATTGATTTGATCTGAAGAGACCTTTGTTGAGAACTATTATCTGATTTGTTTACGTTATGGGGGCTTGTGAATTGCTTATGATTGAATGACAGGGCTGTGTTGCTAAGGGAACTAACCAAATAAGAATTTGAATTAATTTTGAACACTTACGAAGAATGTGAACCGTCAACAACAGACTATGTAATTATAAATAGCTTTTTACCACATGCTTATAACTGATTGGAAATACGCGAATGAGATTATGGAATTTGGTAACTTATGCTTGGAGAATATGAGAATACTGTATGTATGACATGTGATTAATTACCCGATATTACCGTTACTACCATGAACTTGTTTGACTAAGAGAATGACTGCTTTTGTGTTATTGCACTTCGAAACGGATGGGATTTGTTGACAACAGACTGGTTTGATTATAAACTCTGACTACTTGGAAGTATATGTAATCAGTATAACTACTTCTGTATTGACACATAGTACGATTGAATTTGTGGGAACTGAGGCTGATGAATAGTACATGAATGATTACTTCAGAAATTCGTTTACTGCTATGGGGTTAATGTACGAAATGGCCTTGTATTTTTGGTATACTTTGGATGACCTGGACTAACTGTAATGAATTACCGAATTGAAAACCAAATTGAATAAGGACAGGATGGATGACTCAGAAATGAATAAATCAAGTCTCTGTGACTTGACAATAGGAAATTACTTATGAAAGTGGAAACAGTATGAATCTATGACGTCCGATAAGTATTTGATATAAGTAATGTGAGTAATGACTTAGTAACGTTATGTTCAACCTTATTTCGTTTCTGTATGATGAAATAAGATTTGTTTTCTGAAATGCTATATGCTGTACAATGAATGATTATCCAATTTCTGATATGTATTCATGGCATCTTTAGCGTCATGTGATATGTGTTAGCTGTTACCCGGTATCGGAGGTTCCTTTATGGAACTTAATATGTCTGCACTCTGTTACCCGTATCGGAGGCTCCATCATGGGGCTCAGATTCTCTGTTACCCGGATTCGGAGGTTCCTTTATGGAACTGATTATTCATAACCATCACGTGTCTGCATCTGTTCTGTATCTGCTCTGTTAGTGCTAGTGAATGTACCACGTATGCTTAAGCAAGACTTGCGACATCTGTGCATGATTTGGATAAGAATATGAATATGAATATGTATCTGAATCCGTTCTTGACTAAAATCTGAATGTGTATAAGGCTCTATTTTGATGCGAACCCTAATCCCTGTATATGATTTATGATTCTGTTTCTGTATGAAGCTAAGGTTGAGATTGGGTTATGAGCATATTTATTAATATAGTTATGCTTCTGTTTTGTAAAGAGTTGAAGTTATATTTATGATATAAGATAACTTGAGTTTAGAGGACCAAACTTCTTAAGATGGGGAGACTGTAATAATCCCGATCCGCAATTAGCCACTAATCGGAAATTAAGGATGTTAATTAAGTAGATAAAATAAACTATGGGTTTATTATGTAATTTGCATGATCTTTGGCTTTCTATCTGTTACTTGTAGAAATATTTATCTAGAATTCCGCTTTAATATGAAAATTGAAAGCCTTATCGGCATCCGAAATTGGAATTGGTTACATGAATGTGTTATTTGGAATTTTTAGAACACTATGACAAATTTTGTTAAAAATTGATTTAGTCTGATTCGTTAAGTTGCGTTTGGCAAGCCTTATGTTTTAATTAATATATTTTAGCATCATAGCTATATATATGAGCCTTAAGCTCATTTTTGAGCTCAAGACCCTTCATCCCTTGAGTGGAAAAATCTGGTGAGACGTTTTAGAGAGAGATGGAGCACAATTCTAGAGAGAGGGAATGAGACATTCAAGGTAGAGTTGAAGATTTTGCTTGAGTTCATTGATATTGTGCAAGAGCTAGATTAATTCAAGACTCTAGGTATGAAATCAACCCCTAAATTATGAATCTAAGTCACCAACATGAAGATTATGAGCTTAAAGGTGTATATTGAGCTTAGAATGAAGATTTGAGTTACAATTCGTTCATGCATGCTTATGTAGGTGTTAAATTACCAAGTTAGCTATGAGTTACATCAATTGTGTTGAATTTGGAGGTTATAATGTACATGCATGTTAGAATTAGCATGTTAATCACTTGAATTCATGGAGTTGTCAAGATCATTGCATGTAATTTACTTATGTTTGTCAAGAAGATGGGGGATTTGATTATAATTCCACTTGCATGTATATATATATAGAGGTTTGTCATTTGAGTTTGATTTTGGGCATCTATGTTGTTGTCATGAGTTATTTGGCACATGCATGTATAATTCATCATGTTTTAAAGCTTAAATTCATGTTTTGAAAAGGATTTCCCTCATGCATGGAGCCTTTGAGCTCGATTTTGTTAAAACCATGGTGTTGGAGAAAAAGAGTTTTTGAAACATACATACATGGAAGTTTGAACTCAATTTTGGCTAAATCCATGAGTTTGGAGCTAAGGGTTTGTAAATGATCATATATTTGTGATTTAGAAAAGTTTTCCAAGTGTTTTGAACAAGCCATGCACGATTTTTCCATTCAAATTGCAATTGGAAGCTCAAGAACCCTGTTCTGGAAAACCTAGATTTTTGAAGGTCGCTCGAGCGGGGGATTTGCCGCTTAAGCGGACATTTCGTGCATCCAGTAGTTTTGCAGGCCATTACAGCCTGCTCGAGTGACCACTTGGACGCTCGAGCGAACCTTTTTTCATGTTGTTGATCTGCTCGAGCATGGGAGTTATAGCTCGAGCATAGATTATGACCAACCAGTACTTCTTTCAAGTTTGCAGGCCGCTCAAGTGAAGTGAGTCACGCTCGAGCGACCCCTCTCATATTTGCATGTCCGCTCAAGCGAGGAAGGCTACGCTCGAGTGGGGACCTTATTTTTTGAAAACTTACTAAGTGTTCCAATTCATGTTTTGGCATCCTCATTGCATCTTAGGCATTCCTAAGCCTTAATTAAGCCATAGTAATGAGGTTATGGATTAGAAACACACTAAGGAAAAAACGTACTAAGTTTGAGATTCAAGAGTGTGTTTTGAGCAATGTGTTAAGGAAGAACAAGAATCAATATAATGTAAGCTAAACCGTGTTGGCCATGTACATGTATAATGATAAGGTATGTTTGTGTTATGTACCTTTGTGGTTGTAGGTCAACGTCTGAAGATCGATTAACCGTTTGCGAGAACCACTGTGAGTAACGTTATTGTAAAGATACGTTCATATGAATTATGTTCCAAATGAATTATGATAAGTTACCATTCTGAAATAATATCTGTTTTCGTGAACGAAAGTTCCATGTTTTATGGCATCCATAGATAGTCCCAAGTCATGGGGGACGGCATGTTAATGCGGGTCCATGACATACATGTGATTACGAGATCTCGTTAGCCACTTTATTGTGGTCATATGTGTTTAATCGGTATCCGGAACCGATTACTCTAGTCGAAAGACGTTATGTGATATGTTCTATGGGATGTACCATTATTATGTTCTGATATAAGAATGTTTATGCTATGATCTGTTTTATGCTTATGATATGTTCGGATTTTGTTCACTAACCTCTTTACCTTAATGTTATTCACTGGGCCTTAGCTCACTGTGTGTATATATGTATAGGTGGGCAGTCTAGAGATCGAGCCTGAAGGCTTTTGTCTGGATCTGTGTTCTGTTGTCAGCCAACCATTATGCCTTCCGTGAAGGTCCCCGAAGTGCCCTGTGTTTAAGTTCTGTATATATAAGACTTGATTTGATCTTGTTGGCTGTACTTAAGATGCTATGTGTGTGGGTATAATGTATAAATGACTATTAAATGCGTATATAAAGTTTTACATATTCCGTTTCATATAAGTCAGCACAGCTCATTGGACAGTTTTAATTATGTATTTGCTTCCGCTAGCCCCTCAACTTTGCTAATCAGTTCTGAGGCCTTCGGTAATCCAAGGATTACTGGCGGGTTACGATGCTAAACCTATAGGGGCGGGTTTGGGTCGTGACACCTCATGAATAGTTTATAAGATATCCAAAGCCTCTTTTGCGACTTCACAATTGCAAATACGACTAAACTCTTCAGGTGTGACGGCGCAAAAGAGGGAACTGATAGCTTTACTATTCCAGCTCCTATTTTAGTAATTGATTATGTCCCACTTATCAATTGGTTTGGGAAAGGTTACTCCATCAACGATAATCGTCAGTTCGGTCCACCCATACATGGCAGATTGCCAATATAAAAGAGAGCGTTGTTCGGGGTAAATGTGATAGAATTAGATTACATCTCTAATGGGGTAAATGACATCAATCTCTCTGTTGTGGTGTTTAAGGCTAATATGGTTGGAAATCCCAAGGAATAGTGGGTTGACACTGGAGCAACTCGTCACATTTGTACCAGACATCCGGAAGAATTTAGTTTATGGCTCTTTGTTAAGTAAAAATGGTTTTAGACTTGTATTTGAGTCTGATAAATTTGTATTATCAACAAGTGATATCTATGTTGGTAAGGGATACATGAGTGATGGTCTCTTCAAGTTGAATGTAATAACGGTTGTACCAAAACTTGTTATTAATAAGAATAACACATCTTTTGCTTATATTCTTGAGTCGAATTTATGGCATAGTAGATTAGGACATGTAAATTTTAATACTTTGCGTAGATTAATTGGTTTGGATTATATACCAAAGTTTGAAATTGATCCTAATCACAAATATGAGATTTGTGTAGAAGCAAAACTAACTAAGACTCCATTTAAATCGGTTGAAAGAAAAACCAAACATCTAGAATTAATTCATATTGATGTATGTGATCTTAAATTTGTTCAAACTAGAGGAGGAAAAAAGTATTTCATAACATTTCTCGATGATTGCACAAGATATTGTTATGTATACTTACTTAGAAGTAAAGATGAAGTCTTGGAAATGTTTAAACTCTACAAAACTAAAATTGAAAATCAACTTGGAAAAACCATTAAAATGGTTAGATGTGATAGGGGTGGTGAATATGATGCACCATTAAATGAAAGTTGTGCACAACATGGCATTATTCACCAAACTACAGCACCTTATTCTCCATAACAAAATGAAATTGTTGAAAGGAAGAATAGAACCCTTAAAGAAATGATGAATGCCATGTTACTAAGTTCAGGCTTACCGTAGAACTTGTGAGGGAAAGCAATATTGTCTATTAATTGTATTCTTAACAGAATACCCATAAGAAAACCAACAGCACTCCTTATGAATTATGGAAATGTCGACTGCCTTCCTACAAATACTTAAGAGTGTGGGGGTGTTTGGCAAAGGTAGAAGTTCCTGTTCCTAAAAAGACTAATATAGGACCAAAAACAGTGGATTATGTGTTTATTGGTTATGCTCAGAATAGTAGTGCATATCGATTTCTGACTTATAAATTAGAAATACCTGATATAAATATGAACACTATTATAGAGTCAAGGAATGCTGTGTTTTTTGAACATGTCTTTCCTTACAAGAAAAGGCAGGAATTAAGTTCATAGAAAAAAACTTATGATTGTATACAAAGTCAAGAGACTAATGACAATCAAACACACAAGAGACTAGTAATGGCCTCAACCAACAAGATTTAACTGATGATGAACTAAGATGAAGTAAGAGAGCAAGAACATTAAAATCTTTTGGTCCAGATTTTCTGACATACCTGTTAGAAAATGAACCTTAAAGCTTTAAGGAAGCAATGACAGGTCCTGAAGCACCTTTGTGGAAAGAGGCTGTTAATAACGAAATTGAATCCATTATGCAAAATCGTACTTGGGAATTGGTGGATCTTCCAACTGGTTCTAAACCTCTTGGATATACGTGGATATTCAAGAGAAAAATGAAAGCAGATAGTTCAATAGACAAGTATAAAGCAAGACTTGTGGTAAAAAGTTACAGACAAAAGGAAGGTTTGGACTATTTTGACACATATTCCCCTGTGACAAGAATAACATCCATCTTGCAGCGTTGTGTAATTAAAAATACATCAAATGGATATTAAGACAGCTTTCTTAATCGGTGATCTAAATGAAGAGATCTATATGGAACAACCCGAAGGGGTTGTAGTGCCAGGGCAAGAAAAGAAAGTTCGTCGACTTATAAAATGTCTTTATGGATTAAAACAAGCGCCTAAACAATGGCATGAAAAATTTGATCAAGCAATGCTTACTAATGAGTTTAAGATAAACGAATGTGACAAGTGCGTCTACGTTCAAAACACTGACTAAGGATCTGTCATAGTTTGTTTTTATGTGGATGACATGCTTATCATTGGAAGCAGTCAAAATATGATCAAATCAACCAAGAAAATGCTGAACAAAATATTTGATATGAAAGATATGGGGGTTGCAGATGTAATATTAGGAATGAAAATTACTAAAACATTATCTCAATCACATTATATTGAGAAAATTCTTGATAAATTTATCAAGGATGATATGAATGTAGCTAGAACACCTGTAAACATCAGTCTTTATTTATCGAAAAATAAAGGAGATGCGGTGTCTCAGTTAAAATACTGCCAGATCATTGGAAGCCTAATATACCTAATGAATTGTACTCGTCCTAACATAGCTTATGCAGTCAGTAAATTGAGTAGGTACACTAGTAATCCCAGAGAAGACCATTGGAAAGCGATCATTCGAGTTCTTAGATATCTAAGATTTACCCGTGATCATGGTTTGAGCTTTACTCGATATCCAGCAGTACTCGAAGGTTATTGTGATGCCAATTGGATATCGGATACTAAAGATTCAAAATCCACTAGTAGATATGCATTTACTTTGGGAGGCACCGCTGTTTCTTGGAAATCCATGAAACAAACATGCATCACATGATCCACAATGGAATCTGAGTTCATTACTTTAGACAAAGCATGAGAAGAAGTAGAATGGCTTCATCACTTCTTAGAAGACATTCCAATTTGGCCAAAACCTGTGCCAGCTATTTGCATTCATTGTGATAGTCAATCTGCAATAGGTATGGCACGTAATCATATGTATAATGGTAAGTCACGACATATTCGTCATCGACATAATGCCGTAAGGAAATTGCTCTTAAATGGAATAATCTCAATAGATTATATAAAATCTAAAGAGAATATTGCGGATCCGTTAACAAAAGGTTTGACAAAAGTGCAAGTGTATAGTTCATCGAAGGGGATGAGATTAAAGTCTATTACATAAGATTCATCATAATGGTAACCCTACTTATATGACTGGAGATCCCAAGAACTAAGTTCAAAGGGACAATTAAGTTATGTATGGCTTACCAGAAATCACCAAGGGATTAAAATTCCCTACCCATTCCTATGGTGAGTGATATCTGCAACATGTGTTGTATGCAGGGGTCTAAGGATAAGCTTTGCTTTTAATGATTTTAGGCATAAAAATCAAGACGAGTATATGAGATACTCACAATAAGAATCGCCTATATGAGTGTCGAACTGGGGCTGGTTCTATGAGAATAAAGAGGCTAAATTCTCTAGAAACACTCATGAACAACCAAGAGCGTTCAAGGCCAAAATGAACACAACCGTGAGAACCACGATGTGTCAGAAGATATTTTGTGTGAAATCTATTGTCTTGGCTTACAAAAACGGCTGAACAATTCAAGGCATCACGTCCATTGGTTAGCTAGTAAGTTCGATATGTTATCACTAGAGAAGGTTCAAGGCCGAAAGCTACCTATCCTGATGTAAGATATTTTCGATTTATACTCTTTCGACAAATTTTGCATATTGTTGCATTTCCGCTGTCATCAAATTTCATTCATGTTGGGGATTGTTAGAAATGGTTTTGAAAAAATATGGAAAAAATAGAATTTTTTCTAAACTTTGGTCTAATTTTTAGGTGGGACCCGTGCGCCAAAGTTGGCGGGTCTAAGTAATAACGCGTTCTATGCCGCATTGTGATTCACGTGGCATATTTGATTACTCAAAATCATTATCGGGTGAATGGGAAATTGAAGTCAAATTGAGTTCTATGGAAATGGAGTTTTTGGTGAAAATTCCTTAAGGTTTGAATAATAGCTTGTCCCACATTGATTTGGTGGGAAACTTTAAGTGGGTTTATAAGGCTTGGAGTTAGAACTTGGGGTAGGCCCCAAGGGGGACCCAAATTTTGTAGAGATAGAGGTTATGGGCAAAGTGGGTTAGACCCATTGGACCCAAAATAAACACGCGCGCCGTTCGTTCGCTCGGTCGGGCGGGCTGGGCTGGGCTGGGCGCGGGTGTGTGGTGTGTTAGGCTTGTCCGACCCAATACTTATCTTTTTGGGCAAAAAACATTTGAATTTTATTTTCTAAAATTAAATTCTAATTTTTTGGAATTTGAATTTCGAAAATTAATTTCAAAATGGGCTCCATTTTTTTCCCCTACCCGGACAGATTCAAATCTGTGCAAATACGGTTTTTATCTGTTCAAAATTTGAACCCAACAGATTTATATTTGTTCATTCAAACTGAATAGGTATCATACCTGTTCAAACAGGTTTTGCACCTGTTTAATTCAAACCTTATAGCCATGAAATTTCCTATATAAAGGCAGTCCCTCATTTGGATATTCGTTCCAATTTTCGTTCTTGTCTGCTGCAATTCATCTCTGTATTTTGCTGCTTTAATTCCATTAATTTTTTATGAGAAAGAGTGTATGCACTAAGTCTGTTCGTCGTGCGAATATATTGTAGTGCTGCATTGATTCGTTGTTGATCATTTTATCCTGGGAGATAGACGTTCACATTCTAAAAGCACGATGGACAAGACGAATCTATCTTAAGGATACAGTGTCAAACACTGGATTTGATCAGAATATTGTTTAAGAAATTAATCAAGTAAGTTATTAATTTATTTTATGATTTATTTATTTATATCAGATTTTGATTTTGTTTTTGTAACAAAATAAAATCTGTTTTTATTTATTTATTTTAATTTCTAGTTTGATTTTTTGTAATCAAATAAACTCTCTTTTTTCCTATATTTCTTTTGTATTCCATTTATTATTTAGTACAAAAGCAAAATTTATTTCACTGAGTACAGTGAAGATTGTCGGAAGGAAAAAAGGAAGACGACAATTTTAAGCACTAAAACTTATGTTTTCAATTCTAGATATCATTATCAAAATCTAAATTTTCATTATACAAATCTTTCATAACACTATAAAATGAGGATAGAATTTGACTGAGGAATAAAGACTCAATGGATTGAGAGGGTTTGAGAATTGAAGTAAGCTAATAATGGCTCTGTTTGGGAAGTGAATTTTTGATTTTTTTTAGGTTAAAATTTATAAAAAGATAAAATAGGTTAAAATAATTAATAAGACAAAAATGTTATATCAAATCCATAACCATTTTATTTTTTCTCACAAACATCACATTGAACTACAAAAAAAACTAACAATCTTCCTAAACATAAAAATTTCAGCCTACTAAAATAACCAAAAATTAAAATAACTTACTAAAATAGCCAACTTCCCAAATGAGGCCAAAATGTTCACGATTTTAGAAGCAATTATTGCATATCCCAAAAGATATTTTTTGGTAGGTTGATTTTTTTTTTCAAGTTTAAATTTAAATTTGAGAAAATTTAAGAAGTGCGCAAGATTTACCACATATCCCAGTTTAATAATCTGAATTATTTATTTTGTAGAATCTCTTATATATATTATTTATGAAAAAAAAAAGTTATTCTGATAATCACATAACCTTTTTATTTTATGAAGTTTGTCTAAAAAAATGGATGGCTAATGTTATTTTTTTAAATAAATCATTCATTTATTGAAAATAAATCATAATAAAATAAAAAATAATAATTATCAAATTAATTAAATTAATTGAATTTTTAATGAATAATATATCCAAAGAGCGGACACAGATTTTCAAATACAATGTATTGTTTTTCTGAACTGAAATACAATTTGCATGAGTCTTCGGTTTCACATACTCCTCAAGCCAAAGACTTTTTTTGATTAGAAAGTAATCAACTTTTCTACAATAAACACTCGGAAAAAAATTCAGTGTGATTGTCACTAATAACTCTTTAAGTAATCATTGGTCAACTAAGTCCGTCTCTCCCCCACTAACAAAAGGGGAAAGTACCTTCCTAAAAAGTTTTTTAGTCAAACCTCCTTCGTACTAAAATTTTAATGCATTTATGATAAACATAATTTTTTTTTTAAAAAAAAATTCAATAAATATTATTATTATCAAAATATTAAATTTTAAAATAAGATAATTTATAATTTAGATGTCAATTTTTAATAAAATTAATATTTTTAAAATCATCTCATCAAGATCTATTAAATAAGATCTATATTGACTATGAAATTCTTTAAAAAAAATTATTATCATCAAAATTAATGTAAATAGTAACATGCTATTCTATTTGACAGTAATATATTACTTTGTCTCATAATAATATGTTACTCTGACAATATTGTCTAAAAAAAAAGAATATTTATTTTGTCCTTATTCAATTATGCGTCTTCCTTAGGAGGTTTATGAAGCAAAATAAATTTGGCTGTCCTTTAGTCAAACAAGGGTCCAATTGAAGGATTTTGGCTAAATTTTTCGAAAGAAAAAAAACAAAAAAACAAAGGGGGAAGTCTACTAATACAGACTTATCTATCCAAAATTTTTTGAGTGTAATTATGTAGTGAAGATGAATTGTGTGTAGTGTGGGGTTTATGTTAAATCTATGTGAGTTGTGGTAGAGATTAATTTTTAGATAATTTCTAAATTGATAAGGATAGATTTGTAGTATTACTTGTAACAATGGTAACGTTGGTTGAAAAATCAAGAAATCTCATAATAGATTTATCCATTCAGACTTATCTACACTTACCTCATACTCTCTAAATAAAAATTATGACTGGTTCTGCTCATTAATTGATTTGAACGGATTATTACTAATTGAACAATATGAACTAAAATAAAAATAAAAATAAAAAAATTAAATACAAAATAAATGAAATTAATAATTTAAAAGATAAAATGAAAAAAATAACAATAATTTAAAAAATAAAATAAATTAACCCTTCTTATAAATATCTTCCATAGTCAAAAAAAAAAAAAAAAATAGATTGGAAAACTCATCTTAAGTAATCCATGCCTGAAGTCATAGAATCTATCATGGCTCACCAAAACTTTAGTAATTGTAACATTATGAATTTTTCGAAGTGGGATTTAACACCACAACGGTGTGACTTTTATCTGGTAGGTTTGTTCCGTGTTTTATTTATTTATTTATTTTTTTAATTACTTGTAAATGAAACCACAGTTCTCCTCATATTGAATAGATTACAAGTAGAGGAGGCTTGACTTTATTCACGGCAAAAAGAGTACGCAATTTTCTCAACATTGCAGATGGTGACGATACAATAAAAATCGAATAAATTGGGGTGGCTGCTGTGCGGGGTACACAGCAGCTACTGTTGTGCAGTTATTTGGGTCCTTTTTGGGGTTCATTTTGATAATCCGAACCGTTCACATTTTATAATATATCAAGTAGAACATACCTGTAAAAAATCAAATTAATCGGATATCGTTTACCGATTCATCCACTCACATTTGTATCTATAAAAATAAATAATAATTGTAATTTAATGTATTAAAATAAATACAAATGTGAGTGATGAATGGGTAAACGATATCCGATTAACTTGATTTTTTACAGGTATATTCTACTTGATGTATTCTAAAATGTGAACGGTTCGGATTATCAAAATGAGCCCCGAAAAGGACCCAAATAGCTGCACAGCAGTGGCTGCTGTGCACCCCCGCACAGCAGCCACACCAGCTCCATAATTTAGATGTAAGGTTGATATTATTAAAAAAAATAAGAGTTAAATTAATTTTCAGTGACAATTTATGGAATAAAATATATTTTTTTTAGTTTGGGCTTTTTTCATATTGGGATCTCAACATGACAGAACTTGAGGGGTTTGTAGGGTCCAATACGGGTCTCGTTTCGATAATCTGAATAGTTTATTTTATAAAGTCCACAATGTATATTATCCATGAAAAAAATTACTTTGATCCGACTATCATAATTTTTTCATTTTATTGCACGTCTTCAAAAAAATGAACGACAAATATATATTTAAAATAGACCATCCATTTTTTTAAAGAAAAATATTGATAATTAAAATCATAAACTTTTTTTAGCTTTTTGAAAATATTTTTGCTGCACCTCGCTGATATGTAATTCTCCCTATTTTGTTTTGTATATAAACAAAATCACTAAAAGAAAAAGCACTTTTGGGGACTAAAACTGCATTTTTCGTCGCTGAAAGTAGTAGAATTGGCGACTAAAATGGAATTAGTCGCCAAAATTGATCATTTTTGCCGGCTAAAAGAGTTTAGTCGCCAAATATAAGGGTTTTAGCAACTAAAAGGCAGATTAGTCGCCGAATGTAGGGGTTTTAGCGACTAGAGGTTGTTTAGTAGCCAAAAGTCACGGTTTTTGGCGACTAAATGGCAGTTTGGTCGCCGATTATAGGTGTTTTGCCGACTAAAAACAGTTTAGTCACTGAAAGTAAAGCATTTTGGCTACAAAAAAAAAAAAAAAAATAGTAGCTAAAAACATTCAATTACCGACTAAAAGTCAGTTTCGTAGCCAAAAGGGGACGTTTTTGGCGACAAAAAACAGGTTTAGTCGCCAAAACTGCTTATTTTTAGGCGGAACTTAATTTTTAAGCGACTAAATAATAATTAATAGCCGAAAATCATGGAATTGGCGACTAAAAATTTAATTTAGTCACCAAAAGTGGCCTAACTTTTTTTTAGTAAATAATTTATTTTTTACATAAATTATATTGAATTAAAATAATTATATTTATATATATTATTTTGTATTAATACCCATCAATATACTATATAAATAATATATATTGCATATATATTCATGTGATGTTGTAGTGGCATAGTGGAAGGAGTGTGTTGCAAAAAGGTTTGGAATGTGGGACGGTTGGTGTTCGAAACTTAGAAAATGCAAAAAAAGTGGGTTTTTTTTATTTTTTTATTTCGACAGAAACACTTTTGGCGACTAAACGGTTTAGTCGGCGATTGAGTGAGTATTGGCGACTAAATTATTAGTCGGTAAATGTATGATTTTCAAAAGTGTAAAACACTATTGGCGACTAACACTTTGGTCGCTAAAGACCTGTATTTTGGCGACTAAAAAGTTTTAGTCGCCAATACCTATGCCGACCACGTATATGCGACAAATGTGGCGACTAAAAACAGACTTTTGACGACTAAAATTTTAGTCGCCAAAAGTGCTTTTTCTTGTAGTGAATTCATCCACGTAAATATTTCAAATTTTTTATATGGTTTAAATTCATTTTATATGAGTTTTATAATACACGAGCAAAAAACCTACACCAAAATATAGAAAATAAAGAACATGCAAATTACCTTAAAATTTTAGAAAATAATAAATATGTGAATTAAACTAGGATCTAGAAAATCATGAATATGTATTACAAAAGTAGCAACTAATTAGCATGTCCATTATAACTAAAACTTAAACACTCATGATCATACACATTATATTATGAAATTATAACATAACAAGATATACAAAGCATGGTAAGAAATTATCAATCATCCTCATGACATAAAATTATACTAAAACAATCAATATGTAAATTTTACTTAGAGATCTAAACGTATTCTAATACCATTACATATATTAATTGACATATGAAACAGTGGCAAATTAAATTGAATGTCTAAGAAAAAATCATGTACACAATGGGCTACAATTGGCTAGGAAAGCAAACATCATCATGCCTATTTATTAAATCATGAATTCTATATAAGACAAATTGCCTACTATAAAATTATCAACTATTTTAAAATACTCCAACAGTAGCCTAAAATAGATCAACCAAATTGAATTGGTAAGCAATTTACAGTGAACATCTTGGAAGAAGAAAAAAAAAATAAAAAATAATAATAATAATAAAATGGACTCTTATTTTTCGGAAACACAAGCAATAAGCAACTACAAGAAAATCTGTTATATGACACGGAGGCTTTTGCGACGGGGCACCTGCTGTCGCAAAAAATGAGTTTTTGCGACGCAGTGTAGTTGTCGTCGCCAAAAAAGTATTTTTGCGACAGCGTTTATCTACCGTCGACGGAAATGGCCTTTTGCGACGGGGTTTACCTCCGTCACTAATAAATTTCACTGAAAAATGCAGGAGCATTTGCGACGCACGTATACCGTCACAAAAAGTATTATTTAGCGACGATAAAGAGTTGTGGTCGCAAATGGTGGACCATTTGTGACGGCATAAGCCCGTCGCAAAAAAAAATTTTGTAAAACGACGTCATTTTAATTTGTTAATCAAGTATCATTTGCGACGGTGCTATATATTCCGTCGCAAAAAAAAAAATTCACATCCCGCTCATTTCTCCCATTCACGGGGATTTCTTCCATTTGCGGTCATCCTAAAATCCCCAAAATCCCAATCCCTAAACTCACCAAACCAAAACCCCCAAATCAAAATCCCTAAATTCACCAAACCAAAACCCCCAAAATCCGAATCCCAGAATCCCCAAAATCCTGAAATGAAAATCATTCAGTGCCGGGGTGAAGGAGGGTGAATGACGGCATTCGCAGATTGACGAGGGTGAACGACGGCCTTCGCCGGAGTGACGAGGCAACGACTGTGAACGACGACTGTGAACGACGAGTGACGAGGCAAGAACGAGGGTGAACGACTGCGAACGACGAGTGACGAGGCAAGACTGTGAACGACTGTGAATGAGTGACGAGGCACCTTCAATCCTTTCCATTCTTCAATTTGATTCCCACTTTAAGGTTGGGAAGTTTATAATATCAATTGATATATCCATATTCTTCAGAGATTGATATGTAGTTATCTGTGTATTTTTTAGACATTGATATATTTTATTATGATTTTAATTTTTGAATCTGGATTTCTCCCCAAACGATATCTATATTTTGTGATATATTAATATCATCTAGGTTGTTTATATCCTCTATTGATGTTATGTTTCATCTTTGCACTTTCCAATTGCCACCCACGGTCCTGTACTGAATCTAACATTTTTCTAGACATTGATCTGGGTCTTCGTCAATTGTCTTTGCACCATCATCCACCTATATGTTGAACTTTCTTTGTTTCTTTGCTTTTTGATGTAGACTTCCAACAACTCTCTTTATTCTTTTGTTTTTTAACCATGTTTGCCTAAAGATATTCCTTCCTCTGTCTCTGCACCCCCCATTAGAAAAGTCCTTTGAAGAGAATGGGTTGGTATATACTATATACTGTGTTTTCTAACCCTTTACCTTAACACCCTACTTGCATATGTGGTACAGTTTTTGCATCTCTATGCTCCGTATTTTTTGAAAAATTAATTAAATTTTATTAAAGTATTACATGATATTATTTACATATTATTTCAAAATATGAAAAATTATAATATAATTCAAATGGGTTATTTTTTATTTTTTAGTTATTTAACATAGGTGAGCTAGTATGCATGTTAGACTCATAAATTTTTTTGTTACGCAATTAGTCTAGAGCATTACGTAAACAAATGTCACTCTCGCATTGTGCTATGAGATTATTAAATAAGTAATATTTCTTTAGAATATGTTTGAATCATAAATTTAGATAAAGGAAATAGTAAACAAATATAAATTAAATATTTTACCATTTTCTCTTATTCACATTTTTATCTAAATTTATGATCAAACACAACATTAATGACCTTGATATTATATGCCCTTTTGTAAGTTATTTATTTATTATCAAAAGCGACATTTTTGTAAAGGAAGAGGGTGAGGTGAGGGATCAAGTTGAGGGAACTGCCCCATTCCGGACCCATCTCAGTGATATGGGGTTGTGATTGTGAGCTCATTTTGGACTTATCTCGTTAATTTAAATTGTATATTTTGTAAAATTTATGAAATAGATCACTCATAAAAAAAATAAATAAAAATTGAATACTAATAGTTACTTGGACCATTCATAATCTTTGCACTTGCATTTCCAGAAACAAACTCCTAAACTCATTTGTAGTTGTTCCTCCTTTTCTTGTTTTTCATTTTCTGTTGAAAGTGGAATATTGTTTTGCAATAAAAACTAAAGATTTTTTTTTTTTTTTTTTTTTTTTTTTTTTTTTTTTTTTTTTTTTTTTTTACCTTAGTTTCTCTAGGTTCATGGTTTATCTGGTTGTTTCTTTGTATTGTTTATTTTATTTGACTTCTTTGGTTTTATTTTTCTGCTCATAGTGCTGTTTAAAATGCAGGTAGTTTCTACTCTAAGAGTCAACCCGGAATTCAGTTTGTTATTCTTTAGTAATGATGCTCAGGTAACCTTGATGCTATTATATATTAATCTTTGTCTGACCAGTAAAGGTGCCATGACAATGATGCACTTCTTTAGTAGTGTTTAGGAGATTGCTAAATCCACAACCGTTATGGCTGCATCCAGATTCCACAGCCTCCTTTCTCATGTGGGGTCCACCTATGTGAGAGGGAACAATGTGGGTAAAGCCTAAAAGTTATGATTTTAGCAGTGGCATTGTTTTGTATTTTATCTGTTTGCATCTTGTCTTATCATGACTAGATCAAAGTCTGGATATAGTTTTAGCTCAATCAACTTATTGCAATAATGCGGTGATAAATTCTGGTTATTAATATGTGTCATGCACACTGGTAGACCATATGGTGATAATATTTGTTCCTGAATTTCATCATTAATGTTCAAGCCTTAATTAGGATTGAACCTGTTTGCTGCCTAAGGCTTTTTGGTTTGAAAAATGAAGCTGCAGAAATTATTCACAGGCCTGCCAAAATATAAATGAAATACAAATATGTTATCGACCAAGTGGCAAGACTAGTAGATGGTTCCTTCGCATGATGATGAGCATATTTAAACCTAATTGTGTTAAAGATGTTCAAATTGATCCCTGGATAAAGCTAATCAAAAAAAAAAAAAAAATTGATGCTGGATAAAAACCATATTCAGAATACCTTCCGCAAATTTTCCTCTAGTAAATTGAAGTGGTTGTCCTCAAGTTTTGCACTTAATAAAATGATATTCTATGATGTGACCAAACAGTGCCTCCTATATTCTATGTTTTTTAGTTTCCAAAGAGTAGGGACAACTGTTCAAAAGTAAACATTATGAACCACTTATATATTGGATGTTTCATTCATCAATTAGTTATTTAATAACTTAGATGACTTTTTAATTTTTGGATAAGCAAAGGAAGAATCCATTAAAGAAGCCAAAGGGGGCCACAACCTCTGTACACTAGATGTGTGCAATGTCAAGATAAAAAGCTATCAACAAGATCTCTTTAACATCTTTAGATGACTTTTAAACTTAACAAGTTATGAAGACTATCCGTTTTACTTTGGAGTTCCAGTAGTAAAATACACATACTTTTTGGTGTTTCTGAAAAGATAAGTTTTAGATGTCCAATGCTGTTCAACTGTAAAAAGACATCGGCACATTTCAGTTTTATCACCCAATACTTGGGCTTCTCATATGAGATGCTTTTTTCTTTTCTAGCTAAATCTCTCAATCACTGGAGGAAGCTGTTTTTTGGATGCTGTTGTTAATAATTCCCAAGTTGTAGAAGTGATTCAGCCACCATCAGGTTTACAATGCTCGCAGTC
Organism: Camellia sinensis; assembly: GCF_055761805.1. Taxonomy (NCBI): domain Eukaryota; kingdom Viridiplantae; phylum Streptophyta; class Magnoliopsida; order Ericales; family Theaceae; genus Camellia; species Camellia sinensis. The sequence continues at coordinate 46,021,561 of NC_138962.1, read as the reverse complement.
AGTACTGGCTCCTAAAGGGTTGGGAACTGCACTTGTTACTTTTTATGACATTGGACTTTCACCTCCACATGCTACTGCTTCTGTGGTAATCTTTCCCATTTTTTATGTTTTCTTTGCGTGATTTGTCCACGCATTAGAATCTGTCAAAAATTTCCTTTTAGTTTTGCTTCTTACATGATTACAGATTTCCAATTCTAATTTCTATTGCTTGTATTGAAGATAGAAAATAAGGACGTTAAGATATAAAATTTCCTTTTAGTTTTGCTTCTTACTTAAATGAGAAATGCAGAACATATGAATTAATTTGCAGATTTTATGTTGGATGTTATAGTTTTTGAAGTTTCTCAAGTTGCTTGAGTTTAGGGAGTGAATGTTTGACTTACATTTTAGTTTGAAACCCTAATGCTACATGCCTTAAGGAAAAATTTTACTCAAGTTTCTTGCTTCCCTTGGCAGGGGGTACTCGGGGGTTTTCTATTTTTTTATGTTTTGGAGGTGGAGGAAAAGTTCCCTGCCTCACTGTTGTTCCAAAGGCAAGTTGAGTATTCACTTCTGTTGAAGAACTAGTAGGAGGAATATAATCTTTTATCCCCTTCCCTCCCCCTATATATATATACTCTTTTTATGTTTGGTGAAGATGAAAGGGGGAGAAGTTAAGATCCTTCATCTTACTAAAATGCTGCTTGGATTTTTTTGAACCAAGTGTTGGGGGATACCTGTAATAACTCTGGCAACAAGTCCCCAATGAATAATTCAACCAGTACTCTTATTTACTACCACCCTTATCACTTTTTCAGTCTAGAAAGACCATGATTAATCACCTTATATAAATAAATCTAGAACTGAAGCACTTGCACAATAGAATTGAAATGCAAGCATTTTATATGAAAACAGAATGGGGCAATTGAATTAACATAGAAAAGCTTTATAACCCATTATTATATTTATCAATGCATTTGAGGATAGCATTTGGCCCAATAGCGCATGCCCTTGGTTGTTTCCTCACTAATCGGGATTCGAAGCCCACCAACCCCCTCTTCCCTTACGATAATTAATATGTGATATTATGTCTTGTAATTATATTTTTACCCTTACATCTCATTATGACTCTTACATTTGTTGTAATTATATTTTTTTCTAGGGCATATTTGTTTTGTAGGTGAGATGTATATCTCCTAGTAAGTTTGCCTGAAGCAAATTAATAGTGGGAAACAGATATAAGGGAAGTACAGATGATGGATAAGAGTTGGATTGATTTTCCAAATAGGATGTCGAGGGAATACATTAATGGGATTGATCAATTCCTTGTGTTTGCCTACACCAATAAGGTTGAAGGTTCGATGATTAGTTGTCCGTGTAGAAAATGTGAGAATCGATGCCATCTTGTGCGAGAGGGTATACGGAAGCATCTGATTTTGAATGGTTTTTTTAAAAAGTACAAACATTGGATTAATCATGGGGAATCTTACGTATCTCTGCATGCTAATCGAGGGAATGAAACATTGGCTAATTTAGACATTGGCGACGATATGGTTGGAATGATACAAGGGGCTGTGGGAAATCCACATGCCGGTACAAGTGTTGACGGTAATGAAGCACAGAGCACTGATCCCTATGCATCTGAACCCCCAGCTCGGTCCAAATGCAGAGACTGCAAACTATTTCAAACTTCTTCAAGATGCACAAAGTGAATTCTACCCGGGTTGTCAGAAGTTCACATCTTTGTCATTTATTGTTCGGCTTCTACATTTGAAGGTGCTTAATCAGTGGACAAACAAGTCTGTTGACATGTTGCTTGAGTTATTGAATGAGGCATTCCCGTTGGGTGTGAAACTCCCGGACTCATATTATAAAGCTCAAAAGGTCACAATAGATTTGGGCTTCACATATGAGACATGGGATGCATGTCCCAACAGTTGCATGTTGTTTCGAAACGAGGACGCCAATCTTGATAAATGTGTCATATGCAACAGTTCAAGATGGAAATCAAATGGTGATGGTGGTTCAAATGGTCCTCACAATGGTGGCAAACAAATAGCTGCAAAACAAATGAGGTATTTTCCTTTAAAGCCAAGGTTGCAGAGGCTGTTTATGTCATCCAAGACGGCTAAGTTAATGAGATGGCATGCAGAGGAACGAACTAATGACGGTGTCTTTAGGCATCCTGCTGACTCCCTTGCATGGAAAGATTTTGATCGTCGGAATATTGCTTTAGTAATGATTGCCGAAGTGTAAGGCTTGGCTTAGCATCTGATGGTTTTAACCCATTCAGGACGATGAACATAGTTCATAGCACTTGGCCTGTTGTACTCATTCCATACAACTTGCCGCCATGGATGTGCATGAAACAACCATTTCTAATTTTATTTGTGCTTATTGACGGCCCGAAAGGACCTGGTGACAAGATTAATGTGTATATGCAACCGTTGATTGAGGAGTTGAAAGAACTATGGAATGACGGTGTCTCCACATTTGATGCATCAACAAATCAAATGTTTCAAATGCGCGCAGCTTTACTGTGGACAATTAGTGATTTTCCTGCATATGCAAACTTGTCAGGATGGAGTACTAAAGGCGAATATGCATGTCCTTGTTGCAATAGAGAAGCTACATCGTGTTGGTTGAAGCATAGTAGGAAACAATCATACTTGGGTCATCGCAGATTTTTACCTAATGGCCATAAATTTCAAAAGGATAAAGTATCATTTGATGGTAGTCGGGAAGTCAGATTCAAACCAAAATTGTTGTCTGGAACTGAGATGTTGCTACAATTAGTATCTGAGGGTATTTTAACCCAATACAAGAGGGATGACCTTAAGAAGAGGCATAGGAGACAAGTAGAGAAGGGGAAAGCTGGACATCGCACCCATAGCTGGAAGAAAAAGAGTATCTTCTATGAACTGCCATATTGGGAGCACAATCTAATTAGACACAACCTCGATGTGATGCATAGAGAGAAGAATGTTTGTGATAATGTGTTGTGGACAATATTAGGGGTTGCAGGAAAATCGAAGGATGGTGTTAATGCTCGGCGTGATTTACAAGAAATGAATATTAGAAAACCCCTACATTTGTAGTTAAGAGGGTCGAATATAGCTTATTTACCACCGGCACAATTCACGATGACCAAGGATGAGAAAGATTTGTTCTTGAAAGTATTGAAGGAAGTTAGAGTTCCCGACGGGTATTCATCCAATATATCGCGTCGTGTGCGCTTACATGATAGAAATATTGGGGGTCTTAAGAGCCACGATAGTCATATTCTGATGCAACAACTAATTCCATTGGCCATTCGAAGATCGTTACCGAAGAATGTAATTGAACCTTTGATTGAATTGAGCAATTTCTTTAGATAATTATGTTCCAAAGTCAATCGTGCGACAGATTTGCAATATATTCAAGATCGTATCGCCGTAACACTTTGTCATCTAGAGAAAATATTTCCTCCTACTTTTTTTGATATAATGGAGCACTTGCCTATACATCTAGTTGACGAAGCATTATTGGGTGGAGCGATTCAGTTTCGATGGATGTATCCAATTGAGAGGTATCTTGTTACTTTGAAGCAATATGTGCGTAATAGAGCTCGTCCAGAAGGTTCAGTTGCTAAAGGATATCTTATGGAACAATGCATGAATTTTTGTGCACAATATCTCAATGACGTGGAAACTAAATCTAATCGACCCACGAGGAACTACAGTGGTGATGATAATCTGGGTCGTGCTGTTGGTGAAATCACAAGCTTTTATCTTGATAACACTTCTTGGGTACAAACTCATCGGTATGTCTTATTCAATACAGCCGCGGTTCAACCATTCATAAAGTAAGTTATGTCACTCACTCAATATTTTATTATGTTTCATTGAATTTTGAACCAAATTTTGTTTTTTGATAAAATTTCAATTTACACAGCAAACACCTTGAAGAACTTAAGGTCAAAATGCCTCGTGTTGACGATCATCAGCTTCGGCGTGAACATTTTGAAACTTTTCATATTTGGTTCAAGGAACATGTTCTATTTACCTAAGTCGAACTATATTTTAAATTTTACAATTTTTATTATTTAAAATAGGTTCAAACTTTGCGAAGGACTAGTGATGTCACATTTTCTGAAGAGATTACTGTATTGGCAAATGGTCCTCATAACCTGGCAAGGATGTTCAACGGGTATATAATGAATGGGTTTCGGTATCGAGTAAAGTCCATGGATGACCGTCGAGCCACACAAAATTGTGGTGTAGATTTGAAGGCAGATACCATAAGTTATGCTAGTCGGAAAGACAAGAATCCTCGTGTGGGGTCTGTGTACTATTATGGACAATTAACAGATATTGTTGAGATTCGATATTCCAATGAGAAGAAGCATGTGTTGTTTAAGTGTGATTGGATTGACAACATTCACGGGAAGATACAAGATGTCTTCAATTTCACGTTAGTTAACTTCAATCAGTTGTTGTATCGAGATGATCGAATTACTAATGAACCTTTCATCTTGGCATCCTAAGCAGAGCAAGTTTGGTATGTTGCAGACCCGTTACAACCAGACTGGCAAGTGGCAGTGAAGATGTCTCAAAGAGGTTTATTTGATATGAGTTCGACTGATCCACAAATTGAGCCATATATGAGCCAACAATTGGAAGAAAATATAATGCTTCGTGATGAAGAAGTTGGTTGGGTGAGGGAAGCCGCAGAAGGGGAAACAGTTGATGTTCAAATAGGTTGATATTTAATCAACATCAGTAATTCACTTAAGGCCAAGGTTGTAGTTAATTATCAGTTTCTTAATTTACTTTGTCTTTGTAATTGTATTAGTTCAATTAATGTCATATTATAGTTGATGGCAAACCAGTATCTATGTTTCTAATTAATGTTATATTGCTTGCAGATTATTATGGGAAGGAAGAGGAAACCTGATCATCCCCGGCGCATGATGTCCGATGTGGTATGTAAGAGGACATCAGCGGCACCATCAGTGGCACCACACCAGCTATCATCTACTCAGCCTCTAGGCCTACCATCGGTGTGTCCACCATCAGTGGCACCGTAGCAGCTATCATCCCGACTAGAGTCATCGGCTTATGAGCCATCCGCAGGTATATAAATTTGCTTTGATTTGTATGAAAATTATTTAAATATATATTTATTTGTTCTCATTACATATAGCTTGTTTATTTTCATTGTATTTTTCAGATCCTTCGACTTTTTCACAGCCTCACTCAGGTATAAGAAATTGATTTGTATTGACATTATTTAAATTTGCATTTGTTTATTATCATTGCATATTGTTTATTCTTATTGTATCTCACAGGTCATGTTAGTTCTTCATCAACCTCGAGTAGGCGTGGTAGAGGATGTGCCAAGGGCATTAGGGAGTGGGGTACCGGTACCAAATTGGACATACAATTTGATGAAAATTACTGTCCAATAGGGGATAACGTGTCTAAGTTAACTACTCAACTTGGCATTATTGTGCGAAATGGTAACATTGTTCCTCTTACTTTTCTTGACTGGAACACTGTGCCTGATGATATTCTTGATGCTATCTGGAAGGATGTGAAGGTAAAAGTATATTTTTGTCCAAAAATTTAAATTCCAAAATTGTGTTATTATTATTTAAACCTTGAAATTGTGTTTTATAGGACAATTTGAATATATGTCCAGAGGAGTACAAGCCAATCTGCATGAAAAACTGTAACAGCATATGGAAGGATCACAAGAATAAGATTAAGTGTAAGTATTTCAAGCCTAGAAGTGAAGATCCTAATCTGAAGGATGATGTTCCTTTGCACATTGTGCCAAGCCAGTGGGAAGAACTTGTGGAGTATTGGCGTACTTCCGATGCTAAGGTATACAAATAAGTTATATGTATGATATGTAAACATACAAATCATATTTATATACTTACATTTGTTGAACCTATTATAGAAAATTGCAACTAGGAACGCTAAAAATCGGCGAGCTCACGGCATAGCTCATACCATAGGGCGTACTACTTTCGCTCAAATACGGCATGAGGTTTATATTTTACTGTTTTATTTTTGTATATAAATAAACATTGTATATTTACAAATTATTTGGATTCTAATTTTCATATTTCTAAAAAAATGTAGATGACCAATAAGGGGAAGTCTACTAATAAGATGAATGTTTGGCTTATGACACGAAGAGCAGATGACCCAGAGGTTATCCAGACCTTGGTAGTTTCCAAACACCTTTGATTGTATTTAAAGTTTATTTTTTATTTTTTGTGTTAACCATCTTAATTTGGCATATACTTGTATTTCTTATTCAATACAGGATGAGTTTAATGGCCAACTCTCTATGCTACCAGAGGATTGTCGGACTTTGGAGGTTAGGAATGCCATTTTCCATGAGTTGATAGGTCATGACAATCATGGATATTGTCGCACATACGGGAGAACTGTGCCTCGGAGAGCAGTGTATAAAGATGGTGCAGGGCCATCATAGTCAGCACCCCAGCCATCGACTATTGTTCAGATCACCCAGCAGGTTCGTGCGGAGCTAAGGGATGAGTTGAGGGAGGAGCTGAGGAAGGAGATGAGAGTAGAGTTCTCTACACATTTATAGCAGCTGAGAGTTGAGATGATGGCCTTTGTGTCACAGGGGACAAGTGTGGATCCTAACAGACAGGTTCGATATAAATTAAATTGTTTGATAGTTAAATTGTCACACAACATTATGTATAAAATTCAAATATGATTAACACATTATGCATTGACTATCATAGGCTCCTGATACATTGAGTGGCCACCGGGCATTTAGGGAATCTGCAGAAGACGAGAATCCATATACACCACCACCAGAAGATCTGGTATAAAATGTAACTTTACATTCTAAGCTAAAATGTATATTTGCATTCTTTGCATTCTAAGCTAATAGAGTTGTGGGAGAAGACGGGACTCAAATTGGGTTCTCGGATTAGGAGTTAGAGATGGATTTCACTCTAGGCAAACTATTTCTTTAAAAAACTTAAATTCGAGGTGTTAACGCCCCAAAATTACCAAAAGGGGTCGGATTGGCACGAAACGTGGCACACACGACCACCTAGGCACGAAAGACTTGTGGGAGAAGATGGGACTCCAATCGGGTTCCCGGATTAGGAGTTAGAGACGAATTTCACTCTAGGCAAACTAGTTCTTTAAGAAATTTGAATTCGAAGTGTTAACGTCCCAAAATCACCAAAAGGGGTCGGTTTAGCACGGAACTTGGCACACACGACCGCCTAGGCACGAGAGACTTGTGGGAGGTTTGGGAGTTAGAGCCGTATTTCGGTTTAGGCAAACTAGTTCCTTAAGAAACTTAAATTCGAGGTGTTAACGCCCCAAAATACCAAACGGGGTCGGATTGGCACGAAACTTGGCACACACGACCGACTAGGCACGAGAGACTTGTGGGAGAAGACGGGACTCCAATCGGGTTCCCGGATTAGGAGTTAGAGACGAATTTCACTCTAGGCAAACTAGTTCTTTAAGAAACTTGAATTCGAGGTGTTAACGCCTCAAAATCACCAAAAGGGGTCGGTTTAGCACGGAACTTGGCACACATGACCCCCTAGGCACGAGAGACTTGTGGGGGAAGACGGAACTCCAATCGGGTTCCCGGTTTGGGAGTTAGAGCCGTATTTCGGTTTAGGCAAACTAGTTCCTTAAGAAACTTAAATTCGAGGTGTTGACGCCCCAAAATTACCCAACGGGGTCGGATTGGCATGAAACTTGGCACACACGACCGCCTAGGCACGAGAGACTTGTGGGAGAAGACGGGACTCCAATCGGGTTCCCGGATTAGGAGTTAGAGACGGATTTCACTCTAGGTAAACTAGTTCTTTAAGAAACTTGAATTCGAAGTGTTAACGTCCCAAAATCACCAAAAGGGGTCGGTTTAGCACGGAACTTGGCACACACGGCCGCCTAGGCACGAGAGACTTGTGGGAGAAGAAGGAACTCCAATCGGGTTCCCAGTTTGGGAGTTAGAGTTGTATTTCGGTTTAGGCAAACTAGTTCCTTAAGAAACTTAAATTCGAGGTGTTGACGCCCCAAAATCACCCAACGGAGTCGAATTGGCACGAAACTTGGCACACACGACCGCCTAGGCACGAGAGACTTGTGGGAGAAGACGGGACTCGAATCGGGTTCCCGGTTTGGGAGTTAGAGCCATATTTCGGTTTAGGCAAACTAGTTCCTTAAGAAACTTGAATTCGAGGTGTTGATGGCCCAAAATACCAAACGGGGTCGGATTGATACGAAACTTGGCACACACGACTGCCTAGGCATGAGAGACTTGTGGGAGAAGACGAGACTCGAATCGGGTTCCCGGTTTGGGAGTTAGAGCCATATTTGGGTTTAGGCAAACTAGTTCCTTAAGAAACTTAAATTCGAGGTGTTGACACCCCAAAATCACCAAACGGGGTCGGATTGGCACGAAACTTGGCACAAACGACCGCCTAGGCACGAGAGACTTGTGAGAGAAGATGGGACTCCAATCGGTTTCCCGGTTTGGGAGTTAGAGCCATATTTCGGTCTAGGCAAACTAGTTCCTTAAGAAACTTGAATTCGAGGTGTTGACGCTCCAAAATCACCAAAAGGGGTCGGTTTAGCACGAAACTTGGCACACATGATCACCTAGGCACGAGAGACTTGTGGGAGAAGACGAGACTCGAATCGGGTTTCCGGTTTGGGAGTTAGAGTCGGATTTCTATCTTGCCAAAATTATTTACGTAACTATCTTTGTAATTATATAGTAATTAATTTTTTATGTTTTTTTGTAATTAAAATATTAACACATAATAATATTGTCATTAATTATTTTTATTTTTTATTTTCAGATATTTCTTGAGTAGCAGTTTGCTTCTTGTGGAATGCAGTCGTGTGAAGATTGCGACGAACTTTTGTTTTTTTAACCTACGAAAGAATTATGAAGAAAACTTTTATTTTTGATTTATGTTATTTAGATTTGTGAACAACATTATGTATGTATTATGCAAAATTATGTGGTTGGATAATTTTGATGATGTGTTGTTATGAATGGAAGAGTACTTTAATTATGGATGAAATTTTATTTATATACAGGAATTTTTATATTATTATATAATTATCGATTTTTTTTAGCTATTTTTATTTAATACAGGTAATTTGCATATTTTAAATAATTTTATTGCAGCATTTTTGTTAGAACCAGGTTTTTGCGACGGTAGCGTAGCCGTCGCCAATGATATTGGCAATATTAACAAAAGACCTTTGGCGACGGTATTTTCACCGTCGCAAATAATATTTTTCGAGACGACACATTTTTCTGTCGCAAATAAGGGTATTAACGACGGTATTAAACCCGTCGCAAATAACCATTTTAGCGACGGTATTTTTACCGTCTCAAATAAACCCTTTTGCGACGGTATTTTACCGTCGCAAATAACCATATTAGCGACGGTATTTTAGTGCCGTCTCAAAAACTTTAGATTTTTACACATTAATTGCGACAGTATTTTGCTGTCACTAAAAGACATTTTTGTTGTCGCCAATATTTTGCGACGGCGTCTTACCGTCGCTAAAGACCTTTAGCTACCCCTTTTTTTTGCGACCCCCCTATTACCGTCGCTAAAAGCTATTTACCATCGCAAAAAAGCTTTTGAGACGACTTTTTGGGCATTGGCGACGGTATTTTACCGTCGCAAAAAAGCGAATTTTTTGTGGTAATTAATCATGTTGGTAAATATAACACAGAACAGTGGGCAAACCCCTTCTAAAAAATAAAAAAACATTTATGACTCACAGCAAATAACCAGCAACATATAATATTTTTCCAAGTGATATGAATATGTATCTCCTAATTCATGATTCATGGGAAAGTATATTTAATCTGTTTTAATATTGTTGTACAAATTGTGTAAATCAAATAGAATAAATAGATTTATATTGAACAATCACTTTGAATTTTAGAATAAGAACATGCTGGAATTTACATATTTCACAATAAAGTAAAACTAGGAAAATGAAACAAATCGAAACCTGTGTGATACCACAGTTTCCTTAAAATAGATTAATCGCCTCCTGATGAATACTGAAGGTACGCTGGTGTCAGTCTCCCAGGATACGATGGTCGAAACTAGTTAATGCAAAAGCACCTTCTGAATAGTTTCGGTGCACTTGATAATGGTTGCACTCTCTCTAACAAGAACCAAAGAAGGGATTAGCAAAAGAAGATAGGAAATTTTTCTTTGGTGTAAAAACTCATCTTCAACCTTTATTTATTTATTTTTAATCTCAAAACAACATCTCCATTTTTCATCAAAAATCTCTCTTAAACTCTTCTCCTAAGTTGGAGGGGAAAGGCCCTTTTTATACTTGTAGGGAAAAGGTCTTAGCTATGAAGGCTACCATAAAACTTAACATCAATGGCCATCAACTCTAGCCTTTAGGACTAAAGTTACAAAGGTACAAAACTCCCACATGCATAATAATCATCCACTCTATCATCAAAAGATGAGAGTTAAAAGATTGAATATATATAATGCTATTTAAATAATTCAACTAGATGGGTCGCAAAATGAATACGGATATTGGTCACAACCCGATCTACGCCCAGTCTAAAACATATGCACAAGACAAGCCCAATTCAGCATAGCACATAGCCTATGCCCAAGACTAAAGTCTAACACATACACATACACATACACATACACAAGCCTAGGCCAGTCCAGACTAATACTAAAACTAAAACTAAGCCCAACTCCAAGCCTAGGTCCAAACCCAACTTCTATTGATGCCTACTTTATTAAACAATTCTCATTCATAACTCAATGGTTTCGATCCATCATTTTTATATTATAATCTTCTCATTTGAGATAATATAAAACCACTCAAACTTACCTTAATTGGTGATTAAATTCCACTTTAATTCCGAATTAAAGTTGCCGACAACTATTATTTTTCAACAATTAGTCCAAAATTGAGACGGAGCAAGCGGCAGAGCATGTGCATCATCAATCATCAGTCAAATAAGTTGAAGAGTCGAAGCTAGACGCAGGTCAGTTTAACTTGGTGCAGCCCCAAGCAAGGATAGAGAGTATTAGAGGTGGAATTTTAATGAGAATTCTAATAATGTGATAATACATAAAATAAAAAAATAAAAACATATAATACTACAACTAAGAATACCAAATCATATAGATGATAGCAAGTTGAGGGTGACTCTAACGAGTTACTACCTTAAAGGGGATGCGGGTTAGTGGTGGAAGTATGCCAAGGGTAGGGTGGAGCCATCATGGGAAGCTTTTGTGGTTGCTTTCCAAGATAAGTATTTACCTCCCACTGCTAGGGATAGATTGAGGCAAAAGTTCAAAGACCTCAAACAACTCGAGATGACCATGGCTGAGTTCGGGGCAGTCTTCCCTAGTTTATCTAGGTTTGCACCAGAGTTGGTGGCAACGGAAGAGTGTCGTTGCATTGAATTCGAGAAAAAAGTTGAAAACCAAAATTTTCTTTAAGATTGTTGGGAACATGATTCGGAACTATGACCGTCTTGTAGAGTCAGGGGCATATGTTGAGATTTTCGTACCAGCCGAGAAGGAGAGGCTTCGGAGTTCGAAAGGGCCAAAAGTCTCAAGGAGACTATAGGCAGAATAAGAAGAGCAGGGGTACTTTTTTATTCTAGCCACAACCACAGCAGTCAAAATCCACTTTTCCTTTGTCTAGTGCAGTTTCGAGAAAAAGTACATCTAGTGGCTTCACGTGTTTCAAGTGTAGCCAGCCGGGCCACAAAGCCTTTTCGTGCCCACAAAAGGGTGGAGGATAGTTGATGTTGCCACCACCACCACCTAACCGATCGTAGAGTCAGTCTCAGTCTCAGAATGGAGGCCAGGGATTTAATTGTTATCAGTGTGGTCAGCCGGGGCATATGAAAAGAACTTGCCCTCAGTTGGGAGGCGCATCTGGCATATCAGGGTCGAAGCAGACTCAGAGCCACCAGTAGGCTCATTTAGCTCAGGCTTCACGAGCTAATCAGGGAGCCACTTCGGCTCAGCCGATACAATAGGCCTATACTCCGAGAGGGGGGCAAGTTAATCAGGGGCCACAAGGGCGCGTGTATGCTGTTACCGTACCAGAGCAGTTGCCAGAATCCTCAGTTGTGAGAGGTATTTTTGTTGTCTATAATTCTTTGGCTAATGTATTGATAGACACGGGTTCATCTCATTCATTTATATTTACTGCATTTGCTTCTGCATTGAGGTTAGAGGTAGCACAGTTAGTGCCTCTACTCAGAGTAGAGTCACCTGTTCGGGGTATAGTTGATTTAGACCGGAGTTGTCGTGATTGTGAAATAGAAGTTGCCGAGTGTCAACTTCCGTTTGCTTTTGTGTTACTAGATATGTCAAGTTTTGATATCATTTTAGGCATGGACTGGTTGTGTTCTTATCAAGCTGTGATTGATTGTTACCATCAGAGAGTTACAGTGTGCATTTCAGGTGGTAATCGTTTCTATTTTCGGGGAACCAAGTTGATAGAGCCTTGTCTCCAGCTGTTGACCCTCGTAGTAGGAGTAAGCTTAGTGGCCTTCTTGCAACTCTCTTGGATAGTGAGAGTGACAGGGCTCGTGTTGAGTTACCAAGGGTAGTTTGTGAATACCCGGATGTCTTTCCAGAAGATCTTACTAGTTTACCACCACACCGGGAGATCAAGTTCTCCATTGAATTAGTGCTTGACACGGCACCAATTTCCATGTCATCGTATAGATTTGCACCCGCCAAATTGCATGAGTTGAAGATTCAACTCCAAGAACTTTTAGACAAGGGCTTCATTCGCCCTAGTACGTCACCTTGGGGAGCGCCGACTCTCTTTGCGAAGAAGAATGATGGGTCATTGCGGTTGTGTATTGATTACCGCAAGTTGAATAGAGTTACAGTTAAGAACAATTATCCTCTATCCAGAATAAATGATTTGTTTGACCAACTTAGAGGGTCTCGTTACTTCTCAAAAATAGATTTGAGGTCGAGGTATCATCAGTTGAGAGTCCGGGAAGAGGACATTCAGAAAACGGCCTTTTGTACGTGTTATGGCCATTATGAATTCCTTGTAATGCCTTTTGGGTTAACCAATGCGCCTGCTTCCTTTATGGATTTGATGAACAGAATTTTTCGGGAATACTTGGATCGTTTTGCAGTCGTCTTTGTGGATGACATCTTAATTTATTCAACCTCTGAGGAGGAACATGAGGCTCACTTACGGATAGTGCTTGAATTGCTTGAGAAACAGCGTTTGCATGCCAAGTTTGAGAAATGCGAGTTTTGGTTAATCGAGGTAAAATTTTTAGGGCACGTAGTGTCAAGAGAGGGAGTAACAATAGACTCCTCAAAGATAGATGTCGTACAAGATTGGGAATAACCCGAAAATATTTTTGAGATCCGGAGTTTTTTGGGGTTAGCGGAGTATTATCAACGTTTTGTTAGGGACTTCTGTAGACTAGCTGCACCTTTGACTAGGTTGACTAGAAAGGGTATCAAATTTGTGTGGAGTGAGGCTTGTGAAAAGTCATTCCAAGAACTTAAGACTAGATTGACCGGCGCACTGGTCTTGATAATTCCGAAAAGGGGTTTGAATTACACTGTCTATTGTGATGCGTCCGGGGATAGACTTGGTTGTCTCTTGATGCAAGAGGGAAAAGTTGTGCCCCACGGTTCATGACAATTGAAAACTCATGAGAAAAATTGCCCCACCCATGATCTAGAATTAGCAGCGGTGATTTTTGCTTTGAAAATTTGGAGGCATTACTTGTACGGTGAGAAGTTTGAAGTCTTCTCTGATCATAAGAGTCTAAACTAGTTGTTTTCTCAAAAAGACTTGAATTTACGACAATAGAGGTGGATGGAATTTATGGTGGATGATGACTTTGAGTTACACTATCACCTAGGGAAGGCCAATGTGGTGGCCGATGCTTTGAGTCAAAAATCTGTGAGTAGTTTGGCAAGTGCAGCCATTTGGGAATGGGATATGCTTGATGTTATTCGCAAGTTTGATTTGTACTTGGGTCAGTCCGGAGAGAGTGCTACCTTGTTTACTTTGAATGCTCAACCTAACTTGGTTAGTAAGGTCATAGAGGCACAACGAGGAGACCGTGATGTGGAATCAATCCTTGTTAATATTTCCAATAGGAAGGAAGAGAAATGTTTAAACGTTCACTCGGATCTGAGTGTACGTTACCTAAACCGTTTGTTTGTACCAGAATCTTGTAGAGAGGAAGTACTTCAGGAGTTCCATCACTCATGCTTTGCGGTACACCCGGGAGGCACTAAAATGTATCATGATCTTAGTCGTCAGTTTTGGTGGAGGGGTATGAAACGGGATGTCACTTTATTTGTATCAAAGTGCCTTGCTTGCCAACAAGTGAAGGCCGAACACCAAAGACCAGCGGGTTTGTTACAACCCTTACCAATAGCCGAGTGGAAATGGGAGTGTGTTACCATGGATTTGTAGTTGGGCTTCCTAGAACACAACGAGGCAATGACGCCATTTGGGTGATTGTTGATAGGTTGACTAAGTCTACCCATTTCATTTCGATGTGCACCAACGACTCAGTTGAACGATTGGCAGAGTTGTACATTAGAGAGATAGTTTGACTTCATGAAGTCCTTGTGATTATTGTGTCAGATAGGGATCTGCGTTTTGCTGCCCGGTTATAGCAAAGCCTTCAAGAGGCGTTGGGAACTAAGTTGACTCTTAGCACCGCTTATCATCCTTAAACCGATGGACAGTCGAAACATACTATTCAAATTTTGGAAGACATGCTTAGAGCTTGTGTCCTTGATTTTAAGGGGCCTTGGGAAAGACACTTACCATTGATTGAGTTTGCTTACAACAATAGTTACCAAGCTAGTATTGGGATAGCACCATTTGAGGCCTTATATAGCCGACCTTGTAGATCACCGGTTTGTTGGGCCGAATTGGGTGATGCACCGTTACTGGGTCCGAAAATTGTTAGAGAGACAACTGAGAAAGTTGTTCTCATTCGGAAGAGGCTAGCTACAACCAAAAGCCAACAAAAGAGTTATGCCGATAAGAGGAGATGACCTTTATCTTTTGAAGATGGTGACCATGTGTTTCTAAAAATCTCACCAAGGTGGGGTTTGATAGGATTTGGTAATAGTGGTAAATTATCTCCAAGGTTTATTGGGCCTTTTGAGATCTTAGAGCGAATTGGGGAAGTGGCATACCGGTTAGATTTATCACCACAATTTTTAGGAGTTCACAACGTATTTCATGTATCTATGCTTAGGAAGTATGAACCCGACCCTTCTCATGTTCTTGATTGGGTTGACTTGGAGGTAGATGAGGATGTCTCTTACGAAGAACGACTAATTCAAATATTAGATACCCGGGACCAAGTGCTACGAGGCAAAACTATACCGTCGGTAAAAGTGTCGTGGAGACACCATGGGGTTGAAGAAGCGACATGGGAACGGGAGGCGAAAGTCCGCTTCAAATATCCAGATTTATTTGAAAATGCTTAAGTTGCTTTTCTTTGTAATATTCCCTAGTGTTGAGGGAAAGCGTATTTAAAGTTGTTAACCACATGTTGATATGTGCGTTGTTGTTTTAAGCATAAGGTTGTTTAGAGTTGCCATTACTTTTTGGAAAATTTCATGTTTATGCATATTTGGGACGTTGTTGTTAATGAGATAACCATGGTAGAAATGGTGAAATTTGGTTGAGAGTTAGTATTGTGATTTGAAAATGAAATAGCGTGGCTTTGATCACTAGAAACCCCTTTCTTTGGATAGTTTGATTTCAAATTTCGAGGACAAAATTCTTTAAGGGGGGAAGGTTGTAGTGATCCTGGTTTCGATCCTTCTTTCATGTTTTGTCACTTCGACTGGGCCGGTCGGGGGTTGAGCTAAACGGTCAACTCCCGGGGGTCTAGGGGGCAACGCCCTGGCAGGGTTGAGGGGCAATGCCCCCAAAACAAAAATACAAAATGCATTCAAAGTTGCTTGTTCACTTGAGCGGCCGTTTATACGCTCGAGCAGAGAATGTTTGGTTTCAGAAGTTTGACCTGTCTGCAAAAGTACTGGGTTAGTGTATTTGACGCTCGAGCAGGGCATTCCACACTCGAGCGGACCATGTTATATCAGTTCATGAATCTGATATTTCAGATCACTTTTTTAGTCCTCTCTCTCTCTCTCTCTAAAACTCTCCAAAATTCCAGATCGGGAGCTTCTCTCTCTAGAAGTCATCTTCTCTCTTTGATTTCTCCAAATCCATTGGGATTTAGACCTAAGTTCTTCACCAAAGTTGGTTATCATCTCAAGGGTTTCGTTGTGTGCGGTGAAGATCAAGTTTCGACACCGTTGATTTTGAAAGTTTCATCTCATTTCTTCTTCAAAACTTTAGGTAGGGATTTTCTTAGAGTTATATATATGTTTTTGCAAGATTTAGATGATTTTCGAAATCATTATTTGATTAGCTTTGAGAAATTGATTGTTAATTTTAAGAAGATGAGTGATTTTGAAACAGAGTTTAATTTCTTTTCCTTTTAAAATAGAAATTGAAGGTTTTGAACCATATTGATTAAAGAAAGATGATTTTGGTAGATTCTTCTAAATATTTTGGGGATGAATGGTTTTGGTGAGAAAACTTAGAAATTGGGTCTTTTCTTTGAAAGATGTTGAAAATCCTTGGAAGATGTTGTCATACTTATTTTGTGTACCAAAATAAATGGATGTTTTGAAAATTGTTTATTTATATATAAATGACGAATTTTGTGAAAAAAATGAGAAATGTTGTTTATTTTGGAAATTGTTGTCAAAATGTTGATTTAATCTTGAATTGACTAAATTGTTAAGATTGCTCGAAATGCGGGAATTACGCTATTCTCTTGAATGAATTGGATATAAAAGTATATATATATATTCATCTTGGGGAATTGTGTTGAAAATAGGATTGAGAATTTTGATCACAATGGTATATTGTGTGGAACAATTGAATATGGAAGTAATGTTGCATTGCATTATTAAGCATACATTGGCATTTCAATTCATTGGACTATGTTAAGCTTTGGAAATTTGCATTGAGAAAAGAATATTGGGAAATGGGTTTGGGATAAATACGGTGGTAAGTCTTGATAGGTGGTGTAGATGAAATTGTTTAAGTTGGCCTGAGTATCCTTGGTGAAAGACCAGAAAGTCGCGCGGATAGGTGTCGAGCCTTCCGGTTAATACTGGTAAAAATGACAATTGGTAGTACTCATATAGTCTACTTGCAGACACCAACCTAGGGATTATCAAAGTTGTATTTACCGCCCCCTTGAATTTAATTGATAAATTTTGAACAGTTGAGGTTACATAACATCATTGAGTATGATGGTTTTCAAAAGATGAAGATGTGTTTTATTTTCAAAAAGGCATGGCATGGCATGTGCATTCATCTCTTGAGACTTGTATAAAATGTATACACTTTATTAAGGATTTCCTACTGGGTTTTATGCTCACCCTACCGGATTTTTGTGCAGGAAAGGACGTGGTGAATTTGCCTAATTGAGGGCATGAAAATGTGTTTGTTGAGAGCACTAAAGTTCTCATTTGCATTGATCCTATTTGTAAGCCAAGGGCTATGTATGTGTGGGCTTGAATAACCATTTTGTGTACTGGGCTTAAGCCTTGGAAGAAGGTACTTATTTGGTTATTTACTTGTTGTTCAATCAATGTAATATCTCATAAGGAACTATTATTATTATGTAATGCAAGTATGGGAAGTTATATTTGGTTTTCCTTTAAGAAAGCCATGATTGTTGCATTATCATTTGGGCTAGAAGTTTGGGGCGTTACATTAGATGTATGAAACTTAAGACTCTCTTTTGTTGTAACTAAGCATAGTCGTAGAAAGCTGTAAACCTATAGGGTATTTATTGGTTGATCATGAAGTTGGTATCACATGCTGCAAATTCAGGGCAGAGCTTATGAATGTATATCGGATGTATTACTTTTTTGTAATTTAACTCTGATTAATGAAAGTCTATTCTTTTGTTTAAGTCACTTTGTATGAGCATTCGCAATTGAATATTTGTAATTATTTTTGAGATGTTACAATTTTTATTTAAGATTTCTCTCCTCATTTTGAGAATTATTTTGTATTAATTAAGTGTAATATTTGATTTGTAATATCATAAATTTACTCTAAAAAATTATATTTACATAACAAATATTTCTTTTTACACCCACATTTTATCCATATCTAAAAATTTTAAAAATTTCCCGGCCTCCCATGATCCTATCTTCATAATAACACAACACAATCCAACATCCACAATCTCATGAAAAATATTACAGAATCATATTATAAAATACTTTCATAACATATTATTCCAAATAGAAATGTGTACCCATACAAAGAATAACAATTATTTTAATTATATTTAATGATAGGTAGTAAGTATCTTATTCAAAGTTCAAGATTGCCCAAGCCTTTGGAGCTATAAGATTTTATTTTTTCTCCTCAAATTTCCAAACTTGAATTAAGTTGCCATGATTTAACAATATTTATATCGAATAAAGCATCAGCCAAAAAGCCAATCACTACCCATTCTGGTAAGTAACTCCTCAGATCAACTGAGAAATTAAGGTCACATTTGACTATAGTATAATTTATAGAACCCGTGAAAACAACACCCAATTTTTTAAACTTAGAGTCATAACTAATCCAAGCTTCATTTTCTATCCCATGAGTTATATCATTTTACCATACTTTAGTAACATTAGACTTAATAGAGATGATATCGATACCAACGTGAGTGACTGGGGTGACGTTTTGTGGGTCCCAAACATTCCGATAGGTATCAAACTCCACGGCAACACATGGGCTAGCGGTGTTCGCTGTTGATGTGGATGCCTTCAAAGGAGATGCAAGCGTCTCCGTAGATTGTTATGTGGACATTAGGATGTTGGGAACCGATGTTGGTCAGGTTGAAGCTCAATGCAGTTTCCCAAAGAACTGCAACAAAGATGTAAAATGAAAAAATTGAGAGACAATAAAGAAGAACATGTGATTGGAAGGCCATTATTGTGATGAGGAAATTTTATGGAATTGGAAGTATGTAGTTTAACTGGCATATAAATAGTTGTTTCAAAATCTTGTGATATGTTGATTCATTAGTGTCTTTTTGTATTTTTCATTTAATTGCTGATGAATTTTTTCTGCCATGTTCTTAATTTCACCAACTCTCTCTTTCTCTCTGTCCATTCTTTTCCTATCCCATGATCGCTAGGCTACTCTACTCCTTTTTAATTTACGGAAAGCCTATGAACTCAAAAAAATAAAACAAAAAATTTATTTAAAATTTTAAATATATGATACAAATTAAAATTTTTTGTTATGATTTATAAATGAATCTTGACCTTGAGAATATAAATTCTAGATAATTTTTTGGCATGTTTAATTTTTATTCCCGACAATCCAAAGTACTATGCAGTAAAAGCCCTACATTTGCTAAGGTCACCATCGGTTATTTATTAGTCAATTAAAAAAGTCACTCCCCCACACTAAGCTAAGGTGGCTTTTTCTATGTCAGCTCTGACGCAACTTTGGTGTCCATCTGATGCATGGCCATATAACTATTGGATCAAAGAAATGAAGAAATTTAGACTCATGATGAATTCGTATTATTTTCCTCAATGAATGATTTGTACAGATTACATTGTATATATATAGATCAGTTAGGAGTTAGTTATAACAAACTCCTAATACACAATGATATGTACACTAACCAACTCTTAAGCTAACTGACTTTATAACCAACTGATCTGATGTGGCTGTAGCTGCACTAACTGAAGCTGGGTCTGACTTAGTTGCTGAGCTGATATGGGATGAAGGCTTAGCTGCTGTTGCTGAGCTGAGTTGGGATGATTAAGTATTCTCAACATGCCCCTGCAAGCTGATGGGGTGAGAGAACTCCATGAGCTTGGATTTAAGACACAAGAACCGAGCCACAAATAAAGGTTTTGTAAAGATATCAGCCAACTGATCTTGAGTAGGAATATAGTGCAAAGTCAGTTGTTTAGCAAGCACCCGATCCTTGACAAAATGGCAATCCACCTCGATATTCTTGGAGCGAGAATGAAAAACTGGATTGGATGCAAGGGCAATAGAAGAGACATTATCACACCATAAGATAGGTAAAATAGGGGAGGAAATAGCCAAGTCCTAGAGCGGCATTTGAATCCAAGCTAATTCGGCAGCAGCATGAGCCGATGCTCGATATTTTGCTTCAGTAGAGGAGCGAGACACAGTGACCTACTTTTTAGCAGACCAAGAGATAAGGTTAGAACCCAAAAATATGCAATAACCAGAGGTGGACTTCTTATCAAGCACATCCCTTGCCCAATTGGAGTCGGAAAAGGCATGAAGATCAAAGGAACTAGGTTGATACGTCAAACCATGAGCAATGGTGCCTTGAACATACCGCAGTAATCGTTTAACAACTGAAAAATGCCCAAAAGTGGAGGCATGCATGTGTTGACAGGTCTAGTTGACAGCCAAAGAAAGATCGGGTTGGGTGATGGTAAGATATTGCAAACCTTCTACAATACTGCGATATAAAGAAGGATTGTCAAAGGGCAAATGAGCATTAGAAGGAAGAGAGGGCTTGACTGTAATAGGAGAAGAGCATGGCTTGTAATCAGCCATGCCAGCTTTGTTAAGAAGATCTTGAGCATATTTCTGTTGAGAAAGAAAATAGCCTGAACCACCAATGGACCGAACTGAAATGCGAAGAAAATAAGCAATATCCCCTTATTCCTTCATAGAGAATGCTTGATGCATTTGGGAAATAAGAGACTAAATATGAGAAACAATGTTGCCTGTAAGTAGAATGTCATCAACATAGATCAAGAGGACAGTGAATGAGGTGGCAGTGTGCTGAATGAAGAGTGAGGTATCACATTTGCTATTACAATAGCCTTAGGAGAGAAGAAAGGCTGAAAATGTAGAATACCAAGCACGTGGAGCCTGTCTTAATCCATACAATGCCTTGTGCAGCTTACACACTTGAAATGAAGAAGAAGACTGCTCAAAACCAGAGGGTTGTAACATATACACCTCTTCCTCAAGAATCCCATGGAGAAATGCATTAGAAATATCAAGCTGGAAAATTGGCCAATGATGATAAAGAGCAAGGCACAACAAAATGCGAATTGTGGGCTGTTGGGCATGGACTAAAGGTCTCTTGAAAATCAATGCCTTATTGTTGAAGGTAGCCCTTAGTAACTAGGCATGCCTTGTACCTAGCAATAGTCCCATCAGAGTTCCTTTTGATTTTAAAGACCCACTTACACCCAATGGCTACCTTGTGAGGTGGCAAAGAAACAAAAACCAGGTTTGCTGATGTTGTAGAGCAACATATTCCTCAGACATAGCTTTAGACCAAAGTAGAGACAAAAGATCTTTCTTATGAGTGAGAGGCACAGAATTAGAATAAAGAGAAGGAGAAGTTTTCTGAGCAAACAAACAAGTTAGAACTATTTTAGACCTGGTGAGCATAGGATGGGTGCTTTGAGGAGGCATAGAAAGAGGAAGCTGAATGGAGATGGACTGAAGAGGAATGGAGTGAGAAAGTGAAGGAATAAAAGGAGAGGAGAAAAAAACCATTGGAGAAGAAGAATGAGTACTAACCAGTGGAGAAGAAGACAGAGGATTAGGATGAACCATAGAGGAAGGCAAAGCAGAAGACCAGAAGAATGTATGAAGCTGAGGTAAAGAAATAGATTGAGAAGGAGATGAAGAAGGAAGAGAAGCATAAGGAAAAATAGATTCATTAAACACAACATGACGAGACAAATAAATTTTGCCTAGAATGGGATCAAGACAATGATAGCTTTTGGCAAAGGGATGGTAACCAAGAAATACACAAGAGATGGATTTGGGCTGGAGTTTATGAGAAACGTATGGCCTGAGCTAAGGGAAGCATTGGAAACCAAAAACTCTTAACTGAGAATAATCTGGTAAAGAATGAAATAGCAGTTCAAAAAGAGACTTATTACTTAGTTTAGAAGAAGGTAATCTATTAATAAGAAAAGCAGCAACAGCCACGACATCAAACTATAATTTCAAAGGCATGGTAGCATGATGAAGGAGAGCAATGGCTTTGTCAATAATGTGTCTATGTTTCCTCTCAGCCACCCCATTTTGTGGAGGTGTGTAGGGACAAGAATGTTGATGAATAATACCCTAAGTAGAAAGAAATTGCTTCATTTTATTGTTAAAATACTCAGTGCCTCCATCAGTTCGTAAAACATGTAAGGATGTGTTAAATTGGTTCTCTATATAGGCCTTAAACTCCACAAACTTAGCATAGATTTCACTTTTATAGGCCAATGGATACAACCGTGTAAGCTTAGTAAAGTCATCCACAAAAAGAACATAGTACTTGTAACTAGAATTAGAGGCATATGGACCCCATACAGCAATCAAAAGGCAGCCTGTGGCTCTTGGCAAGACAGCAATCAAGACATGATAGTGAAGTGTGCTTATCAGTAGTACAATGTAAAAGACTATATAAGCATTGAAACTTCAAGGGAGAGGGATGACCTAGTCTATTATGCCAAGCACTCTCACTAACAGGTGGAGAGGGCTGACTGAAATGTAATGAATGCTGTGAAGGAGAAAAAGACTGAGGAGCAGGAGATGACAAGAAATGGTAAAGACCATTGACATTAGACCCTTGTGAAGCAATGCTTGTCCTGAATCACAAAATTAGCATCATCAAATGTGATAAAACAGTTGTTATCCTTTGCTAATTTCTGAACATAAACAAGATTAGCAGAAATCGAAGAAGTATGTAAAACTTGATTAAGTTTGAAAGAATGATGAGGTGTAGGTAAAAGGCCTTTACCAGTATGCTAAATAGGGACAGAGTTACCATTACCAATAGTGATGTGATCTATCCCTTGATAAGGCTGGTAAGAAGTCAGATTGGTTATGTCCTTGGTGATGTGATCTGTTACTGCAGAGTCAAGGTACCAAGGAACTTGAGAAGAAGCAACAAGAGAACTAGATACAGCAACAAAAGCTCTAGAATGTGAGGAGCAGATGAAGAAGAAGACTAATGTTGTGGTTGATAATAAGAATGTGTTTGTGGTTGATACTGAGAATCGATCCTATACCAACACTCAAGAGCAGTGTGGTTAAAACCACCACAAATTTGATATTGTTGTATAAAATGAGAATTTTGACCTCTGCCTCGACCAGAACCTCCTGTGAACTTGCCAGAACCACTACCATTTCTATAATCTTGAGATCGACCTCTATTACTTCTGTAAGAGTTTCTGCCTCTGTCACGACCCAAACCCACCCCTATGGGTTTAGCGTCGTAATCGGCCAGTAATACTTGGATTACCAAAGCCTTCTGAACAGAATTACTTATAATTAGGGGCTGCAGAAGCAAATATAGAAACATACGTAGTCCATTGAGCTGTGGAGACATATATGAGACATAAAATTTAAACCTTTTACATATATACGTGACATCATAATGCAGGTCTTATGTCACATTCATTACAAATAGAGCCCAAAGGAACTTAGCCCAATATACAGATAACAGAAAACTTGTTCATAATTCAAAAAAGATAAGATCTTAAACATATGCTATTTAGACTTGACTCGCTCACAAAAGGGAACCCCCTAGGAGGCAAAACGGCTGGCTACCAAAACTGAGACACCAGGTCAACAACTCTAAGTCTGGTTACGCGCCTGATCACCTACATACATAATATAAATAGTGGGCGGAAGCCCAGTGAATAATAATAGAGTAAAGGGTTTAAATGAATAATGTCCGTTACAGATATAACTTTCAAATCTCTTATTGAACAGAAGAGAAAACATACTCACATTAGAAATAGAGTCATAAGCAAATTCATATCATGAGTAGTGTATCCCTTAGCATTAAACTTATCTTTTTGGTCAAGCATATTAAGTTCCACATTGAAACCTCCGGTACTGGGTAACATATCACATATATGGGCCACGGTATTGTTTCCCCCGGCTAAGGGCTTGTGCCACTGTATTATTTCCCCTGGGTGAGGGCCTCATGACCATAAGCCATAGTATTATGTCCCCTGGGCGAGATATTCTTTTCTATTATTCGAGATAGAAACGTTCTTATCATATTAGCATATTCATACAGTATTTTATATTGAACATAGCTTTACTAAGTTATTACTCATAGATAGCTTCATAAATAGCTTGGTAGCAGACCAATGGTTCAACCGCTCACGGCGTGTAACCTATACCAACATAACCGATACATACGCTGAAACACACGCTTGGATTGAACATAACTCATTTCATTTCATTCTTAGTGAGTTTTTATCCTATACTCTCATTATTGTATCTTAATCTTGGGTTAGGAATGCCTAGGATGTAATGAGGATGTCAAAAATGCACTTGGAAACACTTAACAAAATTTGCTGAAAATAGGGGTCCTGCTTGAAAGCAACTTCCTTTGCTCGAGCGGACATGTAAACATGTGAGAGGCTGCTCGAGCACAACTTCCTTCACTTGAGCGGTTTGCAAACTTTGTGGACTCTAGTCGCTCGAGCGGAAGTGTAAGATCACAGAGTGGTCGCTCGAGCGCAAATTCTGCCATTCGAGCGGAAGTATAGAATCTGGGATCTCCAGATTGCACTCCCAAGTCCAAAACCCAAATTTAAAACCTTAGAATGCAACCTTTAGGCCTCAAAACTTGAGAAAACATGTTTAAACTAGTCAAACATCATGAATTCAAAGTCATTTCAGAAAATCAAGCTCCAAAAGCTTACCAATTGTGCAAAACAAAACTCAACTCTTTGAAAACATAACATGCATGTTTTATCTTGACTTCAAAGCTTCTAAACATGATCAATTAAGATGAAATTATATTAATCAAGATGAATTCTCAAAATAAACGTAAGATGGACACATGCATGAGAGAATTCTTTGAAATCAAACTCAAATTGTGCTCAAATGGACATGCATGCATGGTATGATCTATGTTTCTTCATTCTAGCTCACTTCTCATAATAATCCACCCAATACACTTGTATTCATGAATTCACCAACTCAAGAACAAGAACAAGACCAAAGGCTTGAATTCTTACCTTAGCCTCTCAATTGTGCTCTAGATGGCTAATTGTTTGAGTTTTCAAGCGAAAAGCTTCAAAGTCTTCTACCTTCTACAATCCTTGAGCTTGAATTAAATTCTCTTTATTCTCTCTCTCTCTCTCTCTCTCTCTCTCTCTCTCTCACACACACACACACACACACACACACCCACACACACACACACACACCCACACACACCCACACACACCCACATTTGGGCTCATAAGGATGAAGATGAGATGTGTCTTAAGTGCTAAAGAGGCCTTATATAGGCTTGCTTAGTGATCTTTAATTAAGTTATTGATTAAGCTAATCAATCGGACATTAATTATTTTAATTTAATCGTTCTGAATTGATTTTTAATTAAACATATCATAAAATTCTAAAAATCCCAAATAACACATATATCAAGTCAACTTCGTAATCAGATGCCGATAAGGCCTTCAATTTTTTAAATGAAACAAAAATAGATACAGGTATTTCTACGATAAACAGATATAAACACAATAATGCAACACATACATGCAATTAATTCAGAATTTCACCTTAATTTTAGTTTAGGCTTATTTAACCAAGAATTAATGTTAATCAGAGGTTGGGGTTGTTACAGTCTTCCCCCCTTAAAGAGTTGGTCCTCCAAACTCGAAGAACCTTCATTTTGGAAGAACGCTAGATTTAGCAAAAAAAAAAAAAAAAAATCTGGATATCTCTTTATCATATCCTCTTTTGTCTCCCAAGTTGCATACGTCCCTTCATGGTTCTGGCAATCCACTTTTACTAATGAATTTTTTTTGTTTCTCAGTCTTTTGATTCTTTGATTTACAATCTAAACTGGACTCTTCTCGTAGGTGTAGTCATCCTTCAAAAGTACATGTGTTGGTTCAATGACATGGAGTGGATCTTGTAAGTAATCTCGAAGCATTGAAACATGAAAAACATTGTGCATCACCAGAGGTAAAGCCACTCAGTATGTTACTGAGTTGATTTTCTCTAAAACTTCATACGGGCCAATGTATCTTGGTGCTAGCTTTCCTTTCACTCCAAATTGTGTCTAACCCTTCATTGGAGTTACTTTTATAAATACACGGTCCTCAACTTCATATTCTCTGTCTCTTCTTCGGACATTCGCATAACTCTTTTCGCAACTTTGTGCAGTTTTCAAACGTTGTTGGATCAGTTTCACTTTTTTTATTGTTTCTTGCACAAGTTCTAGTCCCAACAAAGGTCTCTTACCTACCTCGGCCCAACATATTGGAGAACAGCACTTTGTACCATACAAAGCTTCATATGGAGCCATCCCAATACTTGAATGATAGCTGTTGTTGTATACAAACTCGGCCAAAGAAAGGTAAGTCTCCCAATTCCCTTGGAAGTCCAACACACACATCCATAACATATCTTCCAAAGTCTGATTGGTTCGTTTAGATTGACCGTCTGTCTATGGGTGGTAGGCATTACTCATTCGTAGTTTAGTTCCCAAAGCTTGTCGTAAACTCCGTCAAAACCTTGACGTGAACTTCAAATCTTTGTCCGATACAATGGATACTGGTATACCATGTAACCTAACAATCTCATTCACATAAATGTTAGCTAACTTATCCGCGTTATAGAAAGTTTTGACAGGTAGACTTACTTAAACGATCAACAATGACCCAGATAGATTCCATTCCTAGAGGAGAGCGAGGTAATCCCACAATGAAGTCCATCGTGATATGTTCTCATTTCCATTCCAGTATTGGAAACGGCTGTAGCAAACCAGCGGGTCGTTGATGTTCAGCTTTAACTTGTCGGTAGTGCAAACATCTAGCCACAAAATCTACAATGCACTTTTTCATTCCCTGGCCACCAAAAATTCTGTTTCAAGTCACGATACATCTTCATGTTTCCCGGATGCATAGCAAATTTCGAATTGTGAGCCTCGGTCATAACACATTTCCTTAAATCAGAACAATCTAGTACGCAAAGTTTATTCTGAAATTTTAATACATCATTTTCAATCACAAACCCAGGCCTCGGCTAAGTTCCTGCCTTGTTCATGCAACACTGTTTCAATCTCATTCTTTTCCAAGTCACACAACAACTCTCTCCGACCGGTGAGCAAACATGACAAATTCCCAATAGATTTTCTACTCAATGCATCTGCAACAGTATTTGCCTTCCCTAGATGATACAGAATTTGCAAGTCATAGTATTTTATCAATTCCAGCCATCTTCTCTGTCTCATGTTCAATTCCTTCTAAGTAAAGAAATATTTTAAACTTTTGTGATCTGTATACACTTCACAAGTTACGCTGTATAGATAGTGACGCCAGATTTTCAAAGCAAACACCACAGCTGCCAGTTCAAGGTCATAGGTCGGGTAATTCTTTTAATGAGAACGGAGTTGTTGAGAGGCATAAGCAATTACTTTCCCATTTTGTATTAGCACACACCCCAAGCCTTTGTAGGAGGCATAACTATAAATTTGAAACCCATCGGTTCCGTTACGCGAAGTCAGGATAAGTGCAGTTATCAATCTAGTCTTCAGTTCCTGGAAGGCTGACTCCCGCTGATTATTGCAATAAAATGGCATGTTTTTCTGTGTCAACTGTGTCAATAGCATAGCAAGTTTCAAAAAATCTTTCATAAATCTTTTGTAGTAACCAGCAAGTCCTAGAAAACATCTGACTTCAGACACATTGGTTGGTCTTGGCCAATCAATAATAGCCTCGATTTTCTGTGGATCCACTGATATGCCATCTTTGTTAATCACGTGTCCCAAAAATGCTATGCTTTCAAGCCAAAATTCACACTTGGATAATTTGGCTTATAGCTTCTTTTCTCTCAAAATCTGTAGAGCAGTTCTCAAGTGATTTTCATGTTCTTCCCTGTATTTAGAATAAATCAAGATGTTATCAATAAACATAACGATAAATATCAAGGCATTGTTTGGAAACCCTATTCATTAGGTCCATAAAAGCTGCTGGTGCATTTGTTACCCCAAATGGCATGACCAAAAACTCATAATGCCCGTATCTAGTTCTGAATGTTGTTTTCTCTATATCTTCTACTTTAACTTTAAATTGATGATAGCCCGATCGAAGATCAATTTTCGAAAACACTTGGGCTCCCTGAAGTTGGTCGAATAAATCATCTATCTGGGACAATGGATATTTATTCTTGATAATTACTCTATTTAGTTCTCGGTAATCTATACATAATCTTAAGGACCCATCTTTCTTCTTCACAAACCAAACTGGAGCACACCAAGGTGAAGTGCTCGGGTGGATGAATTTCTTGTCTAATAGTTCTTGAAGTTGGGTTTTCAATTCTTTCAGCTCTGAGGTTGACATTCTGTAAGAGGTTTTAGAAATAGATTGTGTTCCCAGTGCTATTTCTATAGCGAACTCAATTTCCCTATCAACTAAATCTCCAGGCAAGTCATTCAAAAACACATCAGGAAATTTACAAGCAACAGGAATAGTTTCCACATTAGAATTATCAAAAATCTCAGTCAAAACACAACACATGTAACCCCTATATCCCTTCCTAAGCAGTTTAACAGCTTTCATGGCAGAAATCATGTATGGAGGAGGAACTACCCCATTCCCAGTAAACACAAACTAAGGTAAACTAGGTGAATGAAATACAACAGATTTATTCACACAGTTAATAGTCACATTGTACTTCGTTAACCAGTTCATACCCAGTATGCAGTCAAAATGATCAATTCCCAACGACAATAAGTCAACATTCAACGTCACATTATCGATCACAATATCACATGCTGGATACACATATGTACATACCATAGAATTCCCAGATGGCGTAAATACAGATAATAAATAATTCATGGATTCTAAGGGTCTAGTTAATTTTTGAGAAAAGGCATGTGACACGAATGAGTGTGTAAAACCAGAATCTATCAAGACATATGCATTTTGGGCACATATGAAAATTATACCTAACACCATAAACTCGGTGTTCTGTATATCTCCAGGCACTAGTGCGAACACTCTTCCTTGCCTCAACTTTTCATTCCCAGCGTTACCCCTGGTATCAGTTCTAGCATTTGACCTGACCACTGAAGCAAACCCAGTTGTACTTGCTGCGGGACGAGTGGCACTCTTAAGCCCAAGTGGACAATCTTTCATCATATAGCCAACTTTGCCACGTCAGTAACAGGCACTAGATGCACGGTGACACACTCCCCTATGCTTTTGTTTCACGATTAGGATAGTTTGGAATAGAGCCACTACTCTGGCTAGAGCTACTAGAAGATCCCGTATTCTACTTTTTTGAAAATGACTAGCCCCTTTTGAAATTGAATTTAGATCTTTTACTTCTCCATTCTGTGGTTGGTGCCTTGGCTTGTTTTATTGCTCTCAGGGTGGCTTCTGCCATTATTGCTCTATCCAAAACTTCCACATAGGTAGGCAACTTCAAGACGCCTACATGGTCAAACACTTCCAAATCCAGGCTGCCTTCAAATTTGTTCTCCTTTTTGTAATCAGTATCTACCATGTGTGGGGCAAACCGAGCCAGCTCAGTGAATTTGGCATCATACTTAGCCACGGACATCCTACCCTTCTTAAGTTCTTGAAACTATGACACTTTTCGATCTCTGAAACTTTGGGAAACGTACTTATTGTAGAATATCTCATTGAATAGAGCCCATGTTATATCTCCATTGTTATTTCGAACTAACAACCACCATCTCTGGGCTTCATCCTTTAAGGTGTAGGTGGCTAATAGTACTTTTTGCGTTGCGGAGCAAGGAAACACTTCAAACAACTTTTCCATTTCAAGTAACCATGTTTCTGCCTTTAAGGGTTCAATACCACCCAAGAAAGTCGGTGGTTTCATATTCATAAACTTTTGGGTCAAGTTGATTATATCATTATTATCTGGCTCATTTTGTACTGGTAGAGGTGGATAGAGCAAAGGTTGTTGCCTCTGTTGTGTCATTGCCTTAGTTAGAGTTTCAAGCATTTGCTTCATTCGGCTCATGCGAGCCTCTGACGATTCAACTGTACTGTCACTTATTGTATTTTCTATTGCTATAGGTAAACTGAACACTTATGAACATAGGCAAATAGTTTGTTTCACAATGTTTAGATCATTCAATCACAGTCCATTCAATTCTATTTGAAGTATTCATGGTCAATTTCAGTTTTCTCATTTATAGAAATTAGTATTCACACTCACACATGCAGATGAGATGCCCCTATGCTTACTAGGACACCCTATAGCTCATATGGATTCATGTGTGCAGTATAATATGTGCTCTGATACCACTTTGTCACGACCTAAAGCCGCCCCTATGGGTTTAGTGTCATAACCGGTCAGTAATCCTTGGATTACCAAAGGCCTCTAAACAGAATAACTTATAATTAAGGGCTACGGAAGCAAATATAGAAACATACATAGTCCATTGAGCTGTGGAGACATATATGGGACAGAAATTTTAAACCTTTTACATATATATGTAACGTCATGATGTAGGTCTTACGTCACATTCATTACAAATATAGCCAAAAAGGACTTAGCCCAATATACAGATAACGGAAAACTTATTCATAATTCAAAGAAGATAAGGTCTTAAACATATGCCATTTAGACTTGACTCGCTCACAAAAGGGAACCTCTTTGGAGGCATAACGGCTAGCTAACAAAACTGAGACACCAGGTCCTTAACTCTGAGTCTAGTCACGCGCCTAGTCACCGACATATATTATATAAATAGTGGGCGGAAGGCCAGTGAATAATAACAGAGTAAAGGGTTTAACTCAATGATGTCCGTCACATATATAACTTTCAAATCTCTTATTGAACAGAAGCATAAACATACTCGCATCAGAAACAGAGTCATAAACATATTCATATCATGAGTAGTGTATCCATTAGCATTAAACTTATCTTTTTGGTTAAGCATATTAAGTTCCATATTGGAACCTCCGGTACCGGGTAACACATCACATACGTGGGCTACGGTATTGTTTCCCTCGGGCGAGGGCCTGGGCCACAGTATTATCTCCATCGGGCGAGGGCCTCATGACCATAAGCCACAGTATTATGTCCCTTGAGTGAGGGCCTCTGCTAAGAATACCGCAATTACATTTCACATGAGTAGATCATCATTCATACATTCGCATCATATTCTTTTCTATTATTCGAGATAGAACCGTTCTTATCATATCAGCACATTCAGAAAGTATTTCATATTGAACATAGTTTTACTAAGTTATTACTCACAGATAACTTCATAGATAGCTTGGTAGCAGACCAATGGTTCAACCGCTTACAGCGTGAGACCTACACCAACATAACAGATACATATACTGAAACACAAGCTTGGATTGAACATAACTCATTTCATTTTTTTTTTTAGTGTGTTTCTAGCCTATACTCTCATTATTGTGTCTTAATCTTGGCCTAGGAATGCCTAGGATGTAATGAGAATGCCAAAAATGCACTTGGAAACACTTAACAAAATTTGCTGAAAATAGGGGTCCAGCTTGAGAGCAACTTCCTTCGCTCAAGCGGATACGTAAACATGTGAGGGGCCGCTCGAGCGGTCTGCAAACTTTCAAGAAGTACTGGTTATGTGATTTTCATGCTCGATAGACATTCGACGGTCATTCGAGCATGAGACTCAGGTCCTTGATCGAGCGCAACTCTTATCGCTCGCCCGATCTGCAAAAACGTAAAACTTCTAGGAGCTTGCATTTCACGCTTGAGCGGACTCTAGTCGCTCGAGCGGAAGTGTAAGATCATAAAGTGGTCGTGTAGACGTCCCCGAACGCCCCGGGAGGATGAGTCCCGTTCTGTTCGTTTGTGGATTCGCTACAGTTCGGACTCTCAAATTGTCACGGTCCTTAATCTGAACCGAAGAGTCCAAATCCAGCAAATCGTTTTGAGAAACAGATTTTTGAAAAGAAGTGCCAAACATGGACTACTTTGCCAGATATAGAGTCGCCACCTAAATATTTTTTATGGGGGAATTTAGAAAACCCTGACTCGGTGTCAAAGGCCATGTGTCCGTCATCACCAAAGTTGCCTCGGCTCGGGAGCTTGGGTACGATTGGGGAAGGTCAGCTATGAGCACCCCCTCTCGCTCGATCCGAAGATCGGCCTCTACTAACCGTGATATCCGTTTTTGAAAACGTTATGTGTTCTTATTCCGGTTATTAGCCTAGAATTACTATGTTATGCGCACAGCAAACAAGTATAGACCAAATCGCCTAAATTGGAACAAAATATTTCATGTTTGTTTTGAAAATGGTTTGCTACTCGCAAGTAGGCTAAAATGCAGGTTTTGCCACCCTCATGTGGGCTTTAAAAAAGATGGTTTTGCCACTATCTAGTAGGCTTAAAACTTACAGTTTTAATGCATTATTCCAATTTAGGTAATTCGACCTCCACCCACAGGCACCCAAGCAGTTATATCACATAAGTAGCTAGCCTCATGGTAAGTATGCTATCATGGCAACACTCACACACATGCAAGGATGCTAAAGCATAAAAAGCTTACCTAGTACTCCGTGCCAAAACAAGAACATGTTAGTAATCATGCATGATCCAAGTCCATGTTTAAATGCCTAATGCAACGCATACGGAATGTCACTAGAGTAGGCTCGGCTAGTCTATAAATGATATGTGAAAATGCACAAGCAGCATATATTCAAGTTAGATTTGAAATATTTATGCAGTTAGTATGATGCGCCGAGCCTGGTGCATGCAATACTGATGAATGATGCACGCATGCATAGCATAAGGTATGCTAAATTAAACGTGCCCTAGTACTAACCATCAAAAGCAGGTAAGTAAAAGGGAGAAAGAAGTGGGGGGGAGGGGGTTGGAAGACATGCACACACGCACCCACACTTATTACAAATTCGCCCTCGCTCGGAGGGACCAAAAGAATAATACAATTTAACTAACTCATAAGCTAATTAAATATTACAGACCAAATAAATCAGCTAAGCAATTTAACTAATCTATTTAAGCAATAAACAGTGTCGGGAAATAGGTCCAATGCAATGCATGCTTGGTCCGGTTCGGAAGTCCATTGCCATGCACAAGATGCCTCTGCTTTGGCTATTCTACTCCTCTGAAGACTACACAAGTCTCAGGGTTGCTACTCTGAATGCTGGGGAACACCACCGGCTGAAGGAAATGATCATCGGCCATGGAGAATGGGTATCGGCTGCCTCTCAATCTATAGGCCACAAATGGATAGCCGGTCGGCACTAAACACTGCCGGTCGGCCAATTATTCCTGCTGAAACCTACAGTTGACAGCAGTAGAGGACAAGGCATAGCATGGCAATGTATTTCAAACAATGTATGCACCAATTACACCCCTTATCATGTGTCTGACTCAAAGGGACATGGTCTTCGATTCTCGGACCACCAATCGTGCATTTCCATGCATGATGGCCCAAAGAATCAAGTGTGCATCTTGATATGGAATGCAATGCACATAATCAAACAAATTGAACTCAACCTCTATCATACTCACTTCAAGAGGTCAAGCATGCATACTCATGGAATGCAATCGTAAGCATGTGAACTAGCATACAACATGGCAATGCAATGCGAATATGCAAGTATGCAAGCAAACATACAGGGTGAGCACACAATCAAGCAAAGGGGATGGACTTAAACTAATTTAGGATGGTTTGCAAGCATGCCAAAATCAGTGGCCGAAGTGCTTAAACATGAGGACCAACACACACACACATATGCACATGTTAATGGGCCAACATTTAAACATCAAAAGGCAACTCTCAAGCACGCTTGGAAGAGACTAAACATGGACTAAGGGCATGCAATGTAAGCTCTGAAAACCATGCTAATGATGGTGCCAAACCAACTTAACCAAGACAAACATAGCGTACAATTGGTCCAAGTACTTGAGGCTAGTCAAGGAGACTTAAACCATGGCTAGGCCAACCAAGCCTCACAAGGCCAAGAGGGCTTAAAACAGGTTCAAGATAGGCCTAGACCATGCAAAGGGAACACCTAGATGGCATCTAAGTGGCTTAAACATGGAAGCATGCAAAAGAGGCCAAACATGGAGCATACAACACAAGCTTTTAAGGCATCAAAGAGGCATCAAAGGCATGCATGCAAACATGTTATGAGAACTGAAATAGCATGGTAAGTGGTTCCAAACCATTGAAAATGATGCAAGCAACGCACACTACACACTCACACACTTAAGGCTAACAATCCAAGATGCAAAGGGACTATGCAATGCATGTCTTGGTCGACCAAAATAGCCAAGGACAGACCTTAAGCATGGCAAGACAAACATAAAAGCTTCACAAAGCTAGGCCTAAACATGCTTGAATAAGGGCTCAAAGCATAGGGCATGTTAAGGCTAAAACAAGGCATTACAAAGCATGTATGCTAAGCAAGCATGGTGTACCAAAACCAACATACAACAATGCTATATTATGACATAATAAGCATGAAAATCAGTCAAGGCATGGTCAATACACACTCAAACTATATGCTCCCTCAAGAGGCTAAAAATGGCCCTTTTCAAGGACAACAAGGAGAGGGGGTGGCCCTCTCCTTCTTGGGAACTCAAGGCACCATCCTCACCACTAAAATCCCTCAAGATTTCAGTGGTGAGGAAGCCCAAACACAATGGTCCCGGAGTTCACCAAAATAGCACAAAAACAAAGGTCAAATAAGCCTTAAGAGAGGTCAAACAACCTCAAAGCTTAGAGCACTCTTAAACAACTATTTAGAGGGCCCAAAAACAGAACTTTTATGTGTTATACACCAAGTCTAAAAACAGTTGCAAGATAGTCAAAAAGAGTATGCAAGAATGGGATAAAAAGGGACAAAAGTCTTACCCTTGTAGACCTTCTTCAAAAGTGGTGGATCAGTTGCTTCTTTGAGCTCAAATCAGTCCAAAAGCTTCAAGGAAAGACCTCTAGTACCTCAGCCACTAAGAAAAGGTGTGATGGTGGGTGTTTGTGCACAAAAATGAGACCAAAAACACACACTAAACACAAGAGAGAGAGAGATATAGAGATAGAGGATATATGTAAACCCTAACCCTAAAGCTCAAGCTCTTACAAATGTTGTCTAAGTTTTCTTTCTCTCCTCCTTTTTTCTTCTCTTCTCCTCTCTTTTCCTCCTCTTTTTTCATGTGAGAGAGCTTGATTGATATAGATATGTATCAATCTACAGCTCCTCAGAACACCCCACATCCAGGTATGGGCTGGGGTCTGGCCTAGAATGATAGCTGCCAGCTGTCTGCAGAGATATCTGTTGAAAACCACACTTGGCCGGCCGGCCATCAAAGTGGCCGACCGGCAGTCAAACTGGCCGGCCGGCCATCATATTTGGCCGATTGCAACAAAACACAGCCGATGGCCTCAAGCCACGGCCGGTGGAGTGTGGGGATGTCCCAAAAGCCATTCCCTGCCCTCCAAGGCAAAAACACAAGTGTTTGGTGCAAAACCAGACACAAAACGATCGAGTCGAGAGATCCTGAGGCAAGGCGCGCAGCCGAGGCCTCCGGGAACTCAAGACGAACACAAACAAGGATGATCACCGAGTGTTCAAACGGTGACGTCCAAGTCTTGAGGACGGTCAAAAATGGGGTGTCTACAGTTGCCCCTCTTTGACAGAACTCGAAAGTCATAGGAATGACGGGAGTGAATGTCAAAGCCTACGGACGACCCATTTTTGATAAGGCCGAAGACTTAGACAAGCATACAGGCTATAAACAAAGATACGCGCCCAAAGGCAGGGGTAAAATGCAACTGACAATGCAAGGAGCTGAGCATAACTTATGATCATGCAAAGAAAGCTGTAACGAAACATGACATGCGACAGTTTTTAGCTAGCATACACCAAACTACACGACAATGCAGAAAGGATGTAAGAGAATTATGTAATTCTCGATACATCTCGCTCGGAGAATACAATACCTGTGCGGTTCGTCTGGTTGCACCAGCTTCAAATGAACCGTACATACAATATCGTGCCTGAAAGAGAAAGAAAACTTAACAGGTACAGATATCGTTAGCAATATGCAAAATGATATACGATATATACAAAACTATGTATAATAATGCAGATGAAAATGCAATGCAATTGAATCATAATCAAATCATGAGCGACAACGTGCGGCTTTTGGAATGCACGTGAACTTGAATATGCGACGACGCGAGTCGCTTGAAATACGTGTATAATGCAACTTATCAAAAGTCGTTCGGGCACGACAAACACTGAAGGGCTCGCACCTTCAGAGGATTTAAGGTCTCCTAGACCGAGCTTATTTAATGTCTCGCCAGACCGTGTGTATGGATGAATTTTGTTATTTTGAATGCATGATTATGCATGTGCATGACAATGCGAGATGTGTGCGCAACGACGTGACAAAAATGACGCAAAATCAGCGCGCGTTCACGACAGAGCGTTGCAACGTAACCCATGTGGGGCAACTTTCGAACCTTGTAAGAGATAAAAAGGATACACCTTGCACAAATTCGAGTGCCACGCGCAGAAGACACGGTCCGAGGTTGAAACGGAGGCCGGTTGAGCTTCGGAAATGCTTTTTCTTGTACTATCTTGAGCAATGAAGACTCCAAACTACAGATCTGACCCAAACAAGGCTATAGGAGGCTCACCGATCGAAAGAGGAAGCCACCGGCCATCCACCGGCCGAAAAAAACACATCACTGGCCAAAAATGTGGCCGGCCGGCCAAAAATATAGCTAACTGGCCAAAAATGCCTGATTCGGGGTAGTTTTGACTTTTCGCCTTGGGTCTTTTAAAATAGGGTTTCACACCCTATTTCTTTCATTCCCTCCTAGCCGAAATTACATTCCCTCTCTCTCTAGAAGATATTCCCCCCATTCTTTGTCCGTTTTCTCGCGTTTTACGCCCGTTCCATCGTTTGATTCGCGAAGTTTATCGCGTTTCGAACACTTTCACCCGATCGAAACTTCGTTTCGGTGCTTCCTTTGCTATTTCCTCTTTTTGGGGTTTGTTCCCCTCGAGTTTTCCCACATTTTCCACGTTCCGGCTTTTTCGGCCATTTTTCACCCTCCCGGGGGTTGACTTTTCGTTGACCCTTTGCATTCTTGCTTTGTTTTCCTTTTCTGACCAGTTTCCTCGTCACTTTTGATATGGCCGACGATATTCCATACGGCGGGACTCCCCCGGACCACAAGATGGACCCCGGGGCCGAGCTCCTCCCCTTGAGCGTCTGCCCGTTCAACCCGGCAACCTACCGGCCGGCGATTCACATCCTGCCTCCTGATGGGCTGCGCCAGTTCAGGAGCTTCGAGAGGGGCGTGCCTCCAGAGCTTCTTTTGCGCGAGCCTACCTCTCATTTGTCCTTCGGCGCTTCCGAGGTAACATTCTTCCTTCTGCTTTACTTTCCGCAATGTAGAACACTTAGCTGCCATAACTGATTATGCTCTTTAACTGCTTAGCCCAAATGCAGTGAGGCACTGTACACTGTAATCGACCGTGAACACACTTGCAACTGTTATCTGTTTGAATCTGAACGCGTTCACACACACTGCACTTGCCCTGAACCACTCAAATACACTGACACATCAGTCACTGTAGTTCACTACGAGCACACCGGCACCCGATATCTGTTTGAATTTGGAAAATGTGCACACATGCTGTATCTACACCAAACCATGCAAACACACTGACACATCACATGTTGTAGTTCACTACCAAACTTGAATGCCTTTCAAAACTGTACTTTAGCGTTTCTTCGCCATTGTCTGCTTGAAAACAGGGAGATTCCCATACCGTCCGGGGGTATGGGAATATTGCCGCTCGGGATTGGTATGTAGAGCTACCCGACGCGGTTCGCCACATCATGGACTAGGCCGGCTTCGGCGCATTTTGCAGAGGGCTTTCCAGACTGACGACGAGCAGGCCTCTTCTTGCTGCTTTAGTGGAGAGGTGGTGGGACATCACCGACTCGTTCCACTTTTCTGCCATGGGAGACATGACGATGACTCCCTACGATTTCTCGATGCTCACAGGCATCGGGGTAGGGGGTGATTCGATCCCCTTCGATACTGATATGGATGAGTGGACGGCTGCTCAGATCCATCTGCTCGGTGAGGTGCCGCCTCTTGTACGTCCCGACTTCGTTCGATATTCCTGGTTCGAGGTCCAGTTTAGGGTCCAGCCATCTTTGACCGAGGAGGCTCCGATGACTCAGGAGGCTGTGGAGAGATACGCATGCGGCTTTCTCATGTTCCTATTTGGGACTACCATTTTCGCCGACCGGGCGAACACTGTGCCTCTCTGCCTGCTTAGTGCACTGGTGTATGTCAGGCAGATCCTGCACTACGACTGGGGCGGCGCCGCTCTGGCCACTCTTTATGGGTACATGAGCTCAGCTTCCCGTGGCAGTGGGCAGTTGCTCGGAGGCTATTGACGCGCTTGGGAGGTACATTTTCTTTTTCTGCTTTACATTTCTGCTTTACATTTTCTATACTCTGTACACTGCACACATTGTACTCTCTGTTTCATGCTGATCGTATACTACACACACGGCACACACACATACCCGACTTTACACTGACTGTACACTGCACACACTGTACACTCTGCTCAATACACTGCACAATACACGGTCCTGCAATTTCTGCTTTATTCTATGTTCTGCTTTATCTGATAACCCTTCTGGTATTTGCTCTACAGTTGTGGGTCTATGCCTACTTTCTGAGACTCGCCCCAGTACCAGACGTGGAGACCCCTCTCGTCGTCCCATTTTTGCGTCGCTTTGACGTGAGGTGCGTGCAGAGGCCGCGGGAGACATTCATCTTTTTCCGCCACTATTTTGACACTATTACCCTCGCAGAGGTATGTTCAATTTTTAGAGTTTTATTCAAGCTTCGCTTTACACTGTATTTTCAATATCAGTAGATAACAAATTGCATGTCATTTTCAGGTCACCTAGCCTTGGGCTCCACTGCCAGCCGTGACCCGGGATCGGTTTGCCGGTGCAGAGGAGACTGCACGTTTCCGGATCCTGCTGGAGGGCCCGATCTGTCGGGCTTGGTCCTTGGGTGAGCGTTTCCTACGCCAGACCCTGGGCTTGCCAGAGCAGATAGTTTTGGGTCCACCTCCTACCCACATGAGGGACACCGAGAGGTTCACCGCCGAGGAGATGGTCGATTACACGATCGGCTGGGACGCGGAGGGCTTTAGGGGCGAGGGCGACTACAGAGTGTACGTCGAGACCTACATTATGCAGCCTCTGAGTAGTGGCCGCCGAGCTGAGAGAGGGGGACCTGCGGCGCCAGTAGCTGGAGCAGGAGCAGGAGCAGGAGCAGGGGCAGGGACGTCGAGGACAGCTCTTGTCCGTGGCAGGAGCGGAGCTCGGAGGGTTCGGGGGGTTAGCTGGCCAGCGCTACCCACGATGATGACATACCGAGAGCAGGGTGGGGCGAACTACCAGATCCCCTTTGCTCCTCCTCCGGCTGACCATGAGTTGGTCGGTTTCCATGACTTACCTCCGGTATGTATTACTACATTTTATGCATTTTGTATTGGCATTTCATTTCAGTTTATTTGATATTCCGCAGAATACTGATGCATTTGATACTTTTGCAGGCTTCTTCTAAGTATACCCGACAGTCCTTGCAGCTGAATGCCTCCATGATGGGGATGTTACAGCGGACTTTCGACCTCCTGGCCCTCTACAGCATTCCGATATGTTCTTCTGATCACGGTCTCAAACCATACACATAAGCTGCTTCATATAATCTGGTGCACAACACAACACTTGATAAACTGCTCACGGTATTCATCCATTGTACTCATACACTCCATTCTGTACTGATAAACTGCTCACGGCATTCACACACTGTACTCATACACTGCATTCTGCACTGATACACTGCTTACGACATTCGCACACTGTACTCATATACTGCATTCTGCACTGATAAACTACTCACGACATTCGCACACTATACTCATACACTGCATTCTGCACTGATAAATTGCTCACGGCATTCGCACACTGTACTCATACACTGCATTCTGCACTAATAAACTGTTCACAGCATACTGATGCGTTTGCCTCTTATACTTTTCAGCCTCCTTTCCAGATTCCTGTCGTAGGAGGTGCCCAACCAGGCCTTCTGTTCCTGTCGGAGGAGATGGAGAGGGTAGAGTATTCCCCCGCACCAAGGCGGGGCGCACTCACGTCGGGAGTAGCTCGCGGGCTCCAGTCCCTGATGACGATGACGAGGAGTCAGAGGTGGAGGCGGAGGCAGAGTCGTCGTCAGAGGAGACCGGAGACGGCTCAGACTCAGACTCAGATGATAGCGCTGATGATGCTCCTGGACCTTCATCCAGGAAGAGGACGAGGACGGAGCCCTAGACCCACGGCCTTTTGTCATTGATCCAGACTTTTGTTGTTTTTTTTTTTCTTTTTCTTTTGTACCTTTTGCTGGTAGCTAGAGTACCTTGTACTGCTGCAGGAAGATTTTTATTTCCAAAACCATGTACTTGAAAAAGATGATGAAATGAAACAAACTTTTTGTCTAAAAAAGTGTTGCATTTTTACATTTCATATATTACATTGCATTGCATCATGTTACATCTCAAATGAAATTGATCTGTTGTTTGAAAATTGAACATTTGCATTGTAATAATCAGATAACGAACCAGCCAACAACAAAACAAACCATACCAACCACTGCACATTCTGAACACTCGGCTCATACTCTACTGGGGATTAATCTGCATACAGCTCATAACACAGTGCTTGGTTCATTTTGCACACAGCGGATCCTGAACAAACAGCCCAAATCTGACAAGATGGACCATGAAGATTGAATCTACTGAAGTTGAAGCACACTCAGATGCGATCTGAAACCCAGAAGCTTCAAAGAGGCCCAGGTTTTCCTGTTCACACTTGTCGGGGTGGACCCTGCAGTTGTATGAAAGAACCAAATCATGTTTTTGCACAAATGTGGAGAATGGCACAGCATTCTGAGCACAAAACGATTAATTTTTGAAATTAAAGATGGGTTTTTCAAACCGGGGTAGTGAGCCTATAACTAGACATAGCGAGAATGACTCAACAGCGGAGACAAAAAAAAGATAAACAACCTAAACACAACGAGACACACTCGGAAAAGACTCAAAACAAAGGTTGAAGTAAACAAGACAAAAGACACGACATACAGACGTGTTAACGGAGACAGGGACCTCAGATCACGAGGAGCCAGTTTCTCTGGGTATTGTTTCCCACCCTTTCTTATTTGTGATTCTCACATCCCTCTGGCACTCAAGCTCAGTTTTTCTCTCAAAACCCTTTTTGCTCACTCTTTCTTTCAACTTACACCTCTCTATTCTTTATTCTCTTATTTTTATCCCTCCCGGGGTGTTTAATGGATGAATAGGAAGTTGTGGGTTCACGCCTAACAGTATCAGCTCGTGACTATTCCTTCTGGTGACGCTTGGTCGATGCCCCAGGCAAGGGAATGGAGTACCTTGATCCCTTCAGATTCGTGCTTCGCACTTGGTTCGATACCTCGTTGCTCGGTGGTTGAGAGAGCTTTCAGCCCTTTAATGACAGCTTGAGTTATGCCCTCCTTGGCAAGTATGTTGGCGATGGGGGAAAGATAGGAAGCCCAACTCAACTGTGCCCCTAGTTCATCATTATGACCATTTTTGTTTTGGTTTTCTACTAAAACAATTTTGACCGATATGAGAGTTAGATTAACACACTTGTTCGATTTTTGATTTGAAAATTATGCAAGTCAGGCCATGAGCACTGAAAATTTTCCTTTTTTGGGTCCAAAACGGTCTAAATTTTGGAGAAATGAAATAGTTTTCGAGAAAAGAGTCAACCTCGGTAAAAATTTTCAAAAACTATTTTCGCAAACGGTCGGTGCTAAACAAGCACGAAACTTACCCTCGAGATGCGCAATCTCGGTTCAGAAGCAATGGAAAATTGCCCTTTGTTTGAAGGACGTTGCACGGCAACGGAAAGTTACCCCTGGTTTGAACGGTGACTCATGGCAACAGAAAGTTGCCCCTTGTCTGGATGATGCCGCAGCATATTGTAAATAGTCCTCACTAGTGATGATCCCGACCGGACTTCCTCGGATATAGA
Organism: Camellia sinensis; assembly: GCF_055761805.1. NCBI lineage: Eukaryota > Viridiplantae > Streptophyta > Magnoliopsida > Ericales > Theaceae > Camellia > Camellia sinensis. The sequence continues at coordinate 45,979,307 of NC_138962.1, read as the reverse complement.
GAAGACGAAGATGGTCAAAACCAATATATGGACACAGTCACTTTGAAAGTGTTGGTGGCTGGACTTCAAGACGAAGTTGCCTACGTACCCTAAACATGGGAATCGCGGATGATTAAAACCATTACATGGACTTAGTCGCTATGAAAGCGTTGGGGGCTGGACTTCAGGATGAAGTTGCCTACGTATCCCGAACATGGGAATCAAGCCTTACGTAGTTCCTTTTAAGATACACTCGGGTATTAACCTCTCCTTTTGCGCTTTAACTTTTGCCAAGGCACCCGTTGCGGGTTTTCGACCTTGCGAGCTTTGTTCTTCTTTCCTTTTTCAATTCTTTTCTCTTTTTTTCTCTTTTTTTTATTTTTCATTTTTTCATTTCTTTTGCATTTTTTTGTATTTTCTCTTGCTCTAATTTTTGCTTGGGTCGCCGTTCCGGGTTTTCAGCCCAGCGAGCCTCTCAAAGGGTAAAAGTGTAACAAGTCCATGCCAACTGGTTTTAGGGTTTCGAAGCCATCCGTGTCCAGGAGAATGGCTGTTGTATCGATTTGCTGAAGGACCCCTCTTCGGCTCTTCGAGCACATCGGACATTTTTGCCCCTAGTTGGAGGGGTACTTTTGTTCTAGCTTCACAAGCTTCTTCTGATGAGATCTGATCTTCTTGATCTGACTTTGGTGCCTCTTGTTCGAGGGCTGCTTCCAATTTGGCCACACAGGCCTCTCTTGATGGTCGATCGTTGAACACTCCGAATTGTGGTTCAAGGCTTCAAAACAAAGGCTCGAGTCTTGAGGCTGAGAGCGATCCTAAGCTGCACAATCTCAAGAGTGATTCCACACAGGTCTTCGTAGGACTGCGCAAAACATTTTGTTTTTGAAAGTTTTTAAAGAAGCGACAAATCGCTCGCGCTGAAGATAGTGTAGAACCGGTCTGGATCAAGCCAGGGTCCTTCTCAGTACTCACGCCGACAGGCATGATTTCAATCATTAAGGGCTTAGCATGCCTCTCTTTCTCTCAATTTGATCAAAGTTTGGAAAACCCGAGGAATTCCTTCCTCTTCGTTTTCACCGCAGTGTTTAAAAAGTTTTGAAAAACTTAGGTCAATGCAATGATTTTCAGGGCACAAGAGAACAGGTGGAATGTACTGCTGTTCCATTCAAGTCCCCTGGCACAACTAATTCAGAATAGTAGTAAGCATGGGAACATGATAGCTGCAGCTGTTTTATTCAGATTCCCTGGTTGCAACTGGCTCCACGATAGAGACAGACTCAAAAGAAAAGCAAAAGGATAATTACAAAACGGTGTTCGAGGCAACGGCTCTGGAATCACCCGACATTCTTATACAAAGGGGACTGACTCGCTACAACAAGACAGACCCATAAGCAAAAGGACTGACTCAAGACAATGAGACAGACTCAAAATAAAACAAAAGACTAACTCGATACGCAAGCCAGGATTTACCAAACTAGCATTCGCAGATGCTCCAAAAATACGTGCCAGACGCCACATCCAAAATACGCCGAGCGCCGCCTGCAGGTGGTCCAACCCCTGATCACAAATTTGCAGTATCCTCGAAGTCCAATAGCTCAGTGGTAACAGACTTTGCTGAGGTAGGCGGGAGGATGACCTCATTGTCGATCAAATCTTGCACTTCATGACGAAGGCGGAAACAACCATCGATACTGTGACCGGACTGTTGGTGGTACGCGCAGTACAAGGTAGCATCATGTGAGAGAGGGAGATTCTTCTGGAGGGGCCGAGGCTCGAGGGGTTTAAGATGCCCCTTTTTAGCCAATATTTGAAATGCCCTAGACAGAGGCATGTAGAGGGCATGAAAGGCTCTGCGCCCTCGAGGTAGGTACTTTGAAGTATGAGGGTTCTTGCTAGACGCACTAGCGAAAGGGTCGACAGGCACTGCCTTGGCTTTCTGATCTTTTCCTGGTACAGAGTTAGGGATGACAAGGACTGTCTTGGCATGACGGGGCCCATCCCGATTTTCTGCCCGGCTTGAACCGCCTTCGGTTGGAGTGGAAAAGCATCATCCACAGCTTTAGTCATGACTGCGAATACTTGTTGCTTATTCATCCCCCTGGCTTTCAAAGCCTCTGCTGCCCACAGTAGTTGTTCAATAGGATCGGCATCTGCCTTCATTTTGTTCTTGCCTCTGGCCTTAGCCTGGTCCGGGGTTTGGGTTACTACATCAGAGCAAAGCCCGGTTGTTGCTGACACGTCGTTGCTGTAGCTAGAGGCAACCTCTGGTTGGTTAAGCTCGATCACAATCCGCCCCAGTAGCGGGGGCTCCTGTGGTATGAAATTCTCGGCATACGGTGCAGCTGGTGGCGAAGCCGACATTCCATAGGCCAGGTCAGCCACGGATCTCTGGAGGTCACCTATCATTCCCATCAATTCGAATGTGGTGGGCTCACGAGCCTGATATAACTGGGGGGTCTAGACCGGGTGCACGACAGACGACCTCGGTGGATGTGGTACATCGACATTGGTCTCGCTTTGCAGAGTGGTTCCTTGATCTGATGCGGTCGTCATAACCACAATCTCCTCTGAATTCTGCGTCAGATATCTGTACTGAACGGTGACTGACGGATCAGATATCTGTCTTGCCTCAGCAAGGGGGAACACTAGCTATTCTGTATCAACTCTCTGAACTAAAAGAGAAAACACGCAGCATTTCGGACCAATCAGAACAGACGCTAGTATAGCTGAATAACTGTACTCTACTACTGATCACTTTTGCCCGAAATCACTGCCCCCAAAATGCTTAATCGGATACCCATAGATATAACTGATTCACATAAACTGATACTGGTACCCTCAAGTCTGATACTCAAACTTGCAAACTGATATATACGTTCCCTGTAGAGATACATTCTAAAAGCACATAGCAAGTAAAAGAGAGCCAAAACACCCCTAAGTTGGGGTAGGGTTTCCCTGTCCTATTTTTGTCAGGAGCTAGGGTTTCACTATGCACGCAGCAATTTTCAAACAACCTAACATTGGGTAAGCAACCTGTCCTAGTTTGGAATAGTCACTATGGATTTCGATATGCACTAGGTCGAATGGTCGAAAAGGGTGCCCTGGTAAAACCGGGGTTTGTGTTCCCATACTGTCAGAGCCCACAACTGGTCAGCCTTATGGCATGCTTTGACAAAGTCAAGCCTCTGAAAAACCGTTCAGGAATGGCAGATGGAAAACACGGTGTCCTAGGCGCACCAATGCACATGCAATGCAAAGAGACACATAAATGAAATCAAAACAGGATATCATGAGTTCGAGTCAAGCTCTCTAAAATCCCCAACAGAGTCGCCAGAAACTGTAGACGTCTCCGAACGCCCCGAGAAGATGAGTCCCGTTCTGTTCATTTGTGGGTTCGCTACAGTTCGGACTCTCGAATTGTCACGGTCCTTAATTTGAACCAAAGAGTCCAGATCCGGCAAATCGTTTTGAGAAATAGATTTTTGAAAAGAAGTGCCAAACGTGGACTGCTTTGCCAGATACAGAGTCGCCACCTAAATATTTTTTATGGGGGAATTTAGGAAACCCTGACTCGGTGCCAAAGGCCATGTGTCTGTCATCACCAAAGTTGCCTCGGCTCGGGAGCTTGGATACGATTGGGGAAGGTCAGCTATGAGCACCCCCTCTCGCCCGATCTGAAGATCGGCCTCTACTAACCGTGATATCCGTTTTTGAAAACGTTATGTGTTCTTATTCCGGTTATTAGCCTAGAATTACTATGTTATGCGCACAGCAAACATGTATAGACCAAATTGCCTAAATTGGAACAAAACATTTCATGCTTGTTTTGAAAATGGTTTGCTACTCACAAGTAGGCTGAAATGCAGGTTTTGCCACCCTCAAGTGGGCTTTAGAAAAGATGGTTTTGCCACTATCTAGTGGGCTTAAAACTCACAGTTCTAATGCATTATTCCAATTTAGGTAATTCAACCTCCATCCACAATCATTCAAGCAGTTATATCACATAAGCAGCTAGCCTCATGGTAATCATGCTGTTATGGAAACACTCACACGCATGCGGTATGCTAAAGCATAAATGCTTACCGAGTACTCCAAGCCAAAACGGAAACTAGTTAGTAATTATATGCATGATCCTAGTTTAAGATGGCTAATGCAACACATGCAAAATGCAACTAGAAGTGGGCTCGGCTATTCTAAACATGGCATGTGAAATGCTACAACTAACACGTATTCAATTTGGGATTGAAACACAATGCAGTTAGCATGATGTGCCGAGCCTGGTGTATGCAAGACAAATGTATGAATGCACGCATGCATAGCATAAGGTATGCTAAAGTAAACATGTCCTAATACTAACCATCAAAGTAGGTAAGTAAAAAGGAGAAAGAAGTGGGGGTTGGGAGACATGCACACACGCACCCACACTTATTACAAATTCACCCTCGCTCAGAGGGACCAAAAGAATAATACAAATTAATTAACCTACAAGCTAATTAATTATTACAGACCACCTAATTAATTAAGCAAATTAACTAAGCTTAAGAAAACAGTAAAGGCCTCGGGAAGAGGATCCAATGCGCGTGTGCTCGGGTTTGCTCGGAAATCCAACGCCATGCACAAGTTTGCCTCTGCTTTGACTCTTCTGCTTCTCTGAAAATTGCACAGCTCCCAAGGTTGCTTCTCTGAGTGTTGTAGAACACTACCGGCTGAGTGAGAACACCACCGGCCAGGTAGAATAGTCACCGGCCACAAACTTATGCTCTCGGCCAAATATTATTTGCCGAACGGCACTCAATACTGTCGGCCAGCCAAATCTTCCTGCTGAATCTGTTTTTGATAGCAGCAGAGGGCAAGACATAGCATGGCAATGTATTTCAAGCAATGTATGCACCAACCACACTCCTTATCATATTTATGACTTAAAGGAGGATAGGCCTCGATTCTCGGGCCACCAATCATGCATTTCCATGCATGATGGCCCAAGGGACCAAGTATGCATTTTGATTTCAAATGCAATGCACACACACAAACCAAGGCCCAATCCCTATCACTAGATCAAGGGACAAGGCATGCATGCTAGATGGAATGCAACCTAGGCATGCAAACTAGTATGCTATATGAACATGGGGGGAAGCATGCAACAAAATGCAATATGGCTAAGCATGTGTCAACAAGGCAAGTAATGAGCATGCAAACATTATGCAACCGAAGCATGCAAGCATGTAGCAATGTGATCACATTTGAACAACATGCGAAAGGTGGACTTAGACCAATATGGACGAGCCTCGGCCATGTCTAAATAGGAAGCCAAATGCTATGGAATGGAGGCAAATACACACGCAAACAATGCATGCAAAAATGGCCCAACGCTTAAGCATTAAAGAACATCTTTTAAGCACACTTAAAAGAGGATAATCATGGACAAATGGTATGCACATCAAACTCTGAAAATCATGTTAAGATGATACCAAATCCAACTACCAATGCAAGCAAGGCATGCAACCAAGCCCAAGAACTTAAGCTATGGTTAAATGGCATATGAAGCAAATGACCAAAGTGGACCAAAACAGTCCTAAATCATGTTAAGGCAAGTCCTAAAAACCACCTAGATAGCATCTAAATAATCTACACATGGAGGCATGCACAAATGCTTAAACATGAAGCATACAACACAACCTCTTAGAGGCATCAAAGAGGCATCAAAGGCAAGGATAGAAGCATGTTATAAGGACTGAAATAATATGATAAGTGGTTCCAAACCACTGAAACAATGTAAGTAATGCATGTTAGAGAGGCCAAAGCTTAAGGCATTCAAGAGGGATTGCATGGTAGCTATATAGAGCAAGACATGAATGACTCAAATGACCTAAAACAGTCCCTTAGCACATTAAAATATGCATGTAAGCTTCACAAGGCTAAGCCTAAATCATGCTAGAACAAGGGTCTACACCTAAAGCATGTTAAGGCAAAAATGTGGCATTACAAGACATGTATGCAAGGCATGCAAGGTGTGTCCAAGCCAACTAAAAACAGAGGCATATTATGACATAATAAGTGCAAAAATCAGTTGAAGCATGGCCAGCATACACTTAAACAAGATGCTCCCTCAAGAGGCAAAAATAACCCTTTTCAAGGACAACAAGGAGAGGTGGTGGCCCTCTCCTTCTTGGGACCTCAAGGCACCATCCTCACCACTGAAATCCCTCAAGATTTTAGTGGTGAGGAGGCCCAGACACAATGGTCCCAGAGTTCACCAAAATAGCACAAAAACAAAGGTCAAATAAGCCTTAAGAGAGGTCAAACAACCTCAAAGCTTAGAGCACTCTTAAACAACTATTTAGAGGGCCCAAAAACAGAACTTTTATGTGTTATACACCAAGTCTAAAAATAGTTTCAAGATAGTCAAAAAAAGTATGCAAGAATGGGGTAAAAAGGGACAAAAGCCTTACCCTTGTAGACCTTCTTCAAAAGTGGTGGACCGGTTGCTTCTTTGAGCTCAAATCAGTCCAAAAGCTTCAAGGAAAGACCTCTGGTACCTCAACCACTAAGAAAAGGTGTGATGGTGGGTGTTTGTGCACAAAAATGAGACCAAAAACACACACTAAACACAAGAGAGAGAGATATAGAGATAGAGGATATATGTAAACCCTAACCCTAAAGCTCAAGCTCTTAAAAATGTTGTCTAAGTTTTCTTTCTCTCCTCCTTTTTTCTTCTCTTCTCCTCTCTTTTTCTCCTCATTTTTCATGTGAGAGAGCTTGATTGATATAGATATGTATCAATCTGCAGCTCCTCAGAACACCCCACGTCCAAGTATGGACTGGGGTATGGCCTAGAATGACAACTGCCAGTTGTCTGCAGAGATATCTGTTGAAAACCACACTTGGCCGGCCGGCCATCAAAGTGGCCGACCAGCAGTCAAACTGGCCGACCGGCCATCATATTTGGCCGATTACAACAAAACACAGCCGGTGGCCTCAAGCCACGGCCGGTGGAGTGTCGGGATGTCCCAAAAGCCATTCCCTGCCCTCCAAGGCAAAAACACAAGTGTTTGGTGCAAAACCAGACACAAAACGATCGAGTCAAGAGATCCTGAGGCAAGGCGCGCAGCCGAGGCCTCCGGAAACTCCAGACGAACACAAACAAGGATGACCACCGAGTGTTCAAATGGTGACATCCAAGTCTTGAGGACGGTCAAAAATGGGGTGTCTACAGGTCGCTCGAGCGCAAATTCTGCCGCGCGAGCAGAAGTACAAAACCTGGGATTTCTAGATTGCACTCCTAAGTCCAAAACTCGAATTTAAAACCTTGGAATGCAACCTTTGGGTCCCAAAACTTGAGAAAACATGTTTAAACTAGTCAAACATCATGAATTCAAAGACATTTCAGAAAATCAATCTCCAAAAGCTTGCCAACTGTGCAAAACAAAACTCTACTCTTTGAAAACATGACATGCATGTTTTATCTTGACTTCAAAGCTTCTAAACATGATCAATTGAGATGAAATGATATTAATCAAGATGAATTCTCAAAATAAAGGTAAGATGGACATATGCATGAGAGAATTCTTTGAAATCAAACTCAAATTGTGCTCAAATGGACATACATGCATGGTATGATCTATGTTTCTTCATTCTAGCTCACTTCTCATAATAATCCACCCAACACACTTGTATTCATGAATTCACCAACTCAAGAACAAGAACAAGACCAAAGGCTTGAATTCTTACCTTTAGTTTCTCAATTGTGCTCTAGATGGTTAATTGTTTGAGTTTTCAAGCCAAAAGCTTCAAAGTCTTCTAGCTTCTACAATCCTTAAGCTTGAATTGAATTCTCCTTTTTCTCTCTCTCATACCCACGTTTGGGCTCATAAGGATGAAGATGAGATATGCCTTAAGTGCTAAAGAGGCCTTATATAGGCTTGCTTAGTGGTCTTTAATTAAGTTATTGATTAAGCTAATCAATCGAACATTAATTATTTTAATTTAATCGTTCCGAATTGATTTTTAATTAAACATATCACAAAATTCTAAAAATCCCAAATAACACATATATCAAATCAACTTCGTAATCAGATGCCGAAAAGGCCTTCAATTCGCAAAACGAAATAGAAACAGATACATATATGTCTACGATAAACAGATATAAGCACAATAATGCAACACATACATGCAATTAATTCAGAATTTCATCTTTATTACTGTTTAGGCTTATTTAACCATGAATTGACGTTAATCAGAGGTCGGGATTGTTACAGCCTTTGAAACCATAGTTTTATCCTCTAGACTGAAAGTTTTATGAAGAAGAAAAACCTTTAACAGTTGAAAAAGCTACTGTAGGTTCTAAGAGATTCTTCTTAGTTTTGGACTCCATATGGATGGCTTCGGAACAAAGCAATGCTGATAACTCATCCATGGTGGTTGTTTCAGACCGAGATCGAATAGAGGTGGTAAAAGCATCAAATTCAACAAGAAGACCATTTAGTGTGAGTAAAACAAGATCTTCATCATCAATGATGACTGAACTAAAGGCTAACTAATTGACAATTTCTTTGATTTTGAACAAATATTCTTCCATTGAATCTGTCTTCTTGGCAACATTGTTTAATTTGTTCTTCAACTGATGGATGTGTGATTTGGAAAGCGTAGTAAACCTCTTGTGCAAAGAAAACTAGACCTCAGATGAATGTTGACATTGCAATACAGTAGAGTAGATTGAAGAAGACAAAGTTACTGCAATACAACTCAACAGGTGAGAATCAACAAGATTCCATTGAAGGTGATCAGGATTAGGAACCTCTGTTCCAGTTGAATCTGTGATCATAGTAGGAGGACACAAAATTATACCATCAACATAGACATTTCGGTTTCTGAAGCTGTAATAACCCCGATCCATGATTAACGTTAATCCATGATTTCATATGTCTAATAAGTTATTAAGATCAAATTCTAAATTAATTACATGCTTGTTGCATTATTTGTGTTTATATCTGTTTAATGTAGGAAAATTTGTTCATGTTTCTGTTTGATTTGCAAATTGAAGGCCTTATTGGTATCTGATTTAGAAATTGACTTGATTTATGTATTATTTGGGATTTATAGAAATTTTTGGTAGGTTTAATTGAAATTCGATTTGGAACGATTAAATTAGAATAAAATAATTCCAAATGATTAGTCTAAGCAAGAATTAATGAAGCTTCACTAATTAGCCTATATAAGGCCACTACCATGCCCAAACTTCTTTTTTCCTCATTCATTTTGAGCTCAATGTGTGGAACGAAAGAAAGAGAGAGAGATTGAAGCCAACATTAAGGGAGAAAGAGAATTAAGAAGGCAATAGGGGAGATTGAAGAGAATTGAGGGAGTTTAGCTCCAACACTTTCTAACTCAAGGCTTAAGGTAGGAAATTCAATTCCTTAATTATGAATTTGAATTACTTGGTATAAGAATTCAAGAAAACTAGAAGATTAAGATGAGAATCAAACTAAAATTTGAGAATTGTAACTCATACCATGCATGTATGCATAATTCCTTCTATTTTGAGTCTAATTATTAAGGATTTTCACATATATGTACTAAGTCTACCATAGTCTTGTAATTTCATCATGTTTTCCATCAAATTACCTTAGTTGATCATGTTTTGGAGGCTATGAGTTCACATGAATACATGCATCTCATATTTACAGCATGTTCTTACATTTCAAGTTGAATTTTTGCACAATCGACTTACTTTTGGGTCTTGATTTCATGAAATAAACTTCAATCCATGATGTTTTACAAGTTCTTAGATATTTTCCAGAATTTTGGTCCAAGAAAATGAGTTTTGAGGTGTGGATTTCGAGTTTGGAGGTTGGGAGTGCAATCTAGAAATTCTAGATTCCGCACTTCCGCTCGAGCGTGAGATTCTACGCTCGAGCGGCCACCTTTGTTTTTGCATCTTTGTTCGAGCTACCAGAATGTAGCTCGAGCTACCAGAATGTAGCTCGAGCATGAATTACATGCTCCTAGAAATTACATGTTTTTGCAGACTGCTTGAGCGGCAAGAGTTACGCTCGAGCGAGGGATTGAGTCTCACGCTCAAGCGACCATCGAGCGTTCGTCGAGCGTGAAAATCACATAACCAGTACTTTTCAAAATTTACAGAACACTCGAGCATGGGAAGTTGCGCTCGAGCGTCGCCTCACGCATTATATGTCCGCTCGAGCGGGGGAAGTTGCGCTCGAACAGGACCCTTGTCTTCAGTAAGTTTTGTTAAATGTATTCAAGTACATTTTGGCATCCTCAATGCATCGTAGGCATTCCTAAGCCAAGATTAAGACATAATAATGAGTGTAAAATGTAGAAACACACTAGAACGAAACGTAATGAGTTAGATGTTTTATGACGTGTGTTTCCAATGTGTATTTGTTATGTGTTGATGTAGGTCACGTGCTGTAAACCGTTTGATTACGTCTACTCTGTCTGTCTGCATCCAAAGCCAACTGTGAGTAATAACTTAGTAAAGCTATGTTCAACTTTATTTATTTTTTGTATAATGAAATAAGATCTATTTTATAAAATGTTATGTTTTGTACAATGAATGATTGTCCGATTTCAGACAATATATTTGTGGCATTCTTAGCATCATGTGATATCTGTTAGCTGTTACCTGGTATCGGAGGTTCCATTATGGAACTTAATATGTCTGCAATCTATTACCCATACCGGAGGCTCCATCATGGGGCTCAGCAAGTCTATTCTCTGTTACTTGGATCCGGAGGTTCCTTTATAGAACTGGTTACTCATAACCACCATATGTTCTACATCTGTTCTGTATCTGCTCTGTTAGTGCTGATGGATGTACCACGTATGAATAAGCATGACCTCTGATTTCTGTATATGTTTTGAATATGAATATATATCTGATTTCTGAATCTGGTATGGACTTCATTCATTAAATCCTTTACACCGTTATTATTCACTGGGCTTCTGCTCACTATTTGTATTATGTACGTAGGTGATCAAGCACGTGACTAGGCTCAGAGTTGAGGACCTGGCGTCTCAGTTTTTGTCAGGCAATCTTTGTGCCTCCCGAGGAGGTTCCGGATTAAGTCAAGTTTAGTGGTTGTTCTTGTGAATGTACTAGACTTTGTTTCTTTTGATTTTCGGGCAAGATCTCTGATAATATGTTCATGGAGTGACGTGTAAATACTGTATCTTTTGACGTCACTCGCAAGTTTATAAATTTTTTTAAATTATCTGTCCCATGTATGTTTTCACAGCTCAATGGACTATGTTTATTTTGTAGATTTGCTTCCACAGCCCCTAACTATATGTTATTTTGTTAAGAGGCCTTTGGTAATCCAAGGATTACTGGCCGGTTACGACGCCAAACCTATAAGGGCGGGTTTGGGTTGGGATAGAGTGGTATCAGAGCACATGTTGTACCGCACACACTAGTCCATATGAGCTTAGGATGTCTTAGTAAGAAATAGGGGCATTCCATCTGCATGTGTGAGTGTGTGGTAATCTTTAAAAATGTGAAAACTGAATTTGAAATCTGGATAACTGAATTGAAAGAAATGAACGAGATTATTCCTATGTTTATTATTATTTGGTGTCTCTATAGCAACATGGAGAATACAAGGGGAACTGATACAAGTGAATCCTCAGAGGCTCACATGAGCAAAATGGAACAGATGCTTACAGCATTGACCAAAGCTATGGCACAACAATAGAGACAACAACCTTTGCTCCTTTCACTTCTGTTGGTACAAGTTGAACCCGATAATAATGACATTATCAACTTGACATAGAAATTCATGAAGATGAAATTGCCAACTTTCTTGGGTGGGATTAAACCGTTGAAAGCGGAAACATAGTTGCTTGAGATGGAAAAGCTGTTTGAAGTTTTTCCTTGTGCCGAGACTCAAAAGGTTTTATTAGCCACCTATATTCTTAAAGACGAAGCTCGGAGGTGGTGGTGGTTACTAATTCAGAATACCAATGAAAACATGACATGGGCTCGATTCAATGAAATCTGTTATGAAAAGTATTTTCCTCAATGTTTTCGGGACTGAAAAGTGTCTGAATTCCCAGAACTTAAGCAAGGCAGAATGTCCATAGCTGAGTATGAGGTTAAGTTCACTGAGTTGGCCAGATTTGCTTCTCACATGGTAGACACGGACTATAAGAAAGCTCGTAAATTTGGAAGAGGATTGGACTTAGACATATTTGATCGAGTAGGCGTACTAAAGTTACCAACATATGTGCAAGTTCTTGACAGATCCTTAATGGCAGAAGCCACCCTAGCCTCTATGAGACAAAGTAAGGCCCCAGCAACAACAACAACTGAATGGAGAGGAAAAAGGTTTGGGTATGGTTTTAGAAAGAGTTGTTCTCATGTAAGTAAAAAGTAGAACACGGGGTCTACAAGCAGCTCGAGTCAAAGCAGTGGGTCTATTCCAGTTTGCCCTGATTGTGGAAGGAGGCATAAGGGTTGTGTTACCGAGCATCCGGTGCTTGTTTCCGATGTGGCAAGATGGGTCACGTGGTGAAAGATTGCCCGCTTGGGTCTGATAATGCCAACCGCCCTACGGTGAGTTCAGCTGGATCCGTTTCTACAGTTAAAACAAATGCAAAAACTAATACTGGGAAAGAACCTCTGAGACAAGGTCGAGTGTTTGCCTTAGTGCCTGGTGACGTACAAAACACCAAAGTTGTGGTGTTAATTATACTCCCTATATGTTCTCAAAATGCATGTGTATTGCTAGATTCTGGTTCTACGCATTCTTTCGTATCGCATGCTTTCTCTCGGAAATTAACTAGACCACTAGAACCTATGACACATGTGTTATCTGTATCTACACCGTCTGGGGGTTCTATGATATGTGCTTATGATTATCTGGCATGTGATATTATGATTGGTGATATGACATTGTATGTTGACTTGTTGCCCTTAAACATTGATCATTTTGATTGTATTCTAGGTATGGACTGGTTGACTAAATATTGTACCACCATTGACTGTGCAAGTAAATTTATTATGTTTACACCACCTGGTATGCCTGAATTTATTTTTACTGGAAATGGGGTAGTTCTTCTCCCATAGTTGATTTCGGCCATAAAAGCTGTTAAATTGCTTAAGAAGGGATGTAAGGGCTACTTGTGTTGTATACTGACTGCATCATCTGATAGTGCTAATGTGGAAACTATTCCTGTTGCTTGTGAATTTCCCGATATGTTTTCGAATGACTTGCTTGGAGACTTAGTCGATAGAGAAATTGAATTCACTATTGAAGTAACTCCCGGAACACAACCTATTTCCAAGACCTCTTAAAGAATGTCAACCTCAGAATTGAGAACTTAACTTCAAGAATTGTTAAACAACGAATTCATCCGTCCGAGCACTTCACCTTGGGGTGCTCCAGTTCTATTTGTCAAGAAGAAAGATGGATCTTTGAGGTTATGTATAAATTATCAAGAAGCGAACAAAGTAACTATCGAGAACAAATACCCTCTACCCCGAATAGATAACTTGTTTGACCAACTTCAGGGAGCCCAAGTGTTTTCCAAGATTGACCTGAGATCCGGGTATCACCGGTTAAAAGTCAAGGTAGAAGACATAGAAAAAAACTGTATTCAAAACTAGATACAGACACTATGAAATTTTGGTAATGCCGTTTGGGGTGACTAATGCACCTGCTGCCTTTATGGACCTTATGAACAAGGTGTTTAAATCATATCTGGATGATTTTGTTGTTGTATTTATTGATGATATTTTGATTTACTCCAAAAGCAGGGAAGATCATGAGAATCACTTGAGAACCGTGTTACAGATTCTAAGGGAAAAGAAACTATATGCAAAATTCTCCAAATGTGAATTTTGGTTTGACAGTGTAGCATTTTTGGGGCATATAATCAACAGAGATGGTATTTCGATTGATACTCAGAAAATTGAAGCCATTGTGAACTGGCCAAGACCAACTAATGTGTCAGAAGTGAGAAGGTTTCTAGGACTTGCAGGTTACTATAGAAGGTTTGTGAAAGATTTCTAGAAACTTGATATGCCATTGACGCAACTAACACAGAAAAATGTGCCATTTGATTGGAATGATCAGCGTGAGACAGCTTTTCAAGAGTTAAAAACTAGATTAGTGACTGAACCAATCTTAACTCTACCTAAAGGTACTGTGGGGTTCCAGATTTACAGTGACGTTTCGTATAAAGGGTTAGGTTGTGTGCTAATGCAGAATGGGAATGTAATTGCTTATGCCTCTCGACAACTTCGTCCACATGAAAAGAATTACCCAACTCATGACCTTGAATTGGCAGTTGTCGTCTTTGCTTTGAAAATTTGGCGACATTATCTGTATGGTGTGACTTGTGAAGTATATACGGATCACAAAAGTTTGAAATATTTCTTCACCCAAAAGGAATTGAACATGAGACAATAAAGATGGTTAGAATTGATTAAAGATTATGACTTGCAGATTTTGTACCATCCGGGAAAAGAAAACACAGTTCTTGATGCTTTAAGCTGTAAATCCATGGGTAAATTGTCATGTTTACTCACCGGTCAGGAAGACTTGATATGTGACTTAGAAAGAAATGAAATTGAAGTTATACTGCGTGAATAAGGCGGAATCTTAGCTGCTATTTCTGCTCAACCTACAATCATTGAAGAAATTAGAAAGAAACAACTTGAAGATGAGTTCTTGAAAAGGATTGTGGAAGAATTTGACTCAAAGCCGAGGCCAGGGTTCGGGTTTAAGAATAATGTATTGAAATTTTAGAATAGACTTTATGTACCAGAATCCTCCAAATTGAGAAAGCGTGTTATGACTGAAGCTTACAACTCCAAGTTTGTCATGCATCCGGGGAATACAAAGATGTATCATGATTTGAGACAGAACTTCTGGTGGCTTGGAATGAAGAAAAGCATTGCCGACTTTATAGCTAAATGTTTGCACTGCCAACAAGTTAAAGCTAAATATCAACGACCCGCTGGATTACTTCAGCCGCTTCCAATATCGGAATGGAAGTGGGAACATATTACTATGGATTTCATCATCGTCTTGCCTCGCTCTTCTCGAGGTATGGATTATATCTAGGTCATAGTTGATCGTTTGACTAAATCTGCCCACTTTCTTCATGTTAAAACGATTTATAATGCCGACAAATTAGCTAACATGTATATGAATGAAATTGTGAGATTACATGGTGTACTAGTATCTATTGTATCTGACAGAGATTCGAAGTTTACATCAAGATTCTAGCAAAGTTTGCAACTAGCTTTGGGAACCGAATTGCGATTGAGTAGTGCCTACCATCCACAGACAAATGGTCAATCTGAAAAAAACAATCAGACTTTGGAAGATATGTTGCGGATTTGTGTGTTAGACTTCCAAGGGAATTGGGAGACTTATCTACCTTTAGCCAAGTTTGTATACAATAACAATTATCATTCAAGTATTCGAATGGCTCCTTATGAAGCTCTGTATAGAAGGAAATGTCAATTCTCCTATCTATTGGGCTGAAGGAGGTAATAGACCAATCTTGGGACCAGAACTTGTACAAGAAACAACTGAAAATGTGAAATTAATTCGACAGAGGTTGAAAGCTACACAAAGCCACAAAAAGACCTATGCAGATGTCCGAAGGCGAGATAGAGAATACGAAGTCGGGGATCATGTATTCATAAAAGTGACTCCAATGAAAGGGCTAACGCGGTTTGGAGTGAAAGGCAAGTTGGCACCGAGATACATCGGAACATATGGAATTCTTAAAAAGATCAATTCAATAACATAACGAGTAGCCTGACCTCCGGTCATGGAGTATATGCATAATGTTTTTCACGTATCTATGCTTTGAGAGTATTTGAGAGATCCACTACATGTGATTGAGCTGACTCATGTACTTCTAAAAGATGGTTATACATACGAGGAGGGGCCAATGCAAATTGTGAATTGCCTAATCAAAGGATTGAGAAACAAGGAAATTCCGTTAGTGAAGGTCGATTGGCAGAATCATGGGAGAACCTATGCAACTTGGGAAACAGAAGAAGACATGATGACAAGATACCCTAAACTGTTCCCTTTGGACCTGGTTCTTCCAAAATGAAGGTAATTTGAGTTTGGAGGACCAAACTCTTTAAGGGGGGAAGACTGTAACAACCCCGATCCATCATTAACATTAATCCGTGATTTCATATGTCTAATGAGTTATTGAGATCAAATTCTAAATTAATTACATGCTTGTTGCATTATTTGTGTTTATATCTATTTAACGTAGGAAAATCTATTTATGTTTCTATTTGATTTGCAAATTGAAGGCCTTATCAGTATCCGATTTAGAAATTGACTTGATTTATGTGTTATTTGAGATTTATGGAATTTTGTGGTAGGTTTAATTGAAATTCGATTCGAAATGATTAAATTAGAATAAAATAATTCCAAATGATTAGTCTAAGCAAGAATCTAATGAAGCTTCACTAATTAGCCTCTATAAGGCCACTACCAAGCCCAAACTTCCTTTTTCCTCATTCATTTTGAGCTCAACGTGTGGAAGGAAAGAGAGAGAGACATTGAAGCCAACATTAACGGAGGAAGAGAATTAAGAAGTCAATAGAGGAGATTGAAGAGAATTGAGGGAGTTTAGCTCCAACACTTGCTAACTCAAGGCTTAACGTAGGAAATTCACCTACTTAATTATGAATTTGAATTACTTGGTGTAAGAATTTAGGAAAATTAGAAGATTAAGCATGAGAATCAAACTAAAATTTGAGAATTATAACTAATACCATGCATGCATGCATAATTCCTTCTATTTTGAGTCTAATTATTAAAGATTTTCACATGCATGTACTTAGTCTACCATAGTCTCGTAATTTCATCATGTTTTCCATCAAATTACCTTAGTTGATAATGTTTTGGAGGCTACGAGTTCACATGAATACATGCATCTCATATTTATAGTATATTCTTACATTTCAAGTTGAATTTTTGCACAATCGACTTACTTTTAGGCCTTGATTTCATGAAATAAACTTCAAGCCATGATATTTGACAAGTTCTTAGATATTTTCCAGAATTTTGGTCTAAGAAAATGAGTTTTGAGGTGTGGAATTCGAGTTTGGAGCTTGGGAGCGCAATCTGGAGATTCCAGATTCTGCATTTCCGCTCGAGCGTGAGATTCTGCCCTCGAGCGGCCACCTTTGTTTTTGTATTTCCGTTCGAGCTACTAGTGCTCCCAGAAGTTACATGTTTTTGCAGATTGCTCGAGCGACAAGAGTTGTGCTCGAGCGAGGGATTGAGTCTCACGCTCGAGCAACCATCGAGCGTTCATCGAGCGTGAAAATCACATAACCAGTATTTTTCAAAATTTGCAGAACGCTCAAGCGTGGGAAATTGTGCTCGAGCGTCTCCTCACGCATTACATGTCCGCTCGAGCGAGGGAAGTTGCGCTCGAGCGAGACCTCTATTTTCAACAAGTTTTGTTAAATGAGTTCAAGTACATTTTGGCATCCTCAATGCATCCTAGTCATTCTTAAGCCAAGATTAAGACATAATAATGACGGTAAAATGTAGAAACACACTAGAACGAAACGTAATAAATTAGATGCTTTCTGACATGTGTTTCCAATGTGTATTTGTTATGTGTTGATGCAGGTCACGTGCCGTAAACCGTTTGATTACGTCTACTCTGTCTCTCTACACCCGAAGCCAACTGTGAGTGATAACTTAGTAAAGCTATGTTCAACTTTATTTATTTTCTGTATGATGAAATATGATTTGTTTTATGAAATGTTATGTTCTGTACAGTGAATGATTGTCCGATTTTGGACAATGTATTCGTGGCATCCTTAGTATCATGTGATATCTGTTAGTTGTTACCTGGTATCGGAGGTTCCATTATGGAACTTAATATGTTTGCAATCTGTTATCCGTACTAGAGGCTCCATCATGGAGCTCAACAAGTCTATTCTCTGTTACTTGGATCCGGAGGTTCCTTTATGGAATTGGTTACTCATAACCACCATATGTTCT
This sequence comes from Camellia sinensis, assembly GCF_055761805.1. Taxonomy (NCBI): domain Eukaryota; kingdom Viridiplantae; phylum Streptophyta; class Magnoliopsida; order Ericales; family Theaceae; genus Camellia; species Camellia sinensis. The sequence continues at coordinate 45,961,302 of NC_138962.1, read as the reverse complement.
GCATCTGTTCTGTATCTACTCTGTTAGTGCTAATGGATGTACCACGTATGAATAAGCATGAACTTTGATTTCTGTATATGTTTTGAATATGAATATATATCTGATTTTTGAATCTGGTATGGACTTCATTCATTAAATCATTTACTCCATTATTATTCATTGAGCTTCCGCTCACTATTTATATTATGTATGTAGGTGATGAGGCACGTGACCAGGCTCAGAGTTGAGGCCTGGCGTCTCAGTTTTTGTCAGCCAACCTTTGTGCCTCCCGAGGAGGTTCCGAATTAAGTCAAGTTTAGTGGTTGTTCTTGTGAATGTACTAGACTTTGTTACTTTTGTATTTCGGGCAAGATCTCTCATAATATGTTCATGGAGTGACGTGTAAATACTGCATCTTTTGATGTCACTCGCAAGTTTATAAAAGTTTTTAAATTATCTATCCCATGTATGTTTTCACAGCTTAATGGACTATGTATATTTTGTAGATTTGCTTTCGCAACCCCTAACTATATGTTATTTTATTAAGAGGCCTTTGGTAATCCAAAGATTGCTGGCCTGTTACGGCGCCAAACCTATAGGGGCTGGTTTGGGTCGTGACAGAAGCATTTTGGAAAGTATTTGTTATAGAATATCTCGTTAAATTGAGTCCATGTCATGTCCCCATTATTGTTTCTGTCACGACCCAAACTCGCCCCTATGGGTTTAGCACCGTAACCGGCCAGTAATCTGAGATTACCGAAGGCCTGCTTAACAGTAAAACAGTAATACAGAGTACAGGAGCTGGCGAAAGCCAAAACAGTAATTAAAAGATGTCCAATGAGCGTGACAGTCTGTATGCAAAAAGACTTTTCATAACATATACACATTCAAAACAAAAATAGTATGTACATACATCATATACAGACATTCGGGTTAGGGACCACATCCCTACCATAACAGTACAGTAACAGTATCATTCAGTCTATACAGTGTTACAAAAATGGGTACAAAAAGGGGGAAAACTAAAACACCCCAAAACAACCCTAGCTTGAAGGACTCGGAACCTCTCAGTGAGGCACAGTGGTTGGCTCTGACAAAACAGGAGCTTATCCTGACGCCCCTAGTAACGGTCCGGTGCCTGTACACCTACATATATATATGAGCAGTGAGCTAAAGCCCAGTGAATAACATATGCGTAAAGAGGTTAAGAATGAATGTCCTTCAGTATTGAAAACAGTCAATTATCAGTATATCAGTCATTCAATTTGTGGCTCATATTTGATGCCAAAACAGTCATTCAAAAACTATAATAGCCATATGTGGTACATCCAATAGCAAAACAGTATAGTAGGTCTTAACAGACCAAATAGTCAGTTGATGGCCATCATATCAGTAAACAGTGATGGTTCCAAGCATGGGAACCAATAGAGATCTCTATGACAGTAGTAGTATAGTACAGTAACAGTGAATTGCTATGGATGCCACGAGTACAGTTCACAAATAGGACAAACATTCATTTAGTAAACAGTGATATTTCATAAAGCAGTTCAGTCATTCGTTCAGAAAGTAATTTCAATTGAACGTATCTTTACAACATTGTTACTCACAGAGCACTGGGCTATAAGCAGCTAAAGCGTCCTTGGATGCCAACCCTACACAGTTACAGAACAAACACACACTAAGCTATATAGTTGGGAAAGAATAACTTAATCCCTAATTTGCCTCGGTGTGGTTCTACATCAATATCCCCATTAAGATGCCTTAAACTAGGCCTAGGAATGCCTAGGATGGAATGAAGATGCAAAGATGCACTTAGAAACACTTTATAAAATTTTGCTGAAACAGGGTCCACGCTCGAGCGTGGCTTTCCCCGCTCGAGCAGACATGCAGACAAAGGTTCTCCGCTCGAGCGTAACTTTTCACGCTCGAGCGTACTGCAAAACATGACAAAAGTACTGGATACACTAAATTCACGCTCGACGGGCGCTCGACCCCCGCTCGAGCGTGAGACACAAGTCCTCGCTCGAGCGTGCATTCCCCCACTCAAGCGGACTGTAAACACATGCAAAGTACTGGATACACTCATTTCATGCTCGAGCGTAACTTTCCCCGCTTGAGAAGACTGCATGAACTCAGTATGTACGCTCGAGCGTGGAAAGCCCCGCTCGAGCGTGAGTCAAAAATCTGGAAATTTCAGATTTGAACCTCAAGCTCAAAACTCAATTCTAATACATCAAATTCGATCCTTTTGGGCTAATTTTCTGGAAATCACTTGTAAACTCATAGTATGACATGTTTCAAAGATCAATTTTGTAAAATCAAGCCCAAAGGTAAGTCAATTAAACACAACTTCAACTCAAAATTCAAGAACATGATGAACATGCAACTTACAAGAATTTAAACAACTTCAAAGCTTCTAATTCATGCTCCTAAGAGCCAATTCATTGCAAACAAGATGAAATCATGAACTGTGGTCAAAAGATGGTCATGCATGAAGCAATTTCCATGAAAACAACTTTAAACTTCAAGATATGCACATACATGCATGATTTAAGCTTCAAATCAACAATCTAAACCAAACTTGACTTCAATCACTAAGCTTCTATGAACCATGCAACATGAGACTAGAATTCATAAACAAGAAGGTAATTATCCTACCTTAGGTCTTCAATTTCAAATGTAGAAGCTCAAGTATGCAATTAGCCTTCAATTCCTTTAATTTCCAAGCAAAACCATCAAGTTGAACTCAATTTCTCTCACTCTCACTCTCTTAGTCGGTTTGTCTCTCAAAATGGGTGAGATGGTGTTTGTGATAAGAAACTAGGCTCCAAACAAGTGTACAAGACATGGCCACTTAATGACAAAGTTGTAAATAAGTCAAACTTATGTAATTTAACATTATTTAATCTATTTTAATCATTCCAAATCAAACTTCAATTAAACATGCCATAAAATCACATAATTTCTAATTAGCACAAAACACTAATCAATTTTAGATTCGGCCGCCTATAAGGCCTTCAATTTGCAGTTTAAACATAACACATGAACATATAATTCAATGTCAAACAGATAGAAATGCATTTAAGCCATACACTCAATCATTCAGTTCAGGATTTCAGTCAATCGGTCATTTAACATGCTTAATCATAGATTAGCACTAATCAGTGATGTCATTAGTAAACAGTGGTGAGGGTTGTCACAGTTTCGGACCAACAACCACCATCTCCGGGCTTCATCATTTAGAGTGTATGTAGCCAAGAGTACTTTCTAAGTTATGGAGCAAGGGAATACTTCAAATAACTTTTCTATTTCTAGTAACCAGGTTTCTGCCTTCAATGGTTCAATGCCATCCAAGAAGGTCGGCGGTTTTATTTTCATAAATTTCTGAGTCAAATTGATGATGTCATTATTGTCCGGTTCAGCTAGTATTGGTGGAGGCGGAGGAGGTAAGGGTTGTTGTCTTAATTGTTGCGTCATGGCTTCAGTCAAAGCAGCAAGCATCTGTCTCATTCTATTCATTCAGGCCTCGGAAGATTCACTTATATCATTTCCCCCTGCATTCTCCATTTTGCTATAGATAGACAAGGTAACAATAAACATAGGAATAATCTTGTTCACTTCTTTCAATTTTTATTTTATTTTATTTTATTTTATTTTATTTTATTTTTAATTCAAATTCAAATTCAGTTTTCATATGTATAAAGATTAGCACATATTCGCAATGTAGATGAAATGTCCCTAATTCTTTTATAGGATATCTTATAGCTCACATGGACTTGTGTATACGGTATAACTTGTGCTCTGATACCACTCTGTCATAACCCAAACCCGCTCATATAGGTTTAACGTCGTAACCAGCCAATAACCCTTGGATTACTGAATGCCTTTTAACAAAATAACATGAAATTAGGGGTTGCGGAAGCAATAAATAGAAATATACATACTCCATTGAGCTGTGAAGACATATATAAGACAGATATTCTTAAACTTTGATAAAGATGCGTGTGACGTCAAAAGATACAGTTGATACACATCACTCCATGTACTATACATATAAGTAGAAATTTGTCCATAATCAAAACAAACAAAGTCTTATACATTCACAAAAACGTAGCCACTAAACTTGACTTAATCTAGAACCTCCTCGGGAGGCACAAAGGCTGGCTGGCAAAAACTAAGATACCAGGTCCTCAACTCTGAGCCTGGTCACGTGCCTGATCACCTACATACATAATATAAATAGTGAGGGGGAGCTCAGTGAATAATAACAGAGTAAAGAGGTTTAATGAATGATGTCCATCACAAAGTCAAAAATCAGAGTTTATATCATAAACAGATTCACATTCATATTCTTGGTCAAATCATATACAGAAATCAGAGTTCATACTTAATCATATGCGGTCTATCCATTAGCGCTAACAGAGCAGATACAGAACAGATACAAAACAGATGGTGGTTATGAGTAACCAGTTTCATAAAGGAACCTCCAGATTTGGGTAACAGATGACAGATATACTGAGCTCCGTGATGGAGCCTCCAGTATGGGTAACAGCTTACAGACATATTAAGTTCCATAATGGAACCTCCGATACCAGGTAACAGCTAACAGATATCACATGATGCTAAGGATGCCAAGAATGCATTATCAGAAATTAGGCGATCATTTATTGTACAGAATATAACATTTTAGAAAATAGATCTTATTTCATCGTACAGAAAATAAATAAAGTGGAACATAGCTTTACTAAGTTATTACTCACAAATGGCTTCGGGTGCAGACAGACAGAGCAGACTAATCAAACGATTTACGGCATGTGACCTACATCAACACATAACGAATACACATTTGAAACACACGTTGGAATATACTTAACTCATTACGTTCTGTTCTTAGTGTGTTTCTACATTTTATCCTCATTATTATGTCTTAATATAGGCCTAGGAATGCCTAGGATGAAATGAGGATGTGAAAATGCATTTGAAAACACTTAACAAAATTTGCTGAAAACAGGGGTCTCACTCGAGCGGACAAGCAAAATGTGAGTGGTCGCTTAAGCATACAATCCTTCGCTCAAGCAGTCTGTAAACTTTGCAAAAGTACTGGTTGCTTGATTTTTCCGCGCGATGCTCGCTAGACGCTCGCTCGAGCATGAGACACATGCCCTCGCTCGAGCGTAACTTTTTTCGCTTGAGCGGTCTGCAAAACACGCAAACTTCTAGGAGCATGCATTTTACGCTCAAGCGGACTTTTGGTCACTCGAACGAAAGTGCAAAAATAAAGGCGGTCGCTCGAGAGCATGATTTGTCTCTCGAGCATGGAGGCAGAATTCTGGAATTTCTAGAATTGCTTCCAAGCTTGAAATTCAACCCAAAGCTACAAATTTATGGTTCCTTAGGCCAAAAAGTTAAGAAAACATTTAGAAACTTGTGTAACAATATGAGATGAAGATCAATTTACAAAATGAAGGCCCAAAACCAAACCATTTTTTCAAAACCAAGCTTGAAACTTTTGTATATAACATGCATGCAATGATGTAACATATTTTCTTTCAAAACATGAGTAATTTGGGATTGTAAGTGCAAAACTATGGTGAGCTCTTAGCCTTTGACAAAAATGTCCTCTTGCATATATGAATTGATTGAAAATTAACACATAATTCATGAATTATGCATGTATGCATGAAGTAATCCTTTATTCTACATTCTTAATTTAATTCTCATGCTTCATCTTCTAATTCTCTTGAATTCTTGCACTAAGTAATTCAAATTCATAATTAAGGAGTTGAATTTCCTACCTAACCTTAAGTTTGCAAGTGTTGGAGCTAAACTTCCTCAATTCCCTTCAATCTCTCCTATTTCCTTCTTAATTCTCTTCTTCCTTTAATGTTTGGCTTCAATCTCTCTCTCCCCCTCCTTCTTTCCTACATTTTTTATCAAAAGAAGATGAAGGAGTGTGTGTGTATAAAGAAATCTAGAACTCTCATTAACCTTATATAGGTTTGATTAGTAGAGATTAATTAATTCTAACTTAGACTAATCAATTTTTATTATTTTATTCTAATTATTTCGTTCCGAATCGAATTTCAATTGAGCCTACCATAAATTCCTAAAAAAGTAACACATAAATCAAGTTAATTTCGTGATCGAATGTCGATAAGGCTTTCAAGTCGCAAAATAAGAAGGAAACACAAACAGATCTTCCTACGAGAGAAAGATAAAAACACAAATAATGCAACACACTTACAATTAATTCAGAATTCATTTTAATTACTTATTAGGCATAATTAATTATGATTAATCAGTTAATCATAAGTCGGGATTGTTACAAACATTGTGAGATTAGATGGAATCGAAGAAAAATGAGATAGATTGGCCATAGATTTGAGCTCGGAGGAGCTTTATAGCTCTGATACCATAAAGAAATTTAGAATCAAGATGAATTCTTATTATTTTCCTCAATGAATGATTTGTACAGATTACATTATATATATATAGATCAGTTAGGAGTTAGTTATAACAAACTCCTAATACACAATGATATACACATTAACCAACTCCTAAGCTAACTAACTTTGTAACCAACTGATCTGATGTGGCTATAGTTGCACTAACTGAAGCTAAGGCTGACTTAGCTGCTGAGCTGATATGGGATGAAAGCTTAGCTGCTGCTGCTGAGCTAAGGTGGGATGATAAAGTATTCTCAACAATAGGTAAGAGAAAGGCAAAAAAAAAAGGGTCGGATTTGGAATTGCATAAAATTTGTTGGTCAATTTTGTGAATTTGCCCTTTTTAGTTTTGAAATTTCAATTACTCTTAGCACGGATCTAGAAATTTGATTCCGTAAAATCTATCATGATCGTGGAAGCATATATTAGTAGTTTCTTTATTTTATTGCAATATTTTTATTTTTGACAATTTTCATTATATTTCCGTATTTCTGTATTGCTCATTACGAAACTGTTAATTCTGATTGTTTCCTATTTAAGTTAGGTTGGTCTTTGCTTATAAATAATGGATATAAGTCTTAAGGCTCTTTAGTTTTTTAGAATTAATATAATTTGTGTTTTGTACTCTTTTGTTCCAATCTTGGATGTCTTTGTGAATCAACCATTGTTGAGTCTTTATTCTCAATATTATTTGTGAATCAACGAGTCTATGGAGAAATTTTGTTTATGATATTGAGTTCTAATCAACAAATTCTAAGATTGTTATCTTAGCACTTTCGTTGATGTAAATAAATAAATATTTCTTGATATATATATATATATATATATATATATATATATATATATATATATATTGGTACTAAAAGTCCCTCAAATAAGTTGTATCTTGTGAGAAATCTAATTCAAACAAATTGAAAGCTTAAGATTCTTTTATTACAGCAGACCTCACCTCACTTGGGCTATAACTGGGGTAATTTACGTACTTATCATTTAATTGATGAATTTTATTGGTTGCCGCCCCCACCGGCGTTTTTAATTTCACCACCTCCTCTCTCTGTCCATTCCTCACCTCACTTGGCTATAACCGGGGTAATTTATGTACTATGCAGTAAAATCCCCACACTTGTTATTGTGGCTATTGTTTAACTTATTAGTCAATTAAAATGTCTCTCCCCACACTAATTAAGCAAGCTTTGGTTGAATTAAAATTTTCCAGCCTCCTATGATCCCATCTTATCAATTACACAATACAATTCAACATACACAATCTAATAAAATATTACGTAATCTTATTATAAGATGCATCCATAACATATTATTCCAAATAGAAATGTATATCCATCCAAGGAATAATAACAATTATTCCAATTATTCACTAATAGCTGATAAATACCTTATTCAAGTTCAAGATTATCTTATGCCCTTAGAGCGTAACATTTACTTTGTTTTTCTCAAATTTAAAAACCTGAATTAAATTTCCACGACTTAACAATATTTTTTTCAATACACGCACCAGTTCCAGCCGAGAAGCCGATTGTAACCCATTATGACAAGTAATCCTTTAGATCAACCATGAAAGAAAGGTCTTGTCTGACTATGGCATTATTGATAGTGCTAGTGACAACAACACTCAATTTTTTCGACTTAGAGCGATAACTAATCACAGCTTGATTTTCTATCCCATGAGCTATGTCATTGTACCATACTTTAGTCACATTAGACTGAATAGAGTTGATATTGATTCCAAGATGAGTAACAGGAGTGATGCTTTGTGGATCCCAAGAATTCTGAAAGGTGTCAAACTCCACAGCGACAAATGGGCTAGTGGCTTCCAATGTCGACGGATCGATTGGAAGACCAATGGCACCGCCTGTAGTGGTGTCTGCGGTGCTGCTGGAATCGGAAGGTTCAAGGAAGAATGCAAGCCCATCTCCGAAAGTTGAACTTCCTTCCGAATCAATCACGAAGGAGAAATAGGTAGTGAAGTCGTTCAACTTGCCGGAATAACTGTCAGAGAGGTGAAGCGGTTTGACGTAAGTAGCTTTGCCGGCTTTGTAATTTAAGTTGGTACCGTATTTGTCCACCGCGAGGTGGACCCCATTGGAGGAGATGTAAGCGTCTCCATTGGCGGTCATGTCGATGTTGAGATTTTTGGGATCGACATTGAGATTTTTGGGACCGATTTTGGGGATATTGAAGTTCAGTGCAGTTGCACAAAGAGTTGCGAGAAGAATGTAAAATGTGATAATTGGGAGACAAGAAAGCAGAATGTGTGATTGGAAAGCCATTGTTGTGATGGGGAAAATTTATGGGATTGGAAGTTTGTAGATGAGGAAAAGTGTATTCAATTTGGAGTATAAATAGGTACATTATTGTTTGAAAAATTGTGATTTGGTCAAAGTGGGTGATCATCTAATAATCCATGCACGCAGACAACTGTCCTATCAACCCCTTGTTTTGTCATATAGGTGTTTGGATAAATTACTCTGTGTACATCTTTCTCAATTTACATATCTAAAAGTATAATAAATATTTAATCCATGTTTGGTTTCTATTTGTAAAATAATTTTAGTAATTTTTTTGAAAAAGTTTACAAAATTTGTTTAGTTGTGTACGGGGAGGAAATAATTCTCCTCGTATAATCCTGTTGACCAAGTCCACGCTCCTCCGTACGACGTCGCTTTATTACCTGAAAACACAAACGTGAGCTAGCCGGCGGGTGTGTGCCGGAAACCTCTCTGATGCCAAAGTCAGTAAGCTTGACAAATAGACAAAGTTTTATGTTCTCAGAAAGAGTTGTGTTTAATTACCTCTTCCAAGGTGATGTTTGTGAGCTTTTATAAGTTTCCTGTGGCACAATCCTAGTAGGACTTGTATTTCTCCATGCAGAGTCCTCCTAGGATTCATACTCCTGAGGATAATGCTTATCCTTTTACACCCTCCCCCACTGCTTAAACCAAGTGGGATGGTTTTCTCCATGGCCGAACTACCATTTGACCGAAGTAAAACTGGCTATGCTGAGCTACAAAGTAGGCCGAACTATCCTTAGTTCAGCCCTTCCCTTTACTCTTCCCTATATCGGTTTCTCATCTGTTCAACCCATGGTGTGTTTGGACCGAACCAACGTCTCTCGACCAGTATAACTCCCAAACCGGTATACCTCTAAGATCGACATAATTTCAAGGCCGGTCTAACTTCAAGTTGCTCCCAGACCGAAGTACATTTACAATCCTCTAACCGAAGTAACTTTATAATTCGTGGGCCGAAGTAATTTTGTTTCTCCTAGGCCAGAGTAACCTTGCTCTCCTGGGCCGGAGTAACCATTACGGTCTTTTTACTTAGTCCTTCACATTTTGGGCCTCAAAGCCCAACTCGCAGCTCGGCCCTATTTTTCCCAAAAATTACCCTCTCAAGTTGTATATTTTGAGATAGTTTTAGGCCACGTTTTGGCGGATTATATTGGATGATATTGTTAAGAAGATGGTTATTGAATAGATTATTAATGTGTGAATTATTAGTGAGATGATTAAATAAAAATGTATTTGTTTTGATGATAATATATATGAGAGATGGTTAGTGATGGAATTGTTAAAGTATTTTTTTATAAAATAAATAAAAAAATTATTTCTATATTAAAAAAATTAAAACAAATATTAAAACAAACAAGTGCACTTGATAAAAAAAAATTAATTTAATTTTTTTTATATAAAATAGACTTAATGCGCTCACTATTTTCTTAATCCCACCAAAAATTCAGTCAAACTAATCTCCCTACTGAGGAGGATTACTAAACCCCCCGGACTATGAATCCTCCCTGCCAAATCATCATCAAACACGTTGTGAGTGTGACCCACAGTCATAGCAATCCAATCACACCTCCCACACCGGTAAACAAATATGATCTTAGAGTTTTGAAGTTTGGAATAATTTATTTTTTATTTTTTATTTTATAATTGAATAGATGGATGTGAAAAAAAAAATTAATTGATGTATACGATGTGGGAGAAAGAGAGGGGGGAAGAGAAAAAATGATTGATTGATTGATGGGTAAAGAAAAGTGATTTTGATTTTGATTTTTATTTTTTCAAAATTTTTTAACCAAATAAATTATTGAGATTTTTTCTCTAAAATTGTATCTCTAGATACAAACCAAGCATGGCCTTAATTTTTCTCAATCCACACACTTTTTGTTCCAAATATGCCCTAATTGTAAAATTATAAACACATCTTAAACACACCAAAACATAGTGCACACACTCAAATCCTAAACAATGTACACACTTAAACATGGTGCCGTTACCATCAAAAAAAAAAAAAAAAAAAAAAAACTTGGTGCCGTTTGTGCATTGTTGAAGGTTGAAAAAGTGCAGCTTGCTTTTAATTCAATCTGCCCTATTGTAGCACTCCATTCAATATCATTCTAGGTTTGTTTTTAATTCAATAAATATGTTAATTTCCTAAAATTATTTTACTCATTTTGGTAGCTTTTCATAAGTGTGTGTAAAGTTTCACAATTTTTAACAAATTTCAATCGTTTTTTGAATTAGGTTGACAATGTCCAAAAAAATAACAATAGGTCGGCTCGGAAATATAATGTCTAACGAATGTGTTTTATTCGGAAATTGATAATTGAAAATTTTAATTTGGTTGAAGTTGAAGTCTGAAACATTTTGTATTTTTTAGTTGTAGATTGTCGAATTATAAGAATAGTTTTGATCTTATTTACCAAAATGTGCAGAAGGAAAAACAAAAGATGACAATTTTAAGCACTAAAACTTACGTTTTCAACTCTAGCTTTGTTATAAACGATGGTATCATTAACCAAATCTAAATTTTCATCATACAAATTTTTCATAACACTAAAAAACATGAGGATAGAATTTGATTGAGGAATAGACTCAATGGATTGTGAGGGTTTGAGAATTGGAGTAAGCTAATAATGTGTTCACGATTTTAGAAGCAATTATTGCATGTCCGAAAAGATATTTTTAGGTAGGTTGATTTTTTTTCAAGTTTAAAATTAAATTTGAGAAAATTTAAGAGGTACGCGAGATTTATCACATATCATATTTTAATAATTTGAATTATTTATTTTGTAAGACCCTTTGTATATATAATTTACGAAAAAAAATAAGCTAATCCGATAATTGTTGGAAATGGTGGAAAAATTCTGGGTAAAACTACAATTTTTTCTCAAGTTTGGTCTATTTTTTAGGTGGGCCCCGAGCATCGATTTACTCGGGTCAAAGTGGTAACGCGTTCTATGCCGCGTTGTGATTCACGTGGTATATTTGGTTGCTCAAAACCATTACCGAGTGAATGGGAAATTGAAGCCAAAGTGTGCTCCATGGAAATGGAGTTATGGTAGAAATTCCTTAAAGTTGTAAATTGGCTTGTCCCACATTGATTTGGTGGGAAGTTTTGAAAGGGTTTATAAGGCTTAGGATGAGATACTTGGGGTGTGCCCCAAGGGTAACCCAAGGGTTTTAGAGGGAGAGGTTATGGGCAAAATGGCCTAGACCCATTGGGCCCAAAAATCACCACACGTACGCTGTCGTCCGTCTGGGCTGGGTTGGGCTTCTAATCTTTTTGGGCCAAAAACATTTGAATTTAATTTTATTTTTTATTAAAATAAAATCCAGAATTCAAATTAAACTGGTTTGGATTTATTGTTCATCCAAACAAGGCCCTTCCCGTTTTCAAACATAATTAAACTGTTTTGGATTTATTGCTTATCCAAACAGAGCCCTTCCCGTTTTCAAACAGAATTAAACTGTTTTGGATTTATTGCTCATCCAAACAGAGCCCTTCCCGTTTCTATCTGTTTGAATAAACAGATTCAAATCTGTTTAAATTTGAATCTAACATGTTTCATACCTGTTCAATTCAAAACCAAAAGCCACCTTTACATCTATAAATAAACTAGCCTCCCATTTGGCACTACAACAAAAAGCACCAATGGCGACTAAAAAAATGAATTTCGTCGCTGAAAGTTGCACAAATGGCGACTAAATCCATTTTAGTCGCCAAAAATGAAGCCTTTTGGCGACTAAAACCATTTAGTAGCCAAATGTATATGTATTGGCGACTAAAAATCAGTTTGGTCGCCTATTATTTGGGTTTCAGCGACTAACACAATTTTCGTCGCCAAAAGTGATAGTTTTTGCCGACTAAAGCAATTTAGTAGCCAAAGGTGCTAGTTTTGGCAACTAAAAAGCAGATTGGTCGCCGATGGTAGGTGTTTTGGCGACTAAAATTCAGTTTAGTAGCCAAAAGGGGACGTTTTTGGCGACTAAAAACAGGTTTAGTCGCCAAAAGGTGTGTTTTTAGGCGCAACATTTTTTTTTAGCGACTGCAAAATTAATTAGTAGCCTAAAATTGTAGAATTGGCGACTAAATACTGGATTTAGTCGCCAAAAGTGAGATAAATTTTTTTTTAATAAATAATTTATTTTTTACAAGAATTATATTTGAATATATATAATTATATTTATATATATTCTGTTGTATTAATACTGGTGAAAGTAATATATAAATAATATAAGTTGCAATTATATTCATGTGATGGTTGAGTGGCATAGTGGGGTGGCGTGTGTTGTTAAGGTTTGGAGGTTGCAGGTTCGAAGCTTGGGAGATGCGGAGGCATAGTGGATAATTTTTTGTTTTTTTGAAAAATGCTTTTGGCCACAAAATACTGTGGTCGCCAAAAAGAGTGACAATTGCCGACGAAAACTTTAGTCGCCAATTGTATAAATAATAAAAAAAAAACACTATTGGCGATTAAAACTTTAGTCGCTAAATGTATAATTTCACAAATGGAATCGACTATTGGCGACTAAAACTTTAGTCGCTGAAGACCTGTATATTGCTGACTAACTAATCTTTAGTCGCCAAAGGTATTGCCGACCATGTATTGGCGACCACAGCGGCGACTAAAATATTTAGTCGGGAAAAGTGAAAATTCTACATTTGGCGACTAAAAGAGAACTTTTGGCGACTAAAAATTTAGTCGCCAAAAGTGTTTTTTCTTGTAGTGTGGATTTTACTAAAATTTTTCGTACTCCATCCTCTGCAAATTATATTCTTCATCTTGCTGCATTTTATTTCCGAAAGAAAGAGTGTAAACACTTAGTGTGTTCGTAAGGCAAACAATTTGTAGTGCTGCTATTGTTTGTGGTAAGATCATTTCATCCTGGGAGATAGACGTCCAAATTCTGAAAGCACCGTGGAGAGGACGAATCTGTCTTAAGGACACAGTGTTAAACACTGGACTTGATCAGAAAAGTTATTCAAATAAATTAACCAAGTAAGTTATTTAATTTTATTCTGTTTTTTATTCTGTTTATTTAATCAGATTTTATTTTTGTTTTTGTAACAAAATAAAATCTGTGGTTTTGTTTATTTATTTTTATTTCGAGTTTGATTTTTGTAATCAAACAAATTCTCTCCTTTTCTCTATTTCTTTTATTCTTGTTGTTGTTTTGTACACAACAAAATTTAATCTTTTTAAATACAGTGAAGATTGTCCAACAATATTCACGTAACCTTTTTATTTTATGACGTTTGTCTAAAAAAATGAACAACTAATATTATTTTTTTAAAATAAATCATTCATTTATTGAAAATAAACATAATAAATAAAAAAATTATAATTATCAAGTTAATTTAATTTTTTTTAATAAAGTACACAAAAAGTGGACATTAAGATTTTCAAATACAATGTATTTTTTTTTTTTTTTTTGTTATAACAGAAATACAATTTGGATGAGGCTTCGTTTTCGCTCGGAAAAAGATTGTGTGATTGTCACTAACCCTTTAAATAATCATTGGTCAAGTCCGTCTCTCCCCCCACTAACAAAAGGAGAAAGTATCTTTCTTAAAAAAAATAAAAAAATAAGTCAAATCCCTATTAATGACAAACACAAAAAAAATATCCAACACAAAAAAATGATAAATTTAGAAAAAAATTATTAAAACATTCAACACATACCACTATTACTAAAATATTAAACTTTAAAATAAAAACTTTTGATCAAAATATTGATTTTTAATAAAATTATTATTTTTTTTTTAGAATTATCTCATTAAGATCTATTAAATAAAATTCATATTGATTATGAAATTCTCTAAAATAATATACATATATATCGTCAAAATTGATGTAAATAATAACACGTTACACTATTTGATAGTAATATGTTACTCATGTCTTACAATAACATGTTACTTTGATAACATATTACTCTGACAATATTGTCTAAGACAAAAAAAAAATATTTTATTTTGTCCTTACTCAATTATACTTCTTCCTTGGAAGGATTTATGAAGCAAAATAAATTCGATTGTTCTTTAATCAAACAAGGGTCCAGTTGAAGGGTTTAGACTAAATTTAATTGAGAGGGGAAGCAGACTTACCTATCCAAAATTTTTTGGGTGGGTGATTGTGTGGTAAAGTTTAATTTGTGTAGCGTGGGGTTCATGTGAGACATGGTAGAGATTAATTTTTAGATAATTTCAAAATTTATAAAGGTAGATTTGTAGTATTACTCCTAACAACGGTGACTTTGGTTGAAAAATTAAGAAGTCTCAGAATATATTCATCCACTCAAACTTATCTACACTTATCTTGGACCCTCTAAATAAATTTATGGCTGGTTCTGCTCATTAATTGATTTGTATGGATTATTTCTAATTGAACCATATGAACTAAAATAAAAATAAAAAAAATTTAAGGAAAAAATAGATGAAATTAATAATCCAAAAGATAAATGAAAAAAAAAAACAATAATTTGAAAAAGAAAAATTTAGCCAAAATCCTTCCACTGGATCCTTATTTGGTGAAAAAAACAACTCAATTTAACTTTCTCCATAAATCCCCTAAGGAGAAAATACATAATTGAGAAATGATAAAGTAAAATATTTTTTTTTTATTTTTTATTTTTTGATAATATTGTTAGAGTAATATGTTACTGTTTTAAGTCTATCACTAGTATTAAGTCTCTCATTGGTGGCCAACCAAGCAATAAAACTAACCCTAGGGATAGAAGAGGGACCCCAGATAAGCTTGGACCAAGAGACTTTAGGGCCCTTATCCCTCCAACAATCCCAAGCCGACTGGATGCCGACTGGATAGAGAAGTTACCATCTGTTTGGGAATTTGGTTTTTTGATTTTTTTTTTATTTATTTTTTTCACTAAAAGACAAATTGGATACAAAACCAAAAAAAATAAATCCAAACAAAATATCACATCAAACCCCATAATCATTTTACTTTTTCTCTCACAAACATCATATTCAACGACAAAAAAACCCAACTATCTTTGAAAAAAAAAAAAAAAATTCTCCAATAATATCCTACAACTAAAAAAAGCTAAAAAAAAAACTCACTTCCCACACACCTACAAAGTAACATGTTGAACCAGAGTAACATCTTGCTGTCAAATAGAGTAATTGTCATATGTTACTGTTACTACTTACATCAATTGCGATGGTAATATATATATATATATATATATATATATATATATATATATTTTAAGATTTTCATTGTCAACATTAATCTTATTTGATAGATCTTGATGAAAGAATTCTAAAAATATAAATTTTATTAAAAATCGACATATATATCAAAAGTTATAATATTTTAAAGTTTAATATTTTGATAATAGTGGTATGTGCACTACAAGAAAACTGGGTATATGAGACGGAACTATTTGCGACGGCACACTTGCCGTCTCAAAAAGTCACTTTTTGCGACGGCAGAAAATGCCGTCTCAAAAAAGCAGAGTATTTGCGACGGCACTAAATACCGTCGCAAATACTCTCATTTTTTGAGACGGCAAATAGTGCCGTCGCAAATGCTCTGCTTTTTTGAGACGGCAAATGATGCCGTCGCAAATACTCTGCTTTTTTGAGACGGCATTTTCTGCCGTCGCAAAAAGTGACTTTCGTGTTTTTTTTAGTGAATATTTTTAAATTTTTAAATATTTTTTTTAGATGTACCTTACTTAGATGTATCTACAAAATAAAAAAATTATGAAAAAATATTTTTAAAAATTAATAAATACATAAAAATACAAAAAAAATGTATTGAATTATTGTATTTTTAGTATTTAGTGAATTTTTAAAAGATTTTTTTTACAATTTTTTTAATTTTTAGGTGTATCTATGTTAGGTGTGTCTAAAAATTTTAAAAAATACTTAAAATATTTAAAAAATTCAGTAAAAACAATATAACACGGAAAACAAGAAAGTTTAATTTTCTCAAAAGAGTTTTTGGAAAACTCTAACCTAGCATAGTGATTGTGATTTTGAGATAGCTTCATATATATACAGTCACAAAATGGTTTGAATAAATTCAACGGTATTTTTCTGTCGCAAAAAAAATTAAAAAAAACAATGTCGTCTTACTCTTTTGATATACCATTTCTCTTTTCATTCATTTTTTCATCTTCCCGTCTCTCTGTCTCTGTCTCTATCTCTCTCTCTCTTTCACTTATCACTCTTCTTTCTATGTCTGCCTGTTTCTCTCTCTCATTCTCTCTGTGTCTCTCGCCTATCTCTCTTCTCTCTATTTCTCTCATTTCTTTTTTCTCTCTCTCTCTATCTCTCTCGCTCATTTTTCTTCTCTTTCTGTCTCTCTCTTTTTCTGTGTCTCTCTCTCGCTCATCTCTTTTCGCTCTATTTCTTTCTTTTTGTCTATCTCTTGCTTATCTCTTGTTTCTCTCTCTTTTTCTATCTCTCCATCTCTCTCTCTCTATCTCTTTTTCTGTCTATCTCTCTCTTCCTGTCTCTCTCTCACTCATCACTCTTCTCTCATTCTCTCTCTGTCTACTTGTCTATTTGTCTATTTTTCCCTCACTATGTTCGCCTTGTTCACTCTCTTACTCCCATCTTCTCTATTTATCGAGCTCCTTCTCGATTTATCGATCCACTATAAGAAAATACACTTTTAGCAACCACTTTGTCTATCTCTCTCTCTCTCGCTCATCACTCTATCTCTGTCTCTCTCTCTCTATCTCTCTTCTTTATCTGTCTCTCACAAAATTAAAATATTTTTAAAATATTTAAAAAATTGATTTGAATTAAGTTTTGAAAAGAGTTTTGAATTATCTGTCTTCTTTATTTATTGAGCTCCCTTTCGATTTATCGATCCACTACAAGAAAATGCATTTTTAGCGACCACTTTGTCTCTTTCTTGCTCATTATTCTGTCTCTTTCTCTGTCTCTCTATCTCTTTTCTCTATTCGTCTCTCATTCATCTCTCTTTCTCACCACCCATCTTCTCTACCACATTTACCACTACTGCAAATGCCATTTAACTACCACCACTCTTCTCTTTCTCTCTTTCACTCATCACTCTTCTTTCTCTGTCTGTTTGTCTGTCTGTCTGTGTGTCTTTCGTTCGTCTTTCTTCTTTCTATCTCTCTCATTTGTCTTCTTTCTATGTCTCTCTCGCTCATCTTTCTTCTCTCTATCTCTCTCATCTCTTTTCTCTCTCTGTCTCTCTCGCTCATCTCTTTTTTCTCTCTCTGTTTCTCTTGCTCATCTCTCTTCTCTCTATCTCTCTATTTTTCTATTCTCTCTCTCGTTCATCTCTTTTCGCTTTCTTTCTATATGTCTCTCCCATCTCTTGTTTTTCTCTATTTTTCTATATGTCTCTCTCTATCTCTTTCTCTCTTTGTCTCTCTGTCTCTCTATATCTCTTTCTCTCTATATCTCTTTCTCTCTCTATCTCTCTCTCACTTATCACTTTTCTCTCTTTCTTTCTCTCTCTGTGTCTGTTTGTTTGTCTCTCACTCTTTTGTTTCTCTCTCTTTCTCTCTATGTGTCTGTCTGTCTGTTTGTCTCTCTCCTCCATTGTGTTCACATTACTCACTCTCTCCCTCATCGCTTCTCTATTTACTGAGCTCTCCACTACAAGAAAATGCACTTTTAGCGACCACTTTGTCTCTCTCTGTTCTTACCCCCCTCTCTCGAGATAGACGGCGACGGCGGAGACAACCGGTGACTCCACCACCGTTCCTAACCTAAATGACTTCCCGGACCTCATCCTCATTTTCATCCTCTCATTTCTCCCCACTCTTGATGCCATTCGAACCACCTGTCTCTCTCATAAATGGCGAAACCTCTGGTTCTCTCTTTCTTCTCTCAACTTCGACTACCCTCTCTTCCCTCCCTCTGACTTTCCCTCCGACACCCGTCGTCTCTTAGGTAGGTGAGGATGGAGGGTATGGTGAAGAAATATCAGCAAAAATTTAGAAAAGTCGTCTTCTCTATCTGTCTATCTCTCTCTTTTTCTCTATGTCTGTCTATCTCTCTCTTTTTCTCTATGTCTCTCGTCCATCTCTCTTCTCTCTATCTCTTTCATATAGCTTCTCTCTCTGTCTCTCTTCTCTCTCTCTTATTTTTTTCTCTCTCGCTCTCTCGCTCATCTCTTTCTGTCTCTCTCTCTCTCTTATTTATCTATTTTCGCTCTTTTTTTTTCTCTCTCTCTGTCTCTCTCTTTGTCTATATCTTTTCACCCATTTTTTCATCTTCTTCTCTCTCTTTTCTTTCTCTCTCTTATTCATCACTCTTCTCTCTCTCTCTGTCTATTTGACTCTCTCTCTCTCTCTCTCTGTGTGTCTCTCATTCATTTATCTCTTCTCTCATCTATCTTCTCTCTTTTTCATTGACCACAAAAAATTAATTTTATTTTAATGGAAAATATTATTCCTACTTTTACCAAATAAAAAAATAATAATAATTTTTTATTCATTAAAATAAATATAAAACAAATAAATTTTAACTTTACCAAATAAAAAAAAAGAATTCACCAACTATAAAAATTATTTTAAATCTAATATTATTCCTACTTTTTTTTTATTTTTTTGTTCCCCCGCTTTTAAATCTAACCGTCCATCTCTCACCATCTCACTCACCTCATCTATGACAAACAAAAGAAAAAACCCTAATTGCTGTCTATACCTCACTCTCTCTCAGTTTCATCTCATCTCATCACCGTCTCTCTCACTCTCTCGTTTCGTTGTTAATCTTCATGTTTTGCACCGATCGACGATCACTCTCATCTTATCACTGTCTATCTCACTCTCTCGTTGTTCATCTCATCGCACCGATCGTCTCACTCTCTCATCGCACCGATCTACTCACGGGTAAGCCTCTTATCTCTCTTAATCTTTGTCTCTCTCTCTCTCGCCCCGATCGAATCTGAATCTGTGTTTTGTGTGTTTGTTTTGGTCTGAATCGCATCACACCGATCGTCTCACTCTCTCATCGCACCGATCTACTCACGGGTAAGCTTCTATCTCTCAATCTCTGTCTCTCTCTCTTGCCTCGATCGAATCTGAATCTGTGTTCTGTGTGTTTGTTGGACCAACAGATCTGAATCTGTGTTCTGTGTGTTTGTTTTGGTCTGAATCGCATCACACCGATCGTCTCAGTCTCTCATCGCACCGATCTACTCACGGGTAAGCTTCTATCTCTCTCAATCTCTGTCTCTCTCTCTTGCCTTGATCGAATCTGAATCTGTGTTCTGTGTGTTTGTTGGACCAACAGATCTGAATATGTGTTCTGTGTGTTTGTTTTGGTCTGAATCTGTGATCTGAATCTGTGTTCTGTGTGATCTGAATCTGTGTTAAGAGTATCACGTGTCTGTATACGTATAACTCTATGTTGTATTGGTGCATGCGTTTGTTAGGCGGATGTTGAAATGGAGATAGCAGCAGGACAACCGAAGAAGAGGACATTCAAGAAGTTCAGTTTCAGGGGCGTCGATTTGGACGCTTTGCTCGATATGTCCACAGATGAGCTTGTTAAGCTCTTTACCGCTCGAGCTCGCAGAAGGTGATTTACATTTGTATGTATGTATGTATGTTTTGTGTTATATATATATATTTTTTGTTGCATTGGTAGTTGCTTTGATTCATTTTTTATTTTTTATTTTTTGTGTTTGGATAATTTAGGTTTCAGAGAGGTCTGAAGAGGAAGCCCATGGCCTTGATCAAGAAACTCCGCAAAGCGGTAATGATTTGTTATGTTACTTTGATTTGATTTGTACTTGGATGTTGTAATTTTGACCTGAAATCTGTCGTTTGAGTATGTGATTGTGATTGCTTCAGTTTTGTTCTAGGTATAGGTCTCTTTTTGATTTGGTAGTAAGTTTTAGATTAATGCTTGAGGCCTCGAATTTGAGGTCTCGAAATTGCCTCGAAATTCTTTTTTTTTTTTTGCTGTGTGTTCGGTGTTTTTTTTTTTTTTTAATCTTTGAGCGCATTGGATTGATATGAAATGCATAGATACTATCCCTCCATTCTTTTTTTCCATGATTCTCCTGAATGCTTGTTTCACACTACGTCTTGTGTTATTTCAATATGTGGCGAGATGAATGCTTCTGTTGTTGTCAAAAGCTTGGATATTTCGGTGGCTGCATTCTTTAGGTATTGTCTACGTCTGTCATTCTATGGACCATTGTGAATCTGTGGTGGACATTACACTTTATTCAGAAATAATTAAATAATTAAGTGGAATTGTTTCCGGTTTTGGGGTTTTACTTCTGTCTTGAATATATGTATGATCTTTCTATGAGCTGGTGTCTCAGATGAAATTGAAAGGTGCACTCTGCAGACTAGTGATTAGTTATTGCAACGCTTGGACTTTCATTTTGTTTTTTATTTTCAATTATTATTTACCAAGAAAAATTGAAGTTAGATGTGAACTACTTGTTAATGTAGGAACACTAAACGCATGAGATTTTTTCAAGCGCATTTTTAACACCAAAAAACTTATTGATAAGTATGTTATGATCCAATTTATCAAAATTTGAATGTTTGTAATGGTTTTAATCAATGTTGTGCACCTAAGAACATGTTTTCTAGATGTTATTGAATTTTAGGTTGGTTTTAAGGCTTAAAAAGTGGAGAATTTCGTCTAGTAGGGAATTGCACTATCTAGAGTATTTAGAAATGCTAGTAGAATAGATTAGATAATTCATAAAAATATAGTAATTGAAAGTCAATATTTGTTGTTACAATGGTAATACAAGTAATATGACAACACTAGTGGCTAATATAAGGTATGCTATATGTATTACCTCATTGATTCATGAGTTTACACGTAAAACAAATGACGTATATGACTCTTAATTTTTTGAATTAGTAGATTACCATTTAAAATTCATAGTTTTTATTTTAAATCAATAAGTTAGTAATATAGATTAATGAAAATAGGATTTTCAATTAAAGAATATGAAAATGAAGAATTTAAAAAGAGGAAAATAATTTAAAATAAAAGAATAATTTGAGTGTTAATGTTTAAGGAAGAATAAGAGATTTTCAGTTTAGAGTTTTACTTTTAAACATTTTTAATGTCTTAACAGAGGTAAAATTGAATATCGTACCATAACAGTGATGTAATGGCTTGTAATCTGCAGTTGCGTGCAGCTTTGACTTTTTTTGTTATGGAGCTCCAAAATCCCTTTATGTAACAGCTATGACATAATGTAGTGGCTGTTTTTTAAACTCATGGTTGTCAGTCTTGATTGCACAGAGCCAAAGCTTTCTGGTTAATTCTGGTTGATGGCTTCAAGTTTAATATATAATGTCATGAGAACTAATTTTTTTACATTAGAAACACATTGCATTGTATCCTCTTGTTTAGAGATTGAAAAACTTGGGCAAGTGATTGAATGTTTCCTCTTGGTTAAGTCTAAGCTTTGTTATGTCTTTTCTGTTTTGGTGGTAATAAAAGCTTACTTACCAAAAAAACAAAAAAAGAATGTTACAGATTACTTGACAAAAGCTATGATATGGATAAATTGAAACATAGAAAATGATACATTGTTTATTTTTCAGATTTAAAAATTCAAGTATTGTCATGTTGACAAAAATTCAAAACCTATTGCATATTTTTGCGTGTCATTTGTTATTCTCCAATCATGAAACACTAAGTTCTCTGTTTTGTTTACACATGCATGTCTATTACTTATTATTTTTTTTATACATGATTAGGTTCATGCATGTCTATTACTTATTATTTTTTTTATACATGATTAGGTTCATGTATGCCTGTTATATCTTATCTTTTATGGATTTGTTTTATCTTAGCATCTTTTGTTTTAGTATGGCTGAAAAAATATGATATATATATATATATATATATTGTACCTGTATCTGCGCCTGCGTTTGCACTTGCACCTGCTGCTGCTCCTACCTCTACAGTTACTGCCATGTGAGTATTTTTCTTCTTTGGTTAACTTGTGAAGACTGAAGAGCATGATTTTTTTTTGTCTGTTTATTTAATTTGGACAATACTGGTTACCTTTGTTAATCCAATAATGTGTGTTCAACCAGACCAGAGTCTAATGTCTATGGTCAAGCAACATCGAATTTGGTTGCTGGAAGTAACCTTGATGGAGCGGTCCGGCAAATTCTTGATATGGGTGGAGGGACTTGGGATAGGGATACTGTTGTTCGAGCTCTTCGTGCTGCTTACAACCCAGAGAGAGCTGTTGAATATTACTTGTATTTGATCTCTTTTGTGAATTTATTTTTCAAATGGGAAGTGCAGAAGCATGACGAAAATTTTTGTTTTTGATTTACGTTATTTAGATTTGTGAACAACATTATGTATTGGATAATTTTGTTGATGTATTGTTATGAATGGAAGAATATTTTAATTATGGATGAATTATTATTTTTATACTGGACTTTTTTTTTATTATTATGTAATTAGTGGTTTTTTTTTAGTTATTTTTCATTTAATACAGGTTATTTTCATATATTTATTTTTTTTTTTTTGAGAGGGCAGTCCACTCACCTTCTCAAATAGGGGTTTTTTGCGACGGCAGTAATGCGTCGCAAAAGATAGGGCATTTGGTTGAAAATGAGGACTTTTAGCGACGGTGTAATTTGCTGTCGCCAATAGTGCTTTAGCGACGGCACCAAGTGCTGTCTCAAATAACCCTTTAACGACGGTACTTGTGCCGTCGCAAATACCCCTTTTAGCGACGGCAAAACAGTGCTGTCTCAAAAAAATTTCAGATTTTCACATGTTAATGGCGACGGCATTTTTCCGTCGCAAAAGGCTTCTTTGCCGTCGCAAACCAAAGGCGACGGCGTCATACCGTCGCTAAAGCCCTTTTGCAACCCCCTCTGTTGCGACCCCCCACTTGCCGTCGCAAAAGGCCACTTACCGTCGCAAAAAACCTTTTGAGACGGCGTTTTGGGTATTTGCGACGACATTTTACCGTCGCAAAAAATCAATTTTTTTGTAGTGGTGTTAGATTTTTAAAATTTTTTTTTTTTATACTTATCCTTAATACATTAAAATTTTATTACGAGATAGTTTTGACTAAACCTCTCTTTCAAAAATAACTAGTGAAGTTGGTTGGGTGCAAAGCATGCAAGCTAGTGCCAATACAAATGCCCACTATGAGTTGAAAAAATCATTTGTTTTTTAATTTTTACTGTAATTAATTATTTTGTTTGTTAAAAGTTTAAAAACAATGAATTTGTAGTTTACTATAATCTATGAATGGTAGTTTTTGTATTTGTCTCTTAACCTGAATTACTACAAAAAAAAAAAAAAAAAGCAACATATTCTAAATACATTATCAACTATCAAGCAGAACATTGATATATTATAACACATAAATTGCTATTTTGTACAATTAAGCCATCCAACAAAAAAAATCTGCATTTTAATAGGTATCTTTGTTCTCCACACTGTTCATACACGGCCCTATTGAGCACCTACCATTTTATCATAAGCTATAGACCCAAAGGTCTTAGTCATCTACTTGTTGGTTCAAATTGATATTACACAAAATCACCTGCAAGAGAGTATAGTTAATTCAAATAAAAAAAATTGAATTAAATAGAATTGAATATATTACATATATACAAATAGGAAGAGAGTAAAGACTATAAATTATAGAAGGTAAGATTGATATATATATATATATACAACACTTAAACTTTCATTCCCTCATAGTTGTTCCTAAATTCCATCTGTAGAGGACACAACATAGGCATGTTGAATGATTCCTTTGCTCAACCAAAAACCAATATAGCATGAACAAAAGATAGCAAGATGGCACCACCCCAAACAATAAAAATAAAAATCTCTAAGGCAGAAGAAAACCTCTTCTTAATTAAGTGCATTTGTATGAATGACATAGTTATGAAATTGAATACCATCCTCCACAAGAGTACTCAGACTGAGAAGGTACAATACTCAATCCAACAAAGAGATTGAGATTAAAGGAATTGCTCCCACACAAAGGAGTGCAATTTATAAATCACATAGTAAAGGACAAAGAAAATTTCACAAAAAAAGGGGACAAAAATAGTGTGATTTCAACTAAACATAAATAAATGAAGGAAGTAGGAAACAGAAGTCAACAAAAAAAATACCAACACTATTTTTTTTGAGTGAAAATTAAATATAGATCCCACAATTAATGATGTAAGGTTTTTCTTTCATGTGTGTGTGTGTGGTGATAATGAACTAAGATATTTGACTGGTATTTCATTTTATTCGAAGCAAATTAATTAGAGAACATGAAGGGAAAGAAGGTGAAATCACGAAGTAACTAAAGCAAAAAATTAATTTGTTCAAATTTAACTAAACAAAAACAAACAATTATAGATTTAAAATTTAAATATTGTCACCTTCACATAAATAACAATGAGCAAGTCTGTTATCTATTATCATAAGCAAATGCCTTTCGTTTTTTAGTTTTCAAGTCAGTGAAAAAGAAATTATATGTTTTGAGACATCCATCGAACAAGTAGTGCGTATAGTCAACTACAGAAAAATGGAAAAGAAAACAAATAATCCCCAACTAAAAAAGTTTCATCATGTCAACCTAATCATCGAAGTAGTTGCATTTTCACATATAAAGTATCCTATTGACATATTAACAAATCAACCATCTGTTAAAAGGACCAAATTTCATAGATACTTTATATAAATTCTAAATCCCAACTTTGGAGCCAAAAGCATAGATTTGTATAAAAAAAAATGCAAAATATGAACTGAAAGAGAGGGAATATGAAGGAATTGACTTGAGGACTAACCATCAATGGTGAGTGAACGAAAAGATACATTTCTCTACCATCGCACCTGTAAAACAAACAAAATAAATAATAATAATAATAATAATAATAATAATAATAATAATAAAGAATTTAACATGAGCAACAAATCACAAAGCAAAGAAACAAATCATAACCAAAACCAAGAGAATACTTTTAATTAAAGGACTTTTTTTTTGTTTCTCTGTTTACCATAAAAATAATTTTGTTAATTCAATTACCTTATGAATTTGTGATTGCTTGTCAGCTGCATTTGCATTTGCATTGCCAACTGGTTGGATGAGAGAACAATGTCATAATCATAAACATTGTTTTATTGTTGTACAACAAATCGTCGCAACAAGGTCATCAAATAATTATGCAGAGAAAAATTCTTTTACCCATTTCTCGTGCAACCAAACATTGAAAAATGCAAAAATATTTATCTAAATTATATGACGATCAAACAAATGGAGCTTGAAAGAATGATATACGAAGGATATCCATTATTACCTTGACAAATCTAGGTTGTAAAACTTCTGGGTTCATCTCTCCAACTTCAATTTTAAACACACTAACAAACACAAAAGAAAAATCATAAAATTCAATTGTTTTGAGTACAGGAAAAAGTGAAATGTTGCAAAAAATTTGAACATCAATAAAAAATGGATAATAGATATAGACAAATTTGAAAGGGAAAAAAAACGTTAATAAGAAAATCAAGAATTCTATTAGGATAATTTTATCTTTTTTACTGGATGAAAGGTCAACAAAAGGAAGTAATTGAATCATATTTAGGTGAAAACGTGATTATAAATTAAGGAAAATCAACAATGAAAATCATTTTCCTCTACTATAAATAAGCATGTGTTTAAGGCAGAGTTGTTCGAGTAGTTATCGTAAACTTAATCATTTCATAGGAGAAATAAATAAATCGATTTGTTATGTTTTCTATAAGTAGAGAAGTGAAAAAATTGAAATTTGGAATATGACAGATATTTGAACAAAGCATGCGATATATTACAAAAATAAAAATATTATAAATTGAAAAATAATAATAGCTCATTTGGACTATGTTAGTGTCATACTCATCATGATTCCATTGTGTTGTCAAGAATTAGTTAATGTGATGAATTATAGTGTGAATGGCATTGATGGAAAGGCACGGACTATAGTACATTGCAAGAAAGTTCTTCAAAAGCAATATTTTCGTCCGTTAATAACAATTAGAAATAGTCTCACTAATCCAGTATTAAAAAGAGAAACAAATCGCTTGAACTTAAGCATAACCTCCCTTGTTCCTACAATTAAATTTCTAAACTGAGTGTGATCTCGGGATTGAGATAACAACCTAAGAAATCTATGGCTACATTCTACTACTGCTCTGTAAGTTGTTTCAACTTCATTTCACTCTCCTAAACCCAAGCAAATTGAAAACCCTAATTAAACCCAAAGTATTCCAATAAACCTCAAGTTAATTTAGGAGAATATTCAGAATGAAAAATGTCTGGAGTTTTGAATTCTTGAATTCTAAAGCCAATTCTAATAAGCTGGCAGTGGGCTCCACCCACTGTGATGTGATATTTTGATCTTGATTTTTTTTTTTTGCCATGTCATTAGTGCTCAATTAAAATATCAAAATTAATGTTTTCAATCATTACTGATTTAGAATATACACAATATCCATATGAAACAGATTGCATAGAATTCTTGCCATTTGAGAGATAGAGATTTGTGAAGAAAATTAGTAACAAATAAATTATGTACTCACATGCAAGAACTATTGAAGCAAAATTTTCAACTGACATGCATTAATCATTTTCAACTAATTTTTCAACTCACTGCAAATTAAAATGAACTTACATCCATAATAATAATAATAATAATAATAATAATAATAATAATAATAATAATAATAATAATTCAAAAAACTAATTTTTATATAATCACATACTTTTAAAATTAATTTAATAACCTGGAATTCCCTTAGGTTCTCTAATTTTAGATTCAAGCAATTAATTTTGTCTTTTTTAATAAAATCACAACAAAAGGATCCTAATTTTGTAACAGAACAACAATTGTTTTAGATGAACAAATTAAAAAAAAAAAATGTGTTAAACCCATTAAAAAAATCAAATTTCACAATAAACAATTGACATTGGACATATTTTCCCCATCATATTCAAGAAGTTTATTAAAAAAAAAAAAAAACTCACAATTTAAAACAATACAATCGAATTAATTCAAGAACCTAGAGGGAGGGTTGTGTTTTCGGGATCCAAGCTTTTTTAATCAGGCACTTTTAGCTAAAGTCGCTTGGCGTTTTTTGACGGAGCCTCACTTGCTTTTAAGTAGAATATTGTTGACCAAGTATTGTACGAGAATAAAATTTTTGGATATTCAATCGGCTAAAGCATGCTCTTGGGGATGGCGTAGCATTCTTTGGGGTAGGGATTTACTTAAAAAAGGGCTTGTTTGGTGTCTTGGGGATGGTCAGGTTATTGATCCTTTTGAGGATGAATAGATTTCTACTATTGAGAATAGCCTCATTGGTAAGGGGGTGAGTCGGTTTTTCTCTTCTTTTAAAGTGTCACGTTTGATTAACCCTTCTAGTGAAGTGTGGAGAAGGGATTTGATTCAGATTCTGTTTTCACAACAATTGGTGAATCATATTCTGCAAATGCCTATTCCTCAAGTTGTGTCTAGTGATAAATTGGTGTGGAAATTTACTAAGTCTGGGCAATATACAGTTAAGTCTAGGTATTTCTCGATTGTTGATATAGGAATTCCCCCGTGTGATAATGTATCAAAAAATGTAAGGGGCTTTCGGAAGAAACTATGGCACACCCATTTGCCCTCTAAGTGGGCTCTTTTTATTTGGAAGGTGATACATAGTATTTTACCTGTACGAACCATCTTGAGAAGCAGAGGAGTAGATTTGTCCACGGAATGTCCTAGGTGTTTGCACGAGGCTGAATCTCTGGAACACTTATTCTTCCAATGTTCATTTTCTCAATATATCTGGAGTGGTTCACAGTTAGGATTGGATTTTGATAGGGGAAGACCTCTGTTGGTTCAGGATTGGGTGATCAATTGGTTCAAGAATGCCCTGGATGAGAAGGCTATTATTGATGTTATTAAGATCGTGTGGGGTATTTGGGTGTTTCGCAATAAAGTAGCTTTTGATCATGGGGTATTTACCCCCTCGGATATGCTTACTGTGATTAATTCAATGGTGTGGGATGGAACTAAGATAAACACTAATATTTTGATGATATTAGTATTGTAAAAGTTCCAAGGATAGTAGTTCAAGCAGCACATTGGGAGGCCAGGGCTGCTGTTGGGTAATGTGTTTGTTGTAAAACTTTATTGATGTTTAATATATTTCTTCTTTCCTCAAAAAAAAAAAAAACAAAAAAGAAAAACAAAAAAGAAAAAAAAAAAGAGGGTAATTTTGATGAGGCCGAAATTAGTATTGTAAAAGTTCCAAGCATGGTAGTTCAAGCAGCACATTGGGAGGCCAGGGATGCTGTTGGGTAATGTGTTTGTTGTAAAACTTTATTGATGTTTAATCTATATCTTGTTTTCTTCAAAAAAAAAAAAAAAAAGAGGGTAACTTCGACGAGGCCGGAATTTTCGACACTCAAACATTCGTGCTTTATATATAGATATAGAGATATAGATAGAGATGGATAGAAATATATTAACCCTTCTTATAAATATCTTAGTCAAAAAAAAAAAAAAAAAGATTGGAAACCTCATCCAAAGTAATCCATGCTTGAAGTCATATAAACTATCATGGTTCACTAAAACTTGTAGTAATTGTAACATTTTGAATTTTTCGAATTGGGATTTAACACCACAACGGAGTGACTTCTATCTGGTAGGGCAGTGCCCCTTTTTTTTTTTTTTTTTTAATTACTTGTAAATGATGAAACCACAGTTCTCCGCATATTGAATAGATTACAAGTAGAGGCAACTTGACTTTATTTATGGCAAAAATAGTAGTTAAGTGATGATGCACTTTTGTAACTTTCTCCACATTGCATATGGTAATTGACGATAAAATAAAAATCAAATAATTTAGATGTAAGGTTGATATTATTAAAAGAATAAGAGTTGAATTAATTTTTTAGTGATAATTTATGGAATAAAATATATATTTTTAGGTTGGGTTTCTCTCATGTTTTGAGATCTCAACATGATAGAATTTGAGGGGTCTGTCGGACCCAACATTAGTCTCGTTTTAATTATCTGAACAGTTCATTTTGTAAGGCCTACAATGTATATTATCCATGAAAAAAAATTAGTTTGATCCAATTATCATAATTTTTTCATTTTATCGCATGTCTCCAAAAAAATGGACAACAAATATATATTTGAAATAGATCTTTTAAAGACAAATATTGATAATTAAAATTATAAACTTTTTAACCTTTTTGAAAATATTTTTTCTGCACCTCACTGATATGTAATTCTCCTTATTTTGTTTTGTATATATACAGAATTCATCCACGTAAATATTTCAATTTTTTATATGGTTCAAATTTATTTTATATGAGTTTCATAATACATGAGTTAAATCCGAATCACATAATAATTAAAAAAAATTAATTTTGTACACATGTTTTCAGTTAATTTCTCTATATGTTAATTTCTTTATAGTATTGATATCATAGAATATTAATGGACATAATATACTTTGAATATGCGTACATTTAACTACTTCTCCTTTTTATTCTTCATAAATATGAGTTGATAGTACGTGTAAACACTTGTAAGCATAAAATATTTAGAAATTGTCTTTACAAATTTATCAAGAAAAATAGTACTTGCTCAAATTAAACTCTTGTTTGTTGCAAGAGCCATTTCATTTTGGCCCAGTGCCCTATTTGAATTGATTGTGCACTAACTTGTCTTTTTTGTTTTTCCCTCGACCTATACATACCAAACCAAAGCAATCCCACTAACCAATAAAATACCCAAACCAACGCTGAGTCCCTTTTGATTTTGATTTTGTTGTTATATAGGGTATCGTGGGCTAGCTTATGCACATCAGACTAAGTCTCTATAGCTCGAACAAACCTTTTGAAACAGGGCTTACGCCCTACGGTCTGTAGCCCCAAGGTATGCGTTTGCTAGTTAGGGGATTCGAACTTGAGACTTGGGAGGAAGCAAACCTCCAGACCCTAGTCGTCACCCATTAGGCTAACCACCCTGTGGTTAACCAACACTAAGTCCTACCTGTAACTCTATCTTACAGTTCCTTTCATTGCTGCCGCCTCTTTTATGTGCTCATCATTTTGAAAACTTGCAATGAACTCCCATGACTTGATAGTATTTTTTTCGTATGAATCTCTTGTTGAAGTTAAGAAGCCAAAGGTCACCCATTCTGGCAAGTGATTTCTCAGATCAATGATTTGAAAATAGTTTTGCGTGAATTGTAGAACTATTTTCAAAACCAAAGAAGATGACACTAAGGTTTTGGGTGCTTGAATTATAAATAATCCAAGCCTCATTTGGTATGCCATATGAAATACCACTCGGCCAATATATAAGTTCAATGGAATTCCTAGAATTGATACAAACACCGACATGATTGATTGGCATGCTTGCTTCCCAAGGATTATTTCGATAAGTATCAAACTCCACAGCGACAAATCGATTTGCACTGGTTGAAGTTGCCGTCTCTTTTTCATTTACGAGGCCTAGGCCACCTCCTGTTGAGTCCAGAGGGATATTGGAACCATTGGGAGCGAGAAAGAATGCAAGCCTCTCACCATAATTATTTCCCCCTATGTGACAAATGAGAAATTGGTACTGAAATCGGTGAGGATCCCTGAGGAATTGTCCCAAAGATGCATCGGTTGGGTACACTTGCGCGACCACTGCAACAATGACACATTGTACATGACAGGGTCTTGGGTGACTTGGATGCCCTCTTTGGAGATGTAGGCATCTCCTGTGCAGTTTATTAGATAATTAGGTTTGGTATTATTGGTGCTATTGGTGCTTCAAATGTTCGTTGGTTTCTCACCAACTTGGAGGTTGGAGCTTGTTTTAAGCTCCAAGCTCCCCTTTATTGATGTAATCTTTGTTTTTCCATCAATAAAGTATTCTTTTTGCCGATCAAAAAAAAATGAAGGGTTTAGGTAGCAAGCTTGCACTTTGTCATATAAATATGCAGATAGATGGTTGGAGGAGTCACAATTAGTCAAGTGAGTCCCCAAATGTTTTTATTTTATTTTTTTATTTTATTTTGTTATCTATATATATATATATATATATTCAGTTGCAAAGTAGCCAAATTTTCATAGAGAAAATAAGTACTAGAGAAAATATTATGTATTGTTGTCACTAACTCTTAGTATCTCCAACGCTATTAGTCATTTTAAAGTGTGCTAAAATGTGTATTCTACTATACACATTTTGTAATTAACAATGTTATAAACTCACATTTTATCTAAAACAAATCAATATGTGGCTCAAATTCATTTTAAATGTATGTCAGTTGAATAATGCCGTTTTAAAAATTGAAGAAGAAATTAAAGTGAAATTTTGTCAAAATTACAGAAATGTTAATGACTAAAGTGAAATTTTGATAAAAATACAATGTTAAGTTTTATTAATGCTATCATGTAACTATTTTTCGTTGGTTTTCGAAACGACATTATTCAAATGGACCAAATTTCTACTTGACTCAAAATCTAGAGATTGACTGAAACAATTAAAAGATCAAAATACAAAAAGATGTGCAGAAAAGTAGAGAGATGATGTGATGGAAAAAAGATGAAAAGATAAAAAGATGAATTATTTTTGGGTTGCCAAACTTGGCCTAAGTATAAAAATTGAGTATAGAAGCTTCAAGTAAGTGCTTCTTTTGGGGAAAAAAAATGAGTATAGAAGCTTCTCACGAGTGTTTCTTTAGGTAATTGCCGATGAGAGAAAATACAGAAATATGACATTATTGGGGCTGTAAAATTGCGTAGATTATGATTTTTTTTAAATAAAATAGTTGGTTTTTTGTTTTACAACCTTATATCTATTGGTAAGTAAATATGGTATATATATATATATATTACATGCTTAATTAGGCTTTGCCATATTAGAATGTTTTGTAGCTTTTTTGTTTTCAAATCTTACCTTGTCTATATATAGACATTTTCATTGTATTGTGAAAGACATAATATTAAATATACACATAATATAATATTATCTCTTTTAAAT
Organism: Camellia sinensis; assembly: GCF_055761805.1. Classification (NCBI taxonomy): domain Eukaryota; kingdom Viridiplantae; phylum Streptophyta; class Magnoliopsida; order Ericales; family Theaceae; genus Camellia; species Camellia sinensis. The sequence continues at coordinate 45,928,574 of NC_138962.1, read as the reverse complement.
ATTTTAGCAACATATATATACAACACAATCCAACATGAATAATATTAGGGATCATGAAAAAAATATCATAAACTATATCATGAAATTTTTTTATCCATAGCAGCAACTATTGCGACACAAAATGGTGCCGTTTGGTTGCATTTTCAAAACTTCTTCCATATATGTTACTATATATATATTGCTTTTAAGGTTACTTTAGTTAATGTTGCTTTTCAATTTTTTTTAGGGGTACTTACGTGTAAGTCATAATAAGTGAACTTATTGTCTAATAGGTCCTATGAAAAAAAATTGTCATAAAAAAAATCACTAATTGTAAGTTTTAGCAACAATTTATAAAAATCATGACAAAAAAGTCACTAATTGTTATTTTTTAGCGACATACATAAAAAATTGTCACAAAAAAATTATTTTTAGCAACAATTTTACCAAATCTGATTTTTAATAGGACTTTATGAGAATTAAGTCTAACTATTAGGACCTATTGATAATTTATCCTTTTTTTTTTATGCAATCTCATTCAACATATATATATATATATATAAATACTGCATATATATATATATATACAAACAGAATTTGACCCTTATAATAAATAAACTTTAAGTTTGACCCTTAACTTGTTTAAATAATCTTTTGATTTGTTTTCAATCTGAATTATTTATCTAGAAAATATTTATAAAAAAAAAATTCAAAGTTTGACCTTTATAACAAAATAAACTTTAAATTTTAATTTTATCAATTTAAATTCTAATTAGTTTGTTTCCAATATTCTAGACCATATTCACCTATTTTAAGGCTGCAAATTAATAGGGTTGTTTGTGAATAGGGTTGAGCTTGGTGTGGTAAGGGCTCGTTCAAACTCGAGCTTGTTAAACTCTTAATAAAAAAAGTCCAAACATATCAAAATTCGCCTCATTTAACATTTATTTAAATAATAGGATAAATATATTACTTATATACTACATAATGTATAAATATGTATAAAAAATAGGATAAATATGTTATTTATATAGTTAAATAATATAAATAATAGCTAACTATAGATAATACATTTATATAATAGTTGTGGTAGATATTATTATCTTTTAAGATATTAGCTTTTTTTTTTAATATGTTTATATATAATTATATAATGAAAGTTTTAATTGTAATTTTAGTTTTATAACAAGTATGAATTTATAATTTCTTTAACTTGTTAAGTCTCATGAAGAAGCTCAAACTCGAGTCAAGCCTAGGCAACCTCAGCTCGAATTCGGTTCGTTAAATTTTTACTGAGCTTGAACTCGAGTTTGAACTCGTTAAAATATTGATAAATAAGCCCAAATATACTAAAGGTTGACTCTACTCGATTTGTTTATAGCCCTACCTATTTTTGTTAAGTAAAATAGACAAAATATATATATTTTAATCATTAAACTTAATGTAAGTATATATAAAATGTTTAAAATAAATTTTTTTTTGTGTTAAGTTTAATAATTAGAATATAATTTTTTTTCCCTTCTATTTTTAATTCAATGAGATTTCACAAAAGAATCCAAAAACATCCCTTATCTAAAGCAATGTAAGTAGTATAAATTGTTTGGTGTCACAGCAATTGCAGTTGTACATTAAGCACATCAACATCCCCATTCCCATCCAGAATCTAATGAAAGATAATACAGAATCATATTATAAAATCCATCCAGAACATAATATTTCAAATAGAAATGTATATCCATCCAAGGGATAACTATTATTCCAATTATTTACTGGTAGCTAATAAATATCTTGTTCCAATCAAAGTCCAATATTATCTATGCCCTTGGAAAAATTAAATTGCCATAATTTAACTATTTTATCAAAAGTACCACCTGTCAAAGCCGAGAAGCCAAACTCAACCGATGTTAGATAATTTCTCAATGGGACCACATAATTAAATGTGGTGTTATCATTTATAAGAAGCCTACAATTTAAGTAATTCAATTTAGTTAATAGGCTTAAGGGTATATGTGTTATGGACCTAATGTGTAGATACTAGTTGTATAATTTCTATTTCTATGAGGGGCAGAAATAGAAATTAAAACATATTAGTTAAAGTTGGTTTTCATTCCTTTTGAACTTCCACAACCTTTCAGTTTTGAAAACCAATAAATAGAAATTAAAACCAATAATGGTTAAAGTTGGTTTTCATTCCTTTTGAACTTCCACAACCTTTCAGTTTTGAAAACCAATTACAACTTTTAAAAGGTTATGGTCCCTATTCCTTCCCAGGTGGAAATAAGAACACTGTCATTTTTTTTTCTAAATCCTCTCAAGGAAAAACATAAGGCACCAAAGGGGAAAGGATTAGAAGGCAATAACATAATCAATAACAAAGAGTTCATTGATAATCACGCTTCCGTTTAACCGTTCATCAATGGATTCAGGTATGTCATTTTGTCTTGATTTCTTGATAATACACATGGTAAACGATTCAAAGTGTAAGGTTTATGTTCTGAAATTTATGTTTACAATTGGTATCAGAGCCAACATATCATGTGTCTTATCAGAATTGATATGCTTTATTCATTCTATTTAGTTTCCTGGAATCAGATTCTGAATTTTCTTATGGATAGTAAATTCTGTTTTTTTCCTGTTTTGTTCTGTGAAAATGGCAATCTGTTTTCTGGAATTGTAAAATGATTCGGTGGGCAGTTTTTTTTTTTTTTTTTTCCTCTCAAATGGATGAACATCATGTATTTATATATATATAGATATATCTTGCGATTTGATCGGTTTAATTTTGAACATCATAAAAAAAAAAAAAAAAACTATTTGTTTTTGGACCCGTCAATTCTATTTATATATGTATATATATAATTGGAATTGCTGCAGATTATATAACATATACGGGGTCACAAATTTAGAAATCTTTAAATTGAATGTAATTTCATACAACGTCTACAGAAATTTAATTTTCTAACATTCTCAATCTATGTCAATTCAAACAAGATGTCACAAAAGTGATCTCTCTTGTCTAGATTGTTTTATATGGAATGTTTTGAAGTTCATGTCTGTGTATCTCATGCGGGTATTTATCGGTCCAAAGACATGATTAAGACTTGGCAGAATTACACACACATTTTGTGATGATAAACATGTGCCAATTGTCAACAAAACCTAATGTGAATAATAAATCCATCAAAAGATAGATTTGTTATTTGACATAACTTATTGTCAATGTTTGATCATTACAACAAGAATACCACTTACAGTTAATATCACTACCCAAAGGCTTGGTATTAATGTTGTGCTAGGTATCTTGAGACATTGTCTTTGAGTTTATTGGCTATGCCGAACGATCACGGGGTTACAAGTTTTATGATTCCACAAATAGGTTAATATTTGAGACGAGAATTGCAACATTTTTTGAGGATGTTGAGTTTGGGGGGAGAAATCCAGTTAGAGACATTGTCTTTGAGGAGGAAGCAGGAGTAATCCCACTTCCTACTACTACTTTTGACCAATCACAAGTTCCTATACCTGTCATTGCTCGAGAAGTAATTTCGGATCCTCAACCAGACAATGTTGTTCAAGATAATATAGTTCAAACCCCCATTCAAGATGAGGTAATTGTTCCTGAGGAGCAAACTCTACAACCTCAACCTCAAGAATCTGTGCCATTAAGGCGATCCACCAGAGAAAGGAAATTTGCATTTTCAGATGATTATATTGTATATCTCCAGGAACATAAGGTAGAAAATGGAATGTCGAAAGATGATCCAATCAACTTTCGTCAAGCCATGGAAAGTTCCAACTCTCATAAGTGGATAGAAGCCATGAATGAAGAATATAAGGCACTGCAAGACCACTTAAGTTATATTGTGACAATAAGTTTGCAGTTTTATATTCCAATAACAACAGGAGCTCGACAAAATCAAAGCATATTGATATCAAGTTCCTAGTTGTAAAAGAAAGAGTGCAGAGTGGACAGATTTCCATAGAGCACATTGGAACAAACTCCATGATAGCGGATCCACTTACGAAGGGACTACCACCCAAGGTCTTTCATGAGCACACTGCTCATATGGATGTTGTTCTATTTGAGAACATTCTGGTTTCGTGGGAGTTTGTATTTATATTACTGCTTTATGTCAGCCTTGAGTTTTATCTATGTAATTAGATTAATTTCTGCAGAAATAAAATATTCAGTTTATTACGCTCTATTACGTATTGTGAAGTATTGATCTCAATAAAGTTAAGTAGGACCAGTTGGAAATAGGCATGTATGGATCACATCACATGTAATTTCCATGCTACGCATCCATGATTGATCTATGTCATTTAGCTGTATTAGTATACGTGACCATTGGTGGGTCGAGTTACGATTGATGTAACGAAGACCGCTTTGATCCTATATTAATATAGTTAATGGACAAGATTGTTTGGATACCCTCAAGTTATGATAACAAATTTCTGAGCTCACTAAAGTTAAGCACATTTTTCAGGATACATATGTGGTCCAGTGGGAGATTGTTAGATAATGTCTCAATGGGACCACATAATTAAATGTGGTGTTATCATTTATAAGAAGCCTACAATTTAAGTGATTCAATTTAGTTAATAGGCTTAAGGGTATATGTGTTATGGACCTAATGTGTAGATACTAGTTGTATAATTTCTATTTCTATGAGGGGCAGAAATAGAAATTAAAACATATTGGATAAAGTTGGTTTTCATTCCTTTTGAACTTCCACAACCTTTCAGTTTTGAAAACCAATTACAACCTTTAAAAGGTTATGGTCCCTATTCCTTCCCAGGTGGAAATAAGAACACTGCCATTTTTTTTTCTAAATCCTCTCAAGGAAAAACATAAGGCACCAAAGGGGAAAGGATTAGAAGGCAATAACATAATCAATAACAAAGAGTTCATTGATAATCACGCTTCCATTTAATCGTTCATCAATGGATTCAGGTATGTCATTTTGTCTTGATTTCTTGATAATACACATGGTAAACGATCCAAAGTGTAAGGTTTATGTTCTGAAATTTATGTTTACAATCGATTCTAGTAAGTAAACCCTCATATCAATGAAGAAACAAAGGTTGCGTTCGATTCTAATATGATTCACAGGATCCGTGAAAGAAACACTCAATACTTTCAACCTAGATTGTTATGTTGACATTGAGATTTTTGGGACTATTGATCTAATTATAAAGCAAGAATATAATAACTAAAACCATAAGGTCAAGATTATAAAGCAAAAAGAACCAAAGTGGAACGAGATAGAAAGTATAAGGATTAAATTGACGAAATTCAAAATACAAAGCCCAAACCGAAATATAAGGAGAAACTAGAAAGACTATTGATCTAATTAACCATAAATTATTAGTCAGATTAGCAGCAGACCTTACCTTACTTGGGTTATAGTCGGGGTAATCTGTTTATTTTTCATTTAATTGATGAATTTTTTTGGTTGCCACCGCTACTTGCGTTTTTAATTTCACCGCCTTCTCTCTCTCTCTTCATTCCTCCTCTAACCCTCCAACCCGAACTACTGAAGTGAAAGCCCCACACTTGCTATTTTGGCTATTGTTTTACTTCCTAATAAATAAAAAAATAAAGTAAATTACTAATTGGTTTTAATAGTTAAATTTAATTCTCATAAAATCTATTGAAAATAAGTCTTAATAAAATCGTTAGCTCTTTTTTTTCTTTTTTTTCTTTTTTTTTTGTGACGATTGGTTGTATATGTTGCTAAAATTTTATAATTAGTGACTTTTTTGTGACAATTTTTTTAAACTATCGCTAAAACTTATGATTAATAACATTTTTCGTAACAAATTTTAAACTATCGCTAAAAATTAATAATTAATAACTTTTTTAATAATATTTGATGAAAAATATCATTAATTATTACAAGACTTATTAAATAATAAATTTACTTATTAAGATGTACACGTAAGTCTCTCATTAAAATGTCCCCCCCTATTAACAGAATTCGGATCTTCGGTCGCACTCCCCTGTCGCACTCTCCTATCGCCCTCCAAAACGACGTCGTTTTGGAGGGTTTTTTTTTTTTTTTCTTTTTCTTCTTTCTCTTCGGTCTGGGTTTGTTGATTGAAGAAAACCAGAGGAGAGGAGATATAGCGACCTCGGTCTTTCTCCTTTTGGTTGTTGTATCCGGACTTAGGTTCCCTGGTTTCTCTCAATGTATAATTGTGGTTGTCATCTTTTTTTTTCTCTTTTTGAGTTATCGGAATGTGTTGGGCAGGTTTGTTTTAGATTGGTTGGGTTTGGAAACCAGGTGTTACTGTCCAGAATTTGGATTGGTCGCTCGAGCGAGAGTTTGGTCGCTCGAGCGAGGGTTGGGTTTTGTGTCTGGTGGCTCGAGCCAGGGTTTCTTCGCTCGAGCGAGAGTTTGCGTCTAATTTAGACCTGAGAGCAGTGTTTCTTAGCTCGAGCGAGAGTTTCTTCGCTCGAGCGAGGATTTCCTGTGTCTGGTCGCTCGAGCGACCAAGTCTTCGCTCGAGCGAGCCTGTCCAGTTTAAATAGGCAGCAGCGGGTTTTGATCAGTCTTTTCATCCTCTTCTAGTTTCCAAACCCTAGGTCCGACTTCTCTCTCTCTAAACTCATCTTCTTTCTAGGTTTTCATCTACTTCTAGTGTGAATCCATCTTAAGTTCTTTGTAAGAAAGATAGAGGGCGGCTTGGGCTACATTCTAATCTGGAAAATAGTGGATTTGGAGCACTTGGACTTTGGGTCATCTTCTCCATTTTTGTTCTATGTTCAAGGTAGGGATTCTCCTTGTTTCTTTTCAATACTTCGTCTATAGATAGACATGTGGTAGTTTTTGTATTGCATAAAAATGGTATCATGTTGGATTTGTGAAAATCATTGGGACAGAACCTGGGGTTGGTTGTTGAATTTGGGTTTATTATCATTAGTTGTGGTTTGGGCTAATTGGAGTGTTAATTAGCATGTAGTTGTTGAAAGGAGAGGAAACCCTAATTTCTTTTATTTGATTTAATAAATTAATTGAGGGGTTTTGATCTTTGGGAAAATACTTAGGTATTTTGAGTCTTAATTGTGGTTATTGTTGTTTGTTGATGTTAATTGGGCCTTTTTGGTCAATATTGAGAAAGAGGAAGGAAAGACCCTAAATTATTGTTTATGACTTAATGTGCATAATTAGTGTGAAATGGCTTTGAAAAGAATGTAGCCAATTTAAATGAAGTATGGCTTTTGTCCATGGGAATGATTTTTGTGAAAACAAAGGAAGTAGAATTCATTTTGTGAAATGGGAAAGGTATTTTGAAACAAGTATAATAAAATTGGAATGTTGTATCTTGAGTATTGAACACACTTGTGTGGGGTATAGCTTTAACTACCATGTTCATGTTGTTGCTGAGTTTTGTAATCTCATGTTAGTTGGGTCTGTTAGTAGATGTATAATATGCGTGCATCTGGAGATTTTGGTCATCAGTGGAGGATGATAAGGTTGTGTTGAATTGTTGTGTATATATTACACCATTGTTGATTGAACATCATATGTAATGAAATGCTGAATTACAATATATTTGTATACCGGTTGGGGAGAAGAGAGGGGTTGTACTCCAGTGTGTGTGAGAAGATAGGGGATGGACTCCACACACTTATGTGTTCAGCGCTTATAATCAGAGGTATCATACCCTTCCAGCTAGCGCCTGGAGAACTGATGCGCTGATAATCTAAGGTACCATACCCTTCCAGCTAGCGCCTGGTAAACTGGTAGATTGTGGTGAGAAGTGTATCTTTGGCTTACTACACATATAGCTAGTAGTGCAGTGTTGTTTTGTTATTGTTTCAGTGTATCTGGAAACATTGTGGATTATATTTGTTACAGTGTTGGAGGGACGAGTTGACTCATTGATTGATTTTATGTATGTAGTTGAGTTGTTCTCTTTTTATAGAGGTGCGCATGGATAATTATGATATAATTTGAATTGTATTGAAATGCCAAATATGTTTTGAAAAGGCACATCTGTTGTATGTGTGGCAAATGAAAGAGTAACGGGCTTAATGAATTTTTTTTTCTAAGTAGTTGTTAAGGTTATAAAGATTGGGAACGTGGGTTAAACAAAGGAAAAAAGGAAGGAAAAATCGCTTATAGTGGTGAATTAAATGATTGTTTTCAAGAAAAGTTCATATTTATATTTTGTATAAACTGTCACATTATTATTCTAGTATGAGAATGGGTGTTCATGATCATAGCTATCTGTAATGTTGTTATTGTTAAGGAGCATGTTGAGTTCTCTACTGGACTATATGTTCATCCCACGTTGTTGAATCTTTTTCAGGTGTTTAGCAGGGTGTGCTACAAGTTTGGATCTTCTTATTTGTTGGCCACGGGGCCTCAGTTATGTTGGCGGAATGCCATTGTTGTAAAGGGTTACACCCTTCTTCTTGTACTTTTAATGATGTAAGCCCAAGGGCAATTTATTAAGTTAGTTCATGTAATATTTACTTGCATACGAATGAGAGTATTGTTAATCACTTCTACGGAATTGAATGTATGAGTTTATTTCCGCATGTTATCTCTGAAATTGAATTAAGATAAAGAATTTGGTAATGACTCCGAGTAATAAAAAGTGGGGCGTGACAACTTGGTATCAGAGCGAGCCGGGTTTGAATACTTTGGGCTCGTGGGAAGTGGTTTTTACCACAGTGGGTTTACTACGTGTAGTGAGGACGTTGCATATAGATACCATGAGAATTAGGACTTATGTGTTGCATTTATGTGAGCATGGGATTCAGTCTCCTGGATAGTATTCATAGCCGGTGAACTTGCTTTGAGGTCCTTTTGGAAACACGCCTGATCAACGTGGTTTCTGATAGGAATTCCTTGAGAGTTTCGGGATGAGTGGCTATCTTTGTGGACTTGATTCGATTATGTGTTGACATGTTTAGCTGATAATATGCAGTAGAGATGTAAATTTTGAGACTAAGTGTGTCTTGTGATTTAACAGTAGTGGAGTGTGCCTCGGAGAAGGCTATAGTGTTTCGCGCTAAGTGTAATTTACTTTGTGCTTTATAGGATGTCTACACGAGGGAGTAGAGGACGGTTGAGTAGTAGGAACGCCGGGAGAGGCATAGCAGTTCCTTTAATATCCGCCGTTGCAGCATCGGCTGTCGGCGAGGATGTCGCACGTGAGATTGCGAGAGCAGTGCAAGATGCCCTAGTTCGCACTGAGGGCGGCAACGGGCATGCTCTCAAACTTACTAAGGAGTTTTTCCGTTCCAGCCCACCGGAGTTTGTGGGGGAGGCTAAACCGTTGGAGGCAGAGAGTTGGTTAGAACAGATTACCAAGACTCTTGATATGCTCAGAGTCGAAGATGAGGAGTTAAGGGTTTCTTTGGCGACTTTTCAATTGAAGGGCGATGCGAGTTATTGGTGGAAGTATGCTAGGAATATTGTGGGTAGCACGTGGGTTGCTTTTACCGAGGCCTTTCTGGCCAAGTATTTCCCTCCTTCTGCTCGGGAAAGGTTGAGGGATCAGTTTTTGGAGTTGCGTCAGGATGATACTCCTGTGGCGCAGTTTGAGATGCGGTTTGCTAGCTTGTCGAGGTTTGCTCCAGAGTTGGTGGCAACAGAGGAGCGTCGTTGTTTTGAGTTTGAACGGCGGTTGTGTTTCGATATTCGGGAAAAGGTAGCTGGATCCTTGTGGAAGGATTACTATAATCTAGTCGAGGCAGCGGCCCATGTGGAGGCCATGGTTGCAAGTGATGATAGGGTTGAGGAGGAGATCATCTCGGTAAGTTCTACGGTTCCTAAGCACTCTAGGCTCAGTAAGGGGTGGAGGCGGAAACATGCTCTGTCTGGGGCTGGTTCCTTTTCGTCACCAGGGGTTTCGGACCCTTCTATTGGGGGTTTCGGGGAGGTTCAGGTTTCAGACCAGCCTCAGAGTAGAGGGTCTGGTGGTTGTTTTGTTTGCGGTCAGCTGAGCCATGGTAGACGTTTTTGTCCTTTGCGCGTAAATTCTACGAGTGTTTCAAAATCTAGTCAGACTCAGTCGTACCCGTCCGGTCGGGGGCGGTATCGGTACCAGAAACGGTCAAGCCAGGCTTCGGGAGCCTCGCGAGGGGTGACTTATTAGTTAGCCCTACAGTGTCACCCTGGAGAGGGACTTTTTGTATGATGGCCGGTGGGGTATCATGTTTATTGATTTTGTTGTTGACTGGTGTACTATTGGATGCTGAGGCACTATGTTTATGTATCGCATTTGTATGCATAGTATTGTTTGTTTAATCCTCGTGTATTGGGGAGTATGTATGGAATTTCGAACCCTCTAGTATTTATATTGAGAAGTTGTTGATGGGATCAATGATCCTAGTATTGTTGCTTGCTTGGTACTGTATATTGAGTTAGTCTTGTGACGGACTGTGGGTCCTGTTAACTTTTAGAGTTTATTTGTTGAGAATGAGAATCTGTGAGTGGATGTGATTGATGAGATGGTTTAGAGAATTGCGTGGTATTGACAAGGTTATGTGGGATTTGTGTCTGAAGTTAGAAGGAATGGTACTTGTATGTTGGTTCGTGTTTTGGGCCTTGTTATTCAGTGAGTCCGTGGTGACCCCATCGGTTGTGTAGGGGTAGTGTTTGTATTGTGATTGGGTATGGTTTGAGTGGCACATCATTGTGTGGATTACTGAGTGTGGAGTTTATTGAGTTGATTAGTTAGCTCGTTGGTATCGGGTTTTGGGTTGACATTGGTCACCATGAGGTTAGTCTCGTTTGTTGTAGACTTTGTGTGTTGATTAGGGAAAACTGAAATTAATCATCCGGTTGTGTCATTGAACATGATGGTTATTATAATACAGCAATTATGTGTATTGAATTATCATTGTGAAGTGAAAAATGTTTTAAATGAATTACTATTTCATTTAATTGTTTGGCCAGGTTCTGAGCCGGGTGTATGTTATTTAATTGGGTAAGTAAAAAGAGGCGGAATAGAATTGCAAAATCATGAATTTCTTATGCCTTCTGTGTTGATAGTATTGTTGTTATTTCTATTAACTACCATTATAGAAATGTTATGTTCTGTGTTGGTTGTGGCATCACTGTGTGCGTGATGGTTGTTGATAGTGTTATTTTGGAAAGAATTGGAAAACAAATTTTTTTTTCTAGTGTTTGGGCTAATTAAGGGCGTTGTTGAGAAATTGATTTAATTCAAAGGTTTTGAGGAATTCCAAATGAATCTTTTGGCAAATAAATTGTGGAAGATTATGTGTTTTGGATAACACCGTGGTTGAAAAAAAAAAAAATTATATATATATATATATATATATTTACAAAACTATTGAGTTTCACATGGAAAATGAAAGATTTATTTTGGAATGTCTACATTGAGAAATGTCTCTTGAACAAGAAAGTGTTTTCCTATAATTTGCTCAAAAGATTTGCTTTGGTCGTATGGTTGAGAATTATGTTGTTGAATAGTGATTTAGCTTGTTGTGCTAGTCTGTTGTTGGTCATTGTTTCGGGAAAGGTTTGGGTTGTTGAGGTTTTCGTACCTAAGTGTTGTCATTTGGAATGTTTCCCTTGGTTAGTCTTTTCTTTGGCAAGAGTGGATTAAAGGTTTGTTGTGAGATTAATTTCTTCCTTTGGGATTCGGGTGTTGGTGTTGTGTGATTAGTTGGCTTTGTGTTTTGGCGTACCCTTAATTTCGGGGACGAAATTCTTTAAGGGGGGGAGGTTATAGCGACCCCGGTCTTTCTCCTTTTGGTTGTTGTATCCGGACTTAGGTTCCCTGGTTTCTCTCAATGTATAATTGTGGTTGTCATCTTTTTTTTTTCTCTTTTTGAGTTATCGGAATGTGTTGGGCAGGTTTGTTTTAGATTGGTTGGGTTTGGAAACTAGGTGTTACTGTCCAGAATTTGGATTGGTCGCTCGAGCGAGAGTTTGGTCGCTCGAGCGAGGGTTGGGTTTTGTGTTTGGTGGCTCGAGCCAGGGTTTCTTCGCTCGAGCGAGAGTTTGCGTCTAGTTTAGACCTGAGAGCAGTGTTTCTTAGCTCGAGCGAGAGTTTCTTCGCTCGAGCGAGGATTTCTTGTGTCTGGTCGCTCGAGCGACCAAGTCTTCGCTCGAGCGAGCCTTTCCAGTTTAAATAGGCAGCAGCGGGTTTTGATCAGTCTTTTCATCCTCTTCTAGTTTCCAAACCCTAGGTCCGACTTCTCTCTCTCTTGTAACGCCCTCAAAATAAGACAAGCATTTACATATAAACTAACCACATTCCTTTATTTCATTGAGTTTCATTACATAAGTATTACATGTTAACATCAAAACAAAATGCCCTACGGGCTTACAGCTTTCCAAGTTAACACTTGGTTTCAACAAAAGAGTACTAACTCGTTTACACATTAAGCCCTTGGCTTGAGGTTACATGTAATACATCAAAAGTAAAACCACTACACTATGTCCGCTTCTAGCCTTCCAAGCTATGTCCTTGGAGGTGGCATGCTTCCTGTACCTGAAATGATATTCCCATATAGGGTGAGCCACAGCCCAGTAGAAATACACTAAACCAACCATGGACAATGACTAAAACATTAGCAATTGATAGTTGGTCAACACTGATACAATCACATAAATTACATATTTATGTCAACGACTTACAAGTCCCAATTACTTTTCATTTTCCCTTTTTCAACAGATAAGCATGCTAGCTCTATCATCATTTCCACAGATATGTATAAAGACTATATCTCACATTCAGATAAGCATAAAAGCTATACCCACATTCTCAACAGATATGTATATCAACAATATCCACAGATAAGCATACAAGCTGTATCCACACTCTACAACAGATATGTATATCAACAATATCCACAGATAAGCATACAAGCTGTATCCACACTTCACAAAGATAAGCATATGAGCTCTATCTTCACTTCTCTAGACAAGCATATGAGCTCTGTCTACGGAGTTCATCCCCTATCTCCTCCCAATACCTATCCGGTTTAGAGGTACATCCCCTATCTTCCCCTAAACCGCGGAGTACATCCCCTATCTCCTCCTCTACACATAACGTATATAAACACATTGGTTCTATATACAATCACACAATACACGCAATTAATGTATACTATCAACCGTCAAGTTCCATGACACATTCCATTGATTAGTTTCCGTTTACCTAATCATCATGCATTGTCTACAACAATCTCGACTATCCTCCACCGATAGCCCGAAGCAGTTATTTCTAAAACAGAAAATAAATGCACAAATGAATATTCAATCAACATTTCATTTCCTCATTTCTTACCAATTAATTATCCCAATTAATTAAACAATGTAATTAGGCCATTTTCCATAATTACCATTTCAACCCTTAGGTCCCATTTTCATCAATGATTCAACAATCATTCCATTTTTCTATGCCAAACATGCATCTAGGTTTATTATGAATAAAACCCCAACTTTTGTAAAATTACACAAAAAGCCCAAACTTTCACAAAATTACCAAACCAAGCCCAACATCTCAAAATACCAAAATTTAAAGACAAAACCCATAGAGAGGAGTAGGTTATCCCTACCTCAATTTCGGAGTCCCAAAGGAGAAGACGACAAAACCCAACGTGCTCCAAAACCCGAGATTTTCAGATTAAAATGAAGCCCTCGACGATTAACAAATTTTTTGTAAAGGCCAAAGGTGAGTAAATCACTCCTACTAGATCAAAACCTAGAGAGAAGGTAGAGTCTAGAGTGAGAGGCTCAACAATGGTGATTTTGGAAAAGTAAGAGAGAGAAGAGAAAGTGAAAAAGTGATTTGAAAAGTCACAATTTCGGGATTTAAACCCAGTCTTCCGCTCGAGCGTAAAACACCCCGCTCGAGCGGCCACTCACAGACTTCCGCTCGAGCGGCCAACCTCCCGTTCGAGCGCATAATGCACTCGCCCAACACTTTTGCAGAACCAGGACTCCGCTCGAGCTCCCAACCCTACGCTCGAGCTCACAACACTGCACAACAAGATACTGGATGGACGTAATCTACGCTCGAGCGCCAACACCTCCGCTCGAGCGTACAGGTCAAAAATCTAGGCAACTAGTTTTGGTTTCTAAACTCAACCAACCTGTAACAAACCCGCTCAACACATCCTATAACTCAAATACAACGTAAGAAAGGATGTAAACAAGATAATAAACAACTACCAACATCCACAGACACATGTCCGGATCACTATACAACAAGGGTAAACCTGGGATCGCTATATCTCTAAACTCATCTTCTTTCTAGGTTTTCATCTACTTCTAGTGTGAATCCATCTTAAGTTCTTTGTAAGAAAGATAGAGGGCGGCTTGGGCTGCATTCTAATCTGGAAAATAGTGGATTTGGAGCACTTGGACTTTGGGTCATCTTCTCCATTTTTGTTCTATGTTCAAGGTAGGGATTCTCCTTGTTTCTTTTCAATACTTCGTCTATAGATAGACATGTGGTAGTTTTTGTATTGCATAAAAATGGTATCATGTTGGATTTGTGAAAATCATTGGGACTGAACCTGGGGTTGGTTGTTGAATTTGGGTTTATTATCATTAGTTGTGGTTTGGGCTAATTGGAGTGTTAATTAGCATGTGGTTGTTGAAAGGAGAGGAAACCCTAATTTCTTTTATTTGATTTAATAAATTAATTGAGGGGTTTTGATCTTTGGGAAAATACTTAGGTATTTTGAGTCTTAATTGTGGTTATTGTTGTTTGTTGATGTTAATTGGGCCTTTTTGGTCAATATTGAGAAAGAGGAAGGAAAGACCCTAAATTATTGTTTATGACTTAATGTGCATAATTAGTGTGAAATGGCTTTGAAAAGAATGTAGCCAATTTAAATGAAGTATGGCTTTTGTCCATGGGAATGATTTTTGTGAAAACAAAGGAAGTAGAATTCATTTTGTGAAATGGGAAAGGTATTTTGAAACAAGTATAATAAAATTGGAATGTTGTATCTTGAGTATTGAACACACTTGTGTGGGGTATAGCTTTAACTACCATGTTCATGTTGTTGCTGAGTTTTGTAATCTCATGTTAGTTGGGTCTGTTAGTAGATGTATAATATGCGTGCATCTGGAGATTTTGGTCATCAGTGGAGGATGATAAGGTTGTGTTGAATTGTTGTGTATATATTACACCATTGTTGATTGAACATCATATGTAATGAAATGCTGAATTACATTATATTTGTATACCGGTTGGGGAGAAGAGAGGGGTTGTACTCCAGTGTGTGTGAGAAGATAGGGGATGGACTCCACACACTTATGTGTTCAGCGCTTATAATCAGAGGTATCATACCCTTCCAGCTAGCGCCTGGAGAACTGATGCGCTGATAATCTAAGGTACCATACCCTTCCAGCTAGCGCCTGGTAAACTGGTAGATTGTGGTGAGAAGTGTATCTTTGGCTTACTACACATATAGCTAGTAGTGCAGTGTTGTTTTGTTATTGTTTCAGTGTATCTGGAAACATTGTGGATTATATTTGTTACAGTGTTGGAGGGACGAGTTGACTCATTGATTGATTTTATGTATGTAGTTGAGTTATTCTCTTATAGAGGTGTGCATGAATAATTATGATATAATTAGAATTGTATTGAAATGCCAAATATGTTTTGAAAAGGCACATCTGTTGTATGTGTGGCAAATGAAAGAGTAATGGGCTTAATGAGTTTTTTTTTCTAAGTAGTTGTTAAGGTTATAAAGATTGGGAACGTGGGTTAAACAAAGGAAAAAGGAAGGAAAAATCGCTTATAGCGGTGAATTAAATGATTGTTTTCAAGAAAAGTTCATATTTATATTTTGTATAAACTGTCACATTATTATTCTAGTATGAGAATGGGTGTTCATGATCATAGCTATCTGTAATGTTGTTATTGTTAAGGAGCATGTTGAGTTCTCTACTGGACTATATGTTCATCCCACGTTGTTGAATCTTTTTCAGGTGTTTAGCAGGGTGTGCTACAAGTTTGGATCTTCTTATTTGTTGGCCACGGGGCCTCAGTTATGTTGGCGGAATGCCATTGTTGTAAAGGGTTACACCCTTCTTCTTTTACTTTTAATGATGTAAGCCCAAGGGCAATTTATTAAGTTAGTTCATGTAATATTTACTTGCATACGAATGAGAGTATTGTTAATCACTTCTACGGAATTGAATGTATGAGTTTATTTCCGCATGTTATCTCTGAAATTGAATTAAGATAAAGAATTTGGTAATGACTCCGAGTAATAAAAAGTGGGGCGTGACAGGAGAGGGGAGGGGAGGGAAAGAAGAGGGGAGAAGAAGGAAGAGGAACCCACCACCATCACCACCGCAGAGGACGGAACCACCACCATCAGATTTTTGATCTTCCCCCCTTTTTTCAAACCACCACCATCTCTCTCTCCTCTCTGATCTTCCCCCCTTTTTTTTTTTACACAGCTTGGATTTTGGGTTTGAAATTTGTTCTTGGGTTTGAAATTTTGGGAAGCTCCTCTCTGATCTTCCCCTTTTTTTGTTGAAATCAGATTTTTGTTGAAATTTGAAATTTGGGTTTGAAATTTTTTTTACCAATTTCAAATCAGATTTTTTTTTTCTGGGTTTGTTGATGATGATGCTTGGTGGTTTGCTTCAGATTTTTTTTTTCTGGGTTTGTTGATGATGATGCTTGGTGGTTTGCTTTAACTCTTCTTCTCCCTTCCTCTCTCTCTTCTTCCCCTCCTCTCCCCTCCCCTCCCCCTCTCTGGTTTTCTTCAAAACCAAACACAGATCGAAGAGAAAGAAGAAAAAGAAAAGAAGAAGGAAAAAAAAAAAAAAAAAACCCTCCAAAACGACGTCGTTTTGGAGGGCGACAGGAGAGTGCAGTAGGAGAGTGCGACCGAAGATCCGGATTCCCTATTAAGATGTATACGTAAGCTTCCCATTAAAATGTCTCCCCCCCCAACACACACACACTATCTAAGGCGGCTTTGGTCGAATATAATATTAACATTAAATGCAATCACGACTATGAGATATTTGAAGATTTTGTTGATGTACATTTTTAAATCCATGTTAAGAGATTTAAAAAAATTATATACAGCGTTTGGTAAAGTTTTTTAAATATGATTTGAGAATAGGAGTTATATTTTGAATTTGTGAGTTTTAAAATTATGATTTGAGTGTGAAATTTTGTTTGGCAAAATAAGTTTTGAATTGAGTGGGGAATTTTTGATGTGACATATGATATTTGATACAAAAACTTACAACTCATAAACAAACACATAACTCAAAATTTTATTCAAAAGTCATAAAAAAAATTTAAGAAATTCCGATTTTTTTTATTTAAAATATAAAAAATAACATGTGCCAATTATATATATATATAAATAAAAAATAAAAAAATTGCACTGTTCTGGTCAACCGACCGAATATCCCGAATGACGATCGGCCGGACGTCCGGGGGACGACCGGTTAGCCCAAATTTTTCCACCTTTGAAAGAGTTTTCAGAAGTAAATGTGAAATTAATTTTTAAAAACTGTAACCAAACACCAAGTATAAATCAAGAGGTAGAATTACATTTCCAAAACTCTTCCCAACAGAACCATATATTTTACATAAAATATGTGTAATAAAAAATATATAATATTTTCAAATTTCTTAAACATTAAAATACCTATATGTTTAAATAGGCTCTCATCTAACTCGACTAAAAAATTACATAATAAAAAAAGTAGTGACTTACTAATGAAAAGAGCATTACACATAGCACATGATAGAAACGGAAAGCATGCATATGTCATGAAGGAACATTATTGAGTATCACGTGATTATATATTTTTTTATCAACTATTATTTATTATGTTATTTTATATTTCTCAATCATTCAATACAAATAGTTAAGACTTCACTTCTTCACTAATTATATTACCATAGAATATCACGTGACCGTATCGAATAATCATCTGGCCAAGAAATAGGGGATGAAAGATTTTGCTATGATATTTTTTGCATTTATACTTAATATGGTTTATATAATAAAGTTTTTTGATTTTTTAAATTAAAAAAATAACGTAGGCGCAGTAATTGAACCTCCAAGCATATGCTTCAAGCATACTTTTCTCAAGTTCAAAGTTAACCGTTGGCACGGTTCGAATTATATATTACGAAACCTGGAGATTATATTATATACCTTGTGGTATGATGTATACAATGTTCCCTCGTAATGGTACATACGGTTGCAGCTTCTTATATAACTCGCCCAGATTATTATCATTATTTTCATTATCTTTTAGGATAAATTATATTTTACACTCCTATAGTGACACCAAATCTTATTACACATAGTATTATTTATAATTATCAGTGGGAGTTGTTCTCATGTTGCCTTAAAAGTCAAAAATTGAATGGCTATTGTAAAAGGGTGATTTTCAATAAATTTTTGTGTTACATTAAGTGAGAGATTCCAATTCTAATATATTCTCCACAATAATTCTCGCATCATCATTTAATCTAAGACATCACCTTATCATGCATAAATTTGATTCAATTAATTCATGTGATTTCTCTTTGTACTCCTTATACTCTTTTTTTGCATCAATAAATTATTTTTATTTTTGTCAACCAAAAAGATAATAATAATAATAATAATAATAATAATAATAATAATAATAATAATAATAATAATAATACATACATACATACATACATACATACATACATACATACACACATACATACACTCTTTGAATTATTTAGCCAAGTTTATGTTGTACATTATTTTACCCATTTGTGTTTAGACAACGTTTGTGGATAAACTCCGGTGATTTCAAATCTTCCTTTTTAAATCAATTTTTTTTGTCAATTATCTTAAATTAAATTCCAATATTTCTCTTCACTTCCCGTACAAATTTATTCAACATGTACATATTCACAATATCAATAAGAAAATAAAACAGAAAAAACAACACATAAAAAAAAATTAAAATCGAAAAAAAGGAAACGGGTGAGAAAACTGGAGGTAAATACCATATTCAAGGCCAAGATTATCTTATGCCTTTAGAGCTGTAACATTTACTTTGTTTTTCTCAAATTTAAAAACCTGAATTAAATTTCCACGACGTAATAATATTTTTTTCAATATACGCACCAGTTCTAGCCGAGAAGCCGATTGTAACCCATTCTGACAAGTAATCCTTTAGATCAACCCTGAAAGAAAGGTCTTGTCTGACTATGGCATTATTGATAGTGCTAGTGACAACAACACTCAATTTTTTCGACTAAGAGCGATAACTAATCACAGCTTGATTTTCTATCCCATGACCTATGTCATTGTACCATACTTTAGTCACATTAGACTGAATAGAGTTGATATTGATTTCAAGATGAGTAACAGGAGTGAAGCTTTGTGGATCCCAAGAATTCTGAAAGGTGTCAAACTCCACAGCAACAAATGGGCTAGTGGCTTCCAATGTCGACGGATCAATTGGAAGCCCAATGGCACCGCCTGTAGTAGTGTCTGCGGTGCTGCTAGAATCGGAAGGTTCAAGGAAAAGTGTATTCAATTTGGGGTATAAATAGGTACCTTATTGTTTGAAAATTTGTGATTTGGTCAAAGTGGGTGTTCCCTGTTTTTGAAAGAGGAAGCTGGTGTGATCATCTAATAATCCATGCATGCAGACAACTGTCCTATCAACCCCTTGTTTTGTCATATAGGTGTTTGGATAAATCATTGTAACGCCCTCAAAATAATACATAAAAATTCAACATTCTTGACATGCTTAGACATAAGAGAATAAAGCATAATTTCGTTCATCAGAGTATTCGTTACAAAAGTATTACATGTTGACATTATAAGTAAATGCCCTACGAGCTTACAACTATCCAAGTCAACACTTGGGATCAACAAAAGAGAGTTCTAACTCTTACATCAAATAAGCCCTTGGCTTGATATACATGTAATACAAAATAAAACAACAAAAAGAGTCATCCTACCTCTAAACCATAATACTGATCACCAAGTTGCCCGCATGCTTGTTAGTGGTTTTACTGGTGCACTGAAAGGATGGTGGGATAATTATCTCACTAACAATCAATGCGCTGAAATCCTTTCTGCAACCAAAACTGTAACTACAATTCCTGATCGGACACCAGCAAATCCGAATCCTGACCCCATTGAGACTGAAGAAGAAGATGCTGTTTATACCCTTATTAATACTATTGTTGCTAATTTTGTTGGTAACACTATTGGTATTGCTGATCGAAATAGGGAACTTCTAATGAAATTAAGATGCCCGACTTTATCTCATTTTCGTTGGTATAAAGATGTTTTTCTGATGAAAGTTATGCAGAGAACAGATGGAAGTGATGAACATTGGAAAGCCAAATTCATTGATGGTCTTCCTCATCTCTTCGCCGAACGTGTTCGTAAGCGATTACGAGACATACATCGCTCTGTTGATATTCCATATTATCAATATACTTACGGACAGTTGATTAATATTGTGACTAGTGAAGGTCTTGCTTTGTGTAACGACCTTAAACTCCAGCAACAACTTAAACAACAGCATTTAATTGGAAAACGAGAGGTAGGAGATTTTTGTGAACAATTTGCTTATGACCCTCAAATCCAATATCCTTATAAACTTCATAAGCAAAGGAAACATAAGAATCATTCTAAGCCATACAAAAAATCCAGAAAATTTTCAAAATATTCTAAATCTCAACATCAACCTCAGACATTTAAATCCCGACCTAAATCCAACAAAAAATCATTTCCGAAAAATAAATCTAATATTAAATGTTATAAATGCGGACAAATAGGACATTATGCTAACAAATGTAGAGCTAAAGTACAGGCAAAATTGAATGAGTTAGCATTAGATGAAGAAATCCAGCAGAAAATTCTACAATTAATTTCTGACTCTGATTCATATTCAGATGACCCATCTGATAATGAATTAGCTGCAATTTATTCATCCTCTTCTGATACTGAGAATGAATGTCCAGAAAATGAACTTTGTCCGTGTAAAACTTCTGTTAATCCGGTTTCTGATGAGGCCAATTACTGGAAGTCAATTGTCGAAATGAATGGTCTAAATATTAATAGTCCTAGTATTAATGTTCTGACTGATTCTGAACAAAATCTTTTAACCATTGCTGACAGTATAAAAGATCCAGAAATCAAATTAAAATTTGGGTTACAGCTAGATGCTTTTCCAGAACATATTCGCTTGGCCTTTAATGAATGGCAAGCTGTTTTCAGTATTCTTCCTGCTAATAAAAATATTTCCATATCTAAAAGTATAGTGAACTTTGTCATTCGCTTCAGTATTCCTTGGATATGGAAATGGGATTTCCAGTGCGACTTTCAGAATAAAGTACCCCGTCTCAAGCGAGTCTTCTTTTATAAATGGTGGAAACAGATGGACGATACCAAGAATAAGCAAGACTTGCTCCAGCGAATCAAGGAACATACTCAGGCTTGTCTTGATGCCTGTCCTAAAGCTGCTCCAGTCATTCCTGTAAATCCTTTTATTTAAATCCAGCAAGAGCTTCGACGCACATATCCAGACATAACAGAAGAAGATCTTGTTGCCAAAAGTATGGATTTCATGAAACAACAATTTCTTGAGTCCATGACTCCTCGAGATTCCAGTATGAAGTCAGTTTCTAGTGAAGGCGGAAAAACTCAACCTGACCCGTTTTCAGATGATGACAATACATTCACACCTCTTGCAGGAGAATCGCAAGATCCGAATGAAGACCCATCCGACCCAGATTTCGGAGATATTTGGGATTCAGTCACAAAACTAATTACCGACAAACTGGTACGGGCCAAAGGAAAAGGAAAAAGAAATGACAAATAATGCTTCTGGCCCACCAGTCCTCTCCTGTCTACCATCTACTTTCCAGCATCACAAGTGGCCAAACAACTTTCGGTGCATAATGGAGCCACTTTATTTACTTTTCTTAAAGTAGATTCCTTGCCGACATAGCCAAAGATAAGAGGATAAGGATGATCGACTACAATCCTTTCAGCACACGCCACCTGTCCTTGTTATCTGTTCCGCTTGTATTATAAATTGGTAGCCCTTGGTTTGTAAGAGGCACCACTAAAAAATTTTATTTCCCTCGTTTCAAAACTCTGTACTCTCTCTCTCTCTCTCTTTCTTATTTTCAGTGTGAAGCTTTCGAAGCATAGTGATAATATCTCTGCTGGTTTAAGTAAGTTATTTCTCCATGAATGTCTGTATATGATCTCATCCTTTTGCATGATATTTTAGCACTTCATAACGAACGAAAGAATAATTTCATAAATACATATCTTGCTTTGTGGCCTAATGATCCTTGGGCAAAACAAGAATTATTAGAAATAAACAGATTAATTGCCCTAACTGAAAACTAGATACAGGAAGCCATTATTGCAGCCGCAAGGGCTAATCGCCCTCCTCCTTCAGATTAATTTATTCATGGACCATATATGATGTAATTAAATTTAAATAATGTAAGATTATTTTTTATATTATTCCTGGATTTGTGCCATGTAAGGGTTAGCATATGTGTTACAGGTTAGTGGGACGTCACTCAAGTCGCGTCGTCTTGATTGTCCTTAATAAGCAGTATGCTGGTTAGGACTAGTTGGCATAAGTCGTTGACAGACGTGCTAATCTTTAACCCTGTGTGAAGCACTCTTATTGGTATCAGAGCCAAGTTTAATATAAGTTATAATCCATATTATTTTTATTTAATTAATCATATATGGTCACAAACAAAACAATGAGTAACGAATCTTCTGAAATCAATTCTGCTGTCACAAATATTGGGGCTTCTACATCAGAGGCTCGTGAGTTAGTTGCATACCAAGATGTTAAGGATGCCTTAGATAAGTGGACTATTCCTAAGGTAGATCCAAACACTATTTACAAACACAGAATTAAAACCTTTTTCAGTAAAACTTTAATAAAAACTTTTGAACATGCCGCTCCAGTTGATAATAATGATACACTCATGTATTTATTAAATATCCAGGATTTAATGCCTTTTTTCAAAGATTACAAATATGTTCGTATAGGACTTGTCCAGATTGCTTTAAAACCTTTGACACTTCTTGGTCAAAATACCAGCATGCAGTGTACACTTAGAGATGGTCGTTGTCTCAATTGGCGTGCATCTCTTATGGGTGCAATGGAAACAAGTTTGTCCCATGGTCCAGTCTACTTTGACATTTATCCTAATCTGAGTATTGCTCTTTCAGACCAAAATTTATCTAAAGTATTAGAATTCAGAATTCTTACAAATGATTATGAATATATGTCTGGTTCTCCTCCCTTTTCTGTCATATCTAGAATTTATCTTAAAGTTTTAACTACTTTAAATCCATATGTCAGGCGAAAAGGAACTGATGGTGAAACTGTGTTAATTGACACCAATCTTTACAGTAGCCAAGTTGCTGTGCCTAAATTGTTAGAATGGGATAAAATTACTTTTCCTGACCAATGGAAAATTACAAATATAGCGATCTCGGGTTTACCCTTGTTGTACAGTGATCCGGACATGTGTCCGTGGATGTTGGTTGTTGTTTATTATCGTGTTTGCATCCTTTGTACCTTGTATATCGAGTTATAGGATGTGTTGGGCGGATTTGTTTCAGGTTGGTTGAGTTTAGAAACCAAAACTAGTTGCCCAGATTTTTGGCCTGTAAGCTCGAGCGGAGGTGTTGGCGCTCGAGCGTAGATTACACCCATTCAGTAATTGTTGTGCAGTGTTGTACGCTCGAGCGTAGGGATTGGGAGCTCGAGCGGAGGCCTGGTTCTGCAAAAGTGCTGGGCGAGTGCATTCTGCGCTCGAGCGGGAGGTTGGCCGCTCGAGCGGAAGTCTGTGAGTGGCCGCTCGAGCGGGGTGTTTTACGCTCGAGCGGAGACCTGGGTTAAAGTTCCGAATTTGTGACTCTTTAAATCACTTTTTCACTTTCTCTTCTCTCTCTTACTTTTCCAAAATCACCATTGTTGAGCCTCTCACTCTAGACTCTACCTTCTCTCTAGGTTTTGATCTAGTAGGAGTGATTTACTCACCTTTGGCCTTTACAAAAAAGTTGTTGATCGTCGAGGGCTGCATTTTAATCTGAAAATCACGGGTTTTGGAGCACGTTGGGTTTTGTCGTCTTCTCCTTTGGGACTCCGAATTTGAGGTAGGGATAACCTACTCCTCTCTATGGGTTTTGTCTTTAAATTTTGGTATTTTGAGATGTTGGGCTTGGTTTGGTAATTTTGTGAAAGTTTGGGGCTTTTGTGTAATTTTACAAAAGTTGGGGTTTTATTCATAATAAACCTAGATGCATGTTTGGCATAGAAAAATAGAATGATTGTTGAATCATTGATGAAAATGGGACCTAAGGGTTGAAATAGTAATTATGGAAAATGGCCTAATTACATTGTTTAATTAATTGGGATAATTAATTGGTGAGAAATGAGGAAATAAAATGTTGATTGAATATCCATTTGTGCATTTATTTTCTGTTTTAGAAATAACTGCTTTGGGCTATCGGTGGAGGATAGTCGAGATTGTTGTAGACAATGCATGATGATTAGGTAAACGGAAACTAATCAATGGAATGTGTCATGGAACTTGACGGTTGATAGAATACATTAATTGTGTGTATTGTGTGATTGTATATAGAACCAATGTGTTTATATACGTTATGTGTAGATGAGGAGATAGGGGATGTACTCCGCGGTTTAGGGGAAGATAGGGGATGTACCTCTAAACCGGATAGGTATTGGGAGGAGATAGGGGATGAACTCCGTAGACAGAGCTCATATGCTTGTCTAGAGAAGTGAAGATAGAGCTCATATGCTTATCTTTGTGAAGTGTGGATACAGCTTGTATGCTTATCTGTGGATATTGTTGATATACATATCTGTTGTAGAGTGTGGATACAGCTTGTATGCTTATCTGTGGATATTGTTGATATACATATCTGTTGAGAATGTGGATATAGCTTTTATGCTTATCTGAATGTGAGATATTGTTTTTATACATATCTGTGGAAATGATGATAGAGCTAGCATGCTTATCTGTTGAAAAAGGGAAAATGAAAAGTAATTGGGACTTGTAAGTCGTTGACATAAATATGTAATTTATGTGATTGTATCAGTGTTGACCAACTATCAATTGCTAATGTTTAGTCATTGTCCATGGTTGGTTTAGTGTATTTCTACTGGGCTGTGGCTCACCCTATATGGGAATATCATTTTCAGGTGCAGGAAGCATGCCACCTCCAAGGACATAGCTTGGGAGGCTAGAGGCGGACATAGTGTAGTTGTTTTACTTTTGATGTATTACATGTAACTTCAAGCCAAGGGCTTAATGTGTAAACGAGTTAGTACTCTTTTGTTGAAACCAAGTGTTAACTTGGAAAGCTGTAAGCCCGTAGGGCATTTTGTTTTGATGTTAACATGTAATACTTATGTAATGGAATTCGAATGAATAAAGGAATGCGGTTAGTTTAAATGTAAATGCATGTCCTATTTGATGGGTTTAATGTTATTTTTTTGAGGGCGTTACAACTTGGTATCAGAGCGTACCGGGTTCGAATACTTTGGGTACGTGGGAAGTGATTAGTATCACAATGGGTTTGTCTCGCTTGGTAGAGACTTAGATGTAGTATCATATGCTATGTGCTTAATTGATAACATGTTTATGTGACTATGTGGGTATGGGATTTAATTTCTGGGATATTGATTGGATCCTTGAGTTTCTGGGAGTCTTGTTGGAAAAGCACTTGATCAATGCTGTTTCTAACCGGAACTCTAGTAACGCCTCGGGACTATTATTATCCGGAAATGAAGTTCGTAAGTGCTTATGTGTTTATGTGCTTATGTGGAGTGAATTACAGTTGTCCATGCATTAGGACGTGAGTGTTTAGTTTCGGCACATTTATGAATGTGCTAACGTTCTGTGTTGCCTTTATTAGGATGTCAGGACGAGGAAGAGGTGCTAGGCGTGGTAGACCTGCGAGGCAGGAAGTACCGTTACAGGGTGAGATTCCGGCAGTGCAGGAGGGAGTTGGGCAGGCCAATGTGGCCGAGCCAGTAGGTCAGCAGGCTATGGGTGCCTTGGCCAGAGAGATAGCAGGAGCTTTAGGTATTCTTAGAGCTGGGAATCAGGCAGCTGAGACAGGGCCTTCCTTCTTGAAGAGGGAGTTCTTTCGGTGTAATCCGGACGAGTTTATCGGGATCCTAAAGAGCCGCTTAAGGCAGATGAATGGCTCGAACAGACAACGAAGACGTTTGAGATGCTTGGCATCGAGGACGGAGCACTGAAAGTGACCTTGGCATCCTTCCAACTGAAGGGAGATGCGGGTCAATGGTGGAAGTACGAGAAAGCTCGTGTTGGTGGTACTTGGGAGGCGTTTGTGAATGCTTTTCAAGAGAGGTTTTTGTCTGCAGTAGCTAGGGAGAAGCTGAGGGATCAGTTTAACCGGCTTAATCAGCAGGGCTTGTCAGTGGCCGAGTTTGAGGCTACTTTTACCAGTCTGTCTAGGTTTGCACCTGAACTGGTGGCGTCTGAGGAACGCCGTTGCTATGAGTTTGAGCGGAAGTTGAGGCGGGGCCTCAAGTTGAGAATTGGTGGGTCTTACATTCGAGAGTATAGACACCTGGTAGATGCTGCAGCTCATATGGAGCTTATGATGCAGGAGGACGATGAGGGTCAGAGAGGCTCCAAGAGGAGCCAGGATAGTCAGAGTGATGGTAGGAGGCAGAGGGGTTATAACCCTCAGCAGTCTTAGGGTGCAGTCTCTAGATCGACCTTTCCAGTGCCGAGTGTAGGCTCGGGGAGAGGCAGTCAGGGGGAATTCACTTGTTACAAGTGTGGCCAGCTGGGTCACAAGGTTTCGGTTTGCCCGCTGAAGGGTGGGGGTCAGAAAGCTGCTTCTTCTTCAGCTAGACCGCAGAGTCAGAGTTTGGGCAAGGGGCAGCTCCTGACTTGTTATCAGTGTGGACAACCTGGGCACATGAAGAGGTTTTGCCCACAGTTGAGTGCCACTTCGGGAGCGTCTGGTTCTAGGCAGACGCAAGGTTTTCAGCCAGCTCAGTCTGTGCAGGCCTCGAGGGCCAATCCGGGAG
Source organism: Camellia sinensis (assembly GCF_055761805.1). NCBI lineage: Eukaryota > Viridiplantae > Streptophyta > Magnoliopsida > Ericales > Theaceae > Camellia > Camellia sinensis. The sequence continues at coordinate 45,901,509 of NC_138962.1, read as the reverse complement.
TTTCGTCATCCCAGTCTGTGCAGCAGTCTTTTGCTCCGAGGGGTGAGCAGGTAGACCAGGGGCCTACGGGGTGCATGTATGCTGTTACCGCGCAGGATTTAGTACCGGCTCCATCAGTAGTGAGAGGTACTTTTCTGTTTTGCAACTCAGTTGCTAATGTGTTGATAGACACGGGTGCATCTCATTCTTTTGTATCTGCTGCATTTGCATCTGTTTTGGAATTGGAGTTAGCACAGTTAGCATCTCCTATTTGTGTGGTATCGCCTTTGGGTGGTGAGTTGATCCTGAAACAGGGTGTTAGAGGATGTGATATAGAGGTCGCCGATTATAGGCTTCCTTTTCCGTTTGTTGTCATGCCCATGAAGGGTTTTGATGTTATTTTGGGTATGGACTGGTTATCGTCATACCGGGCTGTTATTGATTGCTACCGCCAGAGGGTTACATTGTGTAGCTTGAGCGGGGAGTGGTTCCATTTCTTGGGAGACCGGGTTGGTAGTGTTTTGCCACCGGGGTATGATTCGCGAGGGCGAAGTGAGCTTAGTAGTCTACTTGCTAGCTTTGAGAGTGGTGAGCGTGGTGAGACCCATCATGTATTACCGAGGGTGGTTTGTGAGTATTCGGATGTCTTTCCCGAAGATCTTGTTAGTTTGCCACCTCACCGAGAGATGGAGTTCTCTATTGATTTAGTGCCTGGTACGGCGCCGATTTCTATGGCACCTTACCGTTTTGCTCCAGCAGAGTTGGTTGAGTTGAAAGTTCAGCTCCAGGAATTGCTAGATAAGGGCTTTGTTCGCCCTAGTGTTTCACCGTGGGGAGCACCGGCACTCTTTGTTAAAAAGAAAGATGGTGCCTTGAGATTGTGTATAGACTACCGGAAGTTGAATCGGGCTACGGTTAAGAATAAGTATCCTATGCCCCGTATAGATGATTTGTTTGACCAGTTGAAGGGTTCCCGTTGTTTCTCTAAGATAGACTTGAGATCGGGTTACCATCAGTTGAGGGTCAGGGAGGAAGATATTCCTAAGACGGCATTCCGTACGCGGTATGGCCATTACGAGTTTCTGGTGATGCCATTCGGGCTTACCAATGCACCGGCAGTCTTTATGGACTTGATGAACCGGATTTTCCGGGAGTTCTTAGACCGATTTGTGGTCGTCTTCGTGGACGACATTCTTATCTATTCGCCTTCTAAGGAGGAGCACGAGGCACACTTGAGAGTGGTGCTTGAGTTACTTAGAGTCCATAGGCTGTATGCCAAGTTTGGGAAGTGTGAGTTCTGGCTGAGGGAAGTCAAATTCTTAGGCCACGTGGTATCCGGGGAAGGGGTGTCTGTTGATACATCCAAGGTTGAGGCAGTGCAAGATTGGGCACAGCCTAAGAGTGTGTTTGAGATCCGCAGTTTTCTGGGATTAGCTGGGTATTACCGTCGGTTTGTGAAAGATTTCTCCAGGTTAGCGTCACCGTTGACTAGACTGACTCGGAAGGGAGTCAAGTTTGTGTGGAGTGAGACTTGTGAAAAGTCGTTTCAAGAGCTGAAAGTTAGATTGACCACCGCTCCGGTGTTGATTATTCCGGAGAGAGGGTTGGGTTATGCGGTTTATTGTGATGCCTCACGAGAGGGTTTGGGTTGTGTGTTGATGCAGGAGGGGAAAGTGGTAGCTTATGGCTCACGTCAGTTGAAAATACACGAGAAGAATTACCCCACACACGACCTAGAGTTAGCAGCTGTGATCTTTGCCTTGAAAATCTGGAGGCACTACCTTTATGGTGAGAGGTTCGAGGTATTCTCGGATCACAAGAGTTTGAAGTATCTGTTTACACAGAGAGACTTGAATCTGAGGCAGAGGAGATGGATGGAGTTCATCGAGGATTATGATTTTGAGTTGCATTATCATCCGGGAAAGGCCAATGTTGTGGCCGATGCCCTTAGTAGGAAAACCATTAGTGATGTAGCTTGTATAGCCATCCGGGAATGGGTGATGTTGGGAGCACTTGGCGAGTTTGATTTGCTACTGGGCGAATCTGTCGAGGCTGCGGCCTTGTTTTCTGTTGTTGCGCAGCCTACACTTGTGATTAGAGTGTTAGAGGCACAGAGAGGTGACCTTGAGGTAGAATCCCTCCGAGAGAAGATCTCCAGTGGGAAAGTTGAGAAGGGTTTGACGGTGTATCCCGACCTGAGTGTGAGATACCGAAACCGTTTGTTTGTACCGGAGTCTTGCCGAGAGGAAGTACTCCGAGAGTTTCATCATTCGCGCCTTGCGGTGCATCCGGGAGGTACTAAGATGTATCAAGATTTGGGTCGCCAGTTTTGGTGGCGGGGTATGAAGAGAGATGTGGCTGTTTTCGTATCGAAGTGCCTTACTTGCCAGCAAGTGAAGGCCGAGCATCAGAGGCCAGCGGGTTTGTTGCAACCCTTGCCTATTGCCGAGTGGAAGTGGGAGCATGTCACTATGGACTTCGTTGTGAGTCTTCCGAGGACTCAGCGGGGTAGTGATGCTATTTGGGTGGTTGTAGACCGGTTGACTAAGTCGGCGCACTTTATTCCTATGCGCGTGAGAGATTCGGTAGATCATCTTGCCGACCTGTATATTCGGGACGTAGTGAGATTGCACGGGGTCCCAGTGACGATCGTCTCAGATAGAGATCCTCGTTTTACTGCTAGGTTGTGGCAGAGTTTGCAGAGTGCCTTGGGCACTAAGTTGACCTTTAGTACGGCTTATCATCCTCAGACTGACGGGCAGTCCGAGCGTACTATTCAGATCCTCGAGGATATGCTTCGGGGTTGTGTCCTGGACTTCAGTGGGACGTGGGAGAGGCACTTGCCATTGGTAGAGTTTGCCTACAACAATAGTTTTCAGTCTAGCATCGGTATGGCACTGTTTGAGGCCTTGTATGGCCGACCGTGTAGGTCTCCAGTTTGTTGGGCCGAGGTGGGTGATGCACCTTTGTTGGGTCCGGAGTTGGTTAGGGAGACGACGGAGAAAGTTGAGCTTATCCATAGGAGGCTTGTTACAGCCCAGAGTCGACAAAAGAGTTATGCCGACCGTAGGAGGAGGCCTTTGGCGTTTGAGGTAGGTGATCATGTCTTTCTGAAGATATCACCTAGGCGAGGTCTGATGAGGTTTGGGAAGAGTGGGAAGTTATCCCCTCGGTTTATTGGTCCTTTTGAGATCCTTGAGAGGATTGGTGAGGTTGCTTATCGGTTAGCCTTACCGCCGCAGTTGTCCGGGGTACATGACGTGTTTCATGTGAGTATGCTTCGGAAGTATGAGCCAGATCCATCACATGTGTTGGATTGGACTGATTTAGAGGTAGATGAGGATGCCTCGTATGAGGAGAGACCGGTTCGGGTCTTGGATAGGCGGGATCAGGTCCTGCGTGGCAAGACCATTCCTTTGGTGAAAGTCTTGTGGAAACATCACGGAGTGGAGGAAGCCACTTGGGAACGTGAGTTGGAAGTCCGAGAGAAATATCCGGACTTGTTTGTTGATTTGTAATCTTATATTTAAATTTTACATTTTTGTTGAACTTAAGAGCTTTTATATATGTCTTAAGTTGTGAAACATTGAAAATGTTTTGATTATTGGAAGTATGTTTTGGAACTTGCCTCATATGGAAGTTGAATGTAACATTATATGTGTTAAGTATATTGTTGAAATTGGAAAGATAGTGCATAATGTTGATGCATGTTGAAAATACATATGTTGTTTACACATTGTGATATGTCTCTTGTTAAAGGGATGGGATGACCGGTAATGGGTCGAATTGTTGAATGTTCAAGTGTAACATTGTCTAAATTGGAGAAAACCTTGTTTTTGAAAACTTGTGCTTAATTTCGGGGGCGAAATTCTTTAAGGGGGGGAGGTTATAGCGATCTCGGGTTTACCCTTGTTGTACAGTGATCCGGACATGTGTCCGTGGATGTTGGTTGTTGTTTATTATCGTGTTTGCATCCTTTGTACCTTGTATATCGAGTTATAGGATGTGTTGGGCGGATTTGTTTCAGGTTGGTTGAGTTTAGAAACCAAAACTAGTTGCCCAGATTTTTGGCCTGTAAGCTCGAGCGGAGGTGTTGGCGCTCGAGCGTAGATTACACCCATTCAGTAATTGTTGTGCAGTGTTGTACGCTCGAGCGTAGGGATTGGGAGCTCGAGCGGAGGCCTGGTTCTGCAAAAGTGCTGGGCGAGTGCATTCTGCGCTCGAGCGGGAGGTTGGCCGCTCGAGCGGAAGTCTGCGAGTGGCCGCTCGAGCGGGGTGTTTTACGCTCGAGCGGAGACCTGGGTTAAAGTTCCGAATTTGTGACTCTTTAAATCACTTTTTCACTTTCTCTTCTCTCTCTTACTTTTCCAAAATCACCATTGTTGAGCCTCTCACTCTAGACTCTACCTTCTCTCTAGGTTTTGATCTAGTAGGAGTGATTTACTCACCTTTGGCCTTTACAAAAAAGTTGTTGATCGTCGAGGGTTGCATTTTAATCTGAAAATCACGGGTTTTGGAGCACGTTGGGTTTTGTCGTCTTCTCCTTTGGGACTCCGAATTTGAGGTAGGGATAACCTACTCCTCTCTATGGGTTTTGTCTTTAAATTTTGGTATTTTGAGATGTTGGGCTTGGTTTGGTAATTTTGTGAAAGTTTGGGGCTTTTGTGTAATTTTACAAAAGTTGGGGTTTTATTCATAATAAACCTAGATGCATGTTTGGCATAGAAAAATAGAATGATTGTTGAATCATTGATGAAAATGGGACCTAAGGGTTGAAATAGTAATTATGGAAAATGGCCTAATTACATTGTTTAATTAATTGGGATAATTAATTGGTGAGAAATGAGGAAATAAAATGTTGATTGAATATCCATTTGTGCATTTATTTTCTGTTTTAGAAATAACTGCTTTGGGCTATCGGTGGAGGATAGTCGAGATTGTTGTAGACAATGCATGATGATTAGGTAAACGGAAACTAATCAATGGAATGTGTCATGGAACTTGACGGTTGATAGAATACATTAATTGTGTGTATTGTGTGATTGTATATAGAACCAATGTGTTTATATACGTTATGTGTAGATGAGGAGATAGGGGATGTACTCCGCGGTTTAGGAGAAGATAGGGGATGTACCTCTAAACCGGATAGGTATTGGGAGGAGATAGGGGATGAACTCCGTAGACAGAGCTCATATGCTTGTCTAGAGAAGTGAAGATAGAGCTCATATGCTTATCTTTGTGAAGTGTGGATACAGCTTGTATGCTTATCTGTGGATATTGTTGATATACATATCTGTTGTAGAGTGTGGATACAGCTTGTATGCTTATCTGTGGATATTGTTGATATACATATCTGTTGAGAATGTGGATATAGCTTTTATGCTTATCTGAATGTGAGATATTGTTTTTATACATATCTGTGGAAATGATGATAGAGCTAGCATGCTTATCTGTTGAAAAAGGGAAAATGAAAAGTAATTGGGACTTGTAAGTCGTTGACATAAATATGTAATTTATGTGATTGTATCAGTGTTGACCAACTATCAATTGCTAATGTTTAGTCATTGTCCATGGTTGGTTTAGTGTATTTCTACTGGGCTGTGGCTCACCCTATATGGGAATATCATTTTCAGGTGCAGGAAGCATGCCACCTCCAAGGACATAGCTTGGGAGGCTAGAGGCGGACATAGTGTAGTTGTTTTACTTTTGATGTATTACATGTAACTTCAAGCCAAGGGCTTAATGTGTAAACGAGTTAGTACTCTTTTGTTGAAACCAAGTGTTAACTTGGAAAGCTGTAAGCCCGTAGGGCTTTTTGTTTTGATGTTAACATGTAATACTTATGTAATGGAATTCGAATGAATAAAGGAATGCGGTTAGTTTAAATGTAAATGCATGTCCTATTTGATGGGTTTAATGTTATTTTTTTGAGGGCGCTACAACAAATGTTGTTCCTTCCCGTCCTCTCATAAAACACAATTTAGATGAAATAATTCAAACCCGGCAAGGAGATGTATTTCTCCAATTCCAGAAACCACCAGTTAAACTACACCGTAGTATGTCTAGTACTAGTTTTCGAACTGCTCCTAGCCATCAACCTTACAGAGTTGATAGTGGTGCTGATATGAATTGTATACAGGAATCTCATTCTAGGCCTGCTTCGGATGAACCTAATGAACAACCAGATCAAGACCCTATAGTTAGAGGTGTTCAATATTCTGAACAACGGATTCCACATGGGATTTATGAATCACCAATCCCTCCAGTTCGACGTGAGTCCAGAAGAGGATCTTTGAGTACTACAGCTAGTGATATGGATTTTAGAATTTAATGGATTTTACACCTGGTAGTATAAATCGTAAATTCTTAAATCAAGAATTTTTACAGGAAAAATATTCTGATTTTCGCAAGTGGTATTTTGCAAATCATACTCCAGATCAATTACAAGATTATAAACTACAGTATTATTTATACCTAGAAGAGATTCAGGTTTTATATCCTTTTCCGCTTTGGTACAAAGCGAATATTCAGTCACCTGCAGCTCATATTCAGGTCCTTGAAGAATTCCAGCAAAAATGGGCTACTACTGATGGCCGAACAATATTAGCCATCCATCCTCCAACTCAGCCTTTAGAACTCCAACCTATCAGTTCCCAGACTTCCACATCTAATGGCAAACCAATGGTTATTGCTGCTTTTTCTGATATGCCACATCGTACCCAGCATAAAGATCCTGTCTTAATCCAAGATCTTTCAACTCTTTTAAAACAAAATAATTATACCAATTTATTCTGCCAGACCGCTGGAAAGCAGCTCACTCGAATCGAAGAAATGGTATCTCATGTTAAGAAAAGCTGCAAATTAGAACCTAAACCTCCTGTTCTCACAGATCCAGTTTTATTCAAACCATCTCCTGTTCTCATGAAAGATTTTGCTATGATATTTTTTGCATTTATACTTAATATGGTTTATATAATAAAGTTTTTTGATTTTTTAAATTAAAAAAATAACGTAGGCGCAGTAATTGAACCTCCAAGCATATGCTTCAAGCATACTTTTCTCAAGTTCAAAGTTAACCGTTGGCACGGTTCGAATTATATATTACGAAACCTGGAGATTATATTATATACCTTGTGGTATGATGCATACAATGTTCCTTCGTAATGGTACATACGGTTGCAGCTTCTTATATAACTCGCCCAGATTATTATCATTATTTTCATTATCTTTTAGGATAAATTATATTTTACACTCCTATAGTGACACCAAATCTTATTACACATAGTATTATTTATAATTATCAGTGGGAGTTGTTCTCATGTTGCCTTAAAAGTCAAAAATTGAATGGCTATTGTGGAAGGGTGATTTTCAATAAATTTTTGTGTTACATTAAGTGAGAGATTCCAATTCTAATATATTCTCCACAATAATTCTCGCATCATCATTTAATCTAAGACATCACCTTATCATGCATAAATTTGATTCAATTAATTCATCTGATTTCTCTTTGTACTCCTTATACTCTTTTTTTGCATCAATAAATTATTTTCATTTTTGTCAATCAAAAAGATAATAATAATAATAATAATAATACATACATACATACATACATACATACATACATTCTTTGAATTATTTAGCCAAGTTTATGTTGTACATTATTTTACCCATTTGTGTTTAGACAACGTTTGTGGATAAACTCCGATGATTTCAAATCTTCCTTTTTAAATTAATTTTTTTTGTGAATAATCTTAAATTAAATTCCTATATTTCTCTTCACTTCCCGTACAAATTTATTCACCGTGTACATATTCACAATATCAATAATCAAGTATCCTATGTAAAATGCATCCACAAAAATATTATTCCAAATAAAAATGCATACTCATCCAGAGGATTACAATTATTAATCCAAATACAAATATAACACAAATATCATAATCAAAGTCCAACAATACCCCTACAACCTCAAACCTATAAAATTTTTCATCTTTTTTTATTTATTAGCAAAGTTAAAATTTTATTAAAAACATGAAATTAAAGGTATAGGAAATGAAATGCACTGAGAGAGATTTGGAAAGTACAAACTACCCTATGATTGCTGCTCACATCTACAGAACTAACCCCTAGGGCCTCACGAAGTTTTTTAATTATAAGAAAATAAAACAGAAAAAAAAAACACATCAAAAAAAATTAAAATTGAAAAAAAGAAAACGGGTGAGAAAACTGGAGATAAAAGCCTATTGAAGGGTAACATGGCACACATCGCACAGAGAGAACGGCTAGCCGACCCGCCATGGCCATTGGCAGCAGTTGGCCAGCAGTGAGCCTAGGTGGGAGAGTGAAGGTTTGGGACTAGAGATTTACTGTTATGATATATGGTTTGTATAGTTCCCGTAAAATTTCCCTTCTTCCCATCAAATTTACAAACTTGATTTAAATTTTCATTCCTTACCAACATTTTTTTCAAAAAATACACCAATTGAAATCGAGAAACCAAATGTAACTCATTATATTAGTTTTTAAAATGACATTATGCAAATAGTCCAAATTGCTACTTGTTAACACCATAAATCTACAATTTTTTATTATTTATATAATTGCAGGACACGTGGCATCCTCTTATCCATTTGGAAGTTAAAAGAAGTTATAGAGATAATGGAGAATATGAAGGACAAAGTGGATGAGTGGGAGGACAAAGTGGATGAGTGGAATGACACATGGCAAGACAAGAATGAAGATGGAAGAAATGGGTAGTTACTAAGTAGTTATTGCTGTATTTTTTCTTCTATAAATAGCCATTAATGGCTACATTGTAAAGGATCCAGAATTCATAATCAAAGACACTTGATTTCAATATTTCTTGTTATTTTTCTTATCTTAGGAGTAGTTTAACATAGATTTATATTTCGAAGCATTTATTTTATGCACTTTCTTTTCGAAGCATAGGAGTAGAGGTAAGTAATTATTACTTTGATTGTTCACTCAATCATCTTTCTCCGTTCCCCATTCTTCTTTTAATTTTTCTTTTCTTTACACTTGGCAATCTTGAAGTCCTCTTCGTTGAGGCAAAAGAACCGTCAACACAATCGCTTGATAATTGGCTTGAATTTAATCTGTAAGGATTTTTCAATCCTTGCTGGCACGCTCGCATTTATGATATTTTCCTTCGTAGGAAAAATAAGCCAACATTTTAGCCAACATTTTTTGGCACGCCCAGTGGGACGTCAAGTGTAATAAATGGAAAATGAATTGGATTTGTCCATTTCAAATAGTCTAGATGAAATTTATTGGCGTAAACAAGAAATTTTGGATCTTCAAGAAGAGATTCATTTTCTTGATGAAATAAATTTTCATCCCTTACAATATTATTTGGTGGAAGAACAAAGACACCATTTAATTGGAGAAATTCATCAACTTGATATGGAAATTCGCCAATGGAATAATGAGTTATCAACTCTCACTACCAAGTCTTTAACTGAGGCCTTATTGGCCGGAATTGGTGAATTTTTTCAGAATTTTTCCATGGTTAAAAATAGCAAAAGCAAAGAGTTGATTTCATCAATGGCTCGGGGGGTTCAAGAATCCGTTTTTAAAGAGCCAAATTATGAAATTAACACAACGAAAGAGCATGTTCTTGAACCAAATTTGGCTAAGAATGATGTTCCATGTATGACTCGGGGGGTCCAAAAACCAAATTTTAGAGAGTCAAGTCATGAAAATAATATATCTATGGGTGATTTTCATAAGCCATTAATGGCTAACATGGAAAAACAACCCATTTTGCCAGATAATTATGAAAACCTATTCGACAAAAGTCATGTTTTTAAAACAAACATGGTCAAGAACAATGAACAAGCCACTGTTCATGAATTCAAAATTTTTGACATTTTTCAAAATGTCAAAAAGTATAAATTTTCATGGTCACACTATACCATGACTTTTGGTGTTCAAAATCCTTTTTGGATTTGTGGTTCACATCAAAATATAATTATGATGATGTGGTTAATAAAATTAACAAATTGTTCTTATGAGTTCGAAGCACTAAGAACAAGGGATGACCATTTAAAATGCATGAACTTGGCTAGAAAAAGCCTTTGCATTTAAATAAATGGTTGAGAATGGCTTATCTTTTCAAATTGATGGCCAGTTGTTTGTATGTACACAATCAAAGTATCGAAGATACATTCGAAGCATCAAGAGTTGTTTCGAAGGTTGATTACTTCACATTCGAAGCTGTATAAAGCTTTGAAGATACATTCGAAACATCAAGAGTTGTTTCGAAGGTTGATTACTTCACCTTCGAAACTGTATAAAACTTTGAAAACTTTCGAAATGTGTACATCTCTTCAAATATATGTAAAATGACAATTAATTAGTTGTCGAATAATGCCTGTTTTTGGCATCATAAGTTGGCTCGAAGAACAACAGTTTTGGTGTCTTCGAAGAATTAATAATTGGTTCGAAACACAAAATTAATATTTCCATTAATTATGTGTGAACCAGAACATATAAGTTTTGAATAAACCACAATGGTTGGCCAAAAAACAGCTTCGAAAGCCGTTTTGCCATAAGTTGCTTCGAAAGCTGTTTTGCCATAATTTTGTAAGCTTCGAAGCTCTCTATCTTGCATCAACAACAGCTTCGAAGAATTAATAATGGTGGTTGTGAACCTTCGAAGCTTTGTCGAGTATTTTTGAGGATGTAATTCGTCTTTGGTCGGCTCTATCGACCTTCGAAGAATGATTTTGGTCCTTTATATCACTTTCGAAGCTTGTTACTAGTAATAATTCGAGTCATCTTGTCATAATTTCATACTCATTCGAAGCACTTTATTGGTGTTGTTACATCATTCGAAGCACTTTGCTGCTTAGGTTAGTCATGTGCTTGATTCGGCCCTTCAAAAATTCAAATAAACATCATTTTTAAGGGCCGCGGGGGGTAATGTTAACACCATAAATCTACAATTTTTTATTATTTATATAATTGCAGGACACGTGGCATCCTCTTATCCATTTGGAAGTTAAAAGAAGTTATAGAGATAATGGAGAATATGAAGGACAAAGTGGATGAGTGGGAGGACAAAGTGGATGAGTGGAATGACACATGGCAAGACAAGAATGAAGATGGAAGAAATGGGTAGTTACTAAGTAGTTATTGCTGTATTTTTTCTTCTATAAATAGCCATTAATGGCTACATTGTAAAGGATCCAGAATTCATAATCAAAGACACTTGATTTCAATATTTCTTGTTATTTTTCTTATCTTAGGAGTAGTTTAACATAGATTTATATTTCGAAGCATTTATTTTATGCACTTTCTTTTCGAAGCATAGGAGTAGAGGTAAGTAATTATTACTTTGATTGTTCACTCAATCATCTTTCTCCGTTCCCCATTCTTCTTTTAATTTTTCTTTTCTTTACACTTGGCAATCTTGAAGTCCTCTTCGTTGAGGCAAAAGAACCGTCAACACAATCGCTTGATAATTGGCTTGAATTTAATCTGTAAGGATTTTTCAATCCTTGCTGGCACGCTCGCATTTATGATATTTTCCTTCGTAGGAAAAATAAGCCAACATTTTAGCCAACACTACTTCACTCCAAGTTTTGAGGTTGATTAAAATAATTAAAAGATCAAAAAACAAAATGAGATAAATATAAACTGCAAAAGTGCAAAATGTAATTTAGGTTTTGATTTATGACTTGTTGACGTGTGCTTCTTGTCTTGGATGGCATCTTGAAGCCAAAAATTCTCCCACCACCATGTTGTTTGTCATTTCGCCTATGTTTTTGTCAATTCCTTTGACTTTAAAATAGAAATTGAGTATAGAAGCTTTTAGTAAGTGTTTCTTTTGGGGAAAAAAAAACAAAAAAGTATAGAAGCTTCGATGAGTGTTTCTTTAGGTAATTGCTGATGATATAAAATATTGGAATGACATTATTGAGGCTGTAAGATTGCGTAGATTATAATTTATTTTTTTTTTTAATAAAAAATTTGGTGGATTATTTTACAACCTTATATCTATTACATTTATACACAACACAATCGAACATCCACAATCTAATAAAATATTACAGAATCATATTATAAGATGCATCCATAACATATTATTCCAAATAGAAATGTATATATCCATCCAAGGAATAATAACAATTATTCCAATTATTCAATGATAGCTGGTAAATACCTTATTCAAGGCCAAGATTATCTTATGCCTTTAGAGCTGTAACATTTACTTTGTTTTTCTCAAATTTAAAAACCTGAATTAAATTTCCACGACGTAACAATATTTTTTTCAATATACGCACCAGTTCCAGCCGAGAAGCCGATTGTAACCCATTCTGACAAGTAATCCTTTAGATCAACCCTGAAAGAAAGGTCTTGTTTGACTATGGCATTATTGATAGTGCTAGTGACAACAACACTCAATTTTTTCGACTTAGAGCGATAACTAATCACAGCTTGATTTTCTATCCCATGAGCTATGTCATTGTACCATACTTTAGTCACATTAGACTGAATAGAGTTGATATTGATTCCAAGATGAGTAACAGGAGTGATGCTTTGTGGATCCCAAGAATTCTGAAAGGTGTCAAACTCCACAGCAACAAATGGGCTAGTGGCTTCCAATGTCGACGGATCAATTGGAAGCCCAATGGCACCGCCTGTAGTGGTGTCTGCGGTGCTGCTGGAATCGGAAGGTTCAAGGAAGAATGCAAGCCCATCTCCGAAAGTTGAACTTCCATCCGAATCAATCACGAAGGAGAAATAGGTGGTGAAGTCGTTCAACTTGCCAGAATAACTGTCATAGAGGTGAAGCGGTTTGACGTAGGTAGCTTTGCCGGCTTTGTAATTTAAGTTGGTATCGTACTTGTCTGCCGCGAGGTGGACGCCATTGGAGGAGATGTAAGCGTCTCCATTGGTGGTTATGTCGACGTTGAGATTTTTGGGTCCGATTTTGGCCATATTGAAGTTTAGTGCAGTTGCGCAAGGAGTTGCGAGAAGAATGTAAAATGTGATAATTGGGAGACAAGAAAGTAGTATGTGTGATTGGAAAGCCATTGTTGTGATGGGAAAAATTTGTAGGATTGGAAGTTTGTAGATGAGGAAAAGTGTATTCAATTTGGGGTATAAATAGGTACATTATTGTTTGAAAAATTGTGATTTGGTCAAAGTGGGTGCTCCCTGTTTTTGAAAGAGGAAGCCGGTGTGATCATCTAATAATCCAGCACGCATGTCCTATCAACCCCTTGTTTGGTCATACAGGTGTTTGGATAAATTACTCTCTGTACATCTTTCTCAATTTACATATCTAAAAATATAATAAATATTTAATCCATGTTTGGTTTGTATTTGTAAAATAATTTTGAGAAGTAATTTTTTGAAAAAGTTTACAAAATTTGTTTGGTTGTATATTTTGAGATAGTTTTAGGCCACGTTTTGGCGGATTATATTGGATGAAATTGTTAAAAAGATGGTTAATGTGTGAATTATTAGTGAGGGGATTAAGTAAAAATATGTTTATTTTGATGATAATATATAGGAGAGATGGTTAGTAATAAAATTGTTAAATTATTTTTATATAAAATAAATAAAAAAAATTATTTCTATATTAAAAAATTAAAACAAATATTAAAACAAACAAGTGCACTTGATAAAAAAAATAAAATTAAAAAAATAATTTTTATATAAAATAGACTCAATGCGCTCACTATTTTCTTAATCCCACCAAAAACTCAATCAAGCTAATCTCCCTACTAAGGAAAATTACTAAACCCCTCGGACTATCAATCCTCCTTGCCAAATCATCACCAAACATGTTTTGAGTGGGACCCACAGTCATGGCAATCCAATCACCCCTCCCACGTTGGTAAACAAATATGACCTTAGAGTTTTGAGTTTGGAATAATTTAATTTTTTTTTAATTTTTTTTTTATAATTGAATAGATGAGTGTGAAAGAAAAAAGTGATTGATTGATGTGTACGATGTGGGAGATAGAGAGGGAGGAAGAGAAAAAATGATTGATTGATGGGTAAAGAAAAGTGATTTTGATTTTTTTTATTTTTCAAAATTGTTTAAACAAATAAATTATTGAGATTTTTTTCTCTAAAATTGTATCTCTAGATTCAAACAAAACATGGCCTTAATTTTTTCTCAATCCACACACTTTTTGTTCCAAATACGCCCTAATTGTAAAATTATAAACACATCTTATACACACCAAAACATAGTGCACACACTCAAATCCTAAACAATGTACACACTCAAACATGGTGCCGTAACTTTAAAAAAAAAAAAAAAAAAAAAAAAAAAAAAAAAAAAAAAAAAAAAAAACTCGGTGCCGTTTGTACATTGTTGAAGGTTGAAAAAGTGCAGCTTGCTTTTAATTCAATCTTCCCTATTGTAGCACTCCATTCAATATCATTCTAGGTTTGTTTTTAATTTAATAAATATGTTAATTTCCTAAAATTATTTTACTCATTTTGGTAGCTTTTCATAAGTGTGTGTAAAGTTTTACAATTTTTTTTACAAATTTCAATCGTTTTTTCGAATTAGGTTGACAATGTCCAAAAAAATAACAATAGGTCGGCCCGGAAATATAGTGTCTAACGAATGTGTTTTATTCGGAAATTGATAATTGAAAATTTTAATTTGGTTTCGAAGTTGATTGTCAAAAAATCTATTTTGATTTGGAAGTTGAAGTCCGAAACATTTTGTATTTTTTAGTTGTAGATTGTCGAATGTGTTTTGATATTATTTATCAAAATGTGCAGAAGGAAAAAAAGCAGACAACAATTTTAAGCACTAAAACTTACGTTTTCAATTCTAGCTTTGTTATAAATGGTGCTATCATTAACCAAATCTAAATTTTTATCATACAAATTTTTCATAACACTAAAAAACATGAGGATAGAATTTGATTGAGGAATAAAGACTCAATGGACTGTGAGGGTTTTGAGAATTGGAGTAAGCTAATAAGTGTTCACGATTTTAGAAGCAATTATTGCATATCCGAAAAGATATTTTTAGGTAGGTTGATTTTTTTTCAAGTTTAAAATTAAATTTGAGAAAATTTAAGAGGTACGCGAGATTTACCACATATCATATTTTAATAATCTGAATTATTTATTTTGTAAAATCCTTTGTGTATATTATTTATGAAAAAAATAAGTTAATCCAATAATCATGTAACCTTTTTATTTTATGACGTTTGTCTAAAAAAATGAACGATTAATATTATTTTTTTAAAATAAATCATTCATTTATTGAAAATAAACATAATAAAATAAAAAATTATAATTATCAAGTTAATTTCATTTTTTTATGAATAATGTACACAAAGAAAGGACATTAAGATTTTCAAATACAATGTATTTTTTTTTTAACAGAAATACAATTTGGATGAGGCTTCGGTTTCACATACTTCTCAAGCCAAAGACTTTTTTTTTTTATTAGAAAGTTATCGATTTTTCTGAGACAATAAACACTCGGAAAAAGATTCTGTGTGATTGTCACTAACTCTTTGAATAATCATTGGTCAACAAAAGGCCGTCTCTCCCCCACTAACAAAAGGGGAAAGTATCTTTAAAAAAAAAAATAAAAAAATTTAGTCAAATCCCTATTAATGATAATCACAAAAAAAATATCCAACACAAAAAAATGATAAATATAGAAAACATTTATTAAAAAATTCAACACATACTTCTATTACTAAAATATTAAATTTTAAAATAAAAAACTTTTGATCTATATGTTGATTTTTAATAAAATTAGTATTTTTAGAATTATCTCATTAAGATCTATTAAATAAAATTCATATTGGTTATGAAATTCTTTTAAAAAAAATTAATATCGCCAAAATTGATATAAATAATAACACGTTACTCTATTTGACAGTAATATGTCACTCTGTCTTACAATAATATGTTACTTTAGTAACATATTACTCTGACAATATTGTCTAAGACAAAAAAAGATATTTTATTTTGTCCTTACGCAATTATACTTCTTCCTTGGGGGGATTTATGAAGCAAAATAAATTCGACTGTCTTTAATCAAACAAGGGTCCAATTGAAGGATTTAGACTAAATTTAATTGAAAGGGAAAGTCTACTAACTCAGACTTACCTATCCAAAATTTTTTGGGTGAATGATTATGTGGTGAAGATTAATTTGTGTAGTGTGGGGTTCATGTGGGGTCCATCTGAGGCATGGTGGAGATTAATTTTTGAATAATTTCTAAATTTATAAAGCTAGATTTGTAGTATTACTCCTAACAACTGTTACTTTGGTTGAATATTGGAAACTTAGGAATGATAGATTTCATTGTCAATATTGATCTTATTTGATAGATCTTGATGAGAGGATTCTAAAAATATAAATTTTATTAAAAACTGACATCTACATCAAAGTTATATTATTTTAAAGTTTAATATTTTGATAGTGGTATATGTTGGATTTTTTTAATTTTTTTAATTTTTTTTTTTTTTGTACTTGTCCTTAATATATTAAAGTTTTATTATGAAAGAATTTTGACTAAACTCCTCTTTAAAAAATAACTATTGAAGTTGGTTGCGTGCAAAGCATGCAAGCTAGGGCCAATACAAATGCCCACTATGAGTTCCAGAAATCTATTGTTTTTTAATTTTTATTGTAATTAATTATTTTGTTTGTCAAAAGTTTAAAAACAATGTGTTTGTAGTTTACTATAATCTATGAATAGTAGTTTTTGTATTTGTCTCTTAACCTGAATTACTACAAAAAAAGAAAAAGAAAAAGAAAAAGAAAAAGAAAAAGGCAAAATATTCCAAATACATTATCAAGCAGAGCATTCGTATATTATAACACATAAATTGCTATTTTGTACAATTAAGCCATCCAACAAAATATCTGCATTTTAAATAGAATTGCTATTCGTATCTTTGTTCTCCACCTAGCATTTTATCATAAGCTATAGACCCAAAGGTCTTAGGCATCTACTTGTTGGTTCAAATTGATATTACACAAAATCACCTGCAAGAGAGTATAGTTAATTCAAACAAAAAAAAAAAAAGAAAAAAAGAAAAAAAAGAATTAAATAGAATTGAATACATTGCATATATACAAATAGGAAGAGAGTAAAGACTATAAATTATTGAAGGTAAGATTGATATATATATATATATATATATATAACTTAAACTTTCATTCCCTCATAGCTGTTCCTAAATTCCATCTGTAGAGGACACAACATAGGCTTGTTGAGTGATTCCTTTGCTCAACCAAAAACCAATATAGCATGAGCAAAACATAATAAGATGCCACCACCCCCAAAAAAAAAAAAAAAAAAAAAACTCTAAGGCAGAAGAAAACCTCTTCTTAATTAAGTGCATTTGTAGGAATGACATAGCTATGAAATTGAATACCATCCTCCACAAGAGTACTCAGATTGAGAAGGTACAATACTCAATCCAACAAAGAGATTGAGATTAAAGGAATTGCTCCCACACAAAGGAGTACAATTTACAAATCACATAGTAAAGGACAAAGAAAATTTCATCAAAAAGGGGAAAAAATAGTGTGATTTCAACTAAACATAAATAAACGAAGGAAGTAAGAAACAAAAGTCAACAAAAAAAATATACCAACACTATTTTTTTGAGTGAAAATTAAATATAGATCCCACAATTAATGATGTAAGGTTTTTCTTTCATGTGTGTGTGTGTGGTGATAATGAACTAAGATATTTGACTGGTATTTCATTTTATTCAAAACAAATTAATTAGAGAACATGAAGGGAAAGAAGGTGAAATCACGAAATAACTAAAGCAAAAAATTAATTTGTTCAAATATAACTAAACAAAAACAAACAATTATAGATTTAAAATTTAAATATTGTCACCTTCACATAAATGAGCAAGTCTGTTATCTATTATCATAAGCAAATGCCTTTCGTTTTTTAGTTTTCAAGTTAGTTTGAGACATCCATCGAACAAGTAGTCCGTATAGTCAACTACAGAAAAATGGAAAAGAAAACAAATAATCCCCAACTAAAAAAGTTTCATCATATCAACCTAATCATCCAAGTAGTTGCATTTTCACATATAAAGTATCCTATTGACACTACAAGAAATGTCACTTTTGGCTACCAAAATATTAGTCGCCAAAAGTCCAATAATTTAGTCGCCGAAACCATTTAGCAACTAAAATATTTTGTCGCCAAACTCGTCGCCTATACCCTGTCGGCGATAGTGTTGGCGACTAAACTATTTTTGGTCGCTGAAAGTAAACGTTTTGGCTACTAAATTTTCGTTAGTCGGCAAAGGTTATGTTTTGGCGACTAAAATATTAGTAACCAAAAGTAAGTATTTGGCTACGAAACTTTGAGTAGTCGGGAAAGGGGATATTTTGGCAACTAAATATTTAGTCGCCAAAAGTGTTCAAATAAAATTAATTAAATTTTCAGCGACTAAAACTTTTTGTCGTAGATAAGTTTTAGTCACAACATTACTACATTTAGGGACTAAAGAATTTAGTCGCCAAAAAAATTGTTTTTCATTTTATTAAACTTTTGGCTACTAATCATTTGGTAGTCGAAAGTCTTCATTATATTTTTAGCTACTAAATTTTTAGTCACCAAAAATCTTTGGGTTCTTTATGGCTACCAAATATTTAGTCACTAAAAATATTGATTTCCTTTTTGGCTACCAATTGGTTAGTCACTAACAAATTCACTTCTTTTTTTTTTTTCGCTGCTAAACATTTAATGGAATAAACTTTATTTTGTGTTTTTTTTATTATAATTAATTTCTTCACAACCTGTATTTATTTCGTGCAACATGCACCCTGTATTTAAACAAAATAATACATATATCTATTTCTATTTCATTTCAACAATACAAAAATTTGATTTTTTAACATCAAATTCTATACAAATCTGAATTATCCAACCCAAAATAATAATTCCATACAAACACAAAATCATACAAAAAAGATGTCCTCTGTACAAAAAATTCTACATCAAATGTCATTTACAGAATATTTTGAAGGTGTAAACATGATGGGAAAATTAAATTTATTTACTAAAACACTTGCTTAATTTAACAATGAAGCCATTGATCTAAACGCTTCTCATCCTTCAAGCTTGCTTCATATAGTTTGGTACCTTTCTTTCTGAAGACACCAACTGCAAAATTGTAATATGTAGTAATGCAATCAGAAAATCGAGAAATGGAATGGAAAGATGCAAGAACATTTTCCAATACACCCATTGCCCACGTCTTATAAAACATTGTAATAATCGCACCTTCAAATATAGTAGGAGGCTAAAAATCAAGTGATCTATAAGTAAATCCACAACTATCAATCATCAATCTAAGATGCAACAAAATTTGGTATTTTCTCAAGCATATCTTAGCAGTCAAAATCATTAACGCATAACTAAAAAATATATATCATTTGACCATATTACTACAAATATTCGATTAACGTAATTTTTTTTAATAGTAGTCAATGAGCCTTGCATAATAAATAATTTAAATTATTAAAATTGTCTGAAATGGACTCAGTCAAGCTCTTATAGCAGCTTGTTGAATTAGATGTGCTCAAGTTTAGACCAAGTAGTAGAAATAGGTCTTCAATATGCAGAATGCCCAAAATTGACTTCTTTTCATATGATTAAACTAACCAACACATTCAAATAAGTACAAGAATCTGAGTGAGTTAGAGCTTAAAATTGTCTTCAATCCACCTAGTTCCAACTAAATATGAATAAAATATATGGGGATTCATCAACGAATGAGAATTTAACCACAACATATCTCATCAATAAATGCATACAAACAAACACAATGGTGAGATTATATCCCAATTTTTGATGACCATGTTCCATGGGGCTTGGCTAATTATGCAGTGGTTTGATTTGCTATTAATGTCTATCTCTCTAATGATCTTCATTATTGTTTATCTCTCAATAAAATCACAATACTCTGTAACAGAGTTACAATGGTGTACATATATTGGTGACCATGTTCAATTGTGAAAGCAGATTGAAACAGATTCAAACACTCCATGTTCCAATTGTTTCTGATAAATTTGTCACTTGAACATAGAATCAAACACTTGGTGGGCAAAAAATTTAACAATCCACATATCAAACAAACAATCACCTAAACCAATGATCCAAATTCAGAGTTTATGATCTAAATTTTCTAAATAATGATAGACCATAGATAATGAACCCAACAAAATACTAAAACCCAGATGAATTAAGCAAATGGCATTACTAATCCGTAAAAAAATAAATGAAAACCTGGAAGAGTGGGCATGGTGCAAGAAGCGACGGGCTTGGGCGACTTCTCGACCTCGATAAGGCACGTACGGCAGTTTCCGGCAATGGAGAGGCAGTTGTGGTAGCAGAATTTGGGAATTATCCAAAAAAAAACTACAAATCAAACTCCTTCTATTAATATACCCATTTTAGAAACCCATTCAAAAACATATAGAAGATAAGGGAGATAGATAGCGTCTAGAAATTGGAGAGAGAGAGAGAGAGAGAGAAACACTACTACAAATATAGATAAAGATCACACTTTTTTTGTGTGATGTATGTTTTTTAATCACACATTTTAAATTTTATTAAAGTGTGATCTTTGGGAGTGTGAATAAAATGGGTCATTTTTAATCACACTTTTTAAGTGTCATTAAAAATGATTTCATCTCATCTTTTAAGTGTGATTAATAATATTTAGATCACATCTGTTAAGTGTGATTAAAAACATTTAGATCATATCTTTTAAGTGTGATTAATAACTAATAAAACCTGTGATAAAAAAAACGAATTCAACATATTTAAAGAATAATCAATATTAGTTTTGTACGCACGTTTGAATAATACAATACACACTATATACTATATATATATTTCGAATCACAACCATATATTGAATGAAATAACATCATATATTTCATAAATAAAAATTAAATGTTCAAAAGCATATACAAAGGAATTAATAAAAAGTTTTTAACTGTGATTACATATATTAAAAAATGAAAAGAAAAAAAAAGAGTATGACAACACATTAGATATTAAGGAATCAATCAGTTATGGAAATCAACCTAGTGGCGAGGAGTACGATATTAAGGAAGACCTGGAGAAGATATTAAGGAAGCACATTAGAAATTATAACTTCATCAGCTAAATAAACAAACAAGTATGACAACACGACAATGATATCACTTCTGCATCTCCACTAAAGGCATTGTTTAGATTTACTAAAAGAGAAGTAGAGTCTAGAGAAAAGTATCTTTTTGGATATTACTTTTACTCAGTTTTTCAAGTGGCATTTCCGACATATTGATCTCAAATTCCATCATTGTAGCTCTGCAATAGTTAAAAATTTCTTGCAAAGACATTCTCTAGAAATTAAAATGCAGAGTAAATTGAATAAATAGTAAATATGTTATAACCTGTATGCATTAAAGAGCATCTTCATCAATTCTCCTAATGGGGGTGCAAGTTGGTTTCCTGCATCGTTAATATTTTTCTTCTTAGGGACCACCTCTTTATTGACCCCTCATAATCCTACAAAAACAAATATTCTGACATCAGGAAAAGAATACTAGATATGGGCCCAATAAGGGAGCTTAAACATTTGGAAAAAGAAAAAAAAAAATTGGGAATATAAAATCAGCAGTACAATGTCCAAAGGAAAGAATCTGCCAAGTTTCTTCCCTTCCCATGCTTCCCATCAGTTCCCAATTTTTTCAAGGAATAGACGTTTGAATTCTCAAATTGCATCTGATTTTGACATATCTTCAAGTTTGCTTCCTCTAATTTTGTTGTTTCCAACATGACCCCATTTGCAAAAAAACAAAACAACCCGAACCTTTATCCTCTTGAATGATTTAAAGGATATCGTAACTTCAAAGAGAAAAACAAACAAAAGTTTAGATTTATTAATACAAAAAATGAAGCACATGAAAATGAGGGCTCTAAAAAGGAAATATTATATCAATTCATAAGTCCATTCCACAACAAATTACAGTTAAGCAAATTGAAGTGAGGTAGAAACAGAATTTAGAAAGTAACCCCCCACCAAGTGATTCATATGTCGCATTTCTATGCAGTATGTGATTGTAGAGAATCCTCAATTCCATAGGAGTATAAACCAGTGTATTTGCAGGCACCATCACAATACATCCAAAGCATTTAGGTTTCCACTGGAAAGAGTATGCAGCTCGTAAACATGAAACTCAATCTTTTTTTAATTTAATTAAGATGAGTTTCAAATTTAAGATACTTCAAAATCATTGAACTGCATTAGCAATTCAATTGCCGTGTCACATTGAAAATAAAAGGATAACTATGGAAATTCCCCCCCTTCCCAACCACCACACAAACAAACAAACAAACAGAGGGAGAAAAGAAAGAGAGAGATAGAGAGAGAGAGAGAGAGAGAGAGAGAGAGAGACTATATAATAATTAAAAGTAAAAAATTTGAAACAACTTGCTCACAGGTAATACCATGTAAATAGCATAGACTTTGTAATTCAAGTTCATCTTTGAGAATAGAGAATTGTAAGGCGACCACAGCACTAAGGATTTTAAACCACAAAAAGCAACAACAATTTATATAATTAAGGTAAAAATGCTTCAAAAGAAGTATAAAAGAAATTACTTAGTTGAAAGGTCACACATGTTCAAAGTTGTATTGTAAATGCTTTTTCCATCCTCAAGGATGTGGCCAGAATCTTGCAAGCCAGATGATTCATGTACAGCATTTCGCCGTTTCACTTTAAGTGACCATGCTAGACTCTTCTCTGATGGCTTCAATTGTGTATAGATCAAAAGGAAGTTTTTGGTCTTTTGACACAATCAACCAGATAGTCCTCTCTAATGATAGGTATTTTCATCCTCCTGTTCCAATGAAACCACTACAAGTCAAGAAAATGACTAATAAATAACTACACTTAAAGGCCAGTAATTAGGGACAGCTTTACCTTTCCTTCCTCATGTCAGCCTCTTTATTATCCAGCACTCCACTCACAACTAAGCAGTGTGTGTCTGTAATGTAACTTTTGAAGTAAGAGTGCCTAAACACATCTCAAATAAACGAGAAGAATTCAAAACTCAGTACATAGACCATATAACTTTCTTGATCTTATTATGAACATGTCCACCTGCTCCCTCAATTTTGCTCTCCCATTCATCCTGCACAATCACCCCTCAATAAGTGTTCTAACGACAATCTAATGACAAACAATAGGAATAGACATAACTGGAATGGATTGACAAATAATATGGGTGTTTGGGAAGTTGGCTATTTTAGTACCCCATTTAGTTTTTAGCTATTTTTTAGTAGGTTAAAATTTTTGTGCTTGAGAAGATGATTAGATTTTTTTGTAGTTAGATGTGATATTTGTAAGAGAAAAAGTAAAATGATTATGGGACTGCCCACAGGTGACTTAGTTGAACAAATAATTAGATCATTTAACAATTACATAGCAGTGTTCGGGTGCCCTGGTGCACTCTAATAAATAACCAAAGCTGTTCTCCCACCAAATATAATACATACACTTCACAGAATTGCCATTCATTGAACAACAAAACTACATCCTTTCTAATCACCAACTATGTCCAAAGTTAAAACAAAAAATTATTAGTAATGACTCACACAACTACCACATATATCTCTACACCTCTACATATGCACATAAATGACACAAATAGAGGCAAAAGAATATGTATATAACTACAAAAATGAACCGAGAAATAATTTGTTCCAAAAATATATATAATTATAAGATTGTGATTAAGCTCATAACCTAACCTTGAAGCAAAGCAGAATTCAAACATTCAGATAAGAATCAAAATCGATCAAACCATATGAAATCCATTCCATTTTAAAAATAAAAAATAAATCAAGAGCTAGGGTTTTACCAAATAGAGATGAAAGATTTAGAAAATAGCAGAAATCGGTGAGCTGAAAATGGTGAGAAGGAGAGGCAAATCGAAGAGTTGATAGAGGAGAGAGGCAAATCATACCAGAGAAAGAGTTAATTGGGGGGCGAAAATCATAATGAACTTTGGTTCGTCTTCGTACAACGGTTTGAGAGAGAGAGAGAGCCGGTGAGGGAGAAGGAAGACGCCGATGAGGGAGAAGGGAGACGTCAGTGAGGAAGGAGCGACGTCGGCTATGAGAGAGCAACAGTCGTGTGAGTAGAGCAGAGAGAGGCGATGTGTCTATGTGAGTGTGAACCTAACCCTAAAATAACTCAAAAAGATAAAGACATACATACATATAGAGAGGGGTATGGTAGTAATATACGTAATCACACTTATTTAAAATCAAATTAAAGTGTTTTATACAATCACATATTTAGGGAGTGTGATTAAAAGTATATATATATAATCACACTTATTTAAAAAGTGCGATTAAAAATAAATATTATTGTAGTAGTGTATATATAATCACACTTTAATTAGAAGTGTGATTAAAATATATATATAATCACACTTAATTAAAAAGTGACATAAAAAATAAATATTATCACACTCAATCTAATTTAGTGTGATTAAAACATCAATCGAATTTTTTTTTATCACACTTCTAATAAAAGTGAGATAGTTTTTTTTGTCAAAGTGTGATCTTTAACTATTTTTGTAATAGTGAAACCAACTTACCTGGTGAGAATGTAATAGTCGGCGGTAGCTACTTTGGATTTCAGGCGGTGGCGACTTTGGATTTACACAAAATCGTCCGTGAGGGAGGAGGAATGAGAAGGAGTTGTGTGTGAGAGTGAGATGAGAAACGGAGAAGGGTTAGAGCAAAATTTTGGGGGGAATCCCCAATTTGAGAGGGAATTTCAAATTAAGATAAAATTTTGTGAAAATATTTGCTGCTAATTTTTTTAGAGATGTGAAAAATAGATCAGGCTTGTTAAATTAATATTTTTTAATTTTATTTATTGTTTATACTTTTTACTTTATTGGAGTTTTATGACTCAGTTTGTGAAAAAAAAAATTACAAAATTTAGAAATATTTAGAAAGTTTAAATTTAAAAATAAGTCTTACAAATCATATTTATTTACTCGTAAGTCATGAGTGAATTTTTTTTACACACTTAGCCCTCATTTTGATAATGAATTTTTTTTAAAACTTTTTAAATATATGTTTTGTGTCTGTAAAATGATTATTTCATTAGTACTGGTAATAATATTGAAAATTTTATTAAAATGATAAATAATTGGGATATTTTGTCTTTTATTTGTGAATTTTGATTTATTCTTAATTTATTAGTGTTATTGAAATATGATGATGTAAAAAGTATAAATAGTTTAATTGTACTTTTTAAAAATAATAAATTTATTATTAAAAATTAAATTCATCAGACTGACCTGTAACTATGCCTTTAAATTTTTGCAATGTAAAACTATCGACAAACAGACAATAACAAGTTGCCCATCTTAGCATACCTTTCGCGTGAGGGCCCAATTATTAAAAGATGTGTTCAACCCGTCAAATGAAAGCCGACTACTTCTTCCATCTCAAAATAATAGTCTATTTTCAGAATTTAATTTCTTTTTATAATACAATTATTACATTTAAAAAATATTAATTTTTCAAAATTACCTTTTCATAGTATATTTTTTTAGAAATAACAATTGTCATAATTGTACTTTTTGTATTATTAATGGGTTTAAAAAAAGGACAAA
Organism: Camellia sinensis; assembly: GCF_055761805.1. Lineage (NCBI taxonomy): Eukaryota > Viridiplantae > Streptophyta > Magnoliopsida > Ericales > Theaceae > Camellia > Camellia sinensis. The sequence goes on along the minus strand of NC_138962.1, from coordinate 45,875,834 downwards.
ATAAGAAATTCATATTATTTTAATAATTAATTTTTTAAAAAATTAATATTTTGAGATAATAAAAAATAAAATAAGATATTAATATTTTTGGATGGTGGGTGTACAACCTCTTCATAAAAATAAAAATAAAAATAAAAAAAACTATAACTGTTTTGTTTAGTCAAATTTTCAAGTGGAGACTAATGGTATTGTTGTTAATAAAATAAAATAACTATTTTGTTAAATTTTTTATTTTCATTCGGCTATCAAACAATTTAGTAGCCAAAAGTAGGTCTACAGTGACTAAAAGGAATTTTGTCGCCGAAACTGAACATTTGGCGACCAAAATTTTGGTCGGCAAGGATTAAAAATTAATTTTTTTATTTTCATTCAGCTACCAAACAATTTAGTAGCCAAAAGTTGGTCTATAGCGACTAAAAGGAATTTTGTCGCCGAAACTGAACATTTGGCGACCAAAATTTTGGTCGGCAAAGATTAAAAATTAATTTTTTTATTTTCATTCGTCTACCAAAAAATTTAGTAGCCAAAAGTAAGTCTACAGCGACTAAAAAAATTGTCACCGAAACTGAACATTTGGTGACCAAAATGTTGGTCGGCAAAGATTAAAAATTAAATTTTTTATTTTCATTCGGCTACCAAACAATTTAGTAGACAAAAGTAGGTCTACAGCGACAAAAAGGAATTTTGTCGCCGAAACTTAACATTTGGCGACCAAAATTTTGGTCGCCAAAGATTAAAAATTAATTTTTTTATTTTCATTCGGCTACCAAACAATTTAGTAGCTAAAGGTACCTCTACGGCTACTAAATTTTCTTTTAGTCGCCAACTGTGATATGTTTAGCTACTAAAAATTTTTTTAGTCGCCAATTGTAATATTTTTAGCTACTAAATTTTTTTTAGTCGCTAATAATCAACATTCCCCTACTAAAAAAAATTAGTAGCTAAAAAGTTGACTTTTGCCGACTAATATTATTTTTGGTAGCCAATTCCGTGACTTTTGGCGACTAAATTGTTTTTGGTAGCCAAAAATGGTCGGCAAAAATGCATTTTCTTGTAGTGATCACACACAGAGAACGGCTAGCCGACCCGCCATGGCCATTGGCAGCAGCTGGCCAGCAGTGAGCCTAGGTGGGAGAGTGAAGGTTTGGGACTAAAGATTTACTGTTATGATTTATGGTTTATATAGTTCGCGTAAAATTTCCTTTCTTCCTATCAAATTTACAAACTTGATTTAAATTTTCATTCCTTGCCAACATTTTTTTAAAAAAATACACCAATTGAAATCGAGAAGCCAAATGTAACTCATTATGTTAGTTTTTAAAATGACATTATGCAAATAGTCCAAATTGCTACTTCACTCAAAGTTTTGAGGTTGATTAAAATAATTAAAAGATCAAAAAACAAAATGAGATAAATATAAACTGCAAAAGTGAAAAATGTAATTTAGGTTTTGATTTATAACTTGTTGACGAGTGCTTCCTATCTTGGATGACATCTTGAAGTCAAAAATTCTCCCACCACGTTGTTTGCCATTTCGCCTATGTTGTTGTCAATTCCTTTGACTTTAAAATAAAAATTGAGTATAGAAGCTTTTAGTAAGTGTTTCTTTTGGGGGGGGGGGGGGGAAAAAGAGTATAGAAGCTTCGATGAGTGTTTCTTTAGGTAATTGTCGATGATAGAAAATATTGGAATGACATTATTGAGGCTGTAAGATTGCGTAGATTATAATTTTATTTTTTTTAAATAAAAAATTTGGTGGTAAAGAATTTCAGATTTATTTCATTCAATGAATTATACAGAAGATCTTTATGCCTTATATAGACATAAGATATACAGAAGATCACTAATCTAACTGCCTAATCTTAACTACCTAACCTAACCAAGCTTACAATAAGCTAACTATAGTTCTAACAGATTAATAACTGCAGGCTTTATTGAACTCTGGAGCTGAAGCTGGAGCTTCTATAGGATGCAGCTTTGACAGAACTGTTGCTGCTCTATATCTACCACTGCTGTGTGATTGAGCTGCAGTTGCAACTGAAGCTGCTGCTACTCTGTAGCTAGCATAGTTCTAAATATCGGCCGATACGCTACGTATCGGCCGATACGTATCGGAAAAATGGGGTGCCGCGACGGATACAGGCCGATATACCACTGAGATTAAAAATCGCAGGAGTATCGGCCGAGTCCCGGTACGTATCGGCCTGTAAGCGTTACACAAGCCGTTACACAAGCCGCGACGGGCCGATACTCACCGGTTCGGACCGGTACGGGAAAGAAAAAGTTGAAAAACCTTTGAAATGATTTTTAAAATTTCACCACCGCAACACCCGATTCCCGATACGTACCGATCGATACTACCGATACCGATACTCCGCGATCGATACCGTTACGTTACCCGATACCGCGATTTAGAACCTTGGTAGCTAGGCATGGCTGGCTTTGACTCGTGCAGTTGTTTTATCAGGTGGATCATTTTACAACCTTATATCTATTTCATTTATACACAACACAATAGAACATCCACAATCTGATAAAATATTACAAAATCGTATTATAAGATGCATCCATAACATATTATACCAAATAGAAATGTATATATCCATCTAAGGAATAATAACAATTATTCCAATTATTCATTGATAGCTAGTATACCTTATTTAATGCTAAGATTATCTTATGCCCTTAGAGCTGTAACATTTACTTTGTTTTTCTCAAATTTAAAAACCTGAATTAAATTTCCATGACTTAACAATATTTTTTTCAATACACGCACCAGTTCCAGCCGAGAAGCCGATTGTAACCCATTCTGACAAGTAGTCCTTTAGATCAACCTTGAAAGAAGGGTCGTGTATGACTATGGCATTATTGATAGTGCTAGGGACAACAACACGCAATTTTTTCGACTCAGAGCGATAACTAATCACGGCTTGATTTTTTATCCCATGAACTATGTCATTGTACCATACTTTAGTCACATTAGACTGAATAGAGTTGATATTGATTCCAAGATGAGTAGCAGGAGTGATGCTTTGTGGATCCCAAGAATTCTGAAAGGTGTCAAACTCCACAACGACAAATGGGCTAGTGGCTTTCAATGTCGACGGATCGATTGGAAGCCCAATGGCACCGCCTGTAGTGGTGTCTGCGGTGCTGCTAGAATTGGAAGGTTCAAGGAAGAATGCAAGCCCATCTCCGAAAGTTGAACTTCCATCCGAATCAATCACGAAGGAGAAATAGGTGGTGAAGTCGTTCAACTTGCCGGAATAACACTGTCATAGAGGTGAAGCGGTTTGATGTAGGTAGATTTGCCGGCTTTGTAATTTAAGTTGGTATCGTACTTGTCAGCTGCGAGGTGGACGCCATTGGAGGAGATGTAAGAGTCTCCATTGGTGGTTATGTCAACGTTGAAATTTTTGGGACCGATTTTGGCGATATTGAAGTTTAGTGCAGTTGCACAAGGAGTTGCGAGAAGAATGTAAAATGTGATAATTGAGAGACAAGAAAGCTGAATGTGTGATTGGAAAGCCATTGTTGTGATCGAGAAAATTTATGGGATTGGAAGTATGTAGATGAGGAAAAGTGTATTCAATTTGGGGTATATTGTTTGAAATCTTGTGATTTGGTCAAAGTGGGTATTCCCTGTTTTTGAACGAGAAAGGTATGACATCAAATCCATGCATGTAGACTACTGTTTTTGTTATATAGATGTTTGGATAAATTACACCGACATTCTTGAGATTGGCTCTTAATACGGATCGTTGGGAACTTAGTTCTACACATTATTTCCATTCTGTGTACATCGTTTTCAATTCGTACACTTAAAAATATTATAAATATTTTAGCCATGTTTGGTTTTTATTTGTGAAATAATTTTGAGAAGTAATTTTTTAGAAAAAGTTTATAAAATTTGAAAATTTGTTTAATTGTATTTTTTGAGAATAGTTTTAGGTCACGTTTGTTTGGCGGATTACGTTAGATGTGATTGTTAGTGAAGATATTATTAATGTGAAAATTGTTAGTGAGGGGATTAAGTAAAAGTATGTGTGTTTTGATGATAGTGTGGGAGATGGTTAGAGATGCGATTGTTAAATTATTTTTATATAAAATAAATAAATAAATTATGTCCATATTAAAAAAATTAAAACAATTATTAAAACAAACAGGTGTACTTGGTAAAAAAAATTACAAAATAATTTTTATATAAAATAGACTCAATCAGCTCACTATTTTCCTAATCCCAATCAAAATCCAGTCAAACTAATCCCCTTACAGAGGGGGATTACTACACCCTTCGGACTATCAATCTTCCCTCCCAAATCATCACCAAAGCAATCCAATCTCCCTTCCCACACCGGTACACATTATTTTCACTTTGTGTACATTCTTCTCAATTCACACATGTAAAAATATTATAAATATTTAGGCCATGTTTGGTTTGTATTTGTGAAATAATTTTGAAAGTAATTTTTTTTTAAAAGTTTACAAAATTTGAAAATTTGTTTGTTTGTATAATTTGATAATAGTTTGAGTTTTGGAGTTTGGGTTAATTTAATTTAATTTAATTTTTTTTTATATATAGTTGAATAAATGTGTGTGAGAGAAAAAAACGATTGATTGATGTGTAGATTGTGAGAGAAAGAGAGGGAAGTGAGAAAAAATGATTGATTCATGGGTAGAGAAAAGTAATTTTGGATTTTTTTTTTTTCAAAATTATTTAACCAAACAAATTTTTGAGATTTTTATCAAAAATTGTATCTCTAGGTACAAACCAAACAAAACCTTAATTTTGCTCAATCCATACATTTTTTTTTCCAAATATGCCATAATTGTAAAATTGTATGCACATCTTATACAAACCCAAAACATAGTGCGCACATTCAAATCCTAAACAATGTACACACTCAAACATGGTGCCGTTAAAAAAAAAAACATGGTGCCGTTTGTACATTGTTGACGGTTGAAAAAGTGCAGCTTGTTTTTAATTCAATCTTCCCTATTGTAACAATCCATTCAATATCATTCTAGGTTTGTGTTTAATTCAATAAATATATTAATTTTATTTTACTCATTTTCGTAGCTTTTCATAAGTTTGTTTAAAGTTTTATAATTTTTTACCAATTTCAATCGTTTTTTGGATTAGGTTGACAATGTCCAAAAAAATAACAACAGGTCAGTTGGGGAATACAATGTCTAACGAATGTGTTTTATTCAGAAATTGATAATGGAAAATTTTAATTTGGTTTGGAAGTTGATTGTCAAAAAATCTATTTTGATTTGGAAGTTGAAGTTCGAAACATTTTATACTTTTTTGTTGTAGATTGTCGAATTATAATAATAGTTTTGACCTTGTTTACCGAAACGTGCTGAAGAAAAAAAGAAAACGACAATTTTAAGCACTAAAACTTATGTTTTCAATTCTAGGTTTGTTATAAACGAAGATATCATTATCAAAATCTAAATTTTCATCATACAAGCTTCCATTACACTAAAAAATGAGGATAGGATTTGATTGAGGAATAAAGACACAATGGATTGAGAGGGTTTGAGAATTTAAGTAAGCTAATAATGAATTCACCATTTTAGAAGCAATTGTTGCATATCCAAAAAGATATTTTTGGGTAGGTTGAATTTTTTTCAAGTTTAAATTTGAGTTTGAGAGAATTTAAGAGGTACATGAGATTTATTTTGTAGGACCCTCTGTGTATATTATTTATGAAGAAAAAAAAAAGTTAATTTGATAATCACGTAACCTTTTTATTTTGTGATATTTAGTTTAACATCTGTCTCCAAATTTTAGTAATGAAAGAGATTCACAATATTTCTTTTTGTAACATAAGGTCCTTCACCTACACCCATATATCACACCTCCTCTCTCTCATCTTCCCCGAATATAGATGGGATAGAAGAACTTCTGCTGAATAACAGAACCAGAATAACAGACTAGAAAGAGAAACATGAAATTGGTGGAGAGAATCGATATCTTGAACTAATTGACTGAGAGGGCCTTTCTATTAATGCCCACATGGTGACAACTGTGGCAACTCCATTTAATTTCAGAAACCTCTATTCCTACCTCTATTTTATCAAAATCTTTGTATTCTATGTTTTTTTTTTTTTATCAGCAAAAAAAAAAAAAATTCATTTAACAGCATGAAATTAAAGGTACAGGAAGATGACATGCATCGAGAAAGGTTCGAAAAGTATAAAAATACCCTTACTACTGCTACTCGCATCCATACAACCAACCCTTTAGCCTCTCAATTTTTAAAACAAAAAAAAAAGTCAAGAAAGACTTAACTAGAAAAAAAATACAAGAAACTCCACATAATCAATCCACCAAAACACCCAAAACAAACTAAGTTAACTAAACCAACACCCAAGCTGCCCGAACCACCCAAACTAAAGTCCAAACACCAACCCACTCTGTCAAGACCCACGCCTCTCCAGCTACAACTCCCAAAGCCCTCACCACCCACGCCTACGCTGCTGCCCACGCCACCCCTAAGCTGCTGCAACTCCCAACTCCCAAAGCCCACACCGCCAGAGCTGCTGCAACACCTCACCAACCACACCTATGCTGCTAAACCGGCCGAGAAGGCTCCATAGCCAACACCGGGAAAAAACTCGATGCTGCTGCAACTCCATAACTCACCCACAGATCAACTCCCACCAGGTCTTTTTCTTACTCACACCTCTTCTTCTTACTCACACCCACTGCAAATCCACGCACCGACCAACCGCCGGGACACCTCCAAACATTAGAAAAAAGTTCACCCCTCAAACTCTCACTCGAATAGGAGCGCTCGAATGAAAACTAGACAGATCTGGATCGACTACGACACCCATGTTTCCGCCCAAACAAAGCATCGATACTTCTCCACCAAACCTGAACCAGAGTTCATCCCTCAAGCTCCTACTCGCAAAAGAGCGCACGAATGAAGAACATGGACGACCCCTCCCTGAAACACCAAAAACAAAGACTACCGCAGCAACACATACACACCTAGGTGGGAAAAACGGGGGAATCAAGTTTATTGAAGGAAAAAACTAACAAGCAAACGCTGGAACTATTCTATGCTGTAAAATTCTCAAACTTTCATTGACATAAAACTTGCAACTATTTGTTTTTCTCTTAGATGGGAAGAAGATACAGACACTACTTTCATCAAATGAAGGCCATGGCATCGTCTTTTGAGGCAATGGCGGCCAATGTAGCTCAGGGCCGGCCCCGAGTTCGTCGGGGCCTAAGGCGAATTTCGGAAATGGGGGCCCTTTTATATTGAAAAAAAATTCATGAATAAAACGATAAGTTACAATTTTTTTATTTGTTTGTAACCATAAAAAAATTTACTTACACATATAATCATTAAAATTATAAATAAAACAATTTAATAAAACAAAATTAGAACAAAAAAATTAAAAAAAAATTATTCAATTAAAATTGATAAAGTCCTAGGTAAAAAAATTTGAGCAAAATTATTTATTCCACTAAAATCTAATAGATAAAGAAGGTAAAAATAAAAAATAAAAAAAAATGGCCCATATATTGTATGTATTATTTTTCTTGAGCCCAAACACTTTTTTTTTAATATATATTTTCATTTTAATAAATATGGACCAAACTACACTTATAAATAAATATGGAGTAAATCATACATGGACCAAAAAAAATATTTTGGGGCCCTTTAAATTGATCCAAAAACCAAAAAAAAAAAAAAAAAAAAAATTGAGCCTATATTATTTTACCAAATTTAGGGGCCCCATTTTTGGGCCAAATTTAGGGGCCCTATGTTATATATGTTTATATGTTTTACCAAATTTAGGGGCCCTATTGTTTTTTATTTATTTATTTATATATTTTCATTTTAATAAATATGGGCCAAACACATTTATAAATAAATATAGGCTAAATTATACATGGGCCCAATAAAACATTTGGGGCCCTTTAAATGGATCTTAAAACCAAAAAAAAAAAAGAAAAAAAAAGGTTAAACCTATAACAATTTTTTAAATTTGAAGGCCCTATTTTTGGGCTAAAATATGGGGCCTAAGGCACAAGCCTTACCTGCCTTAGGACAGGGCCGACCCTGATGTAGCTGTAGCGGTTTATGCGGCGTTGGCTTCTAAGGCCATGTGTCAGTTCACTTTGTGAAATTACTGTGAATTTCATCTTTTGATTCATAAATTGGTTTTTGTTGTTGTTGCTGATTTGGGTGATCGATCTGGTGCGGATATATCATCAATTTTCTATGGTTTGGTTGAAATATATAGAAAATTATAAGTAATTAGAGAAGATTGATCAAAACACAGAGAAATTTATAAACACATCGTAGAAATTTTAATGTAGAGAAATTTCAAAATACAGAGAAAATCAGAAAAATTGAGCAAATTAGAGAAATTTCAAACTAGAGAAACAAATTTCTCTAGATCGAAATTTCTCTGAAAAAATGTTGAGGGGCACCAACTACTATGAAAATATTACAGGTCATTTATTCTATAAAATTTTAATACCAAAAACTTTAAAAAAATTCTCCTTTTATTTTATGGTGTTTGTCTTAAATATATTAACAACTAATATTATTTTTTAAAAATAAATCATTCTTTTATTGAAAAAAAATATAATAAAATAAAAAATTATAATTACCAAATTAATTTAATTTTTTATTCATAGTATACACTAAGAGCGGACGCTAAGATTTTCAAATACAATGTGCTTTTTTTTTTTTTTTAATAACAAAAATACAATTTGCATTTGTCTTCGGTTTTCACATACTTCTCAATCCAAAGACTTTTGATTAGAAAGTTATCAATTTTTCTATGAGAATGTCACTAACTCTTTAAATAATCATTGGTCAACTAAGTCAGTCTCTCCCTCACTAACAAAGGGGTAAAGTACCTTAGTTAAAATAAATAAATAGATAAATAAAAAACAAAAAAAGGGAAAGGGGAAAGTACGTTTCTAGAAATAAAAAAAAAAAAAAACAACGAGAGAAAGTCTGCTAACTCAGATTTATTTATTTAGAATTTTTTGAGTGAGTAATTATGTGGTAGAGATTAATTTGTTTAGTGTGGGGGTTCATGTGATGAGTGATAGAGATAAATTTCTGAGTAATTTTTGAATTGATAATGGTAAGTTTGTGGTATATTACTCCTAACAAAGGTGACTTTGGTTAAAAAATCAAGAAGTCTCGGAACAGATTTATCTACTCAGACTTCTCTAAAATTACCTCAGACCCTCTGAATAAAATTTATGGCTGGTTCTGCCCGTTATTTGATTTGAACGGATTATTTTTAATTGAATCATATGAACTAAAATAAAAATAAAAAAATTAAGGACAAAATAGATGAAATTAATAATCTAAAAGGTAAAATAAATAAAATAACAATAACTTAAAAAATAAAATAAATTAACCCTTCTTTTAAGGGGGATGCACCAATAAATCCCAAATTAATAACTTATACACTGTTTAGTCCTAAAAATTTTCTTATAGACTGAAAGGTCCCATTACAATGTTTCAAACATCAGATTAATGTTTCGAACATTAGATTTCGAACATCAGATTAATGTTTCAAACATTAGATTGATGTGCAAATGGGACTAAATGGAGCATAAGAAAACTTTTAAGACTAAATGGTTCAACTTTTCAGAAACTAGGACTTATGGGTAAATTTTCCTTCTTTTAAATATCTTCCATCGTTAACAAACGATTGGAAAACTCATCCAAAGTAATCTATACCTAAAGTCATATAAACTAGAATAATGCTAACTAAAACTTGTAATAATTGTAACATTTTGAATTTTTCGATGTGGGATTTAACACCACAACGGTGTGACTTTTATCTGGTAGGTCCGTCCGTTCGTTTATTTATTTATTTTTTGAATTACTTGTAAATTAACGACAATGCTACGTAGCTTAAATTTTGTGACTCAAAAGTGGTTCAAATGGCCAAAACGACGTCGTTTTGAGTACAGAACAACATAAAATTGGCCAAAACGACGTCGTTTTGGCCATTTGAGCCACTTTTGAGCTATAAAATTTGAGTTACGAGACATTTTCCGTAAATTAAATCACAGTTCTCCGCATGTTCAATAGATTACAGGTAGAGCCGGCCTGACTATTTGAGTTTCAAGGCAAAAAGAGTAGTCAAGTCTTTTGTAACTTTCTCTACATTGTAGATGGTAATTAACGATGCGGTAAAAATCGAATAATTTAGATGTCAGGTTGATATTATTAAAAGGATAATGGTTAAATGAATTTTTTTAGTAACAATTTATAGAATAGAATAATTTTTTTTAGATTGGATTTTTCTCATGTTAGAATATCAACATAACCGAATTTGAGAGGTCTGTAGAGCCCAATACGGGTCTCGTTTCGATGATCTAAACAGTATATTTTGTGAAGCCCACAATGTATATTATTCATGAAAAAAATTTAGTTCGATCCAACTATCATAATTTTTTCATTTATAGCTTGTCTCCAAAAAAATAGACGACAAATATATTTTTGAAATAAACCATTCATTTTTTTAAACACAAATATTGATAATTAAAATCATAATTTTTTTTACCTTTTTGAATTTTTTTTTCCTGCACCTCACTGATATGTAATTCTCCCTATTTTGTTTTGTATATATAGAGAATTCGTCCAAGTAAATATTTCATATTTGTTTTTTTAATATGGTTCAAATTCATTTTATATGAGTTTCATAATAGATAAATTTAGCCAAAACCCTCCATTAGACCCTTATTTAGTGAAAAAGACATCCTAATTTATTTTACTTCATAAATCTCCTTAGGAGAAAACATATAATTAAGAATGGATCTTTTTTTTCTTCATTAATATTGCCAGAGTAATATATTACTATGAATCAGAGTAATATGTTACTGTAAGACAAAGTTACATGTTACTGTCAAATAAAGTAACATGTTATTATCAAACATAGTAACATGTTACTGTTTACATCAATTTCAAAGATAATAATATTTTTTATTTTATTTTATTTTTAAGAATTTCATAGCCAACATAGATCTTATTTGATAGATCTTGATGAGAGAATTCTAAAAATACTAATTTTATTAAAAAATCGACATCTACATCAAAAGTTATATTATTTTAAAATTTAATATTTTGGTAATAGTGGTATATGTTGGATTTTTCAAAAAAAATTTTTTATGCTTATTCTTAATGCCTTAAAAATTTATTATGAGGGGATTTTGATTAAATCTCCTTTTCTTTTCTTTTTTTTGATCAACAAAATAAAAAGAACTTTGTTGATGAAACAAAAGACTATTACATCAAATAAAAGAAAAAGAGGATGGGTGCAAAAAGCATCATGACGACTCAAATCAATCCCAACTAGGTTGGCATTGATAAGATCGTTCAATCATATGCTAGCACACCATCAAGTGTTGGTGAGGAACCAACCCAAAACACCAAAACTAACCTCACCCAAGTACAGAACTAAGCAAACTAATACAAAAGTCCAACCCAAACTACCAACCATCAAGAAACCAGAACGACAACTAAAAAACACCAATCTGTAGCATCCAACTCCAAAAGATCATTATCCACACAGATCAGCAGCATACCATATCAGCAAGATCTGAAAAACCACAAAGAATATCATCAACAGCAACCAACTCAAAATGATCACTGCCCATACAAATCAACAGCAACAATCCATAGCCGACACTTCCAATACCAGCAAACCAGCAAAAAATTTGATTTATTAATTGCATGCTCCTTCAAGTCTTTCCACTTGTGAATCAAGTACTATGCAGATCACCCACCAACACCTAGCCATTTCAGATACAAAACCTGCTTAACTCAGATTTTCCACAATCTGATGCACAGAGTACTGGACAGAAGGCATGAAGAACTTAACCCATAGCCCAACATGCACTTTCACAACCTCACACAGCGCATTCATATCTGGCTGCTTGCCATTAAACACAACCTCATTTCTTAGCCTCCAAGTGGACCATAACATTGCTATAGGTACTAGCAGCCAGATTTTCTTTACAGCTTTTTTGTGCTTAGTTCCCAACCACCTAGATAGCACTTCATCCATAGTAGTAGGGGATACTCACCAGAGATTCCACCATTGTAACAAACATCCCCAAACCTTCCAAATCTGAAAACACTGCACAAAAAGATGATCCACAGATTCCATAACAGCTGAACAGAAAGGGCAATCAGTCACAGCAGTATGACCCAACACTCCAAATCTCTGCAAAACAGCAGCTGTTTTGATTCTACCTCTCCATGTTGAATTGGCTACAGATTCTGGAGGTCACCCCATGTGAAAGGGGTGATCCTCATGTCAACAATGGAAGGCCACCAACCTCATGTCAACAATGGAAGGCCACCAACCATGTCAAAAGTCAAAGAATGAGGGCTCTCCCACCTACTCCTTTGTGTATAAATAGAGACGGGAGGGAGAGGATATAGATATCAGATGTGGAGCTGAGAGGTGTGAGTTGAGAGCAAAGAGAGAGAGAATTACAGAGAGTGTTGTAATTCACCATTTTGTTCAATATAGTGAATCCGCTGCCCGTGGACGTAGGCGACTTGCCGAACCACGTTAAAACTTGTGTGTTATTGCTTGTTTGAGTTCCCTGGTGTGCCCCCGATCCTCAACAATTGGTATCAGAGCTCGGGTTGCGAAAAATCGAATTTTTCCCGAAAGTGCCCAGATTTCGAAGTGCTCAAAATCCACTTTTGACCATACCAGGAGGAAGAACTCCCCGAGAGGAGTCCAAAACAGCAAAAACAGAGCCCAGAAGCCTTCACACGCGCTCTCACGCGCTCTCTGAACAAAGCGCGTGAGCCCCAGTCTCACCACGCGCCACCACGCGCCGTTCAGGCAACCGGCGCGTGATCCCAGTCTCATCCACGCGCCACACGCGCGTCTCCAGGGAGAAGACGAGCCACGTGGCGCCACGCCAGTGCCGCGTCATCCGCCACGTCATCCGCCACGTCATCGCCACGCGTCCGACAGTCAGGCCACGTGTCAGCCACGTGTCAGCCACGTGTCAGCCACGTGTCAGCCCAGTCAGCCTGAGCCGCTGACCAGCCGCGTTGACTAGCCGTCAAGCCGTTGACCGCGCCGCCGATCCTCCGTTGACCGCGCCGCCTGCGCCGTTGACCGAGCCGTTGACCAGCCGTTGACGGGAGAAATTATCCGGTGCATCTCAGCGCCCCAGATTCTGCAGATCTGACCCGTCCAAAGTATTTTTGCCAGATCGGAGCCATTCGGAGTCCGTTTTTGACGATCCAATAGTGCTTCCCAACTATTTGGAGTATTCTGGACACATCTGTACGGTCAGTTTTTTTGAATTGAAGTTTCTAAAAAATGGCAGAATCTAGAGCATCCGAGTCCGTAAGTAATCCAGCCAGTACAAGCACTTCTAGGCATTGGACCCCGGTGTCCCATGCCAAGTTCGAGGTAGAGAAGTTCGATGGAAGCAGCAACTTCGGCATGTGGAGATGCGAAGTTAAGGATATGCTTGTCCAAATGAACCTGCACTTCACTCTGGGAGACAAACCAGATGACATGGACGAGATAGAATGGGAGAGGGTGAATCTCCTGGCCTGTAGTTCCATCCGACTTTGCCTTGCAAAAGAGGAGAAGTATGCCTTTACAGAATATGATATTGCGAAGAAGCTTTGGAAGGCGCTGGAAGATAAGTTCATGACAAAGAGCATTGAGAACCGGCTCTACTTGAGGAAGAGGTTGTTTCGTTTCGACTACGTTAAAGGTATTTCGATGAACGAACACCTAAATAACTTCAACAAAATTATTACGGATTTGAAGAATTTGGATGATCATGTTGGTGATGAAGATAAAGCACTGTTATTGTTAAATTCCTTGCCTGACTCGTATGATCATCTCACTACTACTTTACTGTACGGTAAAGAGAAGATCAAGTATATTGATGTTGCAAACGCCTTGGTGAACAATGAGTTCAGAAGGAAAGATAAGTCTGCAAACAGGGACTCAACATCCGAGGCATTAACAGTCAGAGGCAGAACAAATAACAGAAGAAATACAGGGCGAGGAAAGTCTCGCTCAAAATCCAGGGGGAAACCTTCAGACAAAAGACGTCTTGCAAAAGACGAGTGTGCAGCTTGTCGCCAGAAGGGGCATTGGGCAAAAGATTGTCCAAATAAAGACAAGACAGAAGAGAAGGTGAATATTGCACGAGATGGAGATAATGATGAAGGAGGAGCCTTCACAGTTTCATCATATGGCCAGTCGGATGAATGGATAATAGATTCCGGATGTTCATTCCATATGTGTCCTAACAAGCAGTGGTTCTCGAGCTTACGAGAGTTCGATGGAGGAGTTGTGCTGATGGTCAACGACCAAGCTTGCCAGACAAAGGGGATTGGAACAATTAAACTGAAGAGCCATGATGGAACAATCAGAATTCTTGAAGATGTACGGTATGTACCAGATCTAACCAAGAATCTCATCTCAGTGGGAGTTTTAGACTCCAAAGGTTACAGAATAACCATGGAAGGTGGAGTCCTTAAAGTTGTTCGAGGAGCATTGGTTGTAATGAAGGGTACTCGACAGGGAAATTTATATTTCCTAGATGGCTCTACAGTCACAGGGAGAGTGGCTGTCTCCACCAGTTCCAGCTCAGAAGATGATGCATCAGACACTTCCAAACTTTGGCACATGCGCCTAGGGCATGTCGGTGAGAAGGCTTTACAAGGATTGGTAAAGCAAGGCCTGTTGAAAGGCGCCAAGACGGGGAAGCTTGAGTTCTGCGAGCATTGTGTATTGGGCAAGCAAACAAGAATCAAGTTTGGTACTGCAATTCACCGTACCAAAGGGATTCTAGACTACGTCCACACTGATGTATGGGGTCCTTCCAAGACTGCTTCGTTGGGAGGTAAACACTACTTTGTGTCGTTCATTGATGATTTCTCTAGAAGAGTTTGGATTTATACAATGAAACACAAAGATGAAGTCTTAGACATCTTTCTTACGTGGAAGAAGATGATTGAGACCCAGACAGGCAGACGGATCAAGAAGCTCAGATCTGACAATGGTGGAGAATATACATCAGATCCCTTCTTTGAGGTTTGCCAGAATGCAGGGATAGTGAGACATTTCACAGTTCCTGGAACACCGCAGCAGAATGGAGTTGCAGAACGCATGAACCGCACTTTGGTGGAGAAAGTCCGGTGTATGCTGTCACAGTCTGGATTGAGCAAGGCATTTTGGGGCGAGGCATTGAACTATGCTCGTCATCTTGTCAATAGACTACCTACTGCAGTATTAGATGGGAAGACTCCCATGGAGGTATGGTCAGGAGTCCCAGTTACTGATTATGATCAGTTACGTATCTTTGGATGTCCAGCATATTTTCATGTTACAGAATCTAAGTTGGATCCAAGAGCCAAGAAAGCCATCTTATTGGGCTTCGGTGACGGTGTCAAGGGATACAGACTGTGGTGCCCTGAATCAAAGAAAGTTCTCATCAGAAGAGACGTTACCTTTGATGAGTCTGCAATGCTGAAGCAATCAGATCCTCAACAGAATGAGGAAGCATTGAAGAAGTCAGTGCAGGTGGAGTTTGAGACTCCAACAAAGACTAGTCAGCCAATCAACCATCCTGAAGAAGTCTCAGAGGATAGCTCTGAAGAGAGTTCAGATGAAAATGAAGATCCAGAGGCTCCGCATCAATCAGAACCCATTGCAATCAGGAAAGGGAAAAGGGTGACTAAGAAACCCAGTTGGATGACCGATATGGTAGCCTATGCACTTCCAATCATTGAAGACAATATTCCTTGCACTTTCAAAGAAGCCGTGCATAATGTAGAAAGTGTCAAATGGAAGGAGGCTATGGATGAAGAGATCGGGTCACTTCACAAGAACCAGACTTGGGAGTTGGTGCAACTTCCAAAAGGCAAGAAAGCAATTGGGTGTAAGTGGGTTTACACCAAGAAGGAAGGCATTCCAGGCAGAGACAACATCAGATTCAAAGCTAGATTGGTAGCTAAAGGCTATGCTCAGAAGGAAGGAATAGACTACAATGAGGTATTCTCACCTGTTGTGAAGCACACGTCTATTCGCATCTTGTTAGCTTTGGTTGCACAGTTTGATCTCGAGCTCGCCCAACTCGACGTCAAAACTGCCTTCTTACATGGAGATCTTGAAGAGGAGATATACATGTCCCAGCCAGATGGTTTCAAAATTGCTGGAAAAGAGAATTGGGCCTGTAAGCTGAACAAATCGTTGTACGGATTGAAGCAATCCCCGAGACAGTGGTACAAGCGATTTGATCGGTTCATGATAGAGACAGAATACACAAGAAGTCAATTTGATCATTGTGTATATTTCCGTAAGCTTCCCGACGGTTCCTTCATCTATTTGCTCTTATATGTAGATGATATGCTGATTGCATCTACGAGCAAGGTGGAGATTGACAAACTCAAGGCACAGTTAGCAAGGGAGTTTGAAATGAAGGATTTGGGAGAAGCAAAGAAAGTTCTTGGCATGGAGATCAAGAGAGACAGGAAGAAGGGCACGGTTTGTCTGACACAAACCCAGTATCTGAAAAAGGTGTTAGACAGATTTGGCATCAATGGGAAAACCAAAGCTGTAAGTACACCATTGGCCCCTCATTTCAAGCTTAGTGCTTCGTTGTCTCCACGCACAGAAGAAGAACGGAAGCATATGGCACAGGTTCCATATGCAAATGCAGTTGGTGCATTAATGTATGCTATGGTTTGTACACGGCCTGACATCTCGCATGCTGTGAGTATGGTAAGCAGGTATATGCATGATCCAGGAAAAGATCACTGGCAGGCAGTGAAATGGATCCTAAGGTACATACATGGCACGGTCAATCTGGGATTGAAGTTCGAGAGAGATAACCGACTCGGGCAGAATTTGGAAGGATATGTGGACTCAGATTATGCTGGTGACTTAGACAAACGCCGGTCAACAACAGGGTATTTATTTACGCTTGCTAAAGGGCCGGTAAGTTGGAGGTCAACGCTTCAGTCAACGGTGGCTTTGTCTACTACAGAGGCAGAGTACATGGCAGTAACGGAAGCCTTTAAGGAAGCTATTTGGCTACATGGATTGATTGAAGACTTGGGAATTGTTCAGAAGCACGTTGAGGTGTTTTGTGACAGTCAGAGTGCCATTTGTTTGGCAAAGAACCAGGTTCATCATGCCCGCACCAAGCACATTGATGTCCGTTTCCATTTCATCCGAGAAATAGTGAATGAAGGGGATATTCTGCTTCAAAAGATTGGTACTGCAGATAATCCGGCCGATATGCTCACAAAGGTAGTTTCTGGGATCAAGTTCCAACATTGTTTGGACTTGGTCAACATCTCTCGGAACTGAGCACCTTCGGGTGCATGGCAGTGTTGATCGATCACTATGTTGGATAAGAGAATCCTCGCCAAGGTGGAGATTTGTTGAATTGGCTACAGATTCTGGAGGTCACCCCATGTGAAAGGGGTGATCCTCATGTCAACAATGGAAGGCCACCAACCTCATGTCAACAATGGAAGGCCACCAACCATGTCAAAAGTCAAAGAATGAGGGCTCTCCCACCTACTCCTTTGTGTATAAATAGAGACGGGAGGGAGAGGATATAGATATCAGATGTGGAGCTGAGAGGTGTGAGTTGAGAGCAAAGAGAGAGAGAATTACAGAGAGTGTTGTAATTCACCATTTTGTTCAATATAGTGAATCCGCTGCCCGTGGACGTAGGCGACTTGCCGAACCACGTTAAAACTTGTGTGTTATTGCTTGTTTGAGTTCCCTGGTGTGCCCCCGATCCTCAACACTCCAAGCCAACCAACTTATAAATTGTGCTTTGGGTGGAGCTTCATTAATCCAAATCATCCTAGGAACAAGTAACCTAGGTCCAGACCTTAATAGAAGCCAATTTCTCACAAATAGCACTGTAAACTCACCAGAGAGAGATGCAGCCCACCTCACCACATCTTGCAGATCCACAGTCAGCCTAGGAACATCCTTTATCAACAATTGCATCTTTTTTACCTTTTCTTCCTCCTAAGCAAATAATGACCTTCTAAATTGAAGCCTCCAATCACCCTCACTGTCCCTCCTCTGCATAAAGGAACTTAACAGTTCATCTTTATCCATGGAGAGCCTAAACAATCTGGGAAACTCTATTTTCAACTGTAAATCCCTAAACCATCTATCATGCCAAAACTGAATCCTACACCCATTCCCAACCACAATCTTGCACTGTGACACAAAGAACTGTAACAGCTCCGGATTAGATCTTTCCACACTCAGAACATTACTCCACAAAATAGATTCCTTACCCACCCCAGCCTTCAGTGGTAACCATCTGCCACCTGCAAACCCATACTTGCTGATAATAACCTTTTTCCATAGTGAATGATCCTCCACCCCACACCTGCACCACCACTTTAATAACATACAAACATTAGTATCCCTTGCCTTCCTAATATCTAACCCTCCTTGGTCCTTGCTCATTGTAACATCCTTCCATTTTACCATATGAATCTTCCTTCTCAACTCTAAACTACCCCATGGGAAAGCTGACTTCAACTTATCAGTTTCCTTAGCAATACCAATGGGTAATTTGAATAAAGAAAGATAATAACCAGGGATACTATCCAGAACTGATTTTACCAAAGTTAGCCTTCCAGCAAATGACAAGAGCTTCCTTTTCAACATAGCTAACCTTGACTTAACCTTATCCACCACAGGTTGCCAAGTCTTCTTCCTTTGCGAATTCGCACCCAATGGTAATCCCAAATACTTTAGAGGTAACTTTTGACATAAACAATGCAGTGTTGAAGCAAAATCATAAACCATATTATCATTAACTCCAACTCCACACACCACACTTTTATGAAAATTTATCTTTAGCCCTAACATTACCTCAAAACATCTAAGAATTCTTTTAACATTTACAATCTCCTCACACTCAGCTTCACAGAACAATATAGTGTCATTGGCAAACTGGAGATGAGACAGTTTCAATTTTGCAGACCCAACAATAGCTCCCTTAAATAAACCCAGACTCTTTGCCCTTTCCAACAATAAATTTAACCCTTCTGTAGCAATGTTAAACAGAAATGGTGACAAAGGGTCACCGTGCCGCAACCCCTTCTGTGGATAGAATTTATCAATTGGAGAGCCATTTACTAAAATAGATACTCTTGCATTGGTAACACAGGTTTTCATCCATCCAATGCATCTCGCTCCAAACCCAAGATTAGCCATCATGGAAAATAGAAACTCCTAAGACTGAATCGTATGCTTTTTCAAAATCCAACTTTAGTATGACCCCCTGTATTTTTTACTTTTTTCACCAATCTACAACCTCATTAGCAATCATTACTCCATCAAAAATATTCTTACCACCCAAGAAAGCCGTCTACACTTCACTAATGACATCTGGCAGCACCTGTTTCAGTCTTTTTGAAAGAACTTTGCTAAGATTTTATACACAACCCCCACTAGACTTATCGGCCTATAATCTGTTAGACCATTCGGACTATCCTTTTTCGGGATAAGAGTGATAAAAGAACTATTTAGCCCTTTAACCAACTTGCTATGCTGATAAAACTCCTGCATAAACTTAAATATATCTGCCTTCATAAATTTTCAACATTTCTGAATACATGCCATATTGAACCCATCCGGACCTGGTGCTTTATTCCCATCACACTCTTTAACAGTCTCCCATACTTCTTCCAATGCGAATTCAGGCTCCAATACTGCCACACCCCTTGCATGACGAATTGCCAAAAAATTTCCAGACAGCTTTGGCCTAGGTGGCCAATCTTCAGCAAAGGCCTTCAAAAAATGCCTCAACACTTCACTCCGTACAAGCTCAGGATCATCAACACTGAGGCTATTAATAACCACTGAGTTTAACAGATTCCTTCTCTGTCTCTTGCTTGCATGATATGAAAGTATTTCGTATTTCTATTACCATTTTGAGCCCAGTTTAGTCTAGACTTTTGGAACCAAATCTAGGCCTTCTTCTTTCTAAGTGTCCATACCAGATGTTTTTCCTCCCTTCTACATGCTACTTCATTGGGTTCCAACACCCTGGATTCGGCTAAGAGCTCCAATGCATGTAAATCCTCCTCAGCCTTTTTTAATTGCTCCTCAACCACTCCAAACACTTCAATATTACATCTTTTCAGCTCCTCCTTCAAACCTCCTAGCTTTCTCTAGACTCTATACCCTGCCCACCCTTGCACCAGACTTTCAAACCAAGCTTTTTGAGCTACTAAAATGAACTCTGGATGTAGTGTCCATGCATTAACGAACCTAAATGGCCTAGGCCCCCAATTCCTCTCATCTTCCATCAACAAGAGAGGGCAATGGTTAGACCCCAACCTTGGCAAACCCCACATCTTGAATCTAAGGCCTTGTTTGGTTTGGTTTTGAGAGAGTAATTTTGGAGAAAATTTTTTAAAATTTTGTTTGGTTTAGTGATTTTGGAAAAAAATTTCCAAAATTACTTACTCTCGCCTACACATCAATCAATCATTTTTTCTCTCTCCTCTCTCCTTCTCAATCACTTTTTCTCTCACACACATCTACTCAACTACAACAAAATATCAAATCATCCCAAACTCCTATATTCCAAAACTATTTCCAAAATATATAACCAAACAAACCAAAAAAATTTCTAAACTCTCTCCCAAATATGTTTTTTGAAAATTTATCTCTCAAAACCAAACCAAACACGCCCTAAACTTCTCCAACTAGACTATATCCAGCAAAAACCAATCAAGCCTACTCCATCTCTCCCCATCCAGTGAATTACACCAAGTAAATCTTCTTTCTAACATTGGTACATCCACCATTTCTAGCTGGTCAATAAGACAATTGAACTCTGCCATACCTCTATCTCTTGTAACACACCCTCTTCTATCCTCAGTGGTTCTAATCTTATTATAATCCCCACCCATACACCAAGGCTTTTGGAAACTTGACCTCATATTAACAATTATTTCCCACAGCTTTGCCCTTTTAAACACATCATTTAGCCCATACACATTAAGAAATACACATTCAAATGACATAAGGGCCTTACCTCAAATGAGCAAAAAATTCCTATTACAGTAACAGTCCAGCAACTGGAACACCTCTGGATTCTATAAGCTCAACAACCTTCCTGCACTACCTTCAGAATCAACAACCATAAACTCCAGCATCTCCCACGGCCAAATGGATTTAGCAAACAACTCATCTATTCTACTTTGTTTTGTTTCTTGTAGAAGCAGCACATCCACTTTCCTTTTCTTAATAATCTGCCTTACTCTACTCCTTTTCTCCAATCTCCCCAACCTTCTAACATTCCACGTCATAATCTTCATTGATCACTAACTTTACCCCATATTAGACCCCTACCCTCTTGGTCAACTAGGCTTGACCCAGTCCACCCCCTTTTCCCTTTTCAAATCTGTATCTTGAAGCTCCAACTGCACAATTGTTTGAACTACTTCTAACTCTTTACCATCGCAGTCCATGCCCAAACTTTTACCGACCTGCAAGGTAGCTCGTGCTTCCTCAAGCATCATCTTCCTCCTCCTACTCAGCTGACTATCCTGTGAAAAAGAGCGAGATAAAGCAGCAGCCACTGCCCTAAATACTGCTCCTCTCTGGAACCCATTGTTTGAGTTTTTCTTTTGCCTCCATGTCCTCCCAGTCTTCTTTGGTTAGAATTTGATCTGACCACCACTTTTTGTCCAGAAACTGCTACCTATACACCCTCATCCCTGGTAACAATTGGTAGCACCCATGTTGGACTCAACATGGGCTAAAGTCCAACACTATTGACTTGATCAAGATCCAAATTCTGTGCTCCCAACCCAGGCCCATTACTAATATTCTGTAAATGGGCCCTTTCTAAAACCACTTGAAGATTAATACTAGGCCCAACCATCTCAGACCCACTACAACTTCTAACAAAACTAGGGGGTCACAATTGCACCTTCAATACCTACTTTTCCACTCTTATTCATTTTCGTTGGAATAATCAAACTCGTGCCCTTGTTTGGTTTCTCAACACTACCCTCGGTACCAACCAATCTGGTTTCTGACACTCTACTATCATTCCAGCCATACTGACATCCTCTCTATGCTGCACATCAACAAATAAAACATCCCTCTACAGCTTGTCAACATTACATTGGGCCACCTCATCTGGACACTTCACTTCGTTATCCCTAACCTTGACCCCTTTGGCCAGCTCTGCATAACCTCTCTGATCACCTTCAATCTGGGAGAAACAATCATGCTTCTCATCACCATTAATCTGCTTCAAGCTATCAACAGATCCACTCTTACTCCAATCTAGTCCTTCCAAAGCCTTAAGACATTCATAAACCCTTACAGGATACAACTCGCCGTTACAGCTCAACCGTATAGTCCTGTTAATAAACTCCATATCCCCTGTGATAATTCTTATTTTGCCACAACAAAAAGAAGCATTCTTTATGGTGTCCTCATGAAGCTGCACCACTTCTCCCCAGACAGCCCCTATTCTCCTGAAAGTATCTACACTCCATAAATTAAAAGGGACCCCATAACAACTAACCCAAGCACATCTCTCCTGATTCATACTGCATCCGTTAGTCTACTCTTCCATTGAACTACACCATGCAAATATCCATTCCTTAAGTTTCGCCTTCTGCCTTTTCATCTCCATAATTGATGTGAAAGATAAAATTGTAATCCTACCTTCACCTGCTCAAATTTGTACCTCCTTCAACCCTCTCTTCTCACATTCCTTCTTAAAATCTGAAAAAGCGAAAAAAAACTATAAAGCTTGACTATCAAGCTTTCATACAGCCACCCATTACCTATTTCACTAACTTGAACCATAATTTCCTCCCTTCCCTGTGCAACTCTTTCCCCAACAACCTCAGCATAAGACTTTATCTTCTGAAGCTCTTGCCTTTTTTGAATACCTCCTCTATGAACAACACTGTTCATGTTCACTTCCTTTTTGTAGATCCTTTGTCTAAAATCCCCTTACTGCTCGACTTTAACTCCCCTGGCAAACTCAGCTCCTTTTATCTTTAATTCTTTGTCATCACACCACAACCCATCATCCCTCTGTACTGCAACGTCTGCTATAACATGGCAGTTATACTTGACAAAACCAAATCGCGACCCACTTATCTTCCTTCTTTTCAGTGGAATAAACACATCCTTAACAACACCAAACTTTGAAAACAACCGAAACAGGTTTTTGGGATCCATGGACAGAGGGATATTATCCACGAAGACTATAAACAATCCATCAACGCCTAAAACTCTTATATTCTTACTCATTCCTCGCCGTTTTACTGTCGGTTGCCACCCTCCACCCTCCATTTTTTTTGTCTAGTCCCACACATAACTCTTTAGCTTGATCAAATCTTCCTTCATAATACGTGAGTTAAATCTGAATCACATAATAATTTTTTTTTAAAAAAAATATTTTGTATGTACACTAATTCTGTACACATATCTTCTTTAGTTAATTTCTCTATATGTTAATTTCTCCATGGAATTGATATCATAGAATATTAATGGACATAATATACTTTGAATATGGGTACATTTAACTACTTTTCCTTTTTATTCCTCATAAATATGAGTTGACAGTACATGGGAATACTTGTAAGCATAAAATATTTAGAGTTTGTCTTTAGAATTTATCAAGAAAAATAATACATGCTCAAGAAAAATGGTAGATATAACAAGTAGAGAGGAAATAAACCAAGGCAAACACACCCTCAAGAGCTCAAACAAGGCTCTAAGATACCTCATCTCAAAGATGAAGAGGTTTGGTTAAGAGTGTATAGGAAAAATTGAAGGATATGTAAGCAAAGCTTAAGAAATTTGTAAGAGAGAGAGAGAGAGAGAATTGTAGAGAGAGAGGAAAAATTTTGCTCTAAAATTTTTCTAACCTTAAAAAAAACATGAATTTCACTCATAAACATCCAACCATACACATGGGAGCAGATGCATGTATCTGTGCAAACAATTGGCACAACTGTCACAAAATATCTGCAAAAGACATTGGTTGTCAGCAGGTCACATCAGTGGTCGGCAACCAAGAGTGATGGCCGGCAGCCTAAAAAAGTGGTCGGCAGGCCACCAAAGGTTGCAAGCTTAAAGATCACTGGGTTTGGTCCAAAGACAAGGCAACAATTGTCTAAGGTTTGAAAGGCTCAAAGCTGTGGCATTCCGCTAAAGACTTCGAGCACTTGACACGCATATAGACTCATCATCGGGTGTGCAAGCGATGACGTCCAAGTCGTAAGGGCCGTCAAAAATGGGGTGTCTACACATACCAAACCAAAGCAATCCCACTAACCAGTACTACACCCAAACCAACACTTAGTCCCACCACTAACTCTACCTTACACTTCCTTTCACCGTGGCCGCCTCTCTTCTACATGCTCATCATTTTGAAAACTCGCACTAAACTCCCATGACTTGATAGTATTTTTTTCGTATGAATCTCTTGTTGAAGTTGAGAAGCCAAAGGTCACCCATTATGGCAAGTGATTTCTTAGATCAACGATTTAAAAACAGTTATCGAAACCAATATTTTCGAAACCAAAGAAGACAACACTAAGGTTTTGGATGCAAGAATTATACGTAATCCGAGCCTCATTTGGTATACCATATGAAATGCCACTCGACCAATATATAGGTTCAATGGAATTCCTAGAGTTGATATAGACACCGACATGATTGATTGGCAAGCCTGCTTCCCAAGGATTATTTCAATAAGTATCAAACTTCACAACGACTAACCAATTTGCATCGGTTGAAGTTGTCATCTGGTTTTCATTTATGCCGCCTAGGCCACCGCCTGCTAAGCCTGGAGGGATATTGGAATCATTTGGGCCAAGAAAGAATGCAAGCCCCTCACTATAGTTATTTCCTCTTATGAAAAATGAGAAATTGGTACTAAAGTCGTTGAGGATCCCTAAGGAATTGTCCCAAAGATGCATCGGTTGGGTACACATGGCACGACCACTGCAACAATGACACGTTGTACACATCAGGGTCTTGGATGACTTGGATGCCCTCTTTGTAGATGTAGGCATCTCCTGTGCAGTTTATGAGGTGATCATTGTGTTCAATAGTTGGGAGGTTGAAGGACAATGGAGTTGCATTTGCATGAGGGAATAATATAAGAAAGAAGAGAAAGGTGGTCATGGAGAGAGAATGACGAAGATTAGATAATTAGGTTTGGTATGAAAGTTTTAGCTAGCAAGCTTGCACTTTGTCATATAAATAAGTAGATAGATGGTTAGAGGAGTCATAATTAGTCGAGTGAGTCTTCACAAACTTTTTAGCCCCAAATGTTTTTTTTTTCTTTTTTTGTTTGGTTGCAAAGTAGCCAAATTTTCATAGAGAAAATAAGTACTAGAGAAAATATTATGTATTGCCGTCACTAACTTTTAGTATCTCCAACATTATTAGTCATTTTAAAGTGTGCTAAAATGTGTATTCTATTATCCACATTTTCTAATAAAAAATGTTATATACTCACATTTTATCTTAAACAAATCAATATGTGGCTCAAATTCATTTTAAATGTAAGTGAGTCAAATAATGTTGTTTTAAAAATTGAAGGGAATTAAAGTGTAGGGTTTAAAGTGAAATTTTGTTAAAAGTACAAAGATGTTAATGACTAAAGTGAAATTTTCATAAAAGTACAATGTTAAGTGTTTTTAATGCAATCACGTAATTGTTCTTTGTTAGTTTTCAAAATGACATTATGCAAATTGACCAAAATGAAAGAATTTTTCCTAAATATGGCTTAATGTGCCTTATGCATGATTATACTAGATTCATCTCATTAAGTAAGATACATGTACATCAATTAGATGGTGACTAATCATTGATGAATGCACCTATATATACATAATGTATAGAAGACTAATGGAGATAATGTCAATGCATTGAATGTAATAGATTCATTATGAATAAATCTTAAAGATACATTATGTATCTATTATGAATATATAAGATACATTAATCTATCTAATGAATTCATTAATATAGAAGATGCATTATGTATCATGAATGTATAAGATACATTAATCTATTTAATGAAATTCATTGAATTTGACTAGCATATCACTTTGAACTTGAAAACATTTTTGTTTGATTGAATTTGAGAGTAATCGAATTTTGAACTTTGAATTGAACATTGATTCTATACTGACCTGAATCAAAGAATGACTTAACGAAAGAAGAACGAAGCAAAAAAAATCCAAACACACTTATATACACGGACTGGTATGAATACACCGACTGGTATAAATATACTGACTGGTATGAAAGGAACACAATTATATACACTGACTGGTATGAATACCCTGATTGGTATGAATACACTAACTGGTATGAATACACACTTATATACACTGACTGGTATGAATACCATGACTGGTATGAATACACACTCACATACACCGAGGAGTTGACTCGAGTGGTGGAGAAGACAAAATCTCTAACTCGACTATGCCCCTAATTCATTACCTTGATTTTTTTTTTTTTTTTTTTGATTTTTCATAAAAATGTTTTGATCAACATGACAGTTAGATTAGCATACTTATTCCATTTTCTGTTTCAAATCATGTAAGCTAAACTGTGAGCACTGAAAATTTTCCATTTTCAAATCCAAAGAATGGTCTAAGTTTTACAAAAATGGAACAATTTTTGAGAAAAATTAGTCAGCTTTATTCAAATTAATCAAAACCTATTTTTACAAATGGCCACTGCTCAACTAACATGGAATCAACCATTGGGGTGCATAGTCCCAAACCAGATAATCAAAGGTGATATCTGAACCAAGCCAACCGAACCAAGCCAATCCGAACCGAATGAAGTCGAGCAAAACTGGACCAGACTGAACCGAACCGCCAAATCGAATCGAACCGAACTGAACCAAGTTAAATCAAACCAATTGATCTGAGCAGAACGAAGATACACCAATCAAACACGAATAGGACAACCAAGTCGACTAAGGACACACCAAGCAAACATGGACGAGATGAATGAGTTGAAAAATTATTGGGGCCGAACTTCAAGATGAAGCTACCTACGTATCCTAAAGATAGGAATCAGGCCATCGTAATTCCGGTTGGGGGTCACTCTGGTATTGACACTCTCCTTTTGTGCTCTAACTTTTGCCAAAGCCGCCCTTTCGGGTTTTCAACCTTGCGAGCTTTTCATTTTTTCATTTTTCTGTTTTTTTTCATTTTGTTCATTTCTTTTTTTTTTGTTTTTCATTATTTTTTGTTTTTTTGATTTTTTTTTCTGCTCTAAATTCTGCTTGGGTCGCCCTTCCAGGTTTTCAACCCAACGAGCCTCTCAAGGATGGTACTTTTATTTTAGCTTGTCCATGTTGATTGGGTGTGAAATCTCTAGGCCAATGACTGCTACACTTGACCAGTAGATATGATGATGTAGGGACTAGGCTAATTGGGTCTGAATTTGCCCCTAGTGTAATGGATAGGGACTCGACTGTCCTTCAATAATAAAATTCATTCTCTCAAATTCTGGGTTTTGCCTTTATGGGTGATCTTCATTGGGAAACGATTCAGTTTTAACTCTTTGATCACATCCAACCTTTTGCCCCTAGTTCAAGGACTGCTTCAAATCTTAAATCACATCCGACCTTCTTGCCCCTGGTTCAAGGGCTGTTTCCAATCTGAATCACAAGCCCTACATAGTTTTGGCTAAGGTTCACTCGGGTATTGACATTCTCATTTTACGCTCTAACTTTTGCCAAAGCCGCCCTTTCGGGTTTTCAACCTTGCGAGCTTTTCATTTTTCTTTTTATTTTTCCTTCTTTTTATTTATTTATTTATTATTATTTTTTTTTTGTGCTCTAACTTTTGCCTAGGTCGCCCTTTCGGGTTTTCGGCCCAGCGAGCCTCTCAAGGGTGGTACCTTATTGCCCCTAGTTCAAGGGCTACCTCCATTTCAGCTATGCAAGCCTCATACTTTTGCCCCTAGTTCAAGGGCTGTTTCAAATCGATATCACATTCTCTACCCTGAGTTCAAGGTCTGTTTCCAATCTGGATCACATCATTGCCCCTAGTTCAAGGGCTATTTCCAATCTAAATCATATTCGACCTTATTGCCCCTAGTTGAAGGGCTGCCCCCATTTGAATCACATCATGGCCCCTAGTTCAAGGGCTATTTCCAATTCGGCTATGCAAGCCTTACACTTTGAATGATCATTGAATACTTCGAATCAAGGTTTGAAAGCTAAGGAGCTAAGGAGGTCGGACCATGAGTCAAGAGGGATCTTATGCTGTATAATCAATTCCAAGCATGTCTTCATAGGACCACACAAAAACAGTTTTTGAAATCTTTTAACAAAGTGACTAATCACCCGTACTCTTACGAAGATAAGGTAGAACCAATTTGGACCAAGCTAGGATCATTCTCAGTACCCACATTAACAAAAATGATTTTATTCATCAAAGGCTTAGCACACCTCTCTTCTTCTCAGTTGATCAAAATTTGCAAATCCCGAGGAAATTCTTCCTCTTTGTTTTCATCAGAGTTTTGGAAAATATTTTGAAAAACTTTGGTCAATGCAATGAATAAAGGCACAGAGAAGTAGGCAGACTCTATGGCATTTTATTTTTTTGTTTTTCTGTTTATTGAAAAGAGACTATGACTCAGCAATGACAACAGACTTTTGACAACATACTCAAAAGAAAATGACAAAGAGAACCTAGACAGAACAGAAATGTCTAGGTTAGCACTGTCGAAATCAACAGACTCTGACTTATTAGGCTGACTCAAGCCTGACTCTAACTCTACAAACTTGGTGGAGTCAAACTTACACTCAATACTCAATTCAGAACTCAGAATAAAACCATTCTCAATTTTGCTAGTCAAAGTGTGGACCAGCCACAACATTCAAAATAAATTGCTAGTCAAAGTGTGGGCCAGCCACAACATTCAAAATAAAGCTCATGCAATCAACAGGTGGTCACTCCCCAATCACAGAGATGCTCGACTTTGTGGGATATCGGCATTTTTTTTTTTAACAAATTTCTTTTTGTTTTTTTTTGATTTTATGTTTTTGTTATTTTTTTTTTTGTTTTTGAAGTAATGGTGCTAAACTGAATAGCCTGAGCCACTCATTCGAATTTGAGAACCCCTGTATAGATCCAATACATTACACATAAAGCAGGAAAGAGAACAAACACCCCTAAAGAGGGTAGGGTTATCATGTCCTAGCTTGGAATGATCTAGGGTTTCACTATTTACACAAGCGGTATCATACATCCTAGAAATGGGAAAGCATCCTGTCCTAATTTGAAAGGTACTATAGCTCACTATATGTACAAGGTTGGCTCTATTTTACGGGTTGAAGCCAAGGTGACGTTACCAAAGAGTCCTTTGGGTCATAACCAATAAAGATCCCAGGAAATCAGAAGAGTCAAATAGCCTCTCTTCGGAGTCTGAGAACCTTAGATAGCAAAGCTAGATAGCAGGGCTACATAACAAAGCTACCCTTTTGACAAATCTCAAAAGGTTACAACACAAGGCCTTTAAAGTATCGTAAAAATAGGTGTAGTGTCACAAAAAGCTTACCTGTGCTCCCACCAGTATCTGGGCAACACAAGGACTTGAAGTGCACCAATGAATGCAATGCAATGAACATATAATTGAAAATAAAGGTCATATCATGGAGTTCGAGTCAAGGTTTCATAAAATCCCCAGCGGAGTCGCCAGAAACTGTAACATGCCCGGGGGGTTACCCGCGCGCGTTAAACAGTTCGGACTCCCGAGATCTCTTCGATCTAGTCTCACGAGTGCAATGTGAAACGTAGACGAGAGTCCAGATTTGAAAACTTTTATTGAAAATCCATTTTATTGCAATTTTTTCAAAAATGGACTGCGTCATCAGATCTTAGAGTCGCCACCTAATATTTTGGGAAATTAGGAAACCCATGACTCGGTACCAAGGCCACTGTTCGTCGTAACCAAGGATGCTTGGCTCGGAACCTTAGGTATGAGAGGGGAAGGTCAATAATGAGCACCCTCGCTCACCCGATCAAAAGATCGGCCTCTACTAAACCATGATATGACTTTTTATTTTCTTTATATATTCATATTCTGATTACTGAATAAATCATAAAATTTACTATGTGAAGCATACAAGTATAGACTAGTTTGCTCAAATTGGAACAATTCAATTTTATGTTTGTTTTTCGAAAAGGGTTTGAATTTGCCACTTGACAAAGTGGGCTTAAAGTTTGTGAATTTGCCAGTACAAAGTGGGCTTAAAACGTACATTTATTGAATTATTCCAATTCAAACAACAAACCTTCATCCACAGGCATTCATACAGTTTATCACTTAAGCAAATAGCCACATGGTAGGATGCTAAACATAATAAGAAAATCACATACAAATGAGATGCTAAAGCATAAAAACTCACAAATCGACCGGCGTCCCTCGAACAACTACAAAATAAAGTTAGTAAAATATGCATGATCTTATATACAGAATCCTAATGCAATTCACTCATGAGATGTACTAAAAATTCGGCTTCTAAAATATGACATGTGAATAATCTCAAAAACATGGGGTAGCGCATAGAATCACAGAAGAATTGATTAAATCCACACATGTAAATGTAGCCGAATCTTAATGCATGAGACATAAATGTAAAGTATGGATATGCATGGCATGTCAGATATATACATATGTACAGTTAGGGAAAACCGTTAAAGAATGGGATAGAAAGAAGCGGGGTGAGGGATTATTACAACACTTTAAATATTACAGATCCAAACAAGAATAGAAGAAAATAATAAAATAAAATAAAACCTCACAAAACACTCAAAATTAAAATAAAAATTTTAAACCCTGAGCCATTCAGCAACTAGCAAATATCCATGTGTCTTCAATCCAATCCAGCCCATGTAAACGCATCTTCAATGTAGACCCACCCTCCTGTCATCTCACCACATTTTCTCTCTCCAACCGTGTGTGTGTCTGGACCGCTGCTGTGTGTGTGTGTTGTGGCTCTCTATCAGTGTTCTCTCACCATGCACCGAGAGAGAGATGAAGTTGGGTGGGTGTCCTAGAGAGAGCTGGATGTCTTCTTTTGAATTTTGAGAGAGAAGAGGGCCCAGCAGAGAGAGTTGCCGAGAGGGAGAGAGCTGCCATGCATATGTGTGTGTATGCCGAGAGGGAGAGGTGATGGGTGTGTGTGTGTGAGCTGCTGGGTGTATGGCAGTGATGGGTGTGTGTGTGCCGTGAGTGTGTATCAGTGTGTAGCAGTGAAGCTCAGTGTGTGTGTGGTGAAGCATGGATACATATGTGTGTGTGCTGTGTGTGTGTGTGCTGTGTGTCTGCTGTGAGTGCCGTGTGTGAGAAGTGTATGGTGACTGGGTGTGTGCATGGGTGAGTGGCGTGTGTGAAAGCCGTGGGTGAGAGAGTGGTTCGTGTTAGCTGGGTGTCATGTGCATGGGTGGGAAGATCTTGGGTGTGTATGGAGTGGGTGTATGGTGCTGGGTGTGCCGTGTGCGTCTGAGTCTCTAGAGAGAGAGTGCCGTGGGTGTGTGGGTGTGTGTTTCCTGCATGTGTGTGCTTGTGTATGCATGTGTTGTGTGTGATCGGGGAGAGAGAGAGAGGTGCCGAGATGGTGTGGTGTGCCTATGTTGTTTAGAGAGAGAGAGGAGCCTAGGAATGTCTAGAGAGTGAAGAGAGCTGGGTTTGGTGTGTGTGTCTGGTCTGTATCAGTGTTGAAGCTCCATCCGTCTATGGGTTGTGTGTGGGTGTCTATGTCTCTCTCTCTAAACCGTGTGTGTGTGTATCGTGTAGCCTCATGTCTTTTGTCATGCATGTGCTCAGTCTATCCGTGTTGAGTGGGTTGGGTCTGTGTAGTGTGTGGGTGATGAGTGGTGTGTTGAGTATGAATGTTAGTCGTGTGTGGTGTGTTTCAGTGAGGTGCCGTGTGTGAATGGTGTGAAGAATTGGTGCGAGAATGGAAGAGAGAGAAAGAGAGTTGGATAGAGTGATTTCAGTCCACACCCAGTTTTACTTTCACCATTTTCTTATATCAAGAAGCTGCAGCTTAGTCAGAAAATATTTTTGAGAGAGAGAGAGGGAGGTAGTGCCTGGGAGAAAGCTCAGAGAGACCTAGAGAGAGAGCCTTTTGCATGTGTTATCCTCCCCTCCCCCCGTGTTTTTGCTTCAAACAAGTTGAAAAATATAAAGAGAGAGATTTTTTTAATTGTTTATTATCCACCATGCCAACAATCATAAAAAATCCACACCCCTGGTGCCCACAGACCTCAATTATTCTGATGTTAGGTGTCTCCTCTCCACCCACTCTCACCTGCCCTCCTCTTTTTTCAATCTCCTCCACCACTTTTCAAACCCACTTCACCGAATTATTTTCCATCCAAAACTTATCAAAACAATGTCCACTCTGTTCCCCTTTGAATCCAGCAAAAACAAAATCCTTTTCCATCCCAAACCCATTATCCTCATCTGACCCTCTCTTTTTCTTTTCTTTATTTTCTTTTTCATTTTTTATTTTTTTGTTTGTTGTTTTTTTATTATTTTATATAAAAAAAACACCTAAAAATGTGTACACACACATAAAATTAGATAAAAATTATAAAATATTACAAATTGATAAAATATTAGTGATATAAAATAATTTGACCAAAATAGGTGAGGTTTGGGATTAAAGCTTCAATTTGATTTTTCGGCTGAGCGGGTGGTTAAAAGAAAGTGCCTAAGTCTTACGGCCGGTCAAAATGGGGTGTCTACACCTGGGAAAAACAAAGTATACTAAATATAATAGAAGGTTGGGATTAAACCAAGTTATAGAGGGATACACATTCAAAACAGTGATCATTATATTTTTGTGACACATTCTATATTTTAATTCGATAATTGAATAAGTGAAGAAACAATAGACACAGCCACAGGTTGGGCTACCCACCATCTCAATATAATCATTGACCCAACTATGGATCAAAAGATAAAAAATTACTTTCTGTTATTTCAATGTTTCCCTCTTCCATTAGGTGTTTCTCAATCCATTGATATATATCCCTCCTATGGTTTTGGCAACCTGTTGGGCTATAAAATAGCAGAAGTCACACATTGTATTACACTGTTTAGTAGGTAATTATCCAGAATCAGATAAAAGATATAATCTAACTACACTCACTCAAAAAAAAGTGTTCTTATCCCAACAGGTTAATTTTGTTTGGTTTGTTTTTCTTGTTTTCAGAATAAAATAATAATAAAAAGTTTGAAAACATCCATCGTTTCCTTCATTTGTGCAAAAACAGCTTTCGAAAATTTTAAAACTATTTTTTAGTGTTTCTTTAATAAAAAAAAGTTGTCCATATTTTTCGAAATATGAAAACAGAAAAATGAAAATGATACCAAACAGATTTAAAGTTTATTCCATAGAAAATGTACTAGTTGAATTGCAATATTTTCTCTCATGTATACAACAAATTTCCAAAGTACCACCAAGAATACATAAACTGGTACATCCCACTGATATTGCAAATGCACGAGTGTCTCTACTTGCAAAAAATAAATGAAAGGCAGCATGGAAAAATACCCAATGACGAACTTTATAATGAAGATGCTGAGAATACTAGTCAGGGTGCTAACCGATCAATTTTCCATACTCTTTTTCCGTCAATCATTTCAGGGGAATATCATATCCTGTCAAAGGAATGAAATTCTATATTACCAGTGGTATTCACCATCATGTACAGAAACAATAGTTACTTGAATCAAATAAAAAACTTACAAAGAAATGGTTGATTATGCAACATGTGCTTATATATTTTGTTTCTAACATCTTTCCAACACCAAACATCATTTGCAATTAACACGCATTAAAATATGATCTGAAAATGAATGGAAAGATAAACTTAAATAATGGGGCAGAATAAGGAACTTTTCAAGCTAGATTCCAAAATGCTAAAATTCATCAAAAAGTGTGTGAAAATCAAATATGAAAAATGTAGATAGATCAGTCACAACTTAACAAAATGTAAGAAAATCTTGCTTACACAAAATTCAGATTTATATAACATCGAAACAATAAGATCTACCACACAATACAATTTTCTTCGCTTTTTCCTTAAAGGTCATAGAATCCTCCAAATGTCCCATTTTATTTTTCTAATAATAATGATAAAGTGTCCCATATTGCTCTCCCTTTTGTCGCCCACACAAACTTCTAAAACTACTCATGAAACTATGGGAGAGAGTAGTTGAACAGAGATTAAAATATGCAGCAATAGTTTTAAATGAGTAATATGGCTTGATGCCGCAAAGATCCACTATGGAAGCTATTTTTCTACTTAATCGACTAATGAAAAAATATAGGGAAAAGAACAAATATTTCCATATAGTGTTTATTCACTTACGAAAAGCATATAGGGTTATTATGACGAAATCTGTTTTGAGTCTTTGAGATGGTATGGAAATGTGAAACATAAATAGTTAATGCATCTATAAGAAGGAGTGATTTAATCCACATTGATGTTGCTAAAAAAAATATATAGGTAGTGAGGTTATGAGATGAAAACATGATTAATCTAAACTTAACTGAGATGACTGACTTCAAACAGATGCAAGTTAATTAATTATATGTACCGTATCAAGCCATTTTTTAAACCATTCTATAGCTGAATTCTGAAGACGTTAGATGTTCAAATCCTGATCTTTAATTAATTTTTTTGCCCTTGTGTGGAACAAGAAAACTTCCCAAGCAAAACCATTTGAAGTTTAGAGTTGTCTTTTGTGTTAGGCAAGATTGATGTTAGTTTCTCTAGTTTTTTTTTTGAACCTCATTGGCATGGGCCATCATAACGACAGCAAATTCAGTGATCAAATCAGAGGCCCACACTAGGCTTAAGGTCAGTCCTAATTGAGAGCCATTGATTGGTAGATTACATGCTCATGCAGATAAACAGGGTAACATGCATTAAAATCATGTACTTACTAATACCCCGAGGAGCAAATATTTTAAATGACGCCTCAACCGCTTCTTTGCCATTGATTGGCAGATTACATGCTCACGCAGATTTTTAATGGGTTTTTTTTAATCAAAACTCCAAAGAAATAACTTACTTGGCAATATTTATGTGATCCATCTCTGTCAGCATAAAGATTTCCAGGATTGTTGCATATGGGACACCATTTTTGCAGTCAAAAAAAAGTATGCAGTCTCTTTATTGCTACAATTTGATTAGTCTCAAGATTAAGACCTTTTTGAACAATACCGTAGGCGCTGAGTCCAATAACCTTACCCAGCTTATACTGCCAATTCAGCAGCTTTAGTTTATTGACAACACACAACATATATAAATTGATTAATGATGATAATGATATTGAACTACACAAGCACAACACATATCCTTAATAAATTCAATTATGCCAACCGGTAGAGATATGTGATGTCGTACAAGTATAGCTAGAGAAAGAAGCAGCAGAGAAAAGGAAGACAATTTTAGATATGAATGTTCACAATATATTGGTTCACAATATATTGGTTTCACAATATTATAATATTATCATTTCAAAATTATAAAATTGTATCACATCATCTATTTGTATACTAATTAATTTTCCAAGTCTGTTTAAAGTGATGGTTATGTTTGATTGGTAAAAATAACATATGAGACTAAGAGTTATAAATCTCTCCCATGGTGCAATTAGCATTTCTGTAGGGTAGGATCGCTAACTCGAGTTCAACTTACATTAAATCGTTAAAAATTCGTTTAAGCTTATCATATAATTAAGTCAAATTTGAACATATTTTAAAACTCATGAATTTTTTAAGCTTAACTTTCACCATAAAACTGTATATATATTTAAAAAAATAAAAAATGAAAACCTATATATATTTTAAAAAATATAAATAAAAAACCCAAATAACTCAAACTCAACTTCATTTAAACAACTCAAAACTCAACTCATTTACAACTGAGCCACATTAGACAAAACTTTTCGTGAAAACATGGCTTTACTCAATCCTAGGTGTAGATCCCCATATCCTTCTGTACCAAGTAAATGGCTTCCACACTAGTCCAATTTTCTCTTTCTAGCACCTGGGACATTGCATAAACTAATGGCTAAAGCAACCTCTCTCTAATTTGTAAAACAAATTTAAAGCACTAATCAACAATGTCAAAAGGGAATGCTCACTGTGCACCGTCCTAAAAGCATATCTCTGCCAATATTTAGTGTTAATCTTATCCATTAACACTAACCCAAATAGTCAGTTACCAACAAATCACGTGTATCATTAAGTTCAAGCACAATACCAAGAGAGTCTAATCCAGGACATCCAAATTAATAGTCCGTCCAAAATTCCAGGCAGTTTAATTAATAATTATTGCCAATGACTCCATACAATAGAAACCAGCAAGCCCACCTAGATTTCAATTACATAATCATACATTTTATGTCAAAAAACCAAAATCAATGTATCCCAAACAAATATTCTTTCCAAAGGTTAGTTGAGGATATTTGGAACCCTAATGTCATTTTGCTTTGTAGATAGATTGCAAGTCACAGATTCCTCACATCTTTCACCACCTACTGATGTGATACCAAAATCGATCATGAATTTCCTTCACAAGTATGTTCAAATTTGAGTTTTAACAAACGAGTTACCTTAATGAATCATTCATAAAGTGCATCAATATGAATTTCCTTAACGAGTTACCTTAATGAGTTACCTTAATGAGTTACCTTAACAAACAAATTTCCTTCACAAGTATTTTTCCCATCGACATCCCCATGGTGGAGTCTTCTCGTCAAAGCTCGTGATGTCATGAGTTAAGATTGTTATATAAGCCTGTTTAATTAATGAATCATCCATAAAGTGCATCAATATGAGGAGCCAACAACACTGTTAACTACACTAAAGAACAAGGTAAAAAAATTCATCTCTATGCACCTACACAACATATAAAAAGAAATCGCAGTTAGCTAATGACCGAATTGTGAGCACTAAGCACCTTCCCACTAATTCTACTTTCTAGATGTATAATCTGCCAAGGCTAGGCTCTATCATGAATTTGTCCATTAAATACAAAAACAACACTCTACCTGCTGTTTCTAAACAATTTACCAAGTGAAAGAAGTTGTTCACTAGCAACAATAATAAAATAAAACAACATAAACAATTGATAAATCAAAAATTTCCCAAGAACCTTAAGACAATATAACCCTATGTTTGATTGCTGAGGAAAAACAAAAAAACAAAATGAAAATTTGAGGAAAAACAAAACAAAATGAAAATAAGTCATGTCTAACCTTAGCCTCGTACAACAGCAATTAGGCGGTGGTCAGCCTCCCGGAACAGTCGCCGCCGCCGCTGATGAGGTTTTGGGTGTTTTGAAGAACAATAACCCCAACAAGAGGGAGGAGATTGAGAAATTGTTGAACCCTATGTCGAATCATGATTTCGATCAGATGGTTTCCTTTGGGAACCTAATCACTGATTTCTAAGAAGAAGAAGACAATGTTATGATTGATGATAATGTAGGTTTTACTATTGTGTTTGACGAGGAAGAAGAACAGGAGGAAGAGAATGGGTTTTACTATTGTGTTTGACGAGGAAAAAGAACATAATGGTTTTGATGATGATGATCTTAAAGTTGAGACCAAGCTTTTGGGTCATCTCCAATTCGATAATTTCAGCCTTGTTAAGTGTTTGTTGCAGAACCGATTGAAGATTGTGTGGTGTACTCGTCTAGCCAGGGCCGAGGATCAGGAGACGAGAGAGAAGATTGAGGAAGAAATGTTGGAATCTGGACTGGAATTGGCTGCAATTCTTGAGCAGTTGCAAGCCAATTGAGAGAGAGAACACAGAGAGAGGGAGAGTAGGAGACAGAGGAGATCAGGGCCTTCTTTTAATTTTTTTTCCAAGTACAAAACGACGTCGTTTTTACTTTGGCGACCAAATTTTTTTTGTCGCCAAAAAATTTCATTTCCCCCCTCCCTGTTTGAAATTTCCCTCCCAAACACTTTTGGCGACCAAAACACCATATTAGTCGCAAAAAAGCTACCTTCGGCAACAAATTTTTTTAGTCGCTAAATCTCAATCAATTGCGACTAAAATATTAGTCGCTAAAAGTACAAATTTGGCGACTAAATTTTTTTGGTCGCCAAAATGTAACCTTCCGCGACCAAATTTGAAGTTGGTCGCCAAAAGCATACCAATTTCTGCGACTAACTCATTTTTGGTCGCCAAAATGTGACCTTCTGCGACTAACTCATTTTGGTCGCGAAAAATATTGATCATTCACGACTAATTAATATTTTGGTCGGCAAATGTCATTTTTTTGCGACCAAAAATTTTTTGGTTGGCAAAAGTGGTCGCCAAATGTGTAAATTCTTGTAGTGAGTAAAGGTTGACTCTACTCGATTTGTTTATAGCCCTACCTATTTCTGTTAAGTAAAGCAGACAATATATATATATATATATATTTTAATCATTAAACTTAATGTAAGTATATATAAAATGTTTAAAATAATTTTTTTTTGTTAAGTTTAATAATTAGAATATAATTTTTTTTCCCCTTCTATTTTTAATTCAATAAGATTTCACAAAAGAATCCAAAAACATCCCTTATCTAAAGCAATGTAAGTAGTATAAATTGTTTGGTGTCGCAGCAATTGCAGTTGTACATTAAGCACATCAACATCCCCATACCCATCCAGAATCTAATGAAAGATAATACAGAATCATATTATAAAATCCATCCAAAACATAATATTTCAAATAGAATGTATATCCATCCAAGGGATAACTATTATTCCAATTATTTACTGGTAGCTAATAAATATCTTGTTCCAATCAAAGTCCAATATTATCTATGCCCTTGGAACAGTAAACTCAAATTTAAAATTTGAATTAAATTGCCATAATTTAACTATTTTATCAAAAGTACCACCTGTCAAAGCCGAGAAGGCAAACTCAACCGATTCTAGTAAGTAAACCCTCAGATCAATGAAGAAACAAAGGTTGCGTTCGATTCTAATATGATTCACAGGATCCGTGAAAGAAACACTCAATACTTTCAACCTAGATTGTTATGTTGACATTGAGATTTTTGGGACTATTGATCTAATTATAAAGCAAGAATATAATAACTAAAACCATAAGGTCAAGATTATAAAGCAAAAAGAACCAAAGTGGAACGAGATAGAAAATATAAGGACTAAGGCCAAGTTTGGGAAGATCCAAAAAAGTCAAAAAGTCAAAAAGTTACTCAAAAAGTTAAAAAGTTAACACTATTCATCAAAAGTCAACAATTACGGCTGCACAACTCCCAATTCAAATTTTTCCCTACAAATCAATTTTTACAATTTTTTATTACACATTTTTTAATAAAAAGTCAAAAAGTTAATCCAAACATCCATATTTTCAACCCCAATTTTTTAGTCCAAAAAAGACAAAAAGTGCACTTTTTTAGTCTTCCCAAATTTGGCCTAAATTGACTAAATTCAAAATACAAAGCCCAAACCGAAATTTAAGGAGAAACTAGAAAGACTATTGATCTAATTAACCATAAATTATTAGTCAGATTAGCAGCAGACCTTACCTTACTTGGGTTATAGTCGGGGTAATTTGTTTATTTTTCATTTAATTGGTGAATTTTTTTGGTTGCCACCGCTACTTGCGTTTTTAATTTCACCACCTTCTCTCTCTCTCCATTCCTCCTCTAACCCTCCAACCCGAACTACTGAAGTGAAAGCCCCACACTTGCTATTTTGGCTATTGTTTTACTTCCTAATAAATAAAAAAATAAAGTAAACTACTAATTGGCCTTAATAGTTAAATTTAATTCTCATAAAATCTATTGAAAATAAGTCTTAATAAAATCGTTAGCTCTTTTTTTTTTTTTTTTTGTGACGATTGGTTGTATATGTTGCTAAAATTTTATAATTAGTGACTTTTTTGTGACAATTTTTTTAAACTGTCGCTAAAACTTATGATTAGTAACATTTTTTGTAACAAATTTTAAACTATCGCTGAAAATTAATAATTAGTAATTTTTTTAATAGTATTTGATGAAAAATATCATTAATTATTACAAGACCTATTAAATAATAAATTTACTTATTAAGATGTACACGTAAGTCTCTCATTAAAATGTTCCCCCCATTATTAAGATGTATACGTAAGTCACCCATTAAAATGTCTTCCCCCCCAACACACACTATCTAAGGCGGCTTTGGTCGAATATAATATTAACATTAAATGCAATCACGACTATGAGATATTTGAAGATTTTGTTAATGTACATTTTTAAATCCATGTTAAGAGATTTAAAAAAAATTATATATAACGTTTGGTAAAGTTTTCTAAATATGATTTGAGAATCAGAGTTATATTTTGAGTTTGTGAGTTTTAGAATTATGATTTGAGTGTGAAATTTTGTTTGGTAAATGAGTTTTGAAAAGAGTTTCGAATTGAGTAGGAAATTTTTGATGTGACATATGATATTTGATACAAAAACTTACAACTCATAAACAAACACATAACTCAAAATTTTATTCAAAAGTCATAAAAAAATTTAAGAAATTCCGATTTTTTTTATTTAAAATATAAAAAATAACAGGTGCCAATTATATATATATAAATAAAAAATAAAAAAATTACACTGTTCTGGTCAACCGACCGAATATCTCGGATGACGATCGGCCGGACGTCCGGGGGACGACCGGTTAGCCCAAATTTTTTCACCTTGGAAAGAGTTTTCAGAAGTAAATGTGAAATTAATTTTTAAAAACTGTAACCAAACACCAAGTATAAATCAAGAGGTAGAATTACATTTCCAAAACTCTTCCAAACAGAACCATATATTTTACATAAAATATGTGTAATAAAAAATATATAATATTTTCAAATTTCTTACCTATATGTTTAAATAGGCTCTCATCTAACTCCACTAAAAACTTACATAATAAAAAAAGTAGTGACTTACTAATGAAAAGAGCATTACATATAGCACATGATAGAAACGGAAAGCATGCATATGCCATGAAGGAACATTATTGAGTATCACGTGATTATATATTTTTTTATCAATCATTATTCATTATGTTATTTTATATTTTTCAATCATTCAATACAAATAGTTAAGACTTCACTTCTTCCCTAATTATATTACCATAGAGTATCACGTGACCGTATCGAATAATCATCTGGCCAAGAAATAGGGGATGGAAGATTTTGCTATGATATTGTTTGCATTTATACTTAATATGGTTTATATAATAAAGTTTTTTAATTTTTTAAATTAAAAAAAAAAACGTAGGCGCAGTAATTGAACCTCCAAGCATATGTTTCAAGCATACTTTTCTCAATTTCAAAGTTAACCGTTGGCACGGTTCGAATTATATATTACGAAACCTGGAGATTATATTATATACCTTGTGGTATGATGCATACAATGTTCCTTCGTAATGGTACATACGGTTGCAGCTTCTTATATAACTCGCTCAGATTATTATCATTATTGTCATTATCTTTTAGGATAAATTATATTTTGCACTCTTATAGTGACACCGAATCTTATTACACATATAGTATCAGTATTTATAATTAATTTATATACCAATTAATACATATAGTATTATTTATAATTATCAGTGGGAGTTGTTCTCATGTTGGCTTAAAAGTCAAAAATTGAATGGCTATTGTGGAAGGGTGATTTTCAATAAATTTTTGTGTTACATTAAGTGAGATTCCAATTCTAATATATTCTCCACAATAATTCTCGCATCATCATTTAACCTAAGGCATCACCTTATCATGCATAAATTTGATTCAATTAATTCATGTGATTTGTCTTTGTACTCCTTATACTCTTTTTTTGCATCAATAAATTATTTTTATTTTTGCAATAATAATAATAATAATAATAATAATAATACATACATACATACATACATACATACATACATACATACATACATGCATTCTTTGAATTATTTAGCCAAGTTTATGTTGTACATTATTTTACCCATTTGTGTTTAGACAACGTTTGTGGATAAACTCCGGTGATTTCAAATCTTCCTTTTTAAATCAATCTTTTTTGTTAATAATCTTAAATTAAATTCCTATATTTCTCTTCACTTCCCGTACAAATTTATTCAACATGTACATATTCACAATATCAATAATCAAGTATCCTATGTAAAATCCATCCACAAAATATTATTCCAAATAAAAATGCATACTCATCCAGTGGATTACAACTATTAATCCAAATACAAATATAACACAAATATCATAATCAAAGTCCAACAATACCCCTACAACCTCAAACCTATAAAATTTTTCATCTTTTTTTATTTATTAGCAAAGTTAAAATTTCATTAAAAACATGAAATTAAAGGTATAGGAAATGAAATGCACTGAGAGAGATTTGGAAAGCGCAATCTACCCTATGATTGCTGCTCACATCTACAGAACTAACCCCTCGGGCCTCAAGAATTTTTTTAATTATAAGAAAATAAAACAGAAAAAACAACACATAAAAAAAAATTAAAATCGAAAAAAAGAAAACGGGTGAGAAAACTGGAGATAAAAGCCTATTGAAGGGTAACATGACACACATCACACAGAGAGAACGGCTAGCCGACCCGCCATGGCCATTGGCAGCAGCTGGCCAGCAGTGAGCCTAGGTGGGAGAGTGAAGGTTTGGGACTAGAGATTTACTGTTATGATATATGGTTTGTATAATTCCCGTAAAATTTCCGTTCTTCCCATCAAAATTTACAAACTTGATTTAAATTTTCATTCCTTACCAACATTTTTTTCAAAAAATACACCAATTGAAATCGAGAAACCAAATGTAACTCATTATATTAGTTTTTAAAATGACATTATGCAAATAGTCCAAATTGCTATTTCACTCAAAGTTTTGAGGTTGATTAAAATAATTAAAAGATCAAAAAACAAAATGAGATAAATATAAACTGCAAAAGTGCAAAATGTAATTTAGGTTTTGATTTATGACTTGTTGACGTGTGCTTCTTGTCTTGGATGGCATCTTGAAGCCAAAAATTCTCCCACCACCATGTTGTTTGTCATTTCGCCTATGTTTTTGTCAATTCCTTTGACTTTAAAATAGAAATTGAGTATAGAAGCTTTTAGTAAGTGTTTCTTTTGGGGAAAAAAAAACAAAAAAGTATAGAAGCTTCGATGAGTGTTTCTTTAGGTAATTGCTGATGATATAAAATATTGGAATGACATTATTGAGGCTGTAAGATTGCGTAGATTATAATTTATTTTTTTTTTAATAAAAAATTTGGTGGATTATTTTATAACCTTATATCTATTACATTTATACACAACACAATCGAACATCCACAATCTAATAAAATATTACAGAATCATATTATAAGATGCATCCATAACATATTATTCCAAATAGAAATGTATATATCCATCCAAGGAATAATAACAATTATTCCAATTATTCAATGATAGCTGGTAAATACCTTATTCAAGGCCAAGATTATCTTATGCCTTTAGAGCTGTAACATTTACTTTGTTTTTCTCAAATTTAAAAACCTGAATTAAATTTCCACGACGTAACAATATTTTTTTCAATATACGCACCAGTTCCAGCCGAGAAGCCGATTGTAACCCATTCTGACAAGTAATCCTTTAGATCAACCCTGAAAGAAAGGTCTTGTTTGACTATGGCATTATTGATAGTGCTAGTGACAACAACACTCAATTTTTTCGACTTAGAGCGATAACTAATCACAGCTTGATTTTCTATCCCATGAGCTATGTCATTGTACCATACTTTAGTCACATTAGACTGAATAGAGTTGATATTGATTCCAAGATGAGTAACAGGAGTGATGCTTTGTGGATCCCAAGAATTCTGAAAGGTGTCAAACTCCACAGCAACAAATGGGCTAGTGGCTTCCAATGTCGACGGATCAATTGGAAGCCCAATGGCACCGCCTGTAGTGGTGTCTGCGGTGCTGCTGGAATCGGAAGGTTCAAGGAAGAATGCAAGCCCATCTCCGAAAGTTGAACTTCCATCCGAATCAATCACGAAGGAGAAATAGGTGGTGAAGTCGTTCAACTTGCCAGAATAACTGTCATAGAGGTGAAGCGGTTTGACGTAGGTAGCTTTGCCGGCTTTGTAATTTAAGTTGGTATCGTACTTGTCTGCCGCGAGGTGGACGCCATTGGAGGAGATGTAAGCGTCTCCATTGGTGGTTATGTCGACGTTGAGATTTTTGGGTCCGATTTTGGCCATATTGAAGTTTAGTGCAGTTGCGCAAGGAGTTGCGAGAAGAATGTAAAATGTGATAATTGGGAGACAAGAAAGTAGTATGTGTGATTGGAAAGCCATTGTTGTGATGGGAAAAATTTGTAGGATTGGAAGTTTGTAGATGAGGAAAAGTGTATTCAATTTGGGGTATAAATAGGTACATTATTGTTTGAAAAATTGTGATTTGGTCAAAGTGGGTGCTCCCTGTTTTTGAAAGAGGAAGCCGGTGTGATCATCTAATAATCCAGCACGCATGTCCTATCAACCCCTTGTTTGGTCATACAGGTGTTTGGATAAATTACTCTCTGTACATCTTTCTCAATTTACATATCTAAAAATATAATAAATATTTAATCCATGTTTGGTTTGTATTTGTAAAATAATTTTGAGAAGTAATTTTTTGAAAAAGTTTACAAAATTTGTTTGGTTGTATATTTTGAGATAGTTTTAGGCCACGTTTTGGCGGATTATATTGGATGAAATTGTTAAAAAGATGGTTAATGTGTGAATTATTAGTGAGGGGATTAAG
Organism: Camellia sinensis; assembly: GCF_055761805.1. Lineage (NCBI taxonomy): Eukaryota > Viridiplantae > Streptophyta > Magnoliopsida > Ericales > Theaceae > Camellia > Camellia sinensis. The sequence continues at coordinate 45,830,939 of NC_138962.1, read as the reverse complement.
TAAAAATATGTTTATTTTGATGATAATATATAGGAGAGATGGTTAGTAATAAAATTGTTAAATTTTTTTTTATATAAAATAAATAAAAAAAATTATTTCTATATTAAAAAATTAAAACAAATATTAAAACAAACAAGTGCACTTGATAAAAAAAATAAAATTAAAAAAATAATTTTTATATAAAATAGACTCAATGCGCTCACTATTTTCTTAATCCCACCAAAAACTCAATCAAGCTAATCTCCCTACTAAGGAAAATTACTAAACCCCTCGGACTATCAATCCTCCTTGCCAAATCATCACCAAACATGTTTTGAGTGGGACCCACAGTCATGGCAATCCAATCACCCCTCCCACGTTGGTAAACAAATATGACCTTAGAGTTTTGAGTTTGGAATAATTTAATTTTTTTTTAATTTTTTTTTTATAATTGAATAGATGAGTGTGAAAGAAAAAAGTGATTGATTGATGTGTACGATGTGGGAGATAGAGAGGGAGGAAGAGAAAAAATGATTGATTGATGGGTAAAGAAAAGTGATTTTGATTTTTTTTTATTTTTCAAAATTGTTTAAACAAATAAATTATTGAGATTTTTTTCTCTAAAATTGTATCTCTAGATTCAAACAAAACATGGCCTTAATTTTTTCTCAATCCACACACTTTTTGTTCCAAATACGCCCTAATTGTAAAATTATAAACACATCTTATACACACCAAAACATAGTGCACACACTCAAATCCTAAACAATGTACACACTCAAACATGGTGCCGTAACTAAAAAAAAAAAAAAAAAAAAAAAAAAAAAAAAAAAAAAAAAAAAAAAAAACTTGGTGCCGTTTGTACATTGTTGAAGGTTGAAAAAGTGCAGCTTGCTTTTAATTCAATCTTCCCTATTGTAGCACTCCATTCAATATCATTCTAGGTTTGTTTTTAATTTAATAAATATGTTAATTTCCTAAAATTATTTTACTCATTTTGGTAGCTTTTCATAAGTGTGTGTAAAGTTTTACAATTTTTTTACAAATTTCAATCGTTTTTTCGAATTAGGTTGACAATGTCCAAAAAAATAACAATAGGTCGGCCCGGAAATATAGTGTCTAACGAATGTGTTTTATTCGGAAATTGATAATTGAAAATTTTAATTTGGTTTCGAAGTTGATTGTCAAAAAATCTATTTTGATTTGGAAGTTGAAGTCCGAAACATTTTGTATTTTTTAGTTGTAGATTGTCGAATGTGTTTTGATATTATTTATCAAAATGTGCAGAAGGAAAAAAAGCAGACAACAATTTTAAGCACTAAAACTTACGTTTTCAATTCTAGCTTTGTTATAAATGGTGCTATCATTAACCAAATCTAAATTTTTATCATACAAATTTTTCATAACACTAAAAAACATGAGGATAGAATTTGATTGAGGAATAAAGACTCAATGGACTGTGAGGGTTTTGAGAATTGGAGTAAGCTAATAAGTGTTCACGATTTTAGAAGCAATTATTGCATATCCGAAAAGATATTTTTAGGTAGGTTGATTTTTTTTCAAGTTTAAAATTAAATTTGAGAAAATTTAAGAGGTACGCGAGATTTACCACATATCATATTTTAATAATCTGAATTATTTATTTTGTAAAATCCTTTGTGTATATTATTTATGAAAAAAATAAGTTAATCCAATAATCATGTAACCTTTTTATTTTATGACGTTTGTCTAAAAAAATGAACGATTAATATTATTTTTTTAAAATAAATCATTCATTTATTGAAAATAAACATAATAAAATAAAAAATTATAATTATCAAGTTAATTTCATTTTTTTATGAATAATGTACACAAAGAAAGGACATTAAGATTTTCAAATACAATGTATTTTTTTTTTAACAGAAATACAATTTGGATGAGGCTTCGGTTTCACATACTTCTCAAGCCAAAGACTTTTTTTTTTTATTAGAAAGTTATCGATTTTTCTGAGACAATAAACACTCGGAAAAAGATTCTGTGTGATTGTCACTAACTCTTTGAATAATCATTGGTCAACAAAAGGCCGTCTCTCCCCCACTAACAAAAGGGGAAAGTATCTTTAAAAAAAAAAATAAAAAAATTTAGTCAAATCCCTATTAATGATAATCACAAAAAAAATATCCAACACAAAAAAATGATAAATATAGAAAACATTTATTAAAAAATTCAACACATACTTCTATTACTAAAATATTAAATTTTAAAATAAAAAACTTTTGATCTATATGTTGATTTTTAATAAAATTAGTATTTTTAGAATTATCTCATTAAGATCTATTAAATAAAATTCATATTGGTTATGAAATTCTTTTAAAAAAAATTAATATCGCCAAAATTGATATAAATAATAACACGTTACTCTATTTGACAGTAATATGTCACTCTGTCTTACAATAATATGTTACTTTAGTAACATATTACTCTGACAATATTGTCTAAGACAAAAAAAGATATTTTATTTTGTCCTTACGCAATTATACTTCTTCCTTGGGGGGATTTATGAAGCAAAATAAATTCGACTGTCTTTAATCAAACAAGGGTCCAATTGAAGGATTTAGACTAAATTTAATTGAAAGGGAAAGTCTACTAACTCAGACTTACCTATCCAAAATTTTTTGGGTGAATGATTATGTGGTGAAGATTAATTTGTGTAGTGTGGGGTTCATGTGGGGTCCATCTGAGGCATGGTGGAGATTAATTTTTGAATAATTTCTAAATTTATAAAGCTAGATTTGTAGTATTACTCCTAACAACTGTTACTTTGGTTGAAAAATCAAGAAGTCTCAGAATATATTCATCCACTCAAGCTTATCTACACTTACCCTCTAAATAAATTTATGACTGGTTCTGCTCATTAATTGATTTGAACGGATTATTTCTAATTGAACCATATGAAATAAAATAAAATAAAAAAATTAAGGAGAAAATAGATGAAATTAATAATCCAAAAGACAAATGAAAAAAAAAAAACCAATAATTTAAAAAAGAAAAATGTAGCCAAAATTCCTCCGTTGGATCCTTATTTGGTGAAAAAGACAACTCAATTTAATTTTCTCCATAAACCTCATGAGGAGAAAACACATAATTGAGAAAGGATAAAGTAAAATATCTTATTTATATATTTATTTATTTGGATAATATTGTTAGAGTAATATATTACTGTCAAATAAAGGTAACATGTTGAACTAGAGCAACATCTTACTGTCAAATAGAGTAACTATCAAACAGAGTAATATGCTATTGTTACTATTTACATTAATTTTGACGGTAATATATATATATATATATATATATATATATATGTTTTAAGATTTCATTGTCAATATTGATCTTATTTGATAGATCTTGATGAGAGGATTCTAAAAATATAAATTTTATTAAAAACTGACATCTACATCAAAGTTATATTATTTTAAAGTTTAATATTTTGATAGTGGTATATGTTGGATTTTTTTAATTTTTTTAATTTTTTTTTTTTTTGTACTTGTCCTTAATATATTAAAGTTTTATTATGAAAGAATTTTGACTAAACTCCTCTTTAAAAAATAACTATTGAAGTTGGTTGCGTGCAAAGCATGCAAGCTAGGGCCAATACAAATGCCCACTATGAGTTCCAGAAATCTATTGTTTTTTAATTTTTATTGTAATTAATTATTTTGTTTGTCAAAAGTTTAAAAACAATGTGTTTGTAGTTTACTATAATCTATGAATAGTAGTTTTTGTATTTGTCTCTTAACCTGAATTACTACAAAAAAAGAAAAAGAAAAAGAAAAAGAAAAAGAAAAAGGCAAAATATTCCAAATACATTATCAAGCAGAGCATTCGTATATTATAACACATAAATTGCTATTTTGTACAATTAAGCCATCCAACAAAATATCTGCATTTTAAATAGAATTGCTATTCGTATCTTTGTTCTCCACCTAGCATTTTATCATAAGCTATAGACCCAAAGGTCTTAGGCATCTACTTGTTGGTTCAAATTGATATTACACAAAATCACCTGCAAGAGAGTATAGTTAATTCAAACAAAAAAAAAAAAGAAAAAAAGAAAAAAAAGAATTAAATAGAATTGAATACATTGCATATATACAAATAGGAAGAGAGTAAAGACTATAAATTATTGAAGGTAAGATTGATATATATATATATATATATATATATATAACTTAAACTTTCATTCCCTCATAGCTGTTCCTAAATTCCATCTGTAGAGGACACAACATAGGCTTGTTGAGTGATTCCTTTGCTCAACCAAAAACCAATATAGCATGAGCAAAACATAATAAGATGCCACCACCCCCAAAAAAAAAAAAAAAAAAAAAACTCTAAGGCAGAAGAAAACCTCTTCTTAATTAAGTGCATTTGTAGGAATGACATAGCTATGAAATTGAATACCATCCTCCACAAGAGTACTCAGATTGAGAAGGTACAATACTCAATCCAACAAAGAGATTGAGATTAAAGGAATTGCTCCCACACAAAGGAGTACAATTTACAAATCACATAGTAAAGGACAAAGAAAATTTCATCAAAAAGGGGAAAAAATAGTGTGATTTCAACTAAACATAAATAAACGAAGGAAGTAAGAAACAAAAGTCAACAAAAAAAATATACCAACACTATTTTTTTGAGTGAAAATTAAATATAGATCCCACAATTAATGATGTAAGGTTTTTCTTTCATGTGTGTGTGTGTGGTGATAATGAACTAAGATATTTGACTGGTATTTCATTTTATTCAAAACAAATTAATTAGAGAACATGAAGGGAAAGAAGGTGAAATCACGAAATAACTAAAGCAAAAAATTAATTTGTTCAAATATAACTAAACAAAAACAAACAATTATAGATTTAAAATTTAAATATTGTCACCTTCACATAAATGAGCAAGTCTGTTATCTATTATCATAAGCAAATGCCTTTCGTTTTTTAGTTTTCAAGTTAGTTTGAGACATCCATCGAACAAGTAGTCCGTATAGTCAACTACAGAAAAATGGAAAAGAAAACAAATAATCCCCAACTAAAAAAGTTTCATCATATCAACCTAATCATCCAAGTAGTTGCATTTTCACATATAAAGTATCCTATTGACACTACAAGAAATGTCACTTTTGGCTACCAAAATATTAGTCGCCAAAAGTCCAATAATTTAGTCGCCGAAACCATTTAGCAACTAAAATATTTTGTCGCCAAACTCGTCGCCTATACCCTGTCGGCGATAGTGTTGGCGACTAAACTATTTTTGGTCGCTGAAAGTAAACGTTTTGGCTACTAAATTTTCGTTAGTCGGCAAAGGTTATGTTTTGGCGACTAAAATATTAGTAACCAAAAGTAAGTATTTGGCTACGAAACTTTGAGTAGTCGGGAAAGGGGATATTTTGGCAACTAAATATTTAGTCACCAAAAGTGTTCAAATAAAATTAATTAAATTTTCAGCGACTAAAACTTTTTGTCGTAGATAAGTTTTAGTCACAACATTACTACATTTAGGGACTAAAGAATTTAGTCGCCAAAAAAATTGTTTTTCATTTTATTAAACTTTTGGCTACTAACCATTTGGTAGTCGAAAGTCTTCATTATATTTTTAGCTACTAAATTTTTAGTCACCAAAAATCTTTGGGTTCTTTATGGCTACCAAATATTTAGTCACTAAAAATATTGATTTCCTTTTTGGCTACCAATTGGTTAGTCACTAACAAATTCACTTCTTTTTTTTTTTTCGCTGCTAAACATTTAATGGAAAAAACTTTATTTTGTGTTTTTTTATTATAATTAATTTCTTCACAACTTGTATTTATTTCGTGCAACCTGCACCCTGTATTTAAACAAAATAATGCATATATCTATTTCTATTTCATTTCAACAATACAAAAATTTGATCTTTTAACATCAAATTCTATACAAATCTGAATTATCCAACCCAAAATAACAATTCCATACAAACACAAAATCATACAAAAAAGATGTCCTCTGTACAAAAAATTCTACATCAAATGTCATTTACAGAATATTTTGAAGGTGTAAACATGATGGGAAAATTAAATTTATTTACTAAAACACTTGCTTAATTTAACAATGAAGCCATTGATCGAAACGCTTCTCATCCTTCAAGCTTGCTTCATATAGTTTGGTGCCTTTCTTTCTGAAGACACCAACTGCAAAATTGTAATATGTAGTAATGCAATCAGAAAATCGAGAAATGGAATGGAAAGATGCAAGAACATTTTCCAATACACCCATTGCCCACGTCTTATAAAACATTGTAATAATCGCACCTTCAAATATAGTAGGAGGCTAAAAATCAAATATAGTAGGAGGCTAAAAATCAAGTGATCTATAAGTAAATCCACAACTATCAATCATTAATCTAAGATGCAACAAAATTTGGTATTTTCTCAAGCATATCTTAGCAGTCAAAATCATTAACGCATAACTAAAAAATATATATCATTTGACCATATTACTACAAATATTCGATTAACGTAATTTTTTTTAATAGTAGTCAATGAGCCTTGCATAATAAATAATTTAAATTATTAAAATTGTCTGAAATGGACTCAGTCAAGCTCTCATAGCAGCTTGTTGAATTAGATGTGCTCAAGTTTAGACCAAGTAGTAGAAATAGGTCTTCAATATGCAGAATGCCCAAAATTGACTTCTTTTCATATGATTAAACTAACCAACACATTCAAATAAGTACAAGAATCTGAGTGAGTTAGAGCTTAAAATTGTCTTCAATCCACCTAGTTCCAACTAAATATGAATAAAATATATGGGGATTCATCAACGAATGAGAATTTAACCACAACATATCTCATCAATAAATGTATAGAAACAAACACAATGGTGAGATTATATCCCAATTTTTGATGACCATGTTCCATGGGGCTTGGCTAATTATGCAGTGGTTTGATTTGCTATTAATGTCTATCTCTCTAATGATCTTCATTAATGTTTATCTCTCAATAAAATCACAATACTCTGTAACAGAGTTACAATGGTGTACATATATTGGTGACCATGTTCAATTGTGAAAGCAGATTGAAATAGATTCAAACACTCCATGTTCCAATTGTTTCTGATAAATTTGTCACTTGAACATAGAATCAAACACTTGGTGGGCAAAAAATTTAACAATCCACATATCAAACAAACAATCACCTAAACTGTCACGACCCCAAACCGCCCCTAGTAGTTTGGCGCCGTGATGGCCAGTAATCCGTCATTACCGAAGGCCAACTTTTCAAAACTTAACACAATCAGAGTATGAATATAGGGGGCTCACAAATGCGGAAGCAATAAATCAAATGCAAGTGGTCCATAAGAGCTGTGCGTAGATCAAAGCAATGCCAAACATTCCAATTAACTTTACAACTTAAATACAGCAAGGTAAAATACATATTACATCTTGATCAAAAGGCTTCTTGAGCCGACATTTACAAATACAGCTAATACAATTCAAGAAGCATGATTTTCAAGATTTGCCGACATGCAAAACAGGGCATCGCCGACGTAAATACAAAAGTAAAGCCGACATAAGCACGAATCCAAAACAAGCATCCAAACGATCTAGGCGTCGCCGCCGTCCTGCTCATCACCTACATATATATAGAGGGGTGAGTACAAAACTCAGTGAATGGTACTAAAAATAAAGGTTTTGCATGAATATAGCCGAGGTCCTTCAAAACGAAACACACCAAAACTTAGCAAAGCAAGGGATGAACCGTATTCATCAATCAAACGTTACAAGTATCCAAAGTGTTTACTGACATAGGCAAAACGAGGGATGAACCGTATTCATCATTCAAGTATCATAACATCGGCGAAGCAAGGGATGAACCGTATTCATCAGTCAAGTATCGTAACATCGGCGAAACAAGGGATGAACCGTATTCATCAGTCAAGTATCGTAACATCGGCGAAACAAGGGATGAACCGTATTCATCAGTCAAGTATCATAACATCGGCGAAGCAAGGGATGAACCGTATTCATCAGTCAAGTATCGTAACATCGGCGAAACAAGGGATGAACCGTATTCATCAGTCAAGTATCATAACATCGGCGAAGCAAGGGATGAACCGTATTCATCATCAAATATCAAAACATCGGCGAAGCAAGGGATGAACCGTATTCATCATCAAATATCAAAACATCGGCGAAACAAGGGATGAACCGTATTCATCATACAAGTATCCAAAGCTGTACGATCCGTAATCGTTTGGTCAAGAGTATTGCGAAAGTTTAGAGTCCTCCAATACAAGGGACTTGTGCACTTAGTACCGCGAAAGTTTAGAGTCCTCCAGTACAAGGGACTTATGTTACTTAGGCCCGTAGCCCGATTTAACAAGGACCGTATCCTTTCCAAAGATGGCATCAAAACGAGGAGTATACTTGGCACATCAAAACAAGAGCTATTTATTCATGCTAACAAAATACTTTGTCAAATAAGGCAACAAGATTTATCAAACAAGTATAACATAGCTTTATCAATAATACCACTCACCTAGTTCTTCAGGTGTAGACTCAAAGCAAATATCAAGGACCTACAATCACATGGCAAGTCACATTCTCAAAGCAAGCTCTATACACATGCAAATGATCTCGGCATTCATGCCAGATCTAAGTCAAAGACAAAACAAAACAAGCTGGGAGCTTAACCACTGCTCCCGTTTTCTCGAAAACACACTGGGTACCGTCCAGGGCTAAGCCGAGGTCCCGTTAAACAAAGTCAGGAAAGACCTGGGTTTTCCTTTGAAGAATATGAAGAACATGATCATTTGAAAGATGGATGCAAGTTCACAACTTGTTACAAAAAAAACCTGAGTTTTCATGCCAAGAGTTCAAAATATGGACCTAAGTACCCATTCAAGAAGGTCATGCAAGAACAAACACAAAAACATGGTTTTCGTTCCAAACTCTACGATCAAAATGAGACTTTGTTCAAGAACACATGAAAAACCATTTTCTCTTTCTAAAACCAACTTCAAAACGATGCATGACATGCAAAACAAAACCGATCATGCAATGCAGCTAGGTATTCAGTAAGAACAATCAAAGGAGATCAAGATTCTAACCTCAAAACTCGGATCTAACGGTTCAAGCCACAAGGATCAAGCTTGGAAGACAACTCTCACTCAAGAACTCTTCTTCCTCCTTTCTAGAGCTTCTCTCTCTAAAACAAAGATTTGAGACAAGAAATGATTTGTTTCAAGGTCTGTCGGCTGCCTTAACAAACAGCTCGGACACGTGGCATTATCGGGTTGGTTCAGCTCCAAAAAGGTGATTGATAGACAAGACAAGTCTCTGACAAATCGTATGCAGCAAGCTCGAGCAAGACACATCGGCAAAGAGATAACATCGGCTCTAAACAAGGATCCAGCAACAGGATAGAAAAACATCGGCTAGGGAGGACGACACTTGACTAAGCTGTGCCACACCTTGGCCGGGGTGCGCCACATCTCGGCCTAGGCCATACCTGCCTGCGGACAAGGTTCAAGTACGGAACATCTCGGCAAAGAATGCCCGAGGTGAAAATAGGGTTGAACAAGACCTCAAGATGGTTCTAGGTACAAGGGTCAAAGGAGGACTAAGCTCAAGATGATCTCGGCTACGCACACGCACTAAGCAAGGAACAAAATCATGCAAGCAACTTAAGCAAATCAAGCCAAGATAAAAACTTTAAATTAACATAAGCAGCAAGACCATGCAAGAGGGCATGCAAGTATGGCAAGAGTAAGGTGAGGGTTGTTACATCCTACCCCCCTTAAAGAAGTTTGGTCCCCAAACTTAGATTACCTTGTTCCCAGAACAACTCCGGATAATGGACTCTCATGTCCTCTTCCTTTTCCCACGTGGCTTCTGTGCCATAATGCTCCTTCCATTCGACCTTTACCATCAGTATCGACCTGTTCCTCAATTGCCTCACTTGTCGATCAACAATCCTCATTGGCTTCTCCTCGTAGCCCAAATCTTCATTAACTGTGATCTCGGAATGATCAATTACATGTAGTGGATCTCGGATGTACTTCCTCAACATTGAAACATGAAACACATTGTGGACTTGGCTCAAATCTGGCGGCAAAGCAAGTCTGTAGGCAACGTGATTAATTCTCTCAAGAATTTCAAATGGCCCAATATAGCGAGGTGCTAACTTACCTTTCCTTCCAAATCTGGAAACTCCTTTCATTGGTGAGACTTTCAGGAATACATGATTCCCAACTTCGAACTCTAACTCATTCCTTCTCTGGTCGGCGTAGCTCTTTTGTCGGCTCTGGGCAGTCCTAATCCTCTGTTGGATAAGTTTAATCTTCTCTGTTGTCACTTGAATCAATTCGGGACCAAGCAGAGCTCTGTCTCCGACTTCGGTCCAACATATCAGCGATCTACATTTCCTTCCGTACAAGGCTTCATACGGCGCCATGCCAATGCTAGCTTGATAACTGTTATTGTAAGCGAATTCCACTAAGGGTAGATGTGTTTCCCAACTTCCTTGGAAGTCCAATACACAAAGTCTAAGCATATCTTCAAGCGTCTGAATTGTCCTCTCAGTCTGCCCATCTGTCTGGGGATGAAAGGCTGTACTAAATCTCAGCTCGGCTCCAAAAGCCCTCTGTAGACTCTGCCAAAATCTAGAAACAAATTTAGGATCTCGGTCTGAAACAATTGACATCGGCACTCCATGAAGTCTGACAATCTCGTTCACATATAGCAAGGCAAGTTGATTGGCGTTGAAGGTAGTCTTAACGGGTAGAAAGTGTGCTGACTTAGTTAACCTATCCACAACAACCCAAATTGAATCCATACCCTTTGGTGTCTTCGGCAACCCAATCACAAAATCCATGGAGATGTGCTCCCATTTCCACTCAGGAATCGGCAAAGGTTGAAGAAGTCCTGCTGGTCTTTGATGTTCTGCTTTCACTTGCTGACAATGTAAACACTGGGACACGAATTCGGCTATTTCTCTCTTCATATTTGGCCACCAGAAGGTCTGCTTCACATCTTGATACATCTTGGTGTTCCCTGGATGGACAGCAAACTTAGTGCTATGAGCTTCCTGCAAAATCTTTTTCTTCAGCTCTGGGATGTCGGCCACACATAACCTTCCTTCAAACTTGAGTACTTGGTTTTCGATGGTATACCCTGGTCTCGGCCTTGTGCCAATTTCCTCGGCTATTTTCTTGAGGAAGTTATCCTCCATCTGTCTTGTCTTTACTTCATTAACGATAGTCGGCTCCACTGACATCACGGTTAAACACGCCAAATTTCCATATGACTTCCTGCTCAAAGCGTCGGCTACACTGTTAGCTTTCCCGGGGTGATATTGAATTTGCATATCATAGTCCTTCAACAATTCAAGCCACCGTCTCTGTCTCAGATTCAATTCCTTCTGGGTGAATAGATACTTTAAGCTCTTATGATCTGTAAAAACCTGACAAGTAGCTCCATACAAGTAGTGACGCCAAATCTTTAAAGCAAATACTACGGCCGCCAATTCTAAGTCATGGGTAGGATAGTTTTTCTCATGAGGTTTCAACTGACGAGACGCATAAGCTATGACCTTACCCTTTTGCATTAGTACACAACCCAAACCCTTATGCGATGCATCACTATAGACGTGAAACTCTTCGTTACCTGATGGTAGTACTAGTACTGGTGCTGTAATTAACCTCGTCTTCAGTTCCTGGAAGGCTGACTCCCGATCTTTAGTCCATTCATACAGTGTTCCCTTCTTAGTCAGTTGCGTTAATGGAATTGCAATCCTTGAGAAATCTTTCACAAACTTCCTGTAATAACCTGCCAAACCCAGAAAACTACGAATCTCGGACACATTAGTCGGCCTCGGCCAATTTACTACGGCTTCAACTTTGCTAGGATCTACTGCAATACCTTCTTCATTAATCACATGACCCAAAAATGAGATGGTAGAAAGCCAAAACTCACACTTGTTAAACTTCGCATACATTTTCCGTTCTCTCAAAATCTGTAAGGCAAGTCTCAAATGGTTTTCATGTTCAACATTACTCTTGGAATATATCAATATATCATCAATGAAAACAACTACAAATTCATCTAAATATGGTTTGAAGATTCGGTTCATTAAATCCATAAATGCAGCAGGGGCATTGGTCACTCCAAAAGGCATTACTAAAAACTCGTAGTGGCCATATCTTGTTCGAAAAGCAGTCTTCTCAACATCTTCGGCTTTAACTTTAAGCTGATGGTAACCAGACCGAAGGTCGATCTTAGAAAAGACTCGTGCTCCTTGTAACTGATCAAGCAAATCATCAATTCTAGGTAACGGGTACTTGTTCTTAATGGTGACTTTATTGAGTTCTCTATAATCAATACAAAGACGGAGTGTGCCATCCTTCTTCTTAACAAATAAAACAGGTGCTCCCCATGGTGAAGTGCTCGGCCTAATAAATCCCTTATCTAACAACTCTTGCAATTGCAGTTTCAATTCTCTAAGTTCAGCGGGGGCCATTCTATAAGGTGGTTTGGAGATCGGCTGCGTTCCCGATATAATATCGACCGTAAACTCTATTTCTCTATCGGTCAAGTGGCCAGGCAATTCATCCGGAAAGACGTCGGGGAAATCACTAACAATCGGGATGTCGGCTAAGTTAACATTTCCATTCTGATCACTCAGTATACTACACAAGTAACCTCGACACCCCTTCTGAATTAACTTACAGGCCTTAATGGACGAAATCAAGTATGGTGGGGGCACTATCCCTTTACCCTGGAAAATAACCTCGGCTAGGTTTGGGGGTCTCAGTGTGACACTTTTCGAAACACAATTAATAGATGCATCGTTTGCAACTAACCAGTCCATTCCCAGTATAATATCAAAATGAGCTAGGTCTAGAGGCATTAAATCTACTAGCAATTCAACATTCTCAATCACAACAACACATGCTCTGTAAATGGATGCAACAATCATAGATCTCCCAGACGGAGTAGACACAGATAACACATAATCAAGGGGCTCTAGTTCTCTATTAATTTTCTCGGCAAACTTAGCAGATATAAACGAATGAGTAGAACCCGAATCAATCAATACATAGGCATCTTGGGAGCAAATTAGTAAAATACCTGACACCACTGCCTCAGCATTCTGAGTGTCTCCTGGTACTAATGCAAACACTCTGCCCTGTCTCATCTGTCCTTTCCCAGCATTTCTCTTCTGAACGGAACCCGAGGTATTCTCACTTTTCTTCTTGTTATCAGTCTTTGTTTTGGGGCAATCCCTCACATAATGGCCCATCTCGCCACATTCATAACAGGCTCCAGACGTTCGTCGGCAGATCCCGAAATGCTGTTTCCCACAATCCGAACACGTCGGTTTAACACTCCCTTCCTGCCTTAGGTTACCAGTACTGTCCATGTTCGTTCTCTTCTTGGTGTTCAGCTGTCCTCGGCGATTGTCATAGTTCTGCCTCTTTCGCTGGTTTTCTCCCGAGCTCTGGTATCGGTTCAGATTAGCTTCGGCCTGAATGGCTTTGTCCAATACTTCGGCATAAGTAGGCATATCCAGCAAGTTGACCCGGTCTTGAATCGGTCCACGAAGCCCACACTCGAACTTCCTGGCCTTCATATATTCATCGTTGGTCATGTGAGGTACAAATCTTACCAATTCAGTGAAAGCGCGGTCATATTCCGCCACTGTTCTGTTGCCTTGCGTCAGAGTATGAAATTCGGTAGCCTTGCGGTTTCGAACACTTAGGGGAAAATGTTTCTTGTAGAACAACTCTAAGAATCGGGTCCAGGTCAAATCTGGATTGCTCCCTCTAACCATCATCCACCACCTACGGGCGTCATCATCTAATGTGAACGCTGCCAACGTCACTTTCTGAGCGTCGGTGCTAGGGAAGATCTCAAACAACTTTTCCATCTCCAAAACCCATGCTTCAGCCTTCATCGGCTCTACACCCCCAGAGAACCTTGGTGGTCTCATCTTCTTGAACTCCCTGATCAAAGCTATCGTGCCATCCCCATATAAGGCTGGTTGCGGGGGAACCTGCGGCACTGGAGGAGGTGGAACTACATTTCGGCCGTTGGTCTGCTCGGCCTGAGTCGACGTAGTACTCGCGAACTGTTGTCTGGTTTGCCTCAACTCGCGGGCCAAACCTTCAACTAATCTTTCCAATCTGTCCATTCTGTCTTCGGGCTGATCTCGGCCAAGCGGTGGTCTACCTCTCCTCATGATGCTATGAGCGTGCAAAATATGACTTTTAAGCAAATAAGCAAATAACCACATAGGCAAGCAACAAATAAACACATCAAGACAATGCACATTTCGTTCAAATAACAAATACCATGATGCAACCCTAACATCTTTCTAAGGGAAATCCTATGCTCTTCAGGACTCAAAGCGTGTGAATAACGTATACCGAGGAACTTGTGCTCTGATACCATTCTGTCACGACCCCAAACCGCCCCTAGTAGTTTGGCGCCGTGATGGCCAGTAATCCGTCATTACCGAAGGCCAACTTTTCAAAACTTAACACAATCAGAGTATGAATATAGGGGGCTCACAAATGCGGAAGCAATAAATCAAATGCAAGTGGTCCATAAGAGCTGTGCGTAGATCAAAGCAATGCCAAACATTCCAATTAACTTTACAACTTAAATACAGCAAGGTAAAATACATATTACATCTTGATCAAAAGGCTTCTTGAGCCGACATTTACAAATACAGCTAATACAATTCAAGAAGCATGATTTTCAAGATTTGCCGACATGCAAAACAGGGCATCGCCGACGTAAATACAAAAGTAAAGCCGACATAAGCACGAATCCAAAACAAGCATCCAAACGATCTAGGCGTCGCCGCCGTCTTGCTCATCACCTACATATATATAGAGGGGTGAGTACAAAACTCAGTGAATGGTACTAAAAATAAAGGTTTTGCATGAATATAGCCGAGGTCCTTCAAAACGAAACACACCAAAACTTAGCAAAGCAAGGGATGAACCGTATTCATCAATCAAACGTTACAAGTATCCAAAGTGTTTACTGACATAGGCAAAACGAGGGATGAACCGTATTCATCATTCAAGTATCATAACATCGGCGAAGCAAGGGATGAACCGTATTCATCAGTCAAGTATCGTAACATCGGCGAAACAAGGGATGAACCGTATTCATCAGTCAAGTATCGTAACATCGGTGAAACAAGGGATGAACCGTATTCATCAGTCAAGTATCATAACATCGGCGAAGCAAGGGATGAACCGTATTCATCAGTCAAGTATCGTAACATCGGCGAAACAAGGGATGAACCGTATTCATCAGTCAAGTATCATAACATCGGCGAAGCAAGGGATGAACCGTATTCATCATCAAATATCAAAACATCGGCGAAGCAAGGGATGAACCGTATTCATCATCAAATATCAAAACATCGGCGAAACAAGGGATGAACCGTATTCATCATACAAGTATCCAAAGCTGTACGATCCGTAATCGTTTGGTCAAGAGTATTGCGAAAGTTTAGAGTCCTCCAATACAAGGGACTTGTGCACTTAGTACCGCGAAAGTTTAGAGTCCTCCAGTACAAGGGACTTATGTTACTTAGGCCCGTAGCCCGATTTAACAAGGACCGTATCCTTTCCAAAGATGGCATCAAAACGAGGAGTATACTTGGCACATCAAAACAAGAGCTATTTATTCATGCTAACAAAATACTTTGTCAAATAAGGCAACAAGATTTATCAAACAAGTATAACATAGCTTTATCAATAATACCACTCACCTAGTTCTTCAGGTGTAGACTCAAAGCAAATATCAAGGACCTACAATCACATGGCAAGTCACATTCTCAAAGCAAGCTCTATACACATGCAAATGATCTCGGCATTCATGCCAGATCTAAGTCAAAGACAAAACAAAACAAGCTGGGAGCTTAACCACTGCTCCCGTTTTCTCGAAAACACACTGGGTACCGTCCAGGGCTAAGCCGAGGTCCCGTTAAACAAAGTCAGGAAAGACCTGGGTTTTCCTTTGAAGAATATGAAGAACATGATCATTTGAAAGATGGATGCAAGTTCACAACTTGTTACAAAAAAAACCTGAGTTTTCATGCCAAGAGTTCAAAATATGGACCTAAGTACCCATTCAAGAAGGTCATGCAAGAACAAACACAAAAACATGGTTTTCGTTCCAAACTCTACGATCAAAATGAGACTTTGTTCAAGAACACATGAAAAACCATTTTCTCTTTCTAAAACCAACTTCAAAACGATGCATGACATGCAAAACAAAACCGATCATGCAATGCAGCTAGGTATTCAGTAAGAACAATCAAAGGAGATCAAGATTCTAACCTCAAAACTCGGATCTAACGGTTCAAGCCACAAGGATCAAGCTTGGAAGACAACTCTCACTCAAGAACTCTTCTTCCTCCTTTCTAGAGCTTCTCTCTCTAAAACAAAGATTTGAGACAAGAAATGATTTGTTTCAAGGTCTGTCGGCTGCCTTAACAAACAGCTCGGACACGTGGCATTATCGGGTTAGTTCAGCTCCAAAAAGGTGATTGATAGACAAGACAAGTCTCTGACAAATCGTATGCAGCAAGCTCGGGCAAGACACATCGGCAAAGAGATAACATCGGCTCTAAACAAGGATCCAGCAACAGGATAGAAAAACATCGGCTAGGGAGGACGACACTTGACTAAGCTGTGCCACACCTTGGCCGGGGTGCGCCACATCTCGGCCTAGGCCATACCTGCCTGCGGACAAGGTTCAAGTACGGAACATCTCGGCAAAGAATGCCCGAGGTGAAAATGGGGTTGAACAAGACCTCAAGATGGTTCTAGGTACAAGGGTCAAAGGAGGACTAAGCTCAAGATGATCTCGGCTACGCACACGCACTAAGCAAGGAACAAAATCATGCAAGCAACTTAAGCAAATCAAGCCAAGATAAAAACTTTAAATTAACATAAGCAGCAAGACCATGCAAGAGGGCATGCAAGTATGGCAAGAGTAAGGTGAGGGTTGTTACATAAACCAATGATCCAAATTCAGAGTTTATGATCTAAATTTTCTAAATAATGATAGACCATAGATAATGAACCCAACAAAATACTAAAACCCAGATGAATTAAGCAAATGGCATTACTAATCCGTAAAAAAAATAAATGAAAACCTGGAAGAGTGGGCATGGTGTAAGAAACGACGGGCTTGGGCGACTTCTCGACCTCGACAAGGCACGTACGGCAGTTTCCGGCAATGGAGAGGCAGTTGTGGTAGCAGAATTTGGGAATTATCCAAAAAAAAACTACAAATCAAACTCCTTCTATTAATATACCCATTTTAGAAACCCATTCAAAAACATATAGAAGATAAGGGAGATAGATAGCGTCTAGAAATTGGAGAGAGAGAGAGAGAGAAACACTACTACAAATATAGATAAAGATCACACTTTTTTTGTGTGATGTATGTTTTTTAATCACACATTTTAAATTTTATTAAAGTGTGATCTTTGGGAGTGTGAATAAAATGGGTCATTTTTAATCACACTTTTTAAGTGTCATTAAAAATGATTTCATCTCATCTTTTAAGTGTGATTAATAATATTTAGATCACATCTTTTAAGTGTGATTAAAAACATTTAGATCATATCTTTTAAGTGTGATTAATAACTAATAAAACCTGTGATAAAAAAAAGAATTCAACATATTTAAAGAATAATCAATATTAGTTTTGTACGCACATTTGAATAATATAATACACACTATATACTATATATATATTTCGAATCACAACCATATATTGAATGAAATAACATCATATATTTCATAAATAAAAATTAAATGTTCAAAAGCATATACAAAGGAATTAATAAAAAGTTTTTAACTGTGATTACATATATTAAAAAATGAAAAGAAAAAAAAAAGTATGACAACACATTAGATATTAAGGAATCAATCAGTTATGGAAATCAACCTAGTGGCGAGGAGTACGATATTAAGGAAGACCTGGAGAAGATATTAAGGAAGCACATTAGAAATTATAACTTCATCAGCTAAATAAACAAACAAGTATGACAACACGACAATGATATCACTTCTGCATCTCCACTAAAGGCATTGTTTAGATTTACTAAAAGAGAAGTAGAGTCTAGAGAAAAGTATCTTTTTGGATATTACTTTTACTCAGTTTTTCAAGTGGCATTTCCGACATATTGATCTCAAATTCCATCATTGTAGCTCTGCAATAGTTAAAAATTTCTTGCAAAGACATTCTAGAAATTAAAATGCAGAGTAAATTGAATAAATAGTAAATATGTTATAACCTGTATGCATTAAAGAGCATCTTCATCAATTCTCCTAATGGGGGTGCAAGTTGGCTTCCTGCATCGTTAATATTTTTCTTCTTAGGGACCACCTCTTTATTGACCCCTCATAATCCTACAAAAACAAATATTCTGACATCAGGAAAAGAATACTAGATATGGGCCCAATAAGGGAGCTTAAACATTTGGAAAAAGAAAAAAAAAATTGGGAATATAAAATCAGCAGTACAATGTCCAAAGGAAAGAATCTGCCAAGTTTCTTCCCTTCCCATGCTTCCCATCAGTTCCCAATTTTTTCAAGGAATAGACGTTTGAATTCTCAAATTGCATCTGATTTTGACATATCTTCAAGTTTGCTTCCTCTAATTTTGTTGTTTCCAACATGACCCCATTTGCAAAAAAACAAAACAACCCGAACCTTTATCCTCTTGAATGATTTAAAGGATATCGTAACTTCAAAGAGAAAAACAAACAAAAGTTTAGATTTATTAATACAAAAAATGAAGCACATGAAAATGAGGGCTCTAAAAAGGAAATATTATATCAATTCATAAGTCCATTCCACAACAAATTACAGTTAAGCAAATTGAAGTGAGGTAGAAACAGAATTTAGAAAGTAACCCCCCACCAAGTGATTCATATGTCGCATTTCTATGCAGTATGTGATTGTAGAGAATCCTCAATTCCATAGGAGTATAAACCAGTGTATTTGCAGGCACCATCACAATACATCCAAAGCATTTAGGTTTCCACTGGAAAGAGTATGCAGCTCGTAAACATGAAACTCAATCTTTTTTTAATTTAATTAAGATGAGTTTCAAATTTAAGATACTTCAAAATCACTGAACTGCATTAGCAATTCAATTGCCGTGTCACATTGAAAATAAAAGGATAACTATGGAAATTCCCCCCCCTCCCCAACCACCACACAAACAAACAAACAAACAGAGGGAGAAAAGAAAGAGAGAGATAGAGAGAGAGAGAGAGAGAGAGAGAGAGAGAGATACTATATAATAATTAAAAGTAAAAAATTTGAAACAACTTGCTCACAGGTAATACCATGTAAATAGCATAGACTTTGTAATTCAAGTTCATCTTTGAGAATAGAGAATTGTAAGGCGACCACAGCACTAAGGATTTTAAACCACAAAAAGCAACAACAATTTATATAATTAAGGTAAAAATGCTTCAAAAGAAGTATAAAAGAAATTACTTAGTTGAAAGGTCAGACATGTTCAAAGTTGTATTGTAAATGCTTTTTCCATCCTCAAGGATGTGGCCAGAATCTTGCAAGCCAGATGATTCATGTACAGCATTTCGCCGTTTCACTTTAAGTGACCATGCTAGACTCTTCTCTGATGGCTTCAATTGTGTATAGATCAAAAGGAAGTTTTTGGTCTTTTGACACAATCAACCAGATAGTCCTCTCTAATGATAGGTATTTTCATCCTCCTGTTCCAATGAAACCACTACAAGTCAAGAAAATGACTAATAAATAACTACACTTAAAGGCCAGTAATTAGGGACAGCTTTACCTTTCCTTCCTCATGTCAGCCTCTTTATTATCCAGCACTCCACTCACAACTAAGCAGTGTGTGTCTGTAATGTAATTTTTGAAGTAAGAGTGCCTAAACACATCTCAAATAAACGAGAAGAATTCAAAACTCAATACATAGACCATATAACTTTCTTGATCTTATTATGAACATGTCCACCTGCTCCCTTAATTTTGCTCTCCCATTCATCCTGCACAATCACCCCTCAATAAGTGTTCTAACGACAATCTAATGACAAACAATAGGAATAGACATAACTGGAATGGATTGACAAATAATGTGGGTGTTTGGGAAGTTGGCTATTTTAGTACCCCATTTAGTTTTTAGCTATTTTTTAGTAGGTTAAAATTTTTGTGCTTGAGAAGATGATTAGATTTTTTTGTAGTTAGATGTGATATTTGTAAGAGAAAAAGTAAAATGATTATGGGACTGCCCACAGGTGACTTAGTTGAACAAATAATTAGATCATTTAACAATTACATAGCAGTGTTCGGGTGCCCTGGTGCACTCTAATAAATAACCAAAGCTGTTCTCCCACCAAATATAATACATACACTTCACAGAATTGCCATTCATTGAACAACAAAACTACATCCTTTCTAATCACCAACTATGTCCAAAGTTAAAACAAAAAATTATTAGTAATGACTCACACAACTACCACATATATCTCTACACCTCTACATATGCACATAAATGACACAAATAGAGGCAAAAGAATATGTATATAACTACAAAAATGAACCGAGAAATAATTTGTTCCAAAAATATATATAATTATAAGATTGTGATTAAGCTCATAACCTAACCTTGAAGCAAAGCAGAATTCAAACATTTAGATAAGAATCAAAATCGATCAAACCATATGAAATCCATTCCATTTTAAAAATAAAAAATAAATCAAGAGCTAGGGTTTTACCAAATAGAGATGAAAGATTTAGAAAATAGCAGAAATCGGTGAGCTGAAAATGGTGAGAAGGAGAGGCAAATCGAAGAGTTGATAGAGGAGAGAGGCAAATCATACCAGATAAAGAGTTAATTGGGGGGCGAAAATCATAATGAACTTTGGTTCGTCTTCGTACAGCGGTTTGAGAGAGAGAGAGAGCCGGTGAGGGAGAAGGAAGACGCCGATGAGGGAGAAGGGAGACGTCAGTGAGGAAGGAGCGACGTCGGCTATGAGAGAGCAGCAGTCGTGTGAGCAGAGCAGAGAGAGGCGATGTGTCTATGTGAGTGTGAACCTAACCCTAAAATAACTCAAAAAGATAAAGACATACATACATATAGAGAGGGGTATGGTAGTAATATACGTAATCACACTTATTTAAAATCAAATTAAAGTGTTTTATACAATCACATATTTAGGGAGTGTGATTAAAAGTATATATATATAATCACACTTATTTAAAAAGTGTGATTAAAAATAAATATTATTGTAGTAGTGTATATATAATCACACTTTAATTAGAAGTGTGATTAAAATATATATATAATCACACTTAATTAAAAAGTGACATAAAAAATAAATATTATCACACTCAATCTAATTTAGTGTGATTAAAACATCAATCGAATTTTTTTTTATCACACTTCTAATAAAAGTGAGATAGTTTTTTTTGTCAAAGTGTGATCTTTAACTATTTTTGTAATAGTGAAACCAACTTACCTGGTGAGAATGTAATAGTCGGCGGTAGCTACTTTGGATTTCAGGCGGTGGCGACTTTGGATTTACACAAAATCGTTCGTGAGGGAGGAGGAATGAGAAGGAGTTGTGTGTGAGAGTGAGATGTGAAACGGAGAAGGGTTAGGGCAAAATTTTGGGGGGAATCCCCAATTTGAGAGGGAATTTCAAATTAAGATAAAATTTTGTGAAAATATTTGCTGCTATTTTTTTTAGAGATGTGAAAAATAGATCAGGCTTGTTAAATTAATATTTTTTAATTTTATTTATTGTTTATACTTTTTACTTTATTGGAGTTTTATGACTCAGTTTGTGAAAAAAAAAAATTACAAAATTTAGAAATATTTAGAAAGTTTAAATTTAAAAATAAGTCTTACAAATCATATTTATTTACTCATAAGTCATGAGTGAATTTTTTTTACACACTTAGCCCTCATTTTGATAATGAATTTTTTTTAGAACTTTTTAAATATATGTTCTGTGTCTGTAAAATGATTATTTCATTAGTACTGGTAATAATATTGAAAATTTTATTAAAATGATAAATAATTGGGATATTTTGTCTTTTATTTGTGAATTTTGATTTATTCTTAATTTATTAGTGTTATTGAAATATGATGATGTAAAAAGTATAAATAGTTTAATTGTACTTTTTAAAAATAATAAATTTATTATTAAAAATTAAATTCATCAGACTGACCTGTAACTATGCCTTTAAATTTTTGCAATGTAAAACTATCGACAAACAGACAATAACAAGTTGCCCATCTTAGCATACCTTTCGCGTGAGGGCCCAATTATTAAAAGATGTGTTCAACCCGTCAAATGAAAGCCGACTACTTCTTCCATCTCAAAATAATAGTCTATTTTTAGAATTTAATTTCTTTTTATAATACAATTATTACATTTAAAAAATATTAATTTTTCAAAATTACCTTTTCATAGTATATTTTTTTAGAAATAACAATTGTCATAATTGTACTTTTTGTATTATTAATGGGTTTAAAAAAAGGACAAAATAAGAAATTCATATTATTTTAATAATTAATTTTTTTTAAAATTAATATTTTGAGATAATAAAAAATAAAATAAGATATTAATATTTTTGGATGGTGGGTGTACAACCTCTTCATAAAAATAAAAATAAAAATAAAAATAAAAATAACTGTTTTGTTTAGTCAAATTTTCAAGTGAAGACTAATGGTATTGTTGTTAATAAAATAAAATAACTATTTTGTTAAATTTTTTATTTTCATTCGGCTACCAAACAATTTAGTAGCCAAAAGTAGGTCTACAGTGACTAAAAGGAATTTTGTCGCCGAAACTGAACATTTGGCGACCAAAATTTTGGTCGGCAAGGATTAAAAATTAATTTTTTTATTTTCATTCAGCTACCAAACAATTTAGTAGCCAAAAGTTGGTCTATAGCGACTAAAAGGAATTTTGTCGCCGAAACTGAACATTTGGCGACCAAAATTTTGGTCGGTAAAGATTAAAAATTAATTTTTTTATTTTCATTCGGCTACCAAAAAATTTAGTAGCCAAAAGTAGGTCTACAGCGACTAAAAGAAATTTTGTCACCGAAATTGAACATTTGGTGACCAAAATGTTGGTCGGCAAAGATTAAAAATTAAATTTTTTTATTTTCATTCGGCTACCAAACAATTTAGTAGACAAAAGTAGGTCTACAGCGACAAAAAGGAATTTTGTCGCCGAAACTTAACATTTGGCGACCAAAATTTTGGTCGCCAAAGATTAAAAATTAATTTTTTTATTTTCATTCGGCTACCAAACAATTTAGTAGCTAAAGGTACCTCTACGGCTACTAAAATTTCTTTTAGTCGCCAACTGTGATATGTTTAGCTACTAAAAATTTTTTTAGTCGCCAATTGTAATATTTTTAGCTACTAAATTTTTTTTAGTCGCTAATAATCAACATTCCCCTACTAAAAAAAATTAGTAGCTAAAAAGTTGACTTTTGCCGACTAATATTATTTTTGGTAGCCAATTCCGTGACTTTTGGCGACTAAATTGTTTTTGGTAGCCAAAAATGGTCGGCAAAAATGCATTTTCTTGTAGTGATCACACACAGAGAACGGCTAGCCGACCCGCCATGGCCATTGGCAGCAGCTGGCCAGCAGTGAGCCTAGGTGGGAGAGTGAAGGTTTGGGACTAAAGATTTACTGTTATGATTTATGGTTTATATAGTTCGCGTAAAATTTCCTTTCTTCCTATCAAATTTACAAACTTGATTTAAATTTTCATTCCTTGCCAACATTTTTTTCAAAAAATACACCAATTGAAATCGAGAAGCCAAATGTAACTCATTATGTTAGTTTTTAAAATGACATTATGCAAATAGTCCAAATTGCTACTTCACTCAAAGTTTTGTGGTTGATTAAAATAATTAAAAGATCAAAAAACAAAATGAGATAAATATAAACTGCAAAAGTGCAAAATGTAATTTAGGTTTTGATTTATAACTTGTTGACGAGTGCTTCCTGTCTTGGATGACATCTTGAAGTCAAAAATTCTCCCACCACATTGTTTGCCATTTCACCTATGTTGTTGTCAATTCCTTTGACTTTAAAATAAAAATTGAGTATAGAAGCTTTTAGTAAGTGTTTCTTTTTTGGGGGGGGGGGGAAAGAGTATAGAAGCTTCGATGAGTGTTTCTTTAGGTAATTGTCGATGATAGAAAATATTGGAATGACATTATTGAGGCTGTAAGATTGCGTAGATTATAATTTTATTTTTTTAAATAAAAAATTTGGTGGTAAAGAATTTCAGATTTATTTCATTCAATGAATTATACAGAAGATCTTTATGCCTTATATAGACATAAGATATACAGAAGATCACTAATCTAACTGCCTAATCTTAACTACCTAACCTAACCAAGCTTACAATAAGCTAACTATAGTTCTAACAGATTAATAACTGCAGGCTTTATTGAACTCTGGAGCTGAAGCTGGAGCTGCTATAGGATGCAGCTTTGATAGAACTGTTGCTGCTCTATATCTACCACTGCTGTGTGATTGAGCAGCTGCTGCTCTATGATTGAGCTGCAGCTACAGCTGCAGCTGCTGCTGCTGTGTGATTGAGCTGCAGTTGCAACTGAAGCTGCTGCTACTCTGTAGCTAGGCATGGCTGGCTTTGACTCGTGCAGTTGTTTTATCAGGTGGATCATTTTACTACCTTATATCTATTTCATTTATACACAACACAATAGAACATCCACAATCTGATAAAATATTACAAAATCGTATTATAAGATGCATCCATAACATATTATACCAAATAGAAATGTATATATCCATCTAAGGAATAATAACAATTATTCCAATTATTCATTGATAGCTAGTATACCTTATTTAATGCTAAGATTATCTTATGCCCTTAGAGCTGTAACATTTACTTTGTTTTTCTCAAATTTAAAAACCTGAATTAAATTTCCATGACTTAACAATATTTTTTTCAATACACGCACCAGTTCCAGCCGAGAAGCTGATTGTAACCCATTCTGACAAGTAGTCCTTTAGATCAACCTTGAAAGAAGGGTCGTGTATGACTATGGCATTATTGATAGTGCTAGGGACAACAACACGCAATTTTTTCGACTCAGAGCGATAACTAATCACGGCATGATTTTTTATCCCATGAACTATGTTATTGTACCATACTTTAGTCACATTAGACTGAATAAAGTTGATATTGATTCCAAGATGAGTAGCAGGAGTGATGCTTTGTGGATCCCAAGAATTCTGAAAGGTGTCAAACTCCACAACGACAAATGGGCTAGTGGCTTTCAATGTCGACGGATCGATTGGAAGCCCAATGGCACCGCCTGTAGTGGTGTCTGCGGTGCTGCTAGAATTGGAAGGTTCAAGGAAGAATACAAGCCCATCTCCAAAAGTTGAACTTCCATCCGAATCAATCACGAAGGAGAAATAGGTGGTGAAGTCGTTCAACTTGCCGGAATAACACTGTCATAGAGGTGAAGCGGTTTGATGTAGGTAGATTTGCCGGCTTTGTAATTTAAGTTGGTATCGTACTTGTCAGCTGCGAGGTGGACGCCATTGGAGGAGATGTAAGAGTCTCCATTGGTGGTTATGTCAACGTTGAGATTTTTGGGACCGATTTTGGCGATATTGAAGTTTAGTGCAGTTGCACAAGGAGTTGCGAGAAGAATGTAAAATGTGATAATTGAGAGACAAGAAAGCTGAATGTGTGATTGGAAAGCCATTGTTGTGATCGAGAAAATTTATGGGATTGGAAGTATGTAGATGAGGAAAAGTGTATTCAATTTGGGGTATATTGTTTGAAATCTTGTGATTTGGTCAAAGTGGGTATTCCCTGTTTTTGAACGAGAAAGGTATGACATCAAATCCATGCATGTAGACTACTGTTTTTGTTATATAGATGTTTGGATAAATTACACCGACATTCTTGAGATTGGCTCTTAATACGGATCGTTGGGAACTTAGTTCTACACATTATTTCCATTCTGTGTACATCGTTTTCAATTCGTACACTTAAAAATATTATAAATATTTTAGCCATGTTTGGTTTTTATTTGTGAAATAATTTTGAGAAGTAATTTTTTAGAAAAAGTTTATAAAATTTGAAAATTTGTTTAATTGTATATTTTGAGAATAGTTTTAGGTCACGTTTGTTTGGTGGATTACGTTAGATGTGATTGTTAGTGAAGATATTATTAATGTGAAAATTGTTAGTGAGGGGATTAAGTAAAAGTATGTGTGTTTTGATGATAGTGTGGGAGATGGTTAGAGATGCGATTGTTAAATTATTTTTATATAAAATAAATAAATAAATTATGTCTATATTAAAAAAATTAAAACAATTATTAAAACAAACAGGTGTACTTGGTAAAAAAAATTACAAAATAATTTTTATATAAAATAGACTCAATCAGCTCACTATTTTCCTAATCCCAATCAAAATCCAGTCAAACTAATCCCCTTACAGAGGGGGATTACTACACCCTTCGGACTATCAATCTTCCCTCCCAAATCATCACCAAAGCAATCCAATCTCCCTTCCCACACCGGTACACATTATTTTCACTTTGTGTACATTCTTCTCAATTCACACATGTAAAAATATTATAAATATTTAGGCCATGTTTGGTTTGTATTTGTGAAATAATTTTGAAAGTAATTTTTTTTAAAAGTTTACAAAATTTGAAAATTTGTTTGGTTGTATAATTTGAGAATAGTTTGAGTTTTGGAGTTTGGGTTAATTTAATTTAATTTAATTTAATTTTTTTTATATAGTTGAATAAATGTGTGTGAGAGAAAAAAAACGATTGATTGATGTGTAGATTGTGAGAGAAAGAGAGGGAAGTGAGAAAAAATGATTGATTCATGGGTAAAGAAAAGTAATTTTGGATTTTTTTTTTTCAAAATTATTTAACCAAACAAATTTTTGAGATTTTTATCAAAAATTGTATCTCTAGGTACAAACCAAACAAAACCTTAATTTTGCTCAATCCATACATTTTTTATTCCAAATATGCCGTAATTGTAAAATTGTATACACATCTTATACAAACCCAAAACATAGTGCGCACATTCAAATCCTAAACAATGTACACACTCAAACATGGTGCCGTTAAAAAAAAAAAAACATGGTGCCGTTTGTACATTGTTGACGGTTGAAAAAGTGCAGCTTGTTTTTAATTCAATCTTCCCTATTGTAACACTCCATTCAATATCATTCTAGGTTTGTGTTTAATTCAATAAATATATTAATTTTATTTTACTCATTTTCGTAGCTTTTCATAAGTTTGTTTAAAGTTTTATAATTTTTTACCAATTTCAATCGTTTTTTGGATTAGGTTGACAATGTCCAAAAAAATAACAACAGGTCGGTTCGGGAATACAATGTCTAACGAATGTGTTTTATTCAGAAATTGATAATGGAAAATTTTAATTTGGTTTGGAAGTTGATTGTCAAAAAATCTATTTTGATTTGGAAGTTGAAGTTCGAAACATTTTATACTTTTTTGTTGTAGATTGTCGAATTATAATAATAGTTTTGACCTTGTTTACCAAAACGTGCTGAAGAAAAAAAGAAAACGACAATTTTAAGCACTAAAACTTATGTTTTCAATTCTAGGTTTGTTATAAACGAAGATATCATTATCAAAATCTAAATTTTCATCATACAAGCTTCCATTACACTGAAAAATGAGGATAGGATTTGATTGAGGAATAAAGACACAATGGATTGAGAGGGTTTGAGAATTTAAGTAAGCTAATAATGAATTCACCATTTTAGAAGCAATTGTTGCATATCCAAACAGATATTTTTGGGTAGGTTGAATTTTTTTCAAGTTTAAATTTGAGTTTGAGAGAATTTAAGAGGTACATGAGATTTATTTTGTAGGACCCTCAGTGTATATTATTTATGAAGAAAAAAAAAAGTTAATTTGATAATCACGTAACCTTTTTATTTTGTGATATTTAGTTTAACATCCGTCTCCAAATTTTAGTAATGAAAGAGATTCACAATATTTTTTTTTGTAACCTAAGGTCCTTCACCTACACCCATATATCACACCTCCTCTCTCTCCTCTTCCCCGAATATAGATGGGATAGAAGAACTTCTGCTGAATAACAGAACCAGAATAACAGACTAGAAAGAGAAACATGAAATTGGTGGAGAGAATCGATATCTTGAACTAATTGACTGAGAGGGCCTTTCTATTAATGCCCACATGGTGACAACTGTGGCAACTCCATTTAATTTCAGAAACCTCTATTCCTACCTCTATTTTATCAAAATCTTTGTATTCTATGTTTTTTTTTTTATCAGCAAAAAAAAAAATTCATTTAACAGCATGAAATTAAAGGTACAGGAAGATGACATGCATCGAGAAAGGTTCGAAAAGTATAAAAATACCCTTACTACTGCTACTCGCATCCATACAACCAACCCTTTAGCCTCTCAATTTTTAAAACAAAAAAAAAAAGTCAAGAAAGACTTAACTAGAAAAAAAATACAAGAAACTCCACATAATCAATCCACCAAAACACCCAAAACAAACTAAGTTAACTAAACCAACACCCAAGCTGCCCGAACCACCCAAACTAAAGTCCAAACACCAACCCACTCTGTCAAGACCCATGCCTCTCCAGCTACAACTCCCAAAGCCCTCACCACCCACGCCTACGCTGCTGCCCACGCCACCCCTAAGCTGCTGCAACTCCCAACTCCCAAAGCCCACACCGCCAGAGCTGCTGCAACACCTCACCAACCACACCTATGCTGCTAAACCGGCCGAGAAGGCTCCATAGCCAACACCGGGAAAAAACTCGATGCTGCTGCAACTCCATATCTCACCCACAGATCAACTCCCACCAGGTCTTTTTCTTACTCACACCTCTTCTTCTTACTCACACCCACTGCAAATCCACGCACCGACCAACCGCCGGGACACCTCCAAACATTAGGAAAAAGTTCACCCCTCAAACTCTCACTCGAAGAGGAGCGCTCGAATGAAAACCAGACAGATCTGGATCGACTACGACACCCATGTTTCCGCCCAAACAAAGCATCGATACTTCTCCACCAAACCTGAACCAGAGTTCATCCCTCAAGCTCCTACTCGCAAAAGAGCGCACGAATGAAGAACATGGACGACCCCTGATAAAATAGTTAAACCGGGCCCTGAAACACCAAAAACAAAGACTACCGCAGCAACACATACACACCTAGGTGGGAAAAACGGGGGAATCAAGTTTATTGAAGGAAAAAACTAACAAGCAAACGCTGGAACTATTCTATGCTGTAAAATTCTCAAACTTTCATTGACACAAAACTTGCAACTATTTGTTTTTCTCTTAGATGGGCAGAAGATACAGACACTACTTTCATTAAATGAAGGCCATGGCGTCGTCTTTTGAGGCAATGGCGGCCAATGTAGCTCAGGGCCGGCCCTGAGTTCGTCGGGGCCTAAGGCGAATTTCGGAAATGGGGGCCCTTTTATATTGAAAAAAAATTCAGGAATAAAACGATAAGTTACAATTTTTTTATTTGTTTGTAACCATAAAAAAATATACTTACACATATAATCATTAAAATTATAAATAAAACAATTTAATAAAACAAAATTAGAACAAAAAAATTAGAAAAAAATTATTCAATTAAAATTGATAAAGACCTAGGTAAAAAAATTTGAGCAAAATTATTTATTACACTAAAATCTAATAGATAAAGAAGGTAAAAATAAAAAATAAAAAAAATATGGCCCATATATTGTATGTATTATTTTTCTTGAGCCCAAACACTTTTTTTTTTTAATATATATTTTCATTTTAATAAATATGGACCAAACTACACTTATAAATAAATATGGAGTAAATCATACATGGACCAAAAAAAATATTTTGGGGCCCTTTAAATTGATCCTAAAACCAAAAAAAATAAAAATAAAAATTGAGCCTATAATATTTTACCAAATTTAGGGGCCCTATGTTATATATGTTTATATGTTTTACCAAATTTAGGGGCCCTATTGTTTTTTATTTATTTATTTATATATTTTTATTTTAATAAATATGGGCCAAACACATTTATAAATAAATATAGGCTAAATTATACATGGGCCCAATAAAACATTTGGGGCCCTTTAAATGGATCTTAAAACCAAAAAAAAAAGAAAAAAAAAGGTTAAACCTATAACAATTTTTTAAATTTGAAGGCCCTATTTTTGGGCCAAAATATGGGGCCTAAGGCACAAGCCTTACCTGCCTTAAGGCAGGGCCGGCCCTGATGTAGCTGTAGTGGTTTATGCGGCGTTGGCTTCTAAGGCCATGTGTCAGTTCACTTTGTGAAATTACTGTGAATTTCATCTTTTGATTCATAAATTGGTTTTTGTTGTTGTTGCTGATTTGGGTGATCGATCTGGTGCGGATATATCATCAATTTTCTATGGTTTGGTTGAAATATATAGAAAATTATAAGTAATTAGAGAAGATTGATCAAAACACAGAGAAATTTATAAACACATCGTAGAAATTTTAATGTAGAGAAATTTCAAA
Source organism: Camellia sinensis (assembly GCF_055761805.1). NCBI lineage: Eukaryota > Viridiplantae > Streptophyta > Magnoliopsida > Ericales > Theaceae > Camellia > Camellia sinensis. Next base: position 45,800,318 of record NC_138962.1, on the reverse strand, counting down.
ATACAGAGAAAATCAGAAAAATTGAGCAAATTAGAGAAATTTCAAACTAGAGAAACAAATTTCTCTAGATCGAAATTTCTCTGAAAAAATGTTGAGGGGCACCAACTACTATGAAAATATTACAGGTCATTTATTCTATAAAATTTTAATACCAAAAACTTTAAAAAAATTCTCCTTTTATTTTATGGTGTTTGTCTTAAATATATTAACAACTAATATTATTTTTTAAAAATAAATCATTCTTTTATTGAAAAAAATATAATAAAATAAAAAATTATAATTACCAAATTAATTTAATTTTTTATTAATAGTATACACTAAGAGCGGACGCTAAGATTTTCAAATACAATGTGCTTTTTTTTTTTTTTATTTGGTGTCTCTATAGCAACATGGAGAATACAAGGGGAACTGATACAAGTGAATCCTCAGAGGCTCACATGAGCAAAATGGAACAGATGCTTACAGCATTGACCAAAGCTATGGCACAACAATAGAGACAACAACCTTTGCTCCTTTCACTTCTGTTGGTACAAGTTGAACCCGATAATAATGACATTATCAACCTGACATAGAAATTCATGAAGATGAAATTGCCAACTTTCTTGGGTGGGATTAAACCGTTGAAAGCGGAAACATAGTTGGTTGAGATGGAAAAGCTGTTTGAAGTTTTTCCTTGTGCCGAGACTCAAAAGGTTTTATTAGCCACCTATATTCTTAAAGACGAAGCTCGGAGGTGGTGGTGGTTACTAATTCAGAATACCAATGAAAACATGACATGGGCTCGATTCAATGAAATCTGTTATGAAAAGTATTTTCCTCAATGTTTTCGGGACTGAAAAGTGTCTGAATTCCCAGAACTTAAGCAAGGCAGAATGTCCATAGCTGAGTATGAGGTTAAGTTCACTGAGTTGGCCAGATTTGCTTCTCACATGGTAGACACGGACTATAAGAAAGCTCGTAAATTTGAAAGAGGATTGGACTTAGACATATTTGATCGAGTAGGCGTACTAAAGTTACCAACATATGTGCAAGTTCTTGACAGATCCTTAATGGCGGAAGCCACCCTAGCCTCTATGAGACAAAGTAAGGCCCCAGCAACAACAACAACTGAATGGAGAGGAAAAAGGTTTGGGTATGGTTTTAGAAAGAGTTGTTCTCATGTAAGTAAAAAGTAAAACACGGGGTCTACAAGCAGCTCGAGTCAAAGCAGTGGGTCTATTCCAGTTTGCCCTGATTGTGGAAGGAGGCATAAGGGTTGTGTTACCGAGCATCCGGTGCTTGTTTCCGATGTGGAAAGATGGGTCACGTGGTGAAAGATTGCCCGCTTGGGTCTGATAATGCCAACCGCCCTACGGTGAGTTCAGCTGGATCCGTTTCTACAGTTAAAACAAATGCAAAAGCTAATACTGGGAAAGAACCTCTGAGACAAGGTCGAGTGTTTGCCTTAGTGCCTGGTGACGTACAAAACACCAAAGTTGTGGTGTTAAGTATACTCCCTATATGTTCTCAAAATGCATGTGTATTGCTAGATTCTGGTTCTACGCATTCTTTCGTATCGCATGCTTTCTCTCGGAAATTAACTAGACCACTAGAACCTATGACACATGTGTTATCTGTATCTACACCGTCTGGGGGTTCTATGATATGTGCTTATGATTATCTGGCATGTGATATTATGATTGGTGATATCACATTGTATGTTGACTTGTTGCCCTTAAACATTGATCATTTTGATTGTATTCTAGGTATGGACTGGTTGACTAAATATTGTACCACCATTGACTGTGCAAGTAAATTTATTATGTTTACACCACCTGGTATGCCTGAATTTATTTTTACTGGAAATGGGGTAGTTCTTCTCCCATAGTTGATTTCGACCATAAAAGCTGTTAAATTGCTTAAGAAGGGATGTAAGGGCTACTTGTGTTGTATACTGACTGCATCATCTGATAGTGATAATGTGGAAACTATTCCTGTTGCTTGTGAATTTCCCGATATGTTTTCGAATGACTTGCTTGGAGACTTAGTCGATAGAGAAATTGAATTCACTATTGAAGTAACTCCGGGAACACAACCTATTTCCAAGACCTCTTTTAGAATGTCAACCTCAGAATTGAGAACTTAACTTCAAGAATTGTTAAACAACGAATTCATCCGTCCGAGCACTTCACCTTGGGGTGCTCCAGTTCTATTTGTCAAGAAGAAAGATGGATCTTTGAGGTTATGTATAAATTATCAAGAAGCGAACAAAGTAACTATTGAGAACAAATACCCTCTACCCCGAATAGATAACTTGTTTGACCAACTTCAGGGAGCCCAAGTGTTTTCCAAGATTGACCTGAGATCCGGGTATCACCGGTTAAAAGTCAAGGTAGAAGACATAGAAAAAACTGTATTCAAAACTAGATACAGACACTATGAAATTTTGGTAATGCCGTTTGGGGTGACTAATGCACCTGCTGCCTTTATGGACCTTATGAACAGGGTGTTTAAATCATATCTAGATGATTTTGTTGTTGTATTTATTGATGATATTTTGATTTACTCCAAAAGCAGGGAAGATCATGAGAATCACTTGAGAACCGTGTTACAGATTCTAAGGGAAAAGAAACTATATGCAAAATTCTCCAAATGTGAATTTTGGTTTGACAGTGTAGCATTTTTGGGGCATATAATCAACAGAGATGGTATTTCGATTGATACTTAGAAAATTGAAGCCATTGTGAACTGGCCAAGACCAACTAATGTGTCAGAAGTGAGAAGGTTTCTGGGACTTGCAGGTTACTATAGAAGCTTTGTGAAAGATTTCTAGAAACTTGATATGCCATTGACGCAACTAACACAGAAAAATGTGCCATTTGATTGGAATGATCAGCGTGAGACAGCTTTTCAAGAGTTAAAAACCAGATTAGTGACTGAACCAATCTTAACTCTACCTAAAGGTACTGTGGGGTTCCAGATTTACAGTGACGTTTCGTATAAAGGGTTAGGTTGTGTGCTAATGCAGAATGGGAATGTAATTGCTTATGCCTCCCGACAACTTCGTCCACATGAAAAGAATTACCCAACTCATGACCTTGAATTGGCAGTTGTCGTCTTTGCTTTGAAAATTTGGCGACATTATCTGTATGGTGTGACTTGTGAAGTATATACGGATCACAAAAGTTTGAAATATTTCTTCACCCAAAAGGAATTGAACATGAGACAATAAAGATGGTTAGAATTGATTAAAGATTATGACTTGCAGATTTTGTACCATCCGGGAAAAGAAAACACAGTTCTTGATGCTTTAAGCTGTAAATCCATGGGTAAATTGTCATGTTTACTCACCGGTCAGGAAGACTTGATATGTGACTTAGAAAGAAATGAAATTGAAGTTATACTGCGTAAATAAGGTGGAATCTTAGCTGCTATTTCTGCTCAACCTACAATCATTGAAGAAATTAGAAAGAAACAACTTGAAGATGAGTTCTTGAAAAGGATTGTGGAAGAATTTGACTCAAAGCCGAGGCCAGGGTTCGTGTTTGAGAATAATGTATTGAAATTTTAGAATAGACTTTATGTACCAGAATCCTCCAAATTGAGAAAGCGTGTTATGACTGAAGCTTACAACTCCAAGTTTGTCATGCATCCGGGGAATACAAAGATGTATCATGATTTGAGACAGAACTTCTGGTGGCTTGGAATGAAGAAAAGCATTGCCGACTTTATAGCTAAATGTTTGCACTGCCAACAAGTTAAAGCTGAATATCAACGACCCGCTGGATTACTTCAGCCGCTTCCAATATCGGAATGGAAGTGGGAACATATTACTATGGATTTCATCATCGTCTTGCCTCGCTCTTCTCGAGGTATGGATTATATCTAGGTCATAGTTGATCGTTTGACTAAATCTGCCCACTTTCTTCATGTTAAAACGATTTATAATGCCAACAAATTAGCTAACATGTATATGAATGAAATTGTGAGATTACATGGTGTACTAGTATCTATTGTATCTGACAGAGATTCGAAGTTTACATCAAGATTCTAGCAAAGTTTGCAACTAGCTTTGGGAACCGAATTGCGATTGAGTAGTGCCTACCATCCACAGACAAATGGTCAATCTGAAAAAACCAATCAGACTTTGGAAGATATGTTGCGGATTTGTGTGTTAGACTTCCAAGGGAATTGGGAGACTTATCTACCTTTAGCCAAGTTTGTATACAATAACAATTATCATTCAAGTATTCGAATGGCTCCTTATGAAGCTCTGTATAGAAGGAAATGTCATTCTCCTATCTATTGGGCTGAAGGAGGTAACAGACCAATCTTGGGACCAGAACTTGTACAAGAAACAACTGAAAATGTGAAATTAATTCGACAGAGGTTGAAAGCTACACAAAGCCACAAAAAGACCTATGCAGATGTCCGAAGGCGAGATAGAGAATACGAAGTCGGGGATCATGTATTCATAAAAGTGACTCCAATGAAAGGGCTAACGCGGTTTGGAGTGAAAGGCAAGTTGGCACCGAGATACATCGGAACATATGGAATTCTTAAAAAGATCAATTCAATAACATAACGAGTAGCCCGACCTCCGGTCATGGAGTATATGCATAATGTTTTTCACGTATCTATGCTTTGAGAGTATTTGAGAGATCCACTACATGTGATTGAGCTGACTCATGTACTTCTAAAAGATGGTTATACATACGAGGAGGGGCCAATGCAAATTGTGAATTGCCTAATCAAAGGATTGAGAAACAAGGAAATTCCGTTAGTGAAGGTCGATTGGCAGAATCATGGGAGAACCTATGCAACTTGGGAAACAGAAGAAGACATGATGACAAGATACCCTAAACTGTTCCCTTTGGACCTGGTTCTTCCAAAATGAAGGTAATTTGAGTTTGGAGGACCAAACTCTTTAAAGGGGGAAGACTGTAACAACCCCGATCCATGATTAACATTAATCCGTGATTTCATATGTCTAATGAGTTATTGAGATCAAATTCTAAATTAATTACATGCTTGTTGCATTATTTGTGTTTATATCTATTTAACGTAGGAAAATCTATTTATGTTTCTATTTGATTTGCAAATTGAAGGCCTTATCGGTATCCGATTTAGAAATTGACTTGATTTATGTGTTATTTGGGATTTATGGAATTTTGTGGTAGGTTTAATTGAAATTCGATTCGAAATGATTAAATTAGAATAAAATAATTCCAAATGATTAGTCTAAGCAAGAATCTAATGAAGCTTCACTAATTAGCCTATATAAGGCCACTACCAAGCCCAAACTTCCTTTTTCCTCATTCATTTTGAGCTCAACGTGTGGAAGGAAAGAGAGAGAGACATTGAAGCCAACATTAACGGAGGAAGAGAATTAAGAAGTCAATAGAGGAGATTGAAGAGAATTGAGGGAGTTTAGCTCCAACACTTGCTAACTCAAGGCTTAACGTAGGAAATTCAACTACTTAATTATGAATTTGAATTACTTGGTGTAAGAATTTAGGAAAATTAGAAGATTAAGCATGAGAATCAAACTAAAATTTGAGAATTATAACATACCATGCATGCATGCATAATTCCTTCTATTTTGAGTCTAATTATTAAAGATTTTCACATGCATGTACTTAGTCTACCATAGTCTCATAATTTCATCATGTTTTCCATCAAATTACCTTAGTTGATAATGTTTTGGAGGCTACGAGTTCACATGAATACATGCATCTCATATTTATAGTATATTCTTACATTTCAAGTTGAATTTTTGCACAATCGACTTACTTTTAGGCCTTGATTTCATGAAATAAACTTCAAGCCATGATGTTTGACAAGTTCTTAGATATTTTCCAGAATTTTGGTCTAAGAAAATGAGTTTTGAGGTGTGGAATTCGAGTTTGGAGCTTGGGAGCGCAATCTGGAGATTCCAGATTCTGCATTTCCGCTCGAGCGTGAGATTCTGCCCTCGAGCGGCCACCTTTGTTTTTGTATTTCCGTTCGAGCTACTAGTGCTCCCAGAAGTTACATGTTTTTGCAGATTGCTCGAGCGACAAGAGTTGTGCTCGAGCGAGGGATTGAGTCTCACGCTCGAGCAACCATCGAGCGTTCATCGAGCGTGAAAATCACATAACCAGTATTTTTCAAAATTTGCAGAACGCTCAAGCGTGGGAAATTGTGCTCGAGCGTCTCCTCACGCATTACATGTCCGCTCGAGCGAGGGAAGTTGCGCTCGAGCGAGACCTCTATTTTCAACAAGTTTTGTTAAATGAGTTCAAGTACATTTTGGCATCCTCAATGCATCCTAGGCATTCTTAAGCCAAGATTAAGACATAATAATGACGGTAAAATGTAGAAACACACACTAGAACGAAACGTAATAAATTAGATGCTTTCTGACATGTGTTTCCAATGTGTATTTGTTATGTGTTGATGCAGGTCACGTGCCGTAAACCGTTTGATTACGTCTACTCTGTCTATCTACACCCGAAGCCAACTGTGAGTGATAACTTAGTAAAGCTATGTTCAACTTTATTTATTTTCTGTATGATGAAATACGATTTGTTTTATGAAATGTTATGTTCTGTACAGTGAATGATTGTCCGATTTTGGACAATGTATTCGTGGCATCCTTAGTATCATGTGATATCTGTTAGTTGTTACCTGGTATCGGAGGTTCCATTATGGAACTTAATATGTTTGCAATCTGTTATCCGTACTAGAGGCTCCATCATGGAGCTCAACAAGTCTATTCTCTGTTACTTGGATCCGGAGGTTCCTTTATGGAATTGGTTACTCATAACCACCATATGTTCTGCATCTGTTCTGTATCTACTCTGTTAGTGCTAATGGATGTACCACGTATGAATAAGCATGAACTTTGATTTCTGTATATGTTTTGAATATGAATATATATCTGATTTTTGAATCTGGTATGGACTTCATTCATTAAATCATTTACTCCGTTATTATTCATTGAGCTTCCGCTCACTATTTATATTATGTATGTAGGTGATGAGGCACGTGACCAGGCTCAGAGTTGAGGCCTGGCGTCTCAGTTTTTGTCAGCCAACCTTTGTGCCTCCCGAGGAGGTTCCGAATTAAGTCAAGTTTAGTGGTTGTTCTTGTGAATGTACTAGACTTTGTTACTTTTGTATTTCGGGCAAGATCTCTCATAATATATTCATGGAGTGACGTGTAAATACTGCATCTTTTGATGTCACTCGCAAGTTTATAAAAGTTTTTAAATTATCTGTCCCATGTATGTTTTCACAGCTTAATGGACTATGTATATTTTGTAGATTTGCTTTCACAGCCCCTAACTATATGTTATTTTATTAAGAGGCCTTTGGTAATCCAAAGATTGCTGGCCTGTTACGGCGCCAAACCTATAGGGGCTGGTTTGGGTCGTGACAGAAGCATTTTGGAAAGTATTTGTTATAGAATATCTCGTTAAATTGAGTCCATGTCATGTCCCCATTATTGTTTCTGTCACGACCCAAACTCGCCCCTATGGGTTTAGCACCGTAACCGGCCAGTAATCTGAGATTACCGAAGGCCTGCTTAACAGTAAAACAGTAATACAGAGTACAGGAGCTGGCGAAAGCCAAAACAGTAATTAAAAGATGTCCAATGAGCGTGACAGTCTGTATACAAAAAGACTTTTCATAACATATACACATTCAAAACAAAAATAGTATGTACATACATCATATACAGACATTCGGGTTAGGGACCACATCCCTACCATAACAGTACAGTAACAGTATCATTCAGTCTATACAGTGTTACAAAAATGGGTACAAAAAGGGGGAAAACTAAAACACCCCAAAACAACCCTAGCTTGAAGGACTCGGAACCTCTCAGTGAGGCACAGTGGTTGGCTCTGACAAAACAGGAGCTTATCCTGACGCCCCTAGTAACGGTCCGGTGCCTGTACACCTACATATATATATGAGTAGTGAGCTAAAGCCCAGTGAATAACATATGCGTAAAGAGGTTAAGAATGAATGTCCTTCAGTATTGAAAACAGTCAATTATCAGTATATCAGTCATTCAATTTGTGGCTCATATTTGATGCCAAAACAGTCATTCAAAAACTATAATAGCCATATGTGGTACATCCAATAGCAAAACAGTATAGTAGGTCTTAACAGACCGAATAGTCAGTTGATGGCCATCATATTAGTAAACAGTGATGGTTCCAAGCATGGGAACCAATAGAGATCTCTGTGACAGTAGCAGTATAGTACAGTAACAGTGAATTGCTATGGATGCCACGAGTACAGTTCACAAATAGGACAAACATTCATTTAGTAAACAGTGATATTTCATAAAGCAGTTCAGTCATTCGTTCAGAAAGTAATTTCAATTGAACGTATCCTTACAACATTGTTACTCACAGAGCACTGGGCTATAAGCAGCTAAAGCGTCCTTGGATGCCAACCCTACACAGTTACAGAACAAACACACACTAAGCTATATAGTTGGGAAAGAATAACTTAATCCCTAATTTGCCTCGGTGTGGTTCTACATCAATATCCCTATTAAGATGCCTTAAACTAGGCCTAGGAATGCCTAGGATGGAATGAAGATGCAAAGATGCACTTAGAAACACTTTATAAAATTTTGCTGAAACAGGGTCCACGCTCGAGCGTGGCTTTCCCCGCTCGAGCAGACATGCAGACAAAGGTTCTCCGCTCGAGCGTAACTTTTCACGCTCGAGCGTACTGCAAAACATGACAAAAGTACTGGATACACTAAATTCACGCTCGACGGGCGCTCGACCCCCGCTCGAGCGTGAGACACAAGTCCTCGCTCGAGCGTGCATTCCCCCACTCAACCGGACTGTAAACACATGCAAAGTACTGGATACACTCATTTCATGCTCGAGCGTAACTTTCCCCGCTTGAGAAGACTGCATGAACTCAGTATGTACGCTCGAGCGTGGAAAGCCCCGCTCGAGCGTGAGTCAAAAATCTGGAAATTCCAGATTTGAACCTCAAGCTCAAAACTCAATTCTAATACATCAAATTCGATCCTTTTGGGCTAATTTTCTGGAAATCACTTGTAAACTCATAGTATGACATGTTTCAAAGATCAATTTTGTAAAATTAAGCCCAAAGGTAAGTCAATTAAACACAACTTCAACTCAAAATTCAAGAACATGATGAACATGCAACTTGCAAGAATTTAAACAACTTCAAAGCTTCCAATTCATGCTCCTAAGAGCCAATTCATTGCAAACAAGATGAAATCATGGACTGTGGTCAAAAGATGGTCATGCATGAAACAATTTCCATGAAAACAACTTTAAACTTCAAGATACGCACATGCATGCATGATTTAAGCTTCAAATCAACAATCTAAACCAAACTTGACTTCAATCACTAAGCTTCTATGAACCATGCAACATGAGGCTAGAATTCATAAACAAGAAGGTAATTATCCTACCTTAGGTCTTCAATTTCAAATGTAGAAGCTCAAGTATGCAATTAGCCTTCAATTCCTTTAATTTCCAAGCAAAACCATCAAGTTGAACTCAATTTCTCTCACTCTCACTCTCTTAGTCGGTTTGTCTCTCAAAATGGGTGAGATGGTGTTTGTGATAAGAAACTAGGCTCCAAACAAGTGTACAAGACATGGCCACTTAATGACAAAGTTGTAAATAAGTCAAACTTATGTAATTTAACATTATTTAATCTATTTTAATCATTCCAAATCAAACTTCAATTAAACATGCCATAAAATCACATAATTTCTAATTAGCACAAAACACTAATCAATTTTAGATTCGGCCGCCTATAAGGCCTTCAATTTGCAGTTTAAACATAACACATGAACAGATAATTCAATGTCAAACAGATAGAAATGCATTTAAGCCATACACTCAATCATTCAGTTCAGGATTTCAGTCAATCAGTCATTTAACATGCTTAATCATAGATTAGCACTAATCAGTGATGTCATTAGTAAACAGTGGTGAGGGTTGTCACAGTTTCGGACCAACAACCACCATCTCCGGGCTTCATCATTTAGAGTGTATGTAGCCAAGAGTACTTTCTGAGCTATGGAGCAAGGGAATACTTCAAATAACTTTTCTATTTCTAGTAACCAGGTTTCTGCCTTCAATGGTTCAATGCCATCCAAGAAGGTCGGCGGTTTTATTTTCATAAATTTCTGAGTCAAATTGATGATGTCACTATTGTCCGGTTCAGCTAGTATTGGTGGAGGCGGAGGAGGTAAAGGTTGTTGTCTTAATTGTTGCGTCATGGCTTCAGTCAAAGCAGCAAGCATCTGTCTCATTCTATTCATTCAGGCCTCGGAAGATTCACTTATATCATTTCCCCATGCATTCTCCATTTTGCTATAGATAGACAAGGTAACAATAAACATAGGAATAATCTTGTTCACTTCTTTCAATTTTTATTTTATTTTATTTTATTTTTAATTCAAATTCAAATTCAGTTTTCATATGTATAAAGATTAGCACATATTCGCAATGTAGATGAAATGTCCCTAATTCTTTTATAGGATATCTTATAGCTCACATGGACTTGTGTATACGGTATAACTTGTGCTCTGATACGACTCTGTCATAACCCAAACCCGCTTATATAGGTTTAACGTCGTAACCAACCAATAACCCTTGGATTACTGAATGCCTTTTAACAAAATAACATGAAATTAGGGGTTGCGGAAGCAATAAATAGAAATATACATACTCCATTGAGCTGTGAAGACATATATAAGACAGATATTCTTAAACTTTGATAAAGATGCGTGTGACGTCAAAAGATACAGTTGATACACATCACTCCATGTACTATACATATAAGTAGAAATTTGTCCATAATCAAAACAAACAAAGTCTTATACATTCACAAAAACGTAGCCACTAAACTTGACTTAATCTAGAACCTCCTCGGGAGGCACAAAGGCTGGCTGGCAAAAACTGAGATACCAGGTCCTCAACTCTGAGCCTGGTCACGTGCCTGATCACCTACATACATAATATAAATAGTGAGGGGGAGCCCAGTGAATAATAACAGAGTAAAGAGGTTTAATGAATGATGTCCATCACAAAGTCAAAAATCAGAGTTTATATCATAAACAGATTCACATTCATATTCTTGGTCAAATCATATACAGAAATCAGAGTTCATACTTAATCATATGTGGTCTATCCATTAGCGCTAACAGAGCAGATACAGAACAGATACAAAACAGATGGTGGTTATGAGTAACCAGTTTCATAAAGGAACCTCCAGATTCGGGTAACAGATGACAGATATACTGAGCTCCGTGATGGAGCCTCCAGTATGGGTAACAGCTTACAGACATATTAAGTTCCATAATGGAACCTCCGATACCAGGTAACAGCTAACAGATATCACATGATGCTAAGGATGCCAAGAATGCATTATCAGAAATTGGGCGATCATTTATTGTACAGAATATAACATTTTAGAAAATAGATCTTATTTCATCGTACAGAAAATAAATAAAGTGGAACATAGCTTTACTAAGTTATTACTCACAAATGGCTTCGGGTGCAGACAGACAGAGCAGACTAATCAAACGATTTACGGCATGTGACCTACATCAACACATAACGAATACACATTTGAAACACACGTTGGAATATACTTAACTCATTACGTTCTGTTCTTAGTGTGTTTCTACATTTTATCCTCATTATTATGTCTTAATATAGGCCTAGGAATGCCTAGGATGAAATGAGGATGTGAAAATGCATTTGAAAACACTTAACAAAATTTGCTGAAAACAGGGGTCTCACTCGAGCGGACAAGCAAAATGTGAGTGGTCGCTTAAGCATACAATCCTTCGCTCAAGCAGTCTGTAAACTTTGCAAAAGTACTGGTTGCTTGATTTTTCCGCGCGATGCTCGCTAGACGCTCGCTCGAGCATGAGACACATGCCCTCGCTCGAGCGTAACTTTTGTCGCTTGAGCGGTCTGCAAAACACGCAAACTTCTAGGAGCATGCATTTTACGCTCAAGCGGACTTTTGGTCACTCGAGCGAAAGTGCAAAAATAAAGGCGGTCGCTCGAGAGCATGATTTGTCTCTCGAGCATGGAGGCAGAATTCTGGAATTTCTAGAATTGCTTCCAAGCTTGAAATTCAACCCAAAGCTACAAATTTATGGTTCCTTAGGCCAAAAACTTAAGAAAACATTTAGAAACTTGTGTAACAATATGAGATGAAGATCAATTTACAAAATCAAGGCCCAAAACCAAACCATTTTTTCAAAACCAAGCTTGAAACTTTTGTATATAACATGCATGCAATGATGTAACATATTTTCTTTCAAAACATGAGTAATTTGGGATTGTAAGTGCAAAACTATGGTGAGCTCTTAGCCTTTGACAAAAATGTCCTCTTGCATATATGAATTGATTGAAAATTAACACATAATTCATGAATTATGCATGTATGCATGAAGTAATCCTTTATTCTACATTCTTAATTTAATTCTCATGCTTCCTCTTCTAATTCTCTTGAATTCTTGCACTAAGTAATTCAAATTCATAATTAAGGAGTTGAATTTCCTACCTAACCTTAAGTTTGCAAGTGTTGGAGCTAAACTTCCTCAATTCCCTTCAATCTCTCCTATTTCCTTCTTAATTCTCTTCTTCCTTTAATGTTTGGCTTCAATCTCTCTCTCCCCCTCCTTCTTTCCTACGTTTTTTATCAAAAGAAGATGAAGGAGTGTGTGTGTATAAAGAAATCTAGAACTCTCATTAACCTTATATAGGTTTGATTAGTAGAGATTAATTAATTCTAACTTAGACTAATCAATTTTTATTATTTTATTCTAATTATTTCGTTCCGAATCGAATTTCAATTGAGCCTACCATAAATTCCTAAAAAAGTAACACATAAATCAAGTTAATTTCGTGATCGAATGTCGATAAGGCTTTCAAGTCGCAAAATAAGAAGGAAACACAAACAGATCTTCCTACGAGAGACAGATAAAAACACAAATAATGCAACACACTTACAATTAATTCAGAATTCATTTTAATTACTTATTAGGCATAATTAATTATGATTAATCAGTTAATCATAAGTCGGGATTGTTACAAACATTGTGAGATTAGATGGAATCGAAGAAAAATGAGATAGATTGGCCATAGATTTGAGCTCGGAGGAGCTTTATAGCTCTGATACCATAAAGAAATTTAGAATCAAGATGAATTCTTATTATTTTCCTCAATGAATGATTTGTACAGATTACATTATATATATATAGATCAGTTAGGAGTTAGTTATAACAAACTCCTAATACACAATGATATACACATTAACCAACTCCTAAGCTAACTAACTTTGTAACCAACTGATCTGATGTGGCTATAGTTGCACTAACTGAAGCTAAGGCTGACTTAGCTGCTGAGCTGATATGAGATGAAAGCTTAGCTGCTGCTGCTGAGCTGAGGTGGGATGATAAAGTATTCTCAACAATAGGTAAGAGAAAGGCAAAAAAAAAAGGGTCGGATTTGGAATTGCATAAAATTTGTTGGTCAATTTTGTGAATTTGCCCTTTTTAGTTTTGAAATTTCAATTACTCTTAGCACGGATCTAGAAATTTGATTCCGTAAAATCTATCATGATCGTGGAAGCATATATTAGTAGTTTCTTTATTTTATTGCAATATTTTTATTTTTGACAATTTTCATTATATTTCCGTATTTCTGTATTGCTCATTACGAAACTGTTAATTCTGATTGTTTCCTATTTAAGTTAGGTTGGTCTTTGCTTATAAATAATGGATATAAGTCTTAAGGCTCTTTAGTTTTTTAGAATTAATATAATTTGTGTTTTGTACTCTTTTGTTCCAATCTTGGATGTCTTTGTGAATCAACCATTGTTGAGTCTTTATTCTCAATATTATTTGTGAATCAACGAGTCTATGGAGAAATTTTGTTTATGATATTGAGTTCTAATCAACAAATTCTAAGATTGTTATCTTAGCACTTTCGTTGATGTAAATAAATAAATATTTCTTGATATATATATATATATATATTTTGGTACTAAAAGTCCCTCAAATAAGTTGTATCTTGTGAGAAATCTAATTCAAACAAATTGAAAGCTTAAGATTCTTTTATTACAGCAGACCTCACCTCACTTGGGCTATAACTGGGGTAATTTACGTACTTATCATTTAATTGATGAATTTTATTGGTTGCCGCCCCCACCGGCGTTTTTAATTTCACCACCTCCTCTCTCTGTCCATTCCTCACCTCACTTGGGCTATAACCAGGGTAATTTATGTACTATGCAGTAAAATCCCCACACTTGTTATTGTGGCTATTGTTTAACTTATTAGTCAATTAAAATGTCTCTCCCCACACTAATTAAGCAAGCTTTGGTTGAATTAAAATTTTCCAGCCTCCTATGATCCCATCTTATCAATTACACAATACAATTCAACATACACAATCTAATAAAATATTACATAATCTTATTATAAGATGCATCCATAACATATTATTCCAAATAGAAATGTATATCCATCCAAGGAATAATAACAATTATTCCAATTATTCACTAATAGCTGATAAATACCTTATTCAAGTTCAAGATTATCTTATGCCCTTAGAGCGTAACATTTACTTTGTTTTTCTCAAATTTAAAAACCTAAATTAAATTTCCACGACTTAACAATATTTTTTTCAATACACGCACCAGTTCCAGCCGAGAAGCCGATTGTAACCCATTATGACAAGTAATCCTTTAGATCAACCATGAAAGAAAGGTCTTGTCTGACTATGGCATTATTGATAGTGCTAGTGACAACAACACTCAATTTTTTCGACTTAGAGCGATAACTAATCACAGCTTGATTTTCTATCCCATGAGCTATGTCATTGTACAATACTTTAGTCACATTAGACTGAATAGAGTTGATATTGATTCCAAGATGAGTAACAGGAGTGATGCTTTGTGGATCCCAAGAATTCTGAAAGGTGTCAAACTCCACAGCGACAAATGGGCTAGTGGCTTCCAATGTCGACGGATCGATTGGAAGCCCAATGGCACCGCCTGTAGTGGTGTCTGCGGTGCTGCTGGAATCGGAAGGTTCAAGGAAGAATGCAAGCCCATCTCCGAAATTTGAACTTCCTTCCGAATCAATCACGAAGGAGAAATAGGTGGTGAAGTCGTTCAACTTGCCGTAATAACTATCAGAGAGGTGAAGCGGTTTGACGTAAGTAGCTTTGCCGGCTTTGTAATTTAAGTTGGTACCGTATTTGTCCGCCGCGAGGTGGACCCCATTGGAGGAGATGTAAGCGTCTCCATTGGCGGTCATGTCGACGTTGAGATTTTTGGGATCGACATTGAGATTTTTGGGACCGATTTTGGGGATATTGAAGTTCAGTGCAGTTGCACAAAGAGTTGCGAGAAGAATGTAAAATGTGATAATTGGGAGACAAGAAAGCAGAATGTGTGATTGGAAAGCCATTGTTGTGATGGGGAAAATTTATGGGATTGGAAGTTTGTAGATGAGGAAAAGTGTATTCAATTTTGAGTATAAATAGGTACATTATTGTTTGAAAAATTGTGATTTGGTCAAAGTGGGTGATCATCTGATAATCCATGCACGCAGACAACTGTCCTATCAACCCCTTGTTTTGTCATATAGGTGTTTGGATAAATTACTCTGTGTACATCTTTCTGAATTTACATATCTAAAAGTATAATAAATATTTAATCCATGTTTGGTTTCTATTTGTAAAATAATTTTAGTAATTTTTTTGAAAAAGTTTACAAAATTTGTTTAGTTGTGTACGGGGAGGAAATAATTCTCCTCGTATAATCCTGTTGACCAAGTCCACGCTCCTCCGTACGACGTCGCTTTATTACCTGAAAACACAAACGTGAGCTAGCCGGCGGGTGTGTGCCGGAAACCTCTCTGATGCCTAAGTCAGTAAGCTTGACAAATAGACAAAGTTTTATGTTCTCAGAAAGAGTTGTGTTTAATTACCTCTTCCAAGGTGATGTTTGTGAGCTTTTATAAGTTTCCTGTGGCACAATCCTAGTAGGACTTGTATTTCTCCATGCAGAGTCCTCCTAGGATTCATACTCCTGAGGATAATGCTTATCCTTTTACACCCTCCCCCACTGCTTAAACCAAGTGGGATGGTTTTCTCCATGGCCGAACTACCATTTGACCGAAGTAAAACTGGCTATACTGAGCTACAAAGTAGGCCGAACTATCCTTAGTTCAGCCCTTCCCTTTACTCTTCCCTATATCGGTTTCTCATCTGTTCAACCCATGGTGTGTTTGGACCGAACCAACATCTCTCGACCAGTATAACTCCCAAACCGGTATACCTCTAAGGTCGACATAATTTCAAGGCCGGTCTAACTTCAAGTTGCTCCCAGACCGAAGTACATTTACAATCCTCTAACCGAAGTAACTTTATAATTCGTGGGCCGAAGTAATTTTGTTTCTCCTAGGCCAGAGTAACCTTGCTCTCCTGGGCCGGAGTAACCATTACGGTCTTTTTACTTAGTCCTTCACATTTTGGGCCTCAAAGCCCAACTCGCAGCTCGGCCCTATTTTTCCCAAAAATTACCCTCTCAAGTTGTATATTTTGAGATAGTTTTAGGCCACGTTTTGGCGGATTATATTGGATGATATTGTTAAGAAGATGGTTATTGAATAGATTATTAATGTGTGAATTATTAGTGAGATGATTAAATAAAAATGTATTTATTTTGATGATAATATATATGAGAGATGGTTAGTGATGGAATTGTTAAAGTATTTTTTTATAAAATAAATAAAAAAATTATTTCTATATTAAAAAAATTAAAACAAATATTAAAACAAACAAGTGCACTTGATAAAAAAAAATTAATTTAATTTTTTTTATATAAAATAGACTTAATGCGCTCACTATTTTCTTAATCCCACCAAAAATTCAGTCAAACTAATCTCCCTACTGAGGAGGATTACTAAACCCCCCGGACTATGAATCCTCCCTGCCAAATCATCATCAAACACGTTGTGAGTGTGACCCACAGTCATAGCAATCCAATCACACCTCCCACACCGGTAAACAAATATGATCTTAGAGTTTTGAAGTTTGGAATAATTTATTTTTTATTTTTTATTTTATAATTGAATAGATGGATGTGAAAAAAAAAAATAATTGATGTATACGATGTGGGAGAAAGAGAGGGGGGAAGAGAAAAAATGATTGATTGATTGATGGGTAAAGAAAAGTGATTTTGATTTTGATTTTTTTATTTTTCAAAATTTTTTAACCAAATAAATTATTGAGATTTTTTCTCTAAAATTGTATCTCTAGATACAAACCAAGCATGGCCTTAATTTTTCTCAATCCACACACTTTTTGTTCCAAATATGCCCTAGTTGTAAAATTATAAACACATCTTATACACACCAAAACATAGTGCACACACTCAAATCCTAAACAATGTACACACTTAAACATGGTGCCGTTACCATAAAAAAAAAAAAAAAAAAAAAACAACTTGGTGCCGTTTGTGCATTGTTGAAGGTTGAAAAAGTGCAGCTTGCTTTTAATTCAATCTGCCCTATTGTAGCACTCCATTCAATATCATTCTAGGTTTGTTTTTAATTCAATAAATATGTTAATTTCCTAAAATTATTTTACTTATTTTGGTAGCTTTTCATAAGTGTGTGTAAAGTTTCACAATTTTTAACAAATTTCAATCGTTTTTTGAATTAGGTTGACAATGTCCAAAAAAATAACAATAGGTCGGCTCGGAAATATAATGTCTAACGAATGTGTTTTATTCGGAAATTGATAATTGAAAATTTTAATTTGGTTGAAGTTGAAGTCTGAAACATTTTGTATTTTTTAGTTGTAGATTGTCGAATTATAAGAATAGTTTTGATCTTATTTACCAAAATGTGCAGAAGGAAAAAAAAAAGATGACAATTTTAAGCACTAAAACTTACGTTTTCAACTCTAGCTTTGTTATAAACGATGGTATCATTAACCAAATCTAAATTTTCATCATACAAATTTTTCATAACACTAAAAAACATGAGGATAGAATTTGATTGAGGAATAGACTCAATGGATTGTGAGGGTTTGAGAATTGGAGTAAGCTAATAATGTGTTCACGATTTTAGAAGCAATTATTGCATGTCCGAAAAGATATTTTTAGGTAGGTTGATTTTTTTTCAAGTTTAAAATTAAATTTGAGAAAATTTAAGAGGTACGCGAGATTTATCACATATCATATTTTAATAATTTGAATTATTTATTTTGTAAGACCCTTTGTATATATAATTTACGAAAAAAAATAAGCTAATCCGATAATTGTTGGAAATGGTGGAAAAATTCTGGGTAAAACCAGAATTTTTTCTCAAGTTTGGTCTATTTTTTAGGTGGGCCCCGAGCATCGATTTACTCGGGTCAAAGTGGTAACGCGTTCTATGCCGCGTTGTGATTCACGTGGTATATTTGGTTGCTCAAAACCATTACCGAGTGAATGGGAAATTGAAGCCAAAGTGTGCTCCATGGAAATGGAGTTATGGTAGAAATTCCTTAAAGTTGTAAATTGGCTTGTCCCATATTGATTTGGTGGGAAGTTTTGAAAGGGTTTATAAGGCTTAGGATGAGACACTTGGGGTGTGCCCCAAGGGTAACCCAAGTGTTTTAGAGGGAGAGGTTATGGGCAAAATGGCCTAGACCCATTGGGCCCAAAAATCACCACACGCACGCCGCCGTCCGTCCGGGCTGGGTTGGGCTTCTAATCTTTTTAGGCCAAAAACATTTGAATTTAATTTTATTTTTTATTAAAATAAAATCCAGAATTCAAATTAAACTGGTTTGGATTTATTGTTCATCCAAACAAGGCCCTTCCCGTTTTCAAACATAATTAAACTGTTTTGGATTTATTGCTTATCCAAACAGAGCCCTTCCCGTTTTCAAACAGAATTAAACTGTTTTGGATTTATTGCTCATCCAAACAGAGCCCTTCCCGTTTCTATCTGTTTGAATAAACAGATTCAAATCTGTTTAAATTTGAATCTAATATGTTTCATACCTGTTCAATTCAAAACCAAAAGCCACCTTTACATCTATAAATAAACTAGCCTCCCATTTGGCACTACAACAAAAAGCACCAATGGCGACTAAAAAAATGAATTTCGTCGCTGAAAGTTGCACAAATGGCGACTAAATCCATTTTAGTTGCCAAAAATGAAGTCTTTTGGCGACTAAAACCATTTAGTAGCCAAATGTATATGTATTGGCGACTAAAAATCAGTTTGGTCGCCTATTATATGGGTTTCAGCGACTAACACAATTTTCGTCGCCAAAAGTGATAGTTTTTGCCGACTAAAGCAATTTAGTAGCCAAAGGTGCTAGTTTTGGCGACTAAAAAGCAGATTGGTCGCCGATGGTAGGTGTTTTGGCGACTAAAATTCAGTTTAGTAGCCAAAAGGGGACGTTTTTGGCGACTAAAAACAGGTTTAGTCGCCAAAAGGTATTGCCGACCATGTATTGGCGACCACAGCGACTAAAACTTTAGTCGCTAAATGTATAATTTCACAAATGGAATCGACTATTGGCGACTAAAACTTTAGTCGCTGAAGACCTGTATATTGCTGACTAACTAATCTTTAGTCGCCAAAGGTATTGCCGACCATGTATTGGCGACCACAGCGGCGACTAAAATATTTAGTCGGGAAAAGTGAAAATTCTACATTTGGCGACTAAAAGAGGACTTTTGGCGACTAAAAATTTAGTCGCCAAAAGTATTTTTTCTTGTAGTGTGGATTTTACTAAAATTTTTCGTACTCCATCCTCTGCAAATTATATTCTTCATCTTGCTGCATTTTATTTCCGAAAGAAAGAGTGTAAACACTTAGTGTGTTCGTAAGGCAAACAATTTGTAGTGCTGCTATTGTTTGTGGTAAGATCATTTCATCTTGGGAGATAGACGTCCAAATTCTGAAAGCACCGTGGAGAGGACGAATCTGTCTTAAGGACACAGTGTTAAACACTGGACTTGATCAGAAAAGTTATTCAAATAAATTAACCAAGTAAGTTGTTTAATTTTATTCTGTTTTTTATTCTGTTTATTTAATCAGATTTTATTTTTGTTTTTGTAACAAAATAAAATCTGTGGTTTTGTTTATTTATTTTTATTTCGAGTTTGATTTTTGTAATCAAACAAATTCTCTCCTTTTCTCTATTTCTTTTATTCTTGTTGTTGTTTTGTACACAACAAAATTTAATCTTTTTAAATACAGTGAAGATTGTCCAACAATATTCACGTAACCTTTTTATTTTATGACGTTTGTCTAAAAAAATGAACAACTAATATTATTTTTTTAAAATAAATCATTCATTTATTGAAAATAAACATAATAAATAAAAAAATTATAATTATCAAGTTAATTTAATTTTTTTAATAAAGTACACAAAGAGTGGACATTAAGATTTTCAAATACAATGTATTTTTTTTTTTGTTATAACAGAAATACAATTTGGATGAGGCTTTGTTTTCGCTCGGAAAAAGAATGTGTGATTGTCACTAACCCTTTAAATAATCATTGGTCAAGTCCGTCTCTCCCCCCACTAACAAAAGGAGAAAGTATCTTTCTTAAAAAAAATAAAAAAATAAGTCAAATCCCTATTAATGACAAACACAAAAAAAAATCCAACACAAAAAAATGATAAATTTAGAAAAAAATTATTAAAACATTCAACACATACCACTATTACTAAAATATTAAACTTTAAAATAAAAACTTTTGATCAAAATATTGATTTTTAATAAAATTATTTTTTTTTTTAGAATTATCTCATTAAGATCTATTAAATAAAATTCATATTGATTATGAAATTCTCTAAAATAATATACATATATATCGTCAAAATTGATGTAAATAATAACACGTTACACTATTTGATAGTAATATGTTACTCTGTCTTACAATAACATGTTACTTTGATAACATATTACTCTGACAATATTGTCTAAGACAAAAAAAAATATTTTATTTTGTCCTTACTCAATTATACTTCTTCCTTGGAAGGATTTATGAAGCAAAATAAATTCGATTGTTCTTTAATCAAACAAGGGTCCAGTTGAAGGGTTTAGACTAAATTTAATTGAGAGGGGAAGCAGACTTACCTATCCAAAATTTTTTGGGTGGGTGATTGTGTGGTAAAGTTTAATTTGTGTAGCGTGGGGTTCATGTGAGACATGGTAGAGATTAATTTTTAGATAATTTCAAAATTTATAAAGGTAGATTTGTAGTATTACTCCTAACAACGGTGACTTTGGTTGAAAAATTAAGAAGTCTCAGAATATATTCATCCACTCAAACTTATCTACACTTATCTTGGACCCTCTAAATAAATTTATGGCTGGTTCTGCTCATTAATTGATTTGTATGGATTATTTCTAATTGAACCATATGAACTAAAATAAAAATAAAAAAAATTTAAGGAAAAAATAGATGAAATTAATAATCCAAAAGATAAATGAAAAAAAAACAATAATTTGAAAAAGAAAATTTAGCCAAAATCCTTCCACTGGATCCTTATTTGGTGAAAAAAACAACTCAATTTAATTTTCTCCATAAATCCCCTAAGGAGAAAATACATAATTGAGAAATGATAAAGTAAAATATTTTTTTTTTATTTTTTATTTTTGGATAATATTGTTAGAGTAATATGTTACTGTTTTAAGTCTATCACTGGTATTAAGTCTCTCATTGGTGGCCAACCAAGCAATAAAACTAACCCTGGGGATAGAAGGGGGACCCCAGATAAGCTTGGACCAAGAGACTTTAGGGCCCTTATCCCTCCAACAATCCCAAGCCGACTGGATAGAGAAGTTACCATCTGTTTGGGAATTTGGTTTTTTGATTTTTTTTTTATTTATTTTTTTCACTAAAAGACAAATTGGATACAAAACCAAAAAAAATAAATCCAAACAAAATATCACATCAAACCCCATAATCATTTCACTTTTTCTCTCACAAACATCACATTCAACGACAAAAAAACCCAACTATCTTTCCAAAAAAAAAAAAAAAAATTCTCCAATAATATCCTACAACTAAAAAAAGCTAAAAAAAAAACTCACTTCCCACACACCTACAAAGTAACATGTTGAACTAGAGTAACATCTTGCTGTCAAATAGAGTAATTGTCATATGTTACTGTTACTACTTACATCAATTGCGATGGTAATATATATATATATATATATTTTAAGATTTTCATTGTCAACATTAATCTTATTTGATAGATCTTGATGAAAGAATTCTAAAAATATAAATTTTATTAAAAATCGACATATATATCAAAAGTTATAATATTTTAAAGTTTAATATTTTGATAATAGTGGTATGTGTTAGATTTTTAAATTTTTTTTTTTTATACTTATCCTTAATACATTAAAATTTTATTACGAGATAGTTTTGACTAAACCTCTCTTTCAAAAATAACTAGTGAAGTTGGTTGGGTGCAAAGCATGCAAGCTAGTGCCAATACAAATGCCCACTATGAGTTGAAAAAATCATTTGTTTTTTAATTTTTACTGTAATTAATTATTTTGTTTGTTAAAAGTTTAAAAACAATGAATTTGTAGTTTACTATAATCTATGAATGGTAGTTTTTGTATTTGTCTCTTAACCTGAATTACTACACAAAAAAAAAAAAAAAAAAGCAACATATTCTAAATACATTATCAACTATCAAGCAGAACATTGATATATTATAACACATAAATTGCTATTTTGTACAATTAAGCCATCCAACAAAAAAAATCTGCATTTTAATAGGTATCTTTGTTCTCCACACTGTTCATACATGGCCCTATTGAGCACCTACCATTTTATCATGAGCTATAGACCCAAAGGTCTTAGTCATCTACTTGTTGGTTCAAATTGATATTACACAAAATCACCTGCAAGAGAGTATAGTTAATTCAAATAAAAAAAATTGAATTAAATAGAATTGAATATATTACATATATACAAATAGGAAGAGAGTAAAGACTATAAATTATAGAAGGTAAGATTGATATATATATATATATATATATATATACAACACTTAAAATTTCATTCCCTCATAGTTGTTCCTAAATTCCATCTGTAGAGGACACAACATAGGCATGTTGAATGATTCCTTTGCTCAAACAAAAACCAATATAGCATGAACAAAACATAGCAAGATGGCACCACCCCAAACAATAAAAATAAAAATCTCTAAGGCAGAAGAAAACCTCTTCATAATTAAGTGCATTTGTATGAATGACATAGTTATGAAATTGAATACCATCCTCCACAAGAGTACTCAGACTGAGAAGGTACAATACTCAATCCAACAAAGAGATTGAGATTAAAGGAATTGCTCCCACACAAAGGAGTGCAATTTATAAATCACATAGTAAAGGACAAAGAAAATTTCACAAAAAAAGGGGACAAAAATAGTGTGATTTCAACTAAACATAAATAAATGAAGGAAGTAGGAAACAAAAGTCAACAAAAAAAATACCAACACTATTTTTTTTGAGTGAAAATTAAATATAGATCCCACAATTAATGATGTAAGGTTTTTCTTTCATGTGTGTGTGTGTGGTGATAATGAACTAAGATATTTGACTGGTATTTCATTTTATTCGAAGCAAATTAATTAGAGAACATGAAGGGAAAGAAGGTGAAATCACGAAGTAACTAAAGCAAAAAATTAATTTGTTCAAATTTAACTAAACAAAAACAAACAATTATAGATTTAAAATTTAAATATTGTCACCTTCACATAAATAACAATGAGCAAGTCTGTTATCTATTATCATAAGCAAATGCCTTTCGTTTTTTAGTTTTCAAGTCAATGAAAAAGAAATTATATGTTTTGAGACATCCATCGAACAAGTAGTGCGTATAGTCAACTACAGAAAAATGGAAAAGAAAACAAATAATCCCCAACTAAAAAAGTTTCATCATGTCAACCTAATCATCGAAGTAGTTGCATTTTCACATATAAAGTATCCTATTGACATATTAACAAATCAACCATCTGTTAAAAGGACCAAATTTCATAGATACTTTATATAAATTCTAAATTCCAACTTTGGAGCCAAAAGCATAGATTTGTATTAAAAAAAATGCAAAATATGAACTGAAAGAGAGGGAATATGAAGGAATTGACTTGAGGACTAACCATCAATGGTGAGTGAACGAAAAGATACATTTCTCTACCATCGCACCTGTAAAACAAACAAAATAAATAATAATAATAATAATAATAATAATAATAATAATAATAAAGAATTTAACATGAGCAATAATAATACAAGATTATCGAGGACTGTTGGCATCCTCCTGTAAGGCCCTCTTATAAGCACTCTAGAATATGGAGTGACATCTTATCCATCAGGGCCTCCAGCAACTCCATCTCTAATTTCTTCTTGTCCAATTGTCTAATTAAAGTAGGGAATGGGAATAGAATTAAGTTTTGGACTGATAGATGGTGTGGTGATATTTGCCTGAAAACTGACTTTCCACTTCTCTTTAACCTCTCAACTGATAAAGAAGGCTCTCTCCACCACTTCTTTGCCAGGAAAACCAGCTCATGTGCCTGGAACTTTCCGTATAGAAGAGAATTGTATGATTGGGAATTGATTGAAGAAGCTAATCTAATTGCAGCTTTATCCTATGCTCCTCCTTTATGTAATGAAAATGCAGATTACCTTATATGGTCTAATGATGCTGCAGCCCATAATCAGTTCTCTGTAGCTGACCTATATGCTTACAGCTCTTCCCTCCTTGGTCCTAATCTAAGAATTTGCAAACAGGTTTGGAACTCTTTGTTGCCCCCAAAAATCTCCTTCTTTTGCTAGCTGGCCTGGAAAAATAAAGTGAAATCTTCAGAGTTCTTGCACAAGATTGGCATACTTGATAGCAGCACTTCAATTCTCTGTCCATTTTGTAATTCTGAACCTGAAACTAATATCCATGTCTTGCTTCATTGTCCTTTCTCTTGGCTGATTTGGTCTTCAGTGATTAAAGAATGGGGGCTTCAATGGTGCATTTCAAATTCAGTAGCTGGTTTATTTCATTGGTGGATGAGTGAGAAATTTCAGAAGTATGTTAGAATAATTTGGAGAGCCCTCCCCTTAGTCATATTGTGGTCTCTTTGGAAGCATAGGAATGATTGTGTCTTTTCTAAGGCTCAGCCCAATTTTCCTGGTCTGCTGGATCTCATCAAATTTAGATCTGCCCTCTGGCTCAAAGCATCAGTCAAGGATTTCCCCTTCTCAGTGGATGATATAGTCTTCAAGTGGAAGCAGATCAGGGGCTCAGATTGATCCTCCTTGCGGCTATTTTAGTCTGTTCTTCCTGCTGGAAGGCAGTTCGGCTATCAGTCTGGGTGGCTGTCTGCTGCAGTAGCCTGTTCCTCCTTGGTGCTCTGTTCTGGCGTTGCTGCTGTGATCACTGATGCATCAGCTCCTCCACAGTTAGGGTGCACAGTTTTGGCTGCTTAGACAGTTTGGCTGAAATTCTGTTATGATCAGATATGGATAGACAGTTTGGCTGCTACTATCAGTTTTGGCTCCTATCAGATTATTTATCGGTTTTTGTTTCAATCTGTTACAGATCTCTGCTGATATAGAAGGGCTGGGTTTGATCTGTGTGCGTGCAGGGCTTCCGCACAGCTCATGTTATATTGTTATTCTCAGGAGGGTTACTGATCTACTGCTTCCTATTTGTTTGACTGATCTGTTGAATGCATTTCATGCTGTCTTGTTCTTTGATCTGTTGATTTGCTGGGTGAAGCTCTGTAATTCTGAGTTGATTTCTGTTATGCTGCCTTCTTCTTGGTGAATTCCATGATCTTGGTCTGCGTCTTCAGAGGAGTGTTCTGTTTTGGATGTTTTTGCTGCTGCTTTCTGTTTTTTTTTTCTTTTTTTCCTCTTGTTGGTTTCTCACCAACCGGAGCTTTGAACTTCATCTAGCTTTGAGCTCCTCTTTATTGATGTTCTCCATCTTTTTTGTTTGATTTCATCAATAAAGATTTATTTTGCCGATCAAAAAAAAAAAAAAAAACAAAGCAAAGAAACAAATCATAACCAAAACCAAGAGAATACTTTTAATTAAAGGACTTTTTTTTTTGTTTCTCTGTTTACCATAAAAATAATTTTGTTAATTCAATTACCTTATGAATTTGTGATTGCTTGTCAGCTGCATTTGCATTTGCATTGCCAACTGGTTGGATGAGAGAACAATGTCATAATCATAAACATTGTTTTATTGTTGTACAACAAATCGTCGCAACAAGGTCATCAAATAATTATGCAGAGAAAAATTCTTTTACCCATTTCTCGTGCAACCAAACATTGAAAAATGCAAAAATTTTTATCTAAATTATATGACGATCAAACAAATGGAGCTTGAAAGAATGATATACGAAGGATATCCATTATTACCTTAACAAATCTAGGTGGTAAAACTTCTGGGTTCATCTCTCCAACTTCAATTTTAAACACACTAACAAACACAAAAGAAAAATCATAAAATTCAATTGTTTTGAGTACAGGAAAAAGTGAAATGTTGCAAAAAATTTGAACATCAATAAAAATGGATAATAGATATAGACAAATTTGAAAGGGAAAAAAAACGTTAATAAGAAAATCAAGAATTCTATTAGGATAATTTTATCTTTTTTACTGGATGAAAGGTCAACAAAAGGAAGTAATTGAATCATATTTAGGTGAAAACGTGATTATAAATTAAGGAAAATCAACAATGAAAATCATTTTCCTCTACTATAATTAAGCATGTGTTTAAGGCAGAGTTGTTCGAGTAGTTATCGTAAACTTAATCATTTCATAGGAGAAATAAATAAATCGATTTGTTATGTTTTCTATAAGTAGAGAAGTGAAAAAATTGAAATTTGGAATATGACAGATATTTGAACAAAGCATGCGATATATTACAAAAATAAAAATATTATAAATTGAAAAATAATAATAGCTCATTTGGACTATGTTAGTGTCATACTCATCATGATTCCATTGTGTTGTCAAGAATTAGTTAATGTGATGAATTATAGTGTGAATGGCATTGATGGAAAGGCACGGACTATAGTACATTGCAAGAAAGTTCTTCAAAAGCAATATTTCCGTCCGTTAATAACAATTAGAAATAGTCTCACTAATCCAGTATTAAAAAGAGAAACAAATCGCTTGAACTTAAGCATAACCTCCCTTGTTCCTACAATTAAATTTCTAAACTGAGTGTGATCTCGGGATTGAGATAACAACCTAAGAAATCTATGGCTACATTCTACTACTGCTCTGTAAGTTGTTTCAACTTCATTTCACTCTCCTAAACCCAAGCAAATTGAAAACCCTAATTAAACCCAAAGTATTTGTAACGCCCTCAAAATTAACCCATTATATATCATTGACATTCATTATTTAAAGAAGACATTCTATTAATTCACTCATCAGAGTATTACAAAATAAAGCATTACATGTATCATCGAATAAAATGCCCTACTGGCTTACATCTTTCCAAGCCAACACTTGGATACAAAAATATGAGTTCTAACTCAATACAAGAAAAGCCCTAGGCTTGAATGTTTACATGTACTAATAATTTAAGACAGTTAACTAAAAGTAGTCTTCTTCAATCCAGAAGCCAAACCCTCCCAAGCTAATTCCTTGGAGGTAGTTTATCACCTGAACCTGAAAATGATGTTCCCATATAGGGTGAGCCACAGCCCAGTAGAAATATACTAAACCACATATAAGCAATGAATAAAGCAATAGCATTCAACAGATGGTTAACCAAAATAATCAATTACTTCATTTTACAGACTCATGACATTATTGCCAAAGATACGTTTTACTTTCCAGTTTTATCAACATGGCTCAGAACCTGGCCAAACTTATAACAGTGAATCACATATATCATATTCACATCCTTCCAATATTAACAACAAATGAGACTCAAGCTCAAATCAAACACTTCATACTTCCAGATTGATACACATTTTAGTGCTGTATCAATAAAACACTTCTATATAAATAAGCACACATAAAAGTGATGCTAATGGAGTCCATCCCCTATCTCCTCCCAAACAAAATCCGGTTTAGAGGTCCATCCCCTATCTTCCCCTAAACCGTGGAGTACATCCCCTATCTCCTCCCACACACAAACAATGTATGCAAATGCAATGCTCAATCAATACACGTATTTTCTGTATCAATGCCACAGTCAAAATTAATGACTTAACCAATGTGATTAGTTCCAGTTATTCCTAATCCACATGCAATGTCTACAACAATCACGACTATCCTTCACCGATAGCCCAAAACAGTTATTTCTAAACTGAAAATAACTATGTCCACAATTCAATAGACAATGATTCAAATTATCCAATTATGCTATTTAATCAATGAATTCCCCAATTTCATGAATTTAACCATCTTTTCCCAATTCCATGAATTACTTATACAAATCAATTCAATAATTCAACTAGGGTTTTTCCCAAAATTTACCAAAGTATTCCCAACATATTAAAATACCAAAACTTAGAACATAACCTATAAAATGGAGTAGGAAATTCCTACCTCAAAGAAAACAACCCAAAAGGTGAAGAAAGAGATGAGTGCCCAAATACCAAAGTGCTCCAAATCGCCAAATGCTCAGATTAAATGGTAGCCCTTGCCTCACTCTATCTTTTATATGAAGGATCTAGGGTAGAAACACACCCTAAGTGGATCAAATCTAAGAAAGAAGGTGAGTAGGGAGAGAGAGAAGTCGGACCTAGGGTTTGGAATCAAAAGAAAATGAAAAAGACTGATCAAATCCCGCTGCTGTGTATATAAACTGGACAGGCTCGCTCGAGCGAAGACTTGGTCGCTCGAGCGACCAGACACAGAGAAACTACGCTCGAGCCAAGGAAGCCTTGCTCGAGCCAACAACTCAAATGCTCGCTCGAGCGAAAGAAAGCTCGGTCGAGCGAAGAACTCAAACCCTCAAGTCTGAACCCAAACACACGCTCGAGCGAAGGAACTATAGCTCGAGCGAAGGATGAACTAACTCGCTCGAGCGAAGAAAAGCTCGCTCGAGCCAAGAATGCACAGCTACAGGTCCAAATCAAACACTACCTCTCGCTCGAGCGAACAACTCCTCGCTCGAGCGAAGAACCAAAAACCTGGACAGCAACTCTTGGTTTCTAAACCCAACCAACCTGAAACAAACCTGCCCAACACATCCTATAATTCCAAATGAGAAAAAAAAAATAAGGGACAACAACAACAATTAAACAATGACAGAATCTACGGAACCTAAGTCCAGATACAATAATCAAATGGGAAAAGACCGGGGTCGCTATAACCTCCCCCCTTCAAAGAATTTCGTCCCTGAAATTAAGCATAAGTTTTTTTTTTTTTTTTTTTTTTTATAACAGATTTTTTTTTTAAACAATTCATTAGTAAACATCTTGACCCAAAACTGGTCATTTCATCTCTTTGTCAAGAGGCATCTCATATCAAATATATAACACAACATATATCTCAATCTGTATCATTATTATGCATTAATCCTTTCAATGTTAACAATTTCCATATCATTTTCAATTGCATGATATATATAACACATCCAACAATGTAATCAACATATACAATGTTACACTAATCTTCTATAATGAAACAAGTTTCAAAATACACCCATTTACCAAAACATACTCAATGTTTTACAACTTAAGACATATGTAAAGCTCTTAAGTTCAATAATATAACAGAATCTAATTATAAGATTACAAATCAACAAACATGTCCGGATATTTCTTGCGGACTTCCAATTCACGTTCCCAAGTGGCTTCCTCCACTCCGTGGTGTTTCCACAAAACTTTGACCAAAGGGATGGTCTTGCCTCGCAAAACTTGATCCCGCCTATCCAAGACTCGAATCGGTCTCTCCTCATACGAGACATCCACATCAACCACTAAATCGGTCCAATCCAACACATGTGATGGATCCGGCTCATACTTCCGAAGCATACTCACATGAAACACGTCATGTACTCCAGACAACTGCGGCGGCAAAGCTAAACGATAAGCAGCCTCGCCAATCCTCTCAAGGATCTCAAACGGACCAATGAATCGAGGGGACAACTTCCCACTCTTCCCAAACCTCATCAAACCCCGTTTAGGTGATATCTTCAGAAAGACATGATCACCCTCCACAAACACCAAGGGTCTCCTCCTACGGTCGGCATAAGATTTCTGACGACTCTGTGCTGTAACAAGTCTCTTACGGATAAGCTCAACTTTCTCCGTCGTTTCCCTCACCAACTCCGGACCCAACAGAGGTGCATCACCCACCTCAGCCCAACAAACAGGAGATCTACACGGTCGACCATACAAGGCCTCAAAAGGTGCCATACAAATACTAGACTGGAAACTGTTGTTATAGGCAAACTCCACCAACGGCAAGTGCCTCTCCCACGACCCACTAAAGTCTAGAACACAACCCCGTAGCATATCCTCAAGTATCTGAATAGTACGCTCGGACTGTCCATCAGTCTGAGGATGATAAGCCGTGCTAAAGGTCAACTTAGTGCCTAAGGCACTCTGCAAACTCTGCCACAACCTGGCAGTAAAACGAGGATCTCTATCTGAGACGAGCGTCACTGGGACCCCGTGCAATCTCACTATGTCCCGAATATACAAGTCGGCAAGATGATCTACCGAATCTCTCACGCGCATAGAAATAAAGTGCGCCGACTTAGTCAACCGGTCTACAACCACCCAAATAGCATCACTACCCCGCTGAGTCCTCGGAAGACCTACAACGAAGTCCATAGTGACATGCTCCCACTTCCACTCGGCAATAGGCAAGGGTTGCAACAAACCCGCTGGCCTCTGATGCTCGGCCTTCACTTGCTGGCAAGTAAGGCACTTAGATACGAAAGCTGCCATATCTCTCTTCATACCCCGCCACCAGAACTGACGACCCAAATCCCGATACATCTTAGTGCCTCCCGGATGCACCGCAAGGCGTGAATGATGAAACTCTCGGAGTACCTCCTCTCGGCAAGACTCCGGCACAAACGGACGGTCTCAGTATCTCACACTCAGATCGGAATACACCGTCAAACCTTTCTCAACCTTTCCACTGGAAATCTTCTCACGGAGAGATTCTACCTCAAGGTCACCTCTCTGAGCCTCTAACACTCGAGTCACAAGTGTAGGCTGAACAACAACAGAAAACAAGACCGCAGCCTCAACGGATTCACCTAGAAATAAATCAAACTCCCCAAGTGCACCCAACATCTCCCACTCTCGGATGGCTATGCTAGCTATGCCGCCAACAGGTTTCCTGCTAAGGGCATCGGCCACCACATTGGCCTTTCCCGGATGATAATGCAACTCAAAGTCATAATCCTCTATAAATTCCATCCACCTTCTCTGCCTCAAGTTCAAGTCTTTCTGAGTAAACAAATACTTCAGACTCTTATGATCCGAGAACACCTCGAACCTCTCACCATAAAGATAATGCCTCCAAATCTTCAAGGCAAAAATCACAGCTGCTAACTCTAAATCATGTGTAGGGTAATTTTGCTCGTGAATTTTCAACTGACGTGAACCATAGGCAACTACTTTCCCTTCTTGCATTAGTACACAACCCAGACCCTCTCGTGAGGCGTCACAATAGACTGCATAACCCAACCCTCTCTCTAGAATAATCAATACTGGAGCGGTAGTCAGTCTAACTTTCAACTCCTGAAACGACTTTTCACAAGTCTCACTCCATACAAATTTGACTCCCTTCCGAGTCAGTCTAGTCAACGGTGATGCTAACCTGGAGAAATCTTTCACAAACCGACGGTAATACCCAGCTAATCCCAGAAAACTGCGGATCTCAAATACACTCTTAGGCTGTGCCCAATCCTGCACTGCCTCTACCTTGGATGTATCAACAGACACTCCTTCACCGGATACCACATGACCTAAGAATTTGACTTCCCTCAGCCAGAACTCACACTTCCCAAACTTGGCATACAGCTTATGGGCTCTAAGTAACTCAAGCACCACCCTCAAGTGTGCCTCGTGCTCCTCCTCAGAAGGCGAATAGATAAGGATGTCGTCCACAAAAACGACTACAAACCGATCCAAGAATTCCCGGAAGATCCGGTTCATCAAATCCATAAAAACTGCCGGTGCATTGGTGAGCCCGAATGGCATCACCAAAAACTCATAATGGCCATACCGCGTACTGAATGCCGTCTTCGGAATATCCTCTTCTCTGACCCTCAACTGGTGGTAACCCGATCTCAAGTCTATCTTAGAGAAACAACGGGAACCCTTCAACTGGTCAAACAGATCATCTATACGAGGCATAGGATACTTATTCTTAACCGTAGCCCGATTCAATTTCCGATAATCTATACAAAGTCTCAAAGCACCACCTTTCTTTTTAACAAAGAGGGCCGGTGCTCCCCACGGCGAAACACTAGGGCGTATAAAACCCTTGTCTAGTAACTCCTGGAGTTGGATCTTCAACTCAACTAACTCGGCTGGGGCAAAACGATAAGGTGCCATAGAAATCGGCGCCGTGCCGGGCACCAGGTCAATAGAGAACTCAGTCTCTCGATGCGGTGGCAAACCAACAAGATCCTCGGGAAAGACGTCCGAGTACTCACAAACCACCCTTGGCAACTCAATCTGAGTCTCAACATCCTCATTAATCGAAAGGTTAGCAAGTAGACCACTAAGCTCACTCCGTCCTCGCGGAACATACCCCGGGGGCAGCACATCACCAACCCGGTCCCCCAGAAAATGAAAATACTCTCTGCTCACAGTACAACAAGTGACCCTCTGGCGGTAGCAATCAATAACTGCTCGATATGACGATAACCAGTCCATACCCAAAATAACATCGAAACCTCTCATAGGCATAACGACAAAGGAAAATGGAATTCTATGATAATCAACCTCTATATCACAACCCCTAACACCTTGTTTCAAAATCAATTCACCCCCAAGAGGTGACACTACACATATAGGAGATGCTAACTGTGCTAACTCCAATTCCAAAACAGATGCAAATGCAGCAGACACAAAGGAGTGAGATGCACCCGTATCAATCAAAACATTAGCAACCGAGTTGCAAAACAAGAAGGTACCTCTCACAACTGATGGAGTCGGTACAAGATCCTGCGCGGTAACAGCGTACACGCGCCCAGACGACCTCTGATCAACCTGCTCAACCCTAGGAGCATAAGATTGCTGCACCGACTGAGACGATGAAGCCCCCTGATTGGCCTTTGAGGCCTGACCCGACTGAGCTGGCTGCTGACCCTGAATCGGCCTCAAACCAGATGCACCAGGTGTGCCACCCAACTGTGGGCAATACCTCTTCATGTGCCCTGGCTGACCACACTGATAACACGAGAGTGGCTGACCTCTACCCTGACCCTGGCTCTGAGATCGAGCCGAAGAAGATGCTGCTCTCTGAACTCCTCCCCTCTGAGGACAAACTGGAGACTTGTGGCCCAGCTGGCCACACTTGAAACAGGTAATGTCTCCCTGACTGCCTTTCCCCGAACTAGCACTCGGTACAGGAAAAGTCGATCTAGCAAAGCTACCCTGAGACTGCTGGGGATTAAAACCCTTCTGTCTCCTACCATCACTCTGACTATCCTGACTCCTCTTGGAGCCCTTCTGCCCTTCCTCCTCCTCCTGCATCATGATCTCCATATGGGCTGCAGCATCAACCATACGCCCATAATCCCGAATCATAGTTCCCCCAACTCTCAGCTTGAGGCCACGCCTCAACTTCTTCTCAAACTCAATACAATGGCGTTCCTCAGACGCCACCAACTCAGGTGCAAACCTGGACAAACTAGTAAATGCAGCCTCAAATTCGGCCACTGAAGAACTCGCCTGCTTAAGCTGACAAAACTGGTCTCGCAGCTTCTCCCTGACTGCTGGAGATAAAAACTTCTCCTGGAAAGCATTCACAAAAGCCTCCCATGTACCTCCTATACGCCCCTTAGTAAACTTCCACCACTGACCTGCATCCCCCTTCAACTGGAAAGATGCCAAGGTCACTTTCAACCCCTCGTCTTCGATGCCAAGCATCTCAAACGTCTTCGTTGTCTGTTCGAGCCATTCATCTGCCTTAAGTGGCTCTTTAGGATCACCCACAAATTCATCCGGATTGGACCGGAAGAACTCCCTCTTCAGAAAGGAAGGTCCTGCATCCGCAATACCAGCCTGAGCTTGATTCTCAGCTCTAAGAATGCCTACTGACTCCCTGAATGCCCCTGCTATCTCTCGGGCTAGAGCGCCCATAGCCTGCTGGCCTACTGGCTCGGCCACATTGGCCTGGCCAATACCCTCTTCAACTGCCGGAATCTCCTCTGGCACCGGCACCTCCTGCTTACCCGGCCTACCACGCCTACCGCGTCCCCATCCTCGTCCTGACATCCTAATAAAGGAAACAAAGACATTAGCAAATTAATAAATGTGCCGAAGCTAAACACTCGCGTCCTATTGCAATGGACAACAATAATTCATTCCACGTAAGCACATAATCACATAAGCACCTACGAATTTCATTCCCGGATAATGATAGTCCCAATGCGTTACTATAGTTCCAGTTGGAAGCAGCAGTGATCAAGTGCCTTTCCAACAAGACTACAAGAAACTCAAGGGTCCAATCAACATCCTAGAAACTACATTCCATACCCATATAATCACATAAACATGTTAACACATAAGCATATAACATTACACTAAGTCTCTATCCAACGAGACGAACCCAATGTGATACTAATCACGTCCCACGTACCCAAAGTATTCAAACCCGGTACGCTCTGATACCAAGTTGTAACGCCCTCAAAATTAACCCATTATATATCATTGACATTCATTATTTAAAGAAGACATTCTATTAATTCACTCATCAGAGTATTACAAAATAAAGCATTACATGTATCATCGAATAAAATGCCCTACTGGCTTACATCTTTCCAAGCCAACACTTGGATACAAAAATATGAGTTCTAACTCAATACAAGAAAAGCCCTAGGCTTGAATGTTTACATGTACTAATAATTTAAGACAGTTAACTAAAAGTAGTCTTCTTCAATCCAGAAGCCAAACCCTCCCAAGCTAATTCCTTGGAGGTAGTTTATCACCTGAACCTGAAAATGATGTTCCCATATAGGGTGAGCCACAGCCCAGTAGAAATATACTAAACCACATATAAGCAATGAATAAAGCAATAGCATTCAACAGATGGTTAACCAAAATAATCAATTACTTCATTTTACAGACTCATGACATTATTGCCAAAGATACGTTTTACTTTCCAGTTTTATCAACATGGCTCAGAACCTGGCCAAACTTATAACAGTGAATCACATATATCATATTCACATCCTTCCAATATTAACAACAAATGAGACTCAAGCTCAAATCAAACACTTCATACTTCCAGATTGATACACATTTTAGTGCTGTATCAATAAAACACTTCTATATAAATAAGCACACATAAAAGTGATGCTAATGGAGTCCATCCCCTATCTCCTCCCAAACAAAATCCGGTTTAGAGGTCCATCCCCTATCTTCCCCTAAACCGTGGAGTACATCCCCTATCTCCTCCCACACACAAACAATGTATGTAAATGCAATGCTCAATCAATACACGTATTTTCTGTATCAATGCCACAGTCAAAATTAATGACTTAACCAATGTGATTAGTTCCAGTTATTCCTAATCCACATGCAATGTCTACAACAATCACGACTATCCTTCACCGATAGCCCAAAACAGTTATTTCTAAACTGAAAATAACTATGTCCGCAATTCAATAGACAATGATTCAAATTATCCAATTATGCTATTTAATCAATGAATTCCCCAATTTCATGAATTTAACCATCTTTTCCCAATTCCATGAATTACTTATACAAATCAATTCAATAATTCAACTACGGTTTTTCCCAAAATTTACCAAAGTATTCCCAACATATTAAAATACCAAAACTTAGAACATAACCTATAAAATGGAGTAGGAAATCCCTACCTCAAAGAAAACAACCCAAAAGGTGAAGAAAGAGATGAGTGCCCAAATACCAAAGTGCTCCAAATCGCCAAATGCTCAGATTAAATGGTAGCCCTTGCCTCACTCTATCTTTTATATGAAGGATCTAGGGTAGAAACACACCCTAAGTGGATCAAATCTAAGAAAGAAGGTGAGTAGGGAGAGAGAGAAGTCGAACCTAGGGTTTGGAATCAAAAGAAAATGAAAAAGACTGATCAAATCCCGCTGCTGTGTATATAAACTGGACAGGCTCGCTCGAGCGAAGACTTGGTCGCTCGAGCGACCAGACACAGAGAAACTACGCTCGAGCCAAGGAAGCCTTGCTCGAGCCAACAACTCAAATGCTCGCTCGAGCGAAAGAAAGCTCGGTCGAGCGAAGAACTCAAACCCTCAGGTCTGAACCCAGACACACGCTCGA
The DNA here is from genome assembly GCF_055761805.1 of Camellia sinensis. Classification (NCBI taxonomy): domain Eukaryota; kingdom Viridiplantae; phylum Streptophyta; class Magnoliopsida; order Ericales; family Theaceae; genus Camellia; species Camellia sinensis. The sequence continues at coordinate 45,763,786 of NC_138962.1, read as the reverse complement.
GCGAAGGAACTATAGCTCGAGCGAAGGATGAACTAACTCGCTCGAGCGAAGAAAAGCTCGCTCGAGCCAAGAATGCACAGCTACAGGTCCAAATCAAACACTACCTCTCGCTCGAGCGAACAACTCCTCGCTCGAGCGAAGAACCAAAAACCTGGACAGCAACTCTTGGTTTCTAAACCCAACCAACCTGAAACAAACCTGCCCAACACATCCTATAATTCCAAATGAGAAAAAAAAATAAGGGACAACAACAACAATTAAACAATGACAGAATCTACGGAACCTAAGTCCGGATACAATAATCAAATGGGAAAAGACCGGGGTCGCTATAGTATTCCAATAAACCTCAAGTTAATTTAGGAGAATATTCAGAATGAAAAATGTCTGGAGTTTTGAATTCTTGAATTCTAAAGCCAACTCTAATAAGCTGGCAGTGGGCTCCATCCACTGTGATGTGATATTTTGATCTTGATTTTTTTTTTGCCATGTCATTAGTGCTCAATTAAAATATCAAAATTAATGTTTTCAATCATTACTGATTTAGAATATACACAATATCCATATGAAACAGATTGCATAGAATTCTTTCCATTTGAGAGATAGAGATTTGTGAAGAAAATTAGTAACAAATAAATTATGTACTCACATGCAAGAACTATTGAAGCAAAATTTTCAACTGACATGCATTAATCATTTTCAACTAATTTTTCAACTCACTGCAAATTAAAATGAACTTACATCCATAATAATAATAATAATAATAATAATAATAATAATAATAATAATAATTCAAAAAACTAATTTTTATATAATCACATACTTTTAAAATTAATTTAATAACCTGGAATTCCCTTAGGTTCTCTAATTTTAGATTCAAGCAATTAATTTTTTCTTTTTTAATAAAATCACAACAAAAGGATCCTAATTTTGTAACAGAACAACAATTGTTTTAGATGAACAAATTAAAAAAAAATGTGTTAAACCCATTAAAAAATCAAATTTCACAATAAACAATTGACATTGGACATATTTTCCCCATCATATTCAAGAAGTTTATTAAAAAAAAAAAACTCACAATTTAAAACAATACAATCGAATTAATTCAAGAACCTAGAGGGAGGGTTGTGTTTTCGGGATCCAAGCTTTTTTAATCAGGCACTTTTAGCTAAAGTCGCTTGGCGTTTTTTGACGGAGCCTCACTTGCTTTTAAGTAGAATGTTGTTGACCAAGTATTGTACGAGAATAAAATTTTTGGATATTCAATCGGCTAAAGCATGCTCTTGGGGATGGCGTAGCATTCTTTGGGGTAGGGATTTACTTAAAAAAGGGCTTGTTTGGTGTGTTGGGGATGGTCAGGTTATTGATCCTTTTGAGGATGAATAGATTCCTACTATTGAGAATAGCCTCATTGGTAAGGGGGTGGGTCGGTTTTTCTCTTCTTTTAAAGTGTCACGTTTGATTAACCCTTCTAGTGAAGTGTGGAGAAGGGATTTGATTCAGATTCTGTTTTCACAACAATTGGTGAATCATATTCTGCAAATGCCTATTCCTCAAGTTGTGTCTAGTGATAAATTGGTGTGGAAATTTACTAAGTCTGGGCAATATACAGTTAAGTCTAGGTATTTCTCGATTGTTGATATAGGAATTCCCCCGTGTGATAATGTATCAAAAAATGTAAGGGGCTTTCGGAAGAAACTATGGCACACCCATTTGCCCTCTAAGTGGGCTCTTTTTATTTGGAAGGTGATACATAGTATTTTACCTGTACGAACCATCTTGAGAAGCAGAGGAGTAGATTTGTCCACGGAATGTCCTAGGTGTTTGCAGGAGGCTGAATCTCTGGAAAACTTATTCTTCCAATGTTCATTTTCTCAATATATCTGGAGCGGTTCACAGTTAGGATTGGATTTTGATAGGGGAAGACCTCTGTTGGTTCAGGATTGGGAGATCAATTGGTTCAAGAATGCTCTGGATGAGAAGGCTATTATTGATGTTATTAAGATCGTGTGGGGTATTTGGGTGTTTCGTAATAAAGTAGCTTTTGATCATGGGGTATTTACCCCCTCGGATATGCTTACTGTGATTAATTCAATGGTGTGGGATGGAACTAAGATAAACACTAATATTTTGATGATATTAGTATTGTAAAAGTTCCAAGGATAGTAGTTCAAGCAGCACATTGGGAGGCCAGGGCTGCTGTTGGGTAATGTGTTTGTTGTAAAACTTTATTGATGTTTAATATATATCTTCTTTCCTCAAAAAAACAAAAAAGAAAAAAAAAAGAGGGTAATTTTGATGAGGCCGAAATTAGTATTGTAAAAGTTCCAAGCATAGTAGTTCAAGCAGCACATTGGGAGGCCAGGGCTGCTGTTGGGTAATGTGTTTGTTGTAAAACTTTATTGATGTTTAATCTATATCTTGTTTTCTCCAAAAAAAAAAAAAAAAAAAGAGGGTAACTTCGACGAGGCCAGAATTTTCGACACTCAAACATTCGTGCTTTATATATAGATAGAGAGATATAGATAGAGATGGATAGAAATATATTAACCCTTCTTATAAATATCTTAGTCAAAAAAAAAAAAAAAAAAAAAAGATTGGAAAGCTCATCCAAAGTAATCCATGCCTGAAGTCATATAAACTATCATGGTTCACTAAAACTTGTAGTAATTGTAACATTTTGAATTTTTCGAATTGGGATTTAACACCACAACGGAGTGACTTTTATCTGGTAGGGCAGTGCCCATTTTTTTTTTTTTTTTAATTACTTGTAAATGATGAAACCACAGTTCTCCGCATATTGAATAGATTACAAGTAGAGGCAACTTGACTTTATTTATGGCAAAAATAGTAGTTAAGTGATGATGCACTTTTGTAACTTTCTCCACATTGCATATGGTAATTGACGATAAAATAAAAATCAAATAATTTAGATGTAAGGTTGATATTATTAAAAGAATAAGAGTTGAATTAATTTTTTAGTGATAATTCATGGAATAAAATATATTTTTTTAGGTTGGGTTTCTCTCATGTTTTGAGATCTCAACATGATAGAATTTGAGGGGTCTGCAGGACCCAACATTAGTCTCGTTTTAATTATCTGAACAGTTCATTTTGTAAAGCCCACAATGTATATTATCCATGAAAAAAAATTAGTTTGATCCAATTATCATAATTTTTTCATTTTATCGCATGTCTCCAAAAAAATGGACAACAAATATATATTTGAAATAGATCTTTTAAAGACAAATATTGATAATTAAAATTATAAACTTTTTAACCTTTTTGAAAATATTTTTTCTACACCTCACTGATATGTAATTCTCCTTATTTTGTTTTGTATATATACAGAATTCATCCACGTAAATATTTCAATTTTTTATATGGTTCAAATTCATTTTATATGAGTTTCATAATACATGAGTTAAATCCGAATCACATAATAATTAAAAAAATTTAATTTTGTACACATGTTTTCAGTTAATTTCTCTATATCTTAATTTCTTTATAGTATTGATATCATAGAATATTAATGGACATAATATACTTTGAATATGCGTACATTTAACTACTTCTCCTTTTTATTCTTCATAAATATGAGTTGATAGTACTTGTAAATACTTGTAAGCATAAAATATTTAGAAATTGTCTTTACAAATTTATCAAGAAAAATTGGACTTGCTCAAATTAAACTCTTGTTTGTTGCAAGAGCCATTTCATTTTGGCCTAGTGCCCTATTTGAATTGATTGTGCACTAACTTGTCTTTTTTGTTTTTCCCTCGACCTTTACATACCAAACCAAAGCAATCCCACTAACCAATTAAATACCCAAACCAACACTAAGTCCCTTTTTATTTTGATTTTGATTTTGTTGTTATATAGGGTATCGTGGGCTAGCTTATGCACATCAGACTAAGTCCCTATAGCTCGAACAAACCTTTTGAAACAGGACTTACGCCCTACGGTCTGTAGTCCCAAGGTATGCGTTTGCTAGTTAGGGGATTCGAACTTGAGACCTGGGAGGAAGCAAACCTCCAAACCCTAGTCGTCACCCATTAGGCTAACCACCCTGTGGTTAACCAACACTAAGTCCTACCAGTAACTCTATCTTACAGTTCCTTTCATTGTTGCCACCTCTTTTATGTGCTCATCATTTTGAAAACTTGCAATGAACTCCCATGACTTGATAGCATTTTTTTCGTATGAATCTCTTGTTGAAGTTAAGAAGCAAAAGGTCACCCATTCTGGCAAGTGATTTCTCAGATCAACGATTTGAAAATAGTTTTGCGTGAATTGTAGAACTATTTTCAAAACCAAAGAAGATGACACTAAGGTTTTGGGTGCTTGAATTATAAATAATCCAAGCCTCATTTGGTATACCATATGAAATACCACTTGGCCAATATATAAGTTCAATGGAATTCCTAGAATTGATACAAACACCGACATGATTGATTGGCAAGCTTGCTTCCCAAGGATTATTTCGATAAGTATCAAACTCCACAGCGACAAATCGATTTGCACTGGTTGAAGTTGCCGTCTCTTTTTCATTTACGAGGCCTAGGCCACCTCCTGTTGAGTCTAGAGGGATATTGGAACCATTGGGAGGGAGAAAGAATGCAAGCCTCTCACCATAATTATTTCCCCCTATGTGACAAATGAGAAATTGGTACTGAAATCGGTGAGGATCCCTGAGGAATTGTCCCAAAGATGCATCGGTTGGGTACACATGCGCGACCATTGCAACAATGACACATTGTACATGACAGGGTCTTGGGTGACTTGGATGCCCTCTTTGGAGATGTAGGCATCTCCTGTGCAGTTTATTAGATAATTAGGTTTGGTATGAAGGTTTTAGGTAGCAAGCTTGCAGTTTGTCATATAAATAAGCAGATAGATGGTTGGAGGAGTCACAATTAGTCAAGTGAGTCCCCAAATGTTTTTATTTTATTTTGTTATATATATATATATATATATATTTTCAGTTGCAAAGTAGCCAAATTTTCATAGAGAAAATAAGTACTAGAGAAAATATTATGTATTGTTGTCACTAACTCTTAGTTTCTCCAACGCTATTAGTCATTTTAAAGTGTGCTAAAATGTGTATTCTACTATCCACATTTTGTAATTAACAATGTTATAAACTCACATTTTATCTAAAACAAATCAATATGTGGCTCAAATTCATTTTAAATGTATGTCAGCTGAATAATGCCGTTTTAAAAATTGAAGAAGAAATTAAAGTGAAATTTTGTCAAAATTACAAAAATGTTAATGACTAAAGTGAAATTTTGATAAAAATACAATGTTAAGTTTTATTAATGCTATCATGTAACTATTTTTCGTTGGTTTTCGAAACAACATTATTCAAATGGACCAAATTTCTACTTGACTCAAAATCTAGAGATTGACTGAAACAATTAAAAGATCAAAATACAAAATGAGATTAAATATAAAAATTGAGTATAGAAGCTTCAAGTAAGTGTTTCTTTTGGGGAAAAAAAATGAGTATAGAAGCTTCTCACGAGTGTTTCTTTAGGTAATTGCCGATGAGAGAAAATACAGAAATATGACATTATTGGGACTGTAAAATTGCGTAGATTATGATTTTTTTTAAATAAAATATTTGGTTGTTTGTTTTACAACCTTATATCTATTGGTAAGTAAATATGGTACATATATATATATTAGATGCTTAATTAGGTTTTGCCATATTAGAATGTTTTGTAGCTTTTTTTTTTTTCAAATCTTACCTTGTCTATATATAGACATTTTCATTGTATTGTGAAAGACATAATATTAAATATACACATAATATAATATTATCTCTTTTAAATATTTTAGCAACATATATACACAACACAATCCAACATGAATAATACTAGGAATCATGAAAAAAATATCATAAACTATATCATGAAATTTTTTTATCCATAGCAGCAACTATTGCGACACAAAATGGTGCCATTTGGTTGCATTTTCAAAACTTCTTCCATATATGTTACTATATATTGCTTTTAAGGTTACTTTAGTTAATGTTGCTTTTCAATTTTTTTTAGGGGTACTTACGTGTAGGTCATAATAAGTGAACTTATTGTCTAATAGGTCCTATGAAAAAAAATTGTCATAAAAAAAATCACTGATTGTAAGTTTTAGCAACAATTTATAAAAATCATGACAAAAAAAGTCACTAATTGTTATTTTTTAGCGACATACACAAAAAATTGTCACAAAAAAATTATTTTTAGCAAGAATTTTACCAAATCTGATTTTTAATAGGACTTTATGAGAATTAAGTCTAACTATTAGGACTTATTGGTAATTTACCATTTTTTTTATGCAATCTCATTCAACATATATATATACTGCATAAATATATATATATATATATATACAAACAAAATTTGACCCTTATAATAAATAAACTTTAAGTTTGACCCTTAACTTGTTTAAATAATCTTTTGATTTGTTTTCAATCTGAATTATTTATCTAGAAAATATTTATAAAAAAAAATTCAAAGTTTGACCTTTATAACAAAATAAACTTTAAATTTTAATTTTATCAATTTAAATTCTAATTAGTTTGTTTCCAATATTCTAGACCTTATTCACCTATTTTTAAGGCTGCAAATTAATAGGGTTGTTCGTGAATAGGGTTGAGCTTGGTGTGGTAAGGGCTCGTTCAAACTCGAGCTTGTTAAACTCTTAATAAAAAAGCCCAAACATATCAAAATTCGTCTCATTTAACATTTATTTAAATAATAGAATAAATATATTACTTACATACTACATAATGTATAAATATGTATAAAAAATAGGATAAATATGTTATTTATATAGTTAAATAATATAAATAATAGCTAACTATAGATAATACATTTATATAATAGTTGTGGTAGATATTATTATCTTTTAAGATATTAGCTTCTTCTTTTAATATGTTTATATACAATTATATAATGAAAGTTTTAATTGTAATTTTAGTTCTATAACAAGTATGAATTTATAATTTCTTTAACTCGTTAAGTCTCGTGAAGAGGCACGAACTCGAGTCAAGTCTAAGCAACCTCAGCTCGAATTCAGTTCATTAAATTTTTACTGAGCTTGAACTCGAGTTTGAACTCATTAAAATATTAATAAATAAGCCCAAATATAGTCACTACAAGAATTAACACTTTTAGCAACAAACAAATTGGTCGCTAAAAGTCTATTTTTGGTCGGCAAAAGTTATCCGCTATCAAATTTTTTGGTCGCTACTTTGGTCGCCAATTGAGGGTCGGCAAAAGTAATTCGCGACCAAAATTATGGTTGGTCGGCAAAAGTTGAATTTTGCCGACTAAATTTTTGGTCGCTAAATATTTAATTACCGCGACTAATTTATTTTGTCGCCAAAACACTTTGGTCGCAAAAAGTGATATTTTTCCGACCAAATTTCTTAGTCGCCAATTATCACATTTGGCGACCAAAAAGTTTGGTCGCCAATTATTACATTTCGCGACCAAATTTTTTGGTCGCGAATTATCACATTTTGCGACCAAAAAAATTGGTCGCCATTTGTGTCTTTTTGCGACCAAAACTTTTGGTCGGCAAAAGTGAGATTCCACGACCAAGAGCTGTTTTGGTCGGCAATACATGTATTTTTTGCGACCAAAATTCTTGGTCGGCAATTGTCATTTTTTGCCCAAAAAAATAATTTTGGATGTCGCGACTAATAAATTGGTCGTCAAAGCAGGAAAACAATACACCTGTAATGATGTTATAATTCAATCAATCCATAATAAACCTATAATTTTAAAGCATCGTTCAAATTAACTGAATCATTAACATTCGACACAATACATAATTCATTAACATTCGACACAATACAACTATTCTAAGTTTTCATTCACAAGTCACATCCATGTAGCATAACAATTTGAAACATAACTATTTGTTATCCATGCGCAGCTATCAACAAATCAAAACTACTAATATTTGTTATCCATACACATCCATCCAAAAATATTTAATCCTCCCAAAAATGCTTATACTGCCAAGTAGTCTTGTACAATTTGGCTTCGTGAACTTGTTAAGAAATATGTTGGGGAGGGTGCTCGTCTGGTTCGTGAACTTTTGATCCACTTTTCCCAACTTTTGATCCACTTTTCAATGATGGCCCCATCGATATTGTTTTAGCCACTTCAAATGTTTCTGGGAACAAAGAAAAATTATGTCACTATGAAACAACACTACCGAACAAAGATAATAAAACCTCAACAAACTTCACTACAACATACCTTGAAAAGCCTCAGAGTGCTTGAGTCGTTCAAGAACAATAGCTAAGGCAGGTCCTTGAATATCTTTCAAATTCTTGGTCACCTAGTCATGTAACAAGACAATAAACTCAGGAGTTCTGCTAAATTTTTGACAAAAACCAAAGGAGGCACCAAAAAACCAAAGGTATATACCTGAATCATCCAATTCCATTAACACAACTTCAATAAACTTGAATGATTGGAAAATCTACATACTCTTGCATACCATGTCAAGAAGGCTAGAAAGATCAGAAATTATGAAATTTCCAAGTGCATGTAGAATGAAATTTTTTTTATTTATACATTGTATTCACAATATACAATATAGATTGTGCACAAAATAAATAAAATAAAAACAGAAGAAAAGATGAGAGCTGCAATAACCCTTGAAATGCAATTCAAACTATATGGTAAATTGATCTGTAAGTAGGTATAATACAGAATGGTCATCATCACTGAGCACTTGATATATGATGGAACTACACAATGAGGACTGAGAAATTGCAAAGGGAAATACATGTAAAAACTACAAATTAATTACCTAAAAGTAGTCTTCTTGGCCTTTTCAAATAACAGTCTTCTAGCAGGAACTCTTATCTGCTGCATGACCTCTGTGTCACTCCTTAAATCAATCTCACACTACTTTTCATTCTCCCAAAACTTTTGAGTTGATAGGAAACCTCTCTAAGAACCTGGGAAAAACAAAGTATGCTAAATATAATAGAAGGTTGGGATTAAACCAAGTTATAGAGGGATACACATTCAAAACAGTGATCATTATATTTTTGTGACACATTCTATATTTTAATTTGATAATTGAATGAGTGAAGAAACAATAGACACAGCCACAGGTTGGGCTACCCACCATCTCAATATAATCATTGACCCAACTATGGATCAAAAGATAAAAAATTACTTTCTGTTATTTCAATGTTTCCCTCTTCAATTAGGTGTTTCTCAATCCATTGATATATATCCCTCCTATGGTTTTGGCAACCTGTTGGGCTATAAAATAGCAGAAGTCACACATTGTATTACACTGTTTAGTAGGTAATTTTCCAGAATCAGATAAAAGATATAATCTAACTGCACTCACTCAAAAAAAAGTGTTCTTATCCCAACAGATTAATTTTGTTTGGTTTGTTTTTCTTGTTTTCAGAATAAAATAATAATAAAAAGTTTGAAAACATCCATCGTTTCCTTCATTTGTGCAAAAACAGCTTTCGAAAATTTAAAAACTATTTTTTAGTGTTTCTTTAATAAAAAAAAGTTTTCCATATTTTTCGAAAATTGAAAACAGAAAAATGAAAATGATACCAAACAGATTTAAAGTTTATTCCATAGAAAATGTACTAGTTGAATTGCAATATTTTCTCTCATGTATACAACAAATTTCCAAAGTACCACCAAGAATACATAAACTGGTACATCCCACTGATATTGCAAATGCACGAGTGTCTCTACTTGCAAAAAATAAATGAAAGGCAGCATGGAAAAATACCCAATGACGAACTTTATAATGAAGATGCTGAGAATACTAGTCAGGGTGCTAACCGATCAATTTTCCATACTCTTTTTCCGTCAATCATTTCAGGGGAATATCATATCCTGTCAAAGGAATGAAATTCTATATTACCAGTGGTATTCACCATCATGTACAGAAACAATAGTTACTTGAATCAAATAAAAAACTTACAAAGAAATGGTTGATTATGCAACATGTGCTTATATATTTTGTTTCTAACATCTTTCCAACACCAAACATCATTTGCAATTAACACGCATTAAAATATGATCTGAAAATGAATGGAAAGATAAACTTAAATAATGGGGCAGAATAAGGAACTTTTCAAGCTAGATTCCAAAATGCTAAAATTCATCAAAAAGTGTGTGAAAATCAAATATGAAAAATGTAGATAGATCAGTCACAACTTAACAAAATGTAGGAAAATCTTGCTTACACAAAATTCAAATTTATATAACATCGAAACAATAAGATCTACCACACAATACAATTTTCTTCGCTTTTTCCTTAAAGGTCATAGAATCCTCCAAATGTCCCATTTTATTTTTCTAATAATAATGATAAAGTGTCCCATATTGCTCTCCCTTTTGTCGCCCACACAAACTTCTAAAACTACTCATGAAACTATGGGAGAGAGTAGTTGAACAGCGATTAAGATATGCAGCAATAGTTTTAAATGAGTAATATGGCTTGATGCCGCAAAGATCCACTATGGAAGCTATTTTTCTACTTAATCGACTAATGAAAAAATATAGGGAAAAGAACAAATATTTCCATATAGTGTTTATTCACTTACGAAAAGCATATAGGGTTATTATGACGAAATCTGTTTTGAGTCTTTGAGATGGTATGGAAATGTGAAACATAAATAGTTAATGCATCTATAAGAAGGAGTGATTTAATCCACATTGATGTTGCTAAAAAAAATATATAGGCAGTGAGGTTATGAGATGAAAACATGATTAATCTAAACTTAACTGAGATGACTGACTTCAAATAGATGCAAGTTAATTAATTATATGTACCGTATCAAGCCATTTTTTAAACCATTCTATAGCTGAATTCTGAAGACGTTAGATGTTCAAATCCTGATCTTTAATTAATTTTTTTGCCCTTGTGTGGAACAAGAAAACTTCCCAAGCAAAACCATTTGAAGTTTAGAGTTGTCTTTTGTGTTAGGCAAGATTGATGTTAGTTTCTCTAGTTTTTTTTTTTTTGAACCTCATTGGCATGGGCCATCATAACGACAGCAAATTCAGTGATCAAATCAGAGGCCCACACTAGGCTTAAGGTCAGTCCTAATTGAGAGCCATTGATTGGTAGATTACATGCTCATGCAGATAAACAGGGTAACATGCATTAAAATCATGTACTTACTAATTAATACCCCGAGGAGCAAATATTTTAAATGACGCCTCAACCGCTTCTTTGCCATTGATTGGCAGATTACATGCTCATGCAGATTTTTAATGGGTTTTTTTTAATCAAAACTCCAAAGAAATAACTTACTTGGCAATATTTATGTGATCCATCTCTGTCAGCATAAAGATTTCCAGGATTGTTGCATATGGGACACCATTTTTGCAGTCAAAAAAAAGTATGCAGTCTCTTTATTGCTACAATTTGATTAGTCTCAAGATTAAGACCTTTTTGAACAATACCGTAGGCGCTGAGTCCAATAACCTTACCCAGCTTATACTGCCAATTCAGCAGCTTTAGTTTATTGACAACACACAACATATATAAATTGATTAATGATGATTATGATATTGAACTACACAAGCACAACACATATCCTTAATAAATTCAATTATGCCAACCGGTAGAGATATGTGATGTCGTACAAGTATAGCTAGAGAAAGAAGCAGCAGAGAAAAGGAAGACAATTTTAGATATGAATGTTCACAATATATTGGTTCACAATATTATAATATTATCATTTCAAAATTATAAAATTGTATCACATCATCTATTTGTATACTAATTAATTTTCCAAGTCTGTTTAAAGTGATGGTTATGTTTGATTGGTAAAAATAACATATGAGACTAAGAGTTATAAATCTCTCCCATGGTGCAATTAGCATTTCTGTAGGGTAGGATCGCTAACTCGAGTTCAACTTACATTAAATCGTTAAAAATTCGTTTAAGCTTATCATATAATTAAGTCAAATTTGAACATATTTTAAAACTCACGAATTTTTTAAGCTTAACTTTCACCATAAAACTGTATATATATTTAAAAAAATAAAAAATGAAAACCTATATATATTTTAAAAAATATAAATAAAAAACCCAAATAACTCAAAATCAGCTTCATTTAAACAACTCAAAACTCAACTCATTTACAACTGAGCCACATTAGACAAAACTTTTCGTGAAAACATGGCTTTACTCAATCCTAGGTGTAGATCCCCATATCCTTCTGTACCAAGTAAATGGCTTCCACACTAGTCCAATTTTCTCTTTCTAGCACCTGGGACATTGCATAAACTAATGGCTAAAGCAACCTCTCTCTAATTTGTAAAACAAATTAAAAGCACTAATCAACAATCTCAAAAGGGAATGCTCACTGTGCACCATCCTAAAAGCATATCTCTGCCAACATTTAGTGTTAATCTTATCCATTAACACTAACCCAAATAGTCAGTTACCAACAAATCACGTGTATCATTAAGTTCAAGCACAATACCAAGAGAGTTTAATCCAGGACATCCAAATTAATAGTCCGTCCAAAATTCCAGGCAGTTTAATTAATAATTATTGCCAATGACTCCATACAATAGAAACCAGCAAGCCCACCTAGATTTCAATTACATAATCATACATTTTATGTCAAAAAACCAAAATCAATGTATCCCAAACAAATATTCTTTCCAAAGGTTAGTTGAGGATATTTGGAACCCTAATGTCATTTTGCTTTGTAGATAGATTGCAAGTCACAGATTCCTCACATCTTTCACCACCTACTGATGTGATACCAAAATCGATCATGAATTTCCTTCACAAGTATGTTCAAATTTGAGTTTTAACAAACGAGTTACCTTAATGAATCATCCATAAAGTGCATCAATATGAATTTCCTTAACGAGTTACCTTAATGAGTTACCTTAACAAACGAATTTCCTTCACAAGTATTTTTCCCATCGACATCCCCATGGTGGAGTCTTCTCGTCAAAGCTCGTGATGTCATGAGTTAAGATTGTTATATAAGCCTGTTTAATTAATGAATCATACATAAAGTGCATCAATATGAGGAGCCAACAACACTGTTAACTACACTAAAGAACAAGGTAAAAAAATTCATCTCTATGCACCTACACAACATATAAAAAGAAATCGCAGTTGGCTAATGACCGAATTGTGAGCACTAAGCACCTTCCCACTAATTCTACTTTCTAGATGTATAATCTGCTAAGGCTAGGCTCTATCATGAATTTGTCCATTAAATACAAAAACAACACTCTACCTGCTGTTTCTAAACAATTTACCAAGTGAAAGAAGTTGTTCACTAGCAACAATAATAAAATAAAACAACATAAACAATTGATAAATCAAGAATTTCCCAAGAACCTTAAGACAATATAACCCTCTGTTTGATTGCTGAGGAAAAACAAAAAAACAAAATGAAAATTTGAGGAAAAACAAAACAAAATGAAAATAATTAGTCATGTCGTAACCTTAGCCTCGTATAGCAGCAATTGGGCGGTGGTCAGCCTCCCGGAACAGTCGCCGCCGCCGCTGATGAGGTTTTGGGTGTTTTGAAGAACAATAACCCCAACAAGAGGGAGGAGATTGAGAAATTGTTGAACCCTATGTCGAATCATGATTTCGATCAGATGGTTTCCTTTGGGAACCTAATCACTGATTTCCAAGAAGAAGAAGACAATGTTATGATTGATGATAATGTGGGTTTTACTGTTGTGTTTGACGAGAAAGAAGAACAGGAGGAAGAGAATGGGTTTTACTGTTGTGTTTGACGAGGAAGAAGAACAGAATGGTTTTGATGATGATGATCTTAAAGTTGAGACCAAGCTTTTGGGTCATCTCCAATTCGATAATTTCAGCCTTGTTAAGTGTTTGTTGCAGAACCGATTGAAGATTGTGTAGTGTACTCGTCTAGCCAGGGCCGAGGATCAGGAGACGAGAGAGAAGATTGAGGAAGAAATGTTGGAATCTGGACTGGAATTGGCTGCAATTCTTGAGCAGTTGCAAGCCAATTGAGAGAGAGAACACAGAGAGAGGGAGAGTAGGAGACAGAGGAGATCAGGGCCTTCTTTTATTTTTTTTTTCCAGGTACAAAACGACGTCGTTTTTACTTTGGCGACCAAATTTTTTTTGTCGCCAAAAAATTTCATTTCCCCCCTCCCTGTTTGAAATTTCCCTCCCAAACACTTTTGGCGACCAAAACACCATATTAGTCGCAAAAAAGCTACCTTCAGCAACAAATTTTTTTAGTCGCTAAATCTCAATCAATTGCGACTAAAATATTAGTCGCTAAAAGTACAAATTTGGCGACTAAATTTTTTTGGTCGCCAAAATGTAACCTTCCGCGACCAAATTTGAAGTTGGTCGCCAAAAGCATACCAATTTCTGCGACTAACTCATTTTTGGTCGCCAAAATGTGACCTTCTGCGACTAACTCATTTTGGTCGCCAAAAATATTGATCATTCACGACTAATTAATATTTTGGTCGGCAAATGTCATTTTTTTGCGACCAAAAAATTTTTTGGTCGGCAAAAGTGGTCGCCAAATGTGTAAATTCTTGTAGTGAGTAAAGGTTGACTCTACTCGATTTGTTTATAGCCCTACCTATTTCTGTTAAGTAAAGCAGACAAAATATATATATATATATATATATATTTTAATCATTAAACTTAATGTAAGTATATATAAAATGTTTAAAATAATTTTTTTTTGTTAAGTTTAATAATTAGAATATAATTTTTTTTCCCCTTCTATTTTTAATTCAATGAGATTTCACAAAAGAATCCAAAAACATCCCTTATCTAAAGCAATGTAAGTAGTATAAATTGTTTGGTGTCGCAGCAATTGCAGTTGTACATTAAGCACATCAACATCCCCATACCCATCCAGAATCTAATGAAAGATAATACAGAATCATATTATAAAATCCATCCATAACATAATATTTCAAATAGAATGTATATCCATCCAAGGGATAACTATTATTCCAATTATTTACTGGTAGCTAATAAATATCTTGTTCCAATCAAAGTCCAATATTATCTATGCCCTTGGAACAGTAAACTCAAATTTAAAATTTGAATTAAATTGCCATAATTTAACTATTTTATCAAAAGTACCACCTGTCAAAGCCGAGAAGCCAAACTCAACCGATTCTAGTAAGTAAACCCTCAGATCAATGAAGAAACAAAGGTTGCGTTCGATTCTAATATGATTCACAGGATCCGTGAAAGAAACACTCAATACTTTCAACCTAGATTGTTATGTTGACATTGAGATTTTTGGGACTATTGATCTAATTATAAAGCAAGAATATAATAACTAAAACCATAAGGTCAAGATTATAAAGCAAAAAGAACCAAAGTGGAACGAGATAGAAAATATAAGGACTAAATTGACGAAATTCAAAATACAAAGCCCAAACCGAAATTTAAGGAGAAACTAGAAAGACTATTGATCTAATTAACCATAAATTATTAGTCAGATTAGCAGCAGACCTTACCTTACTTGGGTTATAGTCGGGGTAATTTGTTTATTTTTCATTTAATTGATGAATTTTTTTGGTTGCCACCGCTACTTGCGTTTTTAATTTCACCACCTTCTCTCTCTCTCTCTCCATTCCTCCTCTAACCCTCCAACCCGAACTACTGAAGTGAAAGCCCCACACTTGCTATTTTGGCTATTGTTTTACTTCCTAATAAATAAAAAAATAAAGTAAACTACTAATTGGTCTTAATAGTTAAATTTAATTCTCATAAAATCTATTGAAAATAAGTCTTAATAAAATCGTTAGCTCTTTTTTTTTTTTTTTTTTTTTTTGTGACGATTGGTTGTATATGTTGCTAAAATTTTATAATTAGTGACTTTTTTGTGACAATTTTTTTAAACTGTCGCTAAAACTTATGATTAGTAACATTTTTTGTAACAAATTTTAAACTATCGCTGAAAATTAATAATTAGTAACTTTTTTAATAGTATTTGATGAAAAATATCATTAATTATTACAAGACCTATTAAATAATAAATTTACTTATTAAGATGTACACGTAAGTCTCTCTTTAAAATGTCCCCCCCCCCCCACATTATTAAGATGTATACGTAAGTCACCCATTAAAATGTCTTCCCCCCCCCCCCCCCCCCACAACACACACTATCTAAGGCGGCTTTGGTCAAATATAATATTAACATTAAATGCAATCACGACTATGAGATATTTGAAGATTTTGTTAATGTACATTTTTAAATCCATGTTAAGAGATTTAAAAAAATTATATATAGCGTTTGGTAAAGTTTTCTAAATATGATTTGAGAATCAGAGTTATATTTTGAGTTTGTGAGTTTTAGAATTATGATTTGAGTGTGAAATTTTGTTTGGTAAATGAGTTTTGAAAAGAGTTTCGAATTGAGTAGGAAATTTTTGATGTGACATATGATATTTGATACAAAAACTTACAACTTATAAACAAACACATAACTCAAAATTTTATTCAAAAGTCATAAAAAAATTTAAGAAATTCCGATTTTTTTTATTTAAAATATAAAAAATAACAGGTGCCAATTATATATATAAAAATAAAAAATAAAACAATTACACTGTTCTGGTCAACCGACCGAATATCTCGGATGACGATCGGCCGGACGTCCGGGGGACGACCGGTTAGCCCAAATTTTTTCACCTTGGAAAGAGTTTTCAGAAGTAAATGTGAAATTAATTTTTAAAAACTGTAACCAAACACCAAGTATAAATCAAGAGGTAGAATTACATTTCCAAAACTCTTCCAAACATAACCATATATTTTACATAAAATATGTGTAATAAAAAATATATAATATTTTCAAATTTCTTAAACATTAAAATACCTATATGTTTAAATAGGCTCTCATCTAACTCATATTGATTATGAAATTCTCTAAAATATATAATAAAATTCATATTGATTATGAAATTCTCTAAAATAATATACATATATATCGTCAAAATTGATGTAAATAATAACACGTTACACTATTTGATAGTAATATGTTACTCTGTCTTACAATAACATGTTACTTTGATAACATATTACTCTGACAATATTGTCTAAGACAAAAAAAAATATTTTATTTTGTCCTTACTCAATTATACTTCTTCCTTGGAAGGATTTATGAAGCAAAATAAATTCGATTGTTCTTTAATCAAACAAGGGTCCAGTTGAAGGGTTTAGACTAAATTTAATTGAGAGGGGAAGCAGACTTACCTATCCAAAATTTTTTGGGTGGGTGATTGTGTGGTAAAGTTTAATTTGTGTAGCGTGGGGTTCATGTGAGACATGGTAGAGATTAATTTTTAGATAATTTCAAAATTTATAAAGGTAGATTTGTAGTATTACTCCTAACAACGGTGACTTTGGTTGAAAAATTAAGAAGTCTCAGAATATATTCATCCACTCAAACTTATCTACACTTATCTTGGACCCTCTAAATAAATTTATGGCTGGTTCTGCTCATTAATTGATTTGTATGGATTATTTCTAATTGAACCATATGAACTAAAATAAAAATAAAAAAAAATTAAGGAAAAAATAGATGAAATTAATAATCCAAAAGATAAATGAAAAAAAAAACAATAATTTGAAAAAGAAAAATTTAGCCAAAATCCTTCCACTGGATCCTTATTTGGTGAAAAAAACAACTCAATTTAATTTTCTCCATAAATCCCCTAAGGAGAAAATACATAATTGAGAAATGATAAAGTAAAATATTTTTTTTATTTTTTATTTTTGGATAATATTGTTAGAGTAATATGTTACTGTTTTAAGTCTATCACTAGTATTAAGTCTCTCATTGGTGGCCAACCAAGCAATAAAACTAACCCTAGGGATAGAAGGGGGACCCCAGATAAGCTTGGACCAAGAGACTTTAGGGCCCTTATCCCTCCAACAATCCCAAGCCGACTGGATAGAGAAGTTACCATCTGTTTGGGAATTTGGTTTTTTGATTTTTTTTTTATTTATTTTTTTCACTAAAAGACAAATTGGATACAAAACCAAAAAAAATAAATCCAAACAAAATATCACATCAAACCCCATAATCATTTCACTTTTTCTCTCACAAACATCACATTCAACGACAAAAAAACCCAACTATCTTTCCAAAAAAAAAAAAAAAATTCTCCAATAATATCCTACAACTAAAAAATGCTAAAAAAAAAACTCACTTCCCACACACCTACAAAGTAACATGTTGAACCAGAGTAACATCTTGCTGTCAAATAGAGTAATTGTCATATGTTACTGTTACTACTTACATCAATTGCGATGGTAATATATATATATATATATATTTTAAGATTTTTGTCACACCCCAAATCCGGGCATGACCGGCCGTGGCCCACAGGGACTTAGCCCAAGGCACACGTAAGCCTAAACACGAATCCAATCACATTGAACAACTGAACAATAGTCCAATAATAAACAACCAAAACTCAATCCAGACATGTCACAATTATAAACGGCAAAATCAACCGTAATCAAAAACCATCCAAAATTATGGGATATAAACAACCCACATATCAAAAATAATCCTAAATGAACTTCGATAAGAATAAATATAAATATGCACAAACTTGACATAACACTCTAAACTAAAGGAATGCCCTAGAGGTCCATGAAATTGAGTCCTCGCTACGCCATGAGTCCACTCTAAGTCCTTCTAACACCTGGAAGTGATAAAAACTAAGTCAGCTGATAGCTCAGTGAGTAGCAACATGGATAGTAAATACAGTTTTGAAAACAGGGTTCAATTCCAAAATAAGTTATATATCACAGAAACTAGATTGGCATACAGTTTGGTAAATACAATCTGTTTCAAAAAGAAGGTTCCACAAATCAACACTTAAAATACTCATGTCTCGCAAGAACATGATAAACGATATTTTCCACTTAAAACAGATTATAACATGAACACCAATAATTTTCTGGGTACCAATAAAAACAAATAATCTGCCACACATTTCTCAGGCTATAAGCCCCGTTGGATCCAATACCGAACTAAGAGTCATCCTCAGGGTGGCACCTGGGCCTTTTCTCAAAGACGATCCGATTGAAGGTCACCTAGTTGTTTTTAAAGGTCTGTTCCTTACAATCGTTGAGCACTAGAGTCATCACGGCCCAACCCGGATCTGTTCCCTAGTGGCCAGAGTCACCACACACAGTGGAATAATTTCCCTGGACTAAATACACACATGGTCCCAATAATCAATACACATCAGTTTCGCAAAACATGGTAGTTCATCATTATAAACATGAGACCAAAACAAATAGTTTACAGTATGTCAAGTTCACACATGTTTCAGAAATAATTTGATTCAATTGATAATATAATAATTTATCAAAACAGTTTAATCATGAAACAACAATTTAATTTTTCCAACAGTTCAGGGTAGGGGAACATTTATAAAAATATGTAGCATGAAACTACTCACCTGAAACGCAATAATATAATCCTCGAATAAAGTGTAAAAGTCCAACTAGTGGCCTGAACCAAGTATAAAAACTACACGTCACAACTAATTTAAAAATACTAAAAAAAATAGGAACTAAGTAATCTCAAACTAAAGCGCACTAACACGGCTCAACCCAACTCACCGTTACTCTTAAATATTACCTAAGTTCATATTCTTCAAGGTCTAAAATCACCCAAGACATAGATTCCGATCGAAACTTAACTTTAAGATGAAATAGTGTTTTAAACAAGTTTTTCCAATCTATTCGCTAACTTTGAAAATTACAAAATCCACTCCACGCTATTCGAAAAATTCCAATAACCTCCAGATATGATCTAATATATCCTAAGTTTCAAACCCAACTAGTTTCACTTGATTTGCTTATCAAAATAATTATCTACAATTTATTATATCCAAACAGGTTGTTTTCTGCAGCACTTTAAAGAAATTGACGGTTCTCTTAATATACACGAGCAATCAATGCAAGGCCAAAAACGTATGAAACTAGACTCGTAACCGGTTCTAATGACACTAATTTGATAATTGTTGGATTTATACCCAAAGAGAACAACACTCCCGAATTTACTGTTTTGGACTGGTTTCCTGGACAGATTTGAATTCCTCAATTTATATGGATTTCGATTCCCAAAAATTATGAAAAAAATCAGATATACAATTCAATATGTAATTAATCTACTGTAAAAATTTCAGATTAAAATTCATCCGTTTGATATGGTTTCTTGATTTTTAAAGTTCGTGATTATGCGCAGAATTTTTAACTAAGAATAATACCCAATCTTTATACATGAATTTAACTCCTCAAATTTCTTAACAGTATATATATATATATACAAAATATATAAACCTACAACCTCCATGAATGAATAAAATAATTATAGAATAAGGATGAAGAACAAAGAAAGAAGAGAAGAAAACCTAGGAGGGCTAACCTTTGATGATCACACACAACATAACACACCCAAAAGTTCTTTGATTGCAACATCTTCTTCTTTTTTTTCTTTCTCTCAAACCCTCTCCCGTGGCTGCTGTGTTGTTGCCCTATGTGGTGAACAAATAATAGAGTAGGGTTTGTGTTTATTTTATTTTATACTAGTGGTGGGCACACATAGGTCAAATAAATAGATAAATATACAAAACATATGTATAAGTTATATGCAACTCAAATAGTAAGAGTCTTATATATTAACCTTGTGGTCTAGAGTTCAAGTCACACCCTCCTCTCACTCTCTATATATATTTTTTTATAATAAATCTTGCCTCTAAATTAAATACTTTCACCATAAATTTATTTTAAATTTAAAATTAATTAAAAGATCCTCCAATAATATTTAATTTGCACCTTAGAATTCACTACCAAAATATATGAGATTGTAATATTATTATTTAATTATTTACTTAATTTTTATATTCGGGTTCTCACAATTTTCATTGTCAACATTAATCTTATTTGATAGATCTTGATGAAAGAATTCTAAAAATATAAATTTTATTAAAAATCGACATATATATCAAAAGTTATAATATTTTAAAGTTTAATATTTTGATAATAGTGGTATGTGTTAGATTTTTAAATTTTTTTTTTTTTATACTTATCCTTAATACATTAAAATTTTATTACGAGATAGTTTTGACTAAACCTCTCTTTCAAAAATAACTAGTGAAGTTGGTTGGGTGCAAAGCATGCAAGCTAGTGCCAATACACTATGAGTTGAAAAAATCATTTGTTTTTTAATTTTTACTGTAATTAATTATTTTGTTTGTTAAAAGTTTAAAAACAATGAATTTGTAGTTTACTATAATCTATGAATGGTAGTTTTTGTATTTGTCTCTTAACCTGAATTACTACAAAAAAAAAAAAAAAAAGCAACATATTCTAAATACATTATCAACTATCAAGCAGAACATTGATATATTATAACACATAAATTGCTATTTTGTACAATTAAGCCATCCAACAAAAAAAATCTGCATTTTAATAGGTATCTTTGTTCTCCACACTGTTCATACACGGCCCTATTGAGCACCTACCATTTTATCATGAGCTATAGACCCAAAGGTCTTAGTCATCTACTTGTTGGTTCAAATTGATATTACACAAAATCACCTGCAAGAGAGTATAGTTAATTCAAATAAAAAAAATTGAATTAAATAGAATTGAATATATTACATATATACAAATAGGAAGAGAGTAAAGACTATAAATTATAGAAGGTAAGATTGATATATATATATATATATATATACAACACTTGAACTTTCATTCCCTCATAGTTGTTCCTAAATTCCATCTGTAGAGGACACAACATAGGCATGTTGAATGATTCCTTTGCTCAACCAAAAACCAATATAGCATGAACAAAACATAGCAAGATGGCACCACCCCAAACAATAAAAATAAAAATCTCTAAGGCAGAAGAAAACCTCTTCATAATTAAGTGCATTTGTATGAATGACATAGTTATGAAATTGAATACCATCCTCCCCAAGAGTACTCAGACTGAGAAGGTACAATACTCAATCCAACAAAGAGATTGAGATTAAAGGAATTGCTCCCACACAAAGGAGTGCAATTTATAAATCACATAGTAAAGGACAAAGAAAATTTCACAAAAAAAGGGGACAAAAATAGTGTGATTTCAACTAAACATAAATAAATGAAGGAAGTAGGAAACAAAAGTCAACAAAAAAAATACCAACACTATTTTTTTTGAGTGAAAATTAAATATAGATCCCACAATTAATGATGTAAGGTTTTTCTTTCATGTGTGTGTGTGTGGTGATAATGAACTAAGATATTTGACTGGTATTTCATTTTATTCGAAGCAAATTAATTAGAGAACATGAAGGGAAAGAAGGTGAAATCACGAAGTAACTAAAGCAAAAAATTAATTTGTTCAAATTTAACTAAACAAAAACAAACAATTATAGATTTAAAATTTAAATATTGTCACCTTCACATAAATAACAATGAGCAAGTCTGTTATCTATTATCATAAGCAAATGCCTTTCGTTTTTTAGTTTTCAAGTCAGTGAAAAAGAAATTATATGTTTTGAGACATCCATCGAACAAGTAGTGCGTATAGTCAACTACAGAAAAATGGAAAAGAAAACAAATAATCCCCAACTAAAAAAGTTTCATCATGTCAACCTAATCATCGAAGTAGTTGCATTTTCACATATAAAGTATCCTATTGACATATTAACAAATCAACCATCTGTTAAAAGGACCAAATTTCATAGATACTTTATATAAATTCTAAATCCCAACTTTGGAGCCAAAAGCATAGATTTGTATAAAAAAAAATGCAAAATATGAACTGAAAGAGAGGGAATATGAAGGAATTGACTTGAGGACTAACCATCAATGGTGAGTGAACGAAAAGATACATTTCTCTACCATCGCACCTGTAAAACAAACAAAATAAATAATAATAATAATAATAATAATAATAATAATAATAATAATAATAATAATAATAATAATAATAATAATAATAATAATAAAGAATTTAACATGAGCAATAATAATACAAGATTATCGAGGACTGTTGGCATCCTCCTGTAAGGCCCTCTTATAAGCACTCTAGAATATGGAGTGACATCTTATCCATCAGGGCCTCCAGCAACTCCATCTCTAATTTCTTCTTGTCCAATTGTCTAATTAAAGTAGGGAATAGGAATAGAATTAAGTTTTGGACTGATAGATGGTGTGGTGATATTTGCCTGAAAACTGACTTTCCACTTCTCTTTAACCTCTCAACTGATAAAGAAGGCTCTCTCCACCACTTCTTTGCCAGGAAAACCAGCTCATGTGCCTGGAACTTTCCGTATAGAAGAGAATTGTATGATTGGGAATTGATTGAAGAAGCTAATCTGATTGCAGCTTTATCCTATGCTCCTCCTTTATGTAATGAAAATGCAGATTACCTTATATGGTCTAATGATGCTACAGCCCATAATCAGTTCTCTGTAGCTGACCTATATGCTTACAGCTCTTCCCTCCTTGGTCCTAATCTAAGAATTTGCAAACAGGTTTGGAACTCTTTGTTGCCCCCAAAAATCTCCTTCTTTTGCTGGCTGGCCTGGAAAAATAAAGTGAAATCTTCAGAGTTCTTGCACAAGATTGGCATACTTGATAGCAGCACTTCAATTCTCTGTCCATTTTGTAATTCTGAACCTGAAACTAATATCCATGTCTTGCTTCATTGTCCTTTCTCTTGGCTGATTTGGTCTTCAGTGATTAAAGAATGGGGGCTTCAATGGTGCATTTCAAATTCAGTAGCTGGTTTATTTCATTGGTGGATGAGTGAGAAATTTCAGAAGTATGTTAGAATAATTTGGAGAGCCCTCCCTTTAGTCATATTGTGGTCTCTTTGGAAGCATAGGAATGATTGTGTCTTTTCTAAGGCTCAGCCCAATTTTCCTGGTCTGCTGGATCTCATCAAATTTAGATCTGCCCTCTGGCTCAAAGCATCAGTCAAGGATTTCCCCTTCTCAGTGGATGATATAGTCTTCAAGTGGAAGCAGATCAGGGGCTCAGATTGATCCTCCTTGCGGCTATTTTAGTCTGTTCTTCCTGCTGGAAGGCAGTTCGGCTATCAGTCTGGGTGGCTGTCTGCTGCAGTAGCCTGTTCCTCCTTGGTGCTCTGTTCTGGCATTGCTGCTGTGATCACTGATGCATCAGCTCCTCCACAGTTAGGGTGCACAGTTTTGGCTGCTTAGACAGTTTGGCTGAAATTCTGTTATGATCAGATATGGATAGACAGTTTGGCTGCTACTATCAGTTTTGGCTCCTATCAGATTATTTATCGGTTTTTGTTTCAATCTGTTACAGATCTCTGCTGATATAGAAGGGCTGGGTTTGATCTGTGTGCGTGCAGGGCTTCCGCACAGCTCATGTTATATTGTTATTCTCAGGAGGGTTACTGATCTACTGCTTCCTATTTGTTTGACTGATCTGTTGAATGCATTTCATGCTGTCTTGTTCTTTGATCTGTTGATTTGCTGGGTGAAGCTCTGTAATTCTGAGTTGATTTCTGTTATGCTGCCTTCTTCTTGGTGAATTCCATGATCTTGGTCTGCGTCTTCAGAGGAGTGTTCTGTTTTGGATGTTTTTGCTGCTGCTTTCTGTTTTTTTTTTTCCTTTTTTCCTCTTGTTGGTTTCTCACCAACCGGAGCTTTGAACTTCATCTAGCTTTGAGCTCCTCTTTATTGATGTTCTCCATCTTTTTTGTTTGATTTCATCAATAAAGATTTATTTTGCCGATCAAAAAAAAAAAAAAAACAAAGCAAAGAAACAAATCATAACCAAAACCAAGAGAATACTTTTAATTAAAGGACTTTTTTTTTGTTTCTCTGTTTACCATAAAAATAATTTTGTTAATTCAATTACCTTATGAATTTGTGATTGCTTGTCAGCTGCATTTGCATTTGCATTGCCAACTGGTTGGATGAGAGAACAATGTCATAATCATAAACATTGTTTTATTGTTGTACAACAAATCGTCGCAACAAGGTCATCAAATAATTATGCAGAGAAAAATTCTTTTACCCATTTCTCGTGCAACCAAACATTGAAAAATGCAAAAATATTTATCTAAATTATATGACGATCAAACAAATGGAGCTTGAAAGAATGATATACGAAGGATATCCATTATTACCTTAACAAATCTAGGTGGTAAAACTTCTGGGTTCATCTCTCCAACTTCAATTTTAAACACACTAACAAACACAAAAGAAAAATCATAAAATTCAATTGTTTTGAGTACAGGAAAAAGTGAAATGTTGCAAAAAAATTGAACATCAATAAAAATGGATAATAGATATAGACAAATTTGAAAGGGAAAAAAAACGTTAATAAGAAAATCAAGAATTCTATTAGGATAATTTTATCTTTTTTACTGGATGAAAGGTCAACAAAAGGAAGTAATTGAATCATATTTAGGTGAAAACGTGATTATAAATTAAGGAAAATCAACAATGAAAATCATTTTCCTCTACTATAAATAAGCATGTGTTTAAGGCAGAGTTGTTCGAGTAGATTGTGGATAAGTATTATGTGAGTTTATAATCGGAGAAAGCAGATTGTGCAAGTTCTCTGTTGCGATTCAGAGCAGTCATGGCAGGAGGGTGGATACCAGTCGTGAAGGGCAGAGGAAGATCAGGGCCATGGAGGTCGAGGGGAATTGCAAGTGTGTTTACCGTGTTCGTGGATAACCTACCAGAATCGCTGAACCCTAAGGAGCTGTTTCATCTGTTTTCAAAGTTTGGAGTGGTCCTAGATGTCTATATACCGCAGAAGAGAAGGAAGGTCTCTAATACGAGGTTTGGCTTTGTGAGATTTAATTGCTCTGTAGCAGCCAAGATAGCTGTACAGAAGGCACATGGCTTGTGGGTGGACGATCGACCATTACAGGTTAACCACGCAGAGTTCGGGAAGGTGAAGGGAATTGATAAAGATGGGAAAATACCAGTACATAGGCAAGTACAGAGACCAGTAGCAAACGTTGTACAAGCTGGAGTGATTAGAGATGGGGCTCGTGGCATCAGAGATAGGAGATCCTATGCAGAGGCGGTGGAAGGAAAAAGGATAGGGGAAATAGGAAACATCCTATTAAAGGCAGAGGAGGCAGGCAATGGCTGGTTGTTTGAGAGTATCATTGTAAGATTGAAGGCCCAATTTGCTGACGCTAGTCTGAAAAAGGAATTGGCAGCAATAGGAGTGGATGGTATCATGGTGAGGGAAAGTGGGGGAAGAGATGTAGTAATTACGTTCAAATCTAAGGAGGAGAGGGCATTGAAGCTACCAGCTATTAAGGAGCTGATCACGGATTGGTGTGAAGATATTACTGAAGGACAATCTGGGCAGGTATTGGAGCAGGAAAGATGTGTATGGTTAAGTTGCTATGGAATCCCATTATATCTGTGGAATAGTTCCAACCTCAGAAAGATAGGTGGGATCTGGGGGCAGGTGCTATGTCTTGAAGGGGATATGAGTCAACCAATATCCTTTGTGTGTGCTAAGCTCAAAGTATCAACTAAATGGATGGAGCCCATCAACTCAGTAGTGCAACTGGAATGCAGAGGTATGGTATTTCCAGTAAGAGTCTGCGAAGAACAGGTGGTAACGGTCAGAGCTGTGAAATTTACACGTACATGTCATAAGCATCAAGTTGTAGATGAGTTTGGTAGTTCAAATGTGCTGGGAGAACAAGATGAGGATAGAAAGTACAGAACGGAAGTAGATGATGCTACTAATATGGAGGAGGAGTTAGCTGCGGTACTGGAGGTTGGCTTTGGGGTGGGCCAAGAAACCAGACCAAGTAGTCCTAGTGTGAGAAAGGAGGTGGAAAATGTGACATGCTGGAGGAGTGTAGGTGAAGCCCAAAATGTTCGAAGTGATGGGGGGAAAGAAATGAGTGATGAGTTGTGCAAGGAAACGCTGGAAGTACGAAGCCAGAGGACCAGCTCGGAGGAGGAGATGGTTGTCAGAGACAGTTTGGAGAACCAAGTGGACACGCAAGGTTTTATTAGAAGTCTTCGAGGGTCTAGCCTTGAAAAGTCTGGTGTGAACATAGAAGTAGTCTTGGGTGATAATAATTTATTAAAGAGAGGGGGTGGGCTGTGTCAAGCAGAAATTGGGCTGGGGTCAATTGAAACTGGGCTGGGGCAGCAGGAATCGTCTGAAAGATTTAAGGCTGCTAAAGTAGGGCAGTGTGGGGGACTGTCAAGCCTCTCCGAAGCCCAAGAGAAGGAGCTAAGTAATAAGCATCCAAGATGTAGGAAGGGGAAGGAAAAGGTAAAGGAGAGAAGTAACAGTAGGAGAAAATCTAATCAGAACATGTTAAGGAGAAGACCATTCGAGATGATGAGGTTGTATGGGAGTAAAGGTGCTTCAACTAGTCGAACCATGCGTAAGGCAGCAGCTTGTCGTGCAGCAGTGGCGGCAACGTCTCTATCTGCTTCAAGAGAGGGTGGAGTCGACAACGGGAGGTTTATACTGAATGAAGCCGAAGCAACCGTAAAAATGGGAGAAATTATCGGGATGCAGTTTAATGGCAAGAGAGCTGAAGTGGTGAAGGAAATAGTGAATCTTGAATTGAAGGATATGGAGCGTATTGAAGTGGGGAAGAAAGCTGGGCTATAAAGTACAGTAGCAGGGGTGTAGATAGGAGTAAATATGGTTAATTATGAAGTTTCTCTCATGGAATGTTAGAGGGTTGGGTAGGTTGGAGAAGAGAAACAAAGTGAAGAAGCTCTTAAAGGAGAGGAGTGTAGACATGGCTCTGTTCCAAGAGACAAAAAAGATAGAGTTCTCTGAGGAAGATGTCAGATCTATATGGGTTAAAGCTAAAATGGAGTTTATGGTGGTGGATGCTGAAGGCTCGGCAGGAGGGTTATTATGTATATGGGACCCAGATGTATTCCAAGTGAAGGATTGCTGCAGTAATAGAAGGTTCATCCTATTATCAGGTACTTTATTCCATCTGTTTAATTGTGTTATTATAAACATTTATGCTCCGAATGATGTCGGCTCAAGAGGGAAACTGTGGAATTGTTTATTGAAACTGAAGGAGGAGTTTCCTGATCCTTGGTGTTTAGGAGGAGATTTAAATGAGATTAGACAGATTGGGGAAAGGAGAGGGTGCTCAAGAAGGGATAGAGGTATGAATGAATTTAATGAGTTCATTGATAAGTGTGAGGTCTCTGAATTACCTTTACTTGGAAGGAGATTTACTTGGTGTAATTCATTTGCTGGGGAGAAGTGGAGCAAAATAGATAGAGTGTTAGTGGATCCAAAATGGCTTGAGGTGTTCAAGTTAAAGTTATGGGGTTTGCCTCGTTTGGTATCGGATCACTGCCCTCTCCTTATGATGGAGGATGAGAGGGATTGGGGCCCAAAGCCTTTTAGGGTTCTAAATGCTTGGTTTTTGCATAAAAATCTTAGAAGATTCTGGGAGTCTAAATGGGGAGAGGCCAGTGTTGTGGGCTGGGCTGGTTTTATTCTGGCACAGAAGCTTAAGTTCTTGAAAAATGGTCTTAAAAGTTGGAATGTGGAGGTGTTTGGTAATGTTATAAATAAATTGAAGTTAGTAGAGGGTGAGCTTCATAGTTTTGATCTGCTGGCTGAGGGTAGGAACCTTGATGGGGAGGAAAAAATGAAGAGAAGTAAGGCTAGGGCTGAAATGTGGAGGCTGAGTAGGATGGTGGAGTGGCTATGGTTGCAAAAGTCTAGGCTTAACTGGGCCATGAAAGGGGATAAAAATACAAGATTTTTTCATGTCGTTACAAAGTGTAGAACAATAAGAAATGAGATAAACTCCATTTCAGAAGGGGAGGTGGTGTTTGATGATCCAAGCCAAGTGAAGAACAAAGTGCTGGAATTTTTTAAGTTACAGTATGCAGAACTATGGCCTTCAAGACCTGTGTTGGGGGGTCAGTTTCCATCAGTTGAAGGCAGGGTGTGTTTCGGACTGCTAGAAGCAGAATTTACAGAATCAGAAATTAAATCTACAGTGATGGATTGTGATGGGAATAAAGCACCAGGTCCGGATGGGTTTAATTTGCTATGTTATCAAAAGTTTTGGAAGGTGATGAAGGGCGATGTCATTAATTTTGTGAAAGAATTTCATACGAATGGCAAGTTCGTTAAAGGTATAAATAGCTCTTTCATAACCCTCATTCCGAAGAGAGATAATCCAATAGGGCTTTCTGACTACAGACCAATAAGTTTGGTAGGTTCCATGTACAAGATCATAGCAAAACTGTTGGCAAACAGATTGAAATCCATAATGCCACATATTATTAGTGAGCCCCAGTCTGCATTTCTAAGCGGGAGGAATATTCTAGATGGAGTACTTGTTGCTAATGAGGTTGTAGAGAGTTGGAAGAAGGCCAAGAAGAAGGGTGTGCTCATTAAGCTGGATTTTGAGAAAGCATATGACTCTATTAATTGGGGTTTTCTGTTTGATATGTTCTCCAAGTTTGGGTTTGGAACTAAGTGGATTAATTGGATGAAGGAGTGTGTTACAACTGCAAGGGTCTCAGTACTCGTCAATGGTTCTCCTACCGAAGAGTTTAGCCCTCAAAGGGGGCTAAGGCAAGGTGACCCTCTATCCCCTTTCCTGTTCAATTTAGTAGCTGAAGGCCTACACATGTTGTTGAGTAGAGCTCGTGAGCTAAACCTAATCAAAGGGGTAAAAGTAGGTTGTGAGGGGGTGGTGTTAACTCATTTACAGTTTGCGGATGATTCACTTTTATTCAGTGAAGCAGAGGTGGAGGAGGTGAGGAAACTGAAAAGGGTGCTAAGGTGCTTTGAAATCATGTCGGGTTTGAAGATAAATTTTCACAAGAGCGTGGTTTGTGGTGTGGGTGTTTCTGCGGAGATGATGAATGATATGGCTGTAATCCTAAATTGTAAAGTTAAAATGCTGCCACTCACTTATCTAGGGATGCCACTAGGCGCTAATCCAAGGAGGCTAGCTACTTGGAAACCAGTAGTGGAAAAAGTGAAAAGTAAACTAGCTGGATGGAAGAGGAAGATGCTGTCTTTTGCAGGAAGGTTAATACTGATTAAATCAGTATCTTCAGCTTTGCCATTGTTTTATTTATCTTTGTTTAAAATGCCTGAAGGGGTTGCTAAAGAATTGGAGAAGCTTCAAGCTAATTTTTTATGGGGTGGTTCTGATGCGAAAAGGAAAATTCATATGATAAAATGGGAGGAAATGTCAAAAAGAGTAGATCAAGGTGGTTTGGGCATTAGAAATTTGAGGGATGTAAATAAATGCTTGCTAGTCAAGTGGTGGTGGAGGTTTGGTAGCGAAAAGGATGCTTTGTGGAAAAGAATCATTTGCAGTAGATATAAGATGAAGGTGACTAGTTGGCTTCCATCTTTAAATCCATCCATTGGGTACTCAGCGGTGTGGAATGGAATTGTCTCGGTTGCTGAACAGAGTAGCAGCTTAAAGGAGTTTTATTTGCATAATTTCAAGCTGAAAGTAGGGGATGGAATGCGGATTAGATTTTGGTCAGATGCTTGGTGTCAATCTGTGTGTCTAAAAGATGAATTTCCAACTCTGTATCGGTTGTCTTTGGAAAAAAGAGAGTGCTTGAGAGTATTGGTTGATAAAAAAACCATAGCAGGGGCTTGGTCTCTTGACTTTAGAAGACAGCTATATGACTGGGAGGAGTTGGAATTGGTTAGGCTCAATAATTTCCTGGTAGCAGCCCCTGATCTATGTGTTGAGTGTGAAGATCATCCAGTTTGGTCAGCTTCATCTCTTGGGATCCTAAAAACAGCAGAATTGTATAGTTTTATTGTGAGTAATGCTGGTGCCACCCTGAGAATTACTAAATTGTTGTGGCTCAAACATGTCCCTCCTAAGGTACAATTGTTTGGGTGGTTTGCTTGGAAAGGGAGAATTAAGACCAGGGAGTTTCTACAAAGGCTGGGAGTGATCTGTGAAAACGACTCCACAGTTTGTGTGTTTTGTAACAGCGAAAGTGAGTCACTGAACCATGTCTTAATCTGGTGCCCATTTGTGTGGAACATATGGACTGAAATGCTAAAGTGGTGGGATGTCCAATCTGCTTTGCCATGCACTGTGGAGAGTCTCCTCCTGTGGTGGGCTGGGGGAAAGTTAAAGAAGAAAGAAAGGTTGATCTGGGGGGCAATTCCATTGGCAGTGATGTGGTCAGTATGGAGATGCAGGAATGAGTGTGTCTTTAGAGCAACTCCCCCAAATTTAGAGGATATCTGTGAATTAATTAAAATCAGGATTGCTCTCTGGGTAAACCCATATCTAAGAGACTTTCAGTTCTCTGTACAGGATTTTGGAACCAATCTGAGGCAAATAAGGAGGTGTTTGGGAGGGGTAGGTGCAATGGACTGAATGGCTGCTGTTGTGATGTAGGGAGCCTCTGCTGTAGTGGTTGCACTGTGTTGACTTGCAGCTGTGTAGTGTAGATATGTTGGTACTCTGAAGGGTGGAAATTCTGAATACGAACAGAGGGGTAGTATGTGTAATTTCGGGGTGTAGGTATCCTTACCCAACTCTGCACCTGTGCAAAATTGAAGTTTATATGCTGTGCAGTCTGTTTGGTCCTCCTGGTATAGAACCAACAGTGGTTCATCTACCTTCATGACCTCATATTTAATCTAGAGCGCATTAGATTCTGCTTGGGAGGTGGCAAGAGTGTGTGAAGTTATGTGGAGGCCTATCATTGTAGCATTCTTTCTGCTGATTAGTGGTCTGAGCAGTGGTTGTGTGTCTGGGGTATAGATGGTGAATAGAGATGGTGGAGCTGCTATACTTGGTTTGGCTCTCAACTTCTGATTATGCTGCTATTTAGAGTTTGTATTTTGGTCTTTTTGCCTATGCTGGTTGTGAATTGGGGTAGTATGGTGGTATGCTGCTAGGCTGCGGTTGTGAAGTTTCTAAATTAGGTGCTCTCTTGTGGATTTGTTGTTGATGCTAGGCTGCAATGCTGCTGGTCAGGTTGGAGTTTGGGTAGAAGGTGGCTTGGTGTTACACTATCTTGATCTTGCTGGAGTCCATTATCACTCTGAGGCAAATTATGAGGTGCCTCGGAGGGAATGTTGTTGATATGTAGTGTACTGAAGCTTTACCTCTTTGTGTGAATTTCTGCAGTATGATTACTGTTGTGTGTTCTGAAGCTCTACATCTGTGTGTTGTTATGCTGTTGTTATCTATTCTGCAGTTTTGCTCTCAACTCTAGTGTTGGTTGGGTTGTGTTAGCTTGGGTGAAGCTCGGCACCTTTGTGTTGAAGTTCTGAGGTGTGAGTGCTGCAGTGTGTAGCTCTGTATCTGATTTGCAGTTTGCTATCCGTTCTGACTTTGCGGCCTAGCTCTTTTTTTTCTGCAGTTTGTTCTACATTTTGCTCTTTTGTGTGTTTCTGTCTCTTTTTCTTGCTGTTGGTTTTGCTGGTTTGTTGGTTTCTCACCAACTGGCGCTTGGAGCTTAGTGATAGCTCCAAGCTCCTCTTTATTGATGCATTGTATCATACTCCGTATACTTCCATCAATAAAGATTTCTTTTGCCGATCAAAAAAAAAAAAAAAAAAAAAAACTTAATCATTTCATAGGAGAAATAAATAAATCGATTTGTTATGTTTTCTATAAGTAGAGAAGTGAAAAAATTGAAATTTGGAATATGACAGATATTTGAACAAAGCATGCGATATATTACAAAAATAAAAATATTATAAATTGAAAAATAATAATAGCTCATTTGGACTATGTTAGTGTCATACTCATCATGATTCCATTGTGTTGTCAAGAATTAGTTAATGTGATGAATTATAGTGTGAATGGCATTGATGGAAAGGCACGGACTATAGTACATTGCAAGAAAGTTCTTCAAAAGCAATATTTTCGTCCGTTATTAACAATTAGAAATAGTCTCACTAATCCAGTATTAAAAAGAGAAACAAATCGCTTGAACTTAAGCATAACCTCCCTTGTTCCTACAATTAAATTTCTAAACTGAGTGTGATCTCGGGATTGAGATA
The DNA here is from genome assembly GCF_055761805.1 of Camellia sinensis. Classification (NCBI taxonomy): domain Eukaryota; kingdom Viridiplantae; phylum Streptophyta; class Magnoliopsida; order Ericales; family Theaceae; genus Camellia; species Camellia sinensis. Next base: position 45,730,726 of record NC_138962.1, on the reverse strand, counting down.
ACAACCTAAGAAATCTATGGCTACATTCTACTACTGCTCTGTAAGTTGTTTCAACTTCATTTCACTCTCCTAAACCCAAGCAAATTGAAAACCCTAATTAAACCCAAAGTATTCCAATAAACCTCAAGTTAATTTAGGAGAATATTCACAATGAAAAATGTCTGGAGTTTTGAATTCTTGAATTCTAAAGCCAACTCTAATAAGCTGACAGTGGGCTCCACCCACTGTGATGTGATATTTTGATCTTGATTTTTTTTTTGCCATGTCATTAGTGCTCAATTAAAATATCAAAATTAATGTTTTCAATCATTACTGATTTAGAATATACACAATATCCATATGAAACAGATTGCATAGAATTCTTGCCATTTGAGAAATAGATAATTGTGAAGAAAATTAGTAACAAATAAATTATGTACTCACATGCAAGAACTATTGAAGCAAAATTTTCAACTGACATGCATTAATCATTTTCAACTAATTTTTCAACTCACTGCAAATTAAAATGAACTTACATCCATAATAATAATAATAATAATAATAATAATAATAATAATAATAATAATAATAATAATAATAATTCAAAAAACTAATTTTTATATAATCACATACTTTTAAAATTAATTTAATAACCTGGAATTCCCTTAGGTTCTCTAATTTTAGATTCAAGCAATTAATTTTGTCTTTTTTAATAAAATCACAACAAAAGGATCCTAATTTTGTAACAGAACAACAATTGTTTTAGATGAACAAATTAAAAAAAAAAATGTGTTAAACCCATTAAAAAAATCAAATTTCACAATAAACAATTGACATTGGACATATTTTCCCCATCATATTCAAGAAGTTTATTAAAAAAAAAAAACTCACAATTTAAAACAATACAATCGAATTAATTCAAGAACCTAGAGGGAGGGTTGTGTTTTCGGGATCCAAGCTTTTTTAATCAGGCACTTTTAGCTAAAGTCGCTTGGCGTTTTTTGACGGAGCCTCACTTGCTTTTAAGTAGAATGTTGTTGACCAAGTATTGTACGAGAATAAAATTTTTGGATATTCAATCGGCTAAAGCATGCTCTTGGGGATGGCGTAGCATTCTTTGGGGTAGGGATTTACTTAAAAAAGGGCTTGTTTGGTGTCTTGGGGATGGTCAGGTTATTGATCCTTTTGAGGATGAATAGATTTCTACTATTGAGAATAGCCTCATTGGTAAGGGGGTGGGTCAGTTTTTCTCTTCTTTTAAAGTGTCACGTTTGATTAACCCTTCTAGTGAAGTGTGGAGAAGGGATTTGATTCAGATTCTGTTTTCACAACAATTGGTGAATCATATTCTGCAAATGCCTATTCCTCAAGTTGTGTCTAGTGATAAATTGGTGTGGAAATTTACTAAGTCTGGGCAATATACAGTTAAGTCTAGGTATTTCTCGATTGTTGATATAGGAATTCCCCCGTGTGATAATGTATCAAAAAATGTAAGGGGCTTTCGGAAGAAACTATGGCACACCCATTTGCCCTCTAAGTGGGCTCTTTTTATTTGGAAGGTGATACATAGTATTTTACCTGTACGAACCATCTTGAGAAGCAGAGGAGTAGATTTGTCCACGGAATGTCCTAGGTGTTTGCACGAGGCTGAATCTCTGGAACACTTATTCTTCCAATGTTCATTTTCTCAATATATCTGGAGTGGTTCACAGTTAGGATTGGATTTTGATAGGGGAAGACCTCTGTTGGTTCAGGATTGGGTGATCAATTGGTTCAAGAATGCCCTGGATGAGAAGGCTATTATTGATGTTATTAAGATCGTGTGGGGTATTTGGGTGTTTCGCAATAAAGTAGCTTTTGATCATGGGGTATTTACCCCCTCGGATATGCTTACTGTGATTAATTCAATGGTGTGGGATGGAACTAAGATAAACACTAATATTTTGATGATATTAGTATTGTAAAAGTTCCAAGGATAGTAGTTCAAGCAGCACATTGGGAGGCCAGGGCTGCTGTTGGGTAATGTGTTTGTTGTAAAACTTTATTGATGTTTAATCTATATCTTGTTTTCTCAAAAAAAAAAAAAAAAAAAAAGAGGGTAACTTCGACGAGGCCAGAATTTTCGACACTCAAACATTCGTGCTTTATATATAGATAGAGAGATATAGATAGAGATGGATAGAAATATATTAACCCTTCTTATAAATATCTTAGTCAAAAAAAAAAAAAAAAAAAGATTGGAAACCTCATCCAAAGTAATCCATGCCTGAAGTCATATAAACTATCATGGTTCACTAAAACTTGTAGTAATTGTAACATTTTGAATTTTTCGAATTGGGATTTAACACCACAACGGAGTGACTTCTATCTGGTAGGGCAGTGCCCCTTTTTTTTTTTTTTTTAATTACTTGTAAATAATGAAACCACAGTTCTCCGCATATTGAATAGATTACAAGTAGAGGCAACTTGACTTTATTTATGGCAAAAATAGTAGTTAAGTGATGATGCACTTTTGTAACTTTCTCCACATTGCATATGGTAATTGACGATAAAATAAAAATCAAATAATTTAGATGTAAGGTTGATATTATTAAAAGAATAAGAGTTGAATTAATTTTTTAGTGATAATTTATGGAATAAAATATATATTTTTAGGTTGGGTTTCTCTCATGTTTTGAGATCTCAACATGATAGAATTTGAGGGGTCTGTCGGACCCAACATTAGTCTCGTTTTAATTATCTGAACAGTTCATTTTGTAAGGCCCACAATGTATATTATCCATGAAAAAAAATTAGTTTGATCCAATTATCATAATTTTTTCATTTTATCGCATGTCTCCAAAAAAATGGACAACAAATATATATTTGAAATAGATCTTTTAAAGACAAATATTGATAATTAAAATTATAAACTTTTTAACCTTTTTGAAAATATTTTTTCTGCACCTCACTGATATGTAATTCTCCTTATTTTGTTTTGTATATATACAGAATTCATCCACGTAAATATTTCAATTTTTTATATGGTTCAAATTCATTTTATATGAGTTTCATAATACATGAGTTAAATCCAAATCACATAATAATTAAAAAAAATTAATTTTGTACACATGTTTTCAGTTAATTTCTCTATATGTTAATTTCTTTATAGTATTGATATCATAGAATATTAATGGACATAATATACTTTGAATATGCGTACATTTAACTACTTCTCCTTTTTATTCTTCATAAATATGAGTTGATAGTACGTGTAAACACTTGTAAGCATAAAATATTTAGAAATTGTCTTTACAAATTTATCAAGAAAAATAGTACTTGCTCAAATTAAACTCTTGTTTGTTGCAAGAGCCATTTCATTTTGGCCCAGTGCCCTATTTGAATTGATTGTGCACTAACTTGTCTTTTTTATTTTTCCCTCGACCTATACATACCAAACCAAAGCAATCCCACTAACCAATAAAATACCCAAACCAACGCTGAGTCCCTTTTGATTTTGATTTTGTTGTTATATAGGGTATCGTGGGCTAGCTTATGCACATCAGACTAAGTCCCTATAGCTCGAACAAACCTTTTGAAACAGGGCTTACGCCCTACGGTCTGTAGCCCCAAGGTATGCGTTTGCTAGTTAGGGGATTCGAACTTGAGACTTGGGAGGAAGCAAACCTCCAGACCCTAGTCGTCACCCATTAGGCTAACCACCCTGTGGTTAACCAACACTAAGTCCTACCAGTAACTCTATCTTACAGTTCCTTTCATTGCTGCCGCCTCTTTTATGTGCTCATCATTTTGAAAACTTGCAATGAACTCCCATGACTTGATAGTATTTTTTTCGTATGAATCTCTTGTTGAAGTTAAGAAGCCAAAGGTCACCCATTCTGGCAAGTGATTTCTCAGATCAATGATTTGAAAATAGTTTTGCGTGAATTGTAGAACTATTTTCAAAACCAAAGAAGATGACACTAAGGTTTTGGGTGCTTGAATTATAAATAATCCAAGCCTCATTTGGTATGCCATATGAAATACCACTCGGCCAATATATAAGTTCAATGGAATTCCTAGAATTGATACAAACACCGACATGATTGATTGGCAAGCTTGCTTCCCAAGGATTATTTCGATAAGTATCAAACTCCACAGCGACAAATCGATTTGCACTGGTTGAAGTTGCCGTCTCTTTTTCATTTACGAGGCCTAGGCCACCTCCTGTTGAGTCCAGAGGGATATTGGAACCGTTGGGAGCGAGAAAGAATGCAAGCCTCTCACCATAATTATTTCCCCCTATGTGACAAATGAGAAATTGGTACTGAAATCGGTGAGGATCCCTGAGGAATTGTCCCAAAGATGCATCGGTTGGGTACACTTGCGCGACCACTGCAACAATGACACATTGTACATGACAGGGTCTTGGGTGACTTGGATGCCCTCTTTGGAGATGTAGGCATCTCCTGTGCAGTTTATTAGATAATTAGGTTTGGTATGAAGGTTTTAGGTAGCAAGCTTGCACTTTGTCATATAAATATGCAGATAGATGGTTGGAGGAGTCACAATTAGTCAAGTGAGTCCCCAAATGTTTTTATTTTATTTTTTTATTTTATTTTGTTATCTATATATATATATATATATTCAGTTGCAAAGTAACCAAATTTTCATAGAGAAAATATTATGTATTGTTGTCACTAACTCTTAGTATCTCCAACGCTATTAGTCATTTTAAAGTGTGCTAAAATGTGTATTCTACTATACACGTTTTGTAATTAACAATGTTATAAACTCACATTTTATCTAAAACAAATCAATATGTGGCTCAAATTCATTTTAAATGTATGTCAGTTGAATAATGCCGTTTTAAAAATTGAAGAAGAAATTAAAGTGAAATTTTGTCAAAATTACAGAAATGTTAATGACTAAAGTGAAATTTTGATAAAAATACAATGTTAAGTTTTATTAATGCTATCATGTAACTATTTTTCGTTGGTTTTCGAAACGACATTATTCAAATGGACCAAATTTCTACTTGACTCAAAATCTAGAGATTGACTGAAACAATTAAAAGATCAAAATACAAAAAGATGTGCAGAAAAGTAGAGAGATGATGTGATGGAAAAAAGATGAAAAGATAAAAAGATGAATTATTTTTGGGTTGCCAAACTTGGCCTAAGTATAAAAATTGAGTATAGAAGCTTCAAGTAAGTGCTTCTTTTGGGGAAAAAAATGAGTATAGAAGCTTCTCACGAGTGTTTCTTTAGGTAATTGCCGATGAGAGAAAATACAGAAATATGACATTATTGGGGCTGTAAAATTGCGTAGATTATGATTTTTTTTAAATAAAATAGTTGGTTTTTTGTTTTACAACCTTATATCTATTGGTAAGTAAATATGGTATATATATATATATATATATATATTAGATGCTTAATTAGGCTTTGCCATATTAGAATGTTTTGTAGCTTTTTTGTTTTCAAATCTTACCTTGTCTATATATAGACATTTTCATTGTATTGTGAAAGACATAATATTAAATATACACATAATATAATATTATCTCTTTTAAATATTTTAGCAACATATATACACAACACAATCCAACATGAATAATATTAGGGATCATGAAAAAAATATCATAAACTATATCATGAAATTTTTTTATCCATAGCAGCAACTATTGCGACACAAAATGGTGCCGTTTGGTTGCATTTTCAAAACTTCTTCCATATATGTTACTATATATATATATATTGCTTTTAAGGTTACTTTAGTTAATGTTGCTTTTCAATTTTTTTTAGGGGTACTTACGTGTAAGTCATAATAAGTGAACTTATTGTCTAATAGGTCCTATGAAAAAAAATTGTCATAAAAAAAATCACTAATTGTAAGTTTTAGCAACAATTTATAAAAATCATGACAAAAAAGTCACTAATTGTTATTTTTTAGCGACATACATAAAAAATTGTCACAAAAAAATTATTTTTAGCAACAATTTTACCAAATCTGATTTTTAATAGGACTTTATGAGAATTAAGTCTAACTATTAGGACCTATTGATAATTTATCCTTTTTTTTTTATGCAATCTCATTCAACATATATATATATATATATATATATAAATACTGCATATATATATATATACAAACAGAATTTGACCCTTATAATAAATAAACTTTAAGTTTGACCCTTAACTTGTTTAAATAATCTTTTGATTTGTTTTCAATCTGAATTATTTATCTAGAAAATATTTATAAAAAAAATTCAAAGTTTGACCTTTATAACAAAATAAACTTTAAATTTTAATTTTATCAATTTAAATTCTAATTAGTTTGTTTCCAATATTCTAGACCATATTCACCTATTTTAAGGCTGCAAATTAATAGGGTTGTTTGTGAATAGGGTTGAGCTTGGTGTGGTAAGGGCTCGTTCAAACTCGAGCTTGTTAAACTCTTAATAAAAAAGTCCAAACATATCAAAATTCGCCTCATTTAACATTTATTTAAATAATAGGATAAATATATTACTTATATACTACATAATGTATAAATATGTATAAAAAATAGGATAAATATGTTATTTATATAGTTAAATAATATAAATAATAGCTAACTATAGATAATACATTTATATAATAGTTGTGGTAGATATTATTATCTTTTAAGATATTAGCTTTTTTTTTTAATATGTTTATATATAATTATATAATGAAAGTTTTAATTGTAATTTTAGTTTTATAACATATAGCGACCCCGGTCTTTTCCCATTTGATTATTGTATCCGGTCTGTTCCGTAGATTCTGTCATTGTATAATTGTTGTTGTTGTTGTTCCTTATTTTCTCATTTGGAATTATAGGATGTGTTGGGCAGGTTTGTTCAGGTTGGTTGGGTTTAGAAACCAAGTGTTGTTGTCCAGAATTTTGGTTATTCGCTCGAGCGAGGAGTTTGTCGCTCGAGCGAGATGTTGTTTTGGTTCTTCGCTCGAGCCGGGGTTTGGTAGCTCGAGCGAGAGTTTGCGTCTGGGTTGGACCTGTAGCTTTGCATTCTTGGCTCGAGCGAGCTTTTCTTCGCTCGAGCGAGTTAGTTTGTTCTTCGCTCGAGCAATAGTTCCTTCGCTCGAGCGTGAGTCTGGTTTCAGACCTGAGGGTTTGAGTTCTTCGCTCGATCGAGCTTTCTTTCGCTCGAGCGAGCTTTTGGGTTGTTGGCTCGAGCAAGGCTTCCTTGGCTCGAGCGTAGATTCTCTGTGTCTGGTCGCTCGAGCGACCAAGTCTTCGCTCGAGCGAGCCTGTCCAGTTTAAATACACAACAGCGGGATTTGATCAGTCTTTATCATATTCTTTTGATTCCAAACCATAGGTTCGACCTCTCTCTCTCCCTACTCACCTTCTCTCTTAGGTTTGATCTGTTTAGAGAGTGTTTCAACCCTAGTTGCTTTATTAAAAAGATAGAGGGAGTCAAGAGCTTTCATTTAATCTGAACATTTGGCAATTTGGAGCATTTTGGTCTTTGGGCACTCATCTCTGTCTTCACCATTTGGGTTGTTTTCTCTGAGGTAGGGATTTCCTACTCCATTTTATAGGTTTTGTTCTAAGTTTTGGTATTTTGATATGTTGGGGATACTTTGGTAAATTTTGGGAAAAACCCTAGTTGTATTATTGAATTAATTTGTATGAGTAATTCATGGAATTGGGAAAAGAGGGTTAAATTCATGGAATTGGGGAATTCATTGATTAAATGGCGTAATTGGGTAATTGATATCATTTTTCTATTGAATTGTTTACATAGTTATTTTCAGTTTAGAAATAACTGTTTTGGGCTATCGGTGGAGGATAGTCGTGATTGTTGTAGACATTGCATGTGGATTAGGAATAACTGAAACTAATCACATTGGTTAAGTCATAAATTTTGACTGTTGCATTGATAGAAAATACGTGCATTGATTGAGCATTGCATTTGCATACATTGTTTTGTGTGTGGGAGGAGATAGGGGATGTACTCCACGGTTTAGGGGAAGATAGGGGATGGACCTCTAAACCGGATTTTGTTTGGGAGGAGATAGGGGATGGACTCCATTAGCATCACTTTTATGTGTGCTTATTTATATAGAAGTGTTTTATTGATACAACACTAAAATGTGTATCAATCTGGAAGTATGAAGTGTTTGATTTGAGCTTGAGTCTCATTTGTTTGTTGATATTGGAAGGATGTGAATATTATATATGTGATTCACTGTTGTAAGTTTGGCCAGGTTCTGAGCCATGTTGATAAAATTGGAAAGTAAAATGTATCTTAGACAATAGTGTCATGAGACTGTAAAATGAAGTAATTGAATATCTTGGTTAACCATCTGTTGAATGCTATTGCTTTATTCATTGCTTATATGTGGTTTAGTATATTTCTACTGGGTTGTGGCTCACCCTTTATGGGAACATCATTTTCAGGTTCAGGTGATAAACTACCTCCAAAGACTTAGCTTGGGAGGGTTTGGCTTCTGGATTGGGGAAGACTACCTTAGTTAATTGTCTTTAATTATTGTTACATGTAAACATTCAAGCCTAGGGCTTTTCTTGTAATGAGTCAGAATTCATATTTTTGTATCCAAGTGTTGGCTTGGAAAGATGTATGCCTGTAGGGCAATTTATTCGATGTTACATGTAATGCTTTATTTAGTAATACTCTGATGAATGAATTAATAAATTGTCTTCTTTAAATAATGCATGTCAATGATATATAATGGGTTATTTTTGAGGGCGTTACAACTTGGTATCAGAGCGTACCGGGTTTGAATACTTTGGGTACGTGGGAAGTGATTAGTATCACATTGGGTTCGTCTCGTTTGATAGAGACTTAGTGTAATGTTATATGCTTACGTGATAACATGTTTATGTGATTATGTGAGTATGGAATGTAGTTTCTAGGATGTTGATTGGACCCTTGAGTTTCTAGTAGTCTTGTTGGAAAGGCACTTGATCACTGCTGCTTCCAACCGGAACTATAGTAACGCATTGGGACTATCATTATCCGGGAATGAAATTCGTAGGTGCTTATGTGATTATGTGCTTACGTGGAATGAATTATTGTTGTCCATTGTATTAGGACGCGAGTGTTTAGCTTCGGCACATTTATTAATGTGCTTATGTCTTTGTTTCCTTTATTAGGATGTCAGGACGAGGACGAGGACGCGGTAGGCGTGGTAGGCCGGGTAGGCAGGAGTTGCCTGTGCCAGAAGAGATTCCGGCAGTTCAAGAGGGAATTGGTCAGGCCAATGTGGCCGAGCCAGTAGGCCAGCAGGCTATGGGCGCTCTAGCCCGAGAGATAGCAGGGGCATTCAGGGAGTCAGTAGGCATTCTCAGAGCTGAGAATCAAGCTCAGGCTGTTATTGCGGATGCAGGACCTTCCTTTCTGAAGAGGGAGTTCTTCCGGTCTAATCCCGATGAATTTGTGGGTGATCCTAAAGAGCCACTTAAGGCAGATGAATGGCTCGAACAGACAATGAAGACGTTTGAGATGCTTGGCATCGAAGACGAGGGGTTGAAAGTGACCTTGGCATCTTTCCAGCTGAAGGAGGATGCGGGTCAGTGGTGGAAGTTTACTAAGGGGCGTATAGGAGGTACGTGGGAGGCTTTTGTGAATGCTTTCCAGGAGAAGTTTTTATCTCCGGCAGTCAGGGAGAAGCTGCGAGACCAGTGTTGTCAGCTTAAGCAGGCGAGTTCTTCAGTGGCCGAGTTTGAGGCTGCATTTACTAGTTTGTCCAGGCTTGCACCTGAGTTGGTGGCGTCTGAGGAACGCCTTTGTATTGAGTTTGAGAAGAAGTTGAGGCGTGGCCTCAAGCTGAGAGTTTGGGGAACTATGATTCGGGATTATGGGCGTATGGTTGATGCTGCAGCCCATATGGAGATCATGATGCAGGAGGAGGAGGAAGGGCAGAAGGGCTCCAAGAGGAGTCAGGATAGTCAGAATGATGGTAGGAGACAGAAGGGTTTTAATCCCCAGCAGTCTCAGGGTAGCTTTTCGAGATCGACTTTTCCTGTACCGAGTGCTAGTTCGGGGAAAGGCAGTCAGGGAGACATTACTTGTTTCAAGTGTGGCCAGCTGGGCCACAAGTCTCTAGTTTGTCCTCAGAGGGGAGGAGTTCAGAGAGCAGCACCTTCTTCGGCTCGATCTCAGAGCCAGAGTCAGGGTAGAGGTCAGCCACTCTCGTGTTATCAGTGTGGTCAGCCAGGGCACATGAAGAGGATATTTCGAAGACGGCATTCCGTACGCGGTATGGCCATTATGAGTTTCTGGTGATGCCATTCGGACTCACCAATGCACCGGCAGTCTTTATGGACTTGATGAACCGGATTTTTCGGAAATTCTTGGATCGGTTTGTAGTCGTTTTTGTGGACGACATCCTTATCTATTCGCCTTCTGAGGAGGAGCACGAGGCACACTTGAGGGTGGTGCTTGAGTTACTTAGAGCCCATAGGCTGTATGCCAAGTTTGGGAAGTGTGAGTTCTGTCTGAGAGAAGTCAAATTCTTAGGCCATGTGGTATCCGGTGAAGGAGTGTCTGTTGATACATCCAAGATAGAGGCAGTGCAGGATTGGGCACAGCCTAAGAGTGTATTTGAGATCCACAGTTTTCTGGGATTAGCTGGGTATTACCGTCGGTTTGTGAAAGATTTCTCCAGGTTAGCATCACCGTTGACTAGACTGACTCGGAAGGGAGTCAAATTTGTATGGAGTGAGACTTGTGAAAAGTCGTTTCAGGAGTTGAAAGTTAGACTGACTACCGCTCCAGTATTGATTATTCCAGAGAGAGGGTTGGGTTATACAGTCTATTGTGACGCCTCACGAGAGGGTCTGGGTTGTGTGTTAATGCAAGAGGGGAAAGTAGTTGCCTATGGCTCACGTCAGTTGAAAATTCACGAGCATAATTACCCTACGCATGATCTAGAGTTAGCAGCTGTGATATTTGCCTTGAAGATTTGGAGGCATTATCTTTATGGTGAGAGGTTCGAGGTGTTCTCGGATCATAAGAGTCTGAAGTATTTGTTTACACAGAAAGACATGAACTTGAGGCAGAGGAGGTGGATGGAATTTATAGAGGATTATGACTTTGAGTTGCATTATCATCCGGGAAAGGCCAATGTGGTGGCCGATGCCCTTAGCAGGAAACCTGTTGGTGACATAGCTAGTATTGCCATCCGAGAATGGGAGATGTTGGGTGCACTTGGGGAGTTTGATTTACTTCTGGGCGAATCCGTTGAGGCTGCGGCCTTGTTTTCTGTTATTGCACAGCCTTCACTTGTGATTCGAGTGTTAGAGGCTCAGAGAGGTGACTTTGAGGTAGAATCTCTCCGTGAGAAGATTTCCGGTGGGAAGGTTGAGAAGGGTTTGACGGTGTATTCCGACCTGAGTGTGAGATACCGAGACCGTCTGTTTGTGCCGGAGTCTTGCCGAGAGGAGGTACTCCGAGAGTTTCATCATTCACGCCTTGCGGTGCATCCGGGAGGCACTAAGATGTATCGGGATTTGGGTCGCCAGTTTTGGTGGCGGGGTATGAAGAGAGATGTGGCAGCTTTCGTATCTAAGTGCCTTACTTGCCAGCAAGTGAAGGCCGAGCATCAGAGGCCAGCGGGTTTATTGCAACCCTTGCCTATTGCCGAGTGGAAGTGGGAGCATGTCACTATGGACTTCGTTGTAGGTCTTCCGAGGACTCAGCGGGGTAGTGATGCTATTTGGGTGGTTGTAGACCGGTTGACTAAGTCGGCGCACTTTATTTCTATGCGCGTGAGTGATTCGGTAGATCATCTTGCCGACTTGTATATTCGGGACATAGTGAGATTGCACGGGGTCCCAGTGACGATCGTCTCAGATAGAAATCCTCGTTTTACTGCCAGGTTGTGGCAGAGTTTGCAGAGTGCCTTAGGCACTAAGTTGACCTTTAGCACGGCTTATCATCCTCAGACTGACGGACAGTCCGAGCGTACTATTCAGATACTTGAGGATATGCTTCGGGGTTGTGTTCTAGACTTTAGTGGGTCGTGGGAGAGGCACTTGCCGTTGGTGGAGTTTGCCTACAACAACAGTTTCCAGTCTAGTATCGGTATGGCACCATTTGAGGCCTTGTATGGCCGACCGTGTAGATCTCCTGTGTGTTGGGCCGAGGTGGGTGATGCACCTCTGTTGGGTCCAGAGTTGGTGAGGGAAACGACGGAGAAAGTTGAGCTTATCCGTAAGAGGCTTGTTACAGCACAGAGTCGTCAGAAATCGTATGCCGACCGTAGGAGGAGACCTTTGGTGTTTGTGGTGGGTGATCATGTCTTTCTGAAGATATCACCTAGACGGGGTTTGATGAGGTTTGGGAAGAGTGGGAAGTTGTCCCCTCGGTTCATTGGTCCGTTTGAGATCCTTGAGAGGATTGGCGAGGCTGCTTATCGTTTAGCTTTGCCGCCGCAGTTGTCCGGAGTACATGATGTGTTTCATGTGAGTATGCTTCGGAAGTATGAGCCGGATCCATCACATGTGTTGGATTGGACCGATTTAGTAGTTGATGAGGATGTCTCGTATGAGGAGAGACCGATTCGAGTCTTGGATAGGCGGGATCAAGTTTTGCGAGGCAAGACCATCCCTTTGGTCAAAGTTTTGTGGAAACACCACGGAGTGGAGGAAGCCACTTGGGAACGTGAATTGGAAGTCCACGAGAAATATCCGGACATGTTTGTTGATTTGTAATCTTATAATTAGATTCTGTTATATTATTGAACTTAAGAGCTTTACATATGTCTTAAGTTGTAAAACATTGAGTATGTTTTGGTAAATAGGTGTATCTTGAAACTTGTTTCATTATAGAAGATTAGTGTAACATTGTATATGTTGATTACATTGTTGGATGTGTTATATATATCATGCAATTGAATATGATATGGAAATTGTTAACATTGAAAGGAATAATGCATAATAGTGGTGCAGGTTGAAATATATGTTGTTTTATATATATTGTGGGATGCCTCTTGATAAAGAGATGAAGTGACCAGTATTGGGTCAAGTTGTTTATTATTGTTATATACTATCTTTGGGTATTGAGAAAAACCTGTTTTCAAATTTGTGCCTAATTTCGGGGACGAAATTCTTTGAAGGGGGGGAGGTTATAGCGACCCCGGTCTTTTCCCATCTGATTATTGTATCCGGTCTGTTCCGTAGATTCTGTCATTGTATAATTGTTGTTGTTGTTGTTCCTTATTTTCTCATTTGGAATTATAGGATGTGTTGGGCAGGTTTGTTCAGGTTGGTTGGGTTTAGAAACCAAGTGTTGTTGTCCAGAATTTTGGTTATTCGCTCGAGCGAGGAGTTTGTCGCTCGAGCGAGATGTTGTTTTGGTTCTTCGCTCGAGCCGGGGTTTGGTAGCTCGAGCGAGAGTTTGCGTCTGGGTTGGACCTGTAGCTTTGCATTCTTGGCTCGAGCGAGCTTTTCTTCGCTCGAGCGAGTTAGTTTGTTCTTCGCTCGAGCAATAGTTCCTTCGCTCGAGCGTGAGTCTGGTTTCAGACCTGAGGGTTTGAGTTCTTCGCTCGATTGAGCTTTCTTTCGCTCGAGCGAGCTTTTGGGTTGTTGGCTCGAGCAAGGCTTCCTTGGCTCGAGCGTAGATTCTCTGTGTCTGGTCGCTCGAGCGACCAAGTCTTCGCTCGAGCGAGCCTGTCCAGTTTAAATACACAACAGCGGGATTTGATCAGTCTTTATCATATTCTTTTGATTCCAAACCCTAGGTTCGACCTCTCTCTCTCCCTACTCACCTTCTCTCTTAGGTTTGATCTGTTTAGAGAGTGTTTCAACCCTAGTTGCTTTATTAAAAAGATAGAGGGAGTTAAGAGCTTTCATTTAATCTGAACATTTGGCAATTTGGAGCATTTTGGTCTTTGGGCACTCATCTCTGTCTTCACCATTTGGGTTGTTTTCTCTGAGGTAGGGATTTCCTACTCCATTTTATAGGTTTTGTTCTAAGTTTTGGTATTTTGATATGTTGGGGATACTTTGGTAAATTTTGGGAAAAACCCTAGTTGTATTATTGAATTAATTTGTATGAGTAATTCATGGAATTGGGAAAAGAGGGTTAAATTCATGGAATTGGGGAATTCATTGATTAAATGGCGTAATTGGGTAATTGATATCATTTTTCTATTGAATTGTTTACATAGTTATTTTCAGTTTAGAAATAACTGTTTTGGGCTATCGGTGGAGGATAGTCGTGGTTGTTGTAGACATTGCATGTGGATTAGGAATAACTGAAACTAATCACATTGGTTAAGTCATAAATTTTGACTGTTGCATTGATAGAAAATACGTGTATTGATTGAGCATTGCATTTTCATACATTGTTTTGTGTGTGGGAGGAGATAGGGGATGTACTCCACGGTTTAGGGGAAGATAGGGGATGGACCTCTAAACCGGATTTTGTTTGGGAGGAGATAGGGGATGGACTCCATTAGCATCACTTTTATGTGTGCTTATTTATATAGAAGTGTTTTATTGATACAGCACTAAAATGTGTATCAATCTGGAAGTATGAAGTGTTTGATTTGAGCTTGAGTCTCATTTGTTTGTTGATATTGGAAGGATGTGAATATTATATATGTGATTCACTGTTGTAAGTTTGGCCAGGTTCTGAGCCATGTTGATAAAATTGGAAAGTAAAATGTATCTTAGACAATAGTGTCATGAGACTGTAAAATGAAGTAATTGAATATCTTGGTTAACCATCTGTTGAATGCTATTGCTTTATTCATTGCTTATATGTGGTTTAGTATATTTCTACTGGGCTGTGGCTCACCCTTTATGGGAACATCATTTTCAGGTTCAGGTGATAAACTACCTCCAAAGACTTAGCTTGGGAGGGTTTGGCTTCTGGATTGGGGAAGACTACCTTAGTTAATTGTCTTTAATTATTGTTACATGTAAACATTCAAGCCTAGGGCTTTTCTTGTAATGAGTCAGAATTCATATTTTTGTATCCAAGTGTTGGCTTGGAAAGATGTATGCCTGTAGGGCAATTTATTCGATGTTACATGTAATGCTTTATTTAGTAATACTCTGATGAATGAATTAATAAATTGTCTTCTTTAAATAATGCATGTCAATGATATATAATGGGTTATTTTTGAGGGCGTTTCATAACAAGTATGAATTTATAATTTCTTTAACTTGTTAAGTCTCATGAAGAAGCTCAAACTCGAGTCAAGCCTAGGCAACCTCAGCTCGAATTCGGTTCGTTAAATTTTTACTGAGCTTGAACTCGAGTTTGAACTCGTTAAAATATTAATAAATAAGCCCAAATATACTAAAGGTTGACTCTACTCGATTTGTTTATAGCCCTACCTATTTTTGTTAAGTAAAATAGACAAAATATATATATTTTAATCATTAAACTTAATGTAAGTATATATAAAATGTTTAAAATAATTTTTTTTTTGTGTTAAGTTTAATAATTAGAATATAATTTTTTTTCCCTTCTATTTTTAATTCAATGAGATTTCACAAAAGAATCCAAAAACATCCCTTATCTAAAGCAATGTAAGTAGTATAAATTGTTTGGTGTCACAGCAATTGCAGTTGTACATTAAGCACATCAACATCCCCATTCCCATCCAGAATCTAATGAAAGATAATACAGAATCATATTATAAAATCCATCCATAACATAATATTTCAAATAGAAATGTATATCCATCCAAGGGATAACTATTATTCCAATTATTTACTGGTAGCTAATAAATATCTTGTTCCAATCAAAGTCCAATATTATCTATGCCCTTGGAAAAATTAAATTGCCATAATTTAACTATTTTATCAAAAGTACCACCTGTCAAAGCCGAGAAGCCAAACTCAACCGATGCTAGATAATTTCTCAATGGGACCACATAATTAAATGTGGTGTTATCATTTATAAGAAGCCTACAATTTAAGTAATTCAATTTAGTTAATAGGCTTAAGGGTATATGTGTTATGGACCTAATGTGTAGATACTAGTTATATAATTTCTATTTCTATGAGGGGCAGAAATAGAAATTAAAACATATTAGTTAAAGTTGGTTTTCATTCCTTTTGAACTTCCACAACCTTTCAGTTTTGAAAACCAATAAATAGAAATTAAAACCAATAATGGTTAAAGTTGGTTTTCATTCCTTTTGAACTTCCACAACCTTTCAGTTTTGAAAACCAATTACAACCTTTAAAAGGTTATGGTCCCTATTCCTTCCCAGGTGGAAATAAGAACACTGTCATTTTTTTTTCTAAATCCTCTCAAGGAAAAACATAAGGCACCAAAGGGGAAAGGATTAGAAGGCAATAACATAATCAATAACAAAGAGTTCATTGATAATCACGCTTCCGTTTAACCGTTCATCAATGGATTCAGGTATGTCATTTTGTCTTGATTTCTTGATAATACACATGGTAAACGATTCAAAGTGTAAGGTTTATGTTCTGAAATTTATGTTTACAATTGGTATCAGAGCCAACATATCATGTGTCTTATCAGAATTGATATGCTTTATTCATTCTATTTAGTTTCCTGGAATCAGATTCTAAATTTTCTTATGGATAGTAAATTCTGTTTTTTTCCTGTTTTGTTCTGTGAAAATGGCAATCTGTTTTCTGGAATTGTAAAATGATTCGGTGGGCAGTTTTTTTTTTTTTTTCCTCTCAAATGGATGAACATCATGTATTTATATATATATAGATATATCTTGCGATTTGATCGGTTTAATTTTGAACATCATAAAAAAAAAAAAACTATTTGTTTTTGGACCCGTCAATTCTATTTATATATGTATATATATAATTGGAATTGCTGCAGATTATATAACATATACGGGGTCACAAATTTAGAAATCTTTAAATTGAATGTAATTTCATACAACGTCTACAGAAATTTAATTTTCTAACATTCTCAATCTATGTCAATTCAAACAAGATGTCACAAAAGTGATCTCTCTTGTCTAGATTGTTTTATATGGAATGTTTTGAAGTTCATGTCTGTGTATCTCATGCGGGTATTTATCGGTCCAAAGACATGATTAAGACTTGGCAGAATTACACACACATTTTGTGATGATAAACATGTGCCAATTGTCAACAAAACCTAATGTGAATAATAAATCCATCAAAAGATAGATTTGTTATTTGACATAACTTATTGTCAATGTTTGATCATTACAACAAGAATACCACTTACAGTTAATATCACTACCCAAAGGCTTGGTATTAATGTTGTGCTAGGTATCTTGAGACATTGTCTTTGAGTTTATTGGCTATGCCGAACGATCACGGGGTTACAAGTTTTATGATCCCACAAATAGGTTAATATTTGAGACGAGAATTGCAACATTTTTTGAGGATGTTGAGTTTGGGGGGAGAAATCCAGTTAGAGACATTGTCTTTGAGGAGGAAGCAGGAGTAATCCCACTTCCTACTACTACTTTTGACCAATCACAAGTTCCTATACCTGTCATTGCTCGAGAAGTAATTTCGGATCCTCAACCAGACAATGTTGTTCAAGATAATATAGTTCAAACCCCCATTCAAGATGAGGTAATTGTTCCTGAGGAGCAAACTCTACAACCTCAACCTCAAGAATCTGTGCCATTAAGGCGATCCACCAGAGAAAGGAAATTTGCATTTTCAGATGATTATATTGTATATCTCCAGGAACATGAGGTAGAAAATGGAATGTCGAAAGATGATCCAATCAACTTTCGTCAAGCCATGGAAAGTTCCAACTCTCATAAGTGGATAGAAGCCATGAATGAAGAATATAAGGCACTGCAAGACCACTTAAGTTATATTGTGACAATAAGTTTGCAGTTTTATATTCCAATAACAACAGGAGCTCGACAAAATCAAAGCATATTGATATCAAGTTCCTAGTTGTAAAAGAAAGAGTGCAGAGTGGACAGATTTCCATAGAGCACATTGGAACAAACTCCATGATAGCGGATCCACTTACGAAGGGACTACCACCCAAGGTCTTTCATGAGCACACTGCTCATATGGATGTTGTTCTATTTGAGAACATTCTGGTTTCGTGGGAGTTTGTATTTATATTACTGCTTTATGTCAGCCTTGAGTTTTATCTATGTAATTAGATTAATTTCTGCAGAAATGAAATA
Source organism: Camellia sinensis (assembly GCF_055761805.1). Taxonomy (NCBI): domain Eukaryota; kingdom Viridiplantae; phylum Streptophyta; class Magnoliopsida; order Ericales; family Theaceae; genus Camellia; species Camellia sinensis. Next base: position 45,712,616 of record NC_138962.1, on the reverse strand, counting down.
TTCAGTTTATTACGCTCTGTTACGTATTGTGAAGTATTGATCTCAATAAAGTTAAGTAGGACCAGTTGGAAATAGGCATGTATGGATCACATCACATGTAATTTCCATGCTACGCATCCATGATTGATCTATGTCATTTAGCTGTATTAGTATACGTGACCATTGGTGGGTCGAGTTACGATTGATGTAACGAAGACCGCTTTGATCCTATATTAATATAGTTAATGGACAAGATTGTTTGGATACCCTCAAGTTATGATAACAAATTTCTGAGCTCACTAAAGTTAAGCACATTTTTCAGGATACATATGTGGTCCAGTGGGAGATTGTTAGATAATGTCTCAATGGGACCACATAATTAAATGTGGTGTTATCATTTATAAGAAGCCTACAATTTAAGTGATTCAATTTAGTTAATAGGCTTAAGGGTATATGTGTTATGGACCTAATGTGTAGATACTAGTTGTATAATTTCTATTTCTATGAGGGGCAGAAATAGAAATTAAAACATATTGGATAAAGTTGGTTTTCATTCCTTTTGAACTTCCACAACCTTTCAGTTTTGAAAACCAATTACAACCTTTAAAAGGTTATGGTCCCTATTCCTTCCCAGGTGGAAATAAGAACACTGCCATTTTTTTTTCTAAATCCTCTCAAGGAAAAACATAAGGCACCAAAGGGGAAAGGATTAGAAGGCAATAACATAATCAATAACAAAGAGTTCATTGATAATCACGCTTCCATTTAACCGTTCATCAATGGATTCAGGTATGTCATTTTGTCTTGATTTCTTGATAATACACATGGTAAACGATCCAAAGTGTAAGGTTTATGTTCTGAAATTTATGTTTACAATCGATTCTAGTAAGTAAACCCTCATATCAATGAAGAAACAAAGGTTGCGTTCGATTCTAATATGATTCACAGGATCCGTGAAAGAAACACTCAATACTTTCAACCTAGATTGTTATGTTGACATTGAGATTTTTGGGACTATTGATCTAATTATAAAGCAAGAATATAATAACTAAAACCATAAGGTCAAGATTATAAAGCAAAAAGAACCAAAGTGGAACGAGATAGAAAGTATAAGGATTAAATTGACGAAATTCAAAATACAAAGCCCAAACCGAAATATAAGGAGAAACTAGAAAGACTATTGATCTAATTAACCATAAATTATTAGTCAGATTAGCAGCAGACCTTACCTTACTTGGGTTATAGTCGGGGTAATCTGTTTATTTTTCATTTAATTGATGAATTTTTTTGGTTGCCACCGCTACTTGCGTTTTTAATTTCACCGCCTTCTCTCTCTCTCTTCATTCCTCCTCTAACCCTCCAACCCGAACTACTGAAGTGAAAGCCCCACACTTGCTATTTTGGCTATTGTTTTACTTCCTAATAAATAAAAAAATAAAGTAAATTACTAATTGGTTCTAATAGTTAAATTTAATTCTCATAAAATCTATTGAAAATAAGTCTTAATAAAATCGTTAGCTCTTTTTTTTTTTTTCTTTTTTTTTTGTGACGATTGGTTGTATATGTTGCTAAAATTTTATAATTAGTGACTTTTTTGTGACAATTTTTTTAAACTATCGCTAAAACTTATGATTAATAACATTTTTTGTAACAAATTTTAAACTATCGCTAAAAATTAATAATTAATAACTTTTTTAATAATATTTGATGAAAAATATCATTAATTATTACAAGACTTATTAAATAATAAATTTACTTATTAAGATGTACACGTAAGTCTCTCATTAAAATGTCCCCCCCTATTAAGAGAATTCGGATCTTCGGTCGCACTCCCCTGTCGCACTCTCCTATCGCCCTCCAAAACGACGTCGTTTTGGAGGGTTTTTTTTTTTTTTTTCTTTTTCTTCTTTCTCTTCGGTCTGGGTTTGTTGATTGAAGAAAACCAGAGGAGAGGAGAGGGGAGGGGAGGGAAAGAAGAGGGGAGAAGAAGGAAGAGGAACCCACCACCATCACCACCGCAGAGGACGGAACCACCACCATCAGATTTTTGATCTTCCCCCCTTTTTTCAAACCACCACCATCTCTCTCTCCTCTCTGATCTTCCCCCCCCCCTTTTTTTTTACACAGCTTGGATTTTGGGTTTGAAATTTGTTCTTGGGTTTGAAATTTTGGGAAGCTCCTCTCTGATCTTCCCCTTTTTTTGTTGAAATCAGATTTTTGTTGAAATTTGAAATTTGGGTTTGAAATTTTTTTTACCAATTTCAAATCAGATTTTTTTTTCTGGGTTTGTTGATGATGATGCTTGGTGGTTTGCTTCAGATTTTTTTTTTCTGGGTTTGTTGATGATGATGCTTGGTGGTTTGCTTTAACTCTTCTTCTCCCTTCCTCTCTCTCTTCTTCCCCTCCTCTCCCCTCCCCTCCCCCTCTCTAGTTTTCTTCAAAACCAAACACAGATCGAAGAGAAAGAAGAAAAAGAAAAGAAGAAGGAAAAAAAAAAAAAAAAAAAACCCTCCAAAACGACGTCGTTTTGGAGGGCGACAGGAGAGTGCAGTAGGAGAGTGCGACCGAAGATCCGGATTCCCTATTAAGATGTATACGTAAGCTTCCCATTAAAATGTCTCCCCCCCCCCCCAACACACACACACTATCTAAGGCGGCTTTGGTCGAATATAATATTAACATTAAATGCAATCACGACTATGAGATATTTGAAGATTTTGTTGATGTACATTTTTAAATCCATGTTAAGAGATTTAAAAAAATTATATACAGCGTTTGGTAAAGTTTTTTAAATATGATTTGAGAATAGGAGTTATATTTTGAATTTGTGAGTTTTAAAATTATGATTTGAGTGTGAAATTTTGTTTGGTAAATAAGTTTTGAATTGAGTGGGGAATTTTGATGTGACATATGATATTTGATACAAAAACTTACAACTCATAAACAAACACATAACTCAAAATTTTATTCAAAAGTCATAAAAAAAATTTAAGAAATTCCGATTTTTTTTATTTAAAATATAAAAAATAACATGTGCCAATTATATATATATAAATAAAAAATAAAAAAATTGCACTGTTCTGGTCAACCGACCGAATATCCCGAATGACGATCGGCCGGACGTCCGGGGGACGACCGGTTAGCCCAAATTTTTCCACCTTTGAAAGAGTTTTCAGAAGTAAATGTGAAATTAATTTTTAAAAACTGTAACCAAACACCAAGTATAAATCAAGAGGTAGAATTACATTTCCAAAACTCTTCCCAACAGAACCATATATTTTACATAAAATATGTGTAATAAAAAATATATAATATTTTCAAATTTCTTAAACATTAAAATACCTATATGTTTAAATAGGCTCTCATCTAACTCCACTAAAAACTTACATAATAAAAAAAGTAGTGACTTACTAATGAAAAGAGCATTACACATAGCACATGATAGAAACGGAAAGCATGCATATGCCATGAAGGAACATTATTGAGTATCACGTGATTATATATTTTTTTATCAACTATTATTTATTATGTTATTTTATATTTCTCAATCATTCAATACAAATAGTTAAGACTTCACTTCTTCACTAATTATATTACCATAGAATATCACGTGACCGTATCGAATAATCATCTGGCCAAGAAATAGGGGATGAAAGATTTTGCTATGATATTTTTTGCATTTATACTTAATATGGTTTATATAATAAAGTTTTTTGATTTTTTAAATTAAAAAAATAACGTAGGCGCAGTAATTGAACCTCCAAGCATATGCTTCAAGCATACTTTTCTCAAGTTCAAAGTTAACCGTTGGCACGGTTCGAATTATATATTACGAAACCTGGAGATTATATTATATACCTTGTGGTATGATGCATACAATGTTCCTTCGTAATGGTACATACGGTTGCAGCTTCTTATATAACTCGCCCAGATTATTATCATTATTTTCATTATCTTTTAGGATAAATTATATTTTACACTCCTATAGTGACACCAAATCTTATTACACATAGTATTATTTATAATTATCAGTGGGAGTTGTTCTCATGTTGCCTTAAAAGTCAAAAATTGAATGGCTATTGTGGAAGGGTGATTTTCAATAAATTTTTGTGTTACATTAAGTGAGAGATTCCAATTCTAATATATTCTCCACAATAATTCTCGCATCATCATTTAATCTAAGACATCACCTTATCATGCATAAATTTGATTCAATTAATTCATGTGATTTCTCTTTGTACTCCTTATACTCTTTTTTTGCATCAATAAATTATTTTTATTTTTGTCAACCAAAAAGATAATAATAATACTAATAATAATAATAATAATAATAATAATAATAATAATACATACATACATACATACATACATACATACATACATACACTCTTTGAATTATTTAGCCAAGTTTATGTTGTACATTATTTTACCCATTTGTGTTTAGACAACGTTTGTGGATAAACTCCGGTGATTTCAAATCTTCCTTTTTAAATCAATTTTTTTTGTCAATTATCTTAAATTAAATTCCAATATTTCTCTTCACTTCCCGTACAAATTTATTCAACATGTACATATTCACAATATCAATAAGAAAATAAAACAGAAAAAACAACACATAAAAAAAAATTAAAATCGAAAAAAAGGAAACGGGTGAGAAAACTGGAGGTAAATACCATATTCAAGGCCAAGATTATCTTATGCCTTTAGAGTTGTACCATTTACTTTGTTTTTCTCAAATTTAAAAACCTGAATTAAATTTCCACGACGTAATAATATTTTTTTCAATATACGCACCAGTTCTAGCCGAGAAGCCGATTGTAACCCATTCTGACAAGTAATCCTTTAGATCAACCCTGAAAGAAAGGTCTTGTCTGACTATGGCATTATTGATAGTGCTAGTGACAACAACACTCAATTTTTTCGACTAAGAGCGATAACTAATCACAGCTTGATTTTCTATCCCATGACCTATGTCATTGTACCATACTTTAGTCACATTAGACTGAATAGAGTTGATATTGGTTTCAAGATGAGTAACAGGAGTGAAGCTTTGTGGATCCCAAGAATTCTGAAAGGTGTCAAACTCCACAGCAACAAATGGTCTAGTGGCTTCCAATGTCGACGGATCAATTGGAAGCCCAATGGCACCGCCTGTAGTAGTGTCTGCGGTGCTGCTAGAATCGGAAGGTTCAAGGAAAAGTGTATTCAATTTGGGGTATAAATAGGTACCTTATTGTTTGAAAATTTGTGATTTGGTCAAAGTGGGTGTTCCCTGTTTTTGAAAGAGGAAGCTGGTGTGATCATCTAATAATCCATGCATGCAGACAACTGTCCTATCAACCCCTTGTTTTGTCATATAGGTGTTTGGATAAATCATTGTAACGCCCTCAAAATAATACATAAAAATTCAACATTCTTGACATGCTTAGACATAAGAGAATAAAGCATAATTTCGTTCATCAGAGTATTCGTTACAAAAGTATTACATGTTGACATTATAAGTAAATGCCCTACGAGCTTACAACTTTCCAAGTCAACACTTGGGATCAACAAAAGAGAGTTCTAACTCTTACATCAAATAAGCCCTTGGCTTGATATACATGTAATACAAAATAAAACAACAAAAAGAGTCATCCTACCTCTAAACCATAATACTGATCACCAAGTTGCCCGCATGCTTGTTAGCGGTTTTACTGGTGCACTGAAAGGATGGTGGGATAATTATCTCACTAACAATCAATGCGCTGAAATCCTTTCTGCAACCAAAACTGTAACTACAATTCCTGATCGGACACCAGCAAATCCGAATCCTGACCCCATTGAGACTGAAGAAGAAGATGATGTTTATACCCTTATTAATACTATTGTTGCTAATTTTGTTGGTAACACTATTGGTATTGCTGATCGAAATAGGGAACTTCTAATGAAATTAAGATGCCCGACTTTATCTCATTTTCGTTGGTATAAAGATGTTTTTCTGATGAAAGTTATGCAGAGAACAGATGGAAGTGATGAACATTGGAAAGCCAAATTCATTGATGGTCTTCCTCATCTCTTCGCCGAACGTATTCGTAAGCGATTACGAGACATACATCGCTCTGTTGATATTCCATATTATCAATATACTTACGGACAGTTGATTAATATTGTGACTAGTGAAGGTCTTGCTTTGTGTAACGACCTTAAACTCCAGCAACAACTTAAACAACAGCATTTAATTGGAAAACGAGATATAGCGACCCCGGTCTTTTCCCATTTGATTATTGTATCCGGACTTAGGTTCCGTAGATTCTGTCATTGTATAATTGTTGTTGTTGTCCCTTATTTTTCTTCTCATTTGGAATTATAGGATGTGTTGGGCAGGTTTGTTTCAGGTTGGTTGGGTTTAGAAACCAAGAGTTGCTGTCCAGGTTTTTGGTTCTTCGCTCGAGCGAGGAGTTGCTCGCTCGAGCGAGAGGTAGTGTTTGATTTGGACCTGTAGCTGTGCATTTTTGGCTCGAGCGAGCTTTTCTTCGCTCGAGCGAGTTAGTTCATCCTTCGCTCGAGCTATAGTTCCTTCGCTCGAGCGTGTGTCTGGGTTCAGACCTGAGGGTTTGAGTTCTTCGCTCGACCGAGCTTTCTTTCGCTCAAGCGAGCATTTGAGTTGTTGGCTCGAGCAAGGCTTCCTTGGCTCGAGCGTAGTTTCTCTGTGTCTGGTCGCTCGAGCGACCAAGTCTTCGCTCGAGCGAGCCTGTCCAGTTTATATACACAGCAGCGGGATTTGATCAGTCTTTTTCATTTTCTTTTGATTCCAAACCCTAGGTTCGACTTCTCTCTCTCCCTACTCACCTTCTTTCTCAGATTTGATCCACTTAGGGTGTGTTTCTACCCTAGATCCTTCATTAAAAAGATAGAGTGAGGCGAGGGCTACCATTTAATCTGAGCATTTGGCGATTTGGAGCACTTTGGTATTTGGGCACTCATCTCTTTCTTCACCTTTTGGGTTGTTTTCTTTGAGGTAGGGATTTCCTACTCCATCTTATAGGTTTTGTTCTAAGTTTTGGTAATTTGATATGTTGGGAATACTTGGGTAAATTTTGGGAAAAACCCTAGTTATATTATTGAATTATTTTGTATAAGTAATTCATGGAATTGGGAAAAGAGGGTTAAATTCACGGAATTGGGTAATTGGTATCATTTGTCCATTGAATTGTTGACATGGCTATTTTCAGTTTAGAAATAATTGTTTTGGGCTATCGGTGGAGGATAGTCGTGATTGTTGTAGACAGTGCATGTGAATTAGGAATAACTGAAACTAATCACATTGGTTAAGTCATTAATTTTGACTGTGGCATTGATACAGATAATACGTGTATTGATTGAGCATTGCATTTGCATACATTGTTTGTGTGTGGGAGGAGATAGGGGATGTACTCCACGGTTTAGGGGAAGATAGGGGATGGACCTCTAAACCGGATTTTGTTTGGGAGGAGATAGGGGATGTACTCCACGGTTTAGGGGAAAATAGGGGATGGACCTCTAAATCGGATTTTGTTTGGGAGGAGATAGGGGATGGACTCCATTAGCATCACTTTTATGTGTGCTTATTTATATAGAAGTGTTTTATTGATACAGCACTAAAATGTGTATCAATCTGGAAGTATGAAGTGTTTGATTTGAGCTTGAGTCTCATTTGTTGTTAATATTGGAAGGATGTGAATATGATATATGTGATTTCACTGTTATAAGATTGGCCAGGTTCTGAGCCATGTTGATAAAATTGGAAAGTAAAACGTATCTTTGGCAATAATGTCATGAGTCTGTAAAATGAAGTAATTGATTATTTTGGTTAACCATCTGTTGAATGCTAATGCTTTATTCATTGCTTATATGTGGTTTAGTATATTTCTACTGGGCTGTGGCTCACCCTATATGGGAACATCATTTTCAGGTTCAGGTGATAAACTACCTCCAAGGACTTAGCTTGGGAGGGTTTGGCTTCTGGATTGGAGAAGACTACCTTTAGTTAATTGTCTTTAATTATTATTACATGTAAACATTCAAGCCTAGGGCTTTTCTTGTATTGAGTTAGAACTCATATTTTTGTATCCAAGTGCGGCTTGGAAAGATGTAAGCCTGTAGGGCATTTTATTTGATTATTTAGTAATACTCTGATGAATGAGTTAATAAAATGTCTTCTTTAAATAATGCATGTCAATGATATATAATGGGTTAATTTTGAGGGCGTTACAACTTGGTATCAGAGCGTACCGGGTTTGAATACTTTGGGTACGTGGGAAGTGATTAGTATCACATTGGGTTCGTCTCGTTTGATAGAGACTTAGTGTAATGTTATATGCTTACGTGATAACATGTTTATGTGATTATATGGGTATGGAATGTAGTTTCTAGGATGTTGATTGGACCCTTGAGTTTCTAGTAGTCTTGTTGGAAAGGCACTTGATCACTGCTGCTTCCAACCGGAACTATAGTAACGCATTGGGACTATCATTATCCGGGAATGAAATTCGTAGGTGCTTATGTGATTATGTGCTTACGTGGAATGAATTATTGTTGTCCATTGCATTAGGACGCGAGTGTTTAACTTCGGGACATTTATTAATGTGCTAATGTCTTTGTTTCCTTTATTAGGATGTCAGGACGAGGACGAGGACGCGGTAGGCGTGGTAGGTCGGGTAGGCAGGAGGTGCCTGTGCCAGAGGAGATTCCGGTAGTTCAGGAGGGAATTGGCCAGGCCAATGTGGCCGAGCCAGTAGGCCAGCAGGCTATGGGCGCTCTAGCCCGAGAGATAGCAGGGGCATTCAGGGAGTCAGTAGGCATTCTTAGAGCTGAGAATCAAGCTCAGGCTGGTATTGCGGATGCAGGACCTTCCTTTCTGAAGAGGGAGTTCTTCCGGTCCAATCCGGATGAATTTGTGGGTGATCCTAAAGAGCCACTTGAGGCAGATGAATGGCTCAAGCAGACAACGAAGACGTTTGAGATGCTTGGCATCGAAGACGAGGGGTTGAAAGTGACCTTGGCATCTTTCCAGTTGAAGGGGGATGCAGGTCAGTGGTGGAAGTTTACTAAGGGGCGTATAGGAGGTACATGGGAGGCTTTTGTGAATGCTTTCCAGGAGAAGTTCTTATCTCCAGCAGTCAGGGAGAAGCTGCGAGACCAGTTTTGTCAGCTTAAGCAGGCGAGTTCTTCAGTGGCCGAATTTGAGGCTGCATTTACTAGTTTGTCCAGGTTTGCACCTGAGTTGGTGGCGTCTGAGGAACGCCGTTGTATTGAGTTTGAGAAGAAGTTGAGGCGTGGCCTCAAGCTGAGAGTTGGGGGAACTATGATTCGGGAGTATGGGCGTATGGTTGATGCTGCAGCCCACATGGAAATCATGATGCAGGAGGAGGAGGAAGGGCAGAAGGGCTCCAAGAGGAGTCAGGATGGTCAGAATGATGGTAGGAGACAGAAGGGTTTTAATCCCCAGCAGTCTCAGGGTAGCTTTTCTCGATCGACTTTTCCTGTACCGAGTGTTAGTTCGAGGAAAGGCAGTTAGGGAGACATTACCTGTTTCAAGTGTGGCCAGCTGGGCCACAAGTCTCCAGTTTGTCCTCAGAGGGGAGGAGTTCAGAGAGCAGCATCTTCTTCGGCTCGATCTCAGAGCCAGAGTCAGGGTAGAGGTCAGCCACTCTCGTGTTATCAGTGTGGTCAGCCAGGGCATATGAAGAGGTATTGCCCGCAGTTGGGTGGCACATCTGGTGCATCTGGTTTGAGGCCGGTTCAGGGTCAGCAGCCAGCTCAGTCGGGTCAGGCCTCGAGGGCTAATCAGGGGGCTTCATCGTCCCAGACAGTGCAGCAATCTTATGCTCCTAGGGGTGAGCAGGTTGATCAGAGGTCGTCTGGGCGCGTGTACGCTGTTACCGCGCAGGATCTTGTACCGACTCCATCAGTTGTGAGAGGTACCTTCTTGTTTTGCAACTCGGTTGCTAATGTTTTGATTGATACGGGTGCATCTCATTCCTTTGTGTCTGCTGCATTTGCATCTGTTTTGGAGTTGGAGTTAGCACAACTAGCATCTCCTATTTGTGTAGTGTCACCTCTTGGGGGTGAATTGATTTTGAAACAAGGCGTTAGGGGTTGTGATATAGAGGTTGATTATCATAGAATCCCATTTTCCTTTGTAGTTATGCCGATGTGGGGTTTCGATGTTATTTTGGGTATGGACTGGTTATCGTCATACCGGGCAGTTATTGATTGCTACCGCCAGAGGGTCACTTGTTGTACCGTGAGCAGAGAGTATTTTCATTTTCTGGGGGACCGGGTTGGTGATGTGTTGCCACCGGGGTATGTTCCACGAGGACGGAGTGAGCTTAGTGGTCTACTTGCTAACCTGTCGATTAGTGAGGATGTTGAGACTCAGATTGTGTTGCCAAGGGTGGTTTGTGAGTACTCGGACGTTTTTCCCGAGGATCTTGTTGGTTTGCCACCGCATCGAGAGATTGAGTTCTCTATTGACCTGGTGCCCGGCACGGCGCCGATTTCTATGGCACCTTACCGTTTTGCCCCAGCTGAGTTAGTTGAGTTGAAGATCCAACTCCAGGAGTTACTAGACAAGGGTTTTATACGCCCTAGTGTTTCACCGTGGGGAGCACCGGCCCTCTTTGTTAAAAAGAAAGGTGGTGCTTTGAGACTTTGTATAGATTATCGGAAATTGAATCGGGCTACGGTTAAGAATAAGTACCCTATGCCTCGTATCGATGACCTGTTTGACCAGTTGAAGGGTTCCCGTTGTTTCTCTAAGATAGACTTGAGATCGGGTTACCACCAGTTGAGGGTCAGGGAAGAGGATATTCCGAAGACGGCATTCCGTACGCGGTATGGCCATTATGAGTTTTTGGTGATGCCATTTGGGCTCACCAATGCACCGGCAGTCTTTATGGACTTGATGAACCGGATCTTCCGGGAATTCTTGGATCGGTTTGTAGTCATTTTTGTGGACGACATCCTTATCTATTCGCCTTCTGAGGAGGAGCACGAGGCACACTTGAGGGTGGTGCTTGAGTTACTTAGAGCCCATAGGCTGTATGCCAAGTTTGGGAAGTGTGAGTTCTGGCTGAGAGAAGTCAAATTCTTAGGCCATGTGGTATCCGGTGAAGGAGTGTCTGTTGATACATCCATGGTAGAGGCAGTGCAGGATTGGGCACAGCCTAAGAGTGTATTTGATATCCGCAGTTTTCTGGGATTAGCTGGGTATTACCGTCGGTTTGTGAAAGATTTCTCCAGGTTAGCATCATCGTTGACTAGACTGACTCGGAAGGGAGTCAAATTTGTATGGAGTGAGACTTGTGAAAAGTCGTTTCAGGAGTTGAAAGTTAGACTGACTACCGCTCCAGTATTGATTATTCCAGAGAGAGGGTTGGGTTATGCAGTCTATTGTGACGCCTCACGAGAGGGTCTGGGTTGTGTATTAATGCAAGAAGGGAAAGTAGTTGCCTATGGCTCACGTCAGTTGAAAATTCACGAGCAGAGTTACCCTACGCATGATCTAGAGTTAGCAGCTGTGATATTTACCTTGAAGATTTGGAGGCATTATCTTTATGGTGAGAGGTTCGAGGTGTTCTCGGATCATAAGAGTCTGAAGTATTTGTTTACACAGAAAGACTTGAACTTAAGGCAGAGGAGGTGGATGGAGTTCATAGAGGATTATGACTTTGAGTTGCATTATCATCTGGGAAAGGCCAATGTGGTGGCCGATGCCCTTAGCAGGAAACCTGTTGGTGACATAGCTAGCATAGCCATCCGAGAGTGGGAGATGTTGGGTGCACTTGGGGAGTTTGATTTATTTCTAGGCAAATCCGTTGAGGCTGCGGTCTTGTTTTCTGTTGTTGTTCAGCCTACACTTGTGACTCGAGTGTTAGAGGCTCAGAGAGGTGACTTTGAGGTAGAATCTCTCCGTGAGAAGATTTCCGGTAGGAAGGTTGAGAAGGGTTTGACGGTGTATTCCGACCTGAGTGTGAGATACCGAGACCGTCTGTTTGTGCCGGAGTCTTGCCGAGAGGAGGTACTCCGAGAGTTTCATCATTCACGTCTTGCGGTGCATCCGGGAGGTACTAAGATGTATCGGGATTTGGGTCGCCAGTTTTGGTGGCGGGGTATGAAGAGAGATGTGGCAGCTTTCGTATCTAAGTGCCTTACTTGCCAGCAAGTGAAGGCCGAGCATCAAAGGCCAGCGGGTTTGTTGCAACCCTTGCCTATTGCCGAGTGGAAGTGGGAGCATGTCACTATGGACTTCGTTGTAGGTCTTCCGAGGACTCAGCGGGGTAGTGATGCTATTTGGGTGGTTGTAGACCGGTTGACTAAGTCGGCGCACTTTATTTCTATGCGCGTGAGAGATTCGGTAGATCATCTTGCCGACTTGTATATTCGGGACATAGTGAGATTGCACGGGGTCCCAGTGACGATCGTCTCAGATAGAGATCCTCGTTTTACTGCCAGGTTGTGGCAGAGTTTGCAGAGTGCCTTAGGCACTAAGTTGACCTTTAGCACGGCTTATCATCCTCAGACTGACGGACAGTCCGAGCGTACTATTCAGATACTTGAGGATATGCTTCGGGGTTGTGTTCTAGACTTTAGTGGGTCGTGGGAGAGGCACTTGCCGTTGGTGGAGTTTGCCTACAACAACAGTTTCCAGTCTAGTATCGGTATGGCACCATTTGAGGCCTTGTATGGCCGACCGTGTAGATCTCCTGTGTGTTGGGCCGAGGTGGGTGATGCACCTCTGTTGGGTCCAGAGTTGGTGAGGGAAACTACGGAGAAAGTTGAGCTTATCCGTAAGAGGCTTGTTACAGCACAGAGTCGTCAGAAATCGTATGCCGACCGTAGGAGGAGACCTTTGGTGTTTGAGGAGGGTGATCATGTCTTTCTGAAGATATCACCTAAACGGGGTTTGATGAGGTTTGGGAAGAGTGGGAAGTTGTCCCCTCGATTCATTGGTCCGTTTGAGATCCTTGAGAGGATTGGCGAGGCTGCTTATCGTTTAGCTTTGCCGCCGCAGTTGTCTGGAGTACATGACGTGTTTCATGTGAGTATGCTTCGGAAGTATGAGCCGGATCCATCACAGGTGTTGGATTGGACCGATTTAGTGGTTGATGTGGATGTCTCGTATGAGGAGAGACCGGTTCGGGTATTGGATAGGCGGGATCAAGTTTTGCGAGGCAAGACCATCCCTTTGGTAAAAGTTTTGTGGAAACATCATGGAGTGGAGGAAGCCACTTGGGAGCGTGAATTGGAAGTCCGCGAAAAATACCCGGACATGTTTATTCAGTTATAATCTTATATTTAGATTTTGTAATATTGTTGAACTTAAGAGCTTTACATATGTCTTAGGTTGTAAAATGTTGAGTATGTTTTGGAAAAGGGGTGTATCTTGAAACTTGCTTCATTATAGAAGTTTAGTATAGTATTGCATATGTTGATTACATTGCTTAATGTGTTATGTATATCATGTAATTAAATATGATATGGGATTGTTAGCATTGAAAGGAATAATGCATAATAATGATACAGATTGAAATATATGTTGTGTTATATATTTGATATGAGATGCCTCTTGATAAAGAGATGAAATGACCAGTTTTGGGTCAAGATGTTTACTAATGAATTGTTTTAAAAAAAAAAAAAACTTATGCTTAATTTCGGGGACGAAATTCTTTGAGGGGGGGGAGGTTATAGCGACCCCGGTCTTTTCCCATTTGATTATTGTATCCGGACTTAGGTTCCGTAGATTCTGTCATTGTATAATTGTTGTTGTTGTCCCTTATTTTTCTTCTCATTTGGAATTATAGGATGTGTTGGGCAGGTTTGTTTCAGGTTGGTTGGGTTTAGAAACCAAGAGTTGCTGTCCAGGTTTTTGGTTCTTCGCTCGAGCGAGAGGTAGTGTTTGATTTGGACCTGTAGCTGTGCATTTTTGGCTCGAGCGAGCTTTTCTTCGCTCGAGCGAGTTAGTTCATCCTTCGCTCGAGCTATAGTTCCTTCGCTCGAGCGTGTGTCTGGGTTCAGACCTGAGGGTTTGAGTTCTTCGCTCGACCGAGCTTTCTTTCGCTCGAGCGAGCATTTGAGTTGTTGGCTCGAGCAAGGCTTCCTTGGCTCGAGCGTAGTTTCTCTGTGTCTGGTCGCTCGAGCGACCAAGTCTTCGCTCGAGCGAGCCTGTCCAGTTTATATACACAGCAGCGGGATTTGATCAGTCTTTTTCATTTTCTTTTGATTCCAAACCCTAGGTCCGACTTCTCTCTCTCCCTACTCACCTTCTTTCTTAGATTTGATCTACTTAGGGTGTGTTTCTACCCTAGATCCTTCATTAAAAAGATAGAGTGAGGCAAGGGCTACCATTTAATCTGAGCATTTGGCGATTTGGAGCACTTTGGTATTTGGGCACTCATCTCTTTCTTCACCTTTTGGGTTGTTTTCTTTGAGGTAGGGATTTCCTACTCCATCTTATAGGTTTTGTTCTAAGTTTTGGTAATTTGATATGTTGGGAATACTTGGGTAAATTTTGGGAAAAACCCTAGTTGTATTATCGAATTATTTTGTATAAGTAATTCATGGAATTGGGAAAAGAGGGTTAAATTCACGGAATTGGGTAATTGGTATCATTTGTCCATTGAATTGTTGACATGGTTATTTTCAGTTTAGAAATAATTGTTTTGGGCTATCGGTGGAGGATAGTCGTGATTGTTGTAGACAGTGCATGTGAATTAGGAATAACTGAAACTAATCACATTGGTTAAGTCATTAATTTTGACTGTGGCATTGATACAGATAATACGTGTATTGATTGAGCATTGCATTTGCATACATTGTTTGTGTGTGGGAGGAGATAGGGGATGTACTCCACGGTTTAGGGGAAGATAGGGGATGGACCTCTAAACCGGATTTTGTTTGGGAGGAGATAGGGGATGTACTCCACGGTTTAGGGGAAGATAGGGGATGGACCTCTAAACCGGATTTTGTTTGGGAGGAGATAGGGGATGGACTCCATTAGCATCACTTTTATGTGTGCTTATTTATATAGAAGTGTTTTATTGATACAGCACTAAAATGTGTATCAATCTGGAAGTATGAAGTGTTTGATTTGAGCTTGAGTCTCATTTGTTGTTAATATTGGAAGGATGTGAATATGATATATGTGATTTCACTGTTATAAGATTGGCCAGGTTCTGAGCCATGTTGATAAAACTGGAAAGTAAAACGTATCTTTGGCAATAATGTCATGAGTCTGTAAAATGAAGTAATTGATTATTTTGGTTAACCATCTGTTGAATGCTAATGCTTTATTCATTGCTTATATGTGGTTTAGTATATTTCTACTGGGCTGTGGCTCACCCTATATGGGAACATCATTTTCAGGTTCAGGTGATAAACTACCTCCAAGGACTTAGCTTGGGAGGGTTTGGCTTTTGGATTGGAGAAGACTACCTTTAGTTAATTGTCTTTAATTATTATTACATGTAAACATTCAAGCCTAGGGCTTTTCTTGTATTGAGTTAGAACTCATATTTTTGTATCCAAGTGTGGCTTGGAAAGATGTAAGCCTGTAGGGCATTTTATTTGATTATTCAGTAATACTCTGATGAATGAGTTAATAAAATGTCTTTTTTAAATAATGCATGTCAATGATATATAATGGGTTAATTTTGAGGGCGTTACACGAGAGGTAGGAGATTTTTGTGAACAATTTGCTTATGACCCTCAAATCCAATATCCTTATAAACTTCATAAGCAAAGGAAACATAAGAATCATTCTAAGCCATACAAAAAATCCAGAAAATTTTCAAAATATTCTAAATCTCAACATCAACCTCAGACATTTAAATCCCGACCTAAATCCAACAAAAAATCATTTCCGAAAAATAAATCTAATATTAAATGTTATAAATGCGGACAAATAGGACATTATGCTAACAAATGTAGAGCTAAAGTACAGGCAAAATTGAATGAGTTAGCATTAGATGAAGAAATCCAGCAGAAAATTCTACAATTAATTTCTGACTCTGATTCATATTCAGATGACCCATCTGATAATGAATTAGCTGCAATTTATTCATCCTCTTCTGATACTGAGAGTGAATGTCCAGAAAATGAACTTTGTCCGTGTAAAACTTCTGTTAATCCGGTTTCTCATGAGGCCAATTACTGGAAGTCAATTGTCGAAATGAATGGTCTAAATATTAATAGTCCTAGTATTAATGTTCTGACTGATTCTGAACAAAATCTTTTAACCATTGCTGACAGTATAAAAGATCCAGAAATCAAATTAAAATTTGGGTTACAGCTAGATGCTTTTCCAGAACATATTCGCTTGGCCTTTAATGAATGGCTAGCTGTTTTCAGTATTCTTCCTGCTAATAAAAATATTTCCATATCTAAAAGTATAGTGAACTTTGTCATTCGCTTCAGTATTCCTTGGATATGGAAATGGGATTTCCAGTGCGACTTTCAGAATAAAGTACCCCGTCTCAAGCGAGTCTTCTTTTATAAATGGTGGAAACAGATGGACGATACCAAGAATAAGGAAGACTTGCTCCAGCGAATCAAGGAACATACTCAGGCTTGTCTTGATGCCTGTCCTAAAGCTGCTCCAGTCATTCCTGTAAATCCTTTTATTTAAATCCAGCAAGAGCTTCGACGCACATATCCAGACATAACAGAAGAAGACCTTGTTGCCAAAAGTATGGATTTCATGAAACAACAATTTCTTGAGTCCATGACTCCTCGAGATTCCAGTATGAAGTCAGTTTCTAGTGAAGGCGGAAAAACTCAACCTGACCCGTTTTCAGATGATGACAATACATTCACACCTCTTGCAGGAGAATCGCAAGATCCGAATGAAGACCCATCCGACCCAGATTTCGGAGATATTTGGGATTCAGTCACATAACTAATTACCGACAAACTGGTACGGGCCAAAGGAAAAGGAAAAAGAAATGACAAATAATGCTTCTGGCCCACCAGTCCTCTCCTGTCTACCATCTACTTTCCAGCATCACAAGTGGCCAAACAACTTTCGGTGCATAATGGAGCCACTTTATTTACTTTTCTTAAAGTAGATTCCTTGGCGACATAGCCAAAGATAAGAGGATAAGGATGATCGACTGCAATCCTTTCAGCACACGCCACCTGTCCTTGTTATCTGTTCCGCTTGTATTATAAATTGGTAGCCCTTGGTTTGTAAGAGGCACCACTAAAAAATTTTATTTTCCTCGTTTCAAAACTCTGTACTCTCTCTCTCTCTCTCTTTCTTATTTTCAGTGTGAAGCTTTCGAAGCATAGTAATAATATCTCTGCTGGTTTAAGTAAGTTATTTCTCCATGAATGTCTGTATATGATCTCATCCTTTTGCATGATATTTTAGCACTTCATAACGAACGAAAGAATAATTTTATAAATACATATCTTGCTTTGTGGCCTAATGATCCTTGGGCAAAACAAGAATTATTAGAAATAAACAGATTAATTGCCCTAACTGAAAACCAGATACAGGAAGCCATTATTGCAGCCGCAAGGGCTAATCGCCCTCCTCCTTCAGATTAATTTATTCATGGAGCATATATGATGTAATTAAATTTAAATAATGTAAGATTATTTTTTATATTATTCCTGGATTTGTGCCATGTAAGGGTTAGCATATGTGTTACAGGTTAGTGGGACGTCACTCAAGTCGCGTCGTCTTGATTGTCCTTAATAAGCAGTATGCTGGTTAGGACTAGTTGGCATAAGTCGTTGACAGACGTGCTAATATTTAACCCTGTGTGAAGCACTCTTATTGGTATCAGAGCCAAGTTTAATATAAGTTATAATCCATATTATTTTTATTTAATTAATCATATATGGTCACAAACAAAACAATGAGTAACGAATCTTCTGAAATCAATTCTGCTGTCACAAATATTGGGGCTTCTACATCAGAGGCTCGTGAGTTAGTTGCATACCAAGATGTTAAGGATGCCTTAGATAAGTGGACTATTCCTAAGGTAGATCCAAACACTATTTACAAACACAGAATTAAAACCTTTTTCAGTAAAACTTTAATAAAAACTTTTGAACATGCCGCTCCAGTTGATAATAATGATACACTCATGTATTTATTAAATATCCAGGATTTAATGCCTTTTTTCAAAGATTACAAATATGTTCATATAGGACTTGTCCAGATTGCTTTAAAACCTTTGACACTTCTTGGTCAAAATACCAGCATGCAGTGTACACTTAGAGATGGTCGTTGTCTCAATTGGCGTGCATCTCTTATGGGTGCAATGGAAACAAGTTTGTCCCATGGTCCAGTCTACTTTGATATTTATCCTAATCTGAGTATTGCTCTTTCAGACCAAAATTTATCTAAAGTATTAGAATTCAGAATTCTTACAAATGATTATGAATATATGTCTGGTTCTCCTCCCTTTTCTGTCATATCTAGAATTTATCTTAAAGTTTTAACTACTTTAAATCCATATGTCAGGCGAAAAGGAACTGATGGTGAAACTGTGTTAATTGACACCAATCTTTACAGTAGCCAAGTTGCTGTGCCTAAATTGTTAGAATGGGATAAAATTACTTTTCCTGACCAATGGAAAATTACAAATGCTGTTCCTTCCCGTCCTCTCATAAAACACAATTTAGATGAAATAATTCAAACCCGGCAAGGAGATATATTTCTCCAATTCCAGAAACCACCAGTTAAACTACACCGTAGTATGTCTAGTACTAGTTTTCGAACTGCTCCTAGCCATCAACCTTACAGAGTTGATAGTGGTGCTGATATGAATTGTATACAGGAATCTCATTCTAGGCCTGCTTCGGATGAACCTAATGAACAACCAGATCAAGACCCTATAGTTAGAGGTGTTCAATATTCTGAACAACGGATTCCACATGGGATTTATGAATCACCAATCCCTCCAGTTCGACGTGAGTCCAGAAGAGGATCTTTGAGTCCTACAGCTAGTGATATGGATTTTAGAATTTAATGGATTTTACACCTGGTAGTATAAATCGTAAATTCTTAAATCAAGAATTTTTACAGGAAAACTATTCTGATTTTCGCAAGTGGTATTTTGCAAATCATACTCCAGATCAACTACAAGATTATAAACTACAGTATTATTTATACCTAGAAGAGATTCAGGTTTTATATCCTTTTCCGCTTTGGTACAAAGCGAATATTCAGTCACCTGCAGCTCATATTCAGGTCCTTGAAGAATTCCAGCAAAAATGGGCTACTACTAATGGCCGAACAATATTAGCCATCCATCCTCCAACTCAGCCTTTAGAACTCCAACCTATCAGTTCCCAGACTTCCACATCTAATGGCAAACCAATGGTTATTGCTGCTTTTTCTGATATGCCACATCGTACCCAGCATAAAGATCCTATCTTAATCCAAGATCTTTCAACTCTTTTAAAACAAAATAATTATACCAATTTATTCTGCCAGACCGCTGGAAAGCAGCTCACTCGAATCGAAGAAATGGTATCTCATGTTAAGAAAAGCTGCAAATTAGAACCTAAACCTCCTGTTCTCACAGATCCAGTTTTTATCAAACCATCTCCAGTTTTGCAAAATTTTAATTTAAAACCTAAAGATGATACTGATTTCATGGAAACTATTTTATCACAAATCCGTGATTTAAAAATTTCTGATTCCTCTAAATCTAAAGCCCAAATCCTTATGCTATCCAGTAATCCTCCTCATCATCTTCCTGAAGATCCCTATCAAAACTTGAGTCTCCCTCAAATTCTTCAAATTGAGACTAATTTTACATCTCCTGAACCATCCACTGTTAATCGCGTTTATACGCCCAACATCCAGAAAATAACTAAAACATTAGCATGTGATAAATGTTTAACTCATATAAACCAACATACAACACAATCTAAATCCATGACAAGTATATCCATGATCCTTTCCAATATAAACAATTTAAATGAAATTAAAACTCATAATAAAACACTTTCATACTTCACAATTCACATGAGATAACAACTCATATTAAAACACTTCATACTTCATAAATGATACACAGATTTGATGTATCAATGGAGCCCATCCCCTATCTCCTCCCAAGAAATAAGGGATGAAAGATTTTGCTATGATATTGTTTGCATTTATACTTAATATGGTTTATATAATAAAGTTTTTTGATTTTTTAAATTAAAAAAATAACGTAGCCGCAGTAATTGAACCTCCAAGCATATGCTTCAAGCATACTTTTCTCAAGTTCAAAGTTAACCGTTGGCACGGTTCGAATTATATATTACGAAACCCGGAGATTATATTATATACCTTGTGGTATGATGCATACAATGTTCCTTCGTAATGGTACATACGGTTGCAGCTTCTTATATAACTCGCCCAGATTATTATCATTATTTTCATTATCTTTTAGGATAAATTATATTTTACACTCCTATAGTGACACCAAATCTTATTACACATAGTATTATTTATAATTATCAGTGGGAGTTGTTCTCATGTTGCCTTAAAAGTCAAAAATTGAATGGCTATTGTGGAAGGGTGATTTTCAATAAATTTTTGTGTTACATTAAGTGAGAGATTCCAATTCTAATATATTCTCCACAATAATTCTCGCATCATCATTTAATCTAAGACATCACCTTATCATGCATAAATTTGATTCAATTAATTCATGTGATTTCTCTTTGTACTCCTTATACTCTTTTTTTGCATCAATAAATTATTTTTATTTTTGTCAACCAAAAAGATAATAATAATAATAATAATAATAATAATAATAATAATAATAATAATAATAATACATACATACATACATACATACATACATACATACATACATACATACATACATTTTTTGAGTTATTTACCCAAGTTTATGTTGTACATTATTTTACCCATTTGTGTTTAGACAACGTTTGTGGATAAACTCCGGTGATTTGAAATCTTCCTTTTTAAATCAATTTTTTTTGTCAATAATCTTAAATTAAATTCCTATATTTCTCTTCACTTCCCGTACAAATTTATTCACCGTGTACATATTCACAATATCAATAATCAAGTATCCTATGTAAAATGCATCCACAAAATATTATTCCAAATAAAAATGCATACTCATCCAGAGGATTACAATTATTAATCCAAATACAAATATAACACAAATATCATAATCAAAGTCCAACAATACCCCTACAACCTCAAACCTATAAAATTTTTCATCTTTTTTTATTTATTAGCAAAGTTAAAATTTCATTAAAAACATGAAATTAAAGGTATAGGAAATGAAATGCACTGAGAGAGATTTGGAAAGTACAAACTACCCTATGATTTCTGCTCACATCTACAGAACTAACCCCTAGGGCCTCACGAAGTTTTTTAATTATAAGAAAATAAAACAGAAAAAAAAACACATCAAAAAAAATTAAAATTGAAAAAAAGAAAACGGGTGAGAAAACTGGAGATAAAAGCCTATTGAAGGGTAACATGGCACACATCGCACAGAGAGAACGGCTAGCCGACCCGCCATGGCCATTGGCAGCAGTTGGCCAGCAGTGAGCCTAGGTGGGAGAGTGAAGGTTTGGGACTAGAGATTTACTGTTATGATATATGGTTTGTATAGTTCCCGTAAAATTTCCCTTCTTCCCATCAAATTTACAAACTTGATTTAAATTTTCATTCCTTACCAACATTTTTTTCAAAAAATACACCAATTGAAATCGAGAAACCAAATGTAACTCATTATATTAGTTTTTAAAATGACATTATGCAAATAGTCCAAATTGCTACTTCACTCAAAGTTTTGAGGTTGATTAAAATAATTAAAAGATCAAAAAACAAAATGAGATAAATATAAACTGCAAAAGTGCAAAATGTAATTTAGGTTTTGATTTATGACTTGTTGACGTGTGCTTCTTGTCTTGGATGGCATCTTGAAGCCAAAAATTCTCCCACCACCATGTTGTTTGTCATTTCGCCTATGTTTTTGTCAATTCCTTTGACTTTAAAATAGAAATTGAGTATAGAAGCTTTTAGTAAGTGTTTCTTTTGGGGAAAAAAAAACAAAAAAGTATAGAAGCTTCGATGAGTGTTTCTTTAGGTAATTGCTGATGATATAAAATATTGGAATGACATTATTGAGGCTGTAAGATTGCGTAGATTATAATTTTTTTTTTTTTAATAAAAAATTTGGTGGATTATTTTACAACCTTATATCTATTACATTTATACACAACACAATCGAACATCCACAATCTAATAAAATATTACAGAATCATATTATAAGATGCATCCATAACATATTATTCCAAATAGAAATGTATATATCCATCCAAGGAATAATAACAATTATTCCAATTATTCAATGATAGCTGGTAAATACCTTATTCAAGGCCAAGATTATCTTATGCCTTTAGAGCTGTAACATTTACTTTGTTTTTCTCAAATTTAAAAACCTGAATTAAATTTCCACGACGTAACAATATTTTTTTCAATATACGCACCAGTTCCAGCCGAGAAGCCGATTGTAACCCATTCTGACAAGTAATCCTTTAGATCAACCCTGAAAGAAAGGTCTTGTTTGACTATGGCATTATTGATAGTGCTAGTGACAACAACACTCAATTTTTTCGACTTAGAGCGATAACTAATCACAGCTTGATTTTCTATCCCATGAGCTATGTCATTGTACCATACTTTAGTCACATTAGACTGAATAGAGTTGATATTGATTCCAAGATGAGTAACAGGAGTGATGCTTTGTGGATCCCAAGAATTCTGAAAGGTGTCAAACTCCACAGCAACAAATGGGCTAGTGGCTTCCACTGTCGACGGATCAATTGGAAGCCCAATGGCACCGCCTGTAGTGGTGTCTGCGGTGCTGCTGGAATCGGAAGGTTCAAGGAAGAATGCAAGCCCATCTCCGAAAGTTGAACTTCCATCCGAATCAATCACGAAGGAGAAATAGGTGGTGAAGTCGTTCAACTTGCCGGAATAACTGTCATAGAGGTGAAGCGGTTTGACGTAGGTAGCTTTGCCGGCTTTGTAATTTAAGTTGGTATCGTACTTGTCTGCCGCGAGGTGGACGCCATTGGAGGAGATGTAAGCGTCTCCATTGGTGGTTATGTCGACGTTGAGATTTTTGGGTCCGATTTTGGCCATATTGAAGTTTAGTGCAGTTGCGCAAGGAGTTGCGAGAAGAATGTAAAATGTGATAATTGGGAGACAAGAAAGTAGTATGTGTGATTGGAAAGCCATTGTTGTGATGGGAAAAATTTGTAGGATTGGAAGTTTGTAGATGAGGAAAAGTGTATTCAATTTGGGGTATAAATAGGTACATTATTGTTTGAAAAATTGTGATTTGGTCAAAGTGGGTGCTCCCTGTTTTTGAAAGAGGAAGCCGGTGTGATCATCTAATAATCCAGCACGCATGTCCTATCAACCCCTTGTTTGGTCATACAGGTGTTTGGATAAATTACTCTCTGTACATCTTTCTCAATTTACATATCTAAAAATATAATAAATATTTAATCCATGTTTGGTTTGTATTTGTAAAATAATTTTGAGAAGTAATTTTTTGAAAAAGTTTACAAAATTTGTTTGGTTGTATATTTTGAGATAGTTTTAGGCCACGTTTTGGCGGATTATATTGGATGAAATTGTTAAAAAGATGGTTAATGTGTGAATTATTAGTGAGGGGATTAAGTAAAAATATGTTTATTTTGATGATAATATATAGGAGAGATGGTTAGTAATAAAATTGTTAAATTATTTTTATATAAAATAAATAAAAAAAATTATTTCTATATTAAAAAATCAAAACAAATATTAAAGCAAACAAGTGTACTTGATAAAAAAAATAAAATTAAAAAAATAATTTTTATATAAAATAGACTCAATGCGCTCACTATTTTCTTAATCCCACCAAAAACTCAATCAAGCTAATCTCCCTACTAAGGAAAATTATTAAACCCCTCGGACTATCAATCCTCCTTGCCAAATCATCACCAAACATGTTTTGAGTGGGACCCACAGTCATGGCAATCCAATCACCCCTCCCACGTTGGTAAACAAATATGACCTTAGAGTTTTGAGTTTGGAATAATTTAATTTTTTTTTTTTATAATCGAATAGATGAGTGTGAAAAAAAAAAAGTGGTTGATTGATGTGTACGATGTGGGAGATAGAGAGGGAGGAAGAGAAAAAATGATTGATTGATGGGTAAAGAAAAGTGATTTTGATTTTTTTTATTTTTCAAAATTGTTTAAACAAATAAATTATTGAGATTTTTTTCTCTAAAATTGTATCTCTAGATTCAAACAAAACATGGCCTTAATTTTTTCTCAATCCACACACTTTTTGTTCCAAATACGCCCTAATTGTAAAATTATAAACACATCTTATACACACCAAAACATAGTGCACACACTCAAATCCTAAACAATGTACACACTCAAACATGGTGCCGTTACTAAAAAAAAAAAAAAAAAAAAAAAAAAAAAAAAAAAACTTGGTGCCGTTTGTACATTGTTGAAGGTTGAAAAAGTGCAGCTTGCTTTTAATTCAATCTTCCCTATTGTAGCACTCCATTCAATATCATTCTAGGTTTGTTTTTAATTTAATAAATATGTTAATTTCCTAAAATTATTTTACTCATTTTGGTAGCTTTTCATAAGTGTGTGTAAAGTTTTACAATTTTTTTACAAATTTCAATCGTTTTTTCGAATTAGGTTGACAATGTCCAAAAAAATAACAATAGGTCGGCCCGGAAATATAGTGTCTAACGAATGTGTTTTATTCGGAAATTGATAATTGAAAATTTTAATTTGGTTTCGAAGTTGATTGTCAAAAAATCTATTTTGATTTAGAAGTTGAAGTCCGAAACATTTTGTATTTTTTAGTTGTAGATTGTCGAATGTGTTTTGATATTATTTATCAAAATGTGCAGAAGGAAAAAAAGCAGACAACAATTTTAAGCACTAAAACTTACGTTTTCAATTCTAGCTTTGTTATAAATGGTGGTATCATTAACCAAATCTAAATTTTTATCATACAAATTTTTCATAACACTAAAAAACATGAGGATAGAATTTGATTGAGGAATAAAGACTCAATGGACTGTGAGGGTTTTGAGAATTGGAGTAAGCTAACAAGTGTTCACGATTTTAGAAGCAATTATTGCATATCCGAAAAGATATTTGTAGGTAGGTTGATTTTTTTTCAAGTTTAAAATTAAATTTGAGAAAATTTAAGAGGTACGCGAGATTTACCACATATCATATTTTAATAATCTGAATTATTTATTTTGTAAAATCCTTTGTGTATATTATTTATGAAAAAAATAAGTTAATCCAATAATCATGTAACCTTTTTATTTTATGACGTTTGTCTAAAAAAATGAACGATTAATATTATTTTTTTAAAATAAATCATTCATTTATTGAAAATAAACATAATAAAATAAAAAATTATAATTATCAAGTTAATTTAATTTTTTTATGAATAATGTACACAAAGAATGGACATTAAGATTTTCAAATACAATGTATTTTTTTTTTAACAGAAATACAATTTGGATGAGGCTTCGGTTTCACATACTTCTCAAGCCAAAGACTTTTTTTTTTTATTAGAAAGTTATCGATTTTTCTGAGACAATAAACACTCGGAAAAAGATTCTGTGTGATTGTCACTAACTCTTTGAATAATCATTGGTCAACTAAGGCCGTCTCTCCCCCACTAACAAAAGGGGAAAGTATCTTTCAAAAAAAAAAAAAAAAAATTTAGTCAAATCCCTATTAATGATAATCACAAAAAAAATATCCAACACAAAAAAATGATAAATATATAAAACATTTATTAAAAAATTCAACACATACTTCTATTACTAAAATATTAAATTTTAAAATAAAAAACTTTTGATCTATATGTTGATTTTTAATAAAATTAGTATTTTTATAATTATCTCATTAAGATCTATTAAATAAAATTCATATTGGTTATGAAATTCTTTTAAAAAAAAATTAATATCGCCAAAATTGATATAAATAATAACACGTTACTCTATTTGACAGTAATATGTCACTCTGTCTTACAATAATATGTTACTTTGGTAACATATTACTCTGACAATATTGTCTAAGACAGAAAAAGATATTTTATTTTGTCCTTACGCAATTATACTTCTTCCTTGGGGGGATTTATGAAGCAAAATAAATTCGACTGTCTTTAATCAAACAAGGGTCCAATTGAAGGATTTAGACTAAATTTAATTGAAAGGGAAAGTCTACTAACTCAGACTTACCTATCCAAAATTTTTTGGGTGAATGATTATGTGGTGAAGATTAATTTGTGTAGTGTGGGGTTCATGTGGGGTCCATCTGAGGCATGGTGGAGATTAATTTTTGAATAATTTCTAAATTTATAAAGCTAGATTTGTAGTATTACTCCTAACAACGGTTACTTTGGTTGAAAAATCAAGAAGTCTCAGAATATATTCATCCACTCAAGCTTATCTACACTTACCCTCTAAATAAAATAAAAAAATTAAGGAGAAAATAGATGAAATTAATAATCCAAAAGACAAATGAAAAAAAAACCAATAATTTAAAAAAGAAAAATGTAGCCAAAATCCCTCCGTTGGATCCTTATTTGGTGAAAAAGACAACTCAATTTAATTTTCTCCATAAACCTCATGAGGAGAAAACACATAATTGAGAAAGGATAAAGTAAAATATCTTATTTATTTATTTATTTATTTGGATAATATTGTTAGAGTAATATATTACTGTCAAATAAAGTAACATGTTGAACTAGAGCAACATCTTACTGTCAAATAGAGTAACTATCAAACAGAGTAATATGCTATTGTTACTATTTACATTAATTTTGACGGTAATATATATATATATATATATATATATATATGTTTTAAGATTTTCATTGTCAATATTGATCTTATTTGATAGATCTTGATGAGAGGATTCTCAAGCATTTGGTATTTTCTCAAGCATATCTTAGCAGTCAAAATCATTAACGCATAACTAAAAAATATATATCATTTGACCATATTACTACAAATATTCGATTAACGTAATTTTTTTTAATAGTAGTCAATGAGCCTTGCATAATAAATAATTTAAATTATTAAAATTGTCTGAAATGGACTCAGTCAAGCTCTCATAGCAGCTTGTTGAATTAGATGTGCTCAAGTTTAGACCAAGTAGTAGAAATAGGTCTTCAATATGCAGAATGCCCAAAATTGACTTCTTTTCATATGATTAAACTAACCAACACATTCAAATAAGTACAAGAATCTGAGTGAGTTAGAGCTTAAAATTGTCTTCAATCCACCTAGTTCCAACTAAATATGAATAAAATATATGGGGATTCATCAACGAATGAGAATTTAACCACAACATATCTCATCAATAAATGCATACAAACAAACACAATGGTGAGATTATATCCCAATTTTTGATGACCATGTTCCATGGGGCTTGGCTAATTATGCAGTGGTTTGATTTGCTATTAATGTCTATCTCTCTAATGATCTTCATTAATGTTTATCTCTCAATAAAATCACAATACTCTGTAACAGAGTTACAATGGTGTACATATATTGGTGACCATGTTCAATTGTGAAAGCAGATTGAAATAGATTCAAACACTCCATGTTCCAATTGTTTCTGATAAATTTGTCACTTGAACATAGAATCAAACACTTGGTGGGCAAAAAATTTAACAATCCACATATCAAACAAACAATCACCTAAACCAATGATCCAAATTCAGAGTTTATGATCTAAATTTTCTAAATAATGATAGACCATAGATAATGAACCCAACAAAATACTAAAACCCAGATGAATTAAGCAAATGGCATTACTAATCCGTAAAAAAATAAATGAAAACCTGGAAGAGTGGGCATGGTGCAAGAAGCGACGGGCTTGGGCGACTTCTCGACCTCGACAAGGCACGTATGGCAGTTTCCGGCAATGGAGAGGCAGTTGTGGTAGCAGAATTTGGGAATTATCCAAAAAAAAACTACAAATCAAACTCCTTCTATTAATATACCCATTTTAGAAACCCATTCAAAAACATATAGAAGATAAGGGAGATAGATAGCGTCTAGAAATTGGAGAGAGAGAGAGAGAGAGAAACACTACTACAAATATAGATAAAGATCACACTTTTTTTGTGTGATGTATGTTTTTTAATCACACATTTTAAATTTTATTAAAGTGTGATCTTTGGGAGTGTGAATAAAATGGGTCATTTTTAATCACACTTTTTAAGTGTCATTAAAAATGATTTCATCTCATCTTTTAAGTGTGATTAATAATATTTAGATCACATCTTTTAAGTGTGATTAAAAACATTTAGATCATATCTTTTAAGTGTGATTAATAACTAATAAAACCTGTGATAAAAAAAAAAGAATTCAACATATTTAAAGAATAATCAATATTAGTTTTGTACGCACATTTGAATAATATAATACACACATATATACTATATATATATTTCGAATCACAACCATATATTGAATGAAATAACATCATATATTTCATAAATAAAAATTAAATGTTCAAAAGCATATACAAAGGAATTAATAAAAAGTTTTTAACTGTGATTACATATATTAAAAAATGAAAAGAAAAAAAAAAGTATGACAACACATTAGATATTAAGGAATCAATCAGTTATGGAAATCAACCTAGTGGCGAGGAGTACGATATTAAGGAAGACCTGGAGAAGATATTAAGGAAGCACATTAGAAATTATAACTTCATCAGCTAAATAAACAAACAAGTATGACAACACGACAATGATATCACTTCTGCATCTCCACTAAAGGCATTGTTTAGATTTACTAAAAGAGAAGTAGAGTCTAGAGAAAAGTATCTTTTTGGATATTACTTTTACTCAGTTTTTCAAGTGGCATTTCCGACATATTGATCTCAAATTCCATCATTGTAGCTCTGCAATAGTTAAAAATTTCTTGCAAAGACATTCTAGAAATTAAAATGCAGAGTAAATTGAATAAATACTAAATATGTTATAACCTGTATGCATTAAAGAGCATCTTCATCAATTCTCCTAATGGGGGTGCAAGTTGGCTTCCTGAATCGTTAATATTTTTCTTCTTAGGGACCACCTCTTTATTGACCCCTCATAATCCTACAAAAACAAATATTCTGACATCAGGAAAAGAATACTAGATATGGGCCCAATAAGGGAGCTTAAACATTTGGAAAAAGAAAAAAAAATATTGGGAATATAAAATCAGCAGTACAATGTCCAAAGGAAAGAATCTGCCAAGTTTCTTCCCTTCCCATGCTTCCCATCAGTTCCCAATTTTTTCAAGGAATAGACGTTTGAATTCTCAAATTGCATCTGATTTTGACATATCTTCAAGTTTGCTTCCTCTAATTTTGTTGTTTCCAACATGACCCCATTTGCAAAAAAACAAAACAACCCGAACCTTTATCCTCTTGAATGATTTAAAGGATATCGTAACTTCAAAGAGAAAAACAAACAAAAGTTTAGATTTATTAATACAAAAAATGAAGCACATGAAAATGAGGGCTCTAAAAAGGAAATATTATATCAATTCATAAGTCCATTCCACAACAAATTACAGTTAAGCAAATTGAAGTGAGGTAGAAACAGAATTTAGAAAGTAACCCCCCACCAAGTGATTCATATGTCGCATTTCTATGCAGTATGTGATTGTAGAGAATCCTCAATTCCATAGGAGTATAAACCAGTGTATTTGCAGGCACCATCACAATACATCCAAAGCATTTAGGTTTCCACTGGAAAGAGTATGCAGCTCGTAAACATGAAACTCAATCTTTTTTTAATTTAATTAAGATGAGTTTCAAATTTAAGATACTTCAAAATCACTGAACTGCATTAGCAATTCAATTGCCGTGTCACATTGAAAATAAAAGGATAACTATGGAAATTTCCCCCCTCCCCAACCACCACACAAACAAACAAACAAACAAACAGAGGGAGAAAAGAAAGAGAGAGATAGAGAGAGAGAGAGAGAGAGAGAGAGAGAGAGAGATACTATATAATAATTAAAAGTAAAAAATTTGAAACAACTTGCTCACAGGTAATACCATGTAAATAGCATAGACTTTGTAATTCAAGTTCATCTTTGAGAATAGAGAATTGTAAGGCGACCACAGCACTAAGGATTTTAAACCACAAAAAGCAACAACAATTTATATAATTAAGGTAAAAATGCTTCAAAAGAAGTATAAAAGAAATTACTTAGTTGAAAGGTCAGACATGTTCAAAGTTGTATTGTAAATGCTTTTTCCATCCTCAAGGATGTGGCCAGAATCTTGCAAGCCAGATGATTCATGTACAGCATTTCGCCGTTTCACTTTAAGTGACCATGCTAGACTCTTCTCTGATGGCTTCAATTGTGTATAGATCAAAAGGAAGTTTTTGGTCTTTTGACACAATCAACCAGATAGTCCTCTCTAATGATAGGTATTTTCATCCTCCTGTTCCAATGAAACCACTACAAGTCAAGAAAATGACTAATAAATAACTACACTTAAAGGCCAGTAATTAGGGACAGCTTTACCTTTCCTTCCTCATGTCAGCCTCTTTATTATCCAGCACTCCACTCACAACTAAGCAGTGTGTGTCTGTAATGTAATTTTTGAAGTAAGAGTGCCTAAACACATCTCAAATAAACGAGAAGAATTCAAAACTCAATACATAGACCATATAACTTTCTTGATCTTATTATGAACATGTCCACCTGCTCCCTCAATTTTGCTCTCCCATTCATCCTGCACAATCACCCCTCAATAAGTGTTCTAACGACAATCTAATGACAAACAATAGGAATAGACATAACTGGAATGGATTGACAAATAATGTGGGTGTTTGGGAAGTTGGCTATTTTAGTACCCCATTTAGTTTTTAGCTATTTTTTAGTAGGTTAAAATTTTTGTGCTTGAGAAGATGATTAGATTTTTTTGTAGTTAGATGTGATATTTGTAAGAGAAAAAGTAAAATGATTATGGGACTGCCCACAGGTGACTTAGTTGAACAAATAATTAGATCATTTAACAATTACATAGCAGTGTTCGGGTGCCCTGGTGCACTCTAATAAATAACCAAAGCTGTTCTCCCACCAAATATAATACATACACTTCACAGAATTGCCATTCATTGAACAACAAAACTACATCCTTTCTAATCACCAACTATGTCCAAAGTTAAAACAAAAAATTATTAGTAATGACTCACACAACTACCACATATATCTCTACACCTCTACATATGCACATAAATGACACAAATAGAGGCAAAAGAATATGTATATAACTACAAAAATGAACCGAGAAATAATTTGTTCCAAAAATATATATAATTATAAGATTGTGATTAAGCTCATAACCTAACCTTGAAGCAAAGCAGAATTCAAACATTCAGATAAGAATCAAAATCGATCAAACCATATGAAATCCATTCCATTTTAAAAATAAAAAATAAATCAAGAGCTAGGGTTTTACCAAATAGAGATGAAAGATTTAGAAAATAGCAGAAATCGGTGAGCTAAAAATGGTGAGAAGGAGAGGCAAATCGAAGAGTTGATAGAGGAGAGAGGCAAATCATACCAGATAAAGAGTTAATTGGGGGGCGAAAATCATAATGAACTTTGGTTCGTCTTCGTACAGCGGTTTGAGAGAGAGAGAGAGAGCCGGTGAGGGAGAAGGAAGACGCCGATGAGGGAGAAAGGAGACGTCAGTGAGGAAGGAGCGACGTCGGCTATGAGAGAGCAGCAGTCGTGTGAGCAGAGCAGAGAGAGGCGATGTGTCTATGTGAGTGTGAACCTAACCCTAAAATAACTCAAAAAGATAAAGACATACATACATATAGAGAGGGGTATGGTAGTAATATACGTAATCACACTTATTTAAAATCAAATTAAAGTGTTTTATACAATCACATATTTAGGGAGTGTGATTAAAAGTATATATATATATAATCACACTTATTTAAAAAGTGTGATTAAAAATAAATATTATTGTAGTAGTGTATATATAATCACACTTTAATTAGAAGTGTGATTAAAATATATATATAATCACACTTAATTAAAAAGTGACATAAAAAATAAATATTATCACACTCAATCTAATTTAGTGTGATTAAAACATCAATCGAATTTTTTTTTATCACACTTCTAATAAAAGTGAGATAGTTTTTTTTGTCAAAGTGTGATCTTTAACTATTTTTGTAATAGTGAAACCAACTTACCTGGTGAGAATGTAATAGTCGGCAGTAGCTACTTTGGATTTCAGGCGGTGGCGACTTTGGATTTACACAAAATCGTCCGTGAGGGAGGAGGAATGAGAAGGAGTTGTGTGTGAGAGTGAGATGAGAAACGGAGAAGGGTTAGGGCAAAATTTTGGGGGGAATCCCCAATTTCAGAGGGAATTTCAAATTAAGATAAAATTTTGTGAAAATATTTGCTGCTATTTTTTTTAGAGATGTGAAAAATAGATCAGGCTTGTTAAATTAATATTTTTTAATTTTATTTATTGTTTATACTTTTTACTTTATTGGAGTTTTATGACTCAGTTTGTGAAAAAAAAAATTACAAAATTTAGAAATATTTAGAAAGTTTAAATTTAAAAATAAGTCTTACAAATCATATTTATTTACTCATAAGTCATGAGTGAATTCTTTTTACACACTTAGCCCTCATTTTGATAATGATTTTTTTTTAAAACTTTTTAAATATATGTTCTGTGTCTGTAAAATGATTATTTCATTAGTACTGGTAATAATATTGAAAATTTTATTAAAATGATAAATAATTGGGATATTTTGTCTTTTATTTGTGAATTTTGATTTATTCTTAATTTATTAGTGTTATTGAAATATGATGATGTAAAAAGTATAAATAGTTTAATTGTACTTTTTAAAAATAATAAATTTATTATTAAAAATTAAATTCATCAGACTGACCTGTAACTATGCCTTTAAATTTTTGCAATGTAAAACTATCGACAAACAGACAATAACAAGTTGCCCATCATAGCATACCTTTCGCGTGAGGGCCCAATTATTAAAAGATGTGTTCAACCCGTCAAATGAAAGCCGACTACTTCTTCCATCTCAAAATAATAGTCTATTTTCAGAATTTAATTTCTTTTTATAATACAATTATTACATTTAAAAAATATTAATTTTTCAAAATTACCTTTTCATAGTATATTTTTTTAGAAATAACAATTGTCATAATTGTACTTTTTGTATTATTAATGGGTTTAAAAAAAGGACAAAATAAGAAATTCATATTATTTTAATAATTAATTTTTTTTAAATTAATATTTTGAGATAATAAAAAATAAAATAAGATATTAATATTTTTGGATGGTGGGTGTACAACCTCTTCATAAAAATAAAAATAAAAATAAAAATAACTGTTTTGTTTAGTCAAATTTTCAAGTGAAGACTAATGGTATTGTTGTTAATAAAATAAAATAACTATTTTGTTAAATTTTTTATTTTCATTCGGCTACCAAACAATTTAGTAGCCAAAAGTAGGTCTACAGTGACTAAAAGGAATTTTGTCGCCGAAACTGAACATTTGGCGACCAAAATTTTGGTCGGCAAGGATTAAAAATTAATTTTTTTATTTTCATTCAGCTACCAAACAATTTAGTAGCCAAAAGTTGGTCTATAGCGACTAAAAGGAATTTTGTCGCCGAAACTGAACATTTGGCGACCAAAATTTTGGTCGGCAAAGATTAAAAATTAATTTTTTTATTTTCATTCGGCTACCAAAAAATTTAGTAGCCAAAAGTAGGTCTACAGCGACTAAAAGAAATTTTGTCACCGAAACTGAACATTTGGTGACCAAAATGTTGGTCGGCAAAGATTAAAAATTAAATTTTTTATTTTCATTCGGCTACCAAACAATTTAGTAGACAAAAGTAGGTCTACAGCGACAAAAAGGAATTTTGTCGTCGAAACTTAACATTTGGCGACCAAAATTTTGGTCGCCAAAGATTAAAAATTAATTTTTTTATTTTCATTCGACTACCAAACAATTTAGTAGCTAAAGGTACCTCTACGGCTACTAAATTTTCTTTTAGTCGCCAACTGTGATATGTTTAGCTACTAAAAATTTTTTTAGTCGCCAATTGTAATATTTTTAGCTACTAAATATTTTTTAGTCGCTAATAATCAACATTCCCCTACTAAAAAAAATTAGTAGCTAAAAAGTTGACTTTTGCCGACTAATATTATTTTTGGTAGCCAATTCCATGACTTTTGGCGACTAAATTGTTTTTGGTAGCCAAAAATGGTCGGCAAAAATGCATTTTCTTGTAGTGATCACACACAGAGAACGGCTAGCCGACCCGCCATGGCCATTGGCAGCAGCTGGCCAGCAGTGAGCCTAGGTGGGAGAGTGAAGGTTTGGGACTAAAGATTTACTGTTATGATTTATGGTTTATATAGTTCGCGTAAAATTTCCTTTCTTCCTATCAAATTTACAAACTTGATTTAAATTTTCATTCCTTGCCAACATTTTTTTCAAAAAATACACCAATTGAAATCGAGAAGCCAAATGTAACTCATTATGTTAGTTTTTAAAATGACATTATGCAAATAGTCCAAATTGCTACTTCACTCAAAGTTTTGAGGTTGATTAAAATAATTAAAAGATCAAAAAACAAAATGAGATAAATATAAACTGCAAAAGTGCAAAATGTAATTTAGGTTTTGATTTATAACTTGTTGACGAGTGCTTCCTGTCTTGGATGACATCTTGAAGTCAAAAATTCTCCCACCACGTTGTTTGCCATTTCGCCTATGTTGTTGTCAATTCCTTTGACTTTAAAATAAAAATTGAGTATAGAAGCTTTTAGTAAGTGTTTCTTTTGGGGGGGAAAAAAAAAAGAGTATAGAAGCTTCGATGAGTGTTTCTTTAGGTAATTGTCGATGATAGAAAATATTGGAATGACATTATTGAGGCTGTAAGATTGCGTAGATTATAATTTTATTTTTTTAAATAAAAAATTTGGTGGTAAAGAATTTCAGATTTATTTCATTCAATGAATTATACAGAAGATCTTTATGCCTTATATAGACATAAGATATACAGAAGATCACTAATCTAACTACCTAACCTAACCAAGCTTACAATAAGCTAACTATAGTTCTAACAGATTAATAACTGCAGGCTTTATTGAACTCTGGAGCTGAAGCTGGAGCTGCTATAGGATGCAGCTTTGACAGAACTGTTGTTGCTCTATATCTACCACTGCTGTGTGATTGAGCAGCTGCTGCTCTATGATTGAGCTACAGCTGCAGCTGCAGCTGCAGCTGCTGTGTGATTGAGCTGCAGTTGCAACTGAAGCTGCTGCTACTCTGTAGCTAGGCATGGCTGGCTTTGACTCGTGCAGTTGTTTTATCAGGTGGATCATTTTACAACCTTATATCTATTTCATTTATACACAACACAATAGAACATCCACAATCTGATAAAATATTACAAAATCGTATTATAAGATGCATCCATAACATATTATACCAAATAGAAATGTATATATCCATCTAAGGAATAATAACAATTATTCCAATTATTCATTGATAGCTAGTATACCTTATTTAATGCTAAGATTATCTTATGCCCTTAGAGCTGTAACATTTACTTTGTTTTTCTCAAATTTAAAAACCTGAATTAAATTTCCATGACTTAACAATATTTTTTTCAATACACGCACCAGTTCCAGCCGAGAAGCCGATTGTAACCCATTCTGACAAGTAGTCCTTTAGATCAACCTTGAAAGAAGGGTCGTGTATGACTATGGCATTATTGATAGTGCTAGGGACAACAACACGCAATTTTTTCGACTCAGAGCGATAACTAATCACGGCTTGATTTTTTATCCCATGAACTATGTCATTGTACCATACTTTAGTCACATTAGACTGAATAAAGTTGATATTGATTCCAAGATGAGTAGCAGGAGTGATGCTTTGTGGATCCCAAGAATTCTGAAAGGTGTCAAACTCCACAACGACAAATGGGCTAGTGGCTTTCAATGTCGACGGATCGATTGGAAGCCCAATGGCACCGCCTGTAGTGGTGTCTGCGGTGCTGCTAGAATTGGAAGGTTCAAGGAAGAATGCAAGCCCATCTCCAAAAGTTGAACTTCCATCCGAATCAATCACGAAGGAGAAATAGGTGGTGAAGTCGTTCAACTTGCCGGAATAACGCTGTCATAGAGGTGAAGCGGTTTGATGTAGGTAGATTTGCCGGCTTTGTAATTTAAGTTGGTATCGTACTTGTCAGCTGCGAGGTGGACGCCATTGGAGGAGATGTAAGAGTCTCCATTGGTGGTTATGTCAACGTTGAGATTTTTGGGACCGATTTTGGCGATATTGAAGTTTAGTGCAGTTGCACAAGGAGTTGCGAGAAGAATGTAAAATGTGATAATTGAGAGACAAGAAAGCTGAATGTGTGATTGGAAAGCCATTGTTGTGATCGAGAAAATTTATGGGATTGGAAGTATGTAGATGAGGAAAAGTGTATTCAATTTGGGGTATATTGTTTGAAATCTTGTGATTTGGTCAAAGTGGGTATTCCCTGTTTTTGAACGAGAAAGGTATGACATCAAATCCATGCATGTAGACTACTGGTTTTGTTATATAGATGTTTGGATAAATTACACCGACATTCTTGAGATTGGCTCTTAATACGGATCGTTGGGAACTTAGTTCTACACATTATTTCCATTCTGTGTACATCGTTTTCAATTCGTACACTTAAAAATATTATAAATATTTTAGCCATGTTTGGTTTTTATTTGTGAAATAATTTTGAGAAGTAATTTTTTAGAAAAAGTTTATAAAATTTGAAAATTTTTTTAATTGTATATTTTGAGAATAGTTTTAGGTCACGTTTGTTTGGCGGATTACGTTAGATGTGATTGTTAGTGAAGATATTATTAATGTGAAAATTGTTAGTGAGGGGATTAAGTAAAAGTATGTGTGTTTTGATGATAGTGTGGGAGATGGTTAGAGATGCGATTGTTAAATTATTTTTATATAAAATAAATAAATAAATTATGTCTATATTAAAAAAATTAAAACAATTATTAAAACAAACAGGTGTACTTGGTAAAAAAAATTACAAAATAATTTTTATATAAAATAGACTCAATCAGCTCACTATTTTCCTAATCCCAATCAAAATCCAGTCAAACTAATCCCCTTACAGAGGGGGATTACTACACCCTTCGGACTATCAATCTTCCCTCCCAAATCATCACCAAAGCAATCCAATCTCCCTTCCCACACCGGTACACATTATTTTCACTTTGTGTACATTCTTCTCAATTCACACATGTAAAAATATTATAAATATTTAGGCCATGTTTGGTTTGTATTTGTGAAATAATTTTGAAAGTAATTTTTTTTTAAAAGTTTACAAAATTTGAAAATTTGTTTGGTTGTATAATTTGAGAATAGTTTGAGTTTTGGAGTTTGGGTTAATTTAATTTAATTTAATTTAATTTTTTTTTATATAGTTGAATAAATGTGTGTGAGAGAAAAAAAACGATTGATTGATGTGTAGATTGTGAGAGAAAGAGAGGGAAGTGAGAAAAATGATTGATTCATGGGTAGAGAAAAGTAATTTTGGATTTTTTTTTTCAAAATTATTTAACCAAACAAATTTTTGAGATTTTTATCAAAAATTGTATCTCTAGGTACAAACCAAACAAAACCTTAATTTTGCTCAATCCATACATTTTTTATTCCAAATATGCCGTAATTGTAAAATTGTATACACATCTTATACAAACCCAAAACATAGTGCGCACATTCAAATCCTAAACAATGTACACACTCAAACATGGTGCCGTTAAAAAAAAAAAAAACATGGTGCCGTTTGTACATTGTTGACGGTTGAAAAAGTGCAGCTTGTTTTTAATTCAATCTTCCCTATTGTAACACTCCATTCAATATCATTCTAGGTTTGTGTTTAATTCAATAAATATATTAATTTTATTTTACTCATTTTCGTAGCTTTTCATAAGTTTGTTTAAAGTTTTATAATTTTTTACCAATTTCAATCGTTTTTTGGATTAGGTTGACAATGTCCAAAAAAATAACAACAGGTCGGTTCGGGAATACAATGTCTAACGAATGTGTTTTATTCAGAAATTGATAATGGAAAATTTTAATTTGGTTTGGAAGTTGATTGTCAAAAAATCTATTTTGATTTGGAAGTTGAAGTTCGAAACATTTTATACTTTTTTGTTGTAGATTGTTGAATTATAATAATAGTTTTGACCTTGTTTACCGAAACGTGCTGAAGAAAAAAAGAAAACGACAATTTTAAGCACTAAAACTTATGTTTTCAATTCTAGGTTTGTTATAAACGAAGATATCATTATCAAAATCTAAATTTTCATCATACAAGCTTCCATTACACTGAAAAATGAGGATAGGATTTGATTGAGGAATAAAGACACAATGGATTGAGAGGGTTTGAGAATTTAAGTAAGCTAATAATGAATTCACCATTTTAGAAGCAATTGTTGCATATCCAAACAGATATTTTTGGGTAGGTTGAATTTTTTTCAAGTTTAAATTTGAGTTTGAGAGAATTTAAGAGGTACATGAGATTTATTTTGTAGGACCCTCAGTGTATATTATTTATGAAGAAAAAAAAAAGTTAATTTGATAATCACGTAACCTTTTTATTTTGTGATATTTAGTTTAACATCCGTCTCCAAATTTTAGTAATGAAAGAGATTCACAATATTTTTTTTTGTAACCTAAGGTCCTTCACCTACACCCATATATCACACCTCCTCTCTCTCCTCTTCCCCGAATATAGATGGGATAGAAGAACTTCTGCTGAATAACAGAACCAGAATAACAGACTAGAAAGAGAAACATGAAATTGGTGGAGAGAATCGATATCTTGAACTAATTGACTGAGAGGGCCTTTCTATTAATGCCCACATGGTGACAACTGTGGCAACTCCATTTAATTTCAGAAACCTCTATTCCTACCTCTATTTTATCAAAATCTTTGTATTCTATGTTTTTTTTTTTTATCAGCAAAAAAAAAAAATTTATTTAACAGCATGAAATTAAAGGTACAGGAAGATGACATGCATCGAGAAAGGTTCGAAAAGTATAAAAATACCCTTACTACTGCTACTCGCATCCATACAACCAACCCTTTAGCCTCTCAATTTTTAAAACAAAAAAAAAGTCAAGAAAGACTTAACTAGAAAAAAAATACAAGAAACTCCACATAATCAATCCACCAAAACACCCAAAACAAACTAAGTTAACTAAACCAACACCCAAGCTGCCCGAACCACCCAAACTAAAGTCCAAACACCAACCCACTCTGTCAAGACCCACGCCTCTCCAGCTACAACTCCCAAAGCCCTCACCACCCACGCCTACGCTGCTGCCCACGCCACCCCTAAGCTGCTGCAACTCCCAACTCCCAAAGCCCACACCGCCAGAGCTGCTGCAACACCTCACCAACCACACCTATGCTGCTAAACCGGCCGAGAAGGCTCCATAGCCAACACCGGGAAAAAACTCGATGCTGCTGCAACTCCATAACTCACCCACAGATCAACTCCCACCAGGTCTTTTTCTTACTCACACCTCTTCTTCTTACTCACACCCACTGCAAATCCACGCACCGACCAACCGCCGGGACACCTCCAAACATTAGGAAAAAGTTCACCCCTCAAACTCTCACTCGAAGAGGAGCGCTCGAATGAAAACCAGACAGATCTGGATCGACTACGACACCCATGTTTCCGCCCAAACAAAGCATCGATACTTCTCCACCAAACCTGAACCAGAGTTCATCCCTCAAGCTCCTACTCGCAAAAGAGCGCACGAATGAAGAACATGGACGACCCCTGATAAAATAGTTAAACCGGGCCCTGAAACACCAAAAACAAAGACTACCGCAGCAACACATACACACCTAGGTGGGAAAAACGGGGGAATCAAGTTTATTGAAGGAAAAAACTAACAAGCAAACGCTGGAACTATTCTATGCTGTAAAATTCTCAAACTTTCATTGACACAAAACTTGCAACTATTTGTTTTTCTCTTAGATGGGCAGAAGATACAGACACTACTTTCATTAAATGAAGGCCATGGCGTCGTCTTTTGAGGCAATGGCGGCCAATGTAGCTCAGGGCCGGCCCTGAGTTCGTCGGGGCCTAAGGCGAATTTCGGAAATGGGGGCCCTTTTATATTGAAAAAAAATTCATGAATAAAACGATAAGTTACAATTTTTTTATTTGTTTGTAACCATAAAAAAATATACTTACACATATAATCATTAAAATTATAAATAAAACAATTTAATAAAACAAAATTAGAACAAAAAAATTAGAAAAAAATTATTCAATTAAAATTGATAAAGACCTAGGTAAAAAAATTTGAGCAAAATTATTTATTCCACTAAAATCTAATAGATAAAGAAGGTAAAAATAAAAAATAAAAAAAATATGGCCCATATATTGTATGTATTATTTTTCTTGAGCCCAAACACTTTTTTTTTAATATATATTTTCATTTTAATAAATATGGACCAAACTACACTTATAAATAAATATGGAGTAAATCATACATGGACCAAAAAAAATATTTTGGGGCCCTTTAAATTGATCCTAAAACCAAAAAAAAAAAAAAAAAAAATTGAGCCTATAATATTTTACCAAATTTAGGGGCCCTATTTTTGGGCCAAATTTAGGGGCCCTATGTTATATATGTTTATATGTTTTACCAAATTTAGGGGCCCTATTGTTTTTTATTTATTTATTTATATATTTTTATTTTAATAAATATGGGCCAAACACATTTATAAATAAATATAGGCTAAATTATACATGGGCCCAATAAAACATTTGGGGCCCTTTAAATGGATCTTAAAACCAAAAAAAAAAAAGAAAAAAAAAGGTTAAACCTATAACAATTTTTTAAATTTGAAGGCCCTATTTTTGGGCCAAAATATGGGGCCTAAGGCACAAGCCTTACCTGCCTTAAGGCAGGGCCGGCCCTGATGTAGCTATAGCGGTTTATGCGGCGTTGGCTTCTAAGGCCATGTGTCAGTTCACTTTGTGAAATTACTGTGAATTTCATCTTTTGATTCATAAATTGGTTTTTGTTGTTGTTGCTGATTTGGGTGATCGATCTGGTGCGGATATATCATCAATTTTCTATGGTTTGGTTGAAATATATAGAAAATTATAAGTAATTAGAGAAGATTGATCAAAACACAGAGAAATTTATAAACACATCGTAGAAATTTTAATGTAGAGAAATTTCAAAATACAGAGAAAATCAGAAAAATTGAGCAAATTAGAGAAATTTCAAACTAGAGAAACAAATTTCTCTAGATCGAAATTTCTCTGAAAAAATGTTGAGGGGCACCAACTACTATGAAAATATTACAGGTCATTTATTCTATAAAATTTTAATACCAAAAACTTTAAAAAAATTCTCCTTTTATTTTATGGTGTTTGTCTTAAATATATTAACAACTAATATTATTTTTTAAAAATAAATCATTCTTTTATTGAAAAAAAATATAATAAAATAAAAAATTATAATTACCAAATTAATTTAATTTTTTATTAATAGTATACACTAAGAGCGGACGCTAAGATTTTCAAATACAATGTGCTTTTTTTTTTTTTTTTATTTGGTGTCTCTATAGCAACATGGAGAATACAAGGGGAACTGATACAAGTGAATCCTCAGAGGCTCACATGAGCAAAATGGAACAGATGCTTACAGCATTGACCAAAGCTATGGCACAACAATAGAGACAACAACCTTTGCTCCTTTCACTTCTGTTGGTACAAGTTGAACCCGATAATAATGACATTATCAACCTGACATAGAAATTCATGAAGATGAAATTGCCAACTTTCTTGGGTGGGATTAAACCGTTGAAAGCGGAAACATAGTTGCTTGAGATGGAAAAGCTGTTTGAAGTTTTTCCTTGTGCCGAGACTCAAAAGGTTTTATTAGCCACCTATATTCTTAAAGACGAAGCTCGGAGGTGGTGGTGGTTACTAATTCAGAATACCAATGAAAACATGACATGGGCTCGATTCAATGAAATCTGTTATGAAAAGTATTTTCCTCAATGTTTTCGGGACTGAAAGTGTCTGAATTCCCAGAACTTAAGCAAGGCAGAATGTCCATAGCTGAGTATGAGGTTAAGTTCACTGAGTTGGCCAGATTTGCTTCTCACATGGTAGACAAGGACTATAAGAAAGCTCGTAAATTTGAAAGAGGATTGGACTTAGACATATTTGATCGAGTAGGCGTACTAAAGTTACCAACATATGTGCAAGTTCTTGACAGATCCTTAATGGCGGAAGCCACCCTAGCCTCTATGAGACAAAGTAAGGCCCCAGCAACAACAACAACTGAATGGAGAGGAAAAAGGTTTGGGTATGGTTTTAGAAAGAGTTGTTCTCATGTAAGTAAAAAGTAAAACACGGGGTCTACAAGCAGCTCGAGTCAAAGTAGTGGGTCTATTCCAGTTTGCCCTGATTGTGGAAGGAGGCATAAGGGTTGTGTTACCGAGCATCCGGTGCTTGTTTCCGATGTGGAAAGATGGGTCACGTGGTGAAAGATTGCCCGCTTGGGTCTGATAATGCCAACCGCCCTACGGTGAGTTCAGCTGGATCCGTTTCTACAGTTAAAACAAATGCAAAAGCTAATACTGGGAAAGAACCTCTGAGACAAGGTCGAGTGTTTGCCTTAGTGCCTGGTGACGTACAAAACACCAAAGTTGTGGTGTTAAGTATACTCCCTATATGTTCTCAAAATGCATGTGTATTGCTAGATTCTGGTTCTACGCATTCTTTCGTATCGCATGCTTTCTCTCGGAAATTAACTAGACCACTAGAACCTATGACACATGTGTTATCTGTATCTACACCGTCTGGGGGTTCTATGATATGTGCTTATGATTATCCGGCATGTGATATTATGATTGGTGATATGACATTGTATGTTGACTTGTTGCCCTTAAACATTGATCATTTTGATTGTATTCTAGGTATGGACTGGTTCACTAAATATTGTACCACCATTGACTGTGCAAGTAAATTTATTATGTTTACACCACCTGGTATGCCTGAATTTATTTTTACTGGAAATGGGGTAGTTCTTCTCCCATAGTTGATTTCGACCATAAAAGCTGTTAAATTGCTTAAGAAGGGATGTAAGGGCTACTTGTGTTGTATACTGACTGCATCATCTGATAGTGCTAATGTGGAAACTATTCCTGTTGCTTGTGAATTTCCCGATATGTTTTCGAATGACTTGCTTGGAGACTTAGTCGATAGAGAAATTGAATTCACTATTGAAGTAACTCCGGGAACACAACCTATTTCCAAGACCTCTTTTAGAATGTCAACCTCAGAATTGAGAACTTAACTGCAAGAATTGTTAAACAACGAATTCATCCGTCCGAGCACTTCACCTTGGGGTGCTCCAGTTCTATTTGTCAAGAAGAAAGATGGATCTTTGAGGTTATGTATAAATTATCAAGAAGCGAACAAAGTAACTATTGAGAACAAATACCCTCTACCCCGAATAGATAACTTGTTTGACCAACTTCAGGGAGCCCAAGTGTTTTCCAAGATTGACCTGAGATCCGGGTATCACCGGTTAAAAGTCAAGGTAGAAGACATAGAAAAAACTGTATTCAAAACTAGATACAGACACTATGAAATTTTGGTAATGCCGTTTGGGGTGACTAATGCACCTGCTGCCTTTATGGACCTTATGAACAGGGTGTTTAAATCATATCTGGATGATTTTGTTGTTGTATTTATTGATGATATTTTGATTTACTCCAAAAGCAGGGAAGATCATGAGAATCACTTGAGAACCGTGTTACAGATTCTAAGGGAAAAGAAACTATATGCAAAATTCTCCAAATGTGAATTTTGGTTTGACAGTGTAGCATTTTTGGGGCATATAATCAACAGAGATGGTATTTCGATTGATACTCAGAAAATTGAAGCCATTGTGAACTGGCCAAGACCAACTAATGTGTCAGAAGTGAGAAGGTTTCTGGGACTTGCAGGTTACTATAGAAGGTTTGTGAAAGATTTCTAGAAACTTGATATGCCATTGACGCAACTAACACAGAAAAATGTGCCATTTGATTGGAATGATCAGCGTGAGACAGCTTTTCAAGAGTTAAAAACCAGATTAGTGACAGAACCAATCTTAACTCTACCTAAAGGTACTGTGGGGTTCCAGATTTACAGTGACGTTTCGTATAAAGGGTTAGGTTGTGTGCTAATGCAGAATGGGAATGTAATTGCTTATGCCTCT
The DNA here is from genome assembly GCF_055761805.1 of Camellia sinensis. Taxonomy (NCBI): domain Eukaryota; kingdom Viridiplantae; phylum Streptophyta; class Magnoliopsida; order Ericales; family Theaceae; genus Camellia; species Camellia sinensis. The sequence goes on along the minus strand of NC_138962.1, from coordinate 45,668,218 downwards.
CGACAACTTCGTCCACATGAAAAGAATTACCCAACTCATGACCTTGAATTGGCAGTTGTCGTCTTTGCTTTGAAAATTTGGCGACATTATCTGTATGGTGTGACTTGTGAAGTATATACGGATCACAAAAGTTTGAAATATTTCTTCACCCAAAAGGAATTGAACATGAGACAATAAAGATGGTTAGAATTGATTAAAGATTATGACTTGCAGATTTTGTACCATCCGGGAAAAGAAAACACAGTTCTTGATGCTTTAAGCTGTAAATCCATGGGTAAATTGTCATGTTTACTCACCGGTCAGGAAGACTTGATATGTGACTTAGAAAGAAATGAAATTGAAGTTATACTACGTGAATAAGGCGGAATCTTAGCTGCTATTTCTGCTCAACCTACAATCATTGAAGAAATTAGAAAGAAACAACTTGAAGATGAGTTCTTGAAAAGGATTGTGGAAGAATTTGACTCAAAGCCGAGGCCAGGGTTCGTGTTTGAGAATAATGTATTGAAATTTTAGAATAGACTTTATGTACCAGAATCCTCCAAATTGAGAAAGCGTGTTATGACTGAAGCTTACAACTCCAAGTTTGTCATGCATCCGGGGAATACAAAGATGTATCATGATTTGAGACAGAACTTCTGGTGGCTTGGAATGAAGAAAAGCATTGCCGACTTTATAGCTAAATGTTTGCACTGCCAACAAGTTAAAGCTGAATATCAACGACCCGCTGGATTACTTCAGCCGCTTCCAATATCGGAATGAAAGTGGGAACATATTACTATGGATTTCATCATCGTCTTGCCTCGCTCTTCTCGAGGTATGGATTATATGTAGGTCATAGTTGATCGTTTGACTAAATCTGCCCACTTTCTTCATGTTAAAACGATTTATAATGCCGACAAATTAGCTAACATGTATATGAATGAAATTGTGAGATTACATGGTGTACTAGTATCTATTGTATCTGACAGAGATTCGAAGTTTACATCAAGATTCTAGCAAAGTTTGCAACTAGCTTTGGGAACCGAATTGCGATTGAGTAGTGCCTACCATCCACAGACAAATGGTCAATCTGAAAAAACCAATCAGACTTTGGAAGATATGTTGCGGATTTGTGTGTTAGACTTCCAAGGGAATTGGGAGACTTATCTACCTTTAGCCAAGTTTGTATACAATAACAATTATCATTCAAGTATTCGAATGGCTCCTTATGAAGCTCTGTATAGAAGGAAATGTCATTCTCCTATCTATTGGGCTGAAGGAGGTAACAGACCAATCTTGGGACCAGAACTTGTACAAGAAACAACTGAAAATGTGAAATTAATTCGACAGAGGTTGAAAGCTACACAAAGCCACAAAAAGACCTATGCAGATGTCCGAAGGCGAGATAGAGAATACGAAGTCGGGGATCATGTATTCATAAAAGTGACTCCAATGAAAGGGCTAACGCGGTTTGGAGTGAAAGGCAAGTTGGCACCGAGATACATCGGAACATATGGAATTCTTAAAAAGATCAATTCAACAACATAACGAGTAGCCTGACCTCCGGTCATGGAGTATATGCATAATGTTTTTCATGTATCTATGCTTTGAGAGTATTTGAGAGATCCACTACATGTGATTGAGCTGACTCATGTACTTCTAAAAGATGGTTATACATACGAGGAGGGGCCAATGCAAATTGTGAATTGCCTAATCAAAGGATTGAGAAACAAGGAAATTCCGTTAGTGAAGGTCGATTGGCAGAATCATGGGAGAACCTATGCAACTTGGGAAACAGAAGAAGACATGATGACAAGATACCCTAAACTGTTCCCTTTGGACTTGGTTCTTCCAAAATGAAGGTAATTTGAGTTTGGAGGACCAAACTCTTTAAGGGGGGAAGACTGTAACAACCCCGATCCATGATTAACATTAATCCGTGATTTCATATGTCTAATGAGTTATTGAGATCAAATTCTAAATTAATTACATGCTTGTTGCATTATTTGTGTTTATATCTATTTAACGTAGGAAAATCTATTTATGTTTCTATTTGATTTGCAAATTGAAGGCCTTATCGGTATCCGATTTAGAAATTGACTTGATTTATGTGTTATTTGGGATTTATGGAATTTTGTGGTAGGTTTAATTGAAATTCGATTCGAAATGATTAAATTAGAATAAAATAATTCCAAATGATTAGTCTACGCAAGAATCTAATGAAGCTTCACTAATTAGCCTATATAAGGCCACTACCAAGCCCAAACTTCCTTTTTCCTCATTCATTTTGAGCTCAACGTGTGGAAGGAAAGAGAGAGAGACATTGAAGCCAACATTAACGCAGGAAGAGAATTAAGAAGTCAATAGAGGAGATTGAAGAGAATTGAGGGAGTTTAGCTCCAACACTTGCTAACTCAAGGCTTAACGTAGGAAATTCAACTACTTAATTATGAATTTGAATTACTTGGTGTAAGAATTTAGGAAAATTAGAAGATTAAGCATGAGAATCAAACTAAAATTTGAGAATTATAACTAATACCATGCATGCATGCATAATTCCTTCTATTTTGAGTCTAATTATTAAAGATTTTCACATGCATGTACTTAGTCTACCATAGTCTCGTAATTTCATCATGTTTTCCATCAAATTACCTTAGTTGATAATGTTTTGGAGGCTACGAGTTCACATGAATACATGCATCTCATATTTATTGTATATTCTTACATTTCAAGTTGAATTTTTGCACAATCGACTTACTTTTAGGCCTTGATTTCATGAAATAAACTTCAAGCCATGATGTTTGACAAGTTCTTAGATATTTTCCAGAATTTTGGTCTAAGAAAATGAGTTTTGAGGTGTGGAATTCGAGTTTGGAGCTTGGGAGCGCAATCTGGAGATTCCAGATTCTGCATTTCCGCTCGAGCGTGAGATTCTGCCCTCGAGCGGCCACCTTTGTTTTTGTATTTCCGTTTGAGCTACTAGTGCTCCCAGAAGTTACATGTTTTTGCAGATTGCTCGAGCGACAAGAGTTGTGCTCGAGCGAGGGATTGAGTCTCACGCTCGAGCAACCATCGAGCGTTCATCGAGCGTGAAAATCACATAACCAGTATTTTTCAAAATTTTCAGAACGCTCAAGCGTGGGAAATTGTGCTCGAGCGTCTCCTCACACATTACATGTCCGCTCGAGCGAGGGAAGTTGCGCTCGAGCGAGACCTCTATTTTCAACAAGTTTTGTTAAATGAGTTCAAGTACATTTTGGCATCCTCAATGCATCCTAGGCATTCTTAAGCCAAGATTAAGACATAATAATGACGGTAAAATGTAGAAACACACTAGAACGAAACGTAATAAATTAGATGCTTTCTGACATGTGTTTCCAATGTGTATTTGTTATGTGTTGATGCAGGTCACGTGCCGTAAACCGTTTGATTACGTCTACTCTGTCTATCTACACCCGAAGCCAACTGTGAGTGATAACTTAGTAAAGCTATGTTCAACTTTATTTATTTTCTGTATGATGAAATACGATTTGTTTTATGAAATGTTATGTTCTGTACAGTGAATGATTGTCCGATTTTGGACAATGTATTCGTGGCATCCTTAGTATCATGTGATATCTGTTAGTTGTTACCTGGTATCGGAGGTTCCATTATGGAACTTAATATGTTTGCAATCTGTTATCCGTACTAGAGGCTCCATCATGGAGCTCAACAAGTCTATTCTCTGTTACTTGGATCCGGAGGTTCCTTTATGGAATTGGTTACTCATAACCACCATATGTTCTGCATCTGTTCTGTATCTACTCTGTTAGTGCTAATGGATGTACCACGTATGAATAAGCATGAACTTTGATTTCTGTATATGTTTTGAATATGAATATATATCTGATTTTTGAATCTGGTATGGACTTCATTCATTAAATCATTTACTCCGTTATTATTCATTGAGCTTCCGCTCACTATTTATATTATGTATGTAGGTGATGAGGCACGTGACCAGGCTCAGAGTTGAGGCCTGGCGTCTCAGTTTTTGTCAACCAACCTTTGTGCCTCCCGAGGAGGTTCCGAATTAAGTCAAGTTTAGTGGTTGTTCTTGTGAATGTACTAGACTTTGTTACTTTTGTATTTCGGGCAAGATCTCTCATAATATATTCATGGAGTGACGTGTAAATACTGCATCTTTTGATGTCACTCGCAAGTTTATAAAAGTTTTTAAATTATCTGTCCCATGTATGTTTTCACAGCTTAATGGACTATGTATATTTTGTAGATTTGCTTTCGCAGCCCCTAACTATATGTTATTTTATTAAGAGGCCTTTGGTAATCCAAAGATTGCTGGCCTGTTACGGCGCCAAACCTATAGGGGCTGGTTTGGGTCGTGACAGAAGCATTTTGGAAAGTATTTGTTATAGAATATCTCGTTAAATTGAGTCCATGTCATGTCCCCATTATTGTTTCTGTCACGACCCAAACTCGCCCCTATGGGTTTAGCACCGTAACCGGCCAGTAATCTGAGATTACCGAAGGCCTGCTTAACAGTAAAACAGTAATACAGAGTACAGGAGCTGGCGAAAGCCAAAACAGTAATTAAAAGATGTCCAATGAGCGTGACAGTCTGTATACAAAAAGACTTTTCATAACATATACACATTCAAAACAAAAATAGTATGTACATACATCATATACAGACATTCGGGTTAGGGACCACATCCCTACCATAACAGTACAGTAACAGTATCATTCAGTCTATACAGTGTTACAAAAATGGGTACAAAAAGGGGGAAAACTAAAACACCCCAAAACAACCCTAGCTTGAAGGACTCGGAACCTCTCAGTGAGGCACAGTGGTTGGCTCTGACAAAACAGGAGCTTATCCTGACGCCCCTAGTAACGGTCCGGTGCCTGTACACCTACATATATATATGAGTAGTGAGCTAAAGCCCAGTGAATAACATATGCGTAAAGAGGTTAAGAATGAATGTCCTTCAGTATTGAAAACAGTCAATTATCAGTATATCAGTCATTCAATTTGTGGCTCATATTTGATGCCAAAACAGTCATTCAAAAACTATAATAGCCATATGTGGTACATCCAATAGCAAAACAGTATAATAGGTCTTAACAGACCGAATAGTCAGTTGATGGCCATCATATTAGTAAACAGTGATGGTTCCAAGCATGGGAACCAATAGAGATCTCTGTGACAGTAGCAGTATAGTACAGTAACAGTGAATTGCTATGGATGCCACGAGTACAGTTCACAAATAGGACAAACATTCATTTAGTAAACAGTGATATTTCATAAAGCAGTTCAGTCATTCATTCAGAAAGTAATTTCAATTGAACGTATCCTTACAACATTGTTACTCACAGAGCACTGGGCTATAAGCAGCTAAAGCGTCCTTGGATGCCAACCCTACACAGTTACAGAACAAACACACACTAAGCTATATAGTTGGGAAAGAATAACTTAATCCCTAATTTGCCTCGGTGTGGTTCTACATCAATATCCCTATTAAGATGCCTTAAACTAGGCCTAGGAATGCCTAGGATGGAATGAAGATGCAAAGATGCACTTAGAAACACTTTATAAAATTTTGCTGAAACAGGGTCCACGCTCGAGCGTGGCTTTCCCCGCTCGAGCAGACATGCAGACAAAGGTTCTCCGCTCGAGCGTAACTTTTCACACTCGAGCGTACTGCAAAACATGACAAAAGTACTGGATACACTAAATTCACGCTCGACGGGCGCTCGACCCCCGCTCGAGCGTGAGACACAAGTCCTCGCTCGAGCGTGCATTCCCCCACTCAACCGGACTGTAAACACATGCAAAGTACTGGATACACTCATTTCATGCTCGAGCGTAACTTTCCCCGCTTGAGAAGACTGCATGAACTCAGTATGTACGCTCGAGCGTGGAAAGCCCCGCTCGAGCGTGAGTCAAAAATCTGGAAATTCCAGATTTGAACCTCAAGCTCAAAACTCAATTCTAATACATCAAATTCGATCCTTTTGGGCTAATTTTCTGGAAATCACTTGTAAACTCATAGTATGACATGTTTCAAAGATCAATTTTGTAAAATTAAGCCCAAAGGTAAGTCAATTAAACACAACTTCAACTCAAAATTCAAGAACATGATGAACATGCAACTTGCAAGAATTTAAACAACTTCAAAGCTTCCAATTCATGCTCCTAAGAGCCAATTCATTGCAAACAAGATGAAATCATGGACTGTGGTCAAAAGATGGTCATGCATGAAGCAATTTCCATGAAAACAACTTTAAACTTCAAGATATGCACATGCATGCATGATTTAAGCTTCAAATCAACAATCTAAACCAAACTTGACTTCAATCACTAAGCTTCTATGAACCATGCAACATGAGGCTAGAATTCATAAACAAGAAGGTAATTATCCTACCTTAGGTCTTCAATTTCAAATGTAGAAGCTCAAGTATGCAATTAGCCTTCAATTCCTTTAATTTCCAAGCAAAACCATCAAGTTGAACTCAATTTCTCTCACTCTCACTCTCTTAGTCGGTTTGTCTCTCAAAATGGGTGAGATGGTGTTTGTGATAAGAAACTAGGCTCCAAACAAGTGTACAAGACATGGCCACTTAATGACAAAGTTGTAAATAAGTCAAACTTATGTAATTTAACATTATTTAATCTATTTTAATCATTCCAAATCAAACTTCAATTAAACATGCCATAAAATCACATAATTTCTAATTAGCACAAAACACTAATCAATTTTAGATTCGGCCGCCTATAAGGCCTTCAATTTGCAGTTTAAACATAACACATGAACAGATAATTCAATGTCAAACAGATAGAAATGCATTTAAGCCATACACTCAATCATTCAGTTCAGGATTTCAGTCAATCAGTCATTTAACATGCTTAATCATAGATTAGCACTAATCAGTGATGTCATTAGTAAACAGTGGTGAGGGTTGTCACAGTTTCGGACCAACAACCACCATCTCCGGGCTTCATCATTTAGAGTGTATGTAGCCAAGAGTACTTTCTGAGTTATGGAGCAAGGGAATACTTCAAATAACTTTTCTATTTCTAGTAACCAGGTTTCTGCCTTCAATGGTTCAATGCCATCCAAGAAGGTCGGCGGTTTTATTTTCATAAATTTCTGAGTCAAATTGATGATGTCACTATTGTCCGGTTCAGCTAGTATTGGTGGAGGCGGAGGAGGTAAAGGTTGTTGTCTTAATTGTTGCGTCATGGCTTCAGTCAAAGCAGCAAGCATCTGTCTCATTCTATTCATTCAGGCCTCGGAAGATTCACTTATATCATTTCCCCCTGCATTCTCCATTTTGCTATAGATAGACAAGGTAACAATAAACATAGGAATAATCTTGTTCACTTCTTTCAATTTTAATTTTATTTTATTTTATTTTTAATTCAAATTCAAATTCAGTTTTCATATGTATAAAGATTAGCACATATTCGCAATGTAGATGAAATGTCCCTAATTCTTTTATAGGATATCTTATAGCTCACATGGACTTGTGTATACGGTATAACTTGTGCTCTGATACCACTCTGTCATAACCCAAACCCGCTCATATAGGTTTAACGTCGTAACCAGCCAATAACCCTTGGATTACTGAATGCCTTTTAACAAAATAACATGAAATTAGGGGTTGCGGAAGCAATAAATAGAAATATACATACTTCATTGAGCTGTGAAGACATATATAAGACAGATATTCTTAAACTTTGATAAAGATGCGTGTGACGTCAAAAGATACAGTTGATACACATCACTCCATGTACTATACATATAAGTAGAAATTTGTCCATAATCAAAACAAACAAAGTCTTATACATTCACAAAAACGTAGCCACTAAACTTGACTTAATCTAGAACCTCCTCGGGAGGCACAAAGGCTGGCTGGCAAAAACTGAGATACCAGGTCCTCAACTCTGAGCCTGGTCACGTGCCTGATCACCTACATACATAATATAAATAATGAGGGGGAGCCCAGTGAATAATAACAGAGTAAAGAGGTTTAATGAATGATGTCCATTACAAAGTCAAAAATCAGAGTTTATATCATAAACAGATTCACATTCATATTCTTAGTCAAATCATATACAGAAATCAGAGTTCATACTTAATCATATGCGGTCTATCCATTAGCGCTAACAGAGCAGATACAGAACAGATACAAAACAGATGGTGGTTATGAGTAACCAATTTCATAAAGGAACCTCCAGATTCGGGTAACAGATGACAGATATACTGAGCTCCGTGATGGAGCCTCCAGTATGGGTAACAGCTTACAGACATATTAAGTTCCATAATGGAACCTCCGATACCAGGTAACAGCTAACAGATATCACATGATGCTAAGGATGCCAAGAATGCACTATCAGAAATTGGGCGATCATTTATTGTACAGAATATAACATTTTAGAAAATAGATCTTATTTCATCGTACAGAAAATAAATAAAGTGGAACATAGCTTTACTAAGTTATTACTCACAAATGGCTTCGGGTGCAGACAGACAGAGCAGACTAATCAAACGATTTACGGCATGTGACCTACATCAACACATAACGAATACACATTCGAAACACACGTTGGAATATACTTAACTCATTACGTTCTGTTCTTAGTGTGTTTCTACATTTTATCCTCATTATTATGTCTTAATATAGGCCTAGGAATGCCTAGGATGAAATGAGGATGTGAAAATGCATTTGAAAACACTTAACAAAATTTGCTGAAAACAGGGGTCTCACTCGAGCGGACAAGCAAAATGTGAGTGGTCGCTTAAGCATACAATCCTTCACTCAAGCAGTCTGTAAACTTTGCAAAAGTACTGGTTGCTTGATTTTTCCGCGCGATGCTCGCTAGACGCTCGCTCGAGCATGAGACACATGCCCTCGCTCGAGCGTAACTTTTGTCGCTTGAGCGGTCTGCAAAACACGCAAACTTCTAGGAGCATGCATTTTACGCTCAAGCGGACTTTTGGTCACTCGAGCGAAAGTGCAAAAATAAAGGCGGTCGCTCGAGAGCATGATTTGTCTCTCGAGCATGGAGGCAGAATTCTGGAATTTCTAGAATTGCTTCCAAGCTTGAAATTCAACCCAAAGCTACAAATTTATGGTTCCTTAGGCCAAAAACTTAAGAAAACATTTAGAAACTTGTGTAACAATATGAGATGAAGATCAATTTACAAAATCAAGGCCCAAAACCAAACCATTTTTTCAAAACCAAGCTTGAAACTTTTGTATATAACATGCATGCAATGATGTAACATATTTTCTTTCAAAACATGAGTAATTTGGGATTGTAAGTGCAAAACTATGGTGAGCTCTTAGCCTTTGACAAAAATGTCCTCTTGCATATATGAATTGATTGAAAATTAACACATAATTCATGAATTATGCATGTATGCATGAAGTAATCCTTTATTCTACATTCTTAATTTAATTCTCATGCTTCATCTTCTAATTCTCTTGAATTCTTGCACTAAGTAATTCAAATTCATAATTAAGGAGTTGAATTTCCTACCTAACCTTAAGTTTGCAAGTGTTGGAGCTAAACTTCCTCAATTCCCTTCAATCTCTCCTATTTCCTTCTTAATTCTCTTCTTCCTTTAATGTTTGGCTTCAATCTCTCTCTCCCCCTCCTTCTTTCCTACGTTTTTTATCAAAAGAAGATGAATGAGTGTGTGTGTATAAAGAAATCTAGAACTCTCATTACCCTTATATAGGTTTGATTAGTAGAGATTAATTAATTCTAACTTAGACTAATCAATTTTTATTATTTTATTCTAATTATTTCGTTCCGAATCGAATTTCAATTGAGCCTACCATAAATTCCTAAAAAAGTAACACATAAATCAAGTTAATTTCGTGATCGAATGTCGATAAGGCTTTCAAGTCGCAAAATAAGAAGGAAACACAAACAGATCTTCCTACGAGAGAAAGATAAAAACACAAATAATGCAACACACTTACAATTAATTCAGAATTCATTTTAATTACTTATTAGGCATAATTAATTATGATTAATCAGTTAATCATAAGTCGGGATTGTTACAAACATTGTGAGATTAGATGGAATCGAAGAAAAATGAGATAGATTGGCCATAGATTTGAGCTCGGAGGAGCTTTATAGCTCTGATACCATAAAGAAATTTAGAATCAAGATGAATTCTTATTATTTTCCTCAATGAATGATTTGTACAGATTACATTATATATATATAGATCAGTTAGGAGTTAGTTATAACAAACTCCTAATACACAATGATATACACATTAACCAACTCCTAAGCTAACTAACTTTGTAACCAACTGATCTGATGTGGCTATAGTTGCACTAACTGAAGCTAAGGCTGACTTAGCTGCTGAGCTGATATGGGATGAAAGCTTAGCTGCTGCTGCTGAGTTGAGGTGGGATGATAAAGTATTCTCAACAATAGGTAAGAGAAAGGCAAAAAAAAAAAGGGTCGGATTTGGAATTGCATAAAATTTGTTGGTCAATTTTGTGAATTTGCCCTTTTTAGTTTTGAAATTTCAATTACTCTTAGCACGGATCTAGAAATTTGATTCCGTAAAATCTATCATGATCGTGGAAGCATATATTAGTAGTTTCTTTATTTTATTGCAATATTTTTATTTTTGACAATTTTCATTATATTTCCGTATTTCTGTATTGCTCATTACGAAACTGTTAATTCTGATTGTTTCCTATTTAAGTTAGGTTGGTCTTTGCTTATAAATAATGGATATAAGTCTTAAGGCTCTTTAGTTTTTTAGAATTAATATAATTTGTGTTTTGTACTCTTTTGTTCCAATCTTGGATGTCTTTGTGAATCAACCATTGTTGAGTCTTTATTCTCAATATTATTTGTGAATCAACGAGTCTATGGAGAAATTTTGTTTATGATATTGAGTTCTAATCAACAAATTCTAAGATTGTTATCTTAGCACTTTCGTTGATGTAAATAAATAAATATTTCTTGATATATATATATATATATATATATTTTGGTACTAAAAGTCCCTCAAATAAGTTGTATCTTGTGAGAAATCTAATTCAAACAAATTGAAAGCTTAAGATTCTTTTATTACAGCAGACCTCACCTCACTTGGGCTATAACTGGGGTAATTTACGTACTTATCATTTAATTGATGAATTTTATTGGTTGCCGCCCCCACCGGCGTTTTTAATTTCACCACCTCCTCTCTCTGTCCATTCCTCACCTCACTTGGGCTATAACCGGGGTAATTTATGTACTATGCAGTAAAATCCCCACACTTGTTATTGTGGCTATTGTTTAACTTATTAGTCAATTAAAATGTCTCTCCCCACACTAATTAAGCAAGCTTTGGTTGAATTAAAATTTTCCAGCCTCCTATGATCCCATCTTATCAATTACACAATACAATTCAACATACACAATCTAATAAAATATTACATAATCTTATTATAAGATGCATCCATAACATATTATTCCAAATAGAAATGTATATCCATCCAAGGAATAATAACAATTATTCCAATTATTCACTAATAGCTGATAAATACCTTATTCAAGTTCAAGATTATCTTATGCCCTTAGAGCGTAACATTTACTTTGTTTTTCTCAAATTTAAAAACCTGAATTAAATTTCCACGACTTAACAATATTTTTTTCAATACACGCACCAGTTCCAGCCGAGAAGCCGATTGTAACCCATTATGACAAGTAATCCTTTAGATCAACCATGAAAGAAAGGTCCTGTCTGACTATGGCATTATTGATAGTGCTAGTGACAACAACACTCAATTTTTTCGACTTAGAGCGATAACTAATCACAGCTTGATTTTCTATCCCATGAGCTATGTCATTGTACAATACTTTAGTCACATTAGACTGAATAGAGTTGATATTGATTCCAAGATGAGTAACAGGAGTGATGCTTTGTGGATCCCAAGAATTCTGAAAGGTGTCAAACTCCACAGCGACAAATGGGCTAGTGGCTTCCAATGTCGACGGATCGATTGGAAGCCCAATGGCACCGCCTGTAGTGGTGTCTGCGGTGCTGCTGGAATCGGAAGGTTCAAGGAAGAATGCAAGCCCATCTCCGAAAGTTGAACTTCCTTCCGAATCAATCACGAAGGAGAAATAGGTGGTGAAGTCGTTCAACTTGCCGGAATAACTATCAGAGAGGTGAAGCGGTTTGACGTAAGTAGCTTTGCCGGCTTTGTAATTTAAGTTGGTACCGTATTTGTCCGCCGCGAGGTGGACCCCATTGGAGGAGATGTAAGCGTCTCCATTGGCGGTCATGTCGACGTTGAGATTTTTGGGATCGACATTGAGATTTTTGGGACCGATTTTGGGGATATTGAAGTTCAGTGCAGTTGCACAAAGAGTTGCGAGAAGAATGTAAAATGTGATAATTGGGAGACAAGAAAGCAGAATGTGTGATTGGAAAGCCATTGTTGTGATGGGGAAAATTTATGGGATTGGAAGTTTGTAGATGAGGAAAAGTGTATTCAATTTGGAGTATACATAGGTACATTATTGTTTGAAAAATTGTGATTTGGTCAAAGTGGGTGATCATCTAATAATCCATGCACGCAGACAACTGTCCTATCAACCCCTTGTTTTGTCATATAGGTGTTTGGATAAATTACTCTGTGTACATCTTTCTCAATTTACATATCTAAAAGTATAATAAATATTTAATCCATGTTTGGTTTCTATTTGTAAAATAATTTTAGTAATTTTTTTGAAAAAGTTTACAAAATTTGTTTAGTTGTGTACGGGGAGGAAATAATTCTCCTCGTATAATCCTTATAGCGACCCCGGTCTTTTCTCTTTAGATTATTGTATCCGGACTTAGGTTCCGTGGATCCTGTCATTACTTATTGGTTGTTGTTGTCCTTTAATCTCTTAGTATTTGAATTATAGGTTGTGTTGGGCGGGTCTGTTACAGGTTGGTTGATTGTTGATGCCTATAGGTGATGCCCAGATTTTGGCCTTCACGCTCGAGCGGAGGTTTTAACGCTCGAGCGGGCCCTTCGTTGTTGCTTCTCCGCTCGAGCGGGAGTTTTAACGCTCGAGCGGGATTTTCCATCTCCCAGTATTTTGCTCTGCAGTTCTTCCGCTCGAGCGGTAGTTTTTACGCTCGAGCGTGATCCCTTGTTTTTCCTCCTCCGCTCGAGCGGGGAGTTTGACGCTCGAGCGGGTGCAGCGCCTGCAAAACTTCTGTGAGGGTGCAATCGACGCTCGAGCGGCTTTCTTCACGCTCGAGCATGATTCTGTGTCTTACGCTCGAGCGGGGCTTTCTACGCTCGAGCGTAGAGTCGACTACATCAGTCCGTGATTTCACTTTTCTGATCACTTTTTGACCTACCTTTTCATCTCTTAACTTTTAAAAACCGCCCCTTGAGAGTCTCTCTCTCTACTCTTACCTTCTCTCCAAGATTTGATCTATTTCCGGTGGTCTTCTACCCTAGTTCCTTTGGAAGAAAGGTAGAGCTTCACGAGATCTTTCTTTTAATCTGAAAAAGAGAGGATTTGGAGCACTTTGGATTTTGGGTCATCATCTCCATCTTCTCTATTTTAGTTGTGATCTTCAAGGTAGGGATTTCCTACTCTATTCTATAAGCTTTGTTCTAAGTTTTGGTATTTTAAGATGTTGAGGTCACTTAGATAATTTTGGGAAAAACCCTAGTTGTATTAATTAATTAATTTGTAAAATTAATTTAAGGGAATTGGGGAATTTGGTTAAATTCATGAAATTGATGAATTCGTAGATTAAATGGTGTAGTTGGATGATTTAAATCACTCACCTATTAAATTGTTGACATATTTATTTCCAGTCTAGAAATAACTGTTTTGGGCTATCGGTGGAGGATAGTCGTGATTGTTGTAGACATTGCATGTGGATTAGGAATAACTGAAACTAATCACATTGGTTGAGTCATTAATTTTGACTATTGATTTAATACTGAAAATACGTGTATTGGTTGAGCATTGCATTTGCATATTGTGTGGGAGGAGATAGGGGATGTACTCCACGGTTTAGGGGAAGATAGGGGATGGACCTCTAAACCGGATTTTTGTTTGGGAGGAGATAGGGGATGGACTCCATTAGCACCATTTTTATGTGTGCTTAATATATTGAAGTGTTTTTACATGATTATTGATACAGCACTAAAATGTGTATCAAATGGGAAGTATGAAGTGTTTTGATATGAGCATGAGTCTCATTTGTTTTGTTGATATTGGAAGTAATGCGACTATGATATATAATTCACTGTTGTACGTTTGGCCAGGTTCTGAGCCATGTTGATAATAATGGAAAGTGAAATGTGTCTTAGACATTAGTGTCATGAGACTGTTTAATAATAAAATTGATTATCTTGATTAACCATCTATTGAATGCTATAGCTTTATTCAATGCTTATATTTGGTTTAGTATTTTTCTACTGGGCTGTGGCTCACCCTTTATGGGAACATCATTTTCAGGTTCAGGTGATAAGCTACCTCCACGGACATAGCCTGGAAGGATTTGATGTTTGGGATTTTGAAGACTTGTCTTTAGTTATATGTTTTATTTTGTTATTTTTGGGATTTCATGTAAACATTCAAGCCTAGGGCTTAACTTGTAAATGAGTTAGTACTCATCTTTTTTGTGTCCAAGTGTTAGCTTGGAAAGATGTAAGCCCTTAGGGCATTTATTTTGATGTTGCAGGATGTTACAAGTAATGTCTGTCAATAAGAATACTCTGATGACTAACTCAAATGATTCGTTTTCTTTTATAAATGCATGTTGATGTTATGGCTATTATGGGTTTATTTTGAGGGCATTACAACTTGGTATCAGAGCGTACCGGGTTTGAATACTTTGGGTACGTGGGAAGTGATTAGTATCACAATGGGTTCGTCTCGTTTGATAGAGACTTAGTGTAATGTTATATGCTTACGTGATAACATGTTTATGTGACTATGTGGGTATGGAATGTAGTTTCTAGGATGGTGATTTGACCCTTGAGTTTCTAGTAGTCTTGTTGGAAAGGCACTTGGTCACTGCTGCTTCCAACCGGAACTATAGTAACGCATTGGGACTATCATTATCCGGAAATGAAATTCGTAGGTGCTTATGTGATTATGTGCTTACGTGGAATGAATTATTGTTGTCCATTGTATTAGGACGCGAGTGTGTAGTTTTGGCACATTTATTAATGTGCTAATGTCTTTGTTTCCTTTATTAGGATGTCAGGACGAGGACGAGGACGCGGTAGGCGTGGTAGGCCGGGTAGGCAGGAGGTGCCTGTGCCAGAGGAGATTCCGATAGTTCAGGAGGGAATTGGCCAGGCCAATGTGGCCGAGCCAGTAGGCCAGCAGGCTTTGGGCGCTTTAGCTCGAGAGATAGCGGGGGCATTCAGGGAGTCAGTAGGCATTCTCAGAGCTGAGAATCAAGCTCAGGCTGGTATTGCGGATGCAGGACCTTCCTTTCTGAAGAGGGAGTTCTTCCGGTCCAATCCGGATGAATTTGTGGGTGATCCTAAAGAGCCGCTTAAGGCAGATGAATGGCTCGAACAGACAACGAAGACGTTTGAGATGCTAGGCATCGAAGACGAGGGGTTGAAAGTGACCTTGGCATCTTTCCAGTTGAAGGGGGATGCGGGTCAGTGGTGGAAGTTTACTAAGGGGCGTATAGGAGGTACGTGGGAGGCTTTTGTGAATGCTTTCCAGGAGAAGTTTTTATCTCCGGCAGTTAGGGAGAAGCTGCGAGATCAGTTTTGTCAGCTTAAGCAGTCGAGTTCTTCTGTGGCCGAGTTTGAGGCTGCATTTACTAGCTTGTCCAGGTTTGCACCTGAGTTAGTGGCGTCTGAGGAACGCCGCTGTATTGAGTTTGAGAAGAAGTTGAGGCGTGGCCTCAAGCTGAGAGTTGGGGGAACTATGATTCGGGATTATGGGCGCATGGTTGATGCTGCAGCCCATATGGAAATCATGATGCAAGAGGAGGAGGAAGGGCAGAAGGGCTCCAAGAGGAGTCAGGATAGTCAGAGTGATGGTAGGAGACAGAAGGGTTTTAATCCCCAGCAGTCTCATGGTAGCTTTTCGAGATCGACTTTTCCTGTACCGAGTGCTAGTTCGGGGAAAGGCAGTCAGGGAGACATTACCTGTTTCAAGTGTGGCCAGTTGGGCCACAAGTCTCCAGTTTGTCCTCAGAGGGGAGGAGTTCAGAGAGCAGCATCTTCTTCAGCTCGATCTCAGAGCCAGAGTCAGGGTAGAGGTCAGCCACTCTCGTGTTATCAGTGTGGTCAGCCAGGGCATATGAAGAGGTATTGCCCCCAGTTGGGTGGCACACCTGGTACATCTGGTTTGAGGCAGATTCAGGGTCAGCAGCCAGCTCAGTCGGGCCAGGCCTCGAGGGCTAATCAGGGGGCTTCATCGTCTCAGTCGGTGCAACAATCTTATGCTCCTAGGGGTGAGCAGGTTGATCAGAGGTCATCTGGGCGCGTGTATGCTGTTACCGCGCAGGATCTTGTACCGGCTCCATCTGTTGTGAGAGGTACTTTCTTGTTTTGCAACTCGGTTGCTAATGTTTTGATTGATACGGGTGCATCTCATTCCTTTGTGTCTGCTGCATTTGCATCTGTTTTGGAGTTGGAGTTAGCACAGTTAGCATCTCCTATTTGTGTAGTGTCGCCTCTTGGGGGTGAATTGATTTTGAAACACGGTGTTAGGGGTTGTGATATAGAGGTTGATTACCATAGAATCCCATTTTCCTTTGTAGTTATGCCTATGAGAGGTTTCGATGTTATTTTGGGTATGGACTGGTTATCGTCATACCGGGCAGTTATTGATTGCTACCGCCAGAGAGTCACTTGTTGTACCGTGAATGGTGAGTGTTTTCATTTTCTGGGGGACCGTGTTGGTAGTGTTTTGCCACCGGGGTATGTTCCGCGAGGACGGAGTGAGCTTAGTGGTCTACTTGCTAACCTTTCGATTAGTGAGGACGGTGAGACTCAGATTGTGTTGCCAAGGGTGGTGTGTGAGTACTCGGAGGTTTTTCCCGAGGATCTTGTTGGTTTGCCACCGCATCGAGAGATTGAATTCTCTATTGACTTAGTGCCCGGCACGGCGCCGATTTCTATGGCACCCTATCGTTTTGCTCCAGCTGAGTTAGTTGAGTTGAAGATCCAACTCCAGGAGTTACTAGACAAGGGTTTTATACGTCCTAGTGTTTCGCCTTGGGGAGCACCGGCCCTCTTTGTTAAAAAGAAAGGTGGTGCTTTGAGACTTTGCATAGATTATCGGAAATTGAATCGGGCTACGGTTAAGAATAAGTACCCTATGCCCCGTATAGATGATTTGTTCGATCAGTTGAAAGGTTCCCGTTGTTTCTCGAAGATAGACTTGAGATCAGGTTATCATCAGTTGAGAGTCAGGGAGGAGGATATTCCAAAGACGGCATTCCGTACGCGGTATGGCCACTATGAGTTTTTGGTGATGCCATTTGGGCTCACCAATGCACCGGCAGTATTTATGGATTTGATGAACCGGATATTCCGGGAATTTCTAGATCGTTTTGTAGTCGTCTTCGTGGACGACATCCTTATCTATTCACCTTCAGAGGAAGAGCACGAGGAACACTTGAGGGTGGTGCTTGATTTACTTAGAGCCCATCAGCTTTATGCTAAGTTTGGGAAGTGTGAGTTCTGGCTAGAGGAGGTGAAGTTCTTAGGCCATGTAGTTTCTAGGGAAGGGGTGTCTGTTGATACATCCAAGACAGAGGCAGTGCAAGATTGGGTACAGCCTAAGAGTGTGTTTGAGATCCGCAGTTTTCTGGGATTAGCTGGGTATTATCGCCGGTTTGTAAGAGATTTCTCCAGATTAGCTTCGCCTTTGACTAGATTGACTCGGAAGGGAGTCAAATTTGCTTGGAGCGAGACTTGTGAAAAGTCGTTCCAGGAGTTGAAAGTTAGACTGACCACTGCTCCAGTCTTGATTATTCCGGAGAGAGGGTTGGGTTATGCAGTCTATTGTGACGCCTCACGAGAGGGTCTTGGTTGTGTGTTGATGCAAGAGGGGAAAGTGGTTGCCTATGGCTCACGTCAGTTGAAAGTTCACGAGAAGAATTACCCTACGCATGATTTAGAGTTAGTAGCTGTGATATTTGCCTTGAAGGTTTGGAGGCATTATCTTTATGGTGAGAGATTTGAGGTATTCTCGGATCATAAGAGTTTGAAATATTTGTTTACACAGAAAGACTTGAACTTGAGGCAGAGGAGGTGGATGGAGTTCATAGAGGATTATGACTTTGAATTGCATTATCATCCGGGAAAGGCCAATGTGGTGGCCGACGCCCTTAGCAGGAAACCTGTTGGTGACATAGCTAGTATAGCCATTCGAGAGTGGGAGATGTTAGGTGCACTTGGAGAGTTTGATTTGCTTCTGGGCGAATCCGTTGAGGCTGCGGCCTTGTTTTCTGTTGTTGCACAACCTACACTTGTGACTCGAGTGTTAGAGGCTCAGAGGGGCGACCTTGAGATAGAATCCCTCCGTGAGAAGATTTCTGGTGGGAAGGTTGAGAAAGGTTTGACGGTGTATCCCGACCTGAGTGTGAGATACCGAGACCGTCTATTTGTGCCGGAGTCTCATCGAGAGGAGGTACTCCGAGAGTTTCATCATTCACGCCTTGCGGTGCATCCGGGAGGTACTAAGATGTATCGGGATTTGGGTCGCCAGTTTTGGTGGCGGGGTATGAAGAGAGATGTGGCAGCTTTCGTATCTAAGTGCCTTACTTGTCAGCAAGTGAAGGCTGAACATCAGAGGCCAGCGGGTTTGTTGCAACCCTTGCCTATTGCTGAGTGGAAGTGGGAACACGTCACTATGGACTTCGTTGTGGGTCTTCCAAGAACTCAGCGGGGTAGTGATGCTATTTGGGTGGTTGTAGACCGGTTAACTAAGTCGGCGCATTTTATTCCTATGCGCGTGAGAGATACGGTAGATCATCTTGCCGACTTGTATATTCGGGACATAGTGAGATTGCACGGGGTTCCAGTGACGATCGTCTCGGATAGAGATCCCCGTTTTACTGCCAGATTATGGCAGAGCTTGCAGAGTGCCTTAGGCACTAAGTTGACCTTTAGCACAGCTTATCATCCTCAGACTGATGGGCAGTCCGAGCGTACTATTCAGATCCTTGAAGATATGCTTCGGGGTTGTGTTCTTGACTTTAGCGGGTCATGGGAGAGGCACTTGCCATTAGTGGAGTTTGCCTACAACAACAGCTTTCAATCTAGTATCGGTATGGCACCGTTTGAGGCCTTATACGGCCGACCGTGTAGGTCTCCTGTTTGTTGGGCCGAGGTGGGTGATGCACCTCTGTTGGGTTCGGAGTTAGTGAGGGAAACGACGGAGAAGGTTGAGCTTATCCGTAAGAGGCTTGTTACAGCCCAGAGTCGTCAGAAATCTTATGCCGACCGTAGGAGGAGACCTTTGGTGTTCGAGGTGAGTGATCATGTCTTTTTGAAGATATCACCAAGACGGGGATTGATGAGGTTTGGGAAGAGCGGGAAGTTGTCCCCTCGATTCATTGGTCCTTTTGAGATCCTTGAGAGGATTGGCGAGACTGCTTATCGTTTAGCTTTGCCGCCGCAGTTGTCCGGAGTACATGACGTGTTTCATGTGAGTATGCTTCGGAAGTATGAGCCGGATCCATCACATGTATTGGATTGGACCGATTTAGTAGTTGATGAGGATGTCTCGTATGAGGAGAGACCGGTTAGGGTCTTGGATAAGCGGGATCAAGTCTTGCGAGGCAAGACCATTCCTTTGGTGAAAGTTTTGTGGAAACATCACGGGGTGGAGGAAGCCACATGGGAACGTGAGTTGGAAGTCCGCGAGAAATATCCGGACATGTTTATTGATTTGTAATATTGTCGAACTTTAAAGCTTTTTATATATGTCTTAAGCTGTACAACATTTAGAATGTTTTGGTTAATGGAAATATTTTGGAACTTGCCTCGAAATGGAAGTTTAATGGAACATTGTATATATTGAATATATTGAAAATTGTTGAAATTGAAAGAAAATTGCATAGTGTTAATGCAGGTTGAGATATATGTTTGTTTTGCATATTGTGGCATGCCTCTTAGTTGAGAGATGGAATGGCCGGTGTTGGGTCAAGTTGTTTATTATTGAGTTGACATATTGTTGGAATTTGAGAAAACTTGTTTTTAAAACCTTGTGCTTAATTTCGGGGACGAAATTCTTTTAAGGGGGGGAGGTTATAGCGACCCCGGTCTTTTCTCTTTAGATTATTGTATCCGGACTTAGGTTCCGTGGATCCTGTCATTACTTATTGGTTGTTGTTGTCCTTTAATCTCTTAGTATTTGAATTATAGGTTGTGTTGGGCGGGTCTGTTACAGGTTGGTTGATTGTTGATGCCTATAGGTGATGCCCAGATTTTGGCCTTCACGCTCGAGCGGAGGTTTTAACGCTCGAGCGGGCCCTTCGTTGTTGCTTCTCCGCTCGAGCGGGAGTTTTAACGCTCGAGCGGGATTTTCCATCTCCCAGTATTTTGCTCTGCAGTTCTTCCGCTCGAGCGGTAGTTTTTACGCTCGAGCGTGATCCCTTGTTTTTGCTCCTCCGCTCGAGTGGGGAGTTTGACGCTCGAGCGGGTGCAGCGCCTGCAAAACTTCTGTGAGGGTGCAATCGACGCTAGAGCGGCTTTCTTCACGCTCGAGCATGATTCTGTGTCTTACGCTCGAGCGGGGCTTTCTACGCTCGAGCGTAGAGTCGACTACATCAGTCCGTGATTTCACTTTTCTGATCACTTTTTGACCTACCTTTTCATCTCTTAACTTTTAAAAACCGCCCCTTGAGAGTCTCTCTCTCTACTCTTACCTTCTCTCCAAGATTTGATCTATTTCCGGTGGTCTTCTACCCTAGTTCCTTTGGAAGAAAGGTAGAGCTTCACGAGATCTTTCTTTTAATCTGAAAAAGAGAGGATTTGGAGCACTTTGGATTTTGGGTCATCATCTCCATCTTCTCTATTTTAGTTGTGATCTTCAAGGTAGGGATTTCCTACTCTATTCTATAAGCTTTGTTCTAAGTTTTGGTATTTTAAGATGTTGAGGTCACTTAGATAATTTTGGGAAAAACCCTAGTTGTATTAATTAATTAATTTGTAAAATTAATTTAAGGGAATTGGGGAATTTGGTTAAATTCATGAAATTGATGAATTCGTAGATTAAATGGTGTAGTTGGATGATTTAAATCACTCACCTATTAAATTGTTGACATATTTATTTCCTGTCTAGAAATAACTGTTTTGGGCTATCGGTGGAGGATAGTCGTGATTGTTGTAGACATTGCATGTGGATTAGGAATAACTGAAACTAATCACATTGGTTGAGTCATTAATTTTGACTATTGATTTAATACTGAAAATACGTGTATTGGTTGAGCATTGCATTTGCATATTGTGTGGGAGGAGATAGGGGATGTACTCCACGGTTTAGGGGAAGATAGGGGATGGACCTCTAAACCGGATTTTTGTTTGGGAGGAGATAGGGGATGGACTCCATTAGCACCATTTTTATGTGTGCTTAATAAATTGAAGTGTTTTTACATGATTATTGATACAGCACTAAAATGTGTATCAAATGGGAAGTATGAAGTGTTTTGATATGAGCATGAGTCTCATTTGTTTTGTTGATATTGGAAGTAATGCGACTATGATATATAATTCACTGTTGTACGTTTGGCCAGGTTCTGAGCCATGTTGATAATAATGGAAAGTGAAATGTGTCTTAGACATTAGTGTCATGAGACTGTTTAATAATAAAATTGATTATCTTGATTAACCATCTATTGAATGCTATAGCTTTATTCAATGCTTATATTTGGTTTAGTATTTTTCTACTGGGCTGTGGCTCACCCTTTATGGGAACATCATTTTCAGGTTCAGGTGATAAGCTACCTCCACGGACATAGCCTGGAAGGATTTGATGTTTGGGATTTTGAAGACTTGTCTTTAGTTATATGTTTTATTTTGTTATTTTTGGGATTTCATGTAAACATTCAAGCCTAGGGCTTAACTTGTAAATGAGTTAGTACTCATCTTTTTTGTGTCCAAGTGTTAGCTTGGAAAGATGTAAGCCCTTAGGGCATTTATTTTGATGTTGCAGGATGTTACAAGTAATGTCTGTCAATAAGAATACTCTGATGACTAACTCAAATGATTCGTTTTCTTTTATAAATGCATGTTGATGTTATGGCTATTATGGGTTTATTTTGAGGGCGTTACAATCCTGTTGACCAAGTCCACGCTCCTCCGTACGACGTCGCTTTATTACCTGAAAACACAAACGTGAGCTAGCCGGCGGGTGTGTGCCGGAAACCTCTCTGATGCCTAAGTCAGTAAGCTTGACAAATAGACAAAGTTTTATGTTCTCAGAAAGAGTTGTGTTTAATTACCTCTTCCAAGGTGATGTTTGTGAGCTTTTATAAGTTTCCTGTGGCACAATCCTAGTAGGACTTGTATTTCTCCATGCAGAGTCCTCCTAGGATTCATACTCCTGAGGATAATGCTTATCCTTTTACACCCTCCCCCACTGCTTAAACCAAGTGGGATGGTTTTCTCCATGGCCGAACTACCATTTGACCGAAGTAAAACTGGCTATGCTGAGCTACAAAGTAGGCCGAACTATCCTTAGTTCAGCCCTTCCCTTTACTCTTCCCTATATCGGTTTCTCATCTGTTCAACCCATGATGTGTTTGGACTGAACCAACGTCTCTCGACCAGTATAACTCCCAAACCGGTATACCTCTAAGGTCGACATAATTTCAAGGCCGGTCTAACTTCAAGTTGCTCCCAGACCGAAGTACATTTACAATCCTCTAACCGAAGTAACTTTATAATTCGTGGGCCGAAGTAATTTTGTTTCTCCTAGGCCAGAGTAACCTTGCTCTCCTGGGCCGGAGTAACCATTACGGTCTTTTTACTTAGTCCTTCACATTTTGGGCCTCAAAGCCCAACTCGCAGCTCGGCCCTATTTTTCCCAAAAATTACCCTCTCAAGTTGTATATTTTGAGATAGTTTTAGGCCACGTTTTGGCGGATTATATTGGATGATATTGTTAAGAAGATGGTTATTGAATAGATTATTAATGTGTGAATTATTAGTGAGATGATTAAATAAAAATGTATTTATTTTGATGATAATATATATGAGAGATGGTTAGTGATGGAATTGTTAAAGTATTTTTTTATAAAATAAATAAAAAAATTATTTCTATATTAAAAAAATTAAAACAAATATTAAAACAAACAAGTGCACTTGATAAAAAAAAATTAATTTAATTTTTTTTATATAAAATAGACTTAATGCGCTCACTATTTTCTTAATCCCACCAAAAATTCAGTCAAACTAATCTCCCTACTGAGGAGGATTACTAAACCCCCCGGACTATGAATCCTCCCTGCCAAATCATCATCAAACACGTTGTGAGTGTGACCCACAGTCATAGCAATCCAATCACACCTCCCACACCGGTAAACAAATATGATCTTAGAGTTTTGAAGTTTGGAATAATTTATTTTTTATTTTTATTTTATAATTGAATAGATGGATGTGAAAAAAAAAATTAATTGATGTATACGATGTGGGAGAAAGAGAGGGGGGAAGAGAAAAAATGATTGATTGATTGATGGGTAAAGAAAAGTGATTTTGATTTTGATTTTTTTATTTTTCAAAATTTTTTAACCAAATAAATTATTGAGATTTTTTCTCTAAAATTGTATCTCTAGATACAAACCAAGCATGGCCTTAATTTTTCTCAATCCACACACTTTTTGTTCCAAATATGCCCTAATTGTAAAATTATAAACACATCTTATACACACCAAAACATAGTGCACACACTCAAATCCTAAACAATGTACACACTTAAACATGGTGCCGTTACCATCAAAAAAAAAAAAAAAAAACAACTTGGTGCCGTTTGTGCATTGTTGAAGGTTGAAAAAGTGCAGCTTGCTTTTAATTCAATCTGCCCTATTGTAGCACTCCATTCAATATCATTCTAGGTTTGTTTTTAATTCAATAAATATGTTAATTTCCTAAAATTATTTTACTCATTTTGGTAGCTTTTCATAAGTGTGTGTAAAGTTTCACAATTTTTAACAAATTTCAATCGTTTTTTGAATTAGGTTGACAATGTCCAAAAAAATAACAATAGGTCGGCTCGGAAATATAATGTCTAACGAATGTGTTTTATTCGGAAATTGATAATTGAAAATTTTAATTTGGTTGAAGTTGAAGTTTGAAACATTTTGTATTTTTTAGTTGTAGATTGTCGAATTATAAGAATAGTTTTGATCTTATTTACCAAAATGTGCAGAAGGAAAAAAAAAAGATGACAATTTTAAGCACTAAAACTTACGTTTTCAACTCTAGCTTTGTTATAAACGATGGTATCATTAACCAAATCTAAATTTTCATCATACAAATTTTTCATAACACTAAAAAACATGAGGATAGAATTTGATTGAGGAATAGACTCAATGGATTGTGAGGGTTTGAGAATTGGAGTAAGCTAATAATGTGTTCACGATTTTAGAAGCAATTATTGCATGTCCGAAAAGATATTTTTAGGTAGGTTGATTTTTTTTCAAGTTTAAAATTAAATTTGAGAAAATTTAAGAGGTACGCGAGATTTATCACATATCATATTTTAATAATTTGAATTATTTATTTTGTAAGACCCTTTGTATATATAATTTACGAAAAAAAATAAGCTAATCCGATAATTGTTGGAAATGGTGGAAAAATTCAGGGTAAAACCAGAATTTTTTCTCAAGTTTGGTCTATTTTTTAGGTGGGCCCCGAGCATCGATTTACTCGGGTCAAAGTGGTAACGCGTTCTATGCCGCGTTGTGATTCACGTGGTATATTTGGTTGCTCAAAACCATTACCGAGTGAATGGGAAATTGAAGCCAAAGTGTGCTCCATGGAAATGGAGTTATGGTAGAAATTCCTTAAAGTTGTAAATTGGCTTGTCCCACATTGATTTGGTGGGAAGTTTTGAAAGGGTTTATAAGGCTTAGGATGAGACACTTGGGGTGTGCCCCAAGGGTAACCCAAGTGTTTTAGAGGGAGAGGTTATGGGCAAAATGGCCTAGACCCATTGGGCCCAAAAATCACCACACGCACGCCGCCGTCCGTCCGGGCTGGGTTGGGCTTCTAATCTTTTTGGGCCAAAAACATTTGAATTTAATTTTATTTTTTATTAAAATAAAATCCAGAATTCAAATTAAACTGGTTTGGATTTATTGTTCATCCAAACAAGGCCCTTCCCATTTTCAAACATAATTAAACTGTTTTAGATTTATTGCTTATCCAAACAGAGCCCTTCCCGTTTTCAAACAGAATTAAACTGTTTTGGATTTATTGCTCATCCAAACAGAGCCCTTCCCGTTTCTATCTGTTTGAATAAACAGATTCAAATCTGTTTAAATTTGAATCTAACATGTTTCATACCTGTTCAATTCAAAACCAAAAGCCACCTTTACATCTATAAATAAACTAGCCTCCCATTTGGCACTACAACAAAAAGCACCAATGGCGACTAAAAAAATGAATTTCGTCGCTAAAAGTTGCACAAATGGCGACTAAATCCATTTTAGTCGCCAAAAATGAAGCCTTTTGGCGACTAAAACCATTTAGTAGCCAAATGTATATGTATTGGCGACTAAAAATCAGTTTGGTCGCCTATTATATGGGTTTCAGCGACTAACACAATTTTCGTCGCCAAAAGTGATAGTTTTTGCCGACTAAAGCAATTTAGTAGCCAAAGGTGCTAGTTTTGGCGACTAAAAAGCAGATTGGTCGCCGATGGTAGGTGTTTTGGCGACTAAAATTCAGTTTAGTAGCCAAAAGGGGACGTTTTTGGCGACTAAAAACAGGTTTAGTCGCCAAAAGGTATTGCCGACCATGTATTGGTGACCACAGCGACTAAAACTTTAGTCGCTAAATGTATAATTTCACAAATGGAATCGACTATTGGCGACTAAAACTTTAGTCGCTGAAGACCTGTATATTGCTGACTAACTAATCTTTAGTCGCCAAAGGTATTGCCGACCATGTATTGGCGACCACAGCGGCGACTAAAATATTTAGTCGGGAAAAGTGAAAATTCTACATTTGGCGACTAAAAGAGGACTTTTGGCGACTAAAAATTTAGTCGCCAAAAGTGTTTTTTCTTGTAGTGTGGATTTTACTAAAATTTTTCGTACTCCATCCTCTGCAAATTATATTCTTCATCTTGCTGCATTTTATTTCCGAAAGAAAGAGTGTAAACACTTAGTGTGTTCGTAAGGCAAACAATTTGTAGTGCTGCTATTGTTTGTGGTAAGATCATTTCATCCTGGGAGATAGACGTCCAAATTCTGAAAGCACCGTGCATAGGACGAATCTGTCTTAAGGACACAGTGTTAAACACTAGACTTGATCAGAAAAGTTATTCAAATAAATTAACCAAATAAGTTGTTTAATTTTATTCTGTTTTTTATTCTGTTTATTTAATCAGATTTTATTTTTGTTTTTGTAACAAAATAAAATCTGTGGTTTTGTTTATTTATTTTTATTTCGAGTTTGATTTTTGTAATCAAACAAATTCTCTCCTTTTCTCTATTTCTTTTATTCTTGTTGTTGTTTTGTACACAACAAAATTTAATCTTTTTAAATACAGTGAAGATTGTCCAACAATATTCACGTAACCTTTTTATTTTATGACGTTTGTCTAAAAAAATGAACAACTAATATTATTTTTTTAAAATAAATCATTCATTTATTGAAAATAAACATAATAAATAAAAAAAATTATAATTATCAAGTTAATTTAATTTTTTTTAATAAAGTACACAAAGAGTGGACATTAAGATTTTCAAATACAATGTATTTTTTTTTTTTTTTGTTATAACAGAAATACAATTTGGATGAGGCTTCGTTTTCGCTCGGAAAAAGATTGTGTGATTGTCACTAACCCTTTAAATAATCATTGGTCAAGTCCGTCTCTCCCCCCACTAACAAAAGGAGAAAGTATCTTTCTTAAAAAAAATAAAAAAATAAGTCAAATCCCTATTAATGACAAACACAAAAAAAAATATCCAACACAAAAAAATGATAAATTTAGAAAAAAAATTATTAAAACATTCAACACATACCACTATTACTAAAACATTAAACTTTAAAATAAAAACTTTTGATCAAAATATTGATTTTTAATAAAATTATTTTTTTTTTTAGAATTATCTCATTAAGATCTATTAAATAAAATTCATATTGATTATGAAATTCTCTAAAATAATATACATATATATCGTCAAAATTGATGTAAATAATAACACGTTACACTATTTGATAGTAATATGTTACTCTGTCTTACAATAACATGTTACTTTGATAACATATTATTCTGACAATATTGTCTAAGACAAAAAAAAATATTTTATTTTGTCCTTACTCAATTATACTTCTTCCTTGGAAGGATTTATGAAGCAAAATAAATTCGATTGTTCTTTAATCAAACAAGGGTCCAGTTGAAGGGTTTAGACTAAATTTAATTGAGAGGGGAAGCAGACTTACCTATCCAAAATTTTTTGGGTGGGTGATTGTGTGGTAAAGTTTAATTTGTGTAGCGTGGGGTTCATGTGAGACATGGTAGAGATTAATTTTTAGATAATTTCAAAATTTATAAAGGTAGATTTGTAGTATTACTCCTAACAACGGTGACTTTGGTTGAAAAATTAAGAAGTCTCAGAATATATTCATCCACTCAAACTTATCTACACTTATCTTGGACCCTCTAAATAAATTTATGGCTGGTTCTGCTCATTAATTGATTTGTATGGATTATTTCTAATTGAACCATATGAACTAAAATAAAAATAAAAAAAAATTAAGGAAAAAATAGATGAAATTAATAATCCAAAAGATAAATGAAAAAAAAAATAATAATTTGAAAAAGAAAAATTTAGCCAAAATCCTTCCACTGGATCCTTATTTGGTGAAAAAAACAACTCAATTTAATTTTCTCCATAAATCCCCTAAGGAGAAAATACATAATTGAGAAATGATAAAGTAAAATATATATATATTTTTTTTATTTTTGGATAATATTGTTAGAGTAATATGTTACTGTTTTAAGTCTATCACTAGTATTAAGTCTCTCATTGGTGGCCAACCAAGCAATAAAACTAACCCTAGGGATAGAAGGGGGACCCCAGATAAGCTTGGACCAAGAGACTTTAGGGCCCTTATCCCTCCAACAATCCCAAGCCGACTGGATAGAGAAGTTACCATCTGTTTGGGAATTTGGTTTTTTGATTTTTTTTTTATTTATTTTTTTCACTAAAAGACAAATTGGATACAAAACCAAAAAAAATAAATCCAAACAAAATATCACATCAAACCCCATAATCATTTCACTTTTTCTCTCACAAACATCACATTCAACGACAAAAAAACCCAACTATCTTTCCAAAAAAAAAAAAAAAAAAAATTCTCCAATAATATCCTACAACTAAAAAAAGCTAAAAAAAAAAACTCACTTCCCACACACCTACAAAGTAACATGTTGAACCAGAGTAACATCTTGCTGTCAAATAGAGTAATTGTCATATGTTACTGTTACTACTTACATCAATTGCGATGGTAATATATATATATATATATATATATATATATATATATATATATATATATATATTTTAAGATTTTCATTGTCAACATTAATCTTATTTGATAGATCTTGATGAAAGAATTCTAAAAATATAAATTTTATTAAAAATCGACATATATATCAAAAGTTATAATATTTTAAAGTTTAATATTTTGATAATAGTGGTATGTGTTAGATTTTTAATTTTTTTTTTTTTTTATACTTATCCTTAATACATTAAAATTTTATTACGAGATAGTTTTGACTAAACCTCTCTTTCAAAAATAACTAGTGAAGTTGGTTGGGTGCAAAGCATGCAAGCTAGTGCCAATACAAATGCCCACTATGAGTTGAAAAAATCATTTGTTTTTTAATTTTTACTGTAATTAATTATTTTGTTTGTTAAAAGTTTAAAAACAATGAATTTGTAGTTTACTATAATCTATGAATGGTAGTTTTTGTATTTGTCTCTTAACCTGAATTACTACAAAAAAAAAAAAAAAAAGCAACATATTCTAAATACATTATCAACTATCAAGCAGAACATTGATATATTATAACACATAAATTGCTATTTTGTACAATTAAGCCATCCAACAAAAAAAATCTGCATTTTAATAGGTATCTTTGTTCTCCACACTGTTCATACACGGCCCTATTGAGCACCTACCATTTTATCATGAGCTATAGACCCAAAGGTCTTAGTCATCTACTTGTTGGTTCAAATTGATATTACACAAAATCACCTGCAAGAGAGTATAGTTAATTCAAATAAAAAAAATTGAATTAAATAGAATTGAATATATTACATATATACAAATAGGAAGAGAGTAAAGACTATAAATTATAGAAGGTAAGATTGATATATATATATATACAACACTTAAACTTTCATTCCCTCATAGTTGTTCCTAAATTCCATCTGTAGAGGACACAACATAGGCATGTTGAATGATTCCTTTGCTCAACCAAAAACCAATATAGCATGAACAAAACATAGCAAGATGGCACCACCCCAAACAATAAAAATAAAAATCTCTAAGGCAGAAGAAAACCTCTTCATAATTAAGTGCATTTGTATGAATGACATAGTTATGAAATTGAATACCATCCTCCACAAGAGTACTCAGACTGAGAAGGTACAATACTCAATCCAACAAAGAGATTGAGATTAAAGGAATTGCTCCCACACAAAGGAGTGCAATTTATAAATCACATAGTAAAGGACAAAGAAAATTTCACAAAAAAAGGGGACAAAAATAGTGTGATTTCAACTAAACATAAATAAATGAAGGAAGTAGGAAACAAAAGTCAACAAAAAAAATACCAACACTATTTTTTTTGAGTGAAAATTAAATATAGATCCCACAATTAATGATGTAAGGTTTTTCTTTCATGTGTGTGTGTGTGGTGATAATGAACTAAGATATTTGACTGGTATTTCATTTTATTCGAAGCAAATTAATTAGAGAACATGAAGGGAAAGAAGGTGAAATCACGAAGTAACTAAAGCAAAAAATTAATTTGTTCAAATTTAACTAAACAAAAACAAACAATTATAGATTTAAAATTTAAATATTGTCACCTTCACATAAATAACAATGAGCAAGTTTGTTATTTATTATCATAAGCAAATGCCTTTCGTTTTTTAGTTTTCAAGTCAGTGAAAAAGAAATTATATGTTTTGAGACATCCATCGAACAAGTAGTGCGTATAGTCAACTACAGAAAAATGGAAAAGAAAACAAATAATCCCCAACTAAAAAAGTTTCATCATGTCAACCTAATCATCGAAGTAGTTGCATTTTCACATATAAAGTATCCTATTGACATATTAACAAATCAACCATCTGTTAAAAGGACCAAATTTCATAGATACTTTATATAAATTCTAAATCCCAACTTTGGAGCCAAAAGCATAGATTTGTATAAAAAAAAATACAAAATATGAACTGAAAGAGAGGGAATATGAAGGAATTGACTTGAGGACTAACCATCAATGGTGAGTGAACGAAAAGATACATTTCTCTACCATCGCACCTGTAAAACAAACAAAATAAATAATAATAATAATAATAATAATAATAATAATAATAATAATAATAAAGAATTTAACATGAGCAATAATAATACAAGATTATCGAGGACTGTTGGCATCCTCCTGTAAGGCCCTCTTATAAGCACTCTAGAATATGGAGTGACATCTTATCCATCAAGGCCTCCAGCAACTCCATCTCTAATTTCTTCTTGTCCAATTGTCTAATTAAAGTAGGGAATGGGAATAGAATTAAGTTTTGGACTGATAGATGGTGTGGTGATATTTGCCTGAAAACTGACTTTCCACTTCTCTTTAACCTCTCAACTAATAAAGAAGGCTCTCTCCACCACTTCTTTGCCAGGAAAACCAGCTCATGTGCCTGGAACTTTCCGTATAGAAGAGAATTGTATGATTGGGAATTGATTGAAGAAGCTAATCTGATTGCAGCTTTATCCTATGCTCCTCCTTTATGTAATGAAAATGCAGATTACCTTATATGGTCTAATGATGCTGCAGCCCATAATCAGTTCTCTGTAGCTGACCTATATGCTTACAGCTCTTCCCTCCTTGGTCCTAATCTAAGAATTTGCAAACAGGTTTGGAACTCTTTGTTGCCCCCAAAAATCTCCTTCTTTTGCTGGCTGGCCTGGAAAAATAAAGTGAAATCTTCAGAGTTCTTGCACAAGATTGGCATACTTGATAGCAGCACTTCAATTCTCTGTCCATTTTGTAATTCTAAACCTGAAACTAATATCCATGTCTTGCTTCATTGTCCTTTCTCTTGGCTGATTTGGTCTTCAGTGATTAAAGAATGGGGGGCTTCAATGGTGCATTTCAAATTCAGTAGCTGGTTTATTTCATTGGTGGATGAGTGAGAAATTTCAGAAGTATGTTAGAATAATTTGGAGAGCCCTCCCCTTAGTCATATTGTGGTCTCTTTGGAAGCATAGGAATGATTGTGTCTTTTCTAAGGCTCAGCCCAATTTTCCTGGTCTGCTGGATCTCATCAAATTTAGATCTGCCCTCTGGCTCAAAGCATCAGTCAAGGATTTCCCCTTCTCAGTGGATGATATAGTCTTCAAGTGGAAGCAGATCAGGGGCTCAGATTGATCCTCCTTGCGGCTATTTTAGTCTGTTCTTCCTGCTGGAAGGCAGTTCGGCTATCAGTCTGGGTGGCTGTCTGCTGCAGTAGCCTGTTCCTCCTTGGTGCTCTGTTCTGGCGTTGCTGCTGTGATCACTGATGCATCAGCTCCTCCACAGTTAGGGTGCACAGTTTTGGCTGCTTAGACAGTTTGGCTGAAATTCTGTTATGATCAGATATGGATAGACAGTTTGGTTGTCAGTTTGGCTGCTACTATCAGTTTTGGCTCCTATCAGATTATTTATCGGTTTTTGTTTCAATCTGTTATAGATCTCTGCTGATATAGAAGGGCTGGGTTTGATCTATGTGCGTGCAGGGCTTCCGTACAGCTCATGTTATATTGTTATTCTCAAGAGGGTTACTGATCTACTGCTTCCTATTTGTTTGACTGATCTGTTGAATGCATTTCATGCTGTCTTGTTCTTTGATCTGTTGATTTGCTGGGTGAAGCTCTGTAATTCTGAGTTGATTTCTGTTATGCTGCCTTCTTCTTGGTGAATTCCATGATCTTGGTCTGCCTCTTCAGAGGAGTGTTCTGTTTTGGATGTTTTTGCTGCTGCTTTCTGTTTTTTTTTTTTCCTTTTTTCCTCTTGTTGGTTTCTCACCAACCGGAGCTTTGAACTTCATCTAGCTTTGAGCTCCTCTTTATTGATGTTCTCCATCCTTTTTGTTTGATTTCATCAATAAAGATTTATTTTGCCGATCAAAAAAAAAAAAAAAAAAAACAAAGCAAAGAAACAAATCATAACCAAAACCAAGAGAATACTTTTAATTAAAGGACTTTTTTTTTGTTTCTCTGTTTACCATAAAAATAATTTTGTTAATTCAATTACCTTATGAATTTGTGATTGCTTGTCAGCTGCATTTGCATTTGCATTGCCAACTGGTTGGATGAGAGAACAATGTCATAATCATAAACATTGTTTTATTGTTGTACAACAAATCGTCGCAACAAGGTCATCAAATAATTATGCAGAGAAAAATTCTTTTACCCATTTCTCGTGCAACCAAACATTGAAAAATGCAAAAATATTTATCTAAATTATATGACGATCAAACAAATGGAGCTTGAAAGAATGATATACGAAGGATATCCATTATTACCTTAACAAATCTAGGTGGTAAAACTTCTGGGTTCATCTCTCCAACTTCAATTTTAAACACACTAACAAACACAAAAGAAAAATCATAAAATTCAATTGTTTTGAGTACAGGAAAAAGTGAAATGTTGCAAAAAATTTGAACATCAATAAAAATGGATAATAGATATAGACAAATTTGAAAGGGAAAAAAAACGTTAATAAGAAAATCAAGAATTCTATTAGGATAATTTTATCTTTTTTACTGGATGAAAGGTCAACAAAAGGAAGTAATTGAATCATATTTAGGTGAAAACGTGATTATAAATTAAGGAAAATCAACAATGAAAATCATTTTCCTCTACTATAAATAAGCATGTGTTTAAGGCAGAGTTGTTCGAGTAGATTGTGGATAAGTATTATGTGAGTTTATAATCGGAGAAAGCAGATTGTGCAAGTTCTCTGTTGCGATTCAGAGCAGTCGTGGCAGGAGGGTGGATACCAGTCGTGAAGGGCAGAGGAAGATCAGGGCCATGGAGGTCGAGGGGAATTGCAAGTGTGTTTACCGTGTTCGTGGATAACCTACCAGAATCGCTGAACCCTAAGGAGCTGTTTCATTTGTTTTCAAAGTTTGGAGTGGTCCTAGATGTCTATATACCGCAGAAGAGAAGGAAGGTCTCTAATACGAGGTTTGGCTTTGTGAGATTTAATTGCTCTGTAGCAGCCAAGATAGCTGTACAGAAGGCACATGGCTTGTGGGTGGACGATCGACCATTACAGGTTAACCACGCAGAGTTCGGGAAGGAGAAGGGAATTGATAAAGATGGGAAAATACCAGTACATAGGCAAGTGCAGAGACCAGTAGCAAACGTTGTACAAGCTGGAGTGATTAGAGATGGGGCTCGTGGCATCAGAGATAGGAGATCCTATGCAGAGGCGGTGGAAGGAAAAAGGATAGGGGAAATAGGAAACATCCTATTAAAGGCAGAGGAGGCAGGCAATGGCTGGTTGTTTGAGAGTATCATTGTAAGATTGAAGGCCCAATTTGCTGACGCTAGTCTGAAAAAGGAATTGGCAGCAATAGGAGTGGATGATATCATGGTGAGGGAAAGTGGGGGAAGAGATGTAGTAATTACGTTCAAATCTAAGGAGGAGAGGGCATTGAAGCTACCAGCTATTAAGGAGCTGATCACGGATTGGTGTGAAGATATTACTGAAGGACAATCTGGGCAGGTATTGGAGCAGGAAAGATGTGTATGGTTAAGTTGCTATGGAATCCCATTATATCTGTGGAATAGTTCCAACCTCAGAAAGATAGGTGGGATCTTGGGGCAGGTGCTATGTCTTGAAGGGGATATGAGTCAACCAATATCCTTTGTGTGTGCTAAGCTCAAGGTATCAACT
This sequence comes from Camellia sinensis, assembly GCF_055761805.1. Taxonomy (NCBI): domain Eukaryota; kingdom Viridiplantae; phylum Streptophyta; class Magnoliopsida; order Ericales; family Theaceae; genus Camellia; species Camellia sinensis. The sequence goes on along the minus strand of NC_138962.1, from coordinate 45,633,858 downwards.
AAATGGATGGAGCCCATCAACTCAGTAGTGCAACTGGAATGCAGAGGTATGGTATTTCCAGTAAGAATCTGCGAAGAACAGGTGGTAACGGTCAGAGCTGTGAAATTTACATGTACATGTCATAAGCATCAAGTTGTAGATGAGTTTGGTAGTTCAAATGTGCTGGGAGAACAAGATGAGGATAGAAAGTACAGAACGGAAGTAGATGATGCTACTAATATGGAGGAGGAGTTAGCTGCGGTACTGGAGGTTGGCTTTGGGGTGGGCCAAGAAACCAGACCAAGTAGTCCTAGTGTGAGAAAGGAGGTGGAAAATGTGACATGCTGAAGGAGTGTAGGTGAAGCCCAAAATGTTCGAAGTGATGGGGGGAAAGAAATGAGTGATGAGTTGTGCAAGGAAACGCTGGAAGTACGAAGCCAGAGGACCAGCTCGGAGGAGGAGACGGTTGTCAGAGACAGTTTGGAGAACCAAGTGGACACGCAAGGTTTTATTAGAAGTCTTCGAGGGTCTAGCCTTGAAAAGTCTGGTGTGAACATAGAAGTAGTCTTGGGTGATAATAATTTATTAAAGAGAGGGGGTGGGCTGTGTCAAGCAGAAATTGGGCTGGGGTCAATTGAAACTGGGCTGGGGCAGCAGGAATCGTCTGAAAGATTTAAGGCTGCTAAAGTAGGGCAGTGTGGGGGACTGTCAAGCCTCTCCGAAGCCTAAGAGAAGGAGCTAAGTAATAAGCATCCAAGATGTAGGAAGGGGAAGGAAAAGGTAAAGGAGAGAAGTAACAGTAGGAGAAAATCTAATCAGAACATGTTAAGGAGAAGACCATTCGAGATGATGAGGTTGTATGGGAGTAAAGGTGCTTCAACTAGTCGAACCATGCGTAAGGCAGCAGCTTGTCGTGCAGCAGTGGCGGCAACGTCTCTATCTGCTTCAAGAGAGGGTGGAGTCGACAACGGGAGGTTTATACTGAATGAAGCCGAAGCAACTGTAAAAATGGGAGAAATTCTCGGGATGCAGTTTAATGGCAAGAGAGCTGAAGTGGTGAAGGAAATAGTGAATCTTGAATTGAAGGATATGGAGCGTATTGAAGTGGGAAAGAAAGCTGGGCTATAAAGTACAGTAGCAGGGGTGTAGATAGGAGTAAATATGGTTAATTATGAAGTTGCTCTCATGGAATGTTAGAGGGTTGGGTAGGTTGGAGAAGAGAAACAAAGTGAAGAAGCTCTTAAAGGAGAGGAGTGTAGACATGGCTCTGTTCCAAGAGACAAAAAAGATAGAGTTCTCTAAGGAAGATGTCAGATCTATATGGGTTAAAGCTAAAATGGAGTTTATGGTGGTGGATGCTGAAGGCTCGGCAGGAGGGTTATTATGTATATGGGACCCAGATGTATTCCAAGTGAAGGATTGCTGCAGTAATAGAAGGTTCATCCTATTATCAGGTACTTTATTCCATCTGTTTAATTGTGTTATTATAAACATTTATGCTCCGAATGATGTCGGCTCAAGAGGGAAACTGTGGAATTGTTTATTGAAACTGAAGGAGGAGTTTCCTGATCCTTGGTGTTTAGGAGGAGATTTCAATGAGATTAGACAGATTGGGGAAAGGAGAGGGTGCTCAAGAAGGGATAGAGGTATGAATGAATTTAATGAGTTCATTGATAAGTGTGAGGTCTCTGAATTACCTTTACTTGGAAGGAGATTTACTTGGTGTAATTCATTTGCTGGGGAGAAGTGGAGCAAAATAGATAGAGTGTTAGTGGATCCAAAATGGCTTGAGGTGTTCAAGTTAAAGTTATGGGGTTTGCCTCGTTTGGTATCGGATCACTGCCCTCTCCTTATGATGGAGGATGAGAGGGATTGGGGCCCAAAGCCTTTTAGGGTTCTAAATGCTTGGTTTTTGCATAAAAATCTTAGAAGATTCTGGGAGTCTAAATGGGGAGAGGCCAGTGTTGTGGGCTGGGCTGGTTTTATTCTGGCACAGAAGCTTAAGTTCTTGAAAAATGGTCTTAAAAGTTGGAATGTGGAGGTGTTTGGTAATGTTATAAATAAATTGAAGTTAGTAGAGGGTGAGCTTCATAGTTTTGATCTGCTGGCTGAGGGTAGGAACCTTGATGGGGAGGAAAAAATGAAGAGAAGTAAGGCTAGGGCTGAAATGTGGAGGCTGAGTAGGATGGTGGAGTGGCTATGGTTGCAAAAGTCGAGGCTTAACTGGGCCATGAAAGGGGATAAAAATACAAGATTTTTTCATGTCGTTACAAAGTGTAGAACAATAAGAAATGAGATAAACTCCATTTCAGAAGGGGAGGTGGTGTTTGATGATCCAAGCCAAGTGAAGAACAAAGTGCTGGAATTTTTTAAGTTACAGTATGCAGAACTATGGCCTTCAAGACCTGTGTTGGGGGGTCAGTTTCCATCAGTTGAAGGCAGGGTGTGTTTCGGACTGCTAGAAGCAGAATTTACAGAATCAGAAATTAAATCTACAGTGATGGATTGTGATGGGAATAAAGCACCAGGTCCGGATGGGTTTAATTTGCTATGTTATCAAAAGTTTTGGAAGGTGATGAAGGGCGATGTCATTAATTTTGTGAAAGAATTTCATACGAATGGCAAGTTGGTTAAAGGTATAAATAGCTCTTTCATAACCCTCATTCCGAAGAGAGATAATCCAATAGGGCTTTCTGACTACAGACCAATAAGTTTGGTAGGTTCCATGTACAAGATCATAGCAAAACTGTTGGCAAACAGATTGAAATCCATAATGCCACATATTATTAGTGAGCCCCAGTCTGCATTTCTAAGCGGGAGGAATATTCTAGATGGAGTACTTGTTGCTAATGAGGTTGTAGAGAGTTGGAAGAAGGCCAAGAAGAAGGGTGTGCTCATTAAGCTGGATTTTGAGAAAGCATATGACTCTATTAATTGGGGTTTTCTGTTTGATATGTTCTCCAAGTTTGGGTTTGGAACTAAGTGGATTAATTGGATGAAGGAGTGTGTTACAACTGCAAGGGTCTCAGTACTCGTCAATGGTTCTCCTACCGAAGAGTTTAGCCCTCAAAGGGGGCTAAGGCAAGGTGACCCTCTATCCCCTTTCCTGTTCAATTTAGTAGCTGAAGGCCTACACATGTTGTTGAGTAGAGCTCGTGAGCTAAACCTAATCAAAGGGGTAAAAGTAGGTTGTGAGGGGGTGGTGTTAACTCATTTACAGTTTGCGGATGATTCACTTTTATTCAGTGAAGCAGAGGTGGAGGAGGTGAGGAAACTGAAAAGGGTGCTAAGGTGCTTTGAAATCATGTCGGGTTTGAAGATAAATTTTCACAAGAGCGTGGTTTGTGGTGTGGGTGTTTCTGCGGAGATGATGAATGATATGGCTGTAATCCTAAATTGTAAAGTTAAAATGCTGCCACTCACTTATCTAGGGATGCCACTAGGCGCTAATCCAAGGAGGCTAGCTACTTGGAAACCAGTAGTGGAAAAAGTGAAAAGTAAACTAGCTGGATGGAAGAGGAAGATGCTGTCTTTTGCAGGAAGGTTAATACTGATTAAATCAGTATCTTCAGCTTTGCCATTGTTTTATTTATCTTTGTTTAAAATGCCTGAAGGGGTTGCTAAAGAATTGGAGAAGCTTCAAGCTAATTTTTTATGGGGTGGTTCTGATGCGAAAAGGAAAATTCATGTGATAAAATGGGAGGAAATGTCAAAAAGAGTAGATCAAGGTGGTTTGGGCATTAGAAATTTGAGGGATGTAAATAAATGCTTGCTAGTCAAGTGGTGGTGGAGGTTTGGTAGCGAAAAGGATGCTTTGTGGAAAAGAATCATTTGCAGTAGATATAAGATGAAGGTGACTAGTTGGCTTCCATCTTTAAATCCATCCATTGGGTACTCAGCGGTGTGGAATGGAATTGTCTCGGTTGCTGAACAGAGTAGCAGCTTAAAGGAGTTTTATTTGCATAATTTCAAGCTGAAAGTAGGGGATGGAATGCGGATTAGATTTTGGTCAGATGCTTGGTGTCAATCTGTGTGTCTAAAAGATGAATTTCCAACTCTGTATCGGTTGTCTTTGGAAAAAAGAGAGTGCTTGAGAGTATTGGTTGATAAAAAAACCATAGCAGGGGCTTGGTCTCTTGACTTTAGAAGACAGCTATATGACTGGGAGGAGTTGGAATTGGTTAGGCTCAATAATTTCCTGGTAGTAGCCCCTGATCTATGTGTTGAGTGTGAAGATCATCCAGTTTGGGCAGCTTCATCTCTTGGGATCCTAAAAACAGCAGAATTGTATAGTTTTATTGTGAGTAATGCTGGTGCCACCCTGAGAATTACTAAATTGTTGTGGCTCAAACATGTCCCTCCTAAGGTACAATTGTTTGGGTGGTTTGCTTGGAAAGGGAGAATTAAGACCAGGGAGTTTCTACAAAGGCTGGGAGTTGTAGACGCGCCCGCGGGCCTCATGCTACAGTTCGGACTCGACTTGTGTCACGGTTCTTAATCTGAACCAAAGAGTCCAAATCTGGCAAATCGTTTGAGAAAACAGATTTTGTTGAAAAAGTAGTGCCAAACATGGACTGCTTTGCCAGATACAGAGTCGCCACCTAAATATTTTAAAATGGGAGAATTTAGGAAACCCTGACTCGGTGCCGAAGGCCACATGTCCGTCATCACCGGAGTTGTCTCGGCTCGGGAGCTTGGGTACGATCGGGGAAGGTCAGCTATGAGCACCCCCTTTCGCCCGGTCCGAAGACCGGCCTCTACTAACCGTGATATCCAATTTTGAAAACGTTACGTGTTCTTAAACCGGTTATTAGCGTAGAATTACTATGTTGTGCACGCAGCAAACAAGTATAGACCAAATCACCCAAATTGGAACAAAACATTTCATGTTTGTTTTGAAAATGGTTTGCTACTCGCAAGTAGGCTAAAATGCAGATTTTGCCACCCTCAAGTGGGCTTTTAGAAAAGATGATTTTGCCACTATCTAGTGGGCTTAAAACTCACAGTTTTAATGCATTATTCCAATTTAGGTAATTCAACCTCCATCCACAGGCATTCAAGCAGTTATATCACATAAGCAGCTAGCCTCATGGTAATCATACTGTCATGGCAACACTCACACGCATGCGGGATGCTAAAGCATAAACACTTACATCGTACTCCGTGCCAAAATAATAAACTAGTTAGCAAAAATGTGCGTGTCCTAGTTCATGTTAAATTGCCTAATGCAACACATACAAGATGCAATTTAGATAGGCTCGGTTAACCTAAGCATGGCATATGAAATGCTACAAGTAACATGTATTCAATTTGGAATTGAAAGTACAAATGCAGTTAGCATGATGTGCCGAGCCTGATGCATGTCAACAAATGCATGAATGCACGCATGCATAGCATAAGGTATGCTAAAATAAATGTGCCCTAATCTACCATCATAAGCAGGTAAATAAAAGGGAAGAAAGGAGTGGGATTGGAAGGCATACATCACACGCACGCACACTTATTACAAATATGCCCTCACTCGGAGGGACCGAATGAATATTACAAATTAATTAACTACGCAAGCTAATTAAATATTACAAATTAATTAACTACGCAAGCTAATTAAATATTACAAATTAATTAATTAATTAACAAATTAACTAATCTAGGAAAACAGGTAAACCGCCTCGGGAAATGCGCCGCCATGCATAGGCTACCTCTGTTTTCTTTCCTCTGCTCCTCTGAAGACTACCAAAACCTCAGGACTGCTTCCTTGGACACTGAGGAGTGCCACTGGCTGAGTAGAATTGCCACCGGCACTGGTGTGTGGCCATCGGCACAAAATGGAGTCTATCGGCAGAGGAAAGATTGCCGGTCGGCATCTTACACTGCCGGTCGGCAGAGTATTCCTGCAGAACCTGCAACCCACAGCAACAGAGGACAAGGCAAAGCATGGCAGCACATTTCAAGGCATATATGCACCAACCATGTCTCTTATCATTGTAATGACTCAAAGGGACATGTGCCTCGATTCTCGGACCACCAATCACGCATTTCCATGCATGATGGCCCAAGGAACCAAGTATGCAACTTTGGTTTCAAATGCATGCAAACCAATCAAACAAATTAGGCCCAATTCCTATCACCAATTCAAGGAACAAGGCATGCATGCAAAATGCAATGCAACCTAGGCATACAAGCTAGGAATGCAACATGACATGGCAATGCGCTTATGCAATCATGCAAGCATGCATAGGGCAATACAAATGAGTGCAAAGATGGACTTAAACATGAATTAGGCGACTCTAAAATAGGCCTAAAACAGTAGCCAAAGTGCTATAAAATGAAGGCTAAATGGCATGCACACACACATGCACATAAGGACCAACACTTAAGCATGAATCAAACAACATTCAAGCACACTTGAAAGGAGGGATCATGGACTAATTAGCATGCAACATGAGCCCTAAAATCATGTTATAAAATGATGCCAAATCAAGTTATAAATCAAGCCAAAACATGCAAAGAGTAGTCCAAGTGTTCAAGGCAAGTCGATAAGGCATTGAACTACACTTATCATGACCAAACATGGCATGCATTAAACAACTAAAAACAGATTTTTAGCATGTTAAAATAAGGCCAAAGGACTGCTTAGATGGCATCTAAGTGGCCCAAATTCAAAGGCATGCAAAGGCACCAAAACATGGAACATTGCAACACATGCTTTCAAAGCATTAAAGAGACATGCAAGGCAATCCAACAAGCATGGAAATGGGACTGAAATAACATGTAGGATGATTCCAAATCACCAAAACAATGCAAAGATGGCATGCTACACATGCACATACTCAAGGCCAACAAGCCCAAATACAAATGAGCTATATAATGCATGCAAAGATCAACCCAAACGACTATGGACAGAGCTAAAACATGGCAAAATAAGCACATAATCTTCACAAATGCAAGCCTAAAACATGCTCCAACTAAGGCTAACAACCTAGAACATGTTAAGGCACAAATAAGGCATTACATGGCAACTATGCTAAACATGCATAAGGTTCCAAAACCAACTTGAAATCATGTTATATCATGGATATATAAGCATGAAAAACAAACCAAACATGCTCAACACACACTCAAGCATAGGCTTCTTTAAGAGGCCAAAATGTGTCCTTTTCAAGGACAACAAGGAGAGGGGGTGGCCCTCTCCTTCTTGGGACTTCAAAGCATCATCTTCACCACTGAAATCCCTCAAGATTTCAGTGGTGAAGAGACCTCAACACCAAAATCCCGGAGCTAGCACAAAATGGCTCAAAATGAGGCCTTTTGAGGCCTAAGGGTGGTCAACACCCCTCAAACAACAAAACACTCTTAATAAACAATAAAGAGGGCTTAAAAATAGAACTTTTTTATGTTATACAATAATCACAAAAACAGCTCTAAGACTAGTAGAAAATCAATGCAAAAAAGGGGAAAAAAAGGACTAGTTTCTCACCCTTGATGCCTTCTTCAACAAAGATGCTCCAATGGCCTCCTTGAGCTTGAATCCAAGACCAAAACTTCAAAACACACTCTTTAGAACCTCAGCTCCTAGAGGAAGGTGAAACACTAGGTGTTTTTGTGCAATAATGAGACACAAAACACCTAGTATGCAAAATGAGAGGAAAAGAGAGATAGGTGAATGTATCTAACCCTAACCCTAGAAAACCAGAGCTCTCCTTTGTATTTTCCTCTCTCAAAAATGTCTAAAGCCTCCTCCCTTTGCCTTAGAGAGAGCTCCCCTCTATAAGCCTCTTGTAAAGCTTACAAGACAAGCTTTGCAAGAGGGAGATCCCTCCATACACGTGTATGGAGGGGAGCAAAAGTTATACAGCTATCCAAAAATATCTGCAAAAGCAGATGAACAGCAATCGGCCGGCAAAAAATGCCATCTTGCCCAAACAAAGTGCCGACCGGCACAAAATAGTGCTGACCGGCAACAAATAGTGCCGGCCGGCAAACTATATTGCCGGTGGCAGCAAAAACCAGCCGGTGGCATCTAGCCACTGCCGGTGATGGGTGGGGATGGTCTACAAGCCCCAACCTGCCTCTCAAAGGCAAGATGCAAGTGTTCGGTGCAAAACCAGACACTAAACGGTCGAGTTCGGAGATCCTGAGACAAGGCGCGCGAGCCGAGGCTTCCGGGAACTCCAAACGAACACAAACATGGATAATCACCGAGTGTTCAAACGGTGACGTCCAAGTCTTGAGGACGGTCAAAAATGGGGTGTCTACAGTTGCCCCTCTTTGACAGAACTCGAAAGTCATAACAATGACGGGAGTGAATGTCAAAGCCCAAAGACGACCCATTTTTGACAAGGCCGAAGACTCAGACAAACATACAAGACAAATAAGATATGCGCCCGAAGGCAGGGGCAAAATGCAAGACAATGCACGGAACCATAACTTATGATCATGCAAAGAAAGCTGTAATGAAGCAAACATGCGACAGTTTTGAGCTAGCATACCAAACTACACTACAATGCAGAAAGGATGTAAGAGAATTATGGAATTCTCAATACGTCTCACTCGGGAGATACAATACCTGTGCGGCTCGTCTGGTTGCACCAGCTTCAAATGAACCGTACATACAATATCGTGCCTGCAAAGAAAACAAACTTAACAGGTACAATATGGTTAGCAACATGCATGACAATGCAAAATGGATGCAAAACGATATGCAGTATATACAAAACAATGTATAAACAATGCAAATAAACATGCAATGTAATTGAAACAATGCAAGCTACATGCAAAGCATTTGAATCGTGATCCAATCACGAACGGTTCGAAACCACATCTATGTCAAATAGATTGATGGAGATAACAAGTCTGTCTACCATAGAACGGTCAACTGAACTATGAGTATTGTAGACAGACGCAAGAACAAGTATTGGGTGGAATTGACATAAGTGGGGAGACAACCCGCTGGAGAAAGGACTACGATCCTAATGCCGGATGCAAAAATTACACTACAATGTAATGGATGGATATGGCACACAGACCAAACCAAATCTTGCCTAGGAAAGGCATGCATACATACAAGCCATGTGTAACACAGAAAAGGTGCCGCAACCCTCAACCAACATACCAACGTGGAATCGGCGCGATACACAAGAACTGCATTCTAACATGAAAAGTAAGGGCACATACCAGACCAAGCTCAACATGGAAAGGCGCAAGCCAAAGGCGGAAGGTGATGCAATGAATGCATGCAATCTACAATGCAATATCTACAAATATGCAATGGAATGGATATGGATACAATGGATATGGCACGCAAGGCAAACCAAATCTTGCCTAGGAAAGGCATGCACACGTACGAGCCATGTGTAACACAGAAAAGGTGCCGCAACCCTCAACCAACATATCAACGTGGAATCGGCGCGATACACACACAGAACTGTGTTTTAACATGAAAAGTAAGGACACATACCAGACCAAGCTCAACCTGGAAAGGCGCAAGCCATGGATGGAAGGTGATGCAATGAATGCATGCAAACTACAATGCAAATGCAAATATGCAATATGATGCAATGACTATGATTGCAACTTTCCCTATCTTACCAACAGGGTGATATACTAGGTTGGTTCAGTGTCCAGAACTGAGGCGTAGACATGCCGCCTCAACCTATGGGGCTTCCATACAGATTTCAAGCCGAGGGTAAACCTCTGGGTATTTAAACCAGACTTTAGTCTCGGAACTCCCGAACCTTTGCGTTCTAGGCATAAGCCGTTCGAACTCTAGTTTCCACCGTCCCAGTTGGTCTTCTAGGAACTCATCGCAAGCACAGACTGGTGGCTTTACCGGATCACCGAAAAGTCGTTCGGGCACGACGAACACCAAAGGAATTGCACCTTCAGAGGATTTAAGGTCTCCTAGACCGGACGTGTTTAAGGTCTCGCCAGACCATGATGCAAAATGTATGCATGACAATGCATGTTTTTTTTTTGTTTTCTTTTGAAATGCAAATGATGCAAGTGAAATGCAAGTTGCATGAGATGCGCGACAACACGCGGCTTAAGATATGTACAAAGCAATAGTGTGCACACCAATGCAATAAAGGTCTTGCACCTTCCAAGGATTTAAGGTCTCCTAGACCGTACGTGTTTAATGTCTCGCCAGACCATGCGTGTTTAAGGTCTCGCCAGACCGTGCGTGTTTAAGGTCTCGCCAGACCATGCGTGTTTAAGGTCTCGCCAGACCGTGCGTGTTTAAGGTCTCGCCAGACCATGCGTGTTTAAGGTCTCGCCAGACCGTGCGTGTTTAAGGTCTCGCCAGACCGGGCGCAAGATGTAAGTGTGACACACATGCCACACGGAATGCAAAATGAAACAAATGAGATACGTGTGTCTCATAAGATGCAAAAATGATACAAGTGGACTCACACGCTACGCGAAGCCGGTTTTGAAAGTTGGACTTATACGCTACGCGAAGCCGGTTTTGAAAGTTGGACTTATACGCTACGCGAAGCCGGTTTTGAAAGTTGGACTTATACGCTACGCGAAGCCGATTTTGAAAGTTGGACTTATACGCTACGCGAAGCCGGTTTGTATTCAAAACAATGCAATGTACTAACAAGTACAAGTGAGGTGCGCAAGATAGCGTGAACGAAATGTAATGCACAAAACAGTGCGATGCACAAAATAGCGCGAACAAATGCAATGCACTAACAAGTGCAATTGAGGTGCGCAAGATAGCGCGAACAAATGCAATGCACAAAATAGTGCGATGCGCAAAATAGCGCGAAGGAAATATGATGCACAAAATAGTGCGATGCGCAAAATAGCGCGAAGAAAATACAATGCACTAACAAGTGCAAGTAAGGTGCGCAAGATAGCGCGAACAAATGCAATGCACAAAATAGTGCGATGCGCAAAATAGCGCGAAGGAAATGCAATGCACAAAACAGTGCGATGCGCAAAATAGCGCGAAGAAAATACAATGCACTAACAAGTGCAAGTAAGGTGCGCAAGATAGCGCGAACAAATGCAATGCACAAAATAGTGCGATGCGCAAAATAGCGCGAAGGAAATGTAATGCACAAAACAGTGCGATGCGCAAAGTAGCGCGAACAAATGCAATGCACTAACAAGTGCAATTGAGGTGCGCAAGATAGCGCGAACAAATGCAATGCACAAAATAGTGCGATGCGCAAAATAGCGCGAAGGAAATGTGATGCACAAAACAGTGCGATGCGCAAAATAGCGCGAAGAAAATACAATGCACTAACAAGTGCAAGTAAGGTGCGCAAGATAGCGCGAATAAATGCAATGCACAAAATAGTGCGATGCGCAAAATAGCGCGAAGGAAATGTGATGTACAAAACAGTGCGATGCGCAAAATAGCGCGAAGAAAATACAATGCACTAACAAGTGCAAGTAAGGTGCGCAAGATAGCGCGAACGAATGCAATGCACAAAATAGTGCGATGCGCAAAATAGCGCGAAGGAAATGTAATGCACAAAACAGTGCGATGCGCAAAATAGCGCGAAGAAAATACAATGCACTAACAAGTGCAAGTAAGGTGCGCATGATAGCGCGAGTGAATGCATGTTCTATGCAAATGAGGTGCATTTTCTATGCAAGTATGGAAGAGTGCATTTTCTATGCAAGAAACAGGAGCATATTCTATGCAATATTGAAAGAAAATTCTATGCAGAATCGAAAGCAAGCATATTCTATGCATGAATCATAACGATGTGCGGCACGCATGTCACAGAAGTGCATACGAAAGTGCACATTCTATGCAATGGAAGGGTATCAAAACACGTACTCTGGTGCCTCCGATTTACCTTTTGGAGGACTTTGTAACAGACTCAGCTCAAAAAGGGCACACCCTGTTTATGTTGGCAAGAGATAACATCTGCTGCTGCTTTAATTGCCATTCTGATTTGAAGCAGGCTTACACTTGGGGTCGAGATACAGTCATACTCCAGGGAAATGGCGAGGTCTGGGAAGGTGCACCTGAAATGCAGTCTCGGATCTTGCCAAAGCTGGAACACCCTAAGATGCTCCAAATTTTCCTTTTTTTCTTTTGCTTTGCAGTCTGGAACCTACATAGCTTCAGATAGGTCCTTGATCTACTGTTCACACTTATCGGGGGTGGACCCTGCAGTTTTATGAAAGAACAAATACTGTTTTGCACAAATGTGGAGAATGGCATAGCACTCTGAGCACAAGATGATTTTTTTTAGAAATTGAGAAATGAGTTCTTAACCGGGTATTGAGCCGACGACTGGCCACAGCCAAAACGACTCGACAAGTGAAAAACAAAGGTAAACAACCTAAACACATCGAGTAACACTCGAAGCGACTCAAAACGAGAATCGAGACAGACAAAATAAAATACAAGACTCAAATGTGCACATGGAGCCTGTTTCCCCGGGTATTGTTTCCCACCCTTTCTCATTTGTGATTCTCACATCGCTCGGCCCTCAGGCTCTGTTTTTCTGAAAAAGCCCCTTTCTCACTTTTTCTCTCAACGCACATCTCTCTATTCTTTAATCTCTCATTTTTCATCCCTCCCCAAGGTGGTTGATGAATAAACAGGAAGTTGCGGGTTCTGGCTCCAAGCATTCTGCTAGATTCTCTTCTTCTGCTCACAATAGTGAACTTTCTCCCACAGAGGGGATGCGATGCGGCTGGATGTGCAGCGACGATGCTCTTACTGGGGAGTTTGGACGTGATTAGATCTGTCCAAACAAAGGAGTGGAATATCTTGATCCGTTCCCGTTCGTGCTTCGCACTTGGCTTGATACCTCGTTGCGTGGAGGATGTGAGAGCCTTCTGCCCTTTGTTGTTGACTTCAGTTGTGCCCTTTCTGGCAAGTAGAGTGCCCTTTCTGGCAAATGCATTGACAACAGGGAAAAGACAGGAAGCCTGACTCAACTGTGCCCCTAGTTCATTATTTTGACCATTTTTTGTTTTGGTTTTCTACTAAAACAATTTTGACCAACATGAGAGTTAGATTAACACACTTGTTCGATTTTTGATTTGAAATCATGCAAGTCAGGCTATGAGCACTGAAAATTTTCCTTTTTTGGGTCCAAGAAAATGGTCCAGTTTTTGGAAAAGATGGAACAATTTTCGAGGAAATTAGTCAACCTCAGTAAAAATTCTCAAAAACTATTTTTGCAAACGGCCGATGCTTAACAAGCACGGAACCCACTCTTGAGACGCACAACCTCGAATTTGGAGGAAAATTGCCCCCTTGCTCGAAGAGAGCTACATGGCAACGGAAAGTTGCCCCTTGTTTGCACGGCACCGCAGCGCATTGAATGGCAACGGAAAGTTGCCCCTTGTCTGAATGGCCCCGTAGTGTATTGTAATCAGTCCTCAGAGCGACGATTGCAACCAAACTCCCGGATACAGAAAAGACAAAGATTATCAGAACCATTACATGGACATGATCGAATTGGAAGTGTTTGTGGCTGGACTTCAGGATGAAGTTGCCTACGTATCCCAAACATGGGAATCAAGCCTTACGTAGTTCCGGGGGTTAAGGTACACTCGGGTATTTAACCTCTCCTTTTTAGGCTCTAACTTTTGCCAAGGCGCCCGATGCGGGTTTTCGACCTTACGAGCTTTGTTTTTCTTTTCTTTTCAATTCTTTTCATTTCATTTCTTTTCATTTCTTTTCATTTCATTTATTTTCATTTCATTTTCTTTTTTTTTTCATTTTCTTTTTTTTTGTTCTTTTCTTTGCATTTTTTTTCTTTTTTGTATTTTTCTCTTGCTCTAATTTTTGCCTGGGTCGCCCTTCCGGGTTTTCGGCCCAGCGAGCCACTCAAAGGGGTAAAAGTGTCGCAAATCCATGCCAAATGGTTTTTAGGGTTTTGAAGTCATCCGTATCCCGGAGAGTGGCTGTTGATTTGCAAGAGGACTCATCTTCGGCTCTTCGAGCACGTCTGACATCTTTGCCCCTAGTTTGAAGGGTACTTCTGTTCTAGCTTTACAAGCTTCTTCTGATGAGGTCTAATCTTCTTGATCTGACTTTCTTGCCTCTTTTCCGAGGGCTGCTTCGAATCTGGCCACACAGGCTTCACATTGTGGTTGATCGTTGAACCTTCTGAATCCAAGTTCAAGGTTTGAAAATGAGGGGTCGAGTCTCGAGGCTGAGGGCGATCCTAGGCTGCACAATCTCAAGAGCGATTCCACACAGGTCTTCGCAGGATCGCGCAAAACATTTTTTTGAAATCTTTTAAGAAAGCGACTAGTCGCTCGCGCTGAAGACAGTGTGGGACCAATCTGGATCAAGCCAGGATCCTTCTCAGTACTCATATTAACAAGCATGATCTCATTCATTAAGGGCTTAGCATGCCTCTCTTTCTCTCAAATGATCAAAGTTTTGCAAATTCCGAGGAATTCCTTCCTCTTCGTTTTCACCGCAGTGTTCAAAAAAAGTTTTGAAAAACTTAGGTCGATACAATGATTTCAAGGCACAGAAAAGGCAGGCGAAGAGCACTGTCATTCCATTCAATACTTCTGGTACAACTGGCACACGGCGGAAGCAAACACAAGAGTGTGAAAATCACTGCTGTTCATTCAAATCTATTGGTGTAACTGGCTCCATGGCAGAAACAGACTCAAAAGAAAGCGAAAAGACAAACACAAAACAAAATAGTGATGCCCGAGGTAACACCCCCGGAATCACCCGACTTCAACAAAACAGGACTGACTCGATACAACAAGACAGACCCGACTGACTCAGTATGAAAAGACTGACTCAATACAAATTGAGAAGACTGACCCAATACCCAAGTCAAAAAACACAACAACTAGCATTCGTAAAATGCTCGAAACAGTGCGTGCCAAACGCCACATCCGGAGTAAACTGAGCGCCACCCACAGGTGGTTCATCCCCTGATCACATCACATTATCCCCCACAAGTTCACTGATCCAATGACGATAGACTTTTCTGAGTTGGTGCGACGATGACCTCATTGTCAATCAGATCTTGTATTTCGTGGCGAAGACGGAAACACCTATCAGTGACATGGCCAACTTGCTGATGAAAGGCACAGTACTTGGCCGGATCATGGGAGGAAGGAAGTCTATCTGGCAGTGATCGCGGCTCCAGGGGTTTCAGATCCCCCTCTTTAATCAGGACCCTCAAGGCCGCTGATAGAGACATGTACAGTGGTGCGAACACCCTCTGGCCTCGAGGTGGGTGTTTTGAGGTTTGTGGAGTTTTGCTGGATGCACCAGCAAAGGGATTGGCAGGCGTTGACTGGGTTTGCTGATCGTTTCCGAGCACGGGATTAGGGCTGAAGGGAGCATTCTTGGTACAAAGGCCCTTCTCCCGGCTTGCCCCTTGATTCAGAGTGCTATCATTCTGAGTGGCGAAAGTGTCATTCACAGTTTTTGTGACAACCGCGAGGACTTGCTCTTTGTTCAGTCCCTCAGCTTTCAAAGCCTCAATATCCCACCGAAGGTGTTCATGGGGGCCAATGCCTGCCCCTACCTTGTTCTTACCACTTGTCTCCACTTTACTAAAAGATTGGCCTTCTCCCAATGCAGCCCGCCCTGAGGAGCCTTTTGACATGAACTCCCTGGTATGTGATGCGGTTGAAGACGGGGCCAAAATTCCAAAGGCCAGATCTGCCACAGTTCTCTGAAGATCTTCGATCATTTTCATCAGCTCAGAAGTAGTGGGTTCATGGGTTTGAGATAATTGGGGTTCAGATGCACCCATCATGCATAAGTTCATGCTTTCCGGGATAAACACCTCAGGCTTGGGTAGATGGGCCGGGGTGATGTATACGCTGGGGTCGTAAGGGACGGCCAGTGTGTGGATCAGATTGAGATGTGGATGAGGTACTTGGTCATCGGGGGCTGAAGGTGGAGCTATCGTCCGGTTGTCGATGAGATTTTGGACCTCATGACGAAGGCGGTAGCAACGGTCGGTGCCATGACCGCGCTGCTGATGGTACATACAGTACTTGGAGGGATTATGTTTGGCTGGAAGTGGGTTAGGCAGAGGTTGAGGATCGAGGGGTTTGAGATGCCCTCTTTCCATCAAGGCTTTTAGTGCGCTAGTCAGGCTCATATAGAGGGGAGTGAAAGTTCTGCCCTGAGCTCGGGCTGGGCCGGCTGTTTGTAGGCTTGGTTTGGCAAAAGGGTTGGCTGTGGCGACTGCATTGATCTCGGTGGGTTTGGGAATGACGCTACTACCAGCATTGGTACTCCCTGAAATCACCCTCTTTGTCAGTCCCCTTGTTCTGGGAATGATCCCACTGTTGAACGCATTCTCGATCTGAACCCCCAGATCATGCAAACCTTTGAAAGTGAATAGCGGAGCGACTATCAACTTTTGCAACATATCATGCTCGAGGTTTCGCACCATCATCTGTACTTGATCCCTCTCAGAAGGGCGGCGATCTATCATCTATGCTGCCTTTGCTCTCCACCTCGCTACAAATTCCACAAAAGGCTCTGTTGGGTTCTGGCGGGTTGCTTCAAGCTCTTGCATGGTCATTTCAACTTGGGTATTGTAAGAATACTGATCAACAAAGGCCTCAGCCAATTCTTCCCAGTTTTGCTTCACTTTATCTTCCAACTTAGCGTACCAAGTGGCTGCTACACCCGACAAGGTTCTTCCATACAGGGAGAGTTTCTGTGGCTTGGTCAAACCCATCGGCTTCAGGACGTCCAAGAAAAGTCGGATATGTACCATTGGATCTCCAGACCCGTCGAAACGGTCGATATATGGCATTTTGAATCTGTCCAGGAGCCGAACGGCAGCCTCGGTGTGCCCATCCTCAATGTCGGGAATGGAGTTAAGGCCCTGTGCCTTTTTGAATTGCTTCTCAAGGTTCGCAATCTTCATTGCAGTCGGATTGAGCTCATTAACATCAAGGGAATAAAGCTGCTCATTAGGCTGTACCAGGGGTCTGAGCACCTGAGCTTGAGTCAACCTTTCCCGAGAATTCAGACACTGCAAATCTTCAACCGGCGGAAGTGGGTCAAAGTTTGGCTGGGGTTCCAAAGCTGGATGTGAGGCAGATACCCCAGGTGGGCGCTGCGTTTCAATACTGGTCTCAGCCTGCATGGCAGTTCCCTGATTTAACGCTGCTATCACGGCCACAAATTCTTCTGAACCCTGTGCCATCATGGTCTGCTGAGTCCGAACAAAGGTGATGTGGCTGGTGACTGTCGGATCAGATGAACCAATGAGCCCTGTTTGGCCCTTCTTTGCCTTGCCTCGGCAAAAGAACACTGGTTGCCCTTGAATTGAATTTCTGACCTAACAAAGTCTATCAGCACTAGTCCAATGTACCCGGGGGATATCGGAGCCTTCTGAAGCTATGGTTCCAGGACTACCTTGCAAAAGAGAAAACAGACAGCATCTCAGCTCGGATATGATCATAGTAGAATGACTGTGCTCAACACTGATCACTGTTCCCCAAATATCTGTCCCAAAATTGATACCCTCAGGTAAAACTGATTCCCCAAATACTGATGCCCACAGGCCTGATGCCCAAACTTGCAAACTGAAATATGCATTCCTATAGAGATACACTCTAAAAGCACATAGCAAGTAAAAAGAGCCAAAACACCCCTATGTTGGGGTAGGGTTTCCCTGTCCTATTTTGTCAGGAGCTAGGGTTTCACTACGCACACAGCGGTTTCAAACGACTTAGCATCGGGTAAGCAACCTGTCCTACTTTGGAATGGTCACTATGGATTCCGAATATGCACTAGGTCGAATGGTCAAAATGGGTGCCCCGGTAAAACCGGTGTAACGCCCTCAAAATAATAACAATAAACCCATCAGATAAGGCATGCATTCACATATAAACTAACCGCATTCTTTTATTCATTAGAGTTCCATTACATAAGTATTACATGTTAACACCATAACAAAATGCCCTACAGGCTTACAGCTTTCCAAGTTAACACTTGGTTACAACAAAGAGTTCTAACTCGTTTACACATTAAGCCCTTGGCTTGAAATTACATGTAATACATCAAAAGTAAAACGACAAAACTATGCCCGCCACTAGCCTCCCAGCTATGTCCTTGGAGGTGGCATGCTTCCTGTACCTGAAAATGATATTCCCATATAGGGTGAGCCACAGCCCAGTAGAAATACACTAAACCAACCATGGACAATGACTAAAACATTAGCAATTGATAGTTGGTCAACACTGATACAATCACATAAATTACATACTTATGTCAACGACTTACAAGTCCCAATTACTTTTCGTTTTCCCTTTTTCAACAGATAAGCATGCTAGCTCTATCATCATTTCCACAGATATGTATAAAAACTATATCTCACATTCAGATAAGCATAAAAGCTATACCCACATTCTCAACAGATATGTATATCAACAATATCCACAGATAAGCATACAAGCTGTATCCACACTCTACAACAGATATGTATATCAACAATATCCACAGATAAGCATACAAGCTATATCCACACTTCACAAAGATAAGCATATGAGCTCTATCTTCACTTCTCTAGACAAGCATATGAGCTCTGTCTACGGAGTTCATCCCCTATCTCCTCCCAATACCTATCCGGTTTAGAGGTACATCCCCTATCGTCCCCTAAACCGCGGAGTACATCCCCTATCTCCTCCTCTACACATAACGTATATAAACACATTGGTTCTATATACAATCACACAATACACACAATTAATGTATTCTATCAACCGTCAAGTTCCATGACACGTTCCATTGATTAGTTTCCGTTTACCTAATCATCATGCATTGTCTACAACAATCTCGACTATCCTCCACCGATAGCCCAAAGTAGTTATTTCTAAAACAGAAAATAAATGCACAAATGGATATTCAATCAACATTTCATTTCCTCATTTCTCACCAATTAATTATCCCAATTAATTAAACAATGTAATTAGGCCATTTTCCATAATTACCATTTCAACCCTTAGGTCCCATTTTCATCAATGATTCAACAATCATTCTATTTTTCTATGCCAAACATGCATCTAGGTTTATTATGAATAAAACCCCAACTTTTGTAAAATTACACAAAAGCCCCAAACTTTCACAAATTTACCAAACCAAGCCCAACATCTCAAAATACCAAAATTTAAAGACAAAACCCATAGAGAGGAGTAGGTTATCCCTACCTCAAATTCGGAGTCCCAAAGGAGAAGACGACAAAACCCAACGTGCTCCAAAACCCGAGATTTTCAGATTAAAATGAAGCCCTCGACGATCAACAACTTTTTTGTAAAGGCCAAAGGTGAGTAAATCACTCCTACTAGATCAAAACCTAGAGAGAAGGTAGAGTCTAGAGTGAGAGGCTCAACAATGGTGATTTTGGAAAAGTAAGAGAGAGAAGAGAAAGTGAAAAAGTGATTTGAAAAGTCACAATTTCGGGATTTAAACCCAGTCTTCCGCTCGAGCGTAAAACACCCCGCTCGAGCGGCCACTCACAAACTTCCGCTCGAGCGGCCAACCTCCCGCTCGAGCGCAGAATGCACTCGCCCAGCACTTTTGCAGAACCAGGCCTCCGCTCGAGCTCCCAACCCTACGTTCGAGCTCACAACACTGCACAACAAGATACTGGATGGATGTAATCTACGCTCGAGCGCCAACACCTCCGCTCGAGCGTACAGGCCAAAAATCTGGGCAACTAGTTTTGGTTTCTAAACTCAACCAACCTGTAACCAACCCGCTCAACACATCCTATAACTCAAATACAAAGTAAGAAAGGATGTAAACAAGATAATAAACAACTACCAATATCCACGGACACATGTCCGGATCACTATACAACAAGGGTAAACCTGGGATCGCTATAACCTCCCCCCCTTAAAGAATTTCGTCCCCGAAATTAAACACAAGTTTTCAAAAACAAGTTTTCCTCCATTTTAAACAATGTTACATTTTAACATTCAACAATTCGACCCATTACCGGTCATCCCATCCCTTTAACAAGAGACATATCACAATATGTAAACAACATATGTATTTTCAACATGCATCAACATTATGCACTATCTTTCCAATTTCAACAATATATTCAACACATATAGTGTCACATTCAACTTCCATATGAGGTAAGTTCCAAACATACTTCCAATAATCAAAACATTTTCAATGTTTCACAACTTAAGACATATATAAAAGCTCTTAAGTTCAACAAAAAGTAAAATTTAAATACAAAATTACATATCAACAAACAAGTCCGGATATTTCTCACGGACTCCCGACTCACGTTCCCAAGTGGCTTCCTCCACTCCGTGATGTTTCCACAAGACTTTCACCAAAGGAATGGTCTTGCCACGCAGGACCTGATCCCGCCTATCCAAGACCCGTATCAGTCTCTCCTCATACGAGGCATCCTCATCTACCTCTAAATCAGTCCAATCCAACACATGTGATGGATCTGGCTCATACTTCCGAAGCATACTCACATGAAACACATCATGCACTCCGGACAACTGCGGCGGTAAGGCTAACCGATAAGCAACCTCACCTATCTTCTCAAGGATCTCAAAAGGACCTATAAACCGAGGGGATAACTTCCCACTCTTCCCAAACCTCATCAGGCCTCGCCTAGGTGATATCTTCAGAAAGACATGATCACCTACCTCAAACGCCAAAGGCCTCCTCCTACGGTCGGCATAACTCTTTTGTCGACTCTGGGCTGTAACAAGCCTCCTACGGATAAGCTCAACTTTCTCCGTCGTCTCCCTAACCAACTCTGGACCCAACAAAGGTGCATCACCCACCTCGGCCCAACAAACTGGAGACCTACACGGTCGGCCATACAAGGCTTCAAACGGTGCCATACCGATGCTAGACTGAAAACTGTTGTTGTAGGCAAACTCTACCAATGGCAAGTGCCTCTCCCACGTCCCACTGAAGTCCAGGACACAACCCCGAAGCATATCCTCGAGGATCTGAATAGTACGCTCGGACTGTCCGTCAGTCTGAGGATGATAAGCCGTACTAAAGGTCAACTTAGTGCCCAAGGCACTCTGCAAACTCTGCCACAACCTAGCAGTAAAACGAGGATCTCTATCTGAGACGATCGTCACTGGGACCCCGTGCAATCTCACTACGTCCCGAATATACAAATCGGCAAGATGATCTACCGAATCTCTCACGCGCATAGGAATAAAGTGCGTCGACTTAGTCAACCGGTCTACAACCACCCAAATAGCATCACTACCCCGCTGAGTCCTCGGAAGACCTACAACGAAGTCCATAGTGACATGCTCCCACTTCCACTCGGCAATAGGCAAGGGTTGCAACAAACCCGCTGGCCTCTGATGCTCGGCCTTCACTTGCTGGCAAGTAAGGCACTTCGATACGAAAACAGCCACATCTCTTTTCATACCCCGCCACCAAAACTGGCGACCCAAATCCTGATACATCTTAGTACCTCCCGGATGCACCGCAAGGCGCGAATGGTGAAACTCTCGGAGTACTTCCTCACGGCAAGCCTCCGGTACAAACAAACGGTCTCGGTATCTCACACTCAGGTCGGGATACACCGTCAAACCCTTCTCAACTTTCCCACTGGAGATCTTCTCTCGGAGGGATTCTACCTCAAGGTCACCTCTCTGTGCCTCTAACACTCTAGTCACAAGTGTAGGCTGCACCACGACAGAAAACAAGGCCGCAGCCTCAACAGATTCGCCCAGTAGCAAATCAAACTCGCCAAGTGCTCCCAACATCACCCATTCCCCGGATATCACGTGGCCTAAGAATTTGACTTCCCTCAGCCAGAACTCACACTTCCCAAACTTGGCATACAGCCTATGGGCTCTAAGTAACTCAAGCACCACTCTCAAGTGTGCCTCGTGCTCCTCCTCAGAAGACGAATAGATAAGGATATCGTCCACGAAAACAACCACAAATCGGTCTAAGAACTCCCGGAAAATCCGGTTCATCAAGTCCATAAAGACTGCCGGTGCATTGGTAAGTCCGAATGGCATCACCAAAAACTCGTAATGGCCATACCGCGTACGGAATGCCGTCTTAGGAATATCTTCCTCCCTGACCCTCAACTGATGGTAACCCGATCTCAAGTCTATCTTAGAGAAACAACGGGAACCCTTCAACTGGTCAAACAAATCATCTATACGGGGCATAGGGTACTTATTTTTAACCGTAGCCCGATTCAACTTCCGGTAGTCTATACACAATCTCAAGGCACCATCTTTCTTTTTAACAAAGAGGGCCGGTGCTCCCCACGGTGAAACACTAGGGCGAACAAAGCCCTTATCTAGCAATTCCTGGAGCTGAACTTTCAACTCAACCAACTCTGCTGGAGCAAAACGGTAAGGTGCCATAGAAATCGGCGCCGTACCAGGCACTAAATCAATAGAGAACTCTATCTCTCGGTGAGGTGGCAAACTAACAAGATCTTCGGGAAAGACATCCGAATACTCACAAACCACCCTCGGTAACACAATCTGGGTCTCATCACACTCACTACTCTCAAAGCTAGCAAGTAGACCACTAAGCTCACTTCGCCCTCGCGAATCAAACCCCGGTGGCAAAACACTACCAACCCGGTCTCCCAAGAAATGGAACCACTCCCCGCTCAAGGTACATAACGTGACCCTCTGGCGGTAGCAATCAATAACAGCCCGGTATGACGATAACTAGTCCATACCCAAAATAACATCAAAACCCTTCATGGGCATGACAACACATGGAAAAGGAAGCCTATAGTCGGCGACCTCTATATCACATCCTCTAACACCCTGTTTCAGAATCAACTCACCACCCAAAGGCGATACCACACAAATAGGAGATGCTAACTGTGCTAACTCCAATTCCAAAACAGATGCAAATGCAGCAGATACAAAAGAATGAGATGCACCCGTGTCTATCAACACATTAGCAACTGAGTTGCAAAACAGAAAAGTACCTCTCACTACTGATGGAGCCGGTACTAAATCCTGCGCGGTAACAGCATACACGCGCCCCGTAGGCCCCTGGTCTACCTGCTCACCTCTCGGAGCAAAAGACTGCTGCACAGACTGGGATGACGAAACTCCCGGATTGGCCCTCGAGGCCTGCACAGACTGAGCTGGCTGAAAACCCTGCGTCTGCCTAGAACCAGACGCTCCCGAAGTGGCACTCAACTGTGGGCAAAACCTCTTCATGTGCCCAGGTTGTCCACACTGATAACAAGTCAAGAGCTGCCCCCTGCCCAAACTCTGACTCTGCGGTCTAGCTGAAGAAGAAGCAGCTTTCCCCACCCTTCTGCGGGCAAATAGAAACCTTGTGACCCAGCTGGCCACACTTGTAACAAGTGAATTCTCCCTGACTGCCTCTCCCCGAGCCTACACTAGGCACTGGAAAGGTCGATCTAGAGACTGCACCCTGAGACTGCTGAGGGTTATTACCCTTCTGTCTCCTGCCATCACTCTGACTATCCTGGCTCCTCTTGGAGCCTCTCTGACCCTCATCCTCCTCCTGCATCATAAGCTCCATATGAGCTGCAGCATCTACCAGGTGTCTATACTCTCGAATATATGACCCACCAATTCTCAACTTGAGGCCCCGCCTCAACTTCCGCTCAAACTCATAACAACGGCGTTCCTCAGACGCCACCAGTTCAGGTGCAAACCTGGACAGACTGGTAAAAGTAGCCTCAAACTCGGCCACTGACAAGCCCTGCTGATTAAGCCGGCTAAACTGATCCCTCAGCTTCTCCCTAGCTACTACAGACAAAAACCTCTCCTGAAAAGCATTTATAAACGCCTCCCAAGTACTGCCCACACGAGCTTTCTCGTATTTCCACCATTGACCCGCATCTCCCTTCAATTGGAAGGATGCCAAGGTCACTTTCAGTGCTCCGTCCTCGATGCCAAGCATCTCAAACGTCTTCGTTATCTGTTCGAGCCATTCATCTGCCTTAAGCGGCTCTTTAGGATCCCCGATAAACTCGTCCGGATTACACCGGAAGAACTCCCTCTTCAAGAAAGAAGGCCCTGCCTCAGCTGCCTGATTCCCAGCTCTAAGAATACCCAAAGCTCCTGCTATCTCTCTGGCCAAGGCACCCATAGCCTGCTGACCCACTGGCTCGGCCACATTGGCCTGCCCAACTCCCTCCTGCACTGCCGGAATCTCACCCTGTAACGGTACTTCTTGCCTCGCAGGTCTACCACGCCTAGCACCTCTTCCTCGTCCTGACATCCTAATAAAGGTAACAATGAACGTTAGCACATTCATAGGTGTGCCGAAACTAAACACTCACGTCCTAATGCATGGACAACTGTAATTCACTCCACATAAGCACATAAACACATAAGCACTTACGAATTTCATTTCCGGATAATAATAGTCCCGAGGCGTTACTAGAGTTCCGGTTAGAAACAGCATTGATCAAGTGCTTTTCCAACAAGACTCCCAGAAACTCAAGGATCCTATCAATATCCCAGAAATTAAATCCCATACCCACATAGTCACATAAGCATGTTATCACTTAAGCACATAGCATATGATCCCACATTTAAGTCTCTATCAAGCGAGACAAACCCATTGTGATCCTAATCACTTCCCACGTACCCAAAGTATTCGAACCCGGTACGCTCTGATACCAAGTTGTAACGCCCTCAAAATAATAACAATAAACCCATCAGATAAGGCATGCATTCACATATAAACTAACCGCATTCTTTTATTCATTAGAGTTCCATTACATAAGTATTACATGTTAACACCATAACAAAATGCCCTACAGGCTTACAGCTTTCCAAGTTAACACTTGGTTACAACAAAGAGTTCTAACTCGTTTACACATTAAGCCCTTGGCTTGAAATTACATGTAATACATCAAAAGTAAAACGACAAAACTATGCCCGCCACTAGCCTCCCAGCTATGTCCTTGGAGGTGGCATGCTTCCTGTACCTGAAAATGATATTCCCATATAGGGTGAGCCACAGCCCAGTAGAAATACACTAAACCAACCATGGACAATGACTAAAACATTAGCAATTGATAGTTGGTCAACACTGATACAATCACATAAATTACATACTTATGTCAACGACTTACAAGTCCCAATTACTTTTCGTTTTCCCTTTTTCAACAGATAAGCATGCTAGCTCTATCATCATTTCCACAGATATGTATAAAAACTATATCTCACATTCAGATAAGCATAAAAGCTATACCCACATTCTCAACAGATATGTATATCAACAATATCCACAGATAAGCATACAAGCTGTATCCACACTCTACAACAGATATGTATATCAACAATATCCACAGATAAGCATACAAGCTATATCCACACTTCACAAAGATAAGCATATGAGCTCTATCTTCACTTCTCTAGACAAGCATATGAGCTCTGTCTACGGAGTTCATCCCCTATCTCCTCCCAATACCTATCCGGTTTAGAGGTACATCCCCTATCTTCCCCTAAACCGCGGAGTACATCCCCTACCTCCTCCTCTACACATAACGTATATAAACACATTGGTTCTATATACAATCACACAATACACACAATTAATGTATTCTATCAACCGTCAAGTTCCATGACACGTTCCATTGATTAGTTTCCGTTTACCTAATCATCATGCATTGTCTACAACAATCTCGACTATCCTCCACCGATAGCCCAAAGCAGTTATTTCTAAAACAGAAAATAAATGCACAAATGGATATTCAATCAACATTTCATTTCCTCATTTCTCACCAATTAATTATCCCAATTAATTAAACAATGTAATTAGGCCATTTTCCATAATTACCATTTCAACCCTTAGGTCCCATTTTCATCAATGATTCAACAATCATTCTATTTTTCTATGCCAAACATGCATCTAGGTTTATTATGAATAAAACCCCAACTTTTGTAAAATTACACAAAAGCCCCAAACTTTCACAAATTTACCAAACCAAGCCCAACATCTCAAAATACCAAAATTTAAAGACAAAACCCATAGAGAGGAGTAGGTTATCCCTACCTCAAATTCGGAGTCCCAAAGGAGAAGACGACAAAACCCAACGTGCTCCAAAACCCGAGATTTTCAGATTAAAATGAAGCCCTCGACGATCAACAACTTTTTTGTAAAGGCCAAAGGTGAGTAAATCACTCCTACTAGATCAAAACCTAGAGAGAAGGTAGAGTCTAGAGTGAGAGGCTCAACAATGGTGATTTTGGAAAAGTAAGAGAGAGAAGAGAAAGTGAAAAAGTGATTTGAAAAGTCACAATTTCGGGATTTAAACCCAGTCTTCCGCTCGAGCGTAAAACACCCCGCTCGAGCGGCCACTCACAGACTTCCGCTCGAGCGGCCAACCTCCCGCTCGAGCGCAGAATGCACTCGCCCAGCACTTTTGCAGAACCAGGCCTCCGCTCGAGCTCCCAACCCTACGTTCGAGCTCACAACACTGCACAACAAGATACTGGATGGATGTAATCTACGCTCGAGCGCCAACACCTCCGCTCGAGCGTACAGGCCAAAAATCTGGGCAACTAGTTTTGGTTTCTAAACTCAACCAACCTGTAACCAACCCGCTCAACACATCCTATAACTCAAATACAAAGTAAGAAAGGATGTAAACAAGATAATAAACAACTACCAACATCCACGGACACATGTCCGGATCACTACACAACAAGAGTAAACCTGGGATCGCTATAACCGGGGTTTGTGTTCCCATGCTGTCAGAGCCCATAGCCGATCAGCCTTATGGACATGTCTTGACAAGACAAGCCTCCGGCAAACCGTTCAGGAATGGCAGATGGCAAACACTGTGTTCCTAGGCGCACCAATGCACATGCAATGCAAAGAAACACATAAATGAGATCAAAACAGGATATCACGAGTTCAAGTCAAGCTCTCTAAATTCCCCAGCAGAGTCGCCAGAAACTGTAGACGCGCCCGCGGGCCTCATGCTACAGTTCGGACTCGACTTGTGTCACGGTTCTTAATCTGAACCAAAGAGTCCAAATCTGGCAAATCGTTTGAGAAAACAGATTTTGTTGAAAAAGTAGTGCCAAACATGGACTGCTTTGCCAGATACAGAGTCGCCACCTAAATATTTTAAAATGGGAGAATTTAGGAAACCCTGACTCGGTGCCGAAGGCCACATGTCCGTCATCACCGGAGTTGTCTCGGCTCGGGAGCTTGGGTACGATCGGGGAAGGTCAGCTATGAGCACCCCCTTTCGCCCGGTCCGAAGACCGGCCTCTACTAACCGTGATATCCAATTTTGAAAACGTTACGTGTTCTTAAACCGGTTATTAGCCTAGAATTACTATGTTGTGCACGCAGCAAACAAGTATAGACCAAATCACCCAAATTGGAACAAAACATTTCATGTTTGTTTTGAAAATGGTTTGCTACTCGCAAGTAGGCTAAAATGCAGATTTTGCCACCCTCAAGTGGGCTTTTAGAAAAGATGATTTTGCCACTATCTAGTGGGCTTAAAACTCACAGTTTTAATGCATTATTCCAATTTAGGTAATTCAACCTCCATCCACAGGCATTCAAGCAGTTATATCACATAAGCAGCTAGCCTCATGGTAATCATACTGTCATGGCAACACTCACACGCATGCGGGATGCTAAAGCATAAACACTTACATCGTACTCCGTGCCAAAATAATAAACTAGTTAGCAAAAATGTGCGTGTCCTAGTTCATGTTAAATTGCCTAATGCAACACATACAAGATGCAATTTAGATAGGCTCGGTTAACCTAAGCATGGCATATGAAATGCTACAAGTAACATGTATTCAATTTGGAATTGAAAGTACAAATGCAGTTAGCATGATGTGCCGAGCCTGATGCATGTCAACAAATGCATGAATGCACGCATGCATAGCATAAGGTATGCTAAAATAAATGTGCCCTAATCTACCATCATAAGAAGGTAAATAAAAGGGAAGAAAGGAGTGGGATTGGAAGGCATACATCACACGCACGCACACTTATTACAAATATGCCCTCACTCGGAGGGACCGAATGAATATTACAAATTAATTAACTACGCAAGCTAATTAAATATTACAAATTAATTAACTACGCAAGCTAATTAAATATTACAAATTAATTAATTAATTAACAAATTAACTAATCTAGGAAAACAGGTAAACCGCCTCGGGAAATGCGCCGCTATGCATAGGCTACCTCTGTTTTCTTTCCTC
Organism: Camellia sinensis; assembly: GCF_055761805.1. Taxonomy (NCBI): domain Eukaryota; kingdom Viridiplantae; phylum Streptophyta; class Magnoliopsida; order Ericales; family Theaceae; genus Camellia; species Camellia sinensis. Next base: position 45,605,730 of record NC_138962.1, on the reverse strand, counting down.
TGCTCCTCTGAAGACTACCAAAACCTCAGGACTGCTTCTTTGGACACTGAGGAGTGCCACCGGCTGAGTAGAATTGCCACCGGCACTGGTGTGTGGCCATCGGCACAAAATGGAGTCTATCGGCAGAGGAAAGATTGCCGGTCGGCATCTTACACTGCCGGTCGGCAGAGTAATCCTGCAGAACCTGCAACCCACAGCAACAGAGGACAAGGCAAAGCATGGCAGCACATTTCAAGGCATATATGCACCAACCATGTCTCTTATCATTGTAATGACTCAAAGGGACATGTGCCTCGATTCTCGGACCACCAATCACGCATTTCCATGCATGATGGCCCAAGGAACCAAGTATGCAACTTTGGTTTCAAATGCATGCAAACCAATCAAACAAATTAGGCCCAATTCCTATCACCAATTCAAGGAACAAGGCATGCATGCAAAATGCAATGCAACCTAGGCATACAAGCTAGGAATGCAACATGACATGGCAATGCGCTTATGCAATCATGCAAGCATGCATAGGGCAATACAAATGAGTGCAAAGATGGACTTAAACATGAATTAGGCGACTCTAAAATAGGCCTAAAACAGTAGCCAAAGTGCTATAAAATGAAGGCTAAATGGCATGCACACACACATGCACATAAGGACCAACACTTAAGCATGAATCAAACAACATTCAAGCACACTTGAAAGGAGGGATCATGGACTAATTAGCATGCAACATGAGCCCTAAAATCATGTTATAAAATGATGCCAAATCAAGTTATAAATCAAGCCAAAACATGCAAAGAGTAGTCCAAGTGTTCAAGGCAAGTCGATAAGGCATTGAACTACACTTATCATGACCAAACATGGCATGCATTAAACAACTAAAAACAGATTTTTAGCATGTTAAAATAAGGCCAAAGGACTGCTTAGATGGCATCTAAGTGGCCCAAATTCAAAGGCATGCAAAGGCACCAAAACATGGAACATTGCAACACATGCTTTCAAAGCATTAAAGAGACATGCAAGGCAATCCAACAAGCATGGAAATGGGACTGAAATAACATGTAGGATGATTCCAAATCACCAAAACAATGCAAAGATGGCATGCTACACATGCACATACTCAAGGCCAACAAGCCCAAATAGAAATGAGCTATATAATGCATGCAAAGATTATAGCGACCCCGGTCTTTTCTCTTTAGATTATTGTATCCGGACTTAGGTTCCGTGGATCCTGTCATTACTTATTGGTTGTTGTTGTCCTTTAATCTCTTAGTATTTGAATTATAGGTTGTGTTGGGCGGGTCTGTTACAGGTTGGTTGATTGTTGATGCCTATAGGTGATGCCCAGATTTTGGCCTTCACGCTCGAGCGGAGGTTTTAACGCTCGAGCGGGCCCTTCGTTGTTGCTTCTCCGCTCGAGCGGGAGTTTTAACGCTCGAGCGGGATTTTCCATCTCCCAGTATTTTGCTCTGCAGTTCTTCCGCTCGAGCGGTAGTTTTTACGCTCGAGCGTGATCCCTTGTTTTTGCTCCTCCGCTCGAGCGGGGAGTTTGACGCTCGAGCGGGTGCAGCGCCTGCAAAACTTCTGTGAGGGTGCAATCGACGCTCGAGCGGCTTTCTTCACGCTCGAGCATGATTCTGTGTCTTACGCTCGAGCGGGGCTTTCTACGCTCGAGCGTAGAGTCGACTACATCAGTCCGTGATTTCACTTTTCTGATCACTTTTTGACCTACCTTTTCATCTCTTAACTTTTAAAAACCGCCCCTTGAGAGTCTCTCTCTCTACTCTTACCTTCTCTCCAAGATTTGATATATTTCCGGTGGTCTTCTACCCTAGTTCCTTTGGAAGAAAGGTAGAGCTTCACGAGATCTTTCTTTTAATCTGAAAAAGAGAGGATTTGGAGCACTTTGGATTTTGGGTCATCATCTCCATCTTCTCTATTTTAGTTGTGATCTTCAAGGTAGGGATTTCCTACTCTATCCTATAAGCTTTGTTCTAAGTTTTGGTATTTTAAGATGTTGAGGTCACTTAGATAATTTTGGGAAAAACCCTAGTTGTATTAATTAATTAATTTGTAAAATTAATTTAAGGGAATTGGGGAATTTGGTTAAATTCATGAAATTGATGAATTCATAGATTAAATGGTGTAGTTGGATGATTTAAATCACTCACCTATTAAATTGTTGACATATTTATTTCCAGTCTAGAAATAACTGTTTTGGGCTATCGGTGGAGGATAGTCGTGATTGTTGTAGACATTGCATGTGGATTAGGAATAACTGAAACTAATCACATTGGTTAAGTCATTAATTTTGACTATTGATTTAATACTGAAAATACGTGTATTGGTTGAGCATTGCATTTGCATATTGTGTGGGAGGAGATAGGGGATGTACTCCACGGTTTAGGGGAAGATAGGGGATGGACCTCTAAACCGGATTTTTGTTTGGGAGGAGATAGGGGATGGACTCCATTAGCACCATTTTTATGTGTGCTTAATATATTGAAGTGTTTTTACATGATTATTGATACAACACTAAAATGTGTATCAAATGGGAAGTATGAAGTGTTTTGATATGAGCATGAGTCTCATTTGTTTTGTTGATATTGGAAGTAATGCGACTATGATATATAATTCACTGTTGTACGTTTGGCCAGGTTCTGAGCCATGTTGATAATAATGGAAAGTGAAATGTATCTTAGACATTAGTGTCATGAGACTGTTTAATAATAAAATTGATTATCTTGATTAACCATCTATTGAATGCTATAGCTTTATTCAATGCTTATATTTGGTTTAGTATTTTTCTACTGGGCTGTGGCTCACCCTTTATGGGAACATCATTTTCAGGTTCAGGTGATAAGCTACCTCCACGGACATAGCCTGGAAGGATTTGATGTTTGGGATTTTGAAGACTTGTCTTTAGTTATATGTTTTATTTTGTTATTTTTGGGATTTCATGTAAACATTCAAGCCTAGGGCTTAACTTGTAAATGAGTTAGTACTCATCTTTTTTGTGTCCAAGTGTTAGCTTGGAAAGATGTAAGCCCTTAGGGCATTTATTTTGATGTTGCAGGATGTTACAAGTAATGTCTGTCAATAAGAATACTCTGATGACTAACTCAAATGATTCGTTTTCTTTTATAAATGCATGTTGATGTTATGGCTATTATGGGTTTATTTTGAGGGCGTTACAACTTGGTATCAGAGCGTACCGGGTTTGAATACTTTGGGTACGTGGGAAGTGATTAGTATCACAATGGGTTCTTCTCGTTTGATAGAGACTTAGTGTAATGTTATATGCTTACGTGATAACATGTTTATGTGACTATGTGGGTATGGAATGTAGTTTCTAGGATGGTGATTTGACCCTTGAGTTTCTAGTAGTCTTGTTAGAAAGGCACTTGATCACTGCTGCTTCCAACCGGAACTATAGTAACGCATTGGGACTATCATTATCCGGAAATGAAATTCGTAGGTGCTTATGTGATTATGTGCTTACGTGGAATGAATTATTGTTGTCCATTGTATTAGGACGCGAGTATTTAGTTTTGGCACATTTATTAATGTGCTAATGTCTTTGTTTCCTTTATTAGGATGTCAGGACGAGGACGAGGACGCGGTAGGCGTGGTAGGCCGGGTAGGCAGGAGGTGCCTGTGCCAGAGGAGATTCCGATAGTTCAGGAGGGAATTGGCCAGGCCAATGTGGCCGAGCCAGTAGGCCAGCAGGCTTTGGGCGCTTTAGCTCGAGAGATAGCGGGGGCATTCAGGGAGTCAGTAGGCATTCTCAGAGCTGAGAATCAAGCTCAGGCTGGTATTGCGGATGCAGGACCTTCCTTTCTGAAGAGGGAGTTCTTCCGGTCCAATCCGGATGAATTTGTGGGTGATCCTAAAGAGCCGCTTAAGGCAGATGAATGGCTCGAACAGACAACGAAGACGTTTGAGATGCTGGGCATCGAAGACGAGGGGTTGAAAGTGACCTTGGCATCTTTCCAGTTGAAGGGGGATGCGGGTCAGTGGTGGAAGTTTACTAAGGGGCGTATAGGAGGTACATGGGAGGCTTTTGTGAATGCTTTCCAGGAGAAGTTTTTATCTCCGGCAGTTAGGGAGAAGCTGCGAGATCAGTTTTGTCAGCTTAAGCAGTCGAGTTCTTCTGTGGCCGAATTTGAGGCTGCATTTACTAGCTTGTCCAGGTTTGCACCTGAGTTAGTGGCGTCTGAGGAACGCCGCTGTATTGAGTTTGAGAAGAAGTTGAGGCGTGGCCTCAAGCTGAGAGTTGGTGGAACTATGATTCGGGATTATGGGCGCATGGTTGATGCTGCAGCCCATATGGAGATCATGATGCAAGAGGAGGAGGAAGGGCAGAAGGGCTCCAAGAGGAGTCAGGATAGTCAGAGTGATGGTAGGAGACAGAAGGGTTTTAATCCCCAGCAGTCTCATGGTAGCTTTTCGAGATCGACTTTTCCTGTACCGAGTGCTAGTTCGGGGAAAGGCAGTCAGGGAGACATTACCTGTTTCAAGTGTGGCCAGTTGGGCCACAAGTCTCCAGTTTGTCCTCAGAGGGGAGGAGTTCAGAGAGCAGCATTTTCTTCGGCTCGATCTCAGAGCCAGAGTCAGGGTAGAGGTCAGCCACTCTCGTGTTATCAGTGTGGTCAGCCAGGGCATATGAAGAGGTATTGCCCCCAGTTGGGTGGCACACCTGGTACATCTGGTTTGAGGCAGATTCAGGGTCAGCAGCCAGCTCAGTCGGGCCAGGCCTCGAGGGCTAATCAGGGGGCTTCATCGTCTCAGTCGGTGCAACAATCTTATGCTCCTAGGGGTGAGCAGGTTGATCAGAGGTCATCTGGGCGCATGTATGCTGTTACCGCGCAGGATCTTGTACCGGCTCCATCTGTTGTGAGAGGTACTTTCTTGTTTTGCAACTCGGTTGCTAATGTTTTGATTGATACGGGTGCATCTCATTCCTTTGTGTCTGCTGCATTTGCATCTGTTTTGGAGTTGGAGTTAGCACAGTTAGCATCTCCTATTTGTGTAGTGTCGCCTCTTGGGGGTGAATTGATTTTGAAACACGGTGTTAGGGGTTGTGATATAGAGGTTGATTACCATAGAATCCCATTTTCCTTTGTAGTTATGCCTATGAGAGGTTTCGATGTTATTTTGGGTATGGACTGGTTATCGTCATACCGGGCAGTTATTGATTGCTACCGCCAGAGAGTCACTTGTTGTACCGTGAATGGTGAGTGTTTTCATTTTCTGGGGGACCGTGTTGGTAGTGTTTTGCCACCGGGGTATGTTCCGCGAGGACGGAGTGAGCTTAGTGGTCTACTTGCTAACCTTTCGATTAGTGAGGACGGTGAGACTCAGATTGTGTTGCCAAGGGTGGTGTGTGAGTACTCGGAGGTTTTTCCCGAGGATCTTGTTGGTTTGCCACCGCATCGAGAGATTGAATTCTCTATTGACTTAGTGCCCGGCACGGCGCCGATTTCTATGGCACCCTATCGTTTTGCTCCAGCTGAGTTAGTTGAGTTGAAGATCCAACTCCAGGAGTTACTAGACAAGGGTTTTATACGTCCTAGTGTTTCGCCTTGGGGAGCACCGGCCCTCTTTGTTAAAAAGAAAGGTGGTGCTTTGAGACTTTGCATAGATTATCGAAAATTGAATCGGGCTACGGTTAAGAATAAGTACCCTATGCCCCGTATAGATGATCTGTTCGATCAGTTGAAAGGTTCCCGTTGTTTCTCGAAGATAGACTTGAGATCAGGTTATCATCAGTTGAGAGTCAGGGAGGAGGATATTCCAAAGACGGCATTCCGTACGCGGTATGGCCACTATGAGTTTTTGGTGATGCCATTTGGGCTCACCAATGCACCGGCAGTATTTATGGATTTGATGAACCGGATATTCCGGGAATTTCTAGATCGTTTTGTAGTCGTCTTCGTGGACGACATCCTTATCTATTCACCTTCAGAGGAAGAGCACGAGGAACACTTGAGGGTGGTGCTTGATTTACTTAGAGCCCATCAGCTTTATGCTAAGTTTGGGAAGTGTGAGTTCTGGCTAGAGGAGGTGAAGTTCTTAGGCCATGTAGTTTCTAGGGAAGGGGTGTCTGTTGATACATCCAAGACAGAGGCAGTGCAAGATTGGGTACAGCCTGAGAGTGTGTTTGAGATCCGCAGTTTTCTGGGATTAGCTGGGTATTATCGCCGGTTTGTAAGAGATTTCTCCAGATTAGCTTCGCCTTTGACTAGATTGACTCGGAAGGGAGTCAAATTTGCTTGGAGCGAGACTTGTGAAAAGTCGTTCCAGGAGTTGAAAGTTAGACTGACCACTGCTCCAGTCTTGATTATTCCGGAGAGAGGGTTGGGTTATGCAGTCTATTGTGACGCCTCACGAGAGGGTCTTGGTTGTGTGTTGATGCAAGAGGGGAAAGTGGTTGCCTATGGCTCACGTCAGTTGAAAGTTCACGAGAAGAATTACCCTACGCATGATTTAGAGTTAGCAGCTGTGATATTTGCCTTGAAGGTTTGGAGGCATTATCTTTATGGTGAGAGATTTGAGGTATTCTCGGATCATAAGAGTCTGAAATATTTGTTTACACAGAAAGACTTGAACTTGAGGCAGAGGAGGTGGATGGAGTTCATAGAGGATTATGACTTTGAATTGCATTATCATCCGGGAAAGGCCAATGTGGTGGCCGACGCCCTTAGCAGGAAACCTGTTGGTGACATAGCTAGTATAGCCATTCGAGAGTGGGAGATGTTAGGTGCACTTGGAGAGTTTGATTTGCTTCTGGGCGAATCCGTTGAGGCTGCGGCCTTGTTTTCTGTTGTTGCACAACCTACACTTGTGACTCGAGTGTTAGAGGCTCAGAGGGGCGACCTTGAGATAGAATCCCTCCGTGAGAAGATTTCTGGTGGGAAGGTTGAAAAAGGTTTGACGGTGTATCCCGACCTGAGTGTGAGATACCGAGACCGTCTATTTGTGCCGGAGTCTCATCGAGAGGAGGTACTCCGAGAGTTTCATCATTCACGCCTTGCGGTGCATCCGGGAGGTACTAAGATGTATCGGGATTTGGGTCGCCAGTTTTGGTGGCGGGGTATGAAGAGAGATGTGGCAGCTTTCGTATCTAAGTGCCTTACTTGTCAGCAAGTGAAGGCTGAACATCAGAGGCCAGCGGGTTTGTTGCAACCCTTGCCTATTGCTGAGTGGAAGTGGGAACACGTCACTATGGACTTCGTTGTGGGTCTTCCAAGAACTCAGCGGGGTAGTGATGCTATTTGGGTGGTTGTAGACCGGTTAACTAAGTCGGCGCATTTTATTCCTATGCGCGTGAGAGATACGGTAGATCATCTTGCCGACTTGTATATTCGGGACATAGTGAGATTGCACGGGGTTCCAGTGACGATCGTCTCGGATAGAGATCCCCGTTTTACTGCCAGATTATGGCAGAGCTTGCAGAGTGCCTTAGGCACTAAGTTGACCTTTAGCACAGCTTATCATCCTCAGACTGATGGGCAGTCCGAGCGTACTATTCAGATCCTTGAAGATATGCTTCGGGGTTGTGTTCTTGACTTTAGCGGGTCATGGGAGAGGCACTTGCCATTAGTGGAGTTTGCCTACAACAACAGCTTTCAATCTAGTATCGGTATGGCACCGTTTGAGGCCTTATACGGCCGACCGTGTAGGTCTCCTGTTTGTTGGGCCGAGGTGGGTGATGCACCTCTGTTGGGTTCGGAGTTAGTGAGGGAAACGACGGAGAAGGTTGAGCTTATCCGTAAGAGGCTTGTTACAGCCCAGAGTCGTCAGAAATCTTATGCCGACCGTAGGAGGAGACCTTTGGTGTTCGAGGTGAGTGATCATGTCTTTTTGAAGATATCACCAAGACGGGGATTGATGAGGTTTGGGAAGAGCGGGAAGTTGTCCCCTCGATTCATTGGTCCTTTTGAGATCCTTGAGAGGATTGGCGAGACTGCTTATCGTTTAGCTTTGCCGCCGCAGTTGTCCGGAGTACATGACGTGTTTCATGTGAGTATGCTTCGGAAGTATGAGCCGGATCCATCACATGTATTGGATTGGACCGATTTAGTAGTTGATGAGGATGTCTCGTATGAGGAGAGACCGGTTAGGGTCTTGGATAAGCGGGATCAAGTCTTGCGAGGCAAGACCATTCCTTTGGTGAAAGTTTTGTGGAAACATCACGGGGTGGAGGAAGCCACATGGGAACGTGAGTTGGAAGTCCGTGAGAAATATCCGGACATGTTTATTGATTTGTAATATTGTCGAACTTTAAAGCTTTTTATATATGTCTTAAGATGTACAACATTTAGAATGTTTTGGTTAATGGAAATATTTTGGAACTTGCCTCGAAATGGAAGTTTAATGGAACATTGTATATATTGAATATATTGAAAATTGTTGAAATTGAAAGAAAATTGCATAGTGTTAATGCAGGTTGAGATATATGTTTGTTTTGCATATTGTGGCATGCCTCTTAGTTGAGAGATGGAATGGCCGGTGTTGGGTCAAGTTGTTTATTATTGAGTTGACATATTGTTGGAATTTGAGAAAACTTGTTTTTAAAACCTTGTGCTTAATTTCGGGGACGAAATTCTTTTAAGGGGGGGAGGTTATAGCGACCCCGGTCTTTTCTCTTTAGATTATTGTATCCGGACTTAGGTTCCGTGGATCCTGTCATTACTTATTGGTTGTTGTTGTCCTTTAATCTCTTAGTATTTGAATTATAGGTTGTGTTGGGCGGGTCTGTTACAGGTTGGTTGATTGTTGATGCCTATAGGTGATGCCCAGATTTTGGCCTTCACGCTCGAGCGGAGGTTTTAACGCTCGAGCGGGCCCTTCGTTGTTGCTTCTCCGCTCGAGCGGGAGTTTTAACGCTCGAGCGGGATTTTCCATCTCCCAGTATTTTGCTCTGCAGTTCTTCCGCTCGAGCGGTAGTTTTTACGCTCGAGCGTGATCCCTTGTTTTTGCTCCTCCGCTCGAGCGGGGAGTTTGACGCTCGAGCGGGTGCAGCGCCTGCAAAACTTCTGTGAGGGTGCAATCGACGCTCGAGCGGCTTTCTTCACGCTCGAGCATGATTCTGTGTCTTACGCTCGAGCGGGGCTTTCTACGCTCGAGCGTAGAGTCGACTACATCAGTCCGTGATTTCACTTTTTTGATCACTTTTTGACCTACCTTTTCATCTCTTAACTTTTAAAAACCGCCCCTTGAGAGTCTCTCTCTCTACTCTTACCTTCTCTCCAAGATTTGATCTATTTCCGGTGGTCTTCTACCCTAGTTCCTTTGGAAGAAAGGTAGAGCTTCACGAGATCTTTCTTTTAATCTGAAAAAGAGAGGATTTGGAGCACTTTGGATTTTGGGTCATCATCTCCATCTTCTCTATTTTAGTTGTGATCTTCAAGGTAGGGATTTCCTACTCTATTCTATAAGCTTTGTTCTAAGTTTTGGTATTTTAAGATGTTGAGGTCACTTAGATAATTTTGGGAAAAACCCTAGTTGTATTAATTAATTAATTTGTAAAATTAATTTAAGGGAATTGGGGAATTTGGTTAAATTCATGAAATTGATGAATTCATAGATTAAATGGTGTAGTTGGATGATTTAAATCACTCACCTATTAAATTGTTGACATATTTATTTCCAGTCTAGAAATAACTGTTTTGGGCTATCGGTGGAGGATAGTCGTGATTGTTGTAGACATTGCATGTGGATTAGGAATAACTGAAACTAATCACATTGGTTAAGTCATTAATTTTGACTATTGATTTAATACTGAAAATACGTGTATTGGTTGAGCATTGCATTTGCATATTGTGTGGGAGGAGATAGGGGATGTACTCCACGGTTTAGGGGAAGATAGGGGATGAACCTCTAAACCGGATTTTTGTTTGGGAGGAGATAGGGGATGGACTCCATTAGCACCATTTTTATGTGTGCTTAATATATTGAAGTGTTTTTACATGATTATTGATACAGCACTAAAATGTGTATCAAATGGGAAGTATGAAGTGTTTTGATATGAGCATGAGTCTCATTTGTTTTGTTGATATTGGAAGTAATGCGACTATGATATATAATTCACTGTTGTACGTTTGGCCAGGTTCTGAGCCATGTTGATAATAATGGAAAGTGAAATGTGTCTTAGACATTAGTGTCATGAGACTGTTTAATAATAAAATTGATTATCTTGATTAACCATCTATTGAATGCTATAGCTTTATTCAATGCTTATATTTGGTTTAGTATTTTTCTACTGGGCTGTGGCTCACCCTTTATGGGAACATCATTTTCAGGTTCAGGTGATAAGCTACCTCCACGGACATAGCCTGGAAGGATTTGATGTTTGGGATTTTGAAGACTTGTCTTTAGTTATATGTTTTATTTTGTTATTTTTGGGATTTCATGTAAACATTCAAGCCTAGGGCTTAACTTGTAAATGAGTTAGTACTCATCTTTTTTGTGTCCAAGTGTTAGCTTGGAAAGATGTAAGCCCTTAGGGCATTTATTTTGATGTTGCAGGATGTTACAAGTAATGTCTGTCAATAAGAATACTCTGATAACTAACTCAAATGATTCGTTTTCTTTTATAAATGCATGTTGATGTTATGGCTATTATGGGTTTATTTTGAGGGCGTTACAAAGATCAACCCAAACGACTATGGACAGAGCTAAAACATGGCAAAATAAGCACATAATCTTCACAAATGCAAGCCTAAAACATGCTCCAACTAAGGCTAACAACCTAGAACATGTTAAGGCACAAATAAGGCATTACATGGCAACTATGCTAAACATGCATAAGGTTCCAAAACCAACTTGAAATCATGTTATATCATGGATATATAAGCATGAAAAACAAACCAAACATGCTCAACACACACTCAAGCATAGGCTTCTTTAAGAGGCCAAAATGTGTCCTTTTCAAGGACAACAAGGAGAGGGGGTGGCCCTCTCCTTCTTGGGACTTCAAAGCATCATCTTCACCACTGAAATCCCTCAAGATTTCAGTGGTGAAGAGACCTCAACACCAAAATCCCGGAACTAGCACAAAATGGCTCAAAATGAGGCCTTTTGAGGCCTAAGGGTGGTCAACACCCCTCAAACAACAAAACACTCTTAATAAACAATAAAGAGGGCTTAAAAATAGAACTTTTTTATGTTATACAATAATCACAAAAACAGCTCTAAGACTAGTAGAAAATCAATGCAAAAAAGGGGAAAAAAAGGACTAGTTTCTCACCCTTGATGCCTTCTTCAATAAAGATGCTCCAATGGCCTCCTTGAGCTTGAATCCAATACCAAAACTTCAAAACACACTCTTTAGAACCTCAGCTCCTAGAGGAAGGTGAAACACTAGGTGTTTGTGTGCAATAATGAGACACAAAACACCTAGTATGCAAAATGAGAGGAAAAGAGAGATAGGTGAATGTATCTAACCCTAACCCTAGAAAACCAGAGCTCTCCTTTGTATTTTCCTCTCTCAAAAATGTCTAAAGCCTCCTCCCTTTGCCTTAGAGAGAGCTCCCCTCTATAAGCCTCTTGTAAAGCTTACAAGACAAGCTTTGCAAGAGGGAGATCCCTCCATACACGTGTATGGAGGGGAGCAAAAGTTATACAGCTGTCCAAAAATATCTGCAAAAGCAGATGAACAGCAATCGGCCGGCAAAAAATGCCATCTTGGCCAAACAAAGTGCCGACCGGCACAAAATAGTGCTGACCGGCAACAAATAGTGCCGGCCGGCAAACTATATTGCCGGTGGCAGCAAAAACCAGCCGGTGGCATCTAGCCACTGCCGGTGATGGGTGGGGATGGTCTACAAGCCCCAACCTGCCTCTCAAAGGCAAGATGCAAGTGTTCGGTGCAAAACCAGACACTAAACGGTCGAGTTCGGAGATCCTGAGACAAGGCGCGCGAGCCGAGGCTTCCGGGAACTCCAAACGAACACAAACATGGATAATCACCGAGTGTTCAAACGGTGACGTCCAAGTCTTGAGGACGGTCAAAAATGGGGTGTCTACAGGAGTGATCTGTGAAAATGACTCCACAGTTTGTGTGTTTTGTAACAGCGAAAGTGAGTCACTGAACCATGTCTTAATCTGGTGCCCATTTGTGTGGAACATATGGACTGAAATGCTAAAGTGGTGGGATGTCCAATCTGCTTTGCCATGCACTGTGGAGAGTCTCCTCCTGTGGTGGGCTGGGGGAAAGTTAAAGAAGAAAGAAAGGTTGATCTGGGGGGCAATTCCATTGGCAGTGATGTGGTCAGTATGGAGATGCAGGAATGAGTGTGTCTTTAGAGCAACTCCCCCAAATTTAGAGGATATCTGTGAATTAATTAAAATCAGGATTGCTCTCTGGGTAAACCCATATCTAAGAGACTTTCAGTTCTCTGTACAGGATTTTGGAACCAATCTGAGGCAAATAAGGAGGTGTTTGGGAGGGGTAGGTGCAATGGACTGAATGGCTGCTGTTGTGATGTAGGGAGCCTCTGCTGTAGTGGTTGCACTGTGTTGACTTGCAGCTGTGTAGTGTAGATATGTTGGTACTCTGAAGGGTGGAAATTCTGAATACGAACAGAGGGGTAGTATGTGTAATTTCGGGGTGTAGGTATCCTTACCCAACTCTGCACCTGTGCAAAATTGAAGTTTATATGCTGTGCAGTCTGTTTGGTCCTCCTGGTATAGAACCAACAGTGGTTCATCTACCTTCATGACCTCATATTTAATCTAGAGCGCATCAGATTCTGCTTGGGAGGTGGCAAGAGTGTGTGAAGTTATGTGGAGGCCTATCATTGTAGCATTCTTTCTGCTGATTAGTGGTCTGAGCAGTGGTTGTGTGTCTGGGGTATAGATGGTGAATAGAGATGGTGGAGCTGCTATACTTGGTTTGGCTCTCAACTTCTGATTATGCTGCTATTTAGAGTTTGTATTTTGGTCTTTTTGCCTATGCTGGTTGTGAATTGGGGTAGTATGGTGGTATGCTGCTAGGCTGCGGTTGTGAAGTTTCTAAATTAGGTGCTCTCTTGTGGATTTGTTGTTGATGCTAGGCTGCAATGCTGCTGGTCAGGTTGGAGTTTGGGTAGAAGGTGGCTTGGTGTTACACTATCTTGATCTTGCTGGAGTCCATTATCACTCTGAGGCAAATTATGAGGTGCCTCGGACGGAATGTTGTTGATATGTAGTGTACTGAAGCTTTACCTCTTTGTGTGAATTTCTGCAGTATGATTACTGTTGTGTGTTCTGAAGCTCTACATCTGTGTGTTGTTATGCTGTTGTTATCTATTCTGCAGTTTTGCTCTCAACTCTAGTGTTGGTTGGGTTGTGTTAGCTTGGGTGAAGCTCGGCACCTTTGTGTTGAAGTTCTGAGGTGTGAGTGCTGCAGTGTGTAGCTCTGTATCTGATTTGCAGTTTGCTATCCGTTCTGACTTTGCGGCCTAGCTCTTTTTTTTTTCTGCAGTTTGTTCTACATTTTGCTCTTTTGTGTGTTTCTGTCTCTTTTTCTTGCTGTTGGTTTTGCTGGTTTGTTGGTTTCTCACCAACTGGCGCTTGGAGCTTAATTAGTGATAGCTCCAAGCTCCTCTTTATTGATGCATTGTATCATACTCCGTATACTTCCATCAATAAAGATTTCTTTTGCCGATCAAAAAAAAAAAAAAAAAAAAAAAAAAAACTTAATCATTTCATAGGAGAAATAAATAAATCGATTTGTTATGTTTTCTATAAGTAGAGAAGTGAAAAAATTTAAATTTGGAATATGACAGATATTTGAACAAAGCATGCGATATATTACAAAAATAAAAATATTATAAATTGAAAAATAATAATAGCTCATTTGGACTATGTTAGTGTCATACTCATCATGATTCCATTGTGTTGTCAAGAATTAGTTAATGTGATGAATTATAGTGTGAATGGCATTGATGGAAAGGCACGGACTATAGTACATTGCAAGAAAGTTCTTCAAAAGCAATATTTTCGTCCGTTAATAACAATTAGAAATAGTCTCACTAATCCAGTATTAAAAAGAGAAACAAATCGCTTGAACTTAAGCATAACCTCCCTTGTTCCTACAATTAAATTTCTAAACTGAGTGTGATCTCGGGATTGAGATAACAACCTAAGAAATCTATGGCTACATTCTACTACTGCTCTGTAAGTTGTTTCAACTTCATTTCACTCTCCTAAACCCAAGCAAATTGAAAACCCTAATTAAACCCAAAGTATTCCAATAAACCTCAAGTTAATTTAGGAGAATATTCAGAATGAAAAATGTCTGGAGTTTTGAATTCTTGAATTCTAAAGCCAACTCTAATAAGCTGGCAGTGGGCTCCACCCACTGTGATGTGATATTTTGATCTTGATTTTTTTTTTTTGCCATGTCATTAGTGCTCAATTAAAATATCAAAATTAATGTTTTCAATCATTACTGATTTAGAATATACACAATATCCATATGAAACAGATTGCATAGAATTCTTGCCATTTGAGAGATAGAGACTTGTGAAGAAAATTAGTAACAAATAAATTATGTACTCACATGCAAGAACTATTGAAGCAAAATTTTCAACTGACATGCATTAATCATTTTCAACTAATTTTTCAACTCACTGCAAATTAAAATGAACTTACATCCATAATAATAATAATAATAATAATAATAATAATAATAATAATAATAATAATAATAATAATAATAATAATAATTCAAAAAACTAATTTTTATATAATCACATACTTTTAAAATTAATTTAATAACCTGGAATTCCCTTAGGTTCTCTAATTTTAGATTCAAGCAATTAATTTTGTCTTTTTTAATAAAATCACAACAAAAGGATCCTAATTTTGTAACAGAACAACAATTGTTTTAGATGAACAAATTAAAAAAAAAATGTGTTAAACCCATTAAAAAATCAAATTTCACAATAAACAATTGACATTGGACATATTTTCCCCATCATATTCAAGAAGTTTATTAAAAAAAAAAAAAACTCACAATTTAAAACAATACAATCGAATTAATTCAAGAACCTAGAGGGAGGGTTGTGTTTTCGGGATCCAAGCTTTTTTAATCAGGCACTTTTAGCTAAAGTCGCTTGGCGTTTTTTGACGGAGCCTCACTTGCTTTTAAGTAGAATGTTGTTGACCAAGTATTGTACGAGAATAAAATTTTTGGATATTCAATCGGCTAAAGCATGCTCTTGGGGATGGCGTAGCATTCTTTGGGGTAGGGATTTACTTAAAAAAGGGCTTGTTTGGTGTCTTGGGGATGGTCAGGTTATTGATCCTTTTGAGGATGAATAGATTTCTACTATTGAGAATAGCCTCATTGGTAAGGGGGTGGGTCGGTTTTTCTCTTCTTTTAAAGTGTCACGTTTGATTAACCCTTCTAGTGAAGTGTGGAGAAGGGATTTGATTCAGATTCTGTTTTCACAACAATTGGTGAATCATATTCTGCAAATGCCTATTCCTCAAGTTGTGTCTAGTGATAAATTGGTGTGGAAATTTACTAAGTCTGGGCAATATACAGTTAAGTCTAGGTCTTTCTCGATTGTTGATATAGGAATTCCCCCGTGTGATAATGTATCAAAAAATGTAAGCGGCTTTCGGAAGAAACTATGGCACACCCATTTGCCCTCTAAGTGGGCTCTTTTTATTTGGAAGGTGATACATAGTATTTTACCTGTACGAACCATCTTGAGAAGCAGAGGAGTAGATTTGTCCACGGAATGTCCTAGGTGTTTGCACGAGGCTGAATCTCTGGAACACTTATTCTTCCAATGTTCATTTTCTCAATATATCTGGAGTGGTTCACAGTTAGGATTGGATTTTGATAGGGGAAGACCTCTGTTGGTTCAGGATTGGGTGATCAATTGGTTCAAGAATGCCCTGGATGAGAAGGCTATTATTGATGTTATTAAGATCGTGTGGGGTATTTGGGTGTTTCGCAATAAAGTAGCTTTTGATCATGGGGTATTTACCCCCTCGGATATGCTTACTGTGATTAATTCAATGGTGTGGGATGGAACTAAGATAAACACTAATATTTTGATGATATTAGTATTGTAAAAGTTCCAAGGATAGTAGTTCAAGCAGCACATTGGGAGGCCAGGGCTGCTGTTGGGTAATGTGTTTGTTGTAAAACTTTATTGATGTTTAATCTATATCTTGTTTTCTCAAAAAAAAAAAAAAAAAAAAGAGGGTAACTTCGACGAGGCCAGAATTTTCGACACTCAAACATTCGTGCTTTATATATAGATAGAGAGATATAGATAGAGATGGATAGAAATATATTAACCCTTCTTATAAATATCTTAGTCAAAAAAAAAAAAAAAAAAAAGATTGGAAACCTCATCCAAAGTAATCCATGCCTGAAGTCATATAAACTATCATGGTTCACTAAAACTTGTAGTAATTGTAACATTTTGAATTTTTCGAATTGGGATTTAACACCACAACGGAGTGACTTTTATCTGGTAGGGCAGTGCCCATTTTTTTATTTTTTTTTTATTTTTTATTTTTTAATTACTTGTAAATGATGAAACCACAGTTCTCCGCATATTGAATAGATTACAAGTAGAGGCAACTTGACTTTATTTATGGCAAAAATAGTAGTTAAGTGATGATGCACTTTTGTAACTTTCTCCACATTGCATATGGTAATTGACGATAAAATAAAAATCAAATAATTTAGATGTAAGGTTGATATTATTAAAAGAATAAGAGTTGAATTAATTTTTTAGTGATAATTCATGGAATAAAATATATTTTTTTAGGTTGGGTTTCTCTCATGTTTTGAGATCTCAACATGATAGAATTTGAGGGGTCTGTAGGACCCAACATTAGTCTCGTTTTAATTATCTGAACAGTTCATTTTGTAAAGCCCACAATGTATATTATCCATGAAAAAAAATTAGTTTGATCCAATTATCATAATTTTTTCATTTTATCGCATGTCTCCAAAAAAATGGACAACAAATATATATTTGAAATAGATCTTTTAAAGACAAATATTGATAATTAAAATTATAAACTTTTTAACCTTTTTGAAAATATTTTTTCTACACCTCACTGATATGTAATTCTCCTTATTTTGTTTTGTATATATACAGAATTCATCCACGTAAATATTTCAATTTTTTATATGGTTCAAATTCATTTTATATGAGTTTCATAATACATGAGTTAAATCCGAATCACATAATAATTAAAAAAATTTAATTTTGTACACATGTTTTCAGTTAATTTCTCTATATCTTAATTTCTTTATAGTATTGATATCATAGAATATTAATGGACATAATATACTTTGAATATGCGTACATTTAACTACTTCTTTTTATTCTTCATAAATATGAGTTGATAGTACTTGTAAATACTTGTAAGCATAAAATATTTAGAAATTGTCTTTACAAATTTATCAAGAAAAATAGTACTTGCTCAAATAAAACTCTTGTTTGTTGCAAGAGCCATTTCATTTTGGCCTAGTGCCCTATTTGAATTGATTGTGCACTAACTTGTCTTTTTTGTTTTTCCCTCGACCTTTACATACCAAACCAAAGCAATCCCACTAACCAATTAAATACCCAAACCAACACTAAGTCCCTTTTTATTTTGATTTTGATTTTGATTTTGATTTTGTTGTTATATAGGGTATCGTGGGCTAGCTTATGCACATCAGACTAAGTCCCTATAGTTCGAACAAACCTTTTGAAACAAGACTTACGCCCTACGATCTGTAGCCCCAAGGTATGCGTTTGCTAGTTAGGGGATTCGAACTTGAGACTTGGGAGGAAGCAAACCTCCAAACCCTAGTCATCACCCATTAGGCTAACCACCCTGTGGTTAACCAACACTAAGTCCTACCAGTAACTCTATCTTACAGTTCCTTTCATTGCTGCCACCTCTTTTATGTGCTCATCATTTTGAAAACTTGCAATGAACTCCCATGACTTGATAGCATTTTTTTCGTATGAATCTCTTGTTGAAGTTAAGAAGCAAAAGGTCACCCATTCTGGCAAGTGATTTCTCAGATCAATGATTTGAAAATAGTTTTGCGTGAATTGTAGAACTATTTTCAAAACCAAAGAAGATGACACTAAGGTTTTGGGTGCTTGAATTATAAATAATCCAAGCCTCATTTGGTATACCATATGAAATACCACTTGGCCAATATATAAGTTCAATGGAATTCCTAGAATTGATACAAACACCGACATGATTGATTGGCAAGCTTGCTTCCCAAGGATTATTTCGATAAGTATCAAACTCCACAGCGACAAATCGATTTGCACTGGTTGAAGTTGCCGTCTCTTTTTCATTTACGAGGCCTAGGCCACCTCCTGTTGAGTCTAGAGGGATATTGGAACCATTGGGAGCGAGAAAGAATGTAAGCCTCTCACCATAATTATTTCCCCCTATGTGACAAATAAGAAATTGGTACTGAAATCGGTGAGGATCCCTGAGGAATTGTCCCAAAGATGCATCGGTTGGGTACACATGCGCGACCATTGCAACAATGACACATTGTACATGACAGGGTCTTGGGTGACTTGGATGCCCTCTTTGGAGATGTAGGCATCTCCTGTGCAGTTTATTAGATAATTAGGTTTGGTATGAAGGTTTTAGGTAGCAAGCTTGCACTTTGTCATATAAATAAGCAGATAGATGGTTGGAGGAGTCACAATTAGTCATGTGAGTCCCCAAATGTTTTTATTTTATTTTGTTATATATATATATATATATATTTTCAGTTGCAAAGTAGCCAAATTTTCATAGAGAAAATAAGTACGAGAGAAAATATTATGTATTGTTGTCACTAACTCTTAGTTTCTCCAACGCTATTAGTCATTTTAAAGTGTGCTAAAATGTGTATTCTACTATCCACATTTTGTAATTAACAATGTTATAAACTCACATTTTATCTAAAACAAATCAATATGTGGCTCAAATTCATTTTAAATGTATGTCAGCTGAATAATGCCGTTTTAAAAATTGAAGAAGAAATTAAAGTGAAATTTTGTCAAAATTACAAAAATGTTAATGGCTCAAGTGAAATTTTGATAAAAATACAATGTTAAGTTTTATTAATGCTATCATGTAACTATTTTTCGTTGGTTTTTGAAACAACATTATTCAAATGGACCAAATTTCTACTTGACTCAAAATCTAGAGGTTGACTGAAACAATTAAAAGATCAAAATACAAAATGAGATTAAATATAAAAATTGAGTATAGAAGCTTCAAGTAAGTGTTTCTTTTGGGGAAAAAAAATGAGTATAGAAGCTTCTCACGAGTGTTTCTTTAGGTAATTGCCGATGAGAGAAAATACAGAAATATGACATTATTGGGACTGTAAAATTGCGTAGATTATGATATTTTTTAAATAAAATATTTGGTTGTTTGTTTTACAACCTTATATCTATTGGTAAGTAAATATGGTACATATATATATATATATATATATTAGATGCTTAATTAGGTTTTGCCATATTAGAATGTTTTGTAGCTTTTTGTTTTTTACAAATCTTACCTTGTCTATATATAGACATTTTCATTGTATTGTGAAAGACATAATATTAAATATACACATAACATAATATTATCTCTTTTAAATATTTTAGCAACATATATACACAACACAATCCAACATGAATAATACTAGGAATCATGAAAAAAATATCATAAACTATATCATGAAATTTTTTTATCCATAGCAGCAACTATTGCGACACAAAATGGTGCCATTTGGTTGCATTTTCAAAACTTCTTCCATATATGTTACTATATATTGCTTTTAAGGTTACTTTAGTTAATGTTGCTTTTCAATTTTTTTTAGGGGTACTTACGTGTAGGTCATAATAAGTGAACTTATTGTCTAATAGGTCCTATGAAAAAAAATTGTCATAAAAAAAATCACTGATTGTAAGTTTTAGCAACAATTTATAAAAATCATGACAAAAAAAGTCATTAATTGTTATTTTTTAGCGACATACATAAAAAATTGTCACAAAAAAATTATTTTTAGCAACAATTTTACCAAATCTGATTTTTAATAGGACTTTATGAGAATTAAAGTCTAACTATTAGGACTTATTGGTAATTTACCATTTTTTTTTTATGCAATCTCATTCAACATATATATATATATATATATATACAAACAGAATTTGACCCTTATAATAAATAAACTTTAAGTTTGACCCTTAACTTGTTTAAATAATCTTTTGATTTGTTTTCAATCTGAATTATTTATCTAGAAAATATTTATAAAAAAAAATTCAAAGTTTGACCTTTATAACAAAATAAACTTTAAATTTTAATTTTATCAATTTAAATTCTAATTAGTTTGTTTCCAATATTCTAGACCTTATTCACCTATTTTTAAGGCTGCAAATTAATAGGGTTGTTCGTGAATAGGGTTGAGCTTGGTGTGGTAAGGGCTCGTTCAAACTCAAGCTTGTTAAACTCTTAATAAAAAAGCCCAAACATATCAAAATTCGTCTCATTTAACATTTATTTAAATAATAGAATAAATATATTACTTACATACTACATAATGTATAAATATGTATAAAAAATAGGATAAATATGTTATTTATATAGTTAAATAATATAAATAATAGCTAACTATAGATAATACATTTATATAATAGTTGTGGTAGATATTATTATCTTTTAAGATATTAGCTTCTTCTTTTAATATGTTTATATATAATTATATAATGAAAGTTTTAATTGTAATTTTAGTTCTATAACAAGTATGAATTTATAATTTCTTTAACTCGTTAAGTCTCGTGAAGAGGCACGAACTCGAGTCAAGTCTAAGCAACCTCAGCTCGAATTCAGTTCGTTAAATTTTTACTGAGCTTGAACTCGAGTTTGAACTCATTAAAATATTAATAAATAAGCCCAAATATAGTCACTACAAGAATTAACACTTTTAGCAACAAAAAAATTGGTCGCTAAAAGTCTATTTTTGGTCGGCAAAAGTTATCCGCGACCAAATTTTTTGGTCGCTACTTTGGTCGCCAATTGAGGGTCGGCAAAAGTAATTCGCGACCAAAATTATGGTTGGTCGGCAAAAGTTGAATTTTGCCAACTAAATTTTTGGTCGCTAAATATTTAATTACCGCGACTAATTTATTTTGTCGCCAAAACACTTTGGTCGCGAAAAGTGATATTTTTCCGACCAAATTTCTTAGTCGCCAATTATCACATTTGGTGACCAAAAAGTTTGGTCGCCAATTATTACATTTCGCGACCAAATTTTTTGGTCGCCAATTATCACATTTTGCGACCAAAAAAATTGGTCGCCATTTGTGTCTTTTTGCGACCAAAACTTTTGGTCGGCAAAAGTGAGATTCCACGACCAAGAGTTGTTTTGGTCGGCAATACATGTATTTTTTGCGACCAAAATTCTTGGTCGGCAATTGTCATTTTTTGCCAAAAAAATAATTTTGGATGTCGCGACTAATAAATTGGTCGTCAAAGCAGGAAAACAATACACCTGTAATGATGTTATAATTCAATCAATCCATAATAAACCTATAATTTTAAAGCATCATTCAAATTAACTGAATCATTAACATTCGACACAATACCTAATTCATTAACATTCGACACAATACAACTATTCTAAGTTTTCATTCACAAGTCACATCCATGTAGCATAACAATTTGAAACATAACTATTTGTTATCCATGCGCAGCTATCAACAAATCAAAACTACTAATATTTGTTATCCATACACATCCATCCAAAAATATTTAATCCTCCCAAAAATGCTTATACTGCCAAGTAGTCTTGTACAATT
The DNA here is from genome assembly GCF_055761805.1 of Camellia sinensis. Lineage (NCBI taxonomy): Eukaryota > Viridiplantae > Streptophyta > Magnoliopsida > Ericales > Theaceae > Camellia > Camellia sinensis. The sequence goes on along the minus strand of NC_138962.1, from coordinate 45,583,909 downwards.
TGGCTTCGTGAACTTGTTAAGAAATATGTTGGGGAGGGTGCTCGTCTGGTTCGTGAACTTTTGATCCACTTTTCCCAACTTTTGATCCACTTTTCAATGATGGCCCCATCGATATTGTTTTAGCCACTTCAAATGTTTCTGGGAACAAAGAAAAATTATGTCACTATGAAACAGCACTACCGAACAAAGATAATAAAACCTCAACAAACTTCACTACAACATACCTTGAAAAGCCTCAGAGTGCTTGAGTCATTCAAGAACAATAGCTAAGGCAGGTCCTTGAATATCTTTCAAATTCTTGGTCACCTAGTCATGTAACAAGACAATAAACTCAGGAGTTCTGCTAAATTTTTGACAAAAACCAAAGGAGGCACCAAAAAACCAAAGGTATATACCTGAATCATCCAATTCCATTAACACAACTTCAATAAACTTGAATGATTGGAAAATCTACATACTCTTGCATACCATGTCAAGAAGGCTAGAAAGATCAGAAATTATGAAATTTCCAAGTGCATGTAGAATGAAATTTTTTTTATTTATACATTGTATTCACAATATACAATATAGATTGTGCACAAAATAAATAAAATAAAAACAGAAGAAAAGATGAGAGCTGCAATAACCCTTGAAATGCAATTCAAACTATATGGTAAATTGATCTGTAAGTAGGTATAATACAGAATGGTCATCATCACTGAGCACTTGATATATGATGGAACTACACAATGAGGACTGAGAAATTGCAAAGGGAAATACATGTAAAAACTAAAAATTAATTACCTAAAAGTAGTCTTCTTGGCCTTTTCAAATAACAGTCTTCTAGCAGGAACTCTTATCTGCTGCATGACCTCTGTGTCACTCCTTAAATCAATCTCACACTACTTTTCATTCTCCCAAAACCTTTGAGTTGATAGGAAACCTCTCTAAGAACCTGGGAAAAACAAAGTATGCTAAATATAATAGAAGGTTGGGATTAAACCAAGTTATAGAGGGATACACATTCAAAACAGTGATCATTATATTTTTGTGACACATTCTATATTTTAATTCGATAATTGAATGAGTGAAGAAACAATAGACACAGCCATAGGTTGGGCTACCCACCATCTCAATATAATCATTGACCCAACTATGGATCAAAAGATAAAAAATTACTTTATGTTATTTCAATGTTTCCCTCTTCAATTAGGTGTTTCTCAATCCATTGATATATATCCCTCCTATGGTTTTGGCAACCTGTTGGGCTATAAAATAGCAGAAGTCACACATTGTATTACACTGTTTAGTAGGTAATTATCCAGAATCAGATAAAAGATATAATCTAACTGCACTCACTCAAAAAAAAGTGTTCTTATCCCAACAGATTAATTTTGTTTGGTTTGTTTTTCTTGTTTTCAGAATAAAATAATAATAAAAAGTTTGAAAACATCCATCGTTTCCTTCATTTGTGCAAAAACAGCTTTCGAAAATTTAAAAACTATTTTTTAGTGTTTCTTTAATAAAAAAAAGTTTTCCATATTTTTCGAAATATGAAAACAGAAAAATGAAAATGATACCAAACAGATTTAAAGTTTATTCCATAGAAAATGTACTAGTTGAATTGCAATATTTTCTCTCATGTTTACAACAAATTTCCAAAGTACCACCAAGAATACATAAACTGGTACATCCCACTGATATTGCAAATGCACGAGTGTCTCTACTTGCAAAAAATAAATGAAAGGCAGCATGGAAAAATACCCAATGACGAACTTTATAATGAAGATGCTGAGAATACTAGTCAGGGTGCTAACCGATCAATTTTCCATACTCTTTTTCCGTCAATCATTTCAGGGGAATATCATATCCTGTCAAAGGAATGAAATTCTATATTACCAGTGGTATTCACCATCATGTACAGAAACAATAGTTACTTGAATCAAATAAAAAACTTACAAAGAAATGGTTGATTATGCAACATGTGCTTATATATTTTGTTTCTAACATCTTTCCAACACCAAACATCATTTGCAATTAACACGCATTAAAATATGATCTGAAAATGAATGGAAAGATAAACTTAAATAATGGGGCAGAATAAGGAACTTTTCAAGCTAGATTCCAAAATGCTAAAATTCATCAAAAAGTGTGTGAAAATCAAATATGAAAAATGTAGATAGATCAGTCACAACTTAACAAAATGTAGGAAAATCTTGCTTACACAAAATTCAAATTTATATAACATCGAAACAATAAGATCTACCACACAATACAATTTTCTTCGCTTTTTCCTTAAAGGTCATAGAATCCTCCAAATGTCCCATTTTATTTTTCTAATAATAATGATAAAGTGTCCCATATTGCTCTCCCTTTTGTCGCCCACACAAACTTCTAAAACTACTCATGAAACTATGGGAGAGAGTAGTTGAACAGAGATTAAGATATGCAGCAATAGTTTTAAATGAGTAATATGGCTTGATGCCGCAAAGATCCACTATGGAAGCTATTTTTCTACTTAATCGACTAATGAAAAAATATAGGGAAAAGAACAAATATTTCCATATAGTGTTTATTCACTTACGAAAAGCATATAGGGTTATTATGACGAAATGTGTTTTGAGTCTTTGAGATGGTATGGAAATGTGAAACATAAATAGTTAATGCATCTATAAGAAGGAGTGATTTAATCCACATTGATGTTGCTAAAAAAAATATATAGGTAGTGAGGTTATGAGATGAAAACATGATTAATCTAAACTTAACTGAGATGACTGACTTCAAACAGATGCAAGTTAATTAATTATATGTACCGTATCAAGCCATTTTTTAAACCATTCTATAGCTGAATTCTGAAGACGTTAGATGTTCAAATCCTGATCTTTAATTAATTTTTTTGCCCTTGTGTGGAACAAGAAAACTTCCCAAGCAAAACCATTTGAAGTTTAGAGTTGTCTTTTGTGTTAGGCAAGATTGATGTTAGTTTCTCTAGTTTTTTTTTTCAACCTCATTGGCATGGGCCATCATAACGACAGCAAATTCAGTGATCAAATCAGAGGCCCACACTAGGCTTAAGGTCAGTCCTAATTGAGAGCCATTGATTGGTAGATTACATGCTCATGCAGATAAACAGGGTAACATGCATTAAAATCATGTACTTACTAATACCCCGAGGAGCAAATATTTTAAATGACGCCTCAACCGCTTCTTTGCCATTGATTGGCAGATTACATGCTCATGCAGATTTTTAATGGGTTTTTTTTAATCAAAACTCCAAAGAAATAACTTACTTGGCAATATTTATGTGACCCATCTCTGTCAGCATAAAGATTTCCAGGATTGTTGCATATGGGACACCATTTTGGCAGTCAAAAAAAAGTATGCAGTCTCTTTATTGCTACAATTTGATTAGTCTCAAGATTAAGACCTTTTTGAACAATACCGTAGGCGTTGAGTCCAATAACCTTACCCAGCTTATACTGCCAATTCAGCAGCTTTAGTTTATTGACAACACACAACATATATAAATTGATTAATGATGATTATGATATTGAACTACACAAGCACAACACATATCCTTAATAAATTCAATTATGCCAACCGGTAGAGATATGTGATGTCGTACAAGTATAGCTAGAGAAAGAAGCAGCAGAGAAAAGGAAGACAATTTTAGATATGAATGTTCACAATATATTGGTTCACAATATATTGGTTTCACAATATTATAATATTATCATTTCAAAATTATAAAATTGTATCACATCATCTATTTGTATACTAATTAATTTTCCAAGTCTGTTTAAAGTGATGGTTATGTTTGATTGGTAAAAATAACATATGAGACTAAGAGTTATAAATCTCTCCCATGGTGCAATTAGCATTTCTGTAGGGTAGGATCGCTAACTCGAGTTCAACTTACATTAAATCGTTAAAAATTCGTTTAAGCTTATCATATAATTAAGTCAAATTTGAACATATTTTAAAACTCATGAATTTTTTAAGCTTAACTTTCACCATAAAACTGTATACATATTTAAAAAAATAAAAAATGAAAACCTATATATATTTTAAAAAATATAAATAAAAAACCCAAATAACTCAAACTCAACTTCATTTAAACAAGTCAAAACTCAACTCATTTACAACTGAGCCACATTAGACAAAACGTTTCGTGAAAACATGGCTTTACTCAATCCTAGGTGTAGATCCCCATATCCTTCTGTACCAAGTAAATGGCTTCCACACTAGTCCAATTTTCTCTTTCTAGCACCTGGGACATTGCATAAACTAATGGCTAAAGGAACCTCTCTCTAATTTGTAAAACAAATTAAAAGCACTAATCAACAATGTCAAAAGGGAATGCTCACTGTGCACCGTCCTAAAAGCATATCTCTGCCAACATTTAGTGTTAATCTTATCCATTAACACTAACCCAAATAGTCAGTTACCAACAAATCACGTGTATCATTACGTTCAAGCACAATACCAAGAGAGTCTAATCCAGGACATCCAAATTAATAATCCGTCCAAAATTCCAGGTAGTTTAATTAATAATTATTGCCAATGACTCCATACAATAGAAACCAGCAAGCCCACCTAGATTTCAATTACATAATCATACATTTTATGTCAAAAAACCAAAATCAATGTATCCCAAACAAATATTCTTTCCAAAGGTTAGTTGAGGATATTTGGAACCCTAATGTCATTTTGCTTTGTAGATAGATTGCAAGTCACAGATTCCTCACATCTTTCACCACCTACTGATGTGATACCAAAATCGATCATGAATTTCCTTCACAAGTATGTTCAAATTTGAGTTTTAACAAACGAGTTACCTTAATGAATCATCCATAAAGTGCATCAATATGAATTTCCTTAACGAGTTACCTTAATGAGTTACCTTAACAAACGAATTTCCTTCACAAGTATTTTTCCCATCGACATCCCCATGGTGGAGTCTTCTCGTCAAAGCTCGTGATGTCATGAGTTAAGATTGTTATATAAGCCTGTTTAATTAATGAATCATCCATAAAGTGCATCAATATGAGGAGCCAACAACACTGTTAACTACACTAAAGAACAAGGTAAAAAAATTCATCTCTATGCACCTACACAACATATAAAAAGAAATCACAGTTGGCTAATGACCGAATTGTGAGCACTAAGCACCTTCCCACTAATTCTACTTTCTAGATGTATAATCTGCCAAGGCTAGGCTCTATCATGAATTTGTCCATTAAATACAAAAACAACACTCTACCTGCTGTTTCTAAACAATTTACCAAGTGAAAGAAGTTGTTCACTAGCAACAATAATAAAATAAAACAACATAAACAATTGATAAATCAAGAATTTCCCAAGAACCTTAAGACAATATAACCCTCTGTTTGATTGCTGAGGAAAAACAAAAAAACAAAATGAAAATTTGAGGAAAAACAAAACAAAATGAAAATAAGTCATGTCGTAACCTTAGCCTCGTACAGCAGCAATTGGGCGGTGGTCAGCCTCCCGGAACAGTCGCCGCCGCCGCTGATGAGGTTTTGGGTGTTTTGAAGAACAATAACCCCAACAAGAGGGAGGAGATTGAGAAATTGTTGAACCCTATGTCGAATCATGATTTCGATCAGATGGTTTCCTTTGGGAACCTAATCACTGATTTCCAAGAAGAAGAAGACAATGTTATGATTGATGATAATGTGGGTTTTACTGTTGTGTTTGACGAGAAAGAAGAACAGGAGGAAGAGAATGAGTTTTACTGTTGTGTTTGACGAGGAAGAAGAACAGAATGGTTTTGATGATGATGATCTTAAAGTTGAGACCAAGCTTTTGGGTCATCTCCAATTCGATAATTTCAGCCTTGTTAAGTGTTTGTTGCAGAACCGATTGAAGATTGTGTAGTGTACTCGTCTAGCCAGGGCCGAGGATCAGGAGACGAGAGAGAAGATTGAGGAAGAAATGTTGGAATCTGGACTAGAATTGGCTGCAATTCTTGAGCAGTTGCAAGCCGATTGAGAGAGAGAACACAGAGAGAGGGAGAGTAGGAGACAGAGGAGATCAGGGCCTTCTTTTAATTTTTTTTTCCAGGTACAAAACGACGTTGTTTTTACTTTGGCGACCAAATTTTTTTTGTCGCCAAAAAATTTCATTTCCCCCCTCCCTGTTTGAAATTTCCCTCCCAAACACTTTTGGCGACCAAAACACCATATTAGTCGCAAAAAAGCTACCTTCAGCAACAAATTTTTTTAGTCGCTAAATCTCAATCAATTGCGACTAAAATATTAGTCGCTAAAAGTACAAATTTGGCTACTAAATTTTTTTGGTCGCCAAAATGTAACCTTCCGCGACCAAATTTGAAGTTGGTCGCCAAAAGCATACCAATTTCTGCGACTAACTCATTTTTGGTCGCCAAAATGTGACCTTCTGCGACTAACTCATTTTGGTCGCCAAAAATATTGATCATTCACGACTAATTAATATTTTGGTCGGCAAATGTCATTTTTTTGCGACCAAAAATTTTTTGGTCGGCAAAAGTGGTCGCCAAATGTGTAAATTCTTGTAGTGAGTAAAGGTTGACTCTACTCGATTTGTTTATAGCCCTACCTATTTCTGTTAAGTAAAGCAGACAAAATATATATATATATATATATATATTTTAATCATTAAACTTAATGTAAGTATATATAAAATGTTTAAAATAATTTTTTTTTGTTAAGTTTAATAATTAGAATATAATTTTTTTTCCCCTTCTATTTTTAATTCAATGAGATTTCACAAAAGAATCCAAAAACATCCCTTATCTATAGCAATGTAAGTAGTATAAATTGTTTGGTGTCGCAGCAACTGCAGTTGTACATTAAGCACATCAACATCCCCATACCCATCCAGAATCTAATGAAAGATAATACAGAATCATATTATAAAATCCATCCATAACATAATATTTCAAATAGAATGTATATCCATCCAAGGGATAACTATTATTCCAATTATTTACTGGTAGCTAATAAATATCTTGTTCCAATCAAAGTTCAATATTATCTATGCCCTTGGAACAGTAAACTCAAATTTAAAATTTGAATTAAATTGCCATAATTTAACTATTTTATCAAAAGTACCACCTGTCAAAGACGAGAAGCCAAACTCAACCGATTCTAGTAAGTAAACCCTCATATCAATGAAGAAACAAAGGTTGCGTTCGATTCTAATATGATTCACAGGATCCGTGAAAGAAACACTCAATACTTTCAACCTAGATTGTTATGTTGACATTGAGATTTTTGGGACTATTGATCAAATTATAAAGCAAGAATATAATAACTAAAACCATAAGGTCAAGATTATAAAGCAAAAAGAACCAAAGTGGAACGAGATAAAAAATATAAGGACTAAATTGACGAAATTCAAAATACAAAGCCCAAACCGGAATTTAAGGAGAAACTAGAAAGACTATTGATCTAATTAACCATAAATTATTAGTCAGATTAGCAGCAGACCTTACCTTACCTGGGTTATAGTCGGGGTAATTTGTTTATTTTTCATTTAATTGATGAATTTTTTTGGTTGCCACCGCTACTTGCGTTTTTAATTTCACCACCTTCTCACTCTCTCTCTCCATTCCTCCTCTAACCCTCCAACCCGAACTACTGAAGTGAAAGCCCCACACTTGCTATTTTGGCTATTGTTTTACTTCCTAATAAATAAAAAAATAAAGTAAACTACTAATTGGTCTTAATAGTTAAATTTAATTCTCATAAAATCTATTGAAAATAAGTCTTAATAAAATAGTTAGCTCTTTTTTTTTTTTTTTTTGTGACGATTGGTTGTATATGTTGCTAAAATTTTATAATTAGTGATTTTTTGTGACAATTTTTTTAAACTGTCGCTAAAACTTATGATTAGTAACATTTTTTGTAACAAATTTTAAACTATCGCTGAAAATTAATAATTAGTAACTTTTTTAATAGTATTTGATGAAAAATATCATTAATTATTACAAGACCTATTAAATAATAAATTTACTTATTAAGATGTACACGTAAGTCTCTCATTAAAATGTTTCCCCCCCCCCCCCCCCATTATTAAGATGTATACGTAAGTCACCCATTAAAATGTCTTCCCCCCCCAACACACACTATCTAAGGCGGCTTTGGTCGAATATAATATTAACATTAAATGCAATCACGACTATGAGATATTTGAAGATTTTGTTAATGTACATTTTTAAATCCATGTTAAGAGATTTAAAAAAATTATATATAGCGTTTGATAAAGTTTTCTAAATATGATTTGAGAATCAGAGTTATATTTTGAGTTTGTGAGTTTTAGAATTATGATTTGAGTGTGAAATTTTGTTTGGTAAATGAGTTTTGAAAAGAGTTTCGAATTGAGTAGGAAATTTTTGATGTGACATATGATATTTGATACAAAAACTTACAACTCATAAACAAACACATAACTCAAAATTTTATTCAAAAGTCATAAAAAAATTTAAGAAATTCCGATTTTTTTTATTTAAAATATAAAAAATAACAGGTGCCAATTATATATATAAAAATAAAAAATAAAAAAATTACACTGTTCTGGTCAACCGACCGAATATCTCGGATGACGATCGGCCGGACGTCCGGGGGACGACCGGTTAGCCCAAATTTTTTCACCTTGGAAAGAATTTTCAGAAGTAAATGTGAAATTAATTTTTAAAAACTGTAACCAAACACCAAGTATAAATCAAGAGGTAGAATTACATTTTCAAATTTCTTAAACATTAAAATACCTATATGTTTAAATAGGCTCTCATCTAACTCCACTAAAAACTTACATAATAAAAAAAGTAGTGACTTACTAATGAAAAGAGCATTACATATAGCACATGATAGAAACGGAAAGCATGCATATGCCATGAAGGACATTATTGAGTATCACGTGATTATATATTTTTCTATCAATCATTATTCATTATGTTATTTTATATTTTTCAATCATTCAATACAAATAGTTAAGACTTCACTTCTTCCCTAATTATATTACCATAGAATATCACGTGACCATATCGAATAACCATCTGGCCAAGAAATAAGGGATGAAAGATTTTGCTATGATATTGTTTGCATTTACACTTAATATGGTTTATATAATAAAGTTTTTTGATTTTTTAAATTAAAAAAATAACGTAGCCGCAGTAATTGAACCTCCAAGCATATGCTTCAAGCATACTTTTCTCAAGTTCAAAGTTAACCGTTGGCACGGTTCGAATTATATATTACGAAACCTGGAGATTATATTATATACCTTGTGGTATGATGCATAATCTCCCTTGTGGTATGATGCATACAATGTTCCTTTGTAATGGTACATACGGTTGCAGCTTCTTATATAACTCGCTCAGATTATTATCATTATTTTCATTATCTTTTAGGATAAATTATATTTTACACTCCTATAATAAATTACAGTATATTATTTTCAGTGGGAGTTGTTCTCATGTTGGCTTAAAAGTCAAAAATTGAATGGCTATTGTGGAAGGGTGATTTTCAATAAATTTTTGTGTTACATTAAGTGAGATTCCAATTCTAATATATTCTCCACAATAATTCTCGCATCATCATTTAATCTAAGACATCACCTTATCATGCATAAATTTGATTCAATTAATTCATGTGATTTCTCTTTGTACTCCTTATACTCTTTTTTTGCATCAATAAATTATTTTTATTTTTGTCAACCAAAAAGATAATAATAATAATAATAATAATAATAATAATAATAATAATAATAATAATACATACATACATACATACATACATACATACATACATACATACATACATACATACATTTTTTGAATTATTTAGCCAAGTTTATGTTGTACATTATTTTACCCATTTGTGTTTAGACAACGTTTGTGGATAAACTCCGGTGATTTCAAATCTTCCTTTTTAAATCAATTTTTTTTTGTCAATAATCTTAAATTAAATTCCTATATTTCTCTTCACTTCCCGTACAAATTTATTCAACATGTACATATTCACAACATCAATAAGAAAACAAAACAGAAAAAACAACACATAAAAAAAAATTAAAATCGAAAAAAAGGAAACGGGTGAGAAAACTGGAGATAAAATCCTATTGAAGGGTAACATGACACATCACACAGAGAGAACTGCTAGCCGACCCGCCATGGCCATTGGCAGCAGCTGGCCAGCAGTGAGCCTAGGTGGGAGAGTGAAGGTTTAGGACTAGAGATTTACTGTTATGATATGTGGTTTGTATAGTTCCCGTAAAATTTCCCTTCTTCCCATCAAATTTACATACTTGATATAAATTTTCATTCCTTACCAACAATTTTTTCAAAAAATACACCAATTGAAATCAAGAAACCAAATGTAACTCATTATATTAGTTTTTAAAATGACATTATGCAAATAGTCCAAATTGCTACTTCACTCAAAGTTTTGAGGTTGATTAAAATAATTAAAAGATCAAAAAACAAAATGAGATAAATATAAACTGCAAAAGTGCAAAATGTAATTTAGGTTTTGATTTATGACTTGTTGACGTGTGCTTCTTGTCTTGGATGGCATCTTGGAGCCAAAAATTCTCCCACCACCACGTTGTTTGCCATTTCGCCTATGTTGTTGTCAATTCCTTTGACTTTAAAATAGAAATTGAGTATAGAAGCTTTTAGTAAGCGTTTCTTTTGGGGAAAAAAAAAACAAAAAAGTATAGAAGCTTCGATGAGTGTTTTTTTAGGTAATTGCCGAAGATAGAAAATATTGGAATGATATTATTGAGGCTGTAAGATTGCGTAGATTATAATCTTTTTTTTTTAATAAAAAATTTGGTGGATTGTTTTACAACCTTATATCTATTACATTTATACACAACATAATAGAACATCCACAATCTAATAAAATATTACAGAATCATATTATAAGATGCATCCATAACATATTATTCCAAATAGAAATGTACATATCCATCTAAGGAATAATAACAATTATTCCAATTATTCATTGATAGCTGGTAAATACCATATTCAAGGCCAAGATTATCTTATGCCTTTAGAGCTGTAACATTTACTTTGTTTTTCTCAAATTTAAAAACCTGAATTAAATTTCCACGACGTAACAATATTTTTTTCAAAATACGCACCAGTTCCAGCCGAGAAGCCGATTGTAACCCATTCTGACAAGTAATCCTTTAGATCAACCATGAAAGAAAGGTCTTGTCTGACTATGGCATTATTGATAGTGCTAGTGACAACAACAGTCAATTTTTTCGACTTAGAGCGATAACTAATCACAGCTTGATTTTCTATCCCATGAGCTATGTCATTGTACCATACTTTAGTCACATTAGACTGAATAGAGTTGATAATGATTCCAAGATGAGTAACAGGAGTGATGCTTTGTGGATCCCAAGAATTCTGAAAGGTGTCAAACTCCACAGCAACAAATGGGCTAGTGGCTTCCAATGTCGACGGATCAATTGGAAGCCCAATGGCACCGCCTGTAGTAGTGTCTGCGGTGCTGCTGGAATCGGAAGGTTCAAGGAAAAGTGTATTCAATTTGGGGTATAAATAGGTACCTTATTGTTTGAAAATTTGTGATTTGGTCAAAGTGGGTGTTCCCTGTTTTTGAAAGAGGAAGCTAGTGTGATCATCTAATAATCCATGCATGCAGACAACTGTCCTATCAACCCCTTGTTTTGTCATATAGGTGTTTGGATAAATTATTGTAACGCCCTCAAAATAATACATAAAAACCCAACATTCTTGACATGCTTAGACATAAGAGAATAAAGCATAATTTCGTTCATCAGAGTATTCGTTACAAAAGTATTACATGTTGACATCGTAAGTAAATGCCCTACGGGCTTACAACTTTCCAAGTCAACACTTGGGATCAACAAAAGAGAGTTCTAACTCTTACATCAAATAAGTCCTTGGCTTGATATACATGTAATACAAAATAAAACAACAAAACGAGTCATCCTGCCTCTAAGCCTCCCAAGCTACGTCCTTAGAGGTGGCGTATCACTTGAACCTGAAAAGGATGTCCCATATAGGGTGAGCCAACGCCTAGTAGAGATATGCTAAACATAATATGAGCAATAAGTAAAACATTCATGTGATAAATGTTTAACTCATATAAACCAACATACAACACAATCTAAATCCATGACAAGTATATCCATGATCCTTTCCAATATCAACAATTTAAATGAGATTAAAACTCATAATAAAACACTTCATACTTCACAATTCACATGAGATAACAACTCATATTAAAACACTTCATACTTCATAAATGATACACAGATTTGCTGTATCAATGGAGTCCATCCCCTATCTCCTCCCAAATAAAATCTGGTTTAGGAGTCCATCTCCTATCTCCTCCCAAACGGTGGAGTACATTCCCTATCTCCTCTCACACAATACAATGCATATAAACAATTATCATATACACGATCAATCAATACACAAATTCGATGTATTATTCCAACCGTCATATTCAATGACATATTCAACCGATTAGTTTTAATTCACCTAACCATCATGCAGTGTCTACAACAATCAAGACTATCCTCCACCGATAGCCCAAAACAATTATTTCTAAACAGATAATAAATGCATTAAATAGATAATTTCTCAACAATTTCAAAGGTGAGTGATTAATCAATCCAACTACACCATTTCATCTCATAACTACCCAATTTTATTATTTCCAACTCAATTTCATATTTCCATAACTTCCAAAATTTATTATATAAATTAATTTATCAAAAATTAGGGCTTTTCTCCTCCATTTTCCAATATTGACCCAAAGGCTCAAATATCATTACTAATCATCAATACCATCATTTTAAGACCTAAAATACACATGAATGAGTCATAATAACAAAACCCCTCTTTTACATCGTGAAACCCTAACAACCAAAATTACTCAACTCCAACATTAAATCAAAATGACCAAAAGTTTATGTCAAACATCACAAAAATGAGTAGTTATCCCTACCTCAAATGGAGAGACCAAATGGAGAAGATGAAGGATTTCGAAGGTGCTCCAAACCCAATAATTTTCGGATCAAAATGAAGAGCAAGCCAAACCTCACACTTTATATAAAGGGACCAAGGTAGAAGATCACTTGATCTAGATGATTTTGTAGAGAAGTTGTAGTCTAGAGTGAGAAGCTCTCAATTTATCCATTCAATGAACTTCATGAAATAGATTAATGTATCTCATACATTCATGATACATAGGCTTGGTTTGGGAAGTGGGTTGGCTTTTTGGCTTTTTTGGCTATTTTAGCATGGGCTTAAAAGCTTGGTTTGGGAAGGGCTTTTTGACTTTTTGGCTTTTTTGAGTTTTTTTGTGAGAGAAGAATGTAATGATTATGGGTTGGATGTGATGTTTTGTTTGTTATGACTAAAATAACCTATTTTGTTTTTTGTGGCTAAAATAGCCAAAAAAGCCTGCAAACCCACTTGCCAAACACAGGCATAATGCATTTACTGCATTAATGAATTCGTTAGATAGATTAATGTATCTTACATATTCATAATAGATACATAATGCATCTCTAAGATTCATTCATAATGAATCCATCACATTCAATGTATTAGCATTAATCTTCTATACATTGTATATATAGGTGCATTCATCAATAATTAGTCACCATCTAATTGATGTACATGTATCTTACTGAATGAGATGAATCTAGTATAATCATGCATAATCTTTGAAAAGTTAGAGAGAGAGAATGGCCCGAAAAAAGTGATCCAAAAAGCTATTTTTTGAACTGATATACAAACAGGTTCGCTCGAGCGTCAAAAGCCCCGCTCGAGCGTGAAGCCCAAAATCTGGACACCAACCCTTGGTTTCCAAACACAGCCAACCTGTTTCAAACCTGCCCAACATGACCCAAGACTCATATACAAAGAGTAAATGACGGAAACGGGAATAAGACAACAATACATCCACGGAACCGAGTCCGGAATACAATTAAATAATGAAGGGAAAACCGGGATCGCTATAACCTCCCCTCCTTAAAGAATTTCGTCCCCGAAATTAGATAAATAAGTTTGAAAAATATGATTTCTCAATTCTCAACAATATTACAATTCAATATTTATCGACTTGACTCATTACCGGTCGTTCTATCTCTTTTCATGAGGCAAATTACAACATATGTTACAACATGCGTCATCAACATGCATTCCCTTGAAATTCACAAATTTCAACACAGGTTTTCCACAGTTCAATTAGATATTCAATGCCAACAATGTATTTTCATTTCTAAAACAGAATTAACATATGCAATGTTAAAATAAACTTCCATTTCCGGACCATATTCAATGGCTATAACATTTTCACAATCTAAAACATATCTAATGTTTCCAGAATCTATTCACAAACAAAATTCCCAATACATGGTTAATCATTAACAAACAAGTCCGGGTATTTCCCACAGACCTCTAACTCACGTTCCCAAGTGTCTTCTTCCACTCCGTGATGCTTCCACAAAACTTTTACCAAGGGTATCGTCTTGCCTCGCAAGACCTGATCTCGTCTATCCAAGACCCGTACCGGTCTCTCCTCATACGAGGCATCCTCATCTACCTCTAAGTCGGTCCAATCCAATACATGCGACGGATCCGGCTCGTACTTCCAAAGCATACTAACATGAAACACGTCATGCACTCCAGACAACTGTGGCGGTAAAGCTAAACGATATGCAACCTCCCCAATCCTCTCAAGGATCTCAAAAAGACCAATAAACCGAGGGGACAACTTCTCACTCTTCCCAAACATCATCAAACCCCCCCTTGGTGATATTTTCAAGAAGACATGATCACTCACTTCAAATGCCAAAGGCCTCCTCCTACGGTCGGCATAACTCTTTTGGCGACTCTGGGCTATAACAAGCCTCTTACGGATAAGCTCAACTTTCTCCGTCATTTCCCGTACCAACTCCGAGCCCAACAAAAGTGCATCACCCACCTCGGCCTAACAAACTGGAGACCTACACGGTCGGCCATACAAGGCCTCAAACGGTGCCATATCGATACTCGATTGGTAACTGTTGTTGTAGGCAAACTCGACCAAGGGCAAGTGCCTCTCCCACGACCCACTAAAGTCAAGGACACAACCTCGAAGCATATCCTCAAGAATCTGAATAGTATGCTCGGACTGCCCGTCAGTCTGAGGATGATAAGCCGTGCTAAAGGTCAATCTGGTGCCCAAGGCACTCTGCAAACTCTGCCACAACCTAGCAGTAAAACGCGGATCTCTATCTGAGACGATCGACACTGGGACCTCGTGCAACCTCACTATGTCCCGAATATACTAATCGGCAAGATGATCTACCGAATCTCTCACGCGCATAGGGATAAAGTGCGCCGACTTAGTCAAACGGTCTGCAACCACCCAAATAGCATCACTACCTCGCTGAGTCCTTGGAAGACCTACAACAAAGTCCATCGTGACATGCTCCCACTTCCACTCGGCAATAGGCAAGGGTTGTAACAAACCCGCTGGCCTCTGATGTTCGGCATTCACTTGCTGACAAGTAAGGCACTTCAACACAAAAACTGCCACATCTTTCTTCATATCTCGCCACCAAAACTGGCGACCCAAATCACGATACATCTTAGTGCCTCCCGGATGCACCGCAAGGCGTCGGCAAGACTCCGGCACAAACAAACGGTCTCGGTATCTCACACTCACGTCGGGATACACAGTCAAACCCTTCTCAACCTTCCCACTAGAGATCTTCTCCCGGAGGGATTCTACCTCAAAGTCACCTCTCTGTGCCTCTAACACTCGATTCACAAGTGTAGGCTGCGCAACTACAGAAAACAAGGCCGCAGCCTCAACAGATTCACCCAAAAGCAAGTCCAACTCGCCAAGTGCACCCAACATCTCCCACTCCCGGATGGCTATACAATCTATATCACTAATGGATTTCCTACTAAGGGCATCGGCCACAACATTGGCCTTTCTCGGATGGTAATGCAACTCGAAATCGTAATCCTCGATAAACTCCATCCACCTCTTCTGCCTCAAGTTCAAGTCTCTCTGTGTAAACAGATACTTCAGACTCTTATGATCCGAGAACACCTCGAATCTCTCACCATACAGGTAGTGCCTCCAAATCTTCAAGGCAAAAATTACAGCTGCTAACTCTAGGTCATGTGTAGGGTAATTCCTCTCATGTATTTTCAACGGCCGCAAGCCATAGGCTACCACTTTTCCCTCTTGCATCAACACACAACCCAAACCCTCTCGTGAGGTATCACAGTAAACTGTATCCAAACCTCTCCCCAGAATAATTAAAACTAGAGCAGTGGTAAGTCTAACCTTCAACTCTTGAAACGACTTTTCACAAGTCTCACTCCACACAAATTTGACCCTTTCTGCATCAATCTAGTCAACGGCGAAGCTAGCCTGGAGAAATCCTTCACAAAACGATGGTAATACCCAGCTAATCCTAGAAAACTGCGGATCTCAAAAACACTCTTAGGCTGTGCCCAATCTTGCACTGTCTCTATCTTGCATGTATCAACAGACACCCCTTCCCCGAAGACTACATGGCCTAAGAACTTAACCTATCTTAGCCAAAACTCACACTTCCCAAATTTAGCGTATAGCTTATGGGCCCTAAGCAACTCAAGTACCACTCTCAAGTGTTTCTCATGCTCCTCCTCCGAAGGTGAATAAATCAGAATGTCGTCTAGGAAGACGACCACAAAACGATCTAAGAATTTCCGAAATATCCGGTTCATCGAGTCCGTAAATACTGTCGGTGCATTGGTGAGCCCAAAAGGCATCACCAGAAACTCATAGTGGCCATACCGCGTACGGAATGTCGTCTTCGGAATATCCTTGTAGACGCGCCCTTGGGCCTCATGCTACAGTTCGGACTCAAATTGTCACGGTTCTTAATCTGATCTCACAATGTGCAATGTGAGATTGATAAATCACCAAAGAGTCCAAATCCGACAAATCGTTTTGAAAAACTGAGTTTTAAGAAAGAAGTACCAAACATGGACTGCTTTGCCAGATACAGAGTCGCCACCTAAATATTTTATTTTGGGAGAATTTAGGAAACCCTGACTCGTGTCTAAGGCCACGTGTCCGTCATCACCAAAGTTGCCTCGACTCGGGAACTTGGGTACGATTGGGGAAGGTCAGCTATGAGCACCCCTGCTCGCCCGATCAAAGATCGGCCTGTACTAAACATGATATTTTATTTTTGAAAACACATGTGTTCTTATTCCAGTTAATTAGCTAGAATTACTAAGTGATGCGCACAACACACAAGTACAGACTAGATCGCCTAATTTGGAACAAAGCATCGCATATCCGTTTGTTTGGAAAATGGTTTGAAGTTTGCTACTCGTAAGTAGGCTAAAATACAAATTTCAATGAATTGTTCCAATTCAAGTAATCTAACCTTCACCCACAGGCATTCAGGCAGTTATATCATCTAAGCAGTTAACCTCATGGCAAGCATGTTGTTATGTTAACACTCATACACATGCAAGATGCTAAAGCATAAACACTTACAGTGTACTTCGAGCCAAAATAAAGAACTAGTTAGAAATTAATGCATGATCCTAGTTCATGTTGAGATGGCTAATGCAACATATGCAAAATGCGACTAGAAATAGGCTCGACTACTCTAAGATGACATATGAGATGCAATAATTTGATACATGTATTCAACTTGAAATTGAAATACGATGCAGTTAGTATGATGCGCCGAGCCTGGTAGATGCAAGATAGATGAATGGATGCAAACATGCAGGCATAAGTATGCCAGACAAATGAATGGATACAAATATGCAAAGCATAAGTATGCTAATTGAAAAATGACCTAAAACTAACCAACAAAAGCGGGTAAGTAAAAGGGAGAAAGACGTGGGGTTGGAAGATATGCACTCACGCACGCACACTTATTACAAAATTGGACCTCTTGACGGAGGGTCCGAATGAATAATACATGCCAGGTAATTAACTAACTAACAAGCTAATTAATTATTACATAATCGAATTGAATAACTAGCTACAACTAATTATTACAACACTTAATTAATTAACAAATTAATTAACTAAATTGCAAATTAAAGCTAACTAACAAGTAAGCATTAAAATGAGATTGCTAGGCCGCCTCAGCTCTACCATGAAGAAGTTGGAGATGCATGCTCGGTTCCCGTCCCGAAAAGCTCTCCGGTTGCTCTCAAGAGGCTCTGTCTGCAGGGTGTCCTCAAGTAATTCCTGTTGAACCTTACCAAAACCAGTCTGGAGAATGCATCAGTGGCCTGCCGGCCGTGGGGAGATGTTGCCGACCACCTGCCGGCCAAAGATGGTACACTGCCGACCACCATGCAAACATGCAGGCATAAGTATGCTAGACAAATGAATAGATGCAAATATGCAAAGCATAAGTATGCTAATTGAAAAATGACCTAAAACTAACCAACAAAAACGGGTAAGTAAAAGGGAGAAAGACGTGGGGTTAGAAGACATGCACGCACGTACGCACACTTATTACAAAATTGGCCCTCTCGACAGAGGGTCCGAATGAATAATACATGCCGGCTAATTAACTAACTAACAAGCTATTAATTATTACATAACTGAATTGAATAACTAGCTATAACTAATTATTACAACACTTAATTAATTAACAAATTAATTAACTAAATTGCAAATTAAAGCTAACTGACAAGTAAGCATTAAAATGAGATTGCTAGGCCGCCTTAGCTCTGCCTTGAAGAAGTTCGAGCTGCATGCTCGGTTTCCGTCCCGAAAAGCTCTCCGGTTGCTCTCAAGAGGCTCTGTCTGCAAGGTGTCCTCAAGTAATTCCTACTGAACCTTACCAAAACCAGTCTGGAGAATGCATCAGTGGCCCGCCGGCTGTGGGGAGACGCTGCCGACCACCTGTCGGCCAAAGATGGTACACTGCCGGCCAAGGATGAGGAAGTGCCGGCCATCTGTAGGGCACTGCCGGCCACCGATGTGCTGGGACACCAAGCTGCAGCAAAGCACAAAATAGAGAAAATGGAGGGTCTCCCAAGGGTATGTATGCACTACGCCACCCCATATCACCTCGAAACATCAAGGGAGAGGCATAGTCGGATCCAAGACCATCAATAACGCATCCCGATGCATGATGGCCAAAGATCCAACTTGTGCAAATAATGTGAAATAAATGCACAAATAAAACACATAAGTGCCTAGAACTCTATCATGGATAATCAAGAGCTCGGCGACCGAGAATTGAGACACATTTCATCACTAGAAGTATAAAACGTTCCTCGTTTCTTGTGCTCGAATTAACACTTAATCCAAACAACAATGCAATGCAAGGATGGCATACACAATGCAAACTCGAACATGCAATCATGCAATATGACTTAAGCATGCAAAATGCAGTGTAATAAACATGCAACAACATGTAATGGAACTAGCATGCGACAACATGCAAAGATGGAGCAAGCATACAACAATATGCAAGACAAGCATGCAACAACATGCAAGGATGGGCTTAAACCAAGATGGGTAGACCTCAACTATGCCCAAATCAGTGGCCATAAGTGATGAATTGGTAGCATGAAAAGCATGAAAAGGCAAGGCAAACATGCATGCCAATTGGCTCAAGGATTAAGGCGCAAAGATGCAACTCTTAAGCACACTTAAAGGGTGACAAGCATGGAAGTATGACAATACTACATCCTCTAAAATCTCATGTAAATTGATGCCAAATCAACTAAACAATGCAAGCATAGCATGTTAGAAAGCTCAAAGCTCAAAACTAACAAAGGGATTTAAGCCATGGCCATGCAAGGCAAGCCTCAAAGGGCTAAGGGAACCTAAAACAGTCCCAAGGCAGGTCCAAACAAGACCAAAAACAAGCTCGAAGCTAGCCAACGCAAGTTAGAACACAAGGCCAAAAACATGGGGCATGCAAGGCTACAAAAGAGGCAATGCGCTACACCTATTAAAACCAACATGGCATGACTTGGACAACATAAAATAGAGTTACATCATGGTATAACAAGACCAAAAATGCACTGATATGATGAGCCAAAGGCTTAGGCTTAATGGCATGCACAAAAGTTCATTCTTGAGGCATAAAGAGCCAAGCCTCCAAGGCATTAAATGCATGTCAAATGCAAGTGTATGACTACATTTCATGGACTGAAATAACATTTGAAATAATGGCAAAGCATGCAAACATCACTGTATGGCATGGTAGGGGCTTCAAAACCCAAGGCTAGCCTAAGTATTTACACTATAGCTATACAAAACATAAGTGATATGGCCATGATAGCCCAAAATAGTGTTAGAACACCTCAAAATAAGAACAAAATCATGTTGGAGCAAAGCCAAAATATGCTAGGATGATGAGTCAAAACATCATGCAGATAAAGCTAGTAAGCAAGATTTGTTCTCCAAGTATATGGAGCATGCAAAATACGACCAAACCAGCAAAAGATAGAGTCATGACATGCCAAATGATGACCAAATACATGCTGAAATGGACTGAACATAAGCTAGGATGACATGTTAAAGCAAGAAGCATATAAAGCTAGTTTATGAGATTTACACTACAAGTGTATCATACATGCATGGAGTGACAAAACCAACCCAAAACAGATCTAAGGCATGGTAAAAAATCACCAAAAACCTACTGAAATGGACTCAACACAAGCTAGGCAAACATGCTACTTTGATGAGCTACAAATGGGATTACACTACACATACAAGATGCATGCAAAAGGTGACCAAACCAGCCATGGACAGAGCCAAGGTAAGTCCTAAAAGTCACAGAAAAGGGCCTGAACCAAGCCTCAAAAGTACAGAGAGGCATGCTCCTTTGGAAGGCCAAAAATGCAAGCAAACAAAAACCAAAAGAGAGGGGGCCAACCCCTCTGATTTGAGGCCTCAAAATCACATGCCTACCACTGAAAATCCACTGGATTTTAGTGGTTAGAAGGCCACACCAAGGCTAGCTCGGAGGCCTTAAGGCATGGCTCAAAACAAGGGCAAGCAAGGCCAACAAGAGGGTTGAAGACCCTCAACAGCCAAAAGACCTTAAACAAACATCAAAAGCACTTAAATACAAGACTTTTTCAGTTGAAAGCAATGCCTAAAACAATATGCAAGAATGGCCAAAATGAGGTATAAAAAAGTGCTAAAAATGGAAAGAAACTCACCCTTGAAGATCAACTTCGAAACCAGCAACCTTAGGGGCAAAAAACTCACTTTCAGAGCTCAAGAAGTCCTCCCAAGAACCTCAACCCAAAGATAGTGGTGTATCTCTAAGTGTTATAGTGTAAAAGTGCAAGGAAAATGGACTTCAAGGCACAAATGAACAACAATATAGAGAGAAAGAGATAGATATTTCTTCTCAAAATGCTGAACCTCTGCTAAGAAGAGAGGTTCTCTCCTTATATAGGAGAAAAGGAATGCAAAGCTTCTTCAAGAAGCTTGGCAAGAGCTTCATCCCTCCATACATGTGTATGAAGGGTAGATAAAAGGATTCCAGCTGGCTCAAAAGATCTGGAGTGAAACCTGTTGAGACAGGGGTGCTGCCTCATTGATGGCCGGCAAGCTCAATCAATGGCCAGCAGCACCAAAGTGAAGGCCGGCATGGCCAAAAGGTGGCCGACAGTGCACCAAGAAACACATTTTGAAAGGACCAAGTCATGGTCCAAGAATAGGGCAGAGAGGATACAGGGTTTGGAAAGCTCGAACCTGTGACGTTCCGTCGCAAAAGTCGAATACCTGACGAGCAATCGAACTTGTGTTTGGATGTACCTGCAAGCATAACCGAGTCTTGAGGACGGTCAAAAATGGGGTGTCTACAATCCTCCTCCCTGACCCTCAACTGGTGGTAACCCGATCTCAAGTCTATCTTAGAGAAACAACGGGACCCCTTCAACTGGTCAAACAGATCATCTATTCGGGGCATAGGATATTTATTCTTAACCGTAGCCCGATTCAAATTTCCGGTAATCGATACAAAGTCTCAAGGCACCATTTTTCTTTTTAGCAAAGAGGGCCGGTGCTCCCCACGACAAAACACTTGGATGAATAAAGCCCTTATCTAGCAACTCTTGGAGTTGAATCTTCAACTCACTCAACTCGGCTGGGGCAAAACGGTAAGGTGCCATGCTAGGCACTAAGTCAATAAAGAACTCGATCTCTCGATGGGGTGGCAAACTAACAAGATCCTCGAGAAAGACGTCCGAGTACTCACAAACCACTCTCGGCAACTCAACCTGGATCTCATCACACTCACTACTCATAAGGCTAGCGAGAAGACCACTAAGCTCACTCCGCCCTCGCGGATCATACACTGGTGGCAAAACACTACCAACCCGATCCCCCAAGAAATGAAAACAATCCCCGCTCAAGGTACATACTGTGACCCTCTGGCAATAACAATCAATAACAGCCCGGTATGACGATAACCAGTCCATACCCAAAATTACATCAAAACCCGACATTGCCGTAACTACAAAAGAAAATGGAAGTCTGCGATTAGCTACCTCTATATCGCACCCTCTACAACCTTGTTTCAAAGTCAACTTACCCCCAACAGGTGACACAACACAAATAGGAGATGCTAACTGCGCCAACTCCAAACCCAAAATAGATGCAAATGCAGCAGCTATCAAGGAATGGGATGCACCCGTATCAATCAACACATTAGCAACCGAGTTGCAAAACAAGAAGGTACCTCTCACAACAGATGGAGCTGGTACAAGATCAGGCGCGGTAACAGCATACACGGGCCCAAAAGGTTTCTGATCTACCTGCTCACCTCTAGGAGCAAAAGACTGCTGCATAGACTGGGACGATGAAGCCCCCTAATTGGCCCTCGAGGACTGAACAAACTGAGCTGGCTGAAAACTCTGCCTTGACCCAGATGCACCAGATGTGCCACTCAATTGCGGGCAAAACCTCTTCAGGTGCCCCGCCTGACCACACTGGTAACAAGAGAGTGGCTGACCTCTGCCCTGACTCTGGCTCTAAGGTCGAGCCGAAGATGAAGCTATTCTCTGCCTTTCTCCATTCTGAGGGCAAGCTGGAGACTTGTGGCCCAACTGACCACATTTGAAACGAGTAATGTCTCCCTGACTACCTCTCCCAGAACCTGCACTCGGCACTAGAAAGGTAGATCTCCCAAAAGCACTCTGAGGCTGCTGAGAGTTAGAACCCCTCTGTTTCCTACCATCCCCCTGGCCATCCTGACTCCTCTTGGAGCCCCTCATCCTCTCCTCCTCCTCCTACATCACAATCTCCATATGGGCCGCAACATCCACAAGGTGCCCATAGTCCCGGGTCATGGACCTCCCAACTCTAGTCTTGAGCCCGTGTCTCAACTTCTTCTCAAATTCCAGACAACGACGTTCCTCAGACGCCACAAGCTCAGGTGCCAACCTGGACAAACTAGTAAATGCGGCCTCAAACTCGGCTACTGGCATACTCAGCTGCTTGAGCTGACAGAACTGATCTCTCAACTTCTCCCTGACAACGGGAGACAGAAACTTCTCCTGGAAGGCAGCAACGAAAGCCTCCCAAGTACCACCAACGCGACCCCTTATGAACTTCCACCACTGACCCGCATCTCCCTTCAACTGGAAAGACGCCAAGGTCACCTTCAATGCCCCGTCTTCAATGCCAAGCATCTCAAATGTCTTCGTCATTTGCTCAAGCCACTCATCAGCCTTCAGTGGCTCTTTCGGATCCCCCAGAAACTCGTCTGGGTTAGACCGAAAAAACTCCCTCTTCAGAAAAGAAGGCTCTACCTCAGTAACATGGGCCTGGACTTGATTCTCAGCCTTGAGAATGTCCATGGATTCCCTCAAAACTCCTGTCATCTCGCGAGCTAAGGCGCCCATGGCCTGCTGACCTATTGGCTCGGCCACATTGGCCTGAACCAACGCCCTGCTGCTGCGCCGGAATCTCATCCTATATAGGCATCTCTTGCCTCCTAGGCCTACCACGCCTAGCACCACGTCCTCGTCCTGACATCCTAATAATGGTAACGAAGACCATTAGCACATTCACAAATGTGCCGAAGCCATTTCACTCGTGTCCTAATACTTGACAACAATAATTCATTCCACGTAAGCACATAATCACATAAGCACTTGCGAATTTCATTTCCAGATAATGACAGTCTCGTGGCGTTGCTAGAGTTCCGATTACAAACAGCATTGATCAAGTGCTTTTCTAACAAGACTCACAGAAACCCAAGGATCCAATCAACATCCTAGAAACTAAATCCCATACCCAAGTAGTCACATAAGCATGTTATCAGATAAACACGTAATATCACACATAAGTCTCTAGCAAGTGAGACAAACCCATTGTGGTACTAACCACTTCCCACGTACCTAAAGTATTCAAACCCGGTACGCTCTGATACCAAGCTGTAACGCCCTCAAAATAATACATAAAAACCCAATATTCTTGACATGCTTAGACATAAGAGAATAAAGCATAATTTCATTCATCAGAGTATTCATTACAAAAGTATTACATGTTGACATCATAAGTAAATGTCATACGGGCTTACAACTTTCCAAGTCAACACTTGGGATCAACAAAAGAGAGTTCTAACTCTTACATCAAATAAGCCATTGGCTTGATATACGTGTAATACAAAATAAAACAACAAAAAGAGTCATCCTGCCTCTAAGCCTCCCAAGCTACGTCCTTGGAGGTGGCGTATCACCTGAACCTGAAAATGATGCCCTATATAGAGTGAGCCAACGCCCAGTAGAGATATGCTAAACATAATATGAGCAATAACTAAAACATTAGCATTTGATAAATGTTTAACTCATATAAACCAACATACAGCACAATCCAAATCCATGACAAGTGTGTCCATGATTCTTTCCAATATCAACAATTTAAATGGGATTAAAACTCATAATAAAACACTTCCATACTTCACAATTCACATGAGATAACAACTCATATTAAAACACTTCATACTTCATAAATGATACATAGATTTGCTGTATTAATGGAGTCCATCCCTTATCTCCTCCCAAATAAAATCCGGCTTAGGAATCCATCCCCTATCTTCTCCAAAACCGTGGAGTACATCCCCTATCTCCTCCCACACAATACAATATATATTAACAATTATCATATACACGATCAATCAATACACAAATTCGATGTATTATTCCAACCGTCATATTCAATGACATATTCAACCGATTAGTTTTAATTCACCTAATCATCATGCAGTGTCTACAACAATCAAGACTATCCTCCACCGATAGCCCAAAGCAATTATTTCTAAACAGATAATAAATGCATTAAACAGATAATTTCTCAACAATTTCAAAGGTGAGTGATTAATCAATCTAACTACACCATTTCATCTCATAACTACCCAATTTCATTATTTCCAACTCAATTTCATATTTCCATAACTTCCAAAATTTATTATATAAATTAATTTATCAAAAATTAGGGTTTTTCCCCCCATTTTCTAATATTGACCCAAAGGCTCAAATATCATTACTAATTATCAATACCCTCATTTCAAGACCCAAAATACACATGAATGAGTCATAATAACAAAACCCCTCTTTTACATCTTGAAACCCTAACACCCAAAATTACTCAACTCCAACATTAAATCAAAATGACCAAAAGTTTATGTCAAACATCATAAAAATGAATAGTTATCCCTACCTCAAATGGAGAGACCAAATGGAGAAGATGAAGGATTTCGAAGGTGCTCCAAACCCAATAATTTTTGGATCAAAATGAAGAGCAAGCCAAACCCCACACTTTATATAAAGGAACCAAGGTAGAAGATCACTTGATCTAGATGATTTTGTAAAGAAGTTGTAGTCTAGAGTGAGAAGCTCTCAAGTTATCCATTCAATGAACTTCATTAAATAGATTAATGTATCTCATACATTCATGATACATAATGCATCTTCTATATTAATGAATTCATTAGATAGATTAATGTATCTTACATATTCATAATAGATACATAATGCATCTCTAAGATTCATTCATAATGAATCCATCACATTCAATGTATTAGTATTAGTCTTCTATACATTGTATATATAGGTGCATTCATCAATAATTAGTCACCATCTAATTGATGTACATGTATCTTACTTAATGAGATGAATCTAGTGTAATCATGCATAAGCTTTGAAAAGTTAGAGAGAGAGAATGACCCGAAAAAGTGATCCAAAAAGCTATTTTTTGGACTGAT
The DNA here is from genome assembly GCF_055761805.1 of Camellia sinensis. NCBI lineage: Eukaryota > Viridiplantae > Streptophyta > Magnoliopsida > Ericales > Theaceae > Camellia > Camellia sinensis. The sequence continues at coordinate 45,557,644 of NC_138962.1, read as the reverse complement.
ATACAAACAGGTTCACTTGAGCGTCAAAATCCCCGCTCGGGCGTGAAGTCCAAAATCTGGACATTAATCTTTGGTTTCCAAACACAACCAACCTGTTTCAAACCTACCCAACACAACCCAAGACTCATATACAAAGAGTAAAAGACGGAAACGGGAATAAGACAACAACACATCCACGGAACCGAGTCCGGAATACAATTAAACAATGAAGGGAAAACCGGGATCGCTATAATTACTCTGTGTACATCTTTCTCAATTTACATTTCTAAAAATATAATAAATATTTAATCCATGTTTGGTTTGTATTTGTAAAATAATTTTGAGAAGTATTTTTTTTGAAAAAGTTTACAAAATTTGTTTGATTGCATATTTTGAGATTGTTTTAGGCCATGTTTTGGCAGATTATATTGGATGATATTGTTAAAAAGATGGTTAATGTGTGAATTATTAGTGAGAGGATTAAGTAGAAATGTGTTTATTTTGACGATAATATATAGGAGAGATGGTTAGTGATAAAATTGTTAAATTATTTTTATATAAAATAAATAAATAAAAATTATTTCTATATTAGAAAAATTAAAACAAATATTAAAACAAACAAGTGCACTTGATAAAAAAAATTAAAAAAATAATTTTTATATAAAATAGACTCAATGCGCTCACTATTTTCCTAATCCCACCAAAAACTCAGTCAAGCTAATCTCCCTACTAAGGAGAATTACTAAACCCCTCGGACTATCAATCCTCCTTTCCAAATCATCACCAACACACGCTGTGAGTGGGACCCACAGTCATGGCAATCCAATCACCCCTCCCACATCGGTAAACAAATATAACCTTAGAGTTTTCAGTTTGGAATAATTTAATTTTTATTTTTTATTTTTTTTTTATAATTGAATAGATGAGTGTAAAAGAAAAAGTGATTGATTGATATGTACGATGTGGGAGAAAGAGAGGGGGGAAGAGAAAAAATGATTGATTGATAGGTAAAGAAAAGTGATTTTGACTTTTTTTATTTTTCAAAATTTTTTAACCAAATAAATTATTGAGATTTTTTCTCTAAAATTGTATCTCTAGATACAAACCAAACATGGCCTTAATTTTTTCTCAATCCACACACTTTTTGTTCCAAATACGCCGCCCTAATTGTAAAATTATAAACACGTCTTATACACACCAAAACATAGTGCACACACTCAAATCCTAAACAATGTACACACTCAAACATGGTGCCGTTACCATCAAAAAAAAAAAAAAAAACTTGGTGCCGTTTGTACATTGTTGAAGGTTGAAAAAGTGCAGCTTGTTTTTAATTCAATCTTCCCTATTGTAGCACTCCATTCAATATCATTCCAGGTTTGTTTTTAATTCAATAAATATGTTAATTTCCTAAAATTATTTTACTCATTTTGGTAGCTTTTCATAAGTGTGTGTAAAGTTTTACATTTTTTTTACAAATTTCAATCGTTTTTTCGAATTAGGTTGACAATGTCCAAAAAAATAACAATAGGACGGCTCGGAAATATAGTGTCTAATGAATGTGTTTTATTTGGAAATTGATAATTGAAAATTTTAATTTGGTTTCGAAGTTGATTGTCAAAAAATCTATTTTGATTTGGAAGTTGAAGTACGAAACATTTTGTATTTTTTAGTTGTAGATTGTCGAATTATAAGAATAGTTTTGATCTTATTTATCAAAATGTGTAGAAGGAAAAAAAGCAGACGACAATTTTAAGCACTAAAACTTACGTTTCCAATTCTAGCTTTGTTATAAACGGTGGTATCATTAACCAAATCTAAAAAAAAAAAAATCTAAATTTTTATCATACAAATTTTTCATAACACTAAAAACATGAGGATAGAATTTGATTGAGGAATAAAGACTCAATGGATTGCGAGGGTTTGAGAATTGGAGTAAGCTACCTGTTTGGGAAGTGAATTTTTTGCTTTTTTTTAGGCTAAAATTTACAAAAAGATAAAACATGTTAAAATAGTTAATAAGACAAAATGTTACATCAAATCCATAATCATTTTATTTTTTTCTCACAAATATCACATTCAATTACAAAAAAATTCAATTATCTTCTTAAACACAAACATTTTAGCTTACTAAAATAGCCAAAAACTAAAATAGCCTACTAAAACAACTAACTTCTTAAACGAGGCCAATGTGTTCACGATTTTAGAAGCAATTATTGCATATCCGAAAAGATATTTTTAGGTAGGTTGATTTTTTTTTAAGTTTAAAATTAAATTTGAGAAAATTAAGAGGTACGCGAGATTTACCACATATCATATTTTAATAATCTGAATTATATATTTTGTAGGACCCTTTGTATATATTATTTATGAAAAAAATAAGTTAATCCGATAATCACGTAACCTTTTTATTTTATGACGTTTGTCTAAAAAAATGAACGATTAATATTATTTTTTAAAAATAAACCATTCATTTATTGAAAATAAACATAAAATAAAAAATTATAATTATCAAGTTAATTTAATTTTTTATGAATAATGTACACAAAGAGTGGACATTAAGATTTTCAAATACAATGTATTTTTTTTTTAACAGAAATACAATTTGGATGAGGTTTCGGTTTCACATACTTCACAAGCCAAAGACTTTTTTTTTTTTATTAGAAAGTTATCGATTTTTCTAAGAGAATAAACACTCATAAAAAGATAACTGAAATTGATTGATGATTTGTGATCCTTAGAATTAATGTGATTTTATGGCATATTTAGTTAAAATGTGATTTAGTATGATTAAATTAGATTAAATATTGATAAATTGCATAGTTTGACTTAATTACATTAGTGCCACTTAGTGGCCATTTTCTTACACATATGTGAGCCTTATTATATACTTAGGCACACAATTCATCAGCCTTTCTCCTTGTGATTGCCGACCATAGAGAGAGAGAAACTAGAGAAGTTGATTTCATCTCAACTTTTGCTTGTGAATTGCTTGGAAATTGAAGGAATTGGAGGTTGATCTCCACATCTAAGTTTCTACACTTGAACTACTAGACCTAAGGTAGATCATTGACCTTCTTCATTGTGTATTTGAGTTTATTCTTGCATGATTAATGGGTCTTTAGTGATCTAAGGCTTGAATTGGTTTATTAATGTTGGATTGGAGCTCATTCCATGCATGCATGTTTGAATTGTTGAATTTTGAGTTGATTCCATCGAGAATTGTCACGTGCATGCTCATGGTTATGTTAAGTCCATGTTTTCATCTTGTTTTTGTAAGAGTTAGCTCATTTGAGCTTGTATTTAAAGCATTGAAATGATTTAAATACATGCATGTTTGCATGTTCTTCATATTCATGAAAATTGGTTTGAATTGGATTTATTTGAAACACCCTTGGGCTTTTATTTTACAAATTGAGCTTTGAATCATGTTAAAGTATGAGTTTTGGGATATTTTCTGGAAAATTGGCCCAAGAGGATCGAAATTTATGGTTTAAAATTTGGTTTTGAGCTTGAGGTTCAAATCTGGAATTTCCAGAATTTGGACTCACGCTCGAGCGGGGTGATTGGCGCTCGAGCGTGAAAATCGTGCTCCCAGCATTGTGTTCTGTTTGGAAGTCCGCTCGAGCGGAATAATTGACGCTCGAGCGTGATGTTGTGTCTTATGCTCGAGCGGGTGTCGAGCGCCCAATCGAGCGTGATTTTCACCTATCCAGCACTTTTGACTGTTTTGCAGAACGCTCGAGCGGGTAAGTCTACGCTCAAGCGTAAACCTTTGTCTGCATTCACGCTCGAGCGGAGTAACCTACGCTCGAGCGGATCCCCTGTTTTCTGAAAATTCTGAAAATGTTTTCTGAGTGCATATTTGCATCCTCATCCCATCCTAGGCATTCTTAGGCCTAGTTTAAGGCATCTTAATGAGGATATAGATGTAGAACACACCGAGGCAAATTAGGGATTAAGTTATTATCTTTCCCAACTGTGTTGCTTAGTGTTTGTTCAAGCTGTAACTGTGTAGGGTTGGCGACTGGGGACGCGCTCTAGCTTTACTTTAGCCCATAATTCTGTGAGTAACAACTGTGTAAAGATATGTTCAAAATGATTATCTTCTGAACAATTGAACTGTACTGCTTTCTGAACTGTTACTGTTAATTGAATGAATGTATGTCCTATATTCTGAACTGTATTGTGGCATCCTTAGCAACTACTGTTTACTGTTACTGTTACAGAGATCTCTGTCGGTTCCCTTGTTGGAACCACTACTGTTACTGATTAATGGCCATCATTTACTGTTCGGTCTTTTAAGACCTACTGTTTACTGTACTGTTATGCTAATGGGTGTACCACATATGACTGTACTGACTGAACGATTGAAATACTGATTTAATGAACTGTTTTCATTATTGTAAGGACATTCATTCTTAACCCCTTTACGCATTGTGTTATTCACTGGGCTTTAGCTCACTGCTCATATATATATGTAGGTGTATAGGCACCAGACCGTGGCTAGAAGTGTCGGGGTAAGCTCCAGTTTTGTCGAGCCAACCTATGTGCCTCAATGCGAGGTTCCGAGCCTGTCAAGCTATGGCTTAGGGGTGTTTTAGTTCCCCCTTCTGTCTCTGTAACTGTTTTGTTTACTGTACGGTACTGTTTAATAGGGATTAGGTCCCTGAACTGAACGATTGTATATATGTACATATTGTTTTGTCTAACTGTATATATATTTGAATGAAAAGTCTTTTTAGCATACAGACTGTCACAACTCATTGGACATTGTTTATTTACTGTATTGGCTTCCGCCAGCCCCTGTACTCTTTATTACTGTATTACTGTTAAGCAGGCCTTCGGTAATCTTGGATTACTGGTCGGTTACGGTGCTAAACCCATAGGGGCGGGTTTGGGTCGTGACAGAAATGTAAAAAGTGATTTAGAATTACCTAGCGGATGACTCATATACGTATGACCCGCTCGAGCGGAGAATAGAATGCTCGAGCGTCAAGCACAAAAATCTGCAGACGCTCGAGCTCAAGAAGGCCCGCTCGAGCGCGAAAACTAGTCCGCTCGAGCGTAGATTTCCCCTTCCCAGAACTTTCACAGACAAAGCATTGCACGCTCGAGCGCCAAGACACCCGCTCGAGCGCTACCCGCTCAAGCGTAGAAAACCCACTCGAGCGTGAAAAACACACCTGCAGAAGTTTTGCAGGGACACAAGATACTGAGAGTGTGTAAACCACGCTCGAGTGTAAGAAAGCCCGCTCGAGCGGACAACCAAAAACCAAACTCCGCTCAAGCGCAGAATGATCTGCTCGAGCGTAACACCAAAAACCTGGGCAACTACACTTGAGACCAAAACTCAACCTACCTGTCCAGAACACGCCCAACACATCCTATAACTCAAACATAAAGTACGAAAGGATGTAAACAAGATATAAACAACTGCTAACATCCATGGAACCAAGTCCGGATCACTGTACAACAAGGGGTAAAACCCGAAATCGCTATAACCTCCCCCCCTTAAAGAATTTCGTCCCCAAAATTAAATGCAAGTTTTCAAAAGAAAAAGTTTTTCTCCATTTTAAACAATGTTACATTCAACATTCAATAACTCGACCCTTCCCAGTCATTCCATCTCTTGTCAAGAGGCATTTCACAACATTTTCCATAACATGCATTATAGATATCCATTCCCTGAAATTTCACAAATTTCGATACCACACTCCACAATTCTATATCCTATTCAATATTCATGATATATTCCGACTTTTACAATACATTCAACATATGCAATGTTTACATTAAACTTCCATTTCAAGGCAAGTTCTAAAACATAATTCCATAAACCAAAACATATACTATGTTTTACAACTTAAGCCATATATAATGCTCTTAAAGTTCAGCAATATTACAAAATCTCAATACATGATTATCGTCAACAAACAAGTCCGGATAATTCTCACGGACTTTTGCCTCACGTTCCCAAGTGGCTTCCTCCACACCGTGATGCTTCCACAAAACCTTTACCATGGGAATGGACTAGCCTCGTAAGACTTGATCCCGCCTATCCAAGACCCGAACCGGTCTCTCCTCATACGAGGCATCCTCATCTACCTCTAAGTCGGTCCAATCCAATACATGCGATGGATCCAGCTCATACTTCCGAAGCATACTCACATGAAACACGTCATGCACTCTGGACAACTACGGCGGCAAAGCCAAACGATAAACGACCTCCCCAATCCTCTCAAGGATCTCAAAGGGACCGATAAACCGAGGGGATAACTTCCCACTCTTCCCAAACCTCATCAAACCTCGCCTAGGTGATATTTTCAAAAAGACATGATCACCCGTCTCAAAAGCTAAAGGCCTCATCCTACGGTCGGCATAACTCTTTTGATGACTCGGGGCTGTAACAAGCCTCCTACGGATAAGCTTGACTTTCTTCGTTGTTTCTCTCACCAACTCCGGGCCCAACAAAGGTGCATCACCCACCTCGGCCCAACAAACTGGAGACCTACACGGTCGACCATATAAGGCCTCAAACGGTGCCATACCGATACTAGACTGGATCTGTTGTTGTAGGCAAACTCCACCAAGGGCAAGTGCCCCTCCCACGACCCACTAAAGTCAAGAACACAACCCTGAAGCATATCCTCAAGGATCTGAATAGTACGCTCAGACTGCCCATCAGTTTAAGGATGATAAGCCATGCTAAAGGCCAACTTAGTGCCCATGGCACTCTGCAAACTCTGCCACAACCTAGCAGTAAAACGAGGATCTCTATCTGAGATGATCGTCACTGGGACTCCGTGCAACCTCACTATGTCCCGAATATACAAGTCGGCAAGATGATCTATCGAATCTCGCATGCGCATAGGAATGAAATACGCCGACTTGGTCAACCGGTCTACAACCACCCAAATAGCATCACTACCCCGCTAAGTCCTTGAAAAACCTACAACGAAGTCCATAGTGACATGCTCCCACTTCCACTCGGGAATAGGGTTGTAACAAACTCGCTGGCCTCTGATGTTCGGCCTTCACTTGCTGACAAGTAAGGCACTTACACATGAAAGCCGCCACATCCTTCTTCATATCCCGCCACCAAAACTGGCGATCTAAATCCCGATACATCTTAGTGCCTCCTGGACGCACCTCAAGGCATGAATGGTGAAACTCTCGGAGTACTTCCTCTCGGCAAGACTCCGGCACAAACAAACGGTCTCGGTATCTCACACTCCGGTCAGGATACATAGTCAAACCCTTCTTAACCTTCCCACTGGAAATCTTCTCTCGGAAAGACTCTACCTCAAGGTTACCTCCCTGTGCCTCTAACACTCGAGTCATAAGTGTAGGCTACGCAACAATCGAAAACAAGGCCGCAGCCTCAACGGATTTGCCCAAAAGCAAATCAAACTCGCCAAGTGCACCCAACATCTCCCACTCCCGGATGGCTATACAAGCTACATCACTAATAGATTTCCTGCTAAGGGTATCGGCCACTACATTGGCCTTTCCCGGGTGATAGTGCAACTCAAAGTTGTAGTCCTTAATGAACTCCATCCACCTTCTCTGTCTCAAATTCAAGTCCCTCTGTGTAAACAGGTACTTCAAACTCTTATGGTCCGAGAATACCTTGAACCTCTCACTATAAAGGTAGTGCCTCCAAATCTTCAAGGCAAATATCACTGCTGCTAACTCTAGGTCGTGTGTAGAGTAATTCCTCTCGTGTATTTTCAACTGACATGAGCCATAAGCTACCACTTTCCCCTATTGTATCAACACACAACCTAAACCCTCTCGTGAGGCATCACAATAAATCACATAACCCAACTCTCTCTCCAGAATAATCAAGACCGGAGAGGTGGTCAATCTAACTTTCAGCTCTTGGAATGACTTTTCACAAGTCTCACTCCATACAAACTTGACCCCTTTCCGCGTCAATCTAGTCAACGGTGAAGCTAGCCTGGAGAAATCCTTCACAAACCAACGGTAATACCCAGCTAATCCCAGAAAACTGCGGATCTCAAACACGCTCTTAGGCTGTGCCCAATCTTGCACTGCCTCAATCTTGGATGTATCAACAGACACCCCTTTCCCGGAAACCACATGGCCTAAGAACTTGACTTCCCCTAGCCAGAACTCACACTTCTCAAACTTGACATACACCTTATGGGCTCTAAGTAACTCAAGCACCACTCTCAAGTGTTCTTCGTGCTCCTCCTCTGAAGGTGAATAGATAAGAATGTCGTCAATGAAAACGACCACAAAACGATCTAAGAGTTCCCAGAAGATCCGGTTCATCAAGTCCATAAAGACTGCCGGTGTATTAGTGAGCCCAAACGGCATCACCAGAAACTCATAGTGGCCATACCGCGTACAGAATGTCGTCTTCGGAATATCCTCCTCCCTGACCCTCAACTGGTGGTAACCCGATCTCAAGTCTATCTTAGAGAAACAACGGGACCCCTTCAACTGGTCAAACAGATCATCTATACGGGGCATAGGGTACTTATTCTTAACCGTAGCCTGATTCAACTTTCGGTAATCTATACAAAGTCTCAAGGCACCATCTTTCTTTTTAGCAAAGAGGGCCGGTGCTCTCCACGGCGAAACACTAGGGTGAATAAAGCCCTTATCTAGCAATCCCTGGAGCTGAATCTTCAACTCATTCAACTCGGCTGGGGCAAAACGATAAGGTGCCATAGAAATCGGCGCCGTGCCAGGCACTAAATCAATAGAGAACTCGATCTCTCGATGAGGTGGCAAACTAACGAGATCCTCGGGAAAGACGTCCGAGTACTCATAAACCACTCTCGGCAACACAGTCTGGGTTTTACCACACTCATTACTCAAAAAGCTAGCAAGTAGACCACTAAGCTCACTCCACCCTCGCGGATCATACACCGGTGGCAACACACTACCAACCCGATCCCCCAAGAAATAGAAACACTCCCCGCTCAAGGTACATACTGTAACCCTCTGGCGGTAGCAATCGATAACAGCCCGGTATGACGATAGCCAGTCCATATACAAAATAACATCAAAACCCGTCATGGGCATAACTACAAAAGAAAATGGAAGCCGGCGATCGACGACTTCTATATCACAACCCCTACATCCTTGTTTCAAAATCAACTCACCCCCAATAGGTGACACTACACAAATAGGAGATGCTAACTGTGCCAACTCCAATCCCAAAACAGATGCAAATGCAGTAGATACAAAAGAATGAGATGCACCCGTATCAATCAATACACTAGCAACCGAGTTGCAAAACAAGAAGGTACCTCTCACAACTGATGGAGCAGGTACAAGATCCTGCGCAGTAACAGCATACACGCGCCCAGTAGGCCCCTGATCCACCTGCTCACCCCTCAGAGCATACTACTACTGCACAGACTGGGACGACAAGGCTCCTGGATTGGCCCTCGAGGCCTGCACAGACTGAGCTGGCTGAAAACCCTACGTCTGCCTAGAACCAAACGGGCCCGAAGTGGCACTCAACTGTGGGCAAAACCTCTTCAGGTGCCCAGGCTGACCACACTGATAACAAGACAAGGGCTGGCCCCTGCCCTGACTCTGACTCTGCGGTCTAGCTGAAGATGAAGCAGCCCTCTGACCTCCTCCCCTCTGTAGGCAAACTGAAGCCTGATGGCCCAGCTGACCACACTTGTAACAGATGAAATCTCCTTGATTGCCTCTCTCAGAGCCTGCACTCGGCACTGGAAAGGTCGATCTAGCAACACCCCCCTGAGACTGCTAAGGGTTAGCACCTCTCTGTCTTCTGCCATTACCCTGACCATCCTGGCTCCTCTTGGGGCCTCTCTGTCCCTCCTCCTCCTGCATCATGATCTCCATATGGGCTGCAGCATCAACCAAGCGCCCATAGTCTCGGATCATGGAACCCCCAACTCTCATCTTGAGGCTGCGCCTTAACCTCTTCTCAAACTCGATACAGCGGCATTCCTCGGACGCCATAAGTTCAGGTGCAAACCTGGACAAGCTAGTAAAAGCAGCCTCATACTCGGCTACTGAAGAACTCAACTGCAAAAGCTGGCACAACTGGTCTCTCAGCTTCTCCCTGACTGCTGGAGATAAGTACTTCTCCTGAAAAGCCTCCACAACAGCCTCCCACGTGCCAGTAATATGGCCCCTCATGTATTTCCACCACTAACCCGCACCCCCTTTAAGCTGAAAGGATGCCAAGGTCACTTTCAACGCCCCATCCTCGATGCCAAGCATCTCGAACGTCTTACTCATCTGCTCCGACCACTCGTCAACCTTAAGTGGCTCCTTTGGATCCCCAATAAACTCGTCCGGGTTAGACTGAAAGAACTCCCTCTTCAAGAAGGAAGGCCCTGCCTCAATAACCTGGGCCTGCACTGGAGCCTGAACTAGATTCTCAGCTCTGAGAATACCCATAGACTCCCTCAAAGCATCGGCTATCCCTCGGGCTAAAGCGCCCATAGCTTCCTGACCTACTGGCTCGGCCACATTGGCCTGGCCAACCCCCTCTTGCTGTACCAAAATATCATCCGGTAAAGGCATCTCCTGCCTACCACGTCTGCCACGTCTACCACCTCTTCCTCTTCCTGACATCCTAATAAAGGTAATGAAGAACATTAGCACATTCATAAGTGTGCCAAAACTAAACACTCGCGCCCTAATACATGGACAACTGTAATTCACTCCACATAAGCACATAAACACATAAGCACTTACGAATTTCATTTCTGGATAATGATAGTCCCGAGGCGTTACTAGAGTTCCGGTTAGAAACAACATTGATCAAGTGCTTTTCCAACAAGACTCACAAAAACCCAAGGATCCAATCAACATCCTAGAAACTAAATCCCATACCTAAGTAGTCACATAAGCATGTTATCAAATAAACACATAATGTCACACATAAGTCTCTAACAAGCGAGACAAACCCATTGTGATACTAATCATTTCCCACGTACCCAAGGTATTCGAACCCGGTACGCTTTGATGCCAAGTTGTAACGCCCTCGAAATAATACATAAAACCCATCATTCTTGACATGCACAATATAAGAGAAATAAACATCTTTCTATTTATCAGAGTAGTTCTTACAAAAGTATTACATGTTGACAACAAAAGTAAACGCCCTATGGGCTTACAACTTTCCAAGCCAACACTTGGTTACAAGAAGTGAGTACTAACTCATATACATATTATGCCATTGGCTTGAATTTACATGCAATACATCAAAGGAAAGCAAAACAACCAAAAAGTTTGACTGCCTCTAACCTCCCAAGCTATGTCCTTGGAGGTGGCATGCTACATGTCCCTAAAAATGATGTCCCATATAGGGTGAGCCACAACCCAGTAGAAATATACCAAACCAACCATAAACAATGACTAAAATAACAGCATTCGATAGATGGTTCATACTTGTATTCCCACTTATAACACATCACCGTTTCATGACATTCAAATCCATGTTACATTTCATTTCCCACTTCTTCTCAACTTTGAATTTGAGAACAAGGCTCAGAACCTAGCCAAATAACTTAATGAGATTATGACCCATCTTTAAAACACTTTTGAAATTCATGATGGATACACATTTCGGTGATGTATCAATAACACATAAACACTTCCATACTTCATGAAGGATACACATTTTGATGTTGTATCAATATAACATAGAAATACTTCTATACTTCACAATTGATAACGATATACATTTTAGTGCTATATCAAATCAATTCAAACACTTTCATAATCCACATTTGATACACATTGTAGTGCTGTATCAATGTCACCCAAAATCCGGTTTAGAGGTCCATCCCCTATCTTCCCCTAAACCGTGGAGTACATCCCCTATCTCCTCCCACACATAATGTATATAAACATAGATCATATACATAATCAATCAATATATGAAGTTGATGTATTATTCCAACCGCTATACTCGATAGCATACTCAATCGATTAGTTTTAGTTTGCCTAATCATCATGCATTGTCTACAACAATCAAGACTATTCTCCACCGATAGCCCAAAGCAGTTATTTCTAAATAGAAAATAAATGCACCAAATGGATAAAATATCAACATTTCAACTAGGTGAGTGATAAATGATCCTACTACACCCTTTAATCCCATACGTTCCCAATTTCAACATTCTCAATTCAACTTCTCATTTCTCAAATTAATTTCACAAATTAATTCATCAATGTAATTAGGGCATTTCCCATAATTAACAAAACAACCCTAAGGTTCCATTTCTATCAATAACCCAACATTTATCTCATTTCTCCATGCTAAACATGCATATAGGCTTATATAAATAAAACCCATCTTTTGTAAAGTTACACAAAGACCCAAACTTTTTCAAAATTACCCAACAATCCCTAACATATCAAAATGCTAAAATTTAAAGACAAAGCTCATAAGGAGGAGTAGGATATCACTACCTCGAAGTTAGAGCTCAATCGGAGAAGATGAAGAAAACGAAAATGCTCCAAACACCAAGATTCTTGGATCAAAACGTAGCTCTCAACGATCAACACACTTTTTACAAAAGCCGAAGGATAGGGAGACACTCTAACTAGACTAAACCCTAGAGAGAAAGGAGATCCTAGAGAGAGAGGCTCTCAACAACGATTTTGGGAAAGTAAGAGAGAGAAAAAAAATGTAAAAAGTGATTTAAAATTACCCAGCGGATGACTCATATACGTATGACCCGCTTGTGTAGAGAATAGAACGCTCGAGCGTCAAGTACAAAAATCTGGACAAGCTCGAGCTCAAAAAGGCCTGCTCGAGAGCCAAGACACAAGAATGAAATACATCCGCTCGAGCGTAGATTTCCCCCTCCCAGAACTTTCACAGACAAAGCACTGCACGCTCGAGCGCCAAGACACCCGCTCGAGCGTGAAAAACACACCTGCAAAAGTTTTATAGGGACACAAGATACTGGGAGTGTGTAAACCACGCTTGAGCGCAAGAAAGCCCGCTCGAGCAGACAACCAAAAACCAAACTCCGCTCGAGCGCAGAATGATCCGCTCGAGCGTAACACCAAAAACCTGGGCAACTACACTTGAGACCAAAACTCAACCTACCTGTCCAGAACACGCACAACACATCCTATAACTCAAACACAAAGTACGAAAGGATGTAAATAAGATATAAACAACTGCTAACATCCACGGAACCAAGTCCGGATTACTGTACACCAAGGGGTAAAACCTAGAATCGCTATATTTAGCATCAGCATCTGATTTTGAAACATTTAAAACATTGGAACTCTATTCCAAATAGTAGTCTGGTAGCTCAAATTGAGGTTTTGAGGCAACGGTTATGTGGTGCAATCAAATTTGAATTTGGAGTCTCGAGGGGTGAAAGACTGTTAAGGCAGGAATTATATTTCTTATTGGAAAAGCAAGAGGTATATTCGATTGGAATACACAATATTTTCATCTAATGGCCTCTTTTCGTGCAAGCAAAAAAAGAGTGGTGTTTTTGTGGGCTGATGATGGATCCTTTATTTTTGATCCGATGGCGATTGAACGAGCTTTTGTACATCATTTCAAGAAGATTTTTCATTCGGACTCTACATGTACTCAATCTAATACTCAATCGGGCTATCCAACCCATTTTAATTTTTTCAATGTGATTAATTGTAGATTGAGTGATGCACAAAAATGTTGCTTGGATGCTCCTTTCTTGCTTTCTTGGATTCAGAAATTAAGCCGGTTATATTCTTTATGGGATTTGAAAAGTCCATGGCATGATGGAATGATAGCTGCGTTTTATCAACGACACTGGGGTATTGTAGGTAGTTTGATTTGTGATTTGGTGCTTTCCGTTCTTAATTCAGGAGTTTTGCCCAGGGAGCTCAATCAAACTTTTTTGGCATTGATCCCTAAGAACAAATCTCCTCAAACAGTTAATGATTTTAGGCCAATTAGTCTCTATAATGTTCTTTACAAAATTATTGCTAAGGTGCTTGCCAATAGATCACATAGTGTTCTTCCACATTTGATTTCGCCTTTTCAAAATGCTTTTGTTTGGGGGTAGATTGATTTCTGATAATGTTCTTTTAGCTCATGAGTTGGTGGAGTTCATTTGTAAAATGAAGGAGGGATCCAAGTCATATTTTTCTCTAAAATTAGATATGAATAAGGCCTATGATAGAGTGAGTTGGGATTTCTGCTTTAGATCATGGGTATTATGGGTTTCAATCATCAATGGATTAATTTAATTTCATAGTGTATTTCTATTGTCCTTCTCGGTTTTAGTAGACTTTGGGCGTTCTGAGTGGTTTCAACCTCATTGTGGGTTGCGTCAAGGTGATCCTCTTTCTCCGTATTTATTTCTTCTGGTTATGAAAGCTATTTCGGCGGGGTTTGAGAACTTGGAGGGGCAAGGGGTGTGTAGGGGTGTTGCGATCAGTCGTCACAGCCCTTCTGTTTCTCATCTTCTTTTTGCTGATGACTGTCTAATTTTTACGCCTTTGGTGGTCGAGGAAGTTTGGATATTGAAATGGTTTTTGGAGGCGTTTTGTAGTGAATCTGGACTAAAAATAAAATTTTCCACATCCGAGTTGTTTGTTAGTCCAAATATGTTGAGGGAAGACAGGTTGTCATTGAAGGAGAGTTTAGGTATTAAGATTGTTGACAAACCTAGTGTGTATCTAGGCTCCTCTCTGAATTTTGCAGGCAAAAAGGCTGGTGTTTTTCAAAATATTCTTCATAAATTTTCTGCTAAGTTGCAAGGTTGGAAAAGAGGCTTGCTTTCTTTTGCTGGTCCTTGTGTGCTGGCAAAACATTCCCTTCTTTCTATACCCATGTATTTACTTTCTCTCTTTAAGGCCCCAGTTTGTTTTATTAAACAAATTCGTAGTGTGATCGGTCATTTTATTTGGAATGATGAACAAGGGAAGGGGATGTATTGGAAAAATTGGTCTACTTTGTGCTTGCCTAAACCCATGGGAGGGTTGGGTTTTCGGGATCCAAGCTTTTTTAATCAGGCACTTTTAGCTAAAGTCGTTTGGCGTTTGTTGAGGGAGCCTGACTCGCTTTTAAGTAGAATGTTATTGACCAAGTATTGTAGGAGAATAAAATCTTTGGATATTCAATCGGCTAAAGCATGCTCTTGGAGATGGCGTAACATTCTTTGGGGTAGGGATTTACTTAAAAAAGGGCTTGTTTGGTGTCTTGGGGATGGTCAGGTTATTGATCCTTTTGGCGATGAATAGATTTCTACTATTGAGAATAGCCTCATTGGCAAGGGGGTGGGTCGGTTTTTCTCTTCTTTTAAAGTGTCACATTTGATTAACCCTTCTAGTTAAGTGTGGAGAATGGATTTGATTCAGATTCTGTTTCCACAACAATTGGTGAATCATATTCTACAAATGCCTATTCCTCAAGTTGTGTCTAGTGATAAATTGGTGTGGAAATTTACTAAGTTTGGGCAATATACAGTTAAGTCTAGGTATTTCTCGATTGTTGATATAGGAATTCCCCCGTGTGATAATGTATCGACAGATGTAAGGGGCTTTTGGAAGAAACTATGGCACACCCATTTGCCCTCTAAGTGGGCTCTTTCTATTTGGAAGGTGATGCATAGTATTTTACCTGTACGAACCATCTTGAGAAGTAGAGGAGTAGATTTGTCAACGAAATGTCCTAGGTGTTTGTAGAAGGCTGAATCTCTAGAACACTTATTCTTCCAATGTTCATTTTCTAAATATATCTGGAGAGGTTCTCAGTTAGGCTTGGATTTTGATAGGGGAAGACCTCTGTTGGTTCAGGAATGCCCTGGATGAGAAGGCTATTATTTTGATAGGAGAAGACCTCTGTTGCTTGGAACTTTTACATTGGGAGGCCAGGGCTCCTGTTGGGTAATGTGTTTGTTGTAAAACTTTATTGATGTTTAATCTATATCTTCTTTCCTCAAAAAAAAAAAAAGAAAAAAAAAAGAGGGTAACTTCGACGAGGTCGGAATTTTCGGCACTCAAACATTCGTGCTTTATATATAGATATAGAGATATAGATAGAGATGGATAGAAATATATTAACCCTTCTTATAAATATCTTTGTCAAGAAAAAAAAGAAAAAAAGATTGGAAACCTCATCCAAAGTATGTTGTTCAAAATTGTGAAATTAAATAAATAGATTTATGAAGAAAACAAATTATATAACAAGAACATATGCTGATAATTACAACTAAATTTCAACAGAAATACACAAAAAACAATAAAGGGTAAAGAGACAAAACCGAAGCCTGCACGGAAGCAGTTTCCTTAAAACAGATTTCGCCGCCTCACGGGTCGAGTGCTTGAGGAAACCCGGCGTCTGTCTCCCAGGATACGACGGTCAAAGCCAACTACGGCAGAAGCACTATCTGTCTAGCTTAGTGAACAAAACAATGGCAGCACTCTCTCACAATAGGAACTATTAAGCAAACTGACTTGTAAAATGGAAGCAAAAATTTCTTTTCTTGAAACTTGACAGAAGGGTCTCAATTTATACATGTATAGAGGAGAGAGGAAAAGCCTCCAGTCTTTAAGGCTAGTCATTAAAACACCAAACATCCATAGCCCCTTTCCACAAAATGAAAAGTATGGATGTCCAAAGGATTCACACCCTTTAGCCAAGAAAAAAGATTTAAATACTCTTTAAAATCCTATTCATGAATCTAACATCATGAAGCAATTTCTTGACAATTTCTTATTCAAAACCCAACGGTTTTTGGCTCACTTGGACCCAACACAAAAAATGGTTAGGACCCACTTTAATATTTAATTAAAGTCACCACACTTTAATATTAAATTAAAGTCCCAAAAAATCATTTTTTTCCAACAATCCCCCACATGAATAAAAATTGACTGAATGACTCAACAAACGGACATCGTTCAACAATAAAGACTCTGAGAGAGAGTATAACGGACTAACCCCGACATCAGAGAAGGTAGCTTTTGGCTTTGAACCTCTCCCAGTGAAAACCTATCAAGTTTACTGGCAGATCAGTGAATAAGACTGTAACAACCCTCATACTGTTTACCGACTTATGACTGATTGATTACCGATAACCATCGATTACCGTTAAACTGAATTGATTATGACTGATAATTGAACTGATTAAAGTACTGAACTGACTGACTGAAATTGGAAACCGAATTGATTGAGTATATGTTAGTTAAATTGCATTTTATCTGTTTGACTGTATGATTATCTGTTCATGCTTATATGTTTAAACTGCTAATTGAAGGCCATATCGGCGGCTGAATTAGAAACCGATTGATGTTCCTTGACCCTCATAATTAATGTAATTTTATGGTATAATTATCTGAAAAACCGATTAGGTATGATTTAATTAGATTAAAATAAGCCAATTAAAGAGTTTGACGTAATTACACTTTTGCCATCTAGTGGGGCCTTTGTTTACTCATATTTGAGCCTTGTGTATGCTTTATCAAAACATTTCTTCAGCCATATTTTGAGCACACCACCGAATTAGAGAGAGAGGAAGTGAGAGAGTGGAATTGTTCTAGAGAATTGGCTTGAAAGGCTTGAAGAGATCATAGGAGATTTGCCTAATTGGACTCCTAAACCTTGAATACAAGCTCTAGGTAAGGATTTCATCTTCTCATTCTTGTGTTTGAACTGGTTCTTGCATGGTTCATGTCTAGTTGTAGAGCTAAGTCATGAATTGGTCCATTAATGGTGAATTGAAGCTCAATCTTTGCATGCATGTTAGTATTGTTGGATTTTGAGTTGAGTTCATGGCAAAATGTTACATGCATGTTCATAATTTTGTAAAGGTCCATGTTTTCACCATGTTTTGACAAGAATTGGCTCCTTAGAGCATCATTTTGGAGCTTCAAAATGGTTTGAATTCATGCATGTTTGCATGTTCTTCTTCTTCTTGAAAATTGTTTGAAATTGGGTTTGAATAAAACACCCTTGGGCTTTGATTTCCCAAATTGAGTTTTGAATCATGTTATTCTATGTGTCTATAAATGTTTTCCAGAAAATGGGCCCAAGAGGATCGGTTTTAATGCTTTTGAACTTGGTTTTTGGCTAGGAGGTGCGATCTGGAATTTCCAGATTCTGCACTTCCGCTCGAGCGGAGGAAGTGTCGCTCGAGCGTAGAATTCGAGCATCCATTATTTCTGCACTGTTTTGCAGTCCGCTCGAGCGGAGGATTGGGCGCTCGAGCGGAGTCATGTCTCACGCTCGAGCGGGCATCGAGCGGAGATTTCACCCATCCAGTACTTTTACAGTAAGCTCGAGCGGGAAAGTTTACGCTCGAGGGTGTACCTTTGTTGCATGTCTGCTCGAGCGGGGAAACCTGAGCTCGAACGGAACTCTGTTTTTCTGAAAATGCTTTTAAACGTACATCTTTGCATCCTCATCCCATTCTAGGCATTCTTAGGCCTAGTTTAGGGCATCTTGTTGAGGATATAGATGTAGAACACACCGAGGCATTAGGAATTAAGTTATTACCGTTCCCAATTGGGTAGCTTAGTGTGTGTTCAATCTGTTAACTGTGTAGGGTTGGCGACGGGGGAGACACGCTCTAGCATACCGTAGCCCAAACTCTGTGAGTAACAATTGTGTAAAGATATGTTCAACTGATTATCTTTTGAATACTGAACTGAACTGTTTACTGAACTGGTATTATTTACTGAATGAATGTATGTCCTTTATTTCTGAACTGTACTGTGGCATCCTTAGTACCTACTGTTTACTGTTACTGTTACTGTGACAGAATTCTCTGTCGGTTCCCTCGTGGAACCACTACTGTTTACTGACTGATGGCCATCATTACTGTTCGGTCTTTTAAGACCTACTGTTACTGTTATGCTAATGGATGTACCACATATGACTGTTTACTGTACTGAACAACTGAAATACTGATTGAATTGAACTGTTTTCATTACTGTAAGGACATTCATTCTAAACCCCTTTACGCTTTATGTTATTCACTGGGCTTTAGCTCACTGCTCATATATATATGTAGGTGTACAGGCACCAGATCGGAGCTAGGAGCGTCAGGGTAACTCCAGTTTTGTCAAGCCAGCCTTTGTGCCTCACTGCGAGGTTCCGAGTTGCCATGCTATGGCTTGGGGGTGTTTTGTTTGTTTTTTCCCCGCCTGTCTTCATACTGTCTAACTGTTCTGTATAGAAAGGGATTAGGTCCCTGTACTGTGTGACTGTAAATTCTGTATAAATCGTATTGTTTGTATGTATGAATGCATGAAAAATCTTTTTGGCATACAGACCGTCACAGCTCATTGGACATTGTTTAATTACTGTTTTGGCTTCCGCCAGGCCCTGTACTCTGTTTTACTGTATTACTGTTAAGCAGGCCTTCGGTAATCTCGGATTGCTGGCCGGTTACGGTGCTAAACCCATAGGGCCGGGTTTGGGTCGTGACAAAGACATCTTGAACTGCTCTACCGTTTATGTAAACTAAGACAATAGATCTCACACGGGAATTACTCCTTCCACCATTATGTTCTCACTGGTGTGCCCTGTGTGGCCCTGGACACTAGACTAGTTCAGCGAGTGGTTTCAAAGAATCTTGGCCTGCCCAATTCTTCTAGAAGCGGCCCCACTTCAAACTCACATAGGTGAATCTACTAAAGTATCCTGCAATACTTAGCTCAACAGCTTAACACATAAGAGTCATTAAAAGCTCAGCTTATCCTCTACACTTGCAGGTATCACTAATAGAAGGAATGGCTGGAGGTTTAACCTCCTCAGTGACATACCACCGTTACACGCAATTAGGTTGTCCCATTGAACCTAGATCTTGGGATCTCCAGTCAACTAGGTTGGGTTTCCATTCCGGTAACTTCCAAAGGCCTTAACCACATTCCTTTTGATGACGTTTCGACTATCACTCGACTTAACCCTTTGGTTAGCGGATCCGCAATGTTGTCCTTAGACTTTACATAGTCTAAAGAGACAACTCCATTCGAGAGTAGTTGTCGTATGGAATTATGTCTACGACGGATATGTCTAGACTTTCCATTATACATATTACTCTGTGCCCTACCAATTGCAGATTGACAATCACAATGAATACAAATAGCTGGCACAGGTTTAGACCAACGTGGAATATCTTCAATGAAATGGCGAAGCCATTCTGCTTCTTCCGTTGCTTTATCCAAAGCAATAAACTCTGATTCCATCGTTGATCTAGATATACACGTTTGGTTGGAAGATTTCCAAGACACAGCTGCCCCACCAAGAGTGAACACATATCCACTAGTGGACTTTGAGTCCTTTATATCTGATATCCAATTCGCGTCACTATATCCTTCAAGCACCACTGGATATCGAGTATAATGCAGCCCATAATCCCGAGTGTAGCGTAAATACCTTAACACCCGCACAATGCCCTTCCAATGAGAAGCATCAGGATTACTTGGGTATCTACTAAGCCTGCTAACCGAGTAAGCTATATCTGGCCTAATACAACTCATCAGATATATTAAACATCCAATTATCCGAGAATATTCTAACTGAGAGACACTCTCTTTATTATTCTTGGTAAAGTGTAGACTTAAGTCTACAGGTGTCGATAACACACTCGTATCTGATCCACTAAACTTCTCAAGTATCTTATCAACATAATGAGACTGAGAAAGTACAATTCCGCCAGAGATTCTGGTAATCTTAATTCCCAGAATAACATCTACAATGCCCATATCCTTCATGTCAAATTTAGAGTTTAACAACTTCTTGGTAGTTTTGATCATTTCATCGTTACTACCTATAATGAGCATATCATCAACATATAGACACAAAATGACATAACCTCTGTCAGCGTCTTTGACATAAATACACTTGTCACATTCGTTGATTCGAAACCCATTTGACAACATTACATTGTCAAACTTTTCATGCCATTGTTTAGGCGCTTGCTTCAAACCACACAAAGATTTGACAAGTTTACAAACTTTCTTACTTTGTCCTGGAGCTGAAAACCCTTTAGGTTGCTCCATGTAGATTTCTTCATTCAAATCCCCATTTAAGAAAGTTGTCTTTACATCCATATGGTGTATCTCAAGATTGCGCAAAGCTGCTATTGCAATCACTATGCGAATGGATGTTATCCTAGTTACAGGTGAGTACATATCAAAGTAATCCAGGCCTTCTCGTTGCCTGTACCCTTTGATAACGAGCCTCGCCTTATACTTGTCAATAGACCCATCGGCCTTCATCTTTCGTTTAAAAATCCATTTGCAGCCTAAAGGCTTACAACCTAGAGGTAAATCTACCAACTCCCAGGTGTGGTTCTGTAAGATGGAGTCAATCTCACTTTTGATCGCTTCTTTCCATAAAGGACTCTCAGGAGAAGTCACAGCTTCGTAGAAAGTTTGAGGTTCGTTCTCAACCATATAAGTCAAGAAGTCTGGACTAAAAGATTTGGATGTCCTAGCCCTTTTACTCCATCTGGGCTCATCTAAAACCTCAATTTGATCATCACCTGGATCATCAACATGATCATCCTCACTAGCAAGCTCATCAAATTGCTCCAAAGACCTTGGAACCCCTGCATGGGTTCGGCAAGGAAAAATGTCTTCAAAGAAACATGCATTCCTTGACTCCATGATGGTATTCCTGTGTATGTCTGGAATTTCAGACTTATGAACAAGAAACCGATATGCACTACTATTATGTGCATAACCAATGAATATACAATCCACAGATTTCGGGCCTATCCTAACCCGTTTGGATGTAGGAATCGCCACTTTTGCAAGACACCCCCACATTCGGAAGAATTTATACGAAGGCTTAACGCTTTTCCATAACTCATACGGCGTCTTGTCCACCTTCTTCTAGGGTACTTTATTCAGAATGTAATTTGCAGAGAGAATTGCTTCCCCCCACAAGTTCTGTGGCAATCCAGAACTTATCAACATTGCATTCATCATTTCCTTTAGCATCCTATTCTTCCGCTCAGCAATCCCATTAGACTGAGGAGAATAAGGCGCCGTGGTTTGGTGGATAATCCCAGATTGAACACAAGTCTCAATAAACTGAGATTCATACTCACCACCACGATCACTTCTTAGAGCCTTAATCTTGCGGCCTACTTGATTCTCAACTTCATTCTTATAAAGAACAAATTTGTCAATCGCCTCATCTTTGCTTTTGAGCAAATAGACATAACCATACTTAGTGCAATCATCAACAAAAGTGATGAAGTACTTATTGCCACCACGTGATTGTATAAATTTTAAGTCACACATCACTATGCACTAAATCCAACGGTTCTGAACTTCTTTCAATAGAATGAAACGAAGATCTTGTCAACTTCGCTTCAACACAAGTTTCACACTTGTGTTTCGAATTAATCTTAAAAGATGGTATGTGACCTAACTTGATTAATCTACGTAAAGATTCAAAGTTCACATGTCCTAGTCTACCATGCCACAAATTGGAAGACTCAAGCATGTAAACAGAAGAAGATGCACCTTTATTCATCTTTGGGATAACAGTCATAACATTGAGTTTAAACATACCCCCCAACATATAACCCTTACCCACATACATTCCACTTTTGGTAAGAACGACCTTGTCGGACTCAAAAACCATGCGAAAACCATGTTTACTAAGAAGAGACCCTGAGACAAGATTTTTACGAATGTCCGGAATATACAGGACTTCGTTCAAGATTAGCTCCTTTCCTGACGTCAACTTCAGGACCACCTTTCATTTCCCCTCAACAATCAAGGTAGCCGAGTTTCCCATAAACAACTTCTCACCGTTTGTAACCGGTTCGAAAGTTGTAAACAGTTTCTGCTCGGAGCAAATGTGGCGTGTAGCCCCAGTATGAATCCACAATTCTCTTGGGTTTGAACCCGCCAGATTCACCTTAGAGACAATGGCAGACAAGTGCATATCATCCTCCTCATGGGAGTGCTCTTGTAAGTCTGCCATTTGAGCACGAGGTTTGGTCTTGTATGGCTTCTTCTGCTTGCAGCAGTCACTAGCCCGATGCCCCTCGTTACCACAGTTATAACACTTCCCAAAGAACCGATAACCAGGTTCCTGCGGCTTGTAAGCCGACTTCTTTGCAACACCACCCCTTGGCCCCAGCTTAGAGCTCTTGTTCACAGGGGGCTTCTTCCTTATCCCAGAAGATTTGCCATGCTCAACGACATTGGCCTTTACTGAGGAGGTACTCCCTCCTTTCTTTCTACTATCCTCTTCAATCCGGAGTCGGACAACCAGCTCTTCAACAGACATTTCCTTGCGCTTGTGCTTCAAGTAATTCTTGAAATTCTTCCAACCATTGGGAAGTTTCTCAATGATCCCAGCAACTTGGAATGACTCGTTCAAAGGCATCCCCTCAGCATGAATTTCATGCAAGATCACTTGGAACTCCTGGACTTGGCTTATCACAGTTTTAGAATCTACCATTTTAAAATCAAGGAAACGGCCAACCACAAATTTCTTTGCCCCGGCATTCTCAGTCCTGCACTTTTTGTCCAGAGATTCTCATAATTCTTTTGCTGAGCTCTTGGAACAAAACACACTATAGAGTGAGTCTGCCAAGCTGTTGAACACATAGTTCTGGCAAAGATAGTCTGTCTGCTTCCATGTGTCAAGCGCCATGACTTTTTGCCTGTCAGGCTCATTCTCTGCCATGACTGGAGGATCCTTACTCAGAACCTTGGCAAGGTTTAGCGTGGTCAAGTAAAACAGCATCTTTTGCTGCTATCTCTTAAAGTTTTTCCCAGCAAATTTTTCTGGGCACTCATGGTGACTAAGCGGTCCTCCCGGAACAGCCGGAGTAACACCAGGGTTGACCACAGAGGTCACAGCAGTAAGGGTTGGCAATCCAGTTGCCCCGGGGTTCAAATCCCCACTAACATTAGCAGTAGCAGCAGCATCAGTGATAGTTTCCGTTTCTAAAAATTACACCAGAATATCACTTCTGTGTTTTCAGAAATTAAACTTAACCCTTAGAAGAAAAATTAATTCAAAAATTAGTCTCACCACAAAACCTAGAATCGAACATGGTCAAGAAAGTTCCCAGGAAGACTGGAGGGGTCACATCAGTCCCACTTAAAACCCAGTTAACCTTTTGACAAAACTTTTAAGAGCATGTTGACTCCTAGTCCGTGATAAACAAATTAAGAATTAAATTTTCTTAGGGATGAACTAGGTTAAAGAAAACCAGGGTCCAAAACTATTACAAGCAATGTAAAACTATTGCTACAACAATATAAGCAAATAAAACTTGCTACTACAAATTGGTAAACAAATCAATTACATCTCAAGCAAACATGCTTCAAACATTTTGATAAAATAGCCAATCCATAAGGATTCTATGTAGTCCAAAAGCTTTTCCACGCTTAGGTATTCCTATTCAACACAAACGTTAGTAGTCCAAACATTTTTGTTTTTACATCCCAAATTCTATTCATTTGGTTTTATATTTGTTTTTCGCATTGGTATCCCTACAAAGAAAGTTAGTAGCAAACCACAACAGAATACAAACAAGTAATCTAAAAAATTTAATTATAATAAATAATTGAAACCATCTAGCCAACTATTAATTATATAAGTAACCAACTAATATAAGGTACCAAAACAAAATGCAATTTGTAACTTCAAAATTAAATTACAACTTTAAAATAAAGTTCAATACTCATGAGTCATGAATGAAATTAATTCATAATAAACATTTAAACTAATAACTTCAAATAGATAAGTCAAATTCAAAGTTAATGCACTGAATTAAATAATTCAGATTAATGCACCTAATTAAATAATTCAGATTAATGCACCCAAATAAATAATTTAGATTAATACACCCAATTAGATAATTTAGATTAATGCACCCAATTAAATAATTTAGATTAATGCACCTAATTAAATAATTCAGATTAATGCACCTAATTAAATAATTTAGATTAATCATGTACACAATTCATAAAACTCTATAACTCCAAATACATTAAATTATGTAATCTAGCCTAGAACATAATAAGCATGTAACAAATTGAGACTAGAATAGAATTAACATGTCAAAATTGCAACATCCATAAATTATATTTTATAACCTTAAAATTCATGCATATCATGGTAGGGAAATGATGAACCATACGCATAAAACAAGATCATACTAATACAATTAAGTATGCAAAATATAATAGAGCATTCTAATTAAACTAAGCAATTAGAGAGTACCATTGCATAATTTACAATTATTGAAATAGTGAGCAATTCCGCAACAATTCCTAGTAACATTATACAAAGCTAACCTAATAGTCTATATAAATCTATTCAATCAATTTCATAGAAAAGATATACGAAATCTGTTTTAAGCTTGTTGTTCAAAATTGTGAAATTAAATAAATAGATTTATGAAGAAAGCAAATTATATACCAAGAACATATGCTGATAATTGCAACTAAATTTCAACAGAAATACACAAAAAATAATAAAGGGTAAAGAGACAAAATCGAAGCCTGCACGGAAGCAGTTTCCTTAAAACAGATTTTGCCGCCTCACGGGTCGAGTGCTTGAGGAAACCCGACGTCTGTTTCCCAGGATACGACGGTCAAAACCAGCTACGGCAGAAGCACTATCTGTCTAGCTTAGCGAACAAAACAATGGCAGCACTCTCTCACAATAGGAACTATCAAGCAAACTGACTTGTAAAATGGAAGCAAAAATTTCTTTTCTTGAAACCTGACAAGAGGGTCTCAATTTATACATGTATAGGAGAGAGAGGAAAAGCCTCCAGCCTTTAAGGCTAGTCATTAAATCACCAAACATCCATAGCCCTTTCCACAAAATGAAAAGTATGGATGCCCAAAGGGTTCACACCCTTTAGTTAAGAAAAAAGATTTAAATACTCTTTAAAATCATATTCATGAATCTAACATCATGAAGCAATTTCTTGACAATTTCTTATTCAAAACCCAATGGTTTTTGGCTCACTTGAAACCAACACAAAAAATGATTAGGACCAATTTTAATATTTAATTAAAGTCACCACACTTTAATATTAAATTAAAATCTCCAAAAATTATTTTTTTCCAACAAAGTAATCCATGCCTGAAGTCATATAAACTATCATGGTTCACTAAAACTTGTAATAATTGTAACATTTTGAATTTTTCGAATTGGGATTTAACACCACAACGGAGTGACTTTTATCTGGTAGGTCAGTGCCCATTTTTTTTTTTTTTAAATTACTTGTAAATGAAACCACAGTTCTCCGCATATTGAATAGATTACAAGTAGAGGCAACTTGACTTTATTTATGGCAAAAATAGTAGTTAAGTGATGATGCACTTTTGTAACTTTCTCTACATTGCATATGGTAATTGACGATAAAATAAAAATCAAATAATTTAGATTTAACGTTGATATTATTAAAAGAATAAGAGTTGAATTAATTTTTTAGTGATAATTTATGGAATAAAATATATTTTTTTAGGTTGGGTTTCTCTCATGTTTTGAGATCTCAACATGATAGAATTTGAGGGGTCTGTAGGACCCAACATTAGTCTCGTTTTAATTATCTGAGCAGTTCATTTTGTAAGGCCCACAATGTATATTATCTATGAAAAAAAATTAGTTTGATCCAATTATCATAATTTTTTCATTTTATCGCATGTCTCCAAAAAAATGGATAACAAATATATATTTGAAATAGATCTTTTAAAGACAAATATTGATAATTAAAATTATAAACTTTTTAACCTTTTTGTAAATATTTTTTCTGCACCTCACTCATAAGTAATTCTCCTTATTTTGTTTTGTATATATACAGAATTCATCCACGTAAATATTTCAATTTTTTATATGGTTCAAATTCATTTTATATGAGTTTCATAATACATGAGTTAAATCCGAATCACATAACAATTAAAAAAAATTAATTAGGCCATCCATCTGCTATAAAGATGCATCATCTCACACCTTACTTGTCTGTTACTAAGTCTGATAATAAGTCTACTCCTTCTGATTGTACGGACTGCTGTGTAGCTAAGAGTCATAAGCTTCCTTTTCATTTGTCTAATTCCACTGTAAATACACCACTTTCCCTCATCCATAGCGATGTTTGGGGTCCATTTGCTTCTAGTTCTGGTGACAAGTATTATGTTCTGTTTGTTGATGATTTTAGTAGATTTACTTGGCTTTATCCTTTGGCTTATAAGAGTGAAGTTTGTGCTAAATTCATGGAGTTTAAAGCTTATGTTGAAAATCAATTTGCTACTACTTTGCATATTTTACGGACTGATGGGGGCTCAGAATATTTTACATCCAAAATGCAAACATATTTGACTACTCATGGAATTCTGCATCAGCATTCTTGTCCCTATACTCCCTCTCATAATGGTATTGCTGAGAGAAAGCACCGTCATATCACTGAGACTGCTACAGCTCTTCTTCATCACTTTTCGGTCCCTTTGCACTACTGGTTTGATGCCATAGCTATTGCTACTTTTCTTATTAACAGATTACCGTCCTCCAATCTTACTCACAAGTCTCCATTTGAAGTTCTTTTTAACTCCATACCAAATTTTTCCTATTTTAAAACTTTTGGTTGCCAATGCTTTCCTTGGCTCAAACCTTATCAATCTACCAAACTTCAACCCAAATCTATGGCTTGTGTCTTTCTTGGTTACCACCCTTTTGCTAAGGGCTACAGGTGTCTTGATCCTAAATCCGGCAAAGTTTATCTTTCTCGCCATGTTGTCTTTCATGAACATATTTTTCCTTTTGCTTCCTCCTCTTCCCTTGCTCCTTCTCTTCCTCATTTACGTTCTTTTTTCTGGTCTTCATCCTCTCCATCATATTCTTCTTCTCCTATTTCTCCAGTGCAGTCCAAGATCCACATTCCCCAGTCTGCTTCCCAGATCCAGCAGTCCCACTCTGATTCACAGAATCTGCAACATTTATCTCAGCTTCCAGCACCCAATCTACAGGCACAACCTCAACAGGCCCAAAATCAGTCAGCACAGTTTTAGCTTCATGCACCGAATCAGCAGCAGGCACCTATTCAGAATCAGCAAGCACCTATTCAGAATCAGCAAGCACCTATTCAGAATCCGCAGCAGGCACCTATTTAGAATCAACAGGCACAAATTCAGACACAGCCTCAGCAGCCTTCACAGTCTGCTTCTCATTACTCTCCGTCCCAGCATCCGCATCAGAATTTATCTCAGCATGTCCATACTCAGACACAAAATCAGATTTCCTCTGGTTCTCTTCCTTTTGTTTCTTCTCCTCAAATATCTTCCATTCCTATTCAGTCCATTGCTATCCAACTACCTCTTGTCCCTTTTCCTTCCTCTAATATCCATCCTATGATCACTCGATCCAAATCTGTTGCCTCACCTCATTGTTTAGCCACAACTACACCTCTGTTTTCAGATTCAGAACCACCTTCCTACAAGGAAGCCTTACTTTCACCCATCTGGCATAAGGCTATGCTTGAAGAATTTCATGCCTTATAGAAACAACGCACTTGGTCCTTAGTGTCTTTTCCACCTACTAAAACTGCTATTGGGTGTAAATGGGTCTTCAAGGTGAAAAGAAACTCCGATGGATCTATTGCCCGATATAAAGCTCGTTTAGTAGCCAAAGGGTACTTACAACAGGAAGGGCTTGATTTTCATGAAACCTTTAGCCCCGTTGCGAAGCAACCTACTATTCGCATTTGCCTTTGTCTTGCTCTTCATCATAACTGGCCTCTTAAGCAGTTGGATATTTCCAATGCCTTTCTTCATGGCATTCTTGATGAGGAAGTATTCATGCTTCAACCTCCAGGCTTTGTAGACTCTTCCTGTCCTTCTCATGTTTACAAACTTCACAAAGCCTTATATGGTCTCAAACAAGCTCCCCGGGCCTGGTATTCCACCTTTTCTACCTTCTTACTTTCTCAAGGTTTTGTCAATAGTAAATGTGATTCCTCCCTCTTCATTCAAAGAACTTCTACCTCTGTTACTTACTTACTCATCTATGTTGATGATATCTTGCTTACTGGCAATAATTCGGTCCATATTCAGCATCTTATCACTCACATGCATACTGCCTTTTCTATGAAGGAATTAGGGAATCTTTCCTATTTCCTTGGCATATCTGTTCAATCTACCACTGCAGGGTATTTTCTGTCTCAGCAAAAATATGCCAAGGACATCCTTTTGAAAGCCGGTCTTTCTGCTTGTAAACCTTGTTCCTCTCATATTTCTGTCAAGCCCAGCACTCCTCCAAATGCTTCCCTTCCATTTGATAACCCTGCTATTTATCGGAGTCTTGTTGGTGCCTTACAATATCTTACAATTACTCGACCTGATCTCTCTTTGGCTGTTAATCAAGCCTGTCAGCACATGCATGCTCCTACCGTGGGTCACTTTGCTGCTGTTAAAAGAATTCTACGGTTTGTGCAAGGTACTCTCCCTCATGGGTTGCACTACACTCCAAGTACTTTTGATCTTCATGGTTTCTCCGATGCTAATTGGGCTGGTGATATCCATGATAGAAAGTCTATCTCTGGTTATTGTGTGTTTTTGAGAAATAATTTGGTGTCTTGGTCTGCCAAGAAACAGGCCACTGTATCCCGTTCGTCCACTGAAGCAGAGTATCGTGCTTTAGCACATACTGCTGCTAAGCTTAGTTGGCTTACAATGTTGCTCACTGAAATGGGTATCTCTTCATCTACCACACCTGTGCTTTGGTGTGATAATCTGTCTGCCATGGCTTTGGCATCTAATCCCGTATTTCATTCTCGCTCAAAGCATATCGACATCGATTGTCATTTTGTCCGCGAAAAAATTTTGGCTAAACAATTTGTTGTTCAATACATCCCTACTGTTGATCAACTTGCTGATTTGTTTACCAAGCCTTTGTCTGTTTCCCGATTTCAGTATCTCAAGGACAAGCTCATGGTCTTTGAGCCGCCCATCAGCTTGCAGGGGACTGTTGAGCCTACTGAATCAATTCAGCCACAATCAATTCAGCCACAGTTACATATGCACACCCCTTCAGCTCAAACCACACTTCAGCCACAAGCCAAGCAGAAGCAGCCGTTACTAAAGTAGTTATGCAGTCCATGTGTTGCAGTTGTAACTAACTCTAGAATTCTGTTAGACTGTTAGAGATTCTAGAATATTGTATTAGACCTATATATATATAGATACTATCTTGTGTAAATTGTAGTGTATGAAAATAGAGAGCTATCAATAGAAGAATCTGTTTTTGTTCTATGGTTTCATAACTTTCCACATGGTATCAGAGCTTGAATCTCTTGCGAGTTAATCCTCACTTGTGTTCATCTTCCACATTTTCTTCAATGGATTCAATTCCTTCTAATCTTTCTGTTCTAATTTCCAATCTGTCTTCATTTATCACTGTCAAACTTGATGCTTCAAATTTTCTGATTTGGAAAAATCAAACACAGAATATTCTGAAAGCTACTGATTTACTTGGAATTGTTGATGGTACTTCTCCCTGTCCATCTGTCACAATCAAAGATGTTTCTGGATCAGAGGTTGATAATCCTGCCTATGACCAATGGAAACTTGTAGATGCACATCGTCTTAGTTGCATAACTGCAACTCTATCACCTGCAATTTATTCCACCATGCTTCATCTTCATACTTGTTCTGAGGTTTGGAGTGCTTTGCATAAAAGGTTTACTGCACTTTCTCGATCTCATGTGCATCAACTCAAGAACAAACTGAACAATGTTACCAAGAACACTGATTCCATGGAGATCTATCTCACAAAATTCAAAGAGTTAGTATGTCAGCTAGCTCTTGCCTCTGCGTTCATTGATGATGAAGATCTCGTACTTCTGATCTTGAATGGTCTTCCTGAAGAATATGATGCATTTAAGACCACAATTAGAGCTCGTTCAGAATCTATTTCACTGGATGAACTGAGTTCTTTGCTTCTTTCTGAAGCCATACA
The DNA here is from genome assembly GCF_055761805.1 of Camellia sinensis. Classification (NCBI taxonomy): domain Eukaryota; kingdom Viridiplantae; phylum Streptophyta; class Magnoliopsida; order Ericales; family Theaceae; genus Camellia; species Camellia sinensis. The sequence continues at coordinate 45,526,734 of NC_138962.1, read as the reverse complement.
TATTGAGTCTAAACACCACAAGGATCACACTGAGCCTACTGTGGCCTTCTCTTCTGTTCGAGGTACCTATCGAGGTTCTGGATCTCGCGGAAGATATACTAGAGGAGGACGTGGAAGTCGTTCATATGCATCCATTGGATCTCATACACATCAGAATCAGAATCCGAATTCCTCTGGTTCTTTCTATTCGTCCAGCTATCCTAAGAATCCTGGCCGTGGTAATTTCCGAGGACGAGGTCGATCTGGTTCTTTTCTGACCTGTCAAATTTGTGGTGGCCACGGTCACGCAGCTTTAGATTGCTGGTATCAGATGGATCCATAGTTTCAGTCCACCACTTCTACACAGCACAATACAACACAGAACAATGCAAAGGCCTATGTTGCTTCATCTCATACTACTTCTTCCTCCGCAGCTCCTTGGTATCTCGATTCTGCAGCTACTGAACACATCACAACTGATTTGAATAATCTTAGTTCTTCTCTTCCTTATCATGGATCTGATCAAATAACCATTGGTGATGGTAATACAGTTCCTATCCATCACACTGGCAATGGATTACTTCCTACACCTCACTTTTCTTTTAAATTGAACAATGTTTTACATACTCCTTCTATTTCTTCTAATCTTGTCTCTGTTCACAAATTAGCCAGAGATAATAATTGTTCCATTACTTTTGATGATTCTACATTTGTGATTCAGGACAAGGCTTCGAAGAAAGTTCTCCATCAAGGTTCTAATATCAATGGCCTATACCATTTTCATCCATCTCTTTCTCCTGCGGCTATCTCATCACCTATGTTACATGCACATCTCAGTTCTTATCATGCTGCCGCACCTGTTTCTACTTCTGTTTGGCATAATAGATTAGGCCATTCATCTGCTATAAAGATGCATCATCTCACACCTTACTTGTCTGTTACTAAGTCTGATAATAAGTCTACTCCTTCTGATTGTACTGACTGCTGTGTAGCTAAGAGTCATAAGCTTCCTTTTCATTTGTCTAATTCCACTGTAAATACACCACTTTCCCTCATCCATAGCGATGTTTGGGGTCCATTTGCTTCTAGTTCTGGTGACAAGTATTATGTTCTGTTTGTTGATGATTTTAGTAGATTTACTTGGCTTTATCCTTTGGCTTATAAGAGTGAAGTTTGTGCTAAATTCATGGAGTTTAAAGCTTATGTTGAAAATCAATTTGCTACTACTTTGCATATTTTACGGACTGATGGGGGCTCAGAATATTTTACATCCAAAATGCAAACATATTTGACTACTCATGGAATTCTGCATCAGCATTCTTGTCCCTATACTCCCTCTCATAATGGTATTGCTGAGAGAAAGCACCGTCATATCACTGAGACTGCTACAGCTCTTCTTCATCACTTTTCGGTCCCTTTGCACTACTGGTTTGATGCCATAGCTATTGCTACTTTTCTTATTAACAGATTACCGTCCTCCAATCTTACTCACAAGTCTCCATTTGAAGTTCTTTTTAACTCCATACCAAATTTTTCCTATTTTAAAACTTTTGGTTGCCAATGCTTTCCTTGGCTCAAACCTTATCAATCTACCAAACTTCAACCCAAATCTATGGCTTGTGTCTTTCTTGGTTACCACCCTTTTGCTAAGGGCTACAGGTGTCTTGATCCTAAATCCGGCAAAGTTTATCTTTCTCGCCATGTTGTCTTTCATGAACATATTTTTCCTTTTGCTTCCTCCTCTTCCCTTGCTCCTTCTCTTCCTCATTTACGTTCTTTTTTCTGGTCTTCATCCTCTCCATCATATTCTTCTTCTCCTATTTCTCCAGTGCAGTCCAAGATCCACATTCCCCAGTCTGCTTCCCAGATCCAGCAGTCCCACTCTGATTCACAGAATCTGCAACATTTATCTCAGCTTCCAGCACCCAATCTACAGGCACAACCTCAACAGGCCCAAAATCAGTCAGCACAGTTTTAGCTTCATGCACCGAATCAGCAGCAGGCACCTATTCAGAATCAGCAAGCACCTATTCAGAATCAGCAAGCAGGCACCTATTTAGAATCAGCAGGCACAAATTCAGACACAGCCTCAGCAGCCCTCACAGTCTGCTTCTCATTACTCTCCGTCCCAGCATCCGCATCAGAATTTATCTCAGCATGTCCATACTCAGACACAAAATCAGATTTCCTCTGGTTCTCTTCCTTTTGTTTCTTCTCCTCAAATATCTTCCATTCCTATTCAGTCCATTGCTATCCAACTACCTCCTGTCCCTTTTCCTTCCTCTAATATCCATCCTATGATCACTCGATCCAAATCTGTTGCCTCACCTCATTGTTTAGCCACAACTACACCTCTGTTTTCAGATTCAAAACCACCTTCCTACAAGGAAGCCTTACTTTCACCCATCTGGCATAAGGCTATGCTTGAAGAATTTCATGCCTTACAGAAACAACGCACTTGGTCCTTAGTGTCTCTTCCACCTACTAAAACTGCTATTGGGTGTAAATGGGTCTTCAAGGTGAAAAGAAACTCCGATGGATCTATTGCCCGATATAAAGCTCGTTTAGTAGCCAAAGGGTACATACAACAGGAAGGGCTTGATTTTCATGAAACCTTTAGCCCCGTTGCGAAGCAACCTACTATTCGCATTTGCCTTTGTCTTGCTCTTTATCATAACTGGCCTCTTAAGCAGTTGGATATTTCCAATGCCTTTCTTCATGGCATTCTTGATGAGGAAGTATTCATGCTTCAACCTCCAGGCTTTGTAGACTCTTCCTGTCCTTCTCATGTTTACAAACTTCACAAAGCCTTATATGGTCTCAAACAAGCTCCCCGGGCCTGGTATTCCACATTTTCTACCTTCTTACTTTCTCAAGGTTTTGTCAATAGTAAATGTGATTCCTCCCTCTTCATTCAAAGAACTTCTACCTCTGTTACTTACTTACTCATCTATGTTGATGATATCTTGCTTACTGGCAATAATTTGGTCCATATTCAGCATCTTATCACTCACATGCATACTGCCTTTTCTGTGAAGGAATTAGGGAATCTTTCCTATTTCCTTGGCATATCTGTTCAATCTACCACTGCAGGGTATTTTCTGTCTCAGCAAAAATATGCCAAGGACATCCTTTTGAAAGCCGGTCTTTCTGCTTGTAAACCTTGTTCCTCTCCTATTTCTGTCAAGCCCAACACTCCTCCAAATGCTTCCCTTCCATTTGATAACCCTGCTATTTATCGGAGTCTTGTTGGTGCCTTACAATATCTTACAATTACTCGACCTGATCTCTCTTTGGCTGTTAATCAAGCCTGTCAGCACATGCATGCTCCTACCGTGGGTCACTTTGCTGCTGTTAAAAGAATTCTACGGTTTGTGCAGGGTACTCTCCCTCATGGGTTGCACTACACTCCAAGTACTTTTGATCTTCATGGTTTCTCCGATGCTAATTGGGCTGGTGATATCCATGATAGAAAGTCTATCTCTGGTTATTGTGTGTTTTTGGGAAATAATTTGGTGTCTTGGTCTGCCAAGAAACAGGCCACTGTATCCCGTTCGTCCACTGAAGCAGAGTATCGTGCTTTAGCACATACTGCTGCTAAGCTTAGTTGGCTTCCAATGTTGCTCACTGAAATGGGTATCTCTTCATCTACTACACCTGTGCTTTGGTGTGATAATCGGTCTGCCATGGCTTTGGCATCTAATCCCGTATTTCATTCTCGCTCAAAGCATATCGACATCGATTGTCATTTTGTCCGTGAAAAAATTTTGGCTAAACAATTTGTTGTTCAATACATCCCTACTGTTGATCAACTTGCTGATTTGTTTACCAAGCCTTTGTCTGTTTCCCGATTTCAGTATCTCAAGGACAAGCTCATGGTCTTTGAGCCGCCCATCAGCTTGCAGGGGACTGTTGAGCCTACTGAATCAATTCAGCCATAATCAATTCAGCCACAGTTACATATGCACACCCCTTCAGCTCAAACCACACTTTAGCCACAAGCCAAGCAGAAGCAGCCGTTACTAAAGTAGTTATGCAGTCCTTGTGTTGCAGTTGTAACCAACTCTAGAATTCTGTTAGACTGTTAGAGATTCTAGAATATTGTATTAGACCTATATATATATAAATACTATCTTGTGTAAATTGTAGTGTATGAAAATAGAGAGCTATCAATAGAAGAATCTGTTTTTGTTCTATGGTTTCATAACTTTCCACAGTTAAGTCTCATGAAGAGGCTTGAACTCGAGTCAAGTCTGAGCAACCTCAGCTCGAATTCAGTTCGTTAAATTTTTACTGAGCTTGAACTCGAGTTTGAACTCGTTAAAATATTAATAAGTAAGCCCAAATATACTAAAGGTTGACTCTACTCGATTTGCTTATAGCCCTACCTATTTTTGTTAAGTAAAAAAGACAAAATATATATATATATATATATTAATCATTAAACTTAATGTAAGTATATATAAAATGTTTAAAATAATTTTTTTTTGTTAAGTTTAATAATTAGAATGTAATTTTTTTTTCCCATTCTATTTTTAATTCAATGAGATTTCACAAAAGAATCCAAAAACATTCCTTATCTAAAGCAATGTAAGTAGTATAAATTGTTTGGTGTCGCAGCCATTGCAGTTGTAGATTAAGCACATCAACATCCCCATACCCATCTAGAATCTAATGAAAGATAATACAAAATCATATTATAAAATCCATCCATAACATAATATTTCAAATAGAATGTATATCCATCCAAGGGATAACTATTATTCCAATTATTTACTGGTAGCTAATAAATATCTTGTTCCAATCAAAGTCCAATATTATCTATGCCCTTGGAACAGTAAACTCAAATTTAAAATTTGAATTAAATTGCCATAATTTAACTATTTTTATCAAAAGTACCACCTGTCAAAGTCGAGAAGCCAAACTCAACCGATTCTAGTAAGTAAACACTCACATCAATGAAGAAACAAAGGTTGCGTTCGATTCTAATATGATTCACAGGATCTGTGAAAGAAACACTCAATACTTTCAATCTAGATTCACTACGCCAAAATTGGGCTTTAGCGGCGGTTTTTTACCGCCGTTAAAGGCTGTAAAACCGCCGTTAAAGTTTTTAACTGCGGTATTAACGGCGGTTTTGTTACCGCCGTTTATGCGCGTGTCGGAAAAAGTACAACCGTCGTAAAAAGGTAAATTACCGTCGTTAAAAGTCGACCAAAAACGGCGGTAACATAGGACCAAAAACGACAGTTTTTTACCGCCGTAAATAGGTTCAAATTTTTCAAAAAATAATTCTTTCTTCTTGCACTCCCCAAGTCTTGAACCCTCAACCTCTCATCCACCCACACTAACCACTCTACCATAGCCACTCTTCATGAAATATATTCCCTAAATAAATATTTAAACATTACTTTTACTTTATTGTAGATGGTTTCGCCGGAGCTCGCCGGAGTTTCGCCGGAGCACGTCGGAGTTTCGCCGGCAAAGACCGCCGTCATTAACGGCGGTAATGATTGGGCATTAGCGGCGGTTTTGTTACCGCCGTTAAAAGTGGGCATTAACGGCGGTTTTTTTAACGGCGGCAACAAAACCGCCGTTAATGATACCTTTAACGACTGTTTTCGTTACCGCCGTTAATAGTACCTTTAACGACGGTTTTCGTTACCGCCGTTAATGCCCTGTTTTGGCGTAGTGATTGCTATGTTGACATTGAGATTTTTGGGACTATTGATCTAATTATAAGGAGTAACTAGAAAGACTATTGATCTAATTATAAAGCAAGAATATAATAACTAAAACCATAAGGTCAAGATTATAAAGCAAAAAGAACCAAAATGGAACGAGATAGAAAGTATAAGGACTAAATTGACGAAATTCAAAATACAAAGCCCAAACCGAAATTTAAGGAGAAACTAGAAAGACTATTGATCTAATTGACGTGTGCTTCTGGTTTTTCTTGGAGTTCATCCGTTGGTGTCTTTGTGCTGGTGGAGTTCATCTGTCGGTTAGATCTTCCCTGTTGGTTCTGTGTACTTCTGGTTTTTCATGGAATTCATCAGTTGGTACCTTTGTGCTGGTGGAGTTCATCTGTTGGAGCTTATCTCTGTGCTGTTTGGGTTGTTCGGGGCTGCTTGTATGGTGTTTATAGGGAGTTCAGCTGTGCTCTGGCTCTGTCTCTTTATTGGGTTCTGCTTGTATTTTTTGAACAATTTGAGGCATACCAACTACTGCTTTGGGAGTAAATTTCAGGAAACCTTGAGGCCTATTCATATGTTGTTCTGGGCTGTTGTTATGGTTTGCTGAATCTCTTGCTGCTGCCCCTGGAAGTGTTCTGATGGTGTGTGAGGAGCTGTGTACAGGTCCTTGTTTGCATTTTGTCTATTCTGCTTTGTTCTGCTTGTTCTCTTCTTTGTTTTTTCCTTTCCTATTTGGGTTTGGTTCCTCTCCAAACCCCTTCCTCTCCTTTTTTTTATGTAATCTCATCTGGTATGGTTTGATCATCAATAAAGGTTTCTTTTGCTGTTTCAAAAAAAAGATTAGCAGCAAACCTTACTTTACTTGGGTTATAGTCGGGGTAATTTGTTTATTTTTCATTTAATAGATGAATTTTTTTGGTTGCCACCGCTACTTGCGTTTTTAATTTCACCACCTTCTCCCTCTCTCCATTCCTCCCCTAACCCTCCAATCCGAACTACTGAAGTAAAAGCCCCACACTTGCTATTTTGACAATTGTTTTACTTCCTAATGAATAAAAAAATAAAGTAAATTACCCATTGGTCTTAATAGTTAAATTTAATTCCTATAAAATCTATTGAAAATAAGTCCTAGTAAAATCGTTAATTATTTATTTTTATTTTTTTATGATGATTGTTTGTATATGTTGCTAAAATTTTATAATTAGTGACTTTTTTGTGACAATTTTATTTAAACTGTCACTAAAACTTATAATTAATAACATTTTTTTGTGACAATTTTTAAACTACCGCTGAAAATTAATAATTAATAACTTTTTTAATAATATTTGATGAAAAATGTCATTAATTATTACAAGACCTACTAAATAATAAATTTGACGTGTACGTAAGTCTCCCATTAAAATCCCCCCCCCCACCCCACACTCACTATCCAAGGCGGCTTTGGTCGAATATAATATTAACATTAAATGCAATCACGACTATGAGATATTTGAAGATTTTGTTAATGTACATTTTTAAATCCATGATAGGAGATTTAAAAAAATTATAGATAGCGTTTGGTAAAGTTTTCTAAATATAATTGAGAATAGGAGTTATATTTTGAGTTTGTGAGTTTTGGAATTATGATTTGAGTGCGAAATTTTGTTTGGTAAATGAGTTTCGAAAAGAGTTTCGAATTGAGTGGAGAATTTTTGATGTAACATATGATATTTGATACAAAAACTTACAACTCATAACCAAACACATAACTTAAAATTTTATTCAAAAGTCATAAAAAAAATTTAAGAAATTCCGATTTTTTTTATTTAAAATATAAAAAATAACAGGTGCCAATTATATATATAAAAATAAAAAATAAAAAAATTGCACTGTTTTGGTCAACCGACCAAATATCCCGGATGACGATCGGCCGGACGTTCGGGGGACGACCGGTTAGCCCAAATTTTTCCACCTTGGAAAGAGTTTTTAAAAATAGATGTGAAATTAATTTTTAAAAACTGTAACCAAACACCAAGTACAAATCAAGAGGTAGAATTACATTTCTAAAACTCTTCCAAACAGAGCCATATGTTTTACATAAAAATATGTGTAATAAAAAATATATAATATTTTCAAATTTCTTAAACATTAAAGTACATGTATGTTTAAATAGGCTCTCATCTAACTCCATTAAAAACTTATATAATAAAAAAAGTAGTGACTTACTAATGAAAGGAGCATTACATATAGCACTGGATAGAAAGGGAAAGCATGCATATGCCATGAAGGAACATTATTGAGTATCACGTGATTATATATTTTTTTATCAATCATTATTCATTGTGTTATTTCATATTTTTCAATTATTCAATACAAATAGTTAAGACTTCACTTCTTCACTAATTATGTTACCATAGAATATCACGTGACCGTATCGAATAATCATCTGGCCAAGAAATAGGGGATGAAAGATTTTGCTATGATATTGTTTGCATTTATACTTAGGGTCATGCTTAAGTGTGCAACCCCCTTAAGGTTGCACACCATATGCAACCCAATTGTTAGCCGTTAGATTACAATAATTGATCAAGACCATTGAATTGTTTAATCCTGAAAAAGTTGAAACCGGGGCAACCGGTTAATGCTTGTATTTGCATGATTGCATCCCACTCACTCTCTGTATTTCGTCTCTATCTCTCTCTGTTCTCCTCTCTGTGTAAGGTTGAGTCAGTGTAACCGTTGATTTCCATTACAGGGAGAAGCCCCTATTGGGTTCGTTCCATTGGCGAAGCTCTGTAGGGAACAGTATAACGGGCGATTTCCAACAACAACGTAACTAGAAGGCTGTGTTGGTTCCATTGCTGAAGTGAAGCCCTTCTCTCGAACTAGATATGAGGTATGGAGCTGTGTCCCTCTCTCTGTCTCCCTCTCTGTCTCTCTGGCCCGTTCACTTCAGCTATTTTCCCTCAACTAAACCCCCATCCTAACTTCAACCGCTCTACGCTTCGCTCCAACGGAAACCCCTCCATTGGCAGCTAACCTTTCTCTTTCTGTTTCTCAAGCGAGTGTTTGTGTTTGCACAAACAGGTAACCCGTGTGAAAATGTCATGTTTGTGTTTGTGTTAACAATTTTCGGTCATCAAGTAATTGTTGGTAGTAATGTCATGTGCAGTATGGCCCCAGCGGAAGTTAAAAGGGAAGGTGATGGTTATGACATTCCAAATGAAGCAGATGACATCCGTTTGATGAATGAAAGTCGGGCAGAACCTGATCATGGTTGCGAAGCTGGTCCGAGCAATGAAGAAGCAACCAACATGAACGTTGAAGATGGCGGAGCCGATGTGAAAAAAGAAATGGTTGACGATGCTCATCGCAATGACATGGTTGGTGATGTTGAACGTGCTATTCTGGAACAGAAATTTGATTCGGTCGAAGATGGAGAAGATTTCTACAATTCGTATGCTAAAGCCAAGGGATTTAGTATACGAAAATCCAGATTTAACACAAATAAAGAGGGAAAGGTCGTTAGTAGGCTGTGGTTGTGTTCAAGGGAAGGTCAGAGATTACCAAAATACTTGGACCGTGTTGCTGAGAAGAGTAGAGCTCCCAAGGCACTAACAAGAGTAGGTTGCAAAGCCCAATTTCGCATACGGTACGATGCGGATGCTGGTGAAGGGGGAAAGTATGTTGTGACTCACTTCGTCGCAGACCACAACCATGAATTGGCGGAACAACACTGTGTGATGTATCTGAGGTCACATCGCAGTTTAAACAGCGGTGACAAAGCTCAAGCAATGGCTATGCGCAATGTCGGTGTGAAGACTAGCCAAATCATGGACTATATGGTAAATCAGTCCGGGTCTTATGAGAATGTTGGTTTCATCCGCACGGATCTGCACAACCATATTCAAGCCGAACGTAGAGCAGAAGTTGAGGATGGTGATGCGCAGGGTGCGTTGGTTTACCTATGCGCAAAACTTGATGTTGATGCACGTTTTTTTTACAAGTATGATGTGTGTAACGATAACAAGTTACAAAATCTGTTCTGGGCAGATTCGAAATCGCGGGCCGACTACGCAAAGTTTGGTGATGTGTTGATATTTGACTCAACTTACAGAACCAATGCATACAAGAAACCGTTTGTCATGTTGGCTGGTGTGACTAGCCACTTTAGGACCACGATATTTGCATGTGTTTTGCTAGCTAATGAGACAATTGAGACATACACATGGGTTTTGGAAACATTTATGGAGGCGATGGGAATAAAGCACCTGTGTCCGTACTGACAGATGGGGATAAGTCGATGCGAGAGGCAATCAGAAGAGTATTTCCAGATGCAAGACATCGATTATGTAATTGGCATCTTGGGAAAAATGCTGTTTCAAATGTTCACATAAGTGGCTTTGCACATGCTTTCAAGCAGTGCATGGACATGGAAACGGATGAGACAAAGTTTGAGCATGGCTGGACGACAATGGTCGAAGAATTTGGACTTCAAACCAACAGTTGGGTGTTGGAGACATATGAGAAGCGTCATATGTGGGCTGAGGCATATATGCGTGGACATTTCTTTGCTGGGATGAAGAGCACTCAGCGCTCGGAGTGTATGAATGCTTATTTCAATCCCTTCCTCCAACACAAATTGAAGCTATATGAATTTGTTAGGCACTATGATCGGGCTCTTGCAAGGATAAGGTATAACGAGGCTGGAGATGATGCTGAAACAAATAACACTTTTCCGGTATTGATTACTCCATTGCGAGATATAGAGAGACATGGAGCTGAGCTATTCACCCGAAATATATTTAGAATGTTCCGTGATGAAATCTTAGAAGAGGGGAAGTTGAATGTGAAGGATGTGTTCCCTTTGCCGGATGGTCAGAAATGCTACTATATTCATAAGTACAGAGTGAAGGACAGATCATGGATAGTAACACACAGTCCAATGGATGCTGCAATGAGATGTTCTTGCATGAAGTTTGAGTCGTTGGGGCTACCTTGCTGCCACATGATATGTGTTATGAAAGCTGAAAATTTAACGCAAATTCCCCCAACTTGTGTGCTGCATAGATGGACAAGGGCTGCAAGCAAGGATGGCCAGCAATGGCCTCAACCCTCAATTGATAGCACTACAACACAGACGGCCCGGTATGGGATATTGTGTTCTTCCTACAACGAAATGTGTTTCTATGCCTCGCAATCAACGGAAGGTTTCAAGGCTGCTAGGGATGCATGTCTTCCAATGACGACCCGGATGAAGGAGTTATATGAGAGGAATTTGAACGGTGGGAATGGAGACAAAGGGAAACATTCATTCTGTCGACAATTTGGAGTAGAAGATCCTGATGTTGTGAAGACAAAAGGGAACCCAGGACGGGCCTCGTCCAACTGTCGAAGACCAAGAAAATGTGGGAATTGCAAATGCATTGGGCACACAAAGCGAACGTGTCCTAAGGTTCGGTTTAGCCGAACAGTGGGTAATAACTCAGATGCAGATACACCCCACATAACTGACCGTGAGTACAATGCGGAGTCATTGCCCGTTCGCTGCAAAACTGGGTTGGTGGATCCAAGTACACCGCACATTAAGCAACGGCGACTATTTTTTGATGTTTCTCCTGATTCCAAGCAGCCTGTGGGCCAATACGGTAGTGTTGAAGCAGCAGTGTGGAAAAATGATTCGAACACAATTGATGAGGTGAATCAGGTAATTGTATAATTTGTATGATTTACTTATTCCCTTAGCTATTGAAAACACATGGAAATAATGTATGTAGTTTTCATTTTGCACGGATTGCTGTACGTAACGTGTAAATAATTGGTTATGTACAATGCCAGGAAATGGCACAACGTTACTTATGTACAAGGCCACGAGTTGTAAATTTCCCATATTGTTTAGAGTGATGTTGTCATTTGTGTTTGCAGTGACTTGTCATTTTCAAAACTAACTGAAGGTGAGGTGAGATATATATGGGTTGTCTGTGTGTTGTTTTGGGTGGGAAATTGGCTTATGTCTGTATTCCAAGATTCCTATTGCGGGTTGCTTGTTTCTGTTCCATATTTGGTTGGATCTAACTGAAGGGTTTTTTTGCGGTGTGGTTTATCAACTAACGATGTGTTTCGCTTCGTATTGATTTGTTATGACTTGTGTCTGTAAATTAGTATTATATTTCGAGTAAAATACGAATTTTGTCCAAGTGGGTTTGCAAAATTACATACCAGCACATGCATTTTGTATATAATCCAAGTGGCAGTTAATTTTGTGTGTTACTTGGAGAAAGTAACCCAACGAACTCGTTACTTTATCTCCATGCCGATCGGTATATGAATTACGAGTTACGAACAGGAGTTGTGAAATTATTTAATGTTTACTATGGGTTTATTGTTAGTAAAATTATGGTGGGCCTATATGGACAGCAACGAAGCAGTAATTTAAAGTTGACAAGTTCAAGAAGAAAATCAAGCAATTGTGGTATTGGTTCAAATGCCTGAAATGGATGAAGACTTCTTTCGATGAAGTGATGGTAACAAAGTAGAAAGTAACAAAGTAGAAAGTAGAAAGTAGAAAGTAAGTTGTTGTGTTGTTTGTAACAAAGTAGAAAGTAGAAGGGAAAAAACTACACAGAAGTTACAATGTAGAAAGTAAGTTGCCACCTGTCGAAGTGCATATAATTGAAGTTACCACCTGTGCCCAGGTCCTTTTAGCCTTTCCTCGACAGATACAGACTCCCAATTCGTTCATGTTTCCTGTTGGAGGGTGGCCACTAAATCCATGAGCACTGCTAGTAACTGCTCCAGCGTGTAAGTCAGGTGGCATGCAAGATTCAATGTTAGTTGAATGGAGCAGCTGTTGGGAGGATGTGGGAAAAATAGGTGCAAAAAGGAATTTTTAATCTAATATCCAATCAGAATGTAGGTGAAAATATGAGTGAACTTTTTTTTAAAAAAAAGTAGTTCCCATTTTTTGGATTATAAACCCGAGATGTATATTTTGTTTTTGATATAAACAAGTTGTGTATTTTCGTTACGTAAAATGTAGGACAACAATTGTGTTTAAGTCATTACAATACAGAAAAAGGTTATTTCAAACGTATTTTCAAGTTTACCGACATTGAATATATTTTGATTAAATTACAGGGAAAATTCAATATTTGGCAGAGTTTGATGATTCATAGTCAGGGGCAGTAACTGTGAGTGGCCAAGTGTTGCGGTTCATTGACCCAGTTTGCAAGGACTGTGGTTGTGTTTAGTGGACAATATTCTGTCGATTTTTGTCTCATAATGATGAGGGACATGCCCCACAATGGTGAAAAGGAAGGTCGACAGGGAAGAGTCAATATTTGGCAGAGTGGACTTGAAGATTCGAAGTCGGGGCAGTTACAGTGGCAGTTATGGTGTAGACGTGTAGGATCATGCAATGATGGGCCACAAAAACAGTATACGGATATCAATACTAAACCTCCACTTCTATCTGTCGAGCTCCCTTTTCTTGTGTTTATTTCATGGCCACCAACTGTTTTAAACTTCTGTCGACAGAGCAAGGCTCCTGCTTTGTCTCATGCTTCCTCCTGAAAGTGTGCCCGCTAACTCCGTGACTGGTGGTAAAAACTTCCCCTATCACTTCTAGGTGACCCACATGCAGAGAGCCCACTTTCAGGTCGTGGACATTCCTTCAGACTTGGCCACATGCCCTCGATTAAGTGGACCATCTGTCGACAGAGACTGGCAAAACTTGGTGCAAACAATGGCCCCCATGTTCAAGTTAAATATTGCGGAAGTGATTGAGACCCCCCCAATCACCACCACCCCCCCCCCCACACACACACACACGTGGGGGCTGCTGTTTGGAGAAGGAAAAAAAATAAGAAATTGAAAAAAAAAAAAAAAGTGGCCAATCAGAGAGAGAGGGGGTCATGGGGGTCCAAGTCATATGATATTTAACTTCAACGAGGGGGCCATTGTTTGGGCCCAAAACAAGCATAAAGTACAGCCCAATATAAGAGCTTTTAAATATACTGGCCCCATCATAAGCTATAAAAGACCCACCCTTTCAACTTCAAACCACTTCATTTCCCTCTGATTCGAACTCCCCAGACTGTACTCCTTCTTCTCAACCATTGCCGTTCAAAACCAGAGCACCACAAAACCCTAAGCCATGGCACCGAAAAAATCTCAACCATCTCCATCTGAGGAGAACAATGAAGACCTACTCCGCTTCCCGGACCCTATCAGAGCACTTATCGCTCCTCTAAAATTTGCTGCAACCCTATTGCCCAGCCCAAGCTCTGTCGCTAAGGCTACTCTAGGCCCTACCTTCGCGTCTTACTTCCCAGACGAGCTAGCTCCATACTATCCCCTTGGTAATGGTGAGAACCTTCTTCTCAACCAAGCTGGACTCAAGTGGACTAACTGGAATGTCAGCAAAAACCCACTCAGAGGGTGGAGGTCACCAGACTCTGATTGGCGAAGCTGGGCCAGGAGAATTGAAGGTCACGACGCCGAAGTATGGAAGCACCAGGGCATTGCTGAAGCAATTAGACTGTCGACTAAAATTTATGACGTGGAGAAAGGGCTGATTGCTGCTGCTGCATGCTTTTGGTCGCAGTCTAGTAACTCCCTACTCCTCAATTTTGGTATGATTTCCCCTACCATCTTAGATGTAGCTCACTTGACTGGTCTGCCAATCTTGGGCAATCCAATTCATGCTCTCCTTGAGCCTCCAAAAGTGACATTTACTTTAAACACTGACATGTGCTATACAGATTTTGCCAAAAAATACCAAGGCAAGCGTGGTTCCCCTGTCGATGACAAAGAAAGAACTGCTTTTTACTTACTTTGGCTTTGTGAGTTTCTTTTTTGTGTCCCTGGGTACAAGATCACGAAAGAATACCTCCCCCTTGCCTTGTGTATGCAAGACGGCCAACTTATGGCTTTAGCCCCTTATCTTCTTGCCACCCTTTACAAGGCCCTATTTTCCTTTGTCGACAAGAAGATTTCTGGCAACTGTGGTGGCCCCTTCTGGCTCTTCCAGGCCTGGTTGTATGCCTATTTCCCTGAGGCACGACCCCCACCACCTAACACCTTGAAACCTGTTTGCCACTCCTATGCTGAGCAACTGCTCACTTATAACAGCCATTCAAAACTCACTTTCACAAATCATCTTACCATGTTTTACAACCTTCCTTCCCAGAGACCGTCCAACCTGTACATGCCATTTCAAAACTTTGAATTCTCCTCCAGTAGACTTCGCTTCCTCTTCACAGACCCTTCTGATTTACACAATGAGCAAGTCCAAGAACAAAATGAGAGTTGGAGACACATTCTCACCTGTAGACATGTCTTGGTTGGCTGTTCCATATCCTCCGCCAAGCTATCCAGCTGCAGTTTTGAGACATACTGTCCCAATCAATGGTCCAGGAAATTTGGTCTTTCCCAGGCTATCCCTTATCCTTATTTCCACCCAACCATCCATGAGGAGATTGGGTCCAGAATCCACTTGAAAGATCCTACACAAGCTGAATCCATTCTGACAGAGAACACCAAACTTTTCCAAGATTTTGGCCCCTTCTTCTTCAAACCTGCTTCGGACTGCTCGGCTGCTTTTGACCATTGGTGGGGACTTATGACTGCCATTATTTTCTGCAAGCCACTTGAAAGCTGCCTTAACGATACTTGTATTCATATTCAGGGCCGCATATCCTCGCCTTCCAAGCTTAAGGCTACAGGTATCCTTCCTTCATATACTTCATATCCCTGACTGTGTCATGCAATTTGTTTTGTTTTTTTCTCTACAACACTAACTTGTTTAACCCTTGACAGCCAAAATTGTGCCTGCTGCTGAACCATTGGTTAGGGACCAACGTAAAGGCAAGGATCCAATGGATGCAACTACTCAGACAAACACCCCCTCAGTTCCGAAATTAATGGCAGACTCTTTCGCAGCCGCGCAGACACAAGCACAGAGAGGAGCTACCACCCGTACCCCTGCTGAGACAGAGGTCACGGCGAAGAAGAGAGAAGAGCCTTCCACTGCTCCTGCTCTAAGCACAGACCTAAGTGAGTGGGATATCCCTCTCAGCCAAATGGTTGGCGAAACAACATCAAATCCTTCAGGGCAGCTCTACCAAGTAAGCCTTCACTTTACATATTTACAGCATCTGAATTTGCATTCACGCCCGACTGATCACTTACTTTTGTGCAGAGAAAAAGAAGGAGATTACTCCTTGCTGCTGCTGATGATGACGATGCTTCCACTTCTCCTCAACACATTCATCAAATTCCCAGTCCAATCAGTAATGTACCCACAGAACCCACTTTACAACCAACTCCACCACCACCTGAAGCATCGCAACAAACTCCCTTACAACCTGCTTCACAGTCTTTGCCACAGCAATCCACACAGTCTGCATCACAACATCCTTCCACTTCTCCTCAACACATTGTCCCTTCTGTCTCTAGCCCTCAACCATCACCATCCAACCCCTCCAATTCCCAAACGTCAAACAAAGAATCTCAGAGGATTGAATTTGACATTTCAATCAACAGCCAATCCTCTCCAACAGATGACAACACAAAATCCCCTCAACCAGAAGTTCACCACAACCAAGGTAAATAGAAATACAAATGTTACTGTTCGTTTGGGAAAAAAAAACTTCTCTTTAAGTAACTGGTATTGTTCTCCAATTTACAGGGATGGACATAATACAGGACTCATCTCCACGACCAATGGGCGAGACAGAACTTGAAGGTCCTCATGACTTTCCCCTGCTAGCAGAACCAGAGAAACACCCTCAAGGCGCTGATGCTGCCATCTCATCAGTACCAGAAACAACTCGTCCTCATGCGACAACCACAGCTGAACAAGGCCAACCGTCTGCGTGCACGTTATCAGGACAGGTACTACCATTTCCAACCTCATCCTATTTACTCTTTATTACTTGCAAGCATATATTCTCACCAAACTATTAATGTTCACAGGCCGTCGGTCCATGCCAGGATATTTGGGCCGAAGTTTCTATTCTTCAACAAGATCTAGACGAAATATCCCCATTGCCTCAAAGGCTACATCTGTTTGATGCTGAAACTCAACAAACCTTAACCACCTTCATCAACCTCATTAACACCCCAGTTGAAGAAATCATTCTCCACAAACCTGATGAAACCTTGGCCTGTCTTTCTGCTGTTGTAAACCTCTCCCCTAATCCTTTCAACCCCATTCAACTAAAGCAATTGGCCAAGATCATCACAGAATGGCCAACCCTTTCAGAGATGGTTCAGACTTGCTCGAAGGATATTCAAACCAATAAGGATTTCCTAAACGAAGCCCACACCATATCTACTTCACTCAAACTCAGCCAGCAGACCTCTGCAGCCATTCTTCAGCAACACTCAGCACTTGAACTTGAGGAAGCCAAACTCATGGCAGAACTTGCCTCTGTCCGGCAAAGAAAGGCTCATCTGCAGCAGCAACACGACCAGCTTAATCAAGAAGCAAGGATGATGCTCTCCCAAATTAGACATCGTTCTGCATCCATTCAGACAACTAAAGCTGAGTTGGACCAAGCCCAAGCCATGCTGGCAGATGCTCAATCAGAGTGGGGTGTTGTAGGCGTTCTGTTCCCCAAATCCTAGGCTAGTTTATATATGTATTCTTTTGTATTGCACACCTAGGAATGATTTGGAAAGGTAGGAATGATTGCCTTTTTAATGATAAGATTGTTGATGGGCCTGAATTGGCTGAGATGGTGAAAGTGAGGGTTGCACTTTGCTGTAAGCAAAGTTATAGAGGCCTACAGTATTCAGTGGACGACATATATTGTATTCTGGATAGTATCAAAGTCTCATTTAGGGGGTGGTGTTTGGTGTTTTTTGAAACTGGGGTGCAGGAGTTTGGTCAAGCTGTGGTATGCAGGATTTTGGTCAGTCTGTGGTATTACCATATCTTCTTGGTGGCTACTTTTGCTCTGCTGTGCTTCAATGTTGCTATGCTTTGCCTTATTTTTGGCTTGTTGCTCTGGCTTAGTTTATGGGGTCAAGCATGCTCATTTCTGGTTGCTGCTCTGCTGTGCTTCAAATCTGCTCTGCTATATATGTACTCTGCTGCTGCTATATGGGATCAACGAATAGGCTTCAGTCTGCTGCTGCATATTGGCCTTTTTGCAATTGTTTGAATGATGTTTTGGTGTGCTGTATTGGAAGTCTGCTGTTGGATTGGGGAAAGTTATTGGAGGTCTGCTGCGGGCCTTGTTGTAATTGTTGGTCTGCTGCTGTACTAATTTTTTTTTTTTGGAGGTTGAAGGATCAGGCTCAAGTCTCAATGGAGGTTGAAGGTTCAGGCTCAAGTCTCAATGGTGGCTGTATGGTCTGAAGTTTGTTCATGCTGCCTTGGAGTTTCATCTGGTTGCCCTATTATGTGGTTTTGTGAGGATGGGCTTGGAGTTACATTGTTATTGTTTTCCTTCTGTTTTTGTTTCTCTTCGTTGGTCTCCAACCTCCTCTTTGTTGATGTATCATTGACACCTTGTATGTGCTTTTCCATCAATACAGTTTTTTGTTTTGCTGAACAAAAAAAAAAAATTAAATATCAATAATCTGTGTTTTTAATGGTCTGTTGTATGGTTGTTTTTATTTTTTGTGCAATTTTTCACCGTTTGTGCATTTTTATGAAGTAATCAATTCCCCTTCAAAGTGCATTATAGTCACCGCCATTTGTTTCTTCTGTGGGCTTTTTTTTGCTTTGTTTTGGACAAAATCATGGCATTAAAAAAAATCGAACAAACATAATTCATGTGGTAAAAGCGAACAAACATTACTACTTTCAACTTGCATTGTTTGTTGGACAAATATCACATTGCACTGGACAAACATTAGTATAGTCATTTGGGCAAATATGACATTGCATTGTTTGTTCTGTACTGTACCCATAACATTGGAATTATGTGTATCACATTACGTACAGGCCACGATAAAACCAAACAAACATGACTACTTTCCCTCGTTTGTTCGAGTCCCAAACATTGGAATTATGTGTACAATCAATACGCGTGGGAAATTAGTATTATCACAGCTGCGACCTAAAAAGTTGTCACGACAAGCTGATGCAGTAATCCAGTTGTGGTTGGGCATCGAAATTACACTCGTACTGGCAGGCCATGATAAAATCGCTGCACTATTTGTTGTAATTGCAATCAATCACATGCACGAACGATACTCGCCCATCTTTGTATTGTTCACATCCATAACGAAGTCAAGCACCAACTTCCGGCGCACAGAAGGATGAAACTATGTACAGAAAGCGAATAACACAAATCAGGTACGGTTACAGCGGTAGGGAATAAACGGATTTATTTCGCAATTGGAAATTAAGCGGTACAATGTACCTTGTGTGGACCGCTGGGTATATCAGGCCGCTGCATGTACTTGATCACAAACATCCCACAGTCGAAAGTGCTACAAATGAAATGTAACATTCAGTCTCTCTGTAACGCCCTCAAAATAATAACAATAAACCCATCAGATAAGACATGCATTTTCATTTAAACTAACCGCATTCCTTTCATTCATTAGAATTCCAAGACATAAGTATTACATGTTAACCTCATAACAAAATGCCCTACGGGCTTACAGCTTTCCAAGTTAACACTTGGTTACAACAAAGAGTTCTAACTCGTTTACACATTAAGCCCTTGGCTTGAAATTACATGTAATACATCAAAAGTAAAACGACAAAACTATGCCCGCCACTAGCCTCCCAGCTATGTCCTTGGAGGTGGCATGCTTCCTGTACCTGAAAATGATATTCCCATATAGGGTGAGCCACAGCCCAGTAGAAATACACTAAACCAACCATGGACAATGACTAAAACATTAGCAATTGATAGTTGGTCAACACTGATACAATCACATAAATTACATATTTATGTCAACGACTTACAAGTCCCAATTACTTTTCATTTTCCCTTTTTCAACAGATAAGCATGCTAGCTCTATCATCATTTCCACAGATATGTATAAAAACTATATCTCACATTCAGATAAGTATAAAAGCTATATCCACATTCTCAACATATATGTATATCAACAATATCCACAGATAAGCATACAAGCTGTATCCACACTCTACAACAGATATGTATATCAACAATATCCACAGATAAGCATACAAGCTGTATCCACACTTCACTTCACAAAGATAAGCATATGAGCTCTATCTTCACTTCTCTAGACAAGCATATGAGCTCTGTCTACGGAGTACATCCCCTATCTCCTCCAAATACCTATCCGGTTTAGAGGTCCATCCCCTATCTTCCCCTAAACCGCGGAGTACATCCCCTATCTCCTCCTCTACACATAACGTATATAAACACATTGGTTCTATATACAATCACACAATACAAACAATTAATGTATTCCAGCAACTGTCAAGTTCCATAACACATTCCATTGATTAGTTTCAGTTTGCCTAATCAACATACATTGTCTACAACAATCACGACTATCCTCCACCGATAGCCCAAAGCAGTTATTTCTAAAACAGAAAATAAATGCACAAATGGATATTCAATCAACATTTCATTTCCTCATTTCTCATCAATTAATTATCCCAATTAATTAAACAATGTAATTAGGCCATTTTCCATAATTACCATTTCAACCCTTAGGTCCCATTTTCTTCAATGATTCAGCAATCATTCTATTTTTTTATGCTAAACATGCATCTAGGTTTATTATGAATAAAACCCCAACTTTTGTAAAATTACACAAAAGCCCCAAACTTTCACAAAATTACCAAACCAAGCCCAACATCTCAAAATACCAGAATTTAAAGACAAAACCCATAGAGAGGAGTAGGATATCCCTACCTCGAAGTTTTAGCCCAAAAGGAGATGAAGACTCCAAGATCAACTTGCTCCAAATCCAAACTTTTTCAGATTAAAACGAAGCTCTCAACACCCTCTATCTTTTTAACAAAGGCCCTAGGCTAGATTCACACCCTAGGGAGATCAAATCTTAGAGAGAGTGCAAGTTTAGAAAGAGAGGGTGTCGGATTTAGGGTTTAATCAAAGAAAAGGACTGAAAAAGTGATGTTTTAGACGCTGCTGTCCGCTGATATAAAACACGCTCGCTCGAGCGAAGGATTGGTCGCTCGAGCGACCAGACACAGAAAACTCTCGCTCGAGCCAAGAAGTTCTCGATCGAGCGAAGAAAAACCCAGACCGCTCGAGCCACGAAAATCTCGCTCGAGCCAGAAACTACAACCCTCAGGTCCAGAACCGGGGCAACACTACTCTCGCTCGAGCGACAGACTCCTCGCTCGAGCGAAGGACCAAAAATCTGGGCAGCAACACTAGGCTCCCAAGCACAACCAACCTGTAACAAACCTGCCCAACACATCCCATACTCAATATACAAAGTAAAAAGGATGCAAACAAGATAATAAACAACATTCAACATCCACGGACACATGTCCGGATCACTGTACAACAAGGGTAAACCCGGGATCACTATAACCTCCCCCCCTTAAAGAATTTCGCCCCCGAAATTAAGCACAAGTTTTCAAAAACAGGTTTTCCTCCATTTTAAACAATGTCACAATTTAACATTCAACAATTCGACCCATTACCGGTCATCCCATCCCTTTAACAAGAGACATATCACAATATGTAAACAACATATGTATTATCAACATGCATCAACATTATGCACTAACTTTCCAATGTCAACAATATACTTAACACATATAATGTTACATTCAACTTCCATATGAGGCAAGTTCCAAAACATACTTCCAATAACCAAAACATTTTCAATGTTTCACAACTTAAGACATATATAAAAGCTCTTAAGTTCAACAAAATGTAAAATTTAAATACAAAATTACATATCAATAAACAAGTCCGGATATTTCTCTCGGACTTCCAACTCACGTTCCCAAGTGGCTTCCTCCACTCCGTGATGTTTCCACAAGACTTTCACCAAAGGAATGGTCTTGCCACGCAAGACCTGGTCTCGCCTATCCAAGACCCGAACCGGTCTCTCCTCATACGAGGCATCCTCACCTACCTCTAAATCAGTCCAATCCAACACATGTGATGGATCTGGTTCATACTTCCGAAGCATACTCACATGAAACACATCATGCACTCCGGACAACTGCGGCGGTAAGGCTAACCGATAAGCAACCTCACCAATCCTCTCAAGGATCTCAAAAGGACCAATAAACCGAGGGGATAACTTCCCACTCTTCCCAAACCTCATCAGGCCTCGCCTAGGTGATATTTTCAGAAAGACATGATCACCTACCTCAAACGCCAAAGGCCTCCTCCTACGGTCGGCATAACTCTTTTGTCGACTCTGGGCTGTAACAAGCCTCCTACGGATAAGCTCAACTTTCTCCGTCGTCTCCCTAACCAACTCCGGACCCAACAAAGGTGCATCACCCACCTCGGCCCAACAAACTGGAGACCTACACGGTCGGCCATACAAGGCCTCAAACGGTGCCATACCGATGCTAGACTGAAAACTGTTGTTGTAGGCAAACTCTACCAATGGCAAGTGCCTCTCCCACGTCCCACTGAAGTCCAGGACACAACCCCGAAGCATATCCTCGAGGATCTGAATAGTACGCTCGGACTGCCCGTCAGTCTGAGGATGATAAGCCGTACTAAAGGTCAACTTAGTGCCCAGTGCACTCTGCAAACTCTGCCACAACCTAGCAGTAAAACGAGGATCTCTATCTGAGACAATCGTCACTGGGACCCCGTGCAATCTCACTACGTCCCGAATATACAAGTCGGCAAGATGATCTACCGAATCTCTCACGCGCATAGGAATAAAGTGCGCCGACTTAGTCAACCGGTCTACAACCACCCAAATAGCATCACTACCCCGCTGAGTCCTCGGAAGACCTACAACGAAGTCCATAGTGACATGCTCCCATTTCCACTCGGCTATAGGCAAGGGTTGCAACAAACCCGCTGGCCTCTGATGCTCGGCCTTCACTTGCTGGCAAGTAAGGCATTTCGATACGAAAACAGCCACATCTCTCTTCATACCCCGCCACCAAAACTGGCGACCCAAATCCTGATACATCTTAGTACCTCCCGGATGCACCGCAAGGCGCGAATGGTGAAACTCTCGGAGTACTTCCTCTCGGCAAGCCTCCGGTACAAACAAACGGTCTCGGTATCTCACACTCAGGTCGGGATACACCGTCAAACCCTTCTCAACTTTCCCACTGGAGATCTTCTCTCGGAGGGATTCTACCTCAAGGTCACCTCTCTGTGCCTCTAACACTCTAATCACAAGTGTAGGCTGCGCAACAACAGAAAACAAGGCCGCAGCCTCGACAGATTCGCCCAGTAGCAAATCAAACTCGCCAAGTGCTCCCAACATCACCCATTCCCGGATGGCTATACTAGCAACATCACTAATGGTTTTCCTACTAAGGGCATCGGCCACAACATTGGCCTTTCCCGGATGATAATGCAACTCAAAATCATAATCCTCGATGAACTCCATCCATCTCCTCTGCCTCAAATTCAAGTCTCTCTGTGTAAACAGATACTTCAAACTCTTATGATCCGAGAATACCTCGAACCTCTCACCATAAAGGTAGTGCCTCCAGATTTTCAAGGCAAAGATCACTGCTGCTAACTCTAGGTCGTGAGTAGGGTAATTCTTCTCGTGTATTTTCAACTGACGTGAGCCGTAAGCTACCACTTTCCCCTCTTGCATCAACACACAACCCAAACCCTCTCGTGAGGCATCACAATAAACCGCATAACCCAACCCTCTCTCCGGAATAATCAATACCGGAGCGGTGGTCAATCTAACTTTCAGCTCTTGGAACGACTTTTCACAAGTCTCACTCCACACAAACTTGACTCCCTTCCGAGTCAGTCTAGTCAACGGTGACGCTAACCTGGAGAAATCTTTCACAAACCGACGGTAATACCCAGCTAATCCCAGAAAACTGCGGATCTCAAATACACTCTTAGGCTGTGCCCAATCTTGCACTGCCTCAACCTTGGATGTATCAACAGACACCCCTTCCCCGGATACCACGTGGCCTAAAAATTTGACTTCCCCCAGCCAGAACTCACACTTCCCAAACTTGGCATACAGCCTATGGGCTCTAAGTAACTCAAGCACCACTCTCAAGTGTGCCTCGTGCTCCTCCTCAGAAGACGAATAGATAAGGATATCGTCCACGAAAACAACCACAAATCGGTCTAAGAACTCCCGAAAAATCCGGTTCATCAAGTCCATAAAGACTGCCGGTGCATTGGTAAGCCCAAATGGCATCACCAGAAACTCGTAATGGCCATACCGCGTACGGAATGTCGTCTTAGGAATATCTTCCTCCCTGACCCTCAACTGATGGTAACCCGATCTCAAGTCTATCTTAGAGAAACAACGGGAACCCTTCAACTGGTCAAACAAATCATCTATACGGGGCATAGGATACTTATTCTTAACCGTAGCCCGATTCAACTTCCGGTAGTCTATACACAATCTCAAGGCACCATCTTTCTTTTTAACAAAGAGTGCCGGTGCTCCCCATGGTGAAACACTAGGGCGAACAAAACCCTTATCTAGCAATCCCTGGAGCTGAACTTTCAACTCAACCAACTCTGCTGGAGCAAAACGGTAAGGTGCCATAGAAATCGGTGCTGTACCAGGCACTAAATCAATAGAGAACTCTATCTCTCGGTGAGGTGGCAAACTAACAAGATCTTCGGGAAAGACATCCGAATACTCACAAACCACCCTCGGTAACACAACCTGGGTCTCACCACTCTCACCACTCTCAAAGCTAGCAAGTAGACTACTAAGCTCACTTCGCCCTCGCGAGTCATACCCCGGTGGCAAAACACTACCAACCCGATCTCCCAAGAAATGGACCCACTCCCCGCTCAAGGTACATAATGTAACCCTCTGGCGGTAGCAATCAATAACAGCCCGGTATGACGATAACCAGTCCATACCCAAAATAACATCAAAACCCTTCATGGGCATGACAACAAACGGAAAAGGAAGCCTATAGTCGGCGACCTCTATATCACATCCTCTAACACCCTGTTTCAGGATCAACTCACCGCCCAAAGGCGATACCACACAAATAGGAGATGCTAACTGTGCTAACTCCAATTCCAAAACAGATGCAAATGCAGCAGATACAAAAGAATGAGATGCACCCGTGTCTACCAACACACTAGCAACTGAGTTGCAAAACAGAAAAGTACCTCTCACTACTGATGGAGCTGGTACTAAATCCTGCGCGGTAACAGCATACACGCGCCCCGTAGGCCCCTGGTCTACCTGCTCACCTCTCGGAGCAAAAGACTGCTGCACAGACTGGGATGACGAAGCTCCCGGATTGGCCCTCGAGGCCTGCACAGACTGAGCTGGCTGAAAACCCTGCGTCTGCCTAGAACCAGACGCTCCCGAAGTGGCACTCAACTGTGGGCAAAACCTCTTCATGTGCCCAGGTTGTCCACACTGATAACAAATCAAGAGCTGCCCCCTGCCCAAACTCTGACTCGGCGGTCTAGCTGAAGAAGAAGCAGCTTTCTGACCCCCACCCTTCTGCGGGCAAACTGAAACCTTGTGACCCAGCTGGCCACACTTGTAACAAGTGAATTCCCCCTGACTGCCTCTCCCCAAGCCTACACTCGGCACTGGAAAGGTCGATCTAGAGACTGCACCCTGAGACTGCTGAGGGTTATAACCCTTCTGTCTCCTGCCATCACTCTGACTATCCTGGCTCCTCTTGGAGCCTCTCTGATCCTCATCCTCCTCCTGCATCATAAGTTCCATATGAGCTGCAGCATCCACTAGGTGTCTATACTCTCGAATATAAGACCCACCAACTCTCAACTTGAGGCCCCGCCTCAACTTCCGCTCAAACTCATAGCAACGGCGTTCCTCAGACGCCACCAGTTCAGGTGCAAACCTAGACAGACTGGTAAAAGTAGCCTCAAACTCGGCCACTGACAAGCCCTGCTGATTAAGCCGGCTAAACTGATCCCTCAGCTTCTCCCTAGCTGCTGCTGATAAAAACCTCTCCTGAAAAGCATTCATAAACGCCTCCCAAGTACCACCAACACGAGCTTTCTCGTACTTCCACCATTGACCCGCATCTCCCTTCAGCTGGAAGGATGCCAAGGTCACTTTCAGTGCTCCGTCCTCGATGCCAAGCATCTCAAACGTCTTCGTTGTCTGTTCGAGCCATTCATCTGCCTTAAGCGGCTCTTTAGGATCCCCGATAAACTCATCCGGATTACACCGAAAGAACTCCCTCTTCAAGAAGGAAGGCCCTGTCTCAGCTGCCTGATTCCCAGCTCTAAGAATACCCAAAGCTCCTGCTATCTCTCTGGCCAAGGCACCCATAGCCTGCTGACCCACTGGCTCGGCCACATTGGCCTGCCCAACTCCCTCCTGCACTGCCGGAATCTCACCCTGTAACGGTACTTCCTGCCTCGCAGGTCTACCACGCCTAGCACCTCTTCCTCGTCCTAACATCCTAATAAAGGCAACACAGAACGTTAGCACATTCATAGGTGTGCCGAAACTAATCACTCACGTCCTAATGCATGGACAACTGTAATTCACTCCACATAAGCACATAAACACATAAGCACTTACGAATTTCATTTCCGGATAATGATAGTCCCAAGACGTTACTAGAGTTCCGGTTAGAAACAGCATTGATCAAGTGCTTTTCCAACAAGACTCCCAGAAACTCAAGGATCCAATCAACATCCTAGAAATTAAATCCCATACCCACATAGTCACATAAGCATGTTATCACTTAAGCACATAGCATATGATACCACATCTAAGTCTCTATCAAGCGAGACAAACCCATTGTGATCCTAATCACTTCCCACGTACCCAAAGTATTCGAACCCGGTACGCTCTGATACCAAGTTGTAACGCCCTCAAAATAATAACAATAAACCCATCAGATAAGACATGCATTTTCATTTAAACTAACCGCATTCCTTTCATTCATTAGAATTCCAAGACATAAGTATTACATGTTAACCTCATAACAAAATGCCCTACGGGCTTACAGCTTTCCAAGTTAACACTTGGTTACAACAAAGAGTTCTAACTCGTTTACACATTAAGCCCTTGGCTTGAAATTACATGTAATACATCAAAAGTAAAACGACAAAACTATGCCCGCCACTAGCCTCCCAGCTATGTCCTTGGAGGTGGCATGCTTCCTGTACCTGAAAATGATATTCCCATATAGGGTGAGCCACAGCCCAGTAGAAATACACTAAACCAACCATGGACAATGACTAAAACATTAGCAATTGATAGTTGGTCAACACTGATACAATCACATAAATTACATATTTATGTCAACGACTTACAAGTCCCAATTACTTTTCATTTTCCCTTTTTCAACAGATAAGCATGCTAGCTCTATCATCATTTCCACAGATATGTATAAAAACTATATCTCACATTCAGATAAGTATAAAAGCTATATCCACATTCTCAACATATATGTATATCAACAATATCCACAGATAAGCATACAAGCTGTATCCACACTCTACAACAGATATGTATATCAACAATATCCACAGATAAGCATACAAGCTGTATCCACACTTCACTTCACAAAGATAAGCATATGAGCTCTATCTTCACTTCTCTAGACAAGCATATGAGCTCTGTCTACGGAGTACATCCCCTATCTCCTCCAAATACCTATCCGGTTTAGAGGTCCATCCCCTATCTTCCCCTAAACCGCGGAGTACATCCCCTATCTCCTCCTCTACACATAACGTATATAAACACATTGGTTCTATATACAATCACACAATACAAACAATTAATGTATTCCAGCAACTGTCAAGTTCCATAACACATTCCATTGATTAGTTTCAGTTTGCCTAATCAACATACATTGTCTACAACAATCACGACTATCCTCCACCGATAGCCCAAAGCAGTTATTTCTAAAACAGAAAATAAATGCACAAATGGATATTCAATCAACATTTCATTTCCTCATTTCTCATCAATTAATTATCCCAATTAATTAAACAATGTAATTAGGCCATTTTCCATAATTACCATTTCAACCCTTAGGTCCCATTTTCTTCAATGATTCAGCAATCATTCTATTTTTTTATGCTAAACATGCATCTAGGTTTATTATGAATAAAACCCCGACTTTTGTAAAATTACACAAAAGCCCCAAACTTTCACAAAATTACCAAACCAAGCCCAACATCTCAAAATACCAGAATTTAAAGACAAAACCCATAGAGAGGAGTAGGATATCCCTACCTCGAAGTTTTAGCCCAAAAGGAGATGAAGACTCCAAGATCAACTTGCTCCAAATCCAAACTTTTTCAGATTAAAACGAAGCTCTCAACACCCTCTATCTTTTTAACAAAGGCCCTAGGCTAGATTCACACCCTAGGGAGATCAAATCTTAGAGAGAGTGCAAGTTTAGAAAGAGAGGGTGTCGGATTTAGGGTTTAATCAAAGAAAAGGACTGAAAAAGTGATGTTTTAGACGCTGCTGTCCGCTGATATAAAACACGCTCGCTCGAGCGAAGGATTGGTCGCTCGAGCGACCAGACACAGAAAACTCTCGCTCGAGCCAAGAAGTTCTCGATCGAGCGAAGAAAAACCCAGACCGCTCGAGCCACGAAAATCTCGCTCGAGCCAGAAACTACAACCCTCAGGTCCAGAACCGGGGCAACACTACTCTCGCTCGAGCGACAGACTCCTCGCTCGAGCGAAGGACCAAAAATCTGGGCAGCAACACTAGGCTCCCAAGCACAACCAACCTGTAACAAACCTGCCCAACACATCCCATACTCAATATACAAAGTAAAAAGGATGCAAACAAGATAATAAACAACATTCAACATCCACGGACACATGTCCGGATCACTGTACAACAAGGGTAAACCCGGGATCACTATACTCTCGTAAAATATAAGCAGGTTCGTTAAATGAGTGATTCAAGAGTGAAGTCAATGTGACGCAGGGTTTGTGGATTACTCGTCCAGCTGTTGTAATGGCCTTTGTTCTAACATGCGCACCTCAAAGGTACGCATGTCTACAGCATATTCATTTCCAAACTGTAGTTGCAGTAAGGCATGCATTGTTTGAACCTGTTGCAGAATGAGACGGTTAGTTTATGTGAAGGATGTGACAGTGTGGAAGTAGATTTGTGAAATTCAGCACGACATACCAACATTTTTGCTGTGTTCAGCTTGTTGGTGTCCAGTGTGGCGGATGCCAATGAGTCAAATAGGTACGCCACACGGTCTACCATATCTATTTTTAGGCACACCCAATGTACTCCTCGATAATTGAAAGGCATGTAAATCTACACATAAACATAAACACAAGCGAAGACATTGTTTAGAGGGCATGCGAACATGTACGCACTTTCATATTTACATTGACATTCAAGTAAATGGGATCGACATTCATATTACCGACGTCCATATTAAATCTACTCGCTTCAATGGGATGGACATTCATATTACCTTCTCACATGCATCAAGCACCCCAGTATATCTGTCATGTCCAAAATATGATTTGACCATATTTTCATGGTTCAGAGGTTGAGTTTTTTGATTTAGTATCAAAGTCTGCATGTTTAGTGTGTAAAGTTCAGTCAGCCAAAGTTTTCTGAAAATATGTCTTCTGCAATACACAACCGACCTAAAACACTTACTTACCGACAAATATACTGGAAAGAACCACGCAGTATGCCTACCGTCTTTGTGTACTTGCCGCTGTCCGTTAGTCAATTGAACCGCGACCAAGTTGATTGGCTGGAACATTGTAACAGACCAGGCAACTTGCGAAATAAGGTTTGCCATTTGTTTAAATGTAATACGAAATAACAATGTCCCTACATGGATATGTCCATCATGCAAATATAGTGGAAATAACATTGTCAGATGCCACGACTTACAGTGTCGGATAGCCATGCCCCTGGTTTCAGCGTGCGCATGTCACGTCGCGTAGCACATTCGCAAGGCATTTCATGCAGATTCATAGACACGACAATGTCCCTACATAAAACGTATACATCAATCAGTAAGAAGCAACCTACAGCCTAGTAAAACTTAAACGTATCTGGCTTAACTCTACAACATAAGATTAGTTTTTCCTGTTGTACAACTATGGCAGATATTCCTGATTCTACTAGGCTCCAATCCAATGAAGATTAGTTTTAAGTTTTTAAAAAACAAAATGAAAAGACAAAGTTTTAGATATTACAACTCATGACATGTCCAATAGTATTTGCTAAAATAATATGTGAAAATTGAAATGCTCATTTACAGGTCAGCAAGTTAAAAAAAAAGAAACACGTTTTTTACAAACTGGAGCCAACAATATCCCAAAATGATCAAAATGGAAAATGTAAGCAGAGTAGAAGAAAATAGGTAGGGAAAATTGCACTTCATTATAAGTTCTCAAAAAAATTTGCAAATCATTGGTAAACTTTATTAAGTTTCATAATTAAAATTATAAAGGTTTCCATGAATGTGTAAATATTTTTGTGAAAATATCAGTGGTTTGCAATTTTCCCAATAGGTACATGTGTGCAGGATAAGACCAAAAGAAGAAAACTTCAGACAGGAAATTTAGCCACTGATCTTTCTGTAGCCCACTGCATTAAATTCAAAGAGAATCCTACATACGACATGGATAAACCCATCATAAACCCATCATAAACCCATCAAAATCATAGAGAATGAAAAATTAAAGAACTGATACCTACAAGAATCAAATAAACATAGCACGACACATGAAAATTGTGGAATTCAAACTTATTTCACAAATACTACGGAACAGGTTAATTGCGAGTACTAAACTCATCCGTACCTTTCATTGTTTCTGTCGTCAAGTACAGAGTCAACAACTTCGTCTTGGGCCGTTGATAAAACCTCTCTACTCTCCAGTGTTATCAAGTCCTTCTATCAATATAAACAATCAAGTAACATCAACTCCTCCTATTAATATAAACAATTAACTAACTCACCACTGTTCAGAAATGTGATTTGCAAAGTACATAACACATCCTTATGCATCTAAAATTGGTAAAGCGATGTCTAACCTCTGAACGGAACCGCTTGTCCAACCTGTGCAGTTTGGACAGGAGTTTGTCCGAAATCTGTAAGACAATTGTACAACATTTGTTACTGCAAACTTGCAGTAGAATGACAAATATTAAAATACAACACAAATAATGGTTCTATTATGATCAGTAATGCTGTCGGCATCAATTGGTAATGAAACATACGAAAGGTGAAGTGATGTGGCGACTTGGGAATTTTTCGGCAGTAAGTCGAGTACTTATTTTGCTATCGTTGCACGAATGCATATCCCCTACGTCTGTCGCTTCAACACCTCTTCCTCTTCCTCTTCCTCTTCCCTTTCGTGTGGCTGTTACAATTTGTCCCGCTCCCAATGTTTGGGCAACCTTACCAGCAGAAGGATGCACATTGTCTGCTTCTCCTCGCATTGGTGGCAAGGTTTGCAAATCATCAAAGGAAGATAAACTCTGTTTTGCAACGTTCCTCATGGACAGAAACTGAACTGAAAGAGATTTGCTTTCTTCGCTTGCGTATGTTTCCTCCAACGCAAGGTGACGGTTGTTGTGCATGTCCCCAACTTCTTGGACGGTACGCAACTGTCCAACGTGCATATCAATTATCTCATTGGACAACATTCCATTCACATAATTGTCCTCCCAATCCACCCCCTGTAAATCTTGAACATTACCCTCATTTGGGCTACCATAATAATTTGGGAAGACCACGCCGCCATCATGCAACTCGACTCCCATGGTAGGGTCAACACCCTTTTCCTCTGAGCGAGCCAATTGTGCTGTTTCCGATAAACCTGCCAGCACTTGCTGCATCATTTGCTTCATTTCAGCAATGTGTGTCTGTTCAGTAAACGGTTGTTTCCCAGACAATATAGCTGCAACCAGTTCGTTCAGCATTCCTTTCAGTTCACCAATGCTGGAGGATATGTTAATGTTACAATTTCTTTCAGTGGACTCCACCTAATCACACAAACACATACATTAACCTGGTACGATATTTCATCTTCAAGTAACCTCTGTGAACTGTGTGAAGCATGTGTACTGATTGCTTTTGCTTACCTTTGCATTGTGAACAGCTTCCTTCCCTCGGAAATTGAGCAACATCTCCCTTATTTCCGCATTGCTGTGAAGCACTTGCTTCATGGTTTCCTTCAGTTCACCAATGTCAGTCTCAACCTTGCTCAAACGAACATCATCAATCCGTGGTTTCTGTTTGTTATTGACATGGTGTGTGTCAATTGCGTCATCAATGTCGTTGCTTTCCGCTTTTGTTGGATGAAACTCCACCTAACATAGTTGTCAAATCGGGATTCAAATCATGAATGAAAATGGTAATGCACTGAATCGTTAATCGAGCTCAACTGTGAATCGTAAAGTTTCCGTCTGCTTTCTTAAGTTGCACACAACATATGTGTACATACACACTTTACATATTAAATATATCTAATAAAAATTAATTACTCCATTCGTCTGAAATGGAAAAAAAATGTTGTTGTAAATGATGCTCATCTGGTGTGGATAAAAACTTCACAGTCGATCCCATGTTTACCACTTTACCTTTTCCCAATTACATAAACAAAGAGAAACTTTCAATTACAAACTAACTAACAATAACTGAACGACAATGTTTTGACCTTTTTACAAGGTTAAAAAACCAAAATCTTCAAGCTTTTCCAAAAATCTGACTTCAGGGCTTAACGAAAATTCATTTCGTAACAGAAGTAGTACATAAAATTGAATTTGTAAGGCTACAACATCGTCCACATGGAAACTTCATGTTTTCCCCCCAAAAGTTCGAGTATTTCAGAGTAAATAGGGAGGGACAAACTGAAAATATGACGTACGCTAAGGAATGGGTCACTGTTTGTCGGTGCTTGTCACCTAGTCATAGGAACACATATTCTGTCTGTCACCGTTATCCATAACACAGGTGGGGCAATGCTGTCAAATGTGCAGAACGAATGGGTTGATTACCTCATGTTGCTGCAACATTTGCTTCCTTCCCATAAGTCGCCTCGTCTCCCGTATTTCGGCATCACCCCAATCATTTAGCCGAGGGATGGAGTGTGTAGTAGCCGACGTACTCTTGCAGGGAGGGGCAAAACGATCCAAGTAAAATAGCTGCATTGTAAGGGGGAAAAGATATTTACTATACACTTCCGAGCAAAGTAATCTGTATTCGCTAACAATGCATACAACTTACAACACAATCATATGTATGTGTTTATGTGTCTCGATGGCAGAATCCCCATGCAGCTTTCCGGTTCAAAAGATAAGCTTTTCGTGGTTACAAAAAATGTGGCCCGTACAGGTATATTTGTCATGCTGTTCAATAACAGGTAAGTTTGTATTTCGCAACGACTGCCATTTTATTGAACCATATGCACAGCAATGGATGAAATATGTAATCGGCATGGTACAAACAAACAACGGTCGATTACGTTACCATTAGAAGGAAAACACATCCAGTTGCCTGGCGCTGAAGTTTCATCTTATACTTCCGAACACCTTTCACAAGGAATTGCAGTGTCACCTTTGCCCAATTACATGCCCCCATACCGGTCACGTCCTTCACGGCATGAACGAACGACAGGCTCAACGCGGTCATTGTGGTAGGACACAACATGGCCCCCAACACGTACAGCGCAAACTTCCGCCGAAACTCGTCATCCGCACCATCACTCTCAGTCAGATAAACTCTCAACTGGTTCAAAGGAATGATTCCTTTAACAGCTCCAACCTCTTCGTAGATATTGGGATATGCGTCTATTGAACCAGTGAACTGCACGTCATTGCCTTCTGACCGTATACCCAATAAGACATGCACTTCCTCACAGGTGAGCCTCAGGTGACGGCCATGAACAGTCAACGAACACGTGTCGGGATCGAAGTTCTGTACCAACCATTGGCACATGTTGTGATCTATACGGGTACACTTTAACCCCAGGAGGCCACCGAACCCAATATCAATGACTGCCTGCTTTTGTGCTTCGTTACACCAGTTCACGATATCAAAAATTGCCTTCAATGATATGCGGACTTGCATTTTACTCTGCAATGTGATTAACGTGAACATTAATACAAAAAAGTAACCAACATTGTGTCGATAGCAGGTCCTCCCCAAATGCAGTTACGAAAACACTAAGCACGTAAGTACCTTTGCAGATTTCTTTGCAACTTCTTCGCCCAGTTCCTTGTGTCACAGACTGCCAAATTTTGAAGCTGTCCCTCACTAAGAAAGACCTAGGAGGCTCTGGAAATCACTGGAACATTCTAGAACTTCCTAGAGTTTTGTAGATGCTTGTACATAATTGTAGATATATGTAGATCCTTCTAGATATGTACATTCTAGAATAGTTCTAGAATAATCTACTAAGATCTAGTAGGAGGAAGTGTCTAGAACACTCTCCATACTTGTAGTTCTAGAATGATCCTTGTAGCCTATAAAAGGGGGAGGGAGTCATTTGCCCAAACCACCAAGTGTAATCAAGCATTCAAGCAATACAAAGCTAGCATTCTCCAAGAGCTCTCTCTAAGTTCTCTAAAGTCTCTCTTGTGTGTGCAAGCTTCTCCTAGCTCTCTTCCAAAGAAGGCTTACTTAGGTGCAAGCAAGGCGTGCATAAGCATCTAAGGCCGCACGGTTGGCTTGGAAAAAACCAAGGCCGTGACAGTTGGTATCAGAGCAAGGTTACGAAGGCGTCGTGACTAAGGAAGGAAGGGCACTATGTCAGAAGTAATTCACACCGAGGAGAACCGCGGAAGGGAGGCTGCTGCAAACTTGGGCAAGAAGGCCAAGGACAAGTCACGTGACATCCTGAGTGCCATGGAGACCCGTGTGGTCAAGGTTGAATTTGCTGTAGCCGATGTCAAGGAGCGATTGGATCGGTTGGAACAAGGGATGGATCAACTCGATGGCAAGGTGGAATGCCAAGTCGATGAGCTGCTTGAGTCCGTGCGGGACACCATCCGAGGCAACCATGAGAGCCACAAGCAAGAAAGCTATGACTTTGAAGAACGGATCTTGAAGGCGATTTCCCAACTCCAAGACCAAGTCCAAGAGCTAAAGGAAGGCTTGGAGGAGACAAGGGCGGACTGGGCCATGTGCAAACGGGCAGTAGCCAGTGGAGGCGTTGCCACTAATGCGGGGTTCACTCCAAGGCTGGAGGCACCAAAGCCTAAGGAGTTTGATGGCAAAAGGGACGCCAAGGAGCTGGATGACTACATTTGGCACTTAGAGAGGTATTTCGAAGCCTTGAACCTAAATGATGAAATGGCTAAGGTACGCACTGCTTCCCTCTACCTCACTAAGCTAGCTGGAATTTGGTGGCGTCGTAAGCATGCGGAAATAGAAAAAGGCACTTGCACTATCTCTTCCTGGGAAGAATTTAAGAATGAGCTAATGAAACAATTCTATCCTGAAAATGTGGCACACAATGCACGGTTGAAAATGAGGGAGTTGAGGCACACCCGCTCTATCCGGGACTACGTCCAAGAATTCTCGGGGTTAATGCTTCAAATCCCTAACATGAGTGATGATGACTTACTTTTCAACTTCACAGCTGGTCTTAAACAGTGGGCACAATTGGAGCTACAACGAAGAGGAGTCAAAGACATCTCCACCGCACTCACTGTAGCCGAGACATTGGTGGAGTACACAAAGCCAGAATCTTCCAACTCAAAGTCCACCAAGGATGGTCAAGGCAAAGGTGGGGGAGCAAAGTGGGCTAAGGAGTCTAAGGAATACAAAGCTCCAAGGAACAAAGAAGTTGGAGGCAAGCCACCATCAGGCAGGGATTGGAAGAAGGATGCCAAGAAAGACATCAAGCCCAAGGACAATTGCTTCATCTGTGATGGGCCACATTGGGCACGAGATTGTCCCAAAAGGAAGAACCTTAGTGCCATGCTTGAGAAGCAAGAGATGGAAGAGCAAGGCCACATGGGGTGCCTACAACTACTCAATGCTCTCAAAGCCAACCCGGTGCCAGCAAACAACAAAGATCGATCCTTGATGTATGTGAATGCCAACATCAACGGGAAGGCGACCCAAGTCATGGTAGACACGGGGGCGTCACACAACTTCATCAAGAATGAAGAAGCTAAGAGGTTGGGCCTCAAGGTTGACAAGGGTCAAGGGTGGCTCAAGACGGTGAATGCCGAGGCGAAACCACTGAATGGCATAGCTCGAGGGGTGGAGCTACACTTGGGCACTTGGCATGGAAAGGTGGACTTCTCTGTAGCACAAATGGATGACTTCAACATTGTGCTAGGCATGGAGTTCTTGCGGCAATTCAATGTAGTGCCACTACCACACTACAACTCCATGTGCATTCTTGAGGGTGGACCATGCATGGTCTCCACAGTGGCCAGGGCAAGCTCAGACAAGAAGGTACTCTCTGCGATGCAAGTCAAGAAGGGCTTCAAGAAGGGAGAGGCTACCTATCTAGCTATCCTCCAAGGTGAAGGGGCAGAAAGCAAAGATACTCCAATGGAGCCACCAAAGGAGATTGGCAAGGTGCTAGAAGAGTACAAAGATGTTATGCCACCCGAGTTGCCTAAAAGACTTCCACCCAGGAGGGAGGTGGATCACAAGATTGAGATGGAGCCAGGCGCCAAAGCACCAGCAATGGCACCATACCGCATGTCCCCACCGGAGTTGGAGGAACTAAGAAGACAATTGAAAGACTTGCTGGATGCGGGCTTCATTCAACCATCAAAGGCACCTTATGGAGCACCGGTGTTGTTTCAAAAGAAGCACGATGGGTCACTGCGGCTATGCATCGACTACCGGGCTCTAAACAAGGTAACAATCAAAAACAAATACCCTATTCCTTTGATTGCCGATTTATTTGACCAATTGGGGCATGCAAAGTTCTTTACTAAGCTTGATCTAAGGTCGGGATACTATCAAGTGCGGATTGCGGAAGGTGATGAGCCAAAGACCGCATGCGTAACTCGTTATGGTTCATATGAATTCTTAGTAATGCCCTTTGGCCTCACCAACGCACCCGCCACATTTTGCACATTGATGAACAAGATTTTCCATCCCTACTTGGACCGGTTCGTCGTGGTCTATTTAGATGACATAGTCATCTATAGCACCACTCTTGAAGAACATGTTGGGCACCTACAGACCATCTTCAAGACACTAAGGGAGAATGAGCTATATGTGAAGAAAGAGAAGTGCTCTTTTGCCAAAGAAGAAGTTTCATTCCTCGGCCACAAGATCAAGGGAGGCAAGCTTAGTATGGAAGAAGACAAGGTGAAGGCAATCAAAGAATGGGAGCCACCCACCAAAGTAACGGAGCTGCGATCTTTTCTTGGGCTTGTCAACTACTACCGGCGGTTTATCATGGGCTACTCGGCGATAGCAGCCCCTCTCACTGACATGCTTAAGAAAGGCCAGACGTGGGAATGGACGGAGAAATGTCAAGATGTTTTCGACAAGCTAAAGGAGGCTATAACGAAGGAACCAGTCTTGGCTCTACCAGATTGTGCCAAAGCATACGAGGTACAAACTGACGCATCAGACTTTGCCATTGGAGGTGTTTTGATGCAGGATGGACATCCTATAGCCTATGAAAGTCGGAAGCTTAATGACACGGAGCGGCGTTATACGGTTCAAGAAAAGGAGATGACAGCCATCATACATTGCCTAAGGACTTGGAGGCATTACTTGCTTGGTTCCAAATTTGTGGTGAAGACTGACAATGTAGCCACAAGCTATTTCCAGACTCAAAAGAAACTAAGTCCGAAGCAAGCACGGTGGCAAGATTTCTTGGCCGAGTTCGACTACATTATGGAGTACAAGCCTGGCAAGGCAAACCTTGTAGCAGACGCACTAAGCAGGAAGGCTGAGCTAGCCACCATTGTCAAGCTAAAGGGGGAGTTGCTAACCCTAATCAAAGAAGGCATGGAGCATGACAATCTGGCCAAGAGTTTGGTAGCAATGGCCCAAGAAGGCAAGACCAAGAGGTTTTGGGAAGAGAATGGCATCCTTTACACAAAAGGGCGGCGCGTCTATGTTCCAAAGTGGGGAAACCTGCGGAGGAACCTTATCAAGGAAGCCATGACACCCAATGGGCTGGCCACCCGGGACAAAGACGCACTCGAGCATTGTTAGAGACGAGTTACTATTGGCCACAAATGCGAGATGAGGTAGAGCAATACGTAAAGACTTGTCTTGTGTGCCAACAAGACAAGGTGGAAAATCAAAGTCCAGCAGGGTTGTTGGAGCCACTCCCCATACCTAGTAGACCTTGGGAAAGTATCAGCATGGACTTCATAGTGGCATTGCCCAAGTCTGAAGGGTGCAAGACTATCCTAGTGGTGGTAGACCGCTTCTCCAAGTATGCTACATTCATAGCTGCACCTAACGAGTGCTCAGCTGAGGGGACGGCCAAGCTATTCTTCAAGCACATGGTGAAGTATTGGGGCTTGCCACAGTCCATCATTAGTGATCGAGACTCAAGGTTCACAGGCAAGTTCTGGACCGAGTTGTTCAAACTAATGGGATCAGCACTTCATTTCTCTACCAGCTTCCACCCTCAAACGGATGGACAAACCGAAAGGGTGAATGCATTATTGGAGCTATATCTGAGGCATTTTGTAAATGCAAACCAGCTTGATTGGGCTAAGTTGCTTGATATAGCTCAATTTTCCTACAACTTGCAAAAGAGTGAGGCAACTAATCGGAGTCCATTCGAGCTAGCCACGGGGCAACAACCACTCACTCCACACTCTTTGTCAACCAACTCAGCAAGGAGTCCATCGGCCTA
Organism: Camellia sinensis; assembly: GCF_055761805.1. Classification (NCBI taxonomy): domain Eukaryota; kingdom Viridiplantae; phylum Streptophyta; class Magnoliopsida; order Ericales; family Theaceae; genus Camellia; species Camellia sinensis. Next base: position 45,488,192 of record NC_138962.1, on the reverse strand, counting down.
CAAGGTTGCTAAGTCATGGAATGAACAAGTGGATGTAGCACGATCCTACCTCGACAAGGCAACCAAGAAGATGAAGAAGTGGGCGGATGAGAAGAGGCGGCACCGAGAGTTTAACATTGGTGACTTGGTGATGGTCAAGATCTTGTCTAGCCAAAACAAGTTCACCCGAGGCTTACACAAGGGGCTTGTTCGCCGCTATGATGGACCATATCCGATAATCAAGAAGGTGGGTAAGGTTGCTTACAAACTTGACTTACCCCCACATCTCAAGCTACACCCAGTCTTCCATGTGAGCTGCCTAAAGCCATACAACGAAGACAAGGAAGACCCAGATAGAGGCAAGACAAAAAGAGCACCATTGGGCATCACTGCAACTTATGACAAGGAGGTAGAGTCCGTCTTGGCAGACCGCACGGTTCGAAGACAAAGCTATGCCCCACGTCATGAGTACTTGGTAAAATGGAAGGGCTTGCCAGATTGCGAAGCAAGTTGGGAACCGGCTGAAGCTTTGTGGCAGTTTGAAGACAAGATACAACGGTTCCATCAAGAGGACGCGACGAGGACGTCGCCGCATTAGGTGGGGGAGAATGTCACAGACTGCCAAATTTTGAAGCTGTCCCTCACTAAGAAAGACCTAGGAGGCTCTGGAAATCACTGGAACATTCTAGAACTTCCTAGAGTTTTGTAGATGCTTGTACATAATTGTAGATATATGTAGATCCTTCTAGATATGTACATTCTAGAATAGTTCTAGAATAATCTACTAAGATCTAGTAGGAGGAAGTGTCTAGAACACTCTCCATACTTGTAGTTCTAGAATGATCCTTGTAGCCTATAAAAGGGGGAGGGAGTCATTTGCCCAAACCACCAAGTGTAATCAAGCATTCAAGCAATACAAAGCTAGCATTCTCCAAGAGCTCTCTCTAAGTTCTCTAAAGTCTCTCTTGTGTGTGCAAGCTTCTCCTAGCTCTCTTCCAAAGAAGGCTTACTTAGGTGCAAGCAAGGCGTGCATAAGCATCTAAGGCCGCACGGTTGGCTTGGAAAAAACCAAGGCCGTGACACTTGGCACTTGCCTTAGCCATGTCCTGAAACCTCTTCTTCTCATCACAGGGGAGTTCCTTCCACCTTTCCCCAATATCCTTTCGGCTCTGTAAGTGTTACACCAACGTGACGCACATACAGGACAAATAGGAGCTGTAAGTCCAAAATAATTGTCAGCAAAAGTTGTATCACTCGCAATGTGTGCACATTTTCTGGTATTTACATATGTTTGCACATACAAATTACTATTTCGCACACAGTTGAAATAAAAACGGACATGGAATTTTACAAATAATCGGAGTTTATAAGAACATGCAATATGGCTTCTATGACTGCTGGAAATCGCTGAATGCGACACAATGGAAGCACATGACTGGTGCGCGCATGGAATAGAAGTCCATACTTTGCTATCACAGCAGTCACGTGTTTCCATCACGGTACTCTACTTACTACATGTCTGCACACTAACCATATTCGGTCCGGGGTTGTCTGCTTCTCGTCTTTCCTTGAATTGTTCCTGGCTGCAACCATTGTCAATTTCGGCGCAAGTATATGTTAGATATGGATGGATATATATACATATACGTACACAATTTGTGACACAAACAAATTTGGTCCCAACTACATAATAATGCATCCGTAATGTCCAATTTTGGTTGCTAAAAATATAATAACCACATCATTTCTGCAACAAAAATTATAAATGGCCCAAATTATTTTGGCCCTTACTTTTGGTCTCTAAAATCTTAATTTCTTGTGAGTACAAACTGAAATCTGCACAGGCGCAAGCTATGAGTTCAAAATATGTAATGCAGAATTGTGCAAAAATACTGTCACATGTTTCTGACGAGAGGGATTCGTACTGTGAGCCGCTTTGAAGGACACGGATCGAACCTGTAAAAAATAAATGGCCCAAGTGGCCGCTTTCGACGAGGGGGCTCGGTAATGTCAACCCTTTCCATTCCTGAACCTTTGCCACTTGCCTTCAATGTTTTCCTTTGCCTGTAACAAATATCAGCGTAAATGAAATTTTGTTCAAGGCCAAATTACATCGGTGGTATGTACGTTTTGTGCATCCTATCATCTTCGTCGGTTAACTTTCAAGTTAGTCAATCTTGCCTTCCCATTTCAAAAGTTGTGCCATTTTCGTGAAATTGGTAACGTCGTTTTCCGTTGTCACCGAAAATGATGAACCGAATTGGTTTAGTATAACTCAGTGAATTATGGATTTCACAAATGCTCTCCGCAGAATACGCGACATGTGCCGTATGTGCACATATTCTGGTAAGAAATCGACACAGTTTTAATCCATTACACGAAATTCATGGTGCAATTTGAGGCTATCGCAAATGTGTCAAACTCAAATCGCACAACCTCCTGATGGCAGTACATAACGGCACAATATGCCATACACGAACAGACCGTGGTATTTAGTAGGTACAGGAAACATAACCTTGCAAACCTAAATGTATCACATACTGAACGACATAAACTCACAGTTGCTTCGCATTGTCTGACATGTCGCCCATATCCAATTACGATAATTCCTGCAAAGAATTGCATGCAATATTCATAAGGATGCAGAAAGAACGTTACTCCCACATTGTAACAAAACGAAATTGACTGTTAACAACTTACAATCAACGGACCATTGAGTCGTACGTGCATTGTACGAGTGGTACTTTTCGTTTATTTTCAACTACGATATGTTGTCGTTAATTTATGCAGATATGGCATGCCACTGTTTTACGAAAATTAATTGGCCATATGTTGTACTCGTTTTATAGTATTTACGACTTGAAGCCCGAATCAACAACCAATGCGCACACTTGAAACAGGGCCACATCGGACATTCAACCCAACAGCACCCATACGCAACTTACCTTCATGCAGAGAAATAAAAACCCGACTACACTGCTCAACGAAGACCGTCTGTCAGTTTGGAACTCCTCAATGGCAATATCAGTTTGTCACCCGTGTAGTTTGTATACCTAATCGTACGTATGGTTTCAATTACCTAAGGAGGAACAGTTTCATAGTTCATAAATGGTAATGTCGTGCGAGTGGAACACAGTAGGTCATAATAATAATGTGCTCCGAAATAAAAAATAGACAGACTCACACATGCCGGAGAAAATGGTGACTGTTACCGTCGGCGACCTGGCGCAGTCGAAATGGAGACACAGAGAGAGAGTGTGTTACTGGAGGTGGACAGCAAAACCGAAATGGAGAGAGAAGGAGGGACAGCAAAGTAACCGAAATTTGTATGGGAAATGGAAATGAGTTGGTGAGATTAGAAAGGCTACGGCATGTGTGTCATCATGAAAAGTACTGCGTCTGTGGGATTTCAAAAGCGCTGTCTGCCGACTTTGGTTTTTGTTCCAAATTTGGGAGGGAAACGGAAACGTACGTGACACTACATATTAAGGCCAAGTTTGGCAAGTTGGGAAAAAAAACCAAAAAGTCAAAAAGTTATTACTATTCACAGGAAGTCAAAAATTAGGCCTACACAATTCCGAATTCTAATTTTGCCTTACACATTAATTTATACAATTTTTTAATACACATTTTTTTATAAAAGTCAAAAAGTTAACCCAAACATCCACATTTTTTTCATCCACAAAGACAAAAATTGCACTTTTTTAGTCCAATTTTTTTCCTCACTTTTTAAATATAAATAAATGTATTTTTTCACTTTTTGTGAAATATGAGTTCCGTTTGGGTTAGGGGTTGAAATGATGTGTGTGACAGGTGATGTCACTTAAAATAATGTGATCAAAGTAAAAATATTGACTTTTTGACTTTTGACTTTTTGTAAACATGCCAAACCAGCCCTAAAAGGTGGTTAGGAAGTTGCTATTTTTATGTTATTTTAGTATTTTCATATTTTTTAAATTTAATTTTTTGTGTTTTCAAAGTAATAGATTTTGTTGTACTTGGATATGATGTTTGTGACAGGAAATTTGCACTGATTATGTGTTAATGTTGTTCGTCCCAGTGTATGGATCAGACAGGTCTAAGCTCCTCCAGGCCGTGTCCAAATGATCAAGCCCACCAGATAACCTGCAGGCAAGTTCAACGGGGAACGGAGTAGTCCCCAGCGAACTCTCGGACGAGCAAGTTGTTGGAAAGAAGCAGAGTATATGGGAGAGGATTCCAAATAGAGAACTTAACCTTTTTCTTGTCTACAACATTTGCTTATATCCTTTTCTCATCATTTCGTTGTCCCTTCCGACCTGCTCTCCTTGCCGAAAGCCTATGTTGTACCTTACCTTGCTCAGGGTAAGGGGGTCCTGTTCCGACGGAGAGGTGTTGTCGTAATAAATGCTTGCCTCAAAGGTCATGGAGGTGGTGCCAGTGGCGGCGGCGATCGCCGTAGGGGGCGCAAAGGTCGTCCCCGAAAGGCAAGTGGAGGATGAGGCTGTTGGCCCTGGGCCAAGGAGGGAGGGACAGCCTCAGGGGGGTCTTCTACCTCAAGAAGGAGGAGTCGGTAGGACCGCAGGGCGGCTGGAGGGAGAAGAAGGCCCAGCCAAAGCAGGGGCAGATCGCCTTGTAGGGATTGTAGAAGAGGCAGCCTTGCGCTCGGCCTCCAGATTCAACGAGGCTGAGCTGCTAAGGGGGTTATACTTCGCTCAAATGGAGGTAACCACCTTAGCAGGGGCCCTGCTGAGGAAGGCGGGGGGTGGCAAACTCAAGGCATATGAAGCCAAGGCCCAGCTTGCAAAGTTGAAGGAGAAGAGTGGAAGTTGGGAGAGTGTCCACACTGAGCTGCAAACGGTTCAGGCGGAGCTGGAGGACACACGCCGCCAGGTTGTGTCGCTCGAGTTCCAACTTGCTGGCGAGCAGAAGAAGATCGACGAGGCCCAAAGAGCCTGTGCCGCCGCGGTCGAGCGACATGAAGAGGCTATGAGCAATAATGAGGAGCTGGTCAGGCAGAAGGACGAGGTGGATAGCAGAGTAGGCGATCTCTAGAGGGAATTGGAGGGCGAGCGCGCCAAGGCAGGGAAGAGAAAGGGAGGCTCCATAGGGACTTGGAAGCAGAGAGAGTGAATATAGCGATCCCGGTTTCCCTTTTCTTTACTTGTTATATATAGACTTAGGTTCTGTGGAGCTGATTGTTGAGAGTATGTTGTTTGCACCCTTTAATCCTTATTTTCAGTCTTGGGTTGTGTTGGGAAGATTTGGAGTAGGTTGGTTGAGCTTAGGAACCCAGTCTGGTTGCCCAGATTTTGGCTTGTCCGCTCGAGCGGGGGTTTGGACGCTCGAGCGGGGAATACACCCATCCAGTATGTCCTGTGTAGTGTTGGCCGCTCGAGTGGGGGATTACACGCTCGAGCGGGAAGTCGTGAATAACGCTCGAGCGGGGAGTTGGGAGCTCGAGCGGGGACATGTCTGCAAAAACTTCTGCGAGTGTGCATTCGCCGCTCGAGCGGGAGTTTGGCCGCTCGAGCGGGAGTCTGTGAGTGGCGCTCGAGCGGGGGTTTCCACGCTCGAGCGGGGCGACTGGTATAAAAATCCGAGATCCGACTTTCTGGATCATTTTTCATCTCCTTTTTGATTTTAAAACCCTAGAACCGTCTTCTCCCTCTCCCTACACACCTTCTCTCTTAGGTTTGATCTACTTAGAGTGTATTTCTACCCTAAGTCCTTTGTTAAAAAGATAGAGAGGGTCAAGGGCTTCCGTTTAATCTGAACAATCGTGGGTTTGGAGCACCTTGGTTTTCGTCATCTTTTTCATTCCAGTTCTTTTCTTCAAGGGTAGGGATTTCCTACTCCATCTTATAAGTTTTGTTCTAAGTTTTGGTATTTTGATATGTTGGAAATGCTTTGGTAATTTTGGGAAAAACCCTAGTTGTAATAATAAATTAATTTGTATAATTAATTTCAGGAGATTGGGGAATTTTGTTAAATTCATGAAATTGAGGAATTCATTGATTAAATGGAGTAGTTGTGTAATTTAAATCACTCACCTATTGAATTGTTGATATTGATATATTTATTTGCAGTCTAGAAATAACTGTTTTGGGCTATCGGTGGAGGATAGTCGTGATTGTTGTAGACATTGCATGTGGATTAGGAATAACTGAAACTAATCACATTGGTTAAGTCATTAATTTTTGACTATTGCATTGATACAGAAAATACGTGTATTGATTGAGCATTGCATTTGCATACATTGTTTTGTGTGGGAGGAGATAGGGGATGTACTCCACGGTTTAGGGGAAGATAGGGGATGGACCTCTAAACCGGATTTTGTTTGGGAGGAGATAGGGGATGGACTCCATTAGCATCACTTTTATGTGTGCTTATTTATATAGAAGTGTTTTATTGATACAACACTAAAATGTGTATCAATCTGGAAGTATGAAGTGTTTTGATTTGAGCTTGAGTCTCATTTGTTTGTTGATATTGGAAGAATATGAATATGATATATATAATTCACTGTTGTAAGTTTGGCCAGGTTCTGAGCCATGTTGATAAAGTTGGAAAGTAAAACGTATCTTAGACAATAGTGTCATGAGACTGTAAAATGAAGTAATTGATTATCTTGGTTAACCATCTGTTGAACGCTATTGCTTTATTCATTGCTTATATGTGGTTTAGTATATTTCTACTGGGCTGTGGCTCACCCTTTATGGGAACATCATTTTCAGGTTCAGGTGATAAGCTACCTCCAAGGACTTAGCTTGGAAGGACTTGGACTTTGAAGACTATTTCTAGTTATTTGTTTTATTTTATTGTTAGTACAAGTAAACACTCAAGCCTAGGGCTTTATTTATATTTGAGTTAGAACTCATACTTTTGTGTCCAAGTGTTGGCTTGGAAAGATGTAAGCCGTTAGGGCATTAAATTTGATGTTACATGTAATGTTTTTGTTTAGTAAGACTCTGATGAATATTATAATGAATTATTGAAGTGTTTTCTTTAAATAATGCATGTCATTGATATATATATAATGGGTAAATTTTTAGGGCGTTACAGTGAATAAATCAACTTGATTTTTTACAGGTATGATATACTGAATAAATCAGAAAATTTGAACGGTTTGGATTATCAAAATTGGGCCTAAAAGTAGGCCCGACGGCTCTGCAAGGACGGGCACAAGGAGGGGCTTGCAAGGAGAGGATCCTTGTACGGGGAAAGGGGGTCCCAGTCTTAATTCATTCTGTCTTTTGTTAGTGATTTTTTGGCTTATGGACTAAAAATTAAAATGAAGACTGTTTGGTTTGTTTTTGGGAGAGTTGTTTTTGAAAAAAAATTTGGGGAGAGAGTTTAAAAATTTTTAGGTTTGTTCTTTTAAATAACAACAGCAGCTCGACAAAATCAAAGCATATTGATATCAAGTTCCTAGTTGTAAAAGAAAGAGTGCAGAGTGAACAGATTTCCATAGAGCACATTGGGACAAACTCCATGATAGCGGATCCACTTACGAAGGGACTACCACCCAAGGTTTTTCATGAGCACACTGCTCAGATGGGTGTTGTTCTATTTGAGAACATTCTGGTTTAGTGGGAGTTTGTATTTATATTACTGCTTTATGTCAGCCTCGAGTTTTAGCTATGTAATTGGATTAATTTCTGCAGAAATGAAATATTCTGTTTATTACGCTCTGTTACGTATTGTGAAGTATTGATCTCAATAAAGTTAAGTAGGACCAGTTGGAAATAGGCATGTATGGATCACATCACATGTAATTTCCATGCTACGCATCCATGATTGATCTATGTCATTTAGCTGTATTAGTATACGTGACCATTGGTGGGTCGAGTTACGATTGATGTAATGAAGACCGCTTTGATCCTATATTAATATAGTTAATGGACAAGATTGTTTGGATACCCTCAAGTTATGATAACAAATTTCTGAGCTCAGTAAAGTTAAGCACATTTTTCAGGATACATATGTGGTCCAGTGGGAGATTGTTAGATAATGTCTCAATTGGACCACATAATTAAATGTGGTGTTATCATTTATAAGAAGCCTACAATTTAAGTGATTCAATTTAGTTAATAGGCTTAAGGGTATATGTGTTATGGACCTAATGTGTAGATACTAGCTAGTTGTATAATTTCTATTTCTATGACAGGCAGAAATAGAAATTAAAACATATTGGTTAAAATTGGTTTTCATTCCTTTTGAACTTCCACAACCTTTCAGTTTTGAAAACCAATAAATAGAAATTAAAACCAATAATGGTTAAAGTTGGTTTTCATTCATTTTTAACTTCCACAACCTTTCAGTTTTGAAAACCAATTACAACCTTTAAAAGGTTATGGTCCGTATTCCTTCCCAAGTGAAAAGGGTGAAAAAAGAAGAACACTGCCATTTTATTTTCTAAATCCTCTCAAGGAAAAACATAAGGCACCAAAGGGGAAAGGATTAGAAGGCAATAACATAATCAATAACAAAGAGTTCATTGATAATCACGCTTCCGTTTAACCGTTCATCAATGGATTCAGGTATGTCATTTTGTCTTGATTTCTTGATAATACACATGGTAAATGATCAAAAGTGTAAGGTTTATGTTCTGAAATTTATGTTAACAATGGTTGTGTATTTTGGGAGAGTTGTTTTTTTGGGAGTTTGGAATGATTTGATATTTTGGGAGAATTTGAGTAGATGTGTGTGAGAGAAAAAGTGATTGGAAAGGAGAGAGGAGAGAGAAAAAGTGATTGATTGATATGTAAGTGAGAGAAAGTGATTTTGAAATTTTTTTCACAAAAACTAAAACCAAACAATTTTTTAGAAATTTTTTTCTTTAAAACTCGTCTCCCAAATGCAAACCAAACATAAATTTCCGTTTTCCGGCTCTGCTATACAGGTTATACAGAGTATACACCTCAATCTCATTCTCACTCCCCCTCACTGTCACACTCACTCCTCCTCCACCGAATCACTCCTCCTCCACCGAACCCAGCCTCACCGGCGACCACTCCCGACGGCCACCCACTCGTAAACCCAACCCACCGCTGTAGCCCTCATTTTCTCTGCTTCGCGAACCATAGCTCGACCGCGACCACCATCGGCTGTAGAGAAGGAATTTGTTGACGATAACGTGGGCTTTCAGGCCATAGATGAACCAGGTTCGTCCTCCAAACGCTGAAATAAAAAAGTTAGGGTTGTGATTCACAAAATATATTTGAAAATTACTGTTATGTAGATAGATAAATGGTATGCTTGAAAAATGCGGCACATATTGTGACAAACATTTATGCATTTACCTTTTAGAGTTAAAGTATAAATTTTGCAGAACGTAGTATGAATACGCAGAAACTGATCCAACATAAAATGAAAGGATCACATCTTTGCAGAACATAGTATGATTATGCAGATTGATAATTAGTTGAACGAATGCATATAGTTGTGTAATTTTCAATGTGTGATTGATAATGTGATTTTGCTGAATTTGTTGTCAATCACGCATGAATTGTTGTAATGAACTGCTATCAACTAATGTGTTAGCTGCGTGACTTGAATTAACTATTATCAACATTGGTAACTATTATCAAACTGAACTTAAATGTTCATAACTATTACTGATTTGTTGATAAGTATTTCAGTGTGCTTTGTTGAAAATCACATGTGTCATTTGTTGATAACTATTTCAGTTTGATAACTACTGAATCACAGTCTCCAACAATCTGCCCCTAATCATTTCACTTCAGCATGATTTGTTGATAATAGTTGTTTAACATGTGTGATTGATAATTTACATGACATTGACCTGATATGTTTGTAAAACTGCCATGTTTGTTCAGATTGAAAATGCTATGTGTGTAACATGTCTGTAATTAATCACAAATGCTATGTTTGAAACTGCTGTATTTGTTCAGTTTCAAAATGCTACGTGTGTACATTGAGCTGCGATGTTTGTTCAAATGCTATTAACAGTTTAGTCTGTGTAACCTCTGTGCAAATGCTATTAAACATGGCAGTTTGAACAAATAGATGTTTTCAGTAAAGACACACTCTGTCCCTCAAATTAACCTAGACCTGCTATTAACCCCATCAAACAGAAGCATAGCAGACCACTACAAATTTCTCATGTATGCGGATTTTAAAAATGGCTTCTTCTTCTAACATTAGCAACATAAGATTACAAACGAGGCTGTGCAATTGTGGAAGAACCGCTGCCATACGTATTGTCAGAACAATAAGAATGGAAATGAAGGGCGTTTGTGCTTTGTTTGCCCATCAAAATATGTAAGTATGTATTGGAAATTTTAATCCTTTAGTAGTCACAGTAATATTTGTCGTATTCAACTAACTGATTGTCATGCATTGTAGAGTACCACTCCCACTCCCCATTGCAATTACTTCAACTTCGTGGCTGAAGATGATGAAGGCGTTATGTCCACAATCCCTTCCAACACTAGAGCTGGTGATGCTTTAACAGTAGAACACTTCAACGATGTAAGGACGAGGCTTCATGACTTGGGAAATGACCATGGTCGAAGGCTTGAAAGGATAGAAAATATAATCAAAGCGATGGTGTATTTCATTATTTTTTCTAGGGCCTTGCTACATGCCCCTAATTTTTGGCCCCCTAATCCCCCTAAATTTCAAACCAAGGCAAAAAAAAAAAAAAAACGGTAAAAAAAAAAAAAAAAATTTGCCCAAAACCACGTCGTTTGGGGCATTAGGGGGATTAGGGGGGGGCATTTTTAGGGGGACAAATCATTTTGCTATTTTCTATCATTGAGAAATGATTTGTCCCCCTAAAAATGCCCCCCCTAATCCCCCTAATGCCCAAAGCAACGTCGTTTTGGGCATGTTTTTTTTTTTGCCTTGTTCTGATTTTTCGGGGGATTAGGGGCCCCCAAATTCGGGGGATGTAGCACAGCCCTTCTATCATTTTGTACTTGATCATGTAACTTTCGTACTTGTTTGTATTTTGGGAAATTGAATGGAAGTTTGTACCAGTTTTTGTTGTATTGTACTTCATTATGTAAGTAATGTTTATGGAATGAATTTTATTATGATGTAACTTATGTAACTTACTTAATAGCTTTGTGGAATGAATTTTATTATGGAATGAATGTACGGAATGAATTTTATAAGTTATTATGATGTGACTTATAATGTTAGTCTGTAATGAATTTTGGGAAACATTGGTGTCATTGTAAGAGCTTTGTGGATGCTATTTGGCAGATCTGTGGACGAATTTTGTGGATGGTATGTGGATTCATTTTTGTGGATGCTCTGTGGATGAATTTTGTGGATGCTTTGTGGATGACTGAATTTTTTCGGTGCATTGTCACTTATCTGTGGCCTGTTTTCTGTTGCAGGTTCTCTTATCTGGGTGCATCAATTTTGGTTGTAATGAACAACTTCTGTTATGTGTTGCAGGTTTGTTTGTAATTAACAGATTTGGCAAATCTGTTATCTGTCAACTAGTATCTGTTTGTCACTTATCTGTGGCCTCAACTATTATCTGTTAGCAAGTTGAAAGCAGATGTAGGATGCGTGGTACATTTCTTCACCATCGTGCTGACTTCTTCATTAATGAATATCAATACTCTGTTTCTGCATGGTCTATTGTATATTTTTTTGTTTGAAGGGGAGCTGATTAGTTCATAACAATGCACAATGGGAGAAAAATTGGTAATGCACAGGTTGACCCCATGGGGTATGCTTCCACACAACCGTCGTCTTTGAAAAAACAAAACATTTTGTGCCCATATTGATGGTAAGAGTGTATGAGACCGTTGGCTGGTTGTGCACAATTTTTGTTTGCAATTACAGCTTGTGATTCCAGGCAATGATTCCGACACTTAAACCTTGTTGTCCATATTGAACGATTCACAAACATGAAGTAATCAACAAAACGTAGGTTAATGATAGTTTCTGATATCGGTCATTGACATTACAAAAATATTACCTTGTCATCGTACCAACAAAAATCATAAGACAGATTTTAGTCGAGGACGGTGACCCAAAAAAATACCTTCAACAAATCATTTTGATGAAGACGTTAATGCATGCACCGTTGCAATGGTTAGCAGAGTATGACGGTCTGTTAGTTTCTAAGTCGTTTATTTTCGCGCGACGATGCCATCTCACAAGACTACGCTTACTATGTCATACACATGTCCAGGTCTGCTAATCCTCGCTCAAATCAACAACTTCGGAGTCTGAGTAATCTGAAAGGTCAGGGTCCGACACCAGTGCAGGATCCTCCATTATAGCCTTTATCGCAGATGCCGGGTTCGATCCATGTATCTTCGACTCTGCCTTTGCGTCCTCTATCTGTGAGTTCCTAATGAGTCGACGAGTCATTTGATCAACCTCACTTTGCAAACGATGCCTAAGTTGGGAGTCGCTGACATGAGGGAATTGCCGCTGCATTTCAACCGATCGGGCTTTTGTGACCTTCAGGAAAGCACATCGACAGTGGTGTTCACACTGAACTCGTTTGGCAAACAGTGAAACTGGAATTCCAAAATACTTCCCCAGGCAAGCATCTTGTATTGGGGTGCAGTTGTAATCCCGTAGAGGTTCAAAACTCCACAGTGGGAACCCTGTTTCAAAGAAACGTCGATCACCGAAGGAATCAATATACCCACCTGCATAATCCAATTCTGGTGACTTCGGTCGGGAGCTGCCAGCCGTTGCAAGTGATTGTCCACGACCACGTTTACCGTGGTGTGCATCCATAGGTGTGAAGCTTCTTGATTGAGTCCAACTTTGTTTTCGCAGGTTCACGAAGAATATATGGACGCAAAAACAAACCCAAATGCAAAGGAAACAACACTGGTTGCAACCTTTTTGTGGTTGGTTGTAAATGTTAAATTACCTTCAACCCATAGTCATTAATACGTTGGTGGTAGGTTTAAAGACGTGAACACACTTATTGTTGTTTGGTGGCAACAACTACCCAAACTGCGTAAAAGCAACTTAATGACTGCGGGTATTGCATTTAAAGGTTCGGTGCAATTGGAACGGCATATGTATCTGATAAGAGCAATTTTGCTAACCTTTATGGATGAGTAGACATGTAATTGGCTTGGGGCACAAATACAAATGACGAATGTGACTGTATGATGAACTGTGGGTGTGGAAATCAATGACAGTGGGCTAGTACTGATGGAAGGTACAATGCATGTGTGTTGGAAATGCCAAATAATGGACGATCAGGGGTACTGAACGGATGACTTGGTGCATGCAAGAAGGAACGAATTTTTGCAAGATGAATTCGGCCAGTTTGAGAAATTAATACGATGTATGTCACAATGCATGAGGTCTTCTGCAAACATACAAGTCATGTACCATATATTACAAATACTTACAGCATAGTGTTGTGTAATATTATGAATCTGTACATTCCTTTAAAAAAGTAGTCAGTAAAATAAACCATACACATATTCCTACAAAATGTCCGATTCGAACAAGATTGAAGCTATTGTTGAAGCTCATGTTGCTCCTGTATTCCAGCAGTTGCAAGCTATCTACGAAAGGCTGAATGAAGTGGACACACGGTTGTCAAGTTTGGAGCGGCAAGTCGGCGCTATCAAGCAGAACGTTGATTGGCTGACCGATGACAAATTGGCGGCGGACGAAGCGAAGTCTGATAAGACAATGGATGAGGACAGTCAGTCAGACAGTACGGACAACTCTTCAGAAGACGCTACTGATGATGCAGCAGATATGTAGATTTGATTTATTTTTTTTTTATCCTTCCCTGTAAGCCATGAAAGTTTTTTTTTGGCTGGAGTCATATGTGCTAATGGGGTGATATATAACTTACCTACGAAGAGTATTGAGTTTTCATTCATAATGTGGTTTCTTTCATTTTTGAAAATTAATTTTGCCTTTTTTGTAATTAAATTATAAATTAACTTCGGTAACAAAAGCAGCCGTAAATTATATACAGTTACAGTCGCATTCATCCGAACAAGAAACATGCGTAAACAAAACAGTACTAAGTCAGCAGCCACGTCGACATGTTTGATCCATGTTTACATCGACATGTTTGATCCATGTTTACAGTTGGTCCATATTTACATCGTCCAGCAAAAACAATACTGGGGACCCATAATTAACATCCATATTGAAATCAAAGAATAAAAAATTAGTTAAAGTCCTATTGCCACCCAAATTAGTGGCGTACTGGCAGCCCATTCCCATCACTGGCCTAGCTTGTGGCATTGCTCATATGAAGGCAGTCCCGGTACTCTGCGATCTTTGCATTATTGACATCCATAACGATGTCAACCAACAACTTATGACGCACAGAGGGAGCGAACTTTGTCCACAAAAATCGTAAGACAAATCAGTTAAAATTGGAGGACGTACGAGGAAGGATTTGATTGACAAATGGAAATTAAGCGGTAGAATGTACCTTGTGTGGACCGGGGCTTAAATCTGGTTGCTGCATGAATTTGATGACGAACATCCCACAGTCAAACGTGCTACAAAAATAATTTCACATTAAAGTTGTCGTCAATACGTAATAGGTTCATTAAGTCAGTCATGCAGCTTAGACATTAATGTGAGGGAGGGATTGTGGATTACTCATCCAGTTGTTGTACTGGCCTCTCGTCTAACATGCAGTGGTGGAAGGTACGCACGTCTGTAACATAATCATTTCCAAAGTGTAGTTGCAGCAAGTCGTGCATAGTTTCAACCTGTTCCACAAGGTTGAAGTTGGTTTACGTAAAGGATGTTCAAGTTTTTTGTAGTGTTCAGAAATGCACCAGAAGGACATACCAAAATTTTAGCTGCATTTAGCTTCCTTTTGTTCGGTCGGTTGGATGGGACTGAGTCGAATAGGTAGGCTACACGGTCCACCATATCAATTTTAACGCACAACCAATGCACTCCTCTGTAATTGAAAGGCACGTAAATCTACACGAAAACACAACGGCAGACCTTGTTTAGAGGCCATGCAAACATGTAATGGCTTTCATATTTTCGTTTTAATATAACGGGATGAACATTGATATTACCCTCTGGCATGCATCAATCGCACCAGTGTATCTGTCATGTCCGAAAAATGATGTGACGATATGTTCATGGTCCAGAGGTTGCATATCTTTATTTAGAATCATAGTCTGCATGTGTAATGCGTAAAGGTCATTGACGGAAACATTTGTCAAAATATGGCATACAAAATACACAACGTAGCTTTAAACACTTACTTACCGACAGATATACGGGAAAGAACCAATCAGTGTGCCTCCCGTCATTGTGTAAATCCCTCTGTCGATTAGTCAATTGCACCACCACCAAGTTGATTGGCTGGAACATTGTATGCAAGACACAAGGCAAGTTGATTAGAAAGGTTTCTGAGTTAGGGGTACTGAAAAACGCAGATTCATATTTGTGCAGCCAACACTTACAGTGTCGGATAGCCACGACCCTGGTTTGAGCGTGCGCATGTCACGCCGGGTGCCAACTTCACATGCCCGTCCATGAAGATTCATGGAAACAACAATGTCCCTACAAGCAATAAATGATCCTTAGAACGATAGTTATTTCACAGTGGACTGTCATTGAAAATTTGCAAGTAGTAAATGAAACAATACATTTCATTTTTGCTATCGTCAAATACATAGTGAAGAAGTTTTTGTTCCTCCGCCGATAACAACCCTTCGCTGTCCAACATCGTCAACGAGTCCTACAAAAATAAACAGCCAACTAACAGTACACATTTCATAAAAGTATTGAAGCTTATATTACAAGGTCTGTAGTCATAAAAAAAAACGTGAAATGATGTAAAAACTGTGAGCCCCAGAGTTTTCCCAACTTGTGATGTTTGGTGCGGAGTTTGTTAGAAATGTGTACTAACATATGGCAGCAGTCATAACTGCAAACATGCAATTCTTTGACAACTAGTACAATACAACACAGATGATTGTAAAATTACTGATTCACATTATTGATGTGGGCATGAATTGGGTATTCACAACTTGTGGGGCATTAAAGGCAGTATTTGTACCTTGTTCACGTTGTCCACACCATCAACATCCACAGGTGAACTGCTGTCGTCAACTCCACTATTTGTTTTGCTATCGATGCACAATTGCATATCCCCGACCTCAGTGGCTTGAACTCCACTTCCGCACATTTTTCCTTTTCCTTTTCCTTTTCGTCTTCCCTTTGCACTTCTTCTAACGATTCCAGTTGCTCCCAATGGTTTGCCAAGCTTAGTAGGAGAAGTATGCACATCGCACGCCACGTTCTTCACGCCCACTGACTGAAGGTCAGGACTGTATTTATCTTCAGTTTCATATGTTTCCCCTGACTGAAGGCCTCCCTTCTTGTTGTTGTCGCCACCTTCTTCGATGTTCAGCTTGTGCCCATCATGCAAATGACTTTTGTCCCTTGCCAAGGTTCCCTTCAAAATATGTTGTTGGTGATCCACCCCTTGTACATCTGAAATATTACACTCCATTGGGTTAACTTCGTCCGATGGTTTGACCACGCCATCCTCATGCGCCTCGACTCCAATAGCAGGGTCCACACCCTGTTTGGCCACGCCTGCCGGTTGCGGTGTAGAGAATATACCTTCGATGAGGTGGTGTAGCATTTGCTTCAGTTCACGTAAATTGGTTTGTTCAGTGAACGGTTCGTTGCAGCCCAAACTGAAACGTTGAAGCAGTTGCTTCAGCATGTCCTTCAGTTGAGCAACATTGGAGGAGAGGTTAATGATACACACATCATTGCCTTCCACCTAATTATACATACACATTCGTGAACTTAGTCTTACAAACCATCTTCAAATGATGTGGCTCAACTGTGTGAAAATTGCGTAATGCTTGGATGGATTACCTTGTCATTGCGAACAACTTGCTTGCCTTCGAAATGTCGCAACATCTCCATTAAATCTGTTTGGTTGTGGAGAACTTGCTTCATCATTTCCTTCAGTTCACGAATGTCGGACTCCAAATTGCTCATACGGACTTCATTGTACTGTCCTGTTTGTTGGTTCTCGACATGGCATGCATCCATGTCAGCATCATCGGCGTTACTGTAATCAAACTCCACCTAATCATAGAAACGCATAAATGAAGTCTGACATTGTATGTTGAAGACAAGTGGGTCGATGGTGTGAAATGTGCACAGTGGTAGAAGTGCTTACCGCAATTGTTGGGAAATTTTGCTTCCTTCTGATACGTCGCAGCGTCTCCCGTATTTGGGTATCACCCCAATAATGAAGCCGAGGTGTGGACCGCGTCGTAGTCGAGCTCAGACAAACACAATCAAGGTACAACAGCTGTGGACATTAAGGGGCATACCATAATTAAGTTGTTCTTCCCACAGAAATGAACTATATTCAGTAACAATGACATTCATTATTCTCAATTTTGCAGTGGAACGTACATAGCATACCGATTTTGTTGAGGATGCTGTCAACTTTATAGGCACATATCATGCAATGTTTTTTGGGGAAAAAATTGTACAGCACACCAAGGACTTTATTGATGAAACCAAGAAAAAAATTTTATGTACATGTTCCCCTCTTCGCAACGTAGTTTTAATTGGTTCCTCCATTGAGGTTCAGCATACTTTTTGCCCTGTACTCTTTGTTCTTAAATTCATGACGGTAGTCACACAAAATTTATTTCTGCAAGTACCATACTTGGTCAGGAAGAGTGCTGTTTGTCGTACTCACAAAGCAGGTACCATTGTATGTCCCAATCAAGGCCAATTTGTTGAACCATGACAGAACAATGCATGAAACACATGAAGGGGGGAATGGAAAAAAAAATTCAAGGTATTGGCATACCATTAGCAGGAAAACACATCCAGTTGCACCGCGATGACCTTTATACTTGCGAACACCGTTGTGAAGGAATTGCAGTGTCAACTTTGCCCAATTACAAGCTCGCATACGATTCACGTCCTTCACGGCATGAATGAACGATGGCTTCAACCCGGTCATTGTGGTAGGACACAACATGGCCCCCAACACGTACAGCGCAAATTTCCGCCGAAACTCGTCCTCCGCACCAGCAGTCTCGGTCAGATAAAGTCTCAACTTGTTCAAAGGAATGACTCCGTTAACAACTCCAACCTCATCGTAGATATTGGGATATGCTTCCAATGACCCAGCCAACTGCACGTCATCGCCTTCACACCGTATTCCCAATAAAACATTAACTGCCTTACACGTGAGCCTGACTTGACAACCATGGACATTCAATGAACTACTGTCAGGATCGAAGTTCTGTACCAACCATGCGCACAAGTCGTGATCTATACGTGTACACTTCATCCCCAGGAGGCCAGCAAACCCAATGTCAATGACTGCCTGCTTTTGTGCTTCGTTGAACCGGTTAACTAGCTCAACAATTGACTTCAATGATATGCGGAGTTGCCTTTTACCCTGCACATTTTTTACCCTTAAATTAATAAAAAAATACAACCAACAATGTCAGCAAAGCAGGACCTAGGCAAATGCATTTACGAAAACATGAAGTACGTAATGACCTTTTCAGACTTCGGTGCACATGGTACTACTTTGGCGTGTTCCTCAGCGCTCGCCTTAGCCATTTCGACAAACCTCTTTTTCTCATCAGAGGGGAGTGCCTTCCACCTTTCCCCAATCTCCTTTCTAGTCTTTAACCAAGAAAATGACAGACGTACAAGACAAGTAACAACTATGAGTCCGAAATTACTGTAACTACAACTTTATGCCAAACGCAATCCGCGTGCATTGTTGCTAATTAAATAAGATTGCAAATACAAATAACAGTTGCAGCAAAAAGTCAGCGACGAAACGTAGCTGGACTTTTACAACGAATTGAAATTTACAAAAACAATAGGAAGGTGACATTATTACATGCTACAATCCTACAAACGCGAAACAATCACAAGCCCACTACGACCATTCAATACAACGTGTGGATAGCAACCCAGCGATGTGTTTCCATCATACTGTATTATAGAGAATACAGATTTCAACACTCACCATTTTTCGTCGAGTGTTGTCTGGCCCTTGCATTTCCTTGAATTGTTGCTGGCTGCATGCAAGCATCGTCAAGCTTATCATCACTAAATGTGAAATATGAATACATATATATATATATATATGCAAGTTTTTATGTCACACTGGCCCTGAAATCGGCATAAGACAGCTTTCGTACATCCGGGACTGAATCGACACCAAGTTAAACATTTTCAGACATGCGGAACAAAACCAATTTGAAACATCACAAACTGAACTTCGACGAGGCGCGTAATTTCAGTACGAAATATGTAATTCCAGATTGTCAAAATAAAGAACTAGTACCTGTAACAAATGAATGGTGCAACTGGCCGCTTTCGACAAGAGCCAGCGATAGTGTCAGACATTTGGATATGTTGTTCGGCAATTGTCTTCAATCTTTTCCTTCCCCTTATGAAAGAGCAAATCATACAAATTAGATTGAAGGGAAAATTACAGGGGTGGTGTACACATTTTGTCCGTCGTCTAATTTCGATCGATGCACTTTAAACTACCTAAATTGTGACAGTCCATTTCAAATTTCGTGGACATTTTCGGTCAAATTGCTAATGCCGTTTGTCATTTTTAAAACAAAGATTGTAATGTCAATTGATTCAGATTATGTAAGTTCAGTAAAGTTATAAGTTGACTACAACAAAAAATACAGTTGCCACGTATATGCATATTTTCTGATACAAAACAGTGAAGAGTTGAAATCAAATGGACGTAATTGAAACAAAAGTTCAAAATTGATGGTGCAAAGCGAGGCCATTCAAAATTTGTGCAAAACAAATAACACAAACACAAAAGTACAAGGGCTGCTGTAAGAATTGATCCGGAAAAAAATCAGCGTATTCCTTGGTGATGGATTTCGTTTGTTTACAAACATATGTACCAAACCAACTGGTAGCAAGTCTTTAAGGAGAAAACTAACATTGTTGGTGCGAGGTGACCAATATCCATCAGATGCAATGACGACAACTCCTGCAAAGTATTGCAATCAATATTTACAGGAACACAAACAAACGGCTGCAACATGTGGCTGTTAACCTTAAAATTTTGCGTAAACACAGACAACAACACGCAGAATTTCCCAACACATACAGATTTTGAAACAGACAAAAGAAAGGGCACACATGGAAATTTTGCATTTCTTTCACACAGCTTACAATTAAAACAATTATGTGTACAAGCGATAAATGCATAATTTCACAAATATTCAAGAGGAAGGACTACATTGTGTTTTTCATTTAGGGCTGAAGGACTACACGCACATACTTTTATGAAGGCCCGCCTACAAATGACAAAGAAGCAACTGAACTATTTCATGACGGGGTTAAACAATCAGGACACGATTCTTCTGTGACAGAAATTGGTGCTCATCCTAGGCACAAAAACCAGATGAAACCCCATCCATCAAGTTGAGGGCTTCAATTTCCTACTGAGCAACTTGGTTGCAGAGAATCGAGGTGGCTGCATCGTGGCCCGTGCTCCATTACCTTTGGGTGGTCAGACAGTGGGCAGATCAGAGAAGAATACTTTTCTGTGGTTGACGTGTCTGTAGGTGAAATCTTTAGGAGGGATCTCAACTGTGCGTGCACATACAGTGTGCTCCCATCGTAGGTGATGTTCAACTGCTTAACGAAGTTGTTCAGTTCTTCAACTTCACGAACTGTCGTAAGGGTGAGGTGAAGAAATTCAGAGAAGTCAACAAGCCTAGGCAATTCACGAAGAAAATCTAATTTGTAGAAATGGACAACCTTGCCTGTCATTGCACGCAACTTTTGAATGACGGTTACCTTTCTGTTGAAGTTATCATCTTGCATATATATACAGCAGTTACATTTGAAGAGGAAGGTAGCTGTCATTCATGAGTTGCGGGCTGGTTGAACTTCATTGAGCGTAGAAATGAAATGCGTACTCTCATTTGTCTTTTTTATGACCTTCGTGCAGAATGAGAATGGATGGGTACGTTAGTAATATTTTTTGGCAGGCAGTAGCAGTCTTGCTTGTTTCATTGTCGCATACAATTGATGAAACTTGTTTGTCAACCACAGAAAAGTATTCTTCTCTGATCTGCCCACTGTCTGAGCACCCGAAGGTAATGGAGCACGGGCCAGGATGCAGCCACCTCGATTCTCTGCAACCAAGTTGCTCAGTAGGAAATTGAAGCCCTCAACTTGATGGCTGGCCTTGCCAACAACTTAAGCGGCCGGAGAGTGCGTGCACACTGTATGTGCACGCACAGTTTAGATCCCTCCTAAAGAGTTCACCTACAGACACGTCAACCACGGAAACAGAGGGCATTGACGATGCCCGGATGGACCACATCTCAGAAAAGTTGGATATTAGACAAGGACTGAAGGCAAACTTCTTCCTTAATCTGTTAGGGTTCTCCGACTCAGATGGGGAGAAGGTATTGGTTTTCAGCCATCGTCTCCGGCCACTTAAGTTGTTGGCAAGGCCAGCCATCAAGTTGAGGGCTTCAATTTCCTACTGAGCAACTTGGTTGCAGAGAATCGAGGTGGCTGCATCGTGGCCCGTGCTCCATTACCTTTGGGTGGTCAGACAGTGGGCACGATGCAGCCACCTCGATTCTCTGCAACCAAGTTGCTCAGTAGGAAATTGAAGCCCTCAACTTGATGGTTGGCCTAGCCTTTCCAACAACTTAAGTGGCCGGAGACGATGGCTGAAAACCAATACCTTCTCCCCACCTGAGTCGGAGAACCCTAACAGATTAAGGAAGAAGTTTGCCTTCAGTCCTTGTCTAATATCCAACTTTTCTAAGATGTGGTCCATCCGGGCATCGTCAATGCCCTCTGTTTCCGTGGTTGACGTGTCTGTAGGTGAACTCTTTAGGAGGGATCTAAACTGTGCGTGCACATACAGTGTGCACGCACTCTCCGGCCGCTTAAGTTGTTGGCAAGGCCAGCCATCAAGTTGAGGGCTTCAATTTCCTACTGAGCAACTTGGTTGCAGAGAATCGAGGTGGCTACATCCTGGCCCGTGCTCCATTACCTTCGGGTGCTCAGACAGTGGGCAGATCAGAGAAGAATACTTTTCTGTGGTTGACAAACAAGTTTCATCAATTGTATGCGACAATGAAACAAGCAAGACTGCCACTGCCTGCCAAAAAATATTACTAACGTACCCATCCATTCTCATTCTGCACGAAGGTCATAAAAAAGACAAATGAGAGTACGCATTTCATTTCTACGCTCAATGAAGTTCAAACAGCCCGCAACTCATGAATGACAGCTACCTTCCTCTTCAAATGTAACTGCTGTATATATATGCAAGATGATAACTTCAACAGAAAGGTAACCGTCATTCAAAAGTTGCGTGCAATGACAGGCAAGGTTGTCCATTTCTACAAATTAGATTTTCTTCGTGAATTGCCTGGGCTTGTTGACTTCTCTGAATTTCTTCACCTCACCCTTACGACAGTTCGTGAAGTTGAAGAACTGAACAACTTCGTTAAGCAGTTGAACATCACTTGCGATGGGAGCACACTGTATGTGCACGCACAGTTGAGATCCCTCCTAAAGATTTCACCTACAGACACGTCAACCACAGAAACAGAGGGCATTGACGATGCCCGGATGGACCACATCTTAGAAAAGTTGGATATTAGACAAGGACTGAAGGAAAACTTCTTCCTTAATCTGTTAGGGTTCTCCGACTCAGGTGGGGAGAAGGCATTGGTTTTCAGCCATCGTCTCCGGCCACTTAAGTTGTTGGAAAGGCTAGCCATGAAAGTGAATGCTTCAACTCTTGATTCAGAATTGGGTGTGGGAACGAATAGCTCTCTACAAAATTTGGAAATCGTCATCCTCATTTCAACTCTTTCAATTGGCTTTCCTATGTTTTAAGTTGAATACCGTCAACTATGCATGAACTTCAGCACTGAAAGAAAGAGTTGTTTACTGTGTTACACGGACTCGGGTACGGGTCCCAGGTGCGGTATGCATGTACAGGTCCGACTCATTATATCTTAACCCTACATTCAATGGTACACGGTGTGGGGAAAAAATATCATATTTTTAATCTAATATGTGCCATAAAATGGTACTATATGTAACTCACGGTGTCAAAATCACATTTATAGTAATTTCACAATAATTTGCACATATAATAATTGTGTTTTATACAATTATATAAGAAGTGTCCGTTGAAAAGTATCCGACACATATCCCATACCCTTGTCCGACTCTCAGGTGTCCGACACGGGTATTTGATCTATTTTGAAGAGTCCGTGTACCACAGATTGTTTCTAAACATAAGTTCCGGCAATATAAAATCACCGAGTACAGCAAAATTTAAAGCACAATTCAACCGAGTGTGCTACCTGTTGCGGAAACAAGATTAGTCATTGTTTGTTTATCGAGTTTCTTATTTTTGCTTTTTTGGCTACTCGAAAAGAAAAAAAAAATTTGTTTTTCCCGTGCCAACATTACACAAATTTCTTTTAAAGTCTTCTTTCGTTATATATAACCCAACATAACAAGTTCGCCATGTAAATGCAGAACACCTTTTATTCTTGTTGCTAACTACTATCATACCTATGTTCAACTTGCAGCACTGATAGCAGAGGGAAGACTTCCTATTCGGAAGGGAGAAAATACAAAAAATCGAGTACAGAACAGTTCCTATTGGGTTCATTTCGGTTAGCAGAGGGAAGAGTTCCTATTCGAATAGCACAAAATACCAAAATGGAGTACAGAACAGTTCGTATTGGGTCGATTTCGGGTTGGGTGTGAAGGTATATGCGAATGATAGAAGACAAACAAGGAGACAGATAATGTACCAGCACGAAATAAAGGAAATACCAACCGGATCAGACGAACCGACGGTGGTGCTCGATTAACCCTTGCGGTTGTGCTCCACCGACAAAAATCAACTCAAAAAAAGTATTTACGCATCCACTTCCATGGCTAGCCTTCCCAAGAACTTAAGCTCAGCACTCAAATATTGTTCTCTGTAAAACCCTACAGCTACGGGGAAATGGAACAACGGAGAGACGGGCAGACAGAAAGACAAACAAAGAGAGAGGTCCGAGATGGAAGAGAGACGGACGGGCCGACGGAACTTACACCTCTTCTGAACACTTCGGCAATTTTTTAAGTTTTATACTTGTTCTGACAACCTACACCTTTTAATGAAAACTGACATCATTTATAAATTAATTTTCTTCATAAAAGTTACACCTTGGAACTTTATCTTTACATTACATTAATTTTCTTAGTAAAAGTTACACCTTGGATCTTTTCCAAAAACGAAACATTCAGCTTTAATTCGGATTGGTCTTCTTTGGGAACTTATATCTTTTGTAAAAACGAAACATTCAGCTTCGATGGTTGCTCTTATTTGGGAACTTGTACCTTTTGTAAAAAATCACAAAGTTTACAACTATTCCTAAAGTTTACACCTTTCCTAAAAATTTACACCTCCTCTCGGAAATATTTACAACTTCTTGAAAAATGACACATTTTGTGGAAAAACCTTTTTCGTAAAATTTACACTTATTATTTCAAGTTACACCTTTAGTGAAAAACAAAACTTACATCTTTTCTATGGTCATTTACACCTTCTACGGACAAACATACACCATATTTGAAAAGGTTATACCTTTTGTCAAATAATTTCTTGGTGTGTTTGGTAACGTTTACGTTTTCAGTTTATATTTACAAAAAATTTATAAACTAGTTTTTGTTTATTTTTTGAAAAACATAAACTACAAACGCGTTTCGTAATTGACAAAATGTTTTAAAAAAATTTAAAATATAAAAAAGAGTGAGAAATGGCGAATGGTGGCAAGTGGCAGCGGAAGACGGTGGTGGAAAGTGGTGACGGTGAGTGGTGGGTGGTGGTGGTGGGTGGGTGATGGTGGCAGGTGGTAGCGAGTGGGTGGTGGTGGTGGTGGTGGTGGTGGCGGGTGGTGGGTGGTGGTAGCGGGTAGGTGACGGGTGGTGGTGGTGAGTGGATGGGTAACGGTGACGGGTGGTGGGTGGTAGCAAGTGGGTGGTGGTGGCAGGTGGGTGGCGGATGGCGGGTGGTGGTAGGTGCTAGGTGGTGGCGAGTGGTGATGGTGGGTGGGTGGGTGGGTGGGTGGGTGACAGCGGCGGGTGGTGGGTAGTAACGAATAGGTGGTGGTGGTGATGGTGGCGGGTGGTGGTGGCAGGTGGGTGGCGGATAGCGAGTGGTGGCGGGTGGTGATGGTGGGTGGGTGGGTGACGGTGGCGGGTGGTGGTGGCGGCGGGTGGTGGTGGCATGTGGGTGGCGGATGGCGGGTGGTGGTGGGTGGTGGCGGGTAGGTGACGGATGGTGGTGGTGGTGGTGGTGGTGGTGGGTGACGGTGGCGAGTGATAGGTGGTAACGACTGGGTGGTGGTGGTGGCGGCGGGTGGCGGGTGGTGGTGGCAGGTGGGTGATACGTGATGGTGGTGGTGGGTGGTGGGTGGTGGTGGTGGCAGGTGAGTGGCAGGTGGTGGTGGGTGGCTAGTGGTGGCAGGTGGTGGTGGCAGGTGGGTGGTGGCAAGTAGGTGGTGGCAAGTAGGTGGTGGTGGCGAGCGGTGGATGGTAATGGCAAGTGGTGGGTGGTGGCGGTTGGATGGCAGGTGGGTGGTGGGTGGTGGGCAGTAGTGGTGGTGGTGGGGGTGGGGGTGGGGGTGGGTGGTGGTGGCGGAGGCGGAAGACGGTGGTGGAAAATGGTGGCGGGTGGTGGCTAGTGTTGGGTGGTAAAAAAAAAAAAAACTGAAAGCTCAAAATGGAAACACATTTTTTGTGTTTTTATTTTTTGGCCAAATTTATAAACTGAGACCACTGATTTATAAATCAAAAATTTTGCCAAACAAGTTTTTATTTGAGTTTTTTAAATTTTTGTAAATATAAACAGAAATTTTACTCCTTCTGTGTTTACGAATATTTTGAAATGAACGCTTTGTTACTCCATTTGTGGTTTTGAACACTTTGAAATGTTACTCCTTCATACTTTTCGTGAAAATACTTACACCATTTTTGAAAAGTTACTCCTTTAAGTTTGTGAGCGGCAACTTAAAGCTTCGTCAGAAGTCACTTATAGCATTTGTGATAAAAAAAACAAAAAATTTACACATTTAGCTTGTGCTTACACCTTTTCGTGGCAGGGCTTACACCATTTTTGAAAAGTTACTCCTTTTGTGTAAGAATTTTTTTCATAACATTTATACTTTAACTTCCAACTTACACCTTTTGTGAAACCCCAACTTAAAGCTTTATTCGGAAGTCACTTACACCTTTTGGGAAAAAAAAAAATCATCAAATTTATACCTTTTTCTTAAGCTTACACCTTTTCGAGAAAATACTTACACCATTTTTGAAAACGTACTCCTTTTGTGTAAGAATTTTTGGCATAACATTTATACTTTTTCTTCCAACTTACACCTTCTGTGAAAGATTGTATAAGCACAGAGTAAATGTTATGACAAAAATTCTTACACAAAAGGAGTACATTTTCAAAAATGGTGTAACTATCTTCCCAAAAAGGTGTAAGCTTAAGCAAAAGGTGTAAATTTCATTAATTTTGTTTTTCACAAAAGGTATAAGTGACTTCCGAAGATGCTTTAACTTGGTCTTTCACAAAAGGTGTAAGTTGGAAGAAAAAGTATAAGTGACTTCCGAAGATGCTTTAACTTGGTCTTTCACAAAAGGTGTAAGTTGGAAGAAAAAGTATAAGTGTTATGCCAAAAATTCTTACACAAAAGGAGTACCTTTTCAAAAATAGTGTAAATATGTTCCCAAAAAGGTGTAAGCTTAAGCAAAATGTCTAAATTTTATGAATTTTTTTTTTCACAAATGGTATAAGTGACTTCCGACGAAGCTCTAAGTTGGGCTTTCCCATAAGGTGTAAGTTCGAAGACAAAGTATAAATGTTATGCCAAAAGTTATTACACCAACTGAGTAACTTTTGAAAAATGGTGTAAGCACTTCCACGAAAAGGTGAAAGCTTAAGGAAAATGTGTAAATTTGATGAATTTTTTTTTCCACAAAAGGTGTAACTTCGGAGCAAAAGTATAAATCTTATGAAAAAAATTGTTACACAAAAGGTTTAAGTTGGGCTTTCACAAACGGTGTAAGTTCGAAGAAAAAGTACAAATCTTATGCCACAAAGAAATGTCAGTAACTTCGCAAAACGTCTAAGTTCGGTTTTTTCCCCCGAAAACCTGTAAGTTCCTAAAATCGAATCACACTGTATTTGTCTTGTTCAGATAATGGCAATGTGAGAGAGAAGGGCATTTCGGAGGGCTTGGCCTTTCTCCCAGTAGAACTCCGTTTCATACAAGACGAGTCTGGGAAGGATTCCAATAGCGACTCCGAGTCCAAATCCAACCAAGTATGTCAATGTAAAAGAGAACCGTTGATAGACTGAGGTCAACAGACATAGAGACCTAGATGGACACTTATCGACAGAGGGACCGAAATCGACAGAGATCGACAGAGAAGAGACCCACGCTGGAGACAGACCGAGATAAACAGGGATCGACAGAGACAGACCGACATCGACACAGAGAGTCCAAGATCGATAGGCAATCTTTCAAAAAATCTTTGCTTTGCGGCGGCGGTGCAAGTGGAGTTGCCGATCTCAGAAGGCTGTGAGGACCGGAGCCCACCGACGCTTGGGTGGTCAGCGGGGGTCACGAACCCTTTGATTTGTTCAGTGGTTGTCTCAATTGGGTTTATGAACACTTCGAAATGTTACTCCTTTTGTGTTTACTACTTTGAGATGAACATATGTTACTCCTTCTGTGTTTACGAACATTTTGAAATGAACCCTTTGTTACTCCTTTTCTGGTTATCAACACTTTGAAAAGTTACTCCTTCGTTAATATATTTACACCATTTTGGAAAAGTTACTCCTTTTGTGTAAGAATTGTTGGCATAAGATTTATACTTTTTCTTCGAACTGACAGTTTTTCTGAAAGCCGAACTTAAACCTATTTCGGAAGTCACTTATACCTTTTGTGAAAAAAAAAAATTCATTAATTTTGCACCTTTTGCTTATGCTTACACTTTTTCCTGAAAATACTTACACAATTTTTGAAAAGTTACTCCTTTTGTGTAAGAATTTTTGGCATAACATTTATACTTTTGGGCTTATATACTCTTTCACAGAAGGTGTAAGTTTGAAGAAAAAGTATAAATCTTATGAGAAAAATTATTTCATAAAGGAGTAACTTTTCAAGAAAAATATAAGCAGTTTCATGAAAAGGTATAAGCCGATGCAAAAGGTGTACATTTGATGAATTTATTTTTTCACAAAAGGTATAACTGACTTGCGAAAAAGCTTTAAGTTGGGCATCCACAAAGGTGTAAGTTCGAAGAAAAGCTATAAAAGTTATGCCAAATATTTTTACAGAAAAGGAGTAACTTTTTAAAATAAATATATGCACTTCCACGAAAAGGTATAAGTGACTTGCGAAAAAGGTTTAAGTTGGCCTTCCACAAACGGTGTAAGTTCGAAAAAAGGTATAAATCCTATGCCAAAAATTCTTACACAAAAGGAGTAACTTTTCAAAAAAAATTATAAGCACTTCCACGAAAAGGTATAAGCTTCGGCAAAAGGTGTAAATTTGATGATTTTATTTTTCCACAAACGGTATAACTGAATTCCGAAAAACCTTTAAGTTGGGCTTCCACAAAAGGTGTAAGTTCGAAGAAAAGGTATAAATCTTATGCCAAAAATTCTTACACAGAAGGAGTAACTTTTCGAAAAATATATAAGCACTTCCACGAAAGGTGTAAGCTTAACCAAAAGGTGTATATTTGATGAATTTATCTTCTCACAAAAGGTATAAGTGACTTCCGAAAAGGGTTTAAGTTGGCCTTGCACAAACGGTGTAAGTTCGAAGAAAAGATATAAATCTTATGCCAAAAATTCTTACACAAAAGGAGTAACTTTTCAAAAAAAATATAACCACTTCCACGAAAAGGTATAAGCTTAAGCAAAAGGTGTAAATTTGATGAATTTATTTTTTCAGAAATGGTATAACTGACTTCCAAAAAAGCTTTAAGTTGGACTTTCACAAAAGGTGTAAGTTCGGAGAAAACGTATAGATCTATGCCACAAAGAGATGTAAGTAACTTCGCAAAACGTCCAAGTTCCGTTTTTTTTGTAAGTTCCTAAAATCCAATCACACTGTATTTGTCTTGTTCAGATAATGGCAATGTGAGAGACAAGGGCGTTTCGGAGGGCTTGGCCTTTGTCCCAGTAGAACTCCGTTTCAGAGAAGACGAGTCTATGAGGGCTTGGAATAGCGACTCCGACCCCAAATCCAACCAAGTATGTCAATGTAAAAGAGAACCGTTTTTAATATAGCGCAACGGACAGAGAGAGAGAGAGAGAGAGAGAGAGAGAGAGAGATAGACTGAGATCGACAGACATAGAGACCTACATGGACACTGATCGACAGAGGGACCGAGATCGACAGAGATCGACAGAGAAGAGACCCACATGGACACCGACAGACCAAGATCGCTGGAGACAGACCGAGATAAACAGGGATCGACAGAGAGAGACCGACATCGACACAGAGAGACCAAGATCGATAGCCAATCTTTCAAAAAACCTTTGATTTGCGGCGGCGGTGCCAGTGGAGGTGCCGATCTCAGAAGGCTGTGAGCACCGGAGCCCACCGACGCTTGTGTGGTCAGCGGTGGTGACGACCCTTTCATTTGTTCAGTGGTTGTCTCAATTGGGTTTATGAACACTTCGAAATGTTACTCCTTCTGTGTTTACTACTCTGAGATGAACATATGTTACTCCTTCTGTGTTTACGAACATTTTGAAATGAACCCTTTGTTACTCCTTTTCTGGTTATCAACGCTTTGAAATGTTACTCCTTCATACTTTTCGTGAAAATGTTTACACCATTTTTGAAATGTTACTGCTTTTGTGTAAGAATTGTTGGCATGAGATTTATACTTTTTCTTCGAACTTACACCTTTTGTGAAAGGCCAACTTAAACCTATTTCGGAAGTCACTTATACCTTTTGTGGAAAAAAAAATTCATCAAATTTACACCTTTTTCTTAACCTTATACCTTTTCGTGGAAGTGCTTATATTTTTTTTTAAAAGTTACTCCTTTTGTGTAAGAATTTTTGGCATCAAGTTTATACTTTTCTGGTTATATACTCTTTCACAAGAGGTGTAAGTTTGAAAAAAAGTATAAATCTTATGACAAAAATTATTTCACAAAAGGAGTAACTTTTCAAAAAAAATATAAGCACTTCCACGAGAGGGTCAACATGTGTAAATTTGATGAATTTATCTTTTCACAAAAGGTATAAGTGACTTCAGACAAAGCTTTAAGTTGGCCTTCCACAAACGGTGTAAGTTCGAACAAAAGGTATAAAAGTTATGCCAAAAATTGTTACACAAAAGGAGTAACTTTTCAAAAAATTATAAGCACTTCCACGAAAAGGTATAAGCTTAAGCAAAAGGTGTAAATTTGATGAATTTATCTTTTCACAAAAGGTATAATTGACTTCCGAAAAAGGTTTAAGTTGGCCTTACACAAACGGTGTAAGTTCGAAGAAAAGGTATAAATCTTATGCCAAAAATTCTTACACAAAAGGAGTAAGTTTTCAAAAAAAATATAAGCACTTCCACGAAAAGGTATAAGCTTAGGCAAAAGGTGTAAATTTGATGAATTTATTTTTTCACAAAGGGTATAACTGACTTCCGAAAAACCTTTAAGTTGGGCTTCCACAAAAGGTGTAAGTTCGAAGAAAAGGTATAAATCTTATGCCAAAAATTCTTACACAGAAGGAGTAACTTTTCGAAAAATATATAAGCACTTCCACGAAAGGTGTAAGCTTAACCAAAAGGTGTATATTTGATGAATTTATCTTCTCACAAAAGGTATAAGTGACTTCCGAAAAGGGTTTAAGTTGGCCTTTCACAAACGGTGTAAGTTCGAAGAAAAGATATAAATCTTATGCCAAAAATTCTTACACAAAAGGAGTAACTTTTCCAAAAAAATATAACCACTTCCACGAAAAGATATAAGCTTAAGCAAAAGGTGTAAATTTGATGAATTTATTTTTTCAGAAATGGTATAACTGACTTCCAAAAAAGCTTTAAGTTGGACTTTCACAAAAGGTGTAAGTTCGGAGAAAACGTATAGATCTATGCCACAAAGAGATGTAAGTAACTTCGCAAAACGTCCAAGTTCCGTTTTTTTTGTAAGTTCCTAAAATCCAATCACACTGTATTTGTCTTGTTCAGATAATGGCAATGTGAGAGACAAGGGCGTTTCGGAGGGCTTGGCCTTTGTCCCAGTAGAACTCCGTTTCAGAGAAGACGAGTCTGTGAGGGCTTGGAATAGCGACTCCGACCCCAAATCCAACCAAGTATGTCAATGTAAAAGAGAACCGTTTTTAATATAGCGCAACGGACAGAGAGAGAGAGAGAGAGAGAGAGAGAGATAGACTGAGATCGACAGACATAGAGACCTACATGGACACTGATCGACAGAGGGACCGAGATCGACAGAGATCGACAGAGAAGAGACCCACATGGACACCGACAGACCAAGATCGCTGGAGACAGACCGAGATAAACAGGGATCGACAGAGAGAGACCGACATCGACACAGAGAGACCAAGATCGATAGCCAATCTTTCAAAAAACCTTTGATTTGCGGCGGCGGTGCCAGTGGAGGTGCCGATCTCAGAAGGCTGTGAGCACCGGAGCCCACCGACGCTTGTGTGGTCAGCGGTGGTGACGACCCTTTCATTTGTTCAGTGGTTGTCTCAATTGTTTATGAACACTTCGAAATGTTACTCCTTCTGTGTTTACTACTCTGAGATGAACATATGTTACTCCTTCTGTGTTTACGAACATTTTGAAATGAACCCTTTGTTACTCCTTTTCTGGTTATCAACGCTTTGAAATGTTACTCCTTCATACTTTTCGTGAAAATGTTTACACCATTTTTGAAAAGTTACTGCTTTTGTGTAAGAATTGTTGGCATGAGATTTATACTTTTTCTTCGAACTTACACCTTTTGTGAAAGGCCAACTTAAACCTATTTCGGAAGTCACTTATACCTTTTGTGGAAGAAAAAATTCATCAAATTTACACCTTTTTCTTAACCTTATTCCTTTTCGTGGTAGTGCTTATATTTTTTTTTAAAAGTTACTCCTTTTGTGTAAGAATTTGTGGCATCAAGTTTATACTATTGTGGTTATATACTCTTTCACAAGAGGTGTAAGTTTGAAGATAAAGTATAAATCTTATGACAAAAATTATTTCACAAAAGGAGTAACTTTTCAAAAAAAATATAAGCACTTCCACGAGAGGGTCAAAATGTGTAAATTTGATGAATTTATCTTTTCACAAAAGGTATAAGTGACTTCCGACAAAGCTTTAAGTTGGCCTTCCACAAACGGTGTAAGTTCGAACAAAAGGTATAAAAGTTACGCCAAAAATTGTTACACAAAAGGAGTAACTTTTCAAAAAAATATAAGCACTTCCACGAAAAGGTATAAGCCTAAGCAAAAGGTGTAAATTTGATGAATTTATCTTTTCACAAAAAGGTATAATTGACTTCCGAAAAAGGTTTAAGTTGGCCTTCCACAAACGGTGTAAGTTCGAAAAAAGGTATAAATCTTATGCCAAAAATTGTTACACAAAAGGAGTAACTTTTCAAAAAAATATAAGCACTTCCACGAAAAGGTATAAGCCTAAGCAAAAGGTGTAAATTTGATGAATTTATCTTTTCACAAAAAGGTATAATTGACTTCCGAAAAAGGTTTAAGTTGGCCTTCCACAAACGGTGTAAGTTCGAAAAAAGGTATAAATCTTATGCCAAAAATTCTTACACAAAAAGAGTAACTTTTCGAAAAAAATATAAGCACTTCCACGAAAGGTGTAAGCTTACGCAAAAGGTGTAAATTTGATGAATTTATCTTTTCACAAAAGGTATAAGTGACTTCCGAAATGGGTTTAAGTTGGCCTTCCACAAACGGTGTAAGTTCGAAGAAAAGGTATAAATCTTATGCCAAAAATTCTTACACAAAAGGAGTAACTTTTCGAAAAAAATATAAGCACTTCCA
The DNA here is from genome assembly GCF_055761805.1 of Camellia sinensis. Taxonomy (NCBI): domain Eukaryota; kingdom Viridiplantae; phylum Streptophyta; class Magnoliopsida; order Ericales; family Theaceae; genus Camellia; species Camellia sinensis. The sequence goes on along the minus strand of NC_138962.1, from coordinate 45,455,123 downwards.
CGAAAGGTGTAAGCTTAAGCAAAAGGTGTAAATTTGATGAATTTATCTTTTCACAAAAGGTATAAGTGACTTCCGAAATGGGTTTAAGTTGGCCTTCCACAAACGGTGTAAGTTCGAAGAAAATGTATAAATCTTATGCCAAAAATTCTTACACAAAAGGAGTAACTTTTCCAAAAAAATATAAGCACTTCCACGAAAAGGTATAAGCTTAAGCAAAAGGTGTAAATTGGATGAATTTATTTTTTCACAAATGGTATAACTGACTTCCAAAAAAGCTTTAAGTTGGACTTTCACAAAAGGTGTAAGTTCGGAGAAAACGTATAGATCTATGCCACAAAGAGATGTAAGTAACTTCGGAAAACGTCCAAGTTCCGTTTTTTTTGCAAGTTCCTAAAATCCAATCACACTGTATTTGTCTTGTTCAGATAATGGCAATGTGAGAGAGAAGGGCGTTTCGGAGGGCTTGGCCTTTCTCCCAGTAGAACTCCGTTTCATACAAGACGAGTCTGGGAAGGCTTCCAATAGCGACTCCGAGTCCAAATCCAACCAAGTATGTCAATGTAAACGAGAACCGTTTTTAATATAGAGCAACGGACAGAGAGAGAGAGAGAGAGATAGACTGAGATCAACAGACATAGAGACCTAGATGGACACTGATCGACAGAGGGACCGAGATCGACAGAGATCGACAGAGAAGACACCCACATGGACACCGACAGACCAAGATCGCTGGAGACAGACCGAGATAAACAGGGATCGACAGAGGGAGACCGACATCGACACAAAGAGTCCAAGATCGATAGCCAATCTTTCAAAAATTCTTTGATTTGCGGCGTCGGTGCAAGTGGAGTTGCCGATCTCAGAAGGCTGTGAGCACCGGAGCCCACCGCGCTTTGGGTGGTCAGCGGGGGTCACGAACCCTTTGATTTGTTCAGTGGTTCTCTCAATTGGTTTATGAACAATTCGAAATGTTACTCCTTCTGTGTTTACTACTCTGAGATGAACATATGTTACTCCTTCTGTGTTTACGAACATTTTGAAATGAACCCTTTGTTACTCCTTTTCTGGTTATCAACGCTTTCAAATGTTACTCCTTCATTAAAATATTTACACCATTTTGGAAAAGTTACTGCTTTTGTGTAAGAATTGTTGGCATAAGATTTATACTTTGGACTTTTTCTTCGAACTGACACCTTTTGTGAAAGCCCAACTTAAACCTATTTCGGAAGTCACTTATACCTTTTGTGAAAAAAAAAAATCATTAATTTTGCACCTTTTGATTAAGCTTACACTTTTTACTGAAAATACTTACACCATTTTTGAAAAGTTATTCCTTTTGTGTAAGAATTTTTGGCATGACATTTATACTTTTGTGCCTATATACTCTTTCACAGAAGGTGTAAGTTTCAAGAAAAAGTATAAATCTTATGAGAAAAATTATTTCACAAAAGGAGTAACTTTTCAAGAACAATATAAGCAGTTTCACGAAAAGGTATAAGCCGAAGCAAAAGGTGTAAATTTGATGAATTTATTTTTTCACAAAAGGTATAACTGACTTGCGAAAAAGCTTTAAGTTGGGCATCCACAAAAGGTGTAAGTTCGAAGAAAAGGTATAAATCTTATGCCAAAAATTCTTACACAAAAGGAGTAACTTTTCGAAAAATATATAAGCACTTCCACGAAGGTATAAGCTTAAGCAAAAGGTGTAAATTTGATGAATTTATCTTTTCACAAAAGGTATAAGTGACTTCCGAAAAAGGTTTAAGTTGGCCTTCCACAAACGGTGTAAGTTCGAAGAAAAGGTATAAATCTTATGCCAAAAATTCTTACACAAAAGGAGTAACTTTTCAAAAAAAATATAACCACTTCCACGAAAAGGTATAAGCTTAAGCAAAAGGTGTAAGTTAATGAATTTATCTTTTCACAAAAGGTATAACTGACTTGCGAAAAAGCTTTAAGTTATCCTTCCACAAACGGTGTAAGTTCGAAGAAAAGGTATATTCTTATGCCAAAATTCTTACACAAAAGGAGTAACTTTTCAAAAAAATATAAGCACTTCCACAAAAAGGTAGAAGCTTAGGGAAAAGGTGTAAATTTGATGACTTTATTTTTCCACAAAAGGTATAACTGATCGACAGACTGTTATCGACAGATATAGATACCGTTTTTAGTATAGAGCAACGGACAGAGACATAGAGAGAGAGAGAGAGAGAGAGAGAGAGAGAGATAGACTGAGATCCACAGACATAGAGACCTAGATGGACACTGATCGACAGAGGGACCGAGATCGACAGAGATCGACAGAGAAGAGACCCACATGGACACCGACATACCAAGATCGCTGGAGACAGACCGAGATAAACAGGGATCGACAGAGAGAGACCGACATCGACACAGAGAGACCAAGATCGATAGCCAATCTTTCAAAAAACCTTTGATTTGCGGCGGCGGTGCCAGTGGAGGTGCCGATCTCAGAAGGCTGTGAGCACCGGAGCCCACCGACGCTTGGGTGGTCAGCGGTGGTCACGACCCTTTGATTTGTTCAGTGGTTGTCTCAATTGGGTTTATGAACACTTCGAAATGTTACTCCTTCTGTGTTTACTACTTTCAGATGAACATATGTTACTCCTTCTGTGTTTACGAACATTTTTAAATGAACCCTTTGTTACTCCTTTTCTCGTTATCAACGCTTTGAAATGTTACTCCGTCATACTTTTCGTGAAAATATTTACACCATTTTTCAAAAGTTACTGCTTTTGTGTAAGAATTGTTGGCATGAGATTTATACTTTTTCTTCGAACTTACACCTTTTGTGAAAGGCCAATTTAAACCTATTTCGGAAGTCACTTATACCTTTCGTGGAAAAAAAAATTCATCAAATTTACACCTTTTTCTTAACCTTATACCTTTTCGTGGAAGTGCTTATATATATTTTGAAAAGTTACTCCTTTTGTGTAAGAATTTTTGACTTCCGAAAAGCTTTAAGTTGGGCTTCCACAAAAGGTATAAATCTTATGCCAAAAATTCTTACACAAAAGGAGTAAGTGTTCATAAAAGGTGTAAATGATTTATACTTTTCGGTAATCAGTTACGCCTTTTCTGAAATTCCTTACGCCTTTCTTGAGACCATTTACACCTTTAGTCATATAATATATTATTTTATTAATTTACCTGGAAACTGACCTGCTTAGCAGGTCACCAATGTGTAAGTTTCCAAATATTTTGATATAACCCAATACATATAAATGTGTAAATGCAAAATGGAAGGGTGTAACTGCCTTGCATACCATATGCAAGGCACACATGAGAAAAGTCCTTATACTTAATATGGTTTATATAATAAAGTTTTTTAATTTTTTAAATTAAAAAAAAAAACGTAGGCACAGTAATTGAACCTCCAAGCATATGCTTCAAGCATACTTTTCTCAAGTTCAAAGTTAACCGTTGGCACGGTTCGAATTATATATTACGAAACGTGGAGATTATATTATATACCTTGTGGTATGATGCATACAATGTTCCTTCGTAATGGTACATACGGTTGCAGCTTCTTATATAACTCGCTCAGATTATTATCATTATTTTCATTATCTTTTAGGATAAATTATATTTTACACTCCTATAGTGACACCAAATCTTATTACACATATAGTACTATTTATAATTATCAGTGGGAGTTGTTCTCATGTTGGCTTAAAAGTCAAAAATTGAATGGCTATTGTGGAAGGGTGATTTTCAATAAATTTTTGTGTTACATTAAGTGCGATTCCAATTCTAATATATTCTCCACAATAATTCTCGCATCATCATTTAATCTAAGACATCACCTTATCATGCATAAATGTGATTCAATTAATTCATGTGATTTGTCTTTGTACTCCTTATACTACTCGTTATACTCTTTTTTTTGCATCAATAAATTATTTTTATTTTTGTCAATCAAAAAGATAATAATAATAATAATAATAATAATAATAATAATAATAATAATAATAATACATACATACATACATACATACATACATACATGCATTCTTTGAATTATTTAGCCAAGTTTATGTTGTACATTATTTTACCCATTTGTGTTTAGACAACGTTTGTGGATAAACTCCGATGATTTCAAATCTTCCTTTTTACATCAATTTTTTTTGTCAATAATCTTAAATTAAATTTCTATATTTCTCTTCACTTCCCCGTACAAATTTATTCACCATGTACATATTCACAATATCAATAATCAAGTATCCTATGTAAAATGCATCCACAAAATATTATTCCAAATAAAAATGCATACTCATCCAGAGGATTACAATTATTAATCCAAATACAAATACAACACAAATATCATAATCAAAGTCCAACAATACCCCTACAACCTCAAACCTATAAAATTTTTCATCTTTTTTTATTTATTAGCAAAGTTAAAATTTCATTAAAACACATGAAATTAAAGGTATAGGAAATGAAATGCACTGAGAGAGATTTGGAAAGTACAAACCACCCTATGATTGCTACTCACATCTACAGAACTAACCCATCGGTCCTCACGAATTTTTTTAATTATAAGAAAATAAAACAGAAAAAACAATACATAAAAAAGAATTAAAATCGAAAAAAAGAAAACAGGTGAGAAAACTGGAGATAAAAGCCTATTGAAGGGTAACAAGACACACATCACACAGAGAGAACGGCTAGCCGACCCGCCATGGCCATTGGCAGCAGCTGGCCAGCAGTGAGCCTAGGTGGGAGAGTGAAGGTTTGGGACTAAAGATTTACTGTTATGATATATGGTTTTCCCTTCTTCCCATCAAATTTACAAACTTGATTTAAATTTTCATTCCTTACTGACATTTTTTTCAAAAAATACACCAATTGAAATCGAGAAACCAAATGTAACTCATTATATTAGTTTTTAAAATGACATTATGCAAATAGTCCAAATTGCTACTTCACTCAAAGTTTTGAGGTTGATTAAAATAATTAAAAGATCAAAAAACAAAATGAGATAAATATAAACTGCAAAAGTGCAAAATGTAATTTAGGTTTTGATTTATGACTTGTTGACGTGTGCTTCTTGTCTTGGATGGCATCTTGGAGCCAAAAATTCTCCCACCACCACGTCGTTTGCCATTTCGCCTATGTTGTTGTCAATTCCTTTGACTTTAAAATAGAAATTGAGTATAGAAGCTTTTAGTAAGTGTTTCTTTTGGGGGAAAAAAACAAAAAAGTATCACTACATGAAAAAGCAGAATTGGGGACTAAAAATAGAATTTTCGTCGCTGAAAGTAGTAGAATTGGCGACTAAAATGAAATTAGTAGCCAAAAGTCTTCACTTTTGGCGACTAAAACAGTTTAGTAGCCAAATGTATAGTTATTGGCGACTAAAAATCAGTTTAGTCGCCGATTATATGGGTTTTAGCGACTAAAAAAATTTTAATAGCCAAAAGTGAAGGTTTTTGGCAACTAAAAAAATTTAGTAGCCAAAAGTATAGGTTTTGGCGACTAAAAAATAGTTTGGTCGCCGATTATACGTGTTTTACCGACAAAATTAAATTTTGTAGCCAAAAGTGAAGCTTTTTGGCTACTAAAAAAAATTTAGTAGCTAAAAGTCTACAATTGGCGACTAAAATTCAGTTTAGTTGCCAAAAGTGGAGGTTTTTCCCGACTAAAATTCAGTTTAGTCGCCAAAAGTGGAGGTTTTACGCGATAATTAATTCTTTTAGCGACTAAAAAATAATTAGTAGCCAAAAGTATAGAATTGGCTACTAAAAAATAGATTTAGTCACCAAAAGTGGTCTTCTATTTTTTTTAGTAAATAATTTATTTTTTACATAAATTATATTGAATAAAAAAATAATTATGTTTCTATATATCGTTTTATATTAATACGGGTCAATATACTATATAAATAATATATGTTGCATATATAGTCATGTGGTGTTGTAGAGGTATAGTGGAGAGGTTGGTGGTTCAAATCTTAGCGGAAGAGAAGTTTTTATTTATTCATTTCACGAAATGAGCTTTGGCGACTAAAATTATTGGTCGCTAAAAGTGTTTCTTTTGGCGACTAAAAGTTTTGGTCGGTGATTCATTGACTACTGGCGACTAAAAGATTAGTCGGTAAATGTATAATTTTAAAAAGTGTAATTGACTATTGGTGACCAAAACTTTGGTCGCTAAAGACCTATTTTTTGCTGACTAAAATTTTTTAGTCGCCAATAGCTCCGGCGACCATGTTTTCGTGACAAAACCGGCGACTAAAAAATTTAGTCGGGAAAACTATAAAGTCGACTTTTGGGGACTAAAAATGGAGGTGCTTTTTCTTGTAGTGTGTAGAAGCTTCGATGAGTGTTTCTTTAGGTAATTGCTAATGATAGAAAATATTGGAATGACATTATTGAGGCTGTAAGATTGCGTAGATTATAATTTTTTTTTTTTTAATAAAAAATTTGGTGGATGGTTTTACAACCTTATATCTATTACATTTATACACAACTCAATAGAATATCCACAATCTAATAAAATATTACAGAATCATATTATAAGATGCATCCATAACATATTATTCCAAATAGAAATGTATATATCCATCCAAGGAATAATAACAATTATTCCAATTATTCATTGATAGCTGGTAAATACCTTATTCAAGGCCAAGATTATCTTATGCCCTTAGAGCTGTAACATTTACTTTGTTTTTCTCAAATTTAAAAACCTGAATTGAATTTCCACGACGTAACAATATTTTTTTCAATATACGCACCAGTTCCAGCCGAGAAGCCGATTGTAACCCATTCTGACAAGTAATCCTTTAGATCAACCCTGAAAGAAAGGTCTTGTCTGACTATGGCATTATTGATAGTGCTAGTGACAACAACACTCAATTTTTTCGACTTAGAGCGATAACTAATCACAGCTTGATTTTCTATCCCATGAGCTATGTCATTGTACCATACTTTAGTCACATTAGACTGAATAGAGTTGATATTGATTCCAAGATGAGTAACAGGAGTGATGCTTTGTGGATCCCAAGAATTCTGAAAGGTGTCAAACTCCACAGCAACAAATGGGCTAGTGGCTTCCAATGTCGACGGATCAATTGGAAGCCCAATGGCACCGCCTGTAGTGGTGTCTGCGGTGCTGCTGGAATCGGAAGGTTCAAGGAAGAATGCAAGCCCATCTCCGAAAGTTGAACTTCCATCCGAATCAATCACGAAGGAGAAATAGGTGGTGAAGTCGTTCAACTTGCCGGAATAACTGTCATAGAGGTGAAGCGGTTTGACGTAGGTAGCTTTGCCGGCTTTGTAATTTAAGTTGGTATCGTACTTGTCTGCCGCGAGGTGGACGCCATTGGAGGAGATGTAAGCGTCTCCATTGGTGGTTATGTCAACGTTGAGATTTTTGGGTCCGATTTTGGCGATATTGAAGTTTAGTGCAGTTGCGCAAGGAGTTGCGAGAAGAATGTAAAATGTGATAATTGGGAGACAAGAAAGTAGAATGTGTGATTGGAAAGCCATTGTTGTGATGGGGAAAATTTGTGGGATTGGAAGTTTGTAGATGAGGAAAAGTGTATTCAATTTTATAGCGATCCCGGGTTTACCCTTGTTGTATAGTGATCCGGACATGTGTCCGTGGATGTTGGTAGTTGTTTATTATCTTGTTTACATCCTTTCTTGCTTTGTATTTGAGTTATAGGATGTGTTGGGCGGGTTGGTTACAGGTTGGTTGAGTTTAGAAACCAAAACTAGTTGCCCAGATTTTTGGCCTGTACGCTCGAGCGGAGGTGTTGGCGCTCGAGCGGATAATACATCCATCCAGTATTTGTTGTGCAGCGTTGTACGCTCGAGCGTAGGTTTGGCAGCTCGAGCGTAGGTCTGTTTCTGCAAAAGTGCTGAGCGAGTGCATTCTGCGCTCGAGCGGGAGGTTGGCCGCTCGAGCGTAAGTCTGTGAGTGGCCGCTCGAGCGGGGTGTTTTACGCTCGAGCGGAGACCTGGGTTAAAGACCCGAAGTTGTGACTTTCCAAATCACTTTTTCACTTTCTCTTCTCTCTCTTACTTTTCCAAAATCACCATTGTTGAGCCTCTCACTCTAGACTCTACCTTCTCTCTAGGTTTTGATCTAGTAGGAGTGATTTGCTCACCTTTGGCCTTTACAAAAAAGTTGTTGATCGTCGAGGGCTTCATTTTAATCTGAAAATCTCGGATTTTGGAGCACGTTGGGTTTTGTCGTCTTCTCCTTTGGGACTCCGAATTTGAGGTAGGGATAACCTACTCCTCTCTATGGGTTTTGTCTTTAAATTTTGGTATTTTGAGATGTTGGGCTTGGTTTGGTAATTTTGTGAAAGTTTGGGGCTTTTGTGTAATTTTACAAAAGTTGGGGTTTTATTCATAATAAACCTAGATGCATGTTTGGCATAGAAAAGTGGAATGATTGTTGAATCATTGATGAAAATGGGACCTAAGGGTTGAAATGGTAATTATGGAAAATGGCCTAATTACATTGTTTAATTAATTGGGATAATTAATTGGTGAAAAATGAGGAAATGAAATGTTGATTGAATATCCATTTGTGTATTTATTTTCTGTTTTAGAAATAACTGCTTTGGGCTATCGGTGAAGGATAGTCGAGATTGTTGTAGACAATGCATGATGATTCGGTAAACGGAAACTAATCAATGGAATGTGTCATGGAACCTGACGGTTGATAGAATACATTAATTGTGTGTATTGTGTGATTGTATATAGAACCAATGTGTTTATATACGTTATGTGTAGAGGAGGAGATAGGGGATGTACTCCGCGGTTTAGGGGAAGATAGGGGATGTACCTCTAAACCGGATAGGTATTGGGAGGAGATAGGGGATGAACTCCGTAGACAGAGCTCATATGCTTGTCTAGAGAAGTGAAGATAGAGCTCATATGCTTATCTTTGTGAAGTGTGGATACAGCTTGTATGCTTATCTGTGGATATTGTTGATATACATATCTGTTGTAGAGTGTGGATACAGCTTGTATGCTTATCTGTGGATATTGTTGATATACATATCTGTTGAGAATGTGGATATAGCTTTTATGCTTATCTGAATGTGAGATATAGTTTTTATACATATCTGTGGAAATAATGATAGAGCTAGCATGCTTATCTGTTGAAAAAGGGAAAATGAAGAGTAATTGGGACTTGTAAGTCGTTGACATAAATATGTAATTTATGTGATTGTATCAGTGTTGACCAACTATCAATTGCTAATGTTTTAGTCATTGTCCATGGTTGGTTTAGTGTATTTCTACTGGGCTGTGGCTCACCCTATATGGGAATATCATTTTCAGGTGCAGGAAGCATGCCACCTCCAAGGACATAGCTGGGAGGCTAGTGGCGGGCATAGTTTTGTCGTTTTACTTTTGATGTATTACATGTAATTTCATGCCAAGGGCTTAATGTGTAAACGAGTTAGAACTCTTTGTTGTAACCAAGTGTTAACTTGGAAAGTTGTAAGCCCGTAGGGCATTTTGTTATGAGGTTAACATGTAATACTTATGTCTTGGAATTCTAATGAATGAAAGGAATGCAGTTAGTTTAAATGTAAATGCATGTTTTATCTGATGGGTTTATTGTTATTATTTTGAGGGCGTTACAACTTGGTATCAGAGCGTACCGGGTTCGAATACTTTGGGTACGTGGGAAGTGATTAGTATCACAATGGGTTTGTCTCGCTTGATAGAGACTTAAATGTGGGATCATATGCTATGTGCTTAAGTGATAACATGCTTATGTGACTATGTGGGTATGGGATTTAATTTCTGGGATATTGATTGGATCCTTGAGTTTCTGGGAGTCTTGTTGGAAAAGCACTTGATCAATGCTGTTTCTAACCGGAACTCTAGTAACGCCTTGGGACTATCATTATCCGGAAATGAAATTCGTAAGTGCTTATGTGTTTATGTGGTTATGTGGAGTGAATTACACTTGTCCATGCATTAGGACGTGAGTGTTTAGTTTCGGCACACCTATGAATGTGCTAACGTTCTGTGTTACCTTTATTAGGATGTCAGGACGAGGAAGAGGTACTAGGCGTGGTAGACCTGCGAGGCAGGAAGTACCGTTACAGGGTGAGATTCCGGCAGTGCAGGAGGGAGTTGGGCAGGCCAATGTGGCCGAGCCAGTGGGTCAGCAGGCTATAGGTGCCTTGGCCAGAGAGATAGCAGGAGCTTTGGGTATTCTTAGAGCTGGGAACCAGGCAGCTGAGGCAGGGCCTTCTTTCTTGAAGAGGGAGTTCTTCCGGTGTAATCCGGACGAGTTTATCGGGGATCCTAAAGAGCCGCTTAAGGCAGATGAATGGCTCGAACAGACAACGAAGACGTTTGAGATGCTTGGCATCGAGGACGGAGCACTGAAAGTGACCTTGGCATCCTTCCAGCTGAAGGGAGATGCGGGTCAATGGTGGAAGTACGAGAAAGCTCGTGTTGGTGGTACTTGGGAGGCGTTTATAAATGCTTTTCAGGAGAGGTTTTTGTCTGCAGTAGCAAGGGAGAAGCTGAGGGATCAGTTTAGCCGGCTTAATCAGCAGAGCTTGTCAGTGGCCGAGTTTGAGGCTACTTTTACCAGTCTGTCTAGGTTTGCACCTGAACTGGTGGCGTTTGAGGAACGCCGTTGCTATGAGTTTGAGCGGAAGTTGAGGCGGGGCCTCAAGTTGAGAATTGGTGGGTCTTATATTCGAGAGTATAGACACCTAGTGGACGCTGCAGCTCATATGGAGCTTATGATGCAGGAGGAGGATGAGGGTCAGAGAGGCTCCAAGAGGAGCCAGGATAGTCAAAGTGATGGCAGGAGACAGAAGGGTTATAACCCTCAGCAGTCTCAGGGTGCAGTCTCTAGATCGACCTTTCCAGTGCCGAGTGTTGGCTCAGGGAGAGGCAGTCAGGGAGAATTCACCTGTTACAAGTGTGGCCAGCTGGGTCACAAGGCATCTGTTTGCCTGCAGAAGGGTGGGGGTCAGAAAGCTGCTTCTTCTTCAGCTAGACCGCCGAGTCAGAGTTTGGGCAGGGGGCAGCTCTTGACTTGTTATCAGTGTGGACAACCTGGGCACATGAAGAGGTTTTGCCCACAGTTGAGTGCCACTTCGGGAGCGTCTGGTTCTAGGCAGACGCAGGGTTTTCAGCCAGCTCAGTCTGTGCAGGCCTCGAGGGCCAATCCGAGAGCTTCGTCATCCCAGTCTGTGCAGCAGTCTTTTGCTCCGAGAGGTGAGCAGGTAGACCAGGGGCCTACGGGGCGCGTGTATGCTGTTACCGCGCAGGATTTAGTACCGGCTCCATCAGTAGTGAGAGGTACTTTTCTGTTTTGCAACTCAGTTGCTAATGTGTTGATAGACACGGGTGCATCTCATTCTTTTGTATCTGCTGCATTTGCATCTGTTTTGGAATTGGAGTTAGCACAGTTAGCATCTCCTATTTGTGTGGTATCGCCTTTGGGTGGTGAGTTGATTCTGAAACAGGGTGTTAGAGGATGTGATATAGAGGTCGCCGACTATAGGCTTCCTTTTCCGTTTGTTGTCATGCCCATGAAGGGTTTTGATGTTATTTTGGGTATGGACTGGTTATCGTCATACCGGGCTGTTATTGATTGCTACCGCCAGAGGGTTACATTATGTACCTTGAGCGGGGAGTGGTTCCATTTCTTGGGAGACCGTGTTGGTAGTGTTTTGCCACCGGGGTATGATTCGCGAGGGCGAAGTGAGCTTAGTGGTCTACTTGCTAGCTTTGAGAGTAGTAAGTGTGATAAGACACTGATTGTGTTGCCGAGGGTGGTTTGTGAGTATTCGGATGTTTTTCCCGAAGATCTTGTTAGTTTGCCACCTCACCGAGAGATAGAGTTCTCTATTGATTTAGTGCCTGGTACGGCGCCAATTTCTATGGCACCTTACCGTTTTGCTCCAGCAGAGTTGGTTGAGTTGAAAGTTCAGCTCCAAGAATTGCTCGATAAGGGCTTTGTTCGCCCTAGTGTTTCGCCGTGGGGAGCACCGGCCCTCTTTGTTAAAAAGAAAGATGGTGCCTTGAGATTGTGTATAGACTACCGGAAGTTGAATCGGGCTACGGTTAAAAATAAGTACCCTATGCCCCGCATAGATGATTTGTTTGACCAGTTGAAGGGTTCCCGTTGTTTCTCTAAGATAGACTTGAGATCGGGTTACCATCAGTTGAGGGTCAGGGAGGAAGATATTCCTAAGACGGCATTCCGTACGCGGTATGGCCATTATGAGTTTTTGGTGATGCCATTTGGGCTTACCAATGCACCGGCAGTCTTTATGGACTTGATGAACCGGATTTTCCGGGAGTTCTTAGACCGATTTGTGGTCGTTTTCGTGGACGATATCCTTATCTATTCGTCTTCTGAGGAGGAGCACGAGGCACACTTGAGAGTGGTGCTTGAGTTACTTAGAGCCCATAGGCTGTATGCCAAGTTTGGGAAGTGTGAGTTCTGGCTGGGGGAAGTCAAATTCTTAGGCCACGTGGTATCCGGAGAAGGGGTGTCTGTTGATACATCCAAGGTTGAGGCAGTGCAAGATTGGGCACAGCCTAAGAGTGTGTTTGAGATCCGCAGTTTTCTGGGATTAGCTGGGTATTACCGTCGGTTTGTGAAAGATTTCTCCAGGTTAGCATCACCGTTGACTAGGCTGACTCGGAAAGGAGTCACGTTTGTGTGGGGTGAGACTTGTGAAAAGTCGTTTCAAGAGTTGAAAGTTAGATTGACCACCGCTCCGGTGTTGATTATTCCGGAGAGAGGGTTGGGTTATGCGGTTTATTGTGATGCCTCACGAGAGGGTTTGGGTTGTGTGTTGATGCAAGAGGGGAAAGTGGTAGCTTATGGCTCACGTCAGTTGAAAATACACGAGAATAATTACCCCACACACGACCTAGAGTTAGCAGCTGTGATCTTTGCCTTGAAAATCTGGAGGCACTACCTTTATGGTGAGAGGTTCGAGGTATTCTCGGATCATAAGAGTTTGAAGTATCTGTTTACACAGAGAGACTTGAATTTGAGGCAGAGGAGATGGATGGAGTTTATCGAGGATTATGATTTTGAGTTGCATTATCATCCGGGAAAGGCCAATGTTGTGGCCGATGCCCTTAGTAGGAAAACCATTAGTGATGTAGCTTGTATAGCCATCCGGGAATGGGTGATGTTGGGAGCACTTGGCGAGTTTGATTTGCTACTGGGCGAATCTGTTGAGGCTGCGGCCTTGTTTTCTGTTGTTGCGCAGCCTACACTTGTGACTAGAGTGTTAGAGGCACAGAGAGGTGACCTTGAGGTAGAATCCCTCCGAGAGAAGATCTCCAGTGGGAAAGTTGAGAAGGGTTTGACGGTGTATCCCGACCTGAGTGTGAGATACCGAGACCGTTTGTTTGTACCGGAGGCTTGCCGTGAGGAAGTACTCCGAGAGTTTCACCATTCGCGCCTTGCGGTGCATCCGGGAGGTACTAAGATGTATCAGGATTTGGGTCGCCAGTTTTGGTGGCGGGGTATGAAAAGAGATGTGGCTGTTTTCGTATCGAAATGCCTTACTTGCCAGCAAGTGAAGGCCGAGCATCAGAGGCCAGCGGGTTTGTTGCAACCCTTACCTATTGCCGAGTGGAAGTGGGAGCATGTCACTATGGACTTCGTTGTAGGTCTTCCGAGGACTCAGCGGGGTAGTGATGCTATTTGGGTGGTTGTAGACCGGTTGACTAAGTCGGCGCACTTTATTCCTATGCGCGTGAGAAATTCGGTAGATCATCTTGCCGATTTGTATATTCGGGACGTAGTGAGATTGCACGGGGTCCCAGTGACGATCGTCTCAGATAGAGATCCTCGTTTTACTGCTAGGTTGTGGCAGAGTTTGCAGAGTGCCTTGGGCACTAAGTTGACCTTTAGTACGGCTTATCATCCTCAGACTGACGGACAGTCCGAGCGTACTATTCAGATCCTCGAGGATATGCTTCGGGGTTGTGTCCTGGACTTCAGTGGGACGTGGGAGAGGCACTTGCCATTGGTAGAGTTTGCCTACAACAACAGTTTTCAGTCTAGCATCGGTATGGCACCGTTTGAGGCCTTGTATGGCCGACCGTGTAGGTCTCCAGTTTGTTGGGCCGAGGTGGGTGATGCACCTTTGTTGGGTCCGGAGTTGGTTAGGGAGACGACGGAGAAAGTTGAGCTTATCCGTAGGAGGCTTATTACAGCCCAGAGTCGGCAGAAATCTTATGCTGACCGTAGGAGGAGGCCTTTGGCGTTTGAGGTAGGTGATCATGTCTTTCTGAAGATATCACCTAGACGAGGCCTGATGAGGTTTGGGAAGAGTGGGAAGTTATCCCCTCGGTTTATTGGTCCTTTTGAGATCCTTGAGAGGATTGGTGAGGTTGCTTATCGATTAGCCTTACCACCGCAGTTGTCCGGAGTGCATGACGTGTTTCATGTGAGTATGCTTCGGAAGTATGAGCCAGATCCATCACATGTGTTGGATTGGACTGATTTAGAGGTAGATGAGGATGCCTCGTATGAGGAGAGACCGGTACGGGTCTTGGATAGGCGGGATCAGGTCCTGCGTGGCAAGACCATTCCTTTGGTGAAAGTCTTGTGGAAACATCACGGAGTGGAGGAAGCCACTTGGGAACGTGAGTTGGAAGTCCGAGAGAAATATCCGGACTTGTTTGTTGATATGTGATCTTGTAGTTAAATTTTGTATTTTGTTGAACTTAAGAGCTTTTATATATATCTTAAGTTGTGAAACATTGAGAATGTTTTGGTTTATTGGAAATATGTTTTGGGAACTTGCCTCATATGGCAGTTGAATGTAACATTGTATATGTTGAATATATATTGTTGGAATTGGAAAGATAATGCATAATGTTGATACATGTCGGGAGTACATATGTTGTTTACATATTGTGATATGTCTCTTGTTAAAGGGATGGAATAACCGGTAATGGGTCGAATTGTTGAATGTTCAAGTGTAACATTGTTTAAAATGAAAGAACACCTGTTTTTGTAAACTTGTGCTTAATTTCGGGGACGAAATTCTTTAAGGGGGGGAGGTTATAGCGATCCCGGGTTTACCCTTGTTGTATAGTGATCCGGACATGTGTCCGTGGATGTTGGTAGTTGTTTATTATCTTGTTTACATCCTTTCTTGC
Organism: Camellia sinensis; assembly: GCF_055761805.1. Taxonomy (NCBI): domain Eukaryota; kingdom Viridiplantae; phylum Streptophyta; class Magnoliopsida; order Ericales; family Theaceae; genus Camellia; species Camellia sinensis. The sequence continues at coordinate 45,439,962 of NC_138962.1, read as the reverse complement.
TTTGTATTTGAGTTATAGGATGTGTTGGGCGGGTTGGTTACAGGTTGGTTGAGTTTAGAAACCAAAACTAGTTGCCCAGATTTTTGGCCTGTACCCTCGAGCGGAGGTGTTGGCGCTCGAGCGGATAATACATCCATCCAGTATTTGTTGTGCAGCGTTGTACGCTCGAGCGTAGGTTTGGCAGCTCGAGCGTAGGTCTGTTTCTGCAAAAGTGCTGAGCGAGTGCATTCTGCGCTCGAGCGGGAGGTTGGCCGCTCGAGCGTAAGTCTGTGAGTGGCCGCTCGAGCGGGGTGTTTTACGCTCGAGCGGAGACCTGGGTTAAAGACCCGAAGTTGTGACTTTCCAAATCACTTTTTCACTTTCTCTTCTCTCTCTTACTTTTCCAAAATCACCATTGTTGAGCCTCTCACTCTAGACTCTACCTTCTCTCTAGGTTTTGATCTAGTATGAGTGATTTGCTCACCTTTGGCCTTTACAAAAAAGTTGTTGATCGTCGAGGGCTTCATTTTAATCTGAAAATCTCGGATTTTGGAGCACGTTGGGTTTTGTCGTCTTCTCCTTTGGGACTCCGAATTTGAGGTAGGGATAACCTACTCCTCTCTATGGGTTTTGTCTTTAAATTTTGGTATTTTGAGATGTTGGGCTTGGTTTGGTAATTTTGTGAAAGTTTGGGGCTTTTGTGTAATTTTACAAAAGTTGGGGTTTTATTCATAATAAACCTAGATGCATGTTTGGCATAGAAAAGTGGAATGATTGTTGAATCATTGATGAAAATGGGACCTAAGGGTTGAAATGGTAATTATGGAAAATGGCCTAATTACATTGTTTAATTAATTGGGATAATTAATTGGTGAAAAATGAGGAAATGAAATGTTGATTGAATATCCATTTGTGTATTTATTTTCTGTTTTAGAAATAACTGCTTTGGGCTATCGGTGAAGGATAGTCGAGATTGTTGTAGACAATGCATGATGATTAGGTAAACGGAAACTAATCAATGGAATGTGTCATGGAACCTGACGGTTGATAGAATACATTAATTGTGTGTATTGTGTGATTGTATATAGAACCAATGTGTTTATATACGTTATGTGTAGAGGAGGAGATAGGGGATGTACTCCGCGGTTTAGGGGAAGATAGGGGATGTACCTCTAAACCGGATAGGTATTGGGAGGAGATAGGGGATGAACTCCGTAGACAGAGCTCATATGCTTGTCTAGAGAAGTGAAGATAGAGCTCATATGCTTATCTTTGTGAAGTGTGGATACAGCTTGTATGCTTATCTGTGGATATTGTTGATATACATATCTGTTGTAGAGTGTGGATACAGCTTGTATGCTTATCTGTGGATATTGTTGATATACATATCTGTTGAGAATGTGGATATAGCTTTTATGCTTATCTGAATGTGAGATATAGTTTTTATACATATCTGTGGAAATAATGATAGAGCTAGCATGCTTATCTGTTGAAAAAGGGAAAATGAAGAGTAATTGGGACTTGTAAGTCGTTGACATAAATATGTAATTTATGTGATTGTATCAGTGTTGACCAACTATCAATTGCTAATGTTTTAGTCATTGTCCATGGTTGGTTTAGTGTATTTCTACTGGGCTGTGGCTCACCCTATATGGGAATATCATTTTCAGGTGCAGGAAGCATGCCACCTCCAAGGACATAGCTGGGAGGCTAGTGGCGGGCATAGTTTTGTCGTTTTACTTTTGATGTATTACATGTAATTTCATGCCAAGGGCTTAATGTGTAAACGAGTTAGAACTCTTTGTTGTAACCAAGTGTTAACTTGGAAAGCTGTAAGCCCGTAGGGCATTTTGTTATGAGGTTAACATGTAATACTTATGTCTTGGAATTCTAATGAATGAAAGGAATGCAGTTAGTTTAAATGTAAATGCATGTTTTATCTGATGGGTTTATTGTTATTATTTTGAGGGCGTTACAAATTTGGGGTATAAATAGGTACGTTATTGTTTGAAAAATTGTGATTTGGTCAAAGTGGGTGTTCCCTGTTTTTGAAAGAGGAAGCCGGTGTGATCATCTAATAATCCATGCACGCAGACAACTGTCCTATCAACCCCTTGTTTTGCCATATAGGTGTTTGGATAAATTACTCTGTGTACATCTTTCTCAATTTACATATCTAAAAATATAATAAATATTTAATTCATGTTTGGTTTGTATTTGTAAAATAATTTTGAGAAGTAATTTTTTGAAAAAGTTTACAAAATTTGTTTGATTGTATATTTTGAGATAAATTTAAGTCACGTTTTGGCAGATTATATTGGATGATATTGTTAAAAAGATGGTTAATGTGTGAATTATTAGTGAGAGGATTAAGTAAAAATGTGTTTATTTTGATGATAATATATAGGAGAGATGGTTAGTGATGAAATTGTTAAATTATTTTTATATAAAACAAATAAAAAAATTATTTCTATATTAAAAAAATTAAAACAAATATTAAAACAAACAAGTGCACTTGATTAAAAAAAATTAAAAAAATAATTTTTATATAAAATAGACTCAATGCGCTCACTATTTTCCTAATCCCACCAAAAACTCAATTAAGCTAATCTCTCTACTAAGGAGAATTACTAAACCCCTCGGACTATCAATCCTCCTTGCCAAATCATCACCAAACACGCTGTGAGTGGGATCCACAGTCATGGCAATTCAATTACCCCTCCCACGTCGGTAAACAAATATGACCTTAGAGTTTTGAGTTTGGAATAATTTAATTTTTTTTAATTTTTTTTTTTTATAATTGAATAGATGAGTGTGAAAGAAAAAGTGATTAATTGATGTGTACGATATGGGAGAAAGAGAGAGAGGAAGAGAAAAAATGATTAATTGATGGGTAAAGAAAAGTGATTTTGATTTTTTTTATTTTTCAAAATTGTTTAAACAAATAAATTATTGAGATTTTTACTGTAAAATTGCATCTCTAGATACAAACCAAACATGGCCTTAATTTTTTCTCAATCCACACTTTTTGTTCCAAATACGCCCTAATTGTAAAATTATAAACACATCTTATACACACCAAAACATAGTGCACACACTCAAATCCTAAACAATGTACACACTCAAACATGGTGCCGTTACTATCAAAAAAAAAAAAAAAAACTTGGTGCAGCTTGTTTTTAATTCAATCTTCCCTATTGTAACACTCCATTCAATATCATTCTAGGTTTGTTTTTAATTCAATAAATATGTTAATTACCTAAATTTATTTTACTCATTTTCGTAGCTTTTCATAAGTGTGTGTAAAGTTTTACAATTTTTTTTACAAATTTCAATCGTTTTTTCGAATTAGGTTGTCAACGTCCAAAGAAATAACAATAGGTCGGCTCGGAAATATAGTGTCTAACGAATGTGTTTTATTCGGAAATTGATAATTGAAAATTTTAATTTGGTTTCGAAGTTGATTGTCAAAAAATCTATTTTGATTTGGAAGTCGAAGTCCGAAACATTTTGTATTTTTTAGTTGTAGATTGTCGAATTATAAGAATAGTTTTGATCTTATTTATCAAAATGTGCAGAAGGAAAAAATGCAGACGACAATTTTAAGCACTAAAACTTACGTTTTCAATTCTAGCTTTGTTGTAAACGGTGGTATCATTACCCAAATCTAAATTTTTATCATACAAATTTTTCATAACACTAAAAAACATGAGGATAGAATTTGATTGAGGAATAAAGACTCAATGGATTGCAAGGGTTTGAGAATTGGATTAAGCTAATAATGGCCCTGTTTGGGAAGTGAATTTTTTGCTTTTTTTTAGGTTAAAATTTACAAAAAGATAAAACATGTTAAAATAGTCAATAAGACAAAATGTTACATCAAATCCATAATCATTTTATTTTTTTCTCACAAATATCACATTCAATTACAAAAAAACTCAATTATCTTCTTAAACACAAACATTTTAACCTACTAAAATAGCCTACTAAAAAGCTAACTTCCCAAACGAGGCCAATGTGTTCACGATTTTAGAAGCAATTATTGCATATCCGAAAAGATATTTTTAGGTAGGTTGATTTTTTTTCAAGTTTAAAATTAAATTTGAGAAAATTTAAGAGGTACGCGAGATTTACCAAATATCATATTTTAATAATCTGAATTATTTATTTTGTAGAACCCTTTGTGTATATTATTTATGAAAAAAATAAGTTAATCCAATAATCACGGAACCTTTTTATTTTATGACGTTTGTCTAAAAAAATGAACGACTAATATTATTTTTTTAAAATAAACCATTCATTTATTGAAAATAAACATAACAAAATAAAAAATTATAATTATCAAGTTAATTTAATTTTTTATAAATAATGTACACAAAGAGTGGACATTAAGATTTTCAAATACAATGTATTTTTTTTTTAACAGAAATACAATTTGGATGAGGCTTCGGTTTCACATACTTCTCCAGCCAAAGACTTTTTTTTTTTTTAATTAGAAAGCTATCGATTTTTCTAAGAGAATAAACACTCGGAAAAAGATTCTGTGTGATTGTCACTAACTCTTTGAATAATCATTGGTCAACTAAGGCCGTCTCAGCCCCACTAACAAAAGGGGAAGGTGTCTTTCAAAAACAAAAAAATTTAGTCAAATCCCTATTAATGATAAACACAAAAAAATATCCAACACAAAAAAATGATAAATATAGAAAACATTTATTAAAAAATTCAACACATATTACTATTACTAAAATATTAAACTTTAAAATAAAAAACTTTTGATCTATATGTTGATTTTTAATAAAATTAGTATTTTTAGAATTATCTCATTAAGATCTATTAAATAAAATTCATATTGGTTATGAAATTCTTTTAAAAAAAATTAATATCGTCAAAATTGATATAAATAATAACACGTTACTCTATTTGACAGTAATATGTCACTCTGTCTTAGGAATGGCAACGGGGCGGGGCGGGGCCGGGGATCACCCTCCCCGTCCCCGATCCCCGATGGTAGAATTTCCCCCCGTCCCCGTCCCCGTCCCCGACGGGGAACCCACCCCCACCCCCACCCCCGCCTCCTAACGGGGATCGGGTTTCCCCGACCCCGAAAATCCCCGGCTAAAAAACAACATCAACAAATCTCAACAACATCTCAGTCAGTCAGCTCAAAAAGCAACTTAAGAAGATCAAAAAAAAAAAAAATCTGTCATAGATATATATATATATATATATATAACAATCATAAAAAAAATTTATATATATGTAACAATCAGATCTATTCAACAATCAGATCTATTCTACAATCAGATCTATTCTTCTTATTCAGATCTGTTTCTGTTCTTCATGAATCACGATCTGACGGACGGAGGGCTTCACGGACGGAGTGTTTCACGGACGGAGGGAAAGGGAGAGTGTTGACGATCTGATGGAAAGCTTCACGATCTGATGGAGGAGGGCTTCGCCGTGAAGCCTTCACGGACGGAGGGATCTGACGATGGAACGCTTCACGGACGGAGGGAGATGGAGAGGGAGAGGGAGAGGGAGAGGAGAGGGAGGGAGAGAGATGAGACAGAGTCTGAGATCGCTTCACGGACGGAGGGAGATGTAGAGGGAGAGGGAGAGGAGAGGGAGGGAGAGAGATGAGACAGTCTGAGATTTGAGGGAGAGAGAGATGAGAGCCACGGTCGGTGAGAGAGAGAGACACAGGAAATGAGAGGAAATGAAAAGGGAGAGTTGACATCAAAATTAATATAATACAACTAATATTTAATAATACAATTATACAACTAATCATCAGTGGCGGGGAGGAATCGGGGAAATTCCGGGGCGGGGCGGGGCCGGGCCGGGGCCGGGGCTGACGAGCCTATCCCCGTCCCCGGCCCGAAATTGATCGGGGAGTGATTTTTTAATACCATCCCCGTCCCCGTGGGGATATTTTTCGGGGAAAAACCACTTATTTCGGGGTCGGGGGATCGGGTCCCCGTCGGGCCGGGTTTAAATTGCCATCTCTACTCTGTCTTACAATAACATGTTACTTTGGTAACATATTACTCTGACAATAATGTCTAAGACAAAAAATGATATTTTATTTTGTCCTTACGCAATTATACTTCTTCCTTGGAGGGATTTATGAAGCAAAATAAATTCGACTGTCCTTTAATCAAACAAGGGTCCAATTGAAGGATTTAGACTAAATTTAATTGAGAGGGAAAGTCTACTAACTCCGACTTACCTATCCAAAATTTTTTGGGTGAATGATTATGTGATGAAGATTAATTTGTGTAGTGTGGGGTTCATGTGAGGTTCATCTGAGACATGGTGAAGATTAATTTTTAGATAATTTCTAAATTTATAAAGGTAGATTTGTAGTATTACTCCTAACAATGGTGACTTTGGTTGAAGAATCAAGAAGTCTCAGAATATATTCATCCACTCAAACTTATCTACACTTTACCCTCTAAATAAATTTATGATGGTTCTGCTCATTAATTGATTTGAACGGATTATTTCTAATTGAACCATATGAACTAAAATAAAAAAATAAAAAAAAATTAAAGAAAACATAGATGAAATTAATAATCCAAAAGATAATTTAAAAAAGAAAAATTTAGCCAAAATCCCTCCATTGGATCCTTATTTGGTAAAAAAGACAACTCAATTTAATTTTCTCCATAAACTTCCTAAGGAGAAAACACATAATTGAGAAATGATAAAGTAAAATATCTTATTTATTTATTTATTTGGATAATATTGTTAGAGTAATATGTTACTGTCAAATAAAGTAACATGTTGAACCAGGATAACATCTTACTATCAAATAGAGTAACTGTTAAACAGAGTAATATGTTATTGTTACTATTTAAATTAATTTTGACGGTAATATATATATATAAATATATATATATATATATTTTAAGATTTTCATTGTCAACATTGATCTTATTTGATAGATCTTGATGAGAGGATTCTAAAAATATAAATTTTATTAAAAATTGACATCTACATCAAAAGTTATATTATTTTAAAGTTTAATGTTTTGATAATGGTATGTGTTGGACTTTTTTTTTAAAAAAAAAAAATTGTACTTATCCTTAATATATTAAAATTTTATTATGAAAGAATTTTGACTAAACCCCTCTTTAAAAAATAACTATTGAAGTTGGTTGCATGCAAAGCATGCAAGCTAGGGCCAATACAAATGTCCACTATGAGTTGCAGAAATCTGTTGTTTTTTAATTTTTATTGTAATTAATTATTTTGTTTGCTAAAAGTTTAAAAACAATGAGTTTGTAGTTTACTATAATCTATGAATGGTAGTTTTTGTATTTGTCTCTTAACCTGAATTACTACAAAAAAAGAAAAAGAAAAAGGCAACATATTCCAAATACATTATCAAGCGCTCTAGCATTCGTATATTATAACACATAAATTGCTATTTTGTACATTTAAGCCATCCAACAAAAAATCTGCATTTTAATAGGTGTTTGGATAAATTACTGTGTACATCTTTCTCAATTTACATATCTAAAAATGTAATAAATATTTAATCCATGTTTGGTTTGTATTTGTAAAATAATTTTGAGAAGTAATTTTTTTGAAAAAGTTTACAAAATTTGTTTGATTGTATATTTTGAGATGGTTTTAGGCCACGTTTTGGCGGATTATATTGGATGATATTGTTAAGAAGATGGTTAATGTATGAATTATTAGTGAGGGGATTAAGTAAAAATGTGTTTATTTTGATGATAATATATAGGGGAGATGGTTAGTGATGAAATTGTTAAATTATTTTTATAGAAAATAAATAAATAAAATTATTTTTATATTAAAAAAATTAAAACAAATATTAAAACAAACAAGTGCACTTGATAAAAAAATAAAATTAAAAAAATAATTTTTATATAAAATAGACTCAACGCGTTCACTATTTTTCTAATCCCACCAAAAACTCAGTCAAGTTAATCTCCTTACTAAGGAGAATTACTAAACCCCTCGAACTGTCAATCCTCCTTGCCAAATCATCACCAAACACGCTGTGAGTGGGACCCACAGTCATGACAATCCAATCACCCCTCCCACGTCGGTAAACAAATATGACCTTAGAGTTTTGAGTTTGGAATAATTTATTTTTTATTTCTTTTTATAATTGAATAGATGAGTGTGAAAGAAAAAATGATTGATTGATGTGTATGATGTGGGAGAAAGAGAGGGGAGAAGAGAAAAAATGATTGATTGATGGGTAAAGAAAAGTGATTTTGATTTTTTTATTTTTCAAAATTTTTTAACCAAATAAATTATTAAGATTTTTTCTCCAAAATTGTATCTCTAGATACAAACCAAACACGGCCTTAATTTTTTCTCAATTCACACACTTTTTGTTCCAAATACGCCCTAATTGTAAAATTATAAACACATCTTGTACACACCAAAACATAGTACACACACTCAAATCCTAAACAATGTACACACTCAAACATGGTGCCGTTACTATCCAAAAAAAAAAAACTTGGTGCCGTTTGTACATTGTTGAAGGTTGAAAAAGTGCAGCTTGTTTTTAATTCAATCTTCCCTATTGTAGCACTCCATTTAATATCATTCTAGGTTTGTTTTTAATTCAATAAATATGTTAATTTCCTAAAATTATTTTACTCATTTTGGTAGCTTTTCATAAGTGTGTGTAAAGTCTTACAATTTTTTTACAAATTTCAATCGTTTTTCGAATTAGGTTGACAATGTCCAAAAAAAGAACAATAGGTCGGCTCGGAAATATAGTGTCTAACGAATGTGTTTTATTTGGAAATTGATATTTGAAATTTTTAATTTGGTTTTGAAGTTGATTGTCAAAAAATCTATTTTGATTTGGAAGTTGAAGTCCGAAACATTTTGTATTGTTTAGTTGTAGATTGTCGAATTATAAGAATAGTTTTGATCTTATTTATCAAAATGTGCAGAAGGAAAAAAAGCAGACGACAATTTTAAGCACTAAAACTTACGTTTCCAATTCTAGCTTTGTTATAAACGGTGGTATCATTAACCAAATCTAAATTTTTATCATACAAATTTTTCATAACACTAAAAACATGTGGATAGAATTTGATTGAGGAATAAAGACTCAATGGATTGCGAGGGTTTGAGAATTGGAGTAAGCTACCTGTTTGGGAAGTGAATTTTTTGCTTTTTTTTAGGCTAAAATTTACAAAAAGATAAAACATGTTAAAATAGTTAATAAGACAAAATGTCACATCAAATCCATAATCATTTTATTTTTTCTCACAAATATCACATTCAATTACAAAAAAATTCAATTATCTTCTTAAATACAAACATTTTAGCCTACTAAAATAGCCAAAAATTAAAATAGCCTACTAAAACAGCTAACTTCCCAAACGAGGCCAATGTGTTCACGATTTTAGAAGCAATTATTGCATATCCGAAAAGATATTTTTAGGTAGGTTAATTTTTTTTTAAGTTTAAAATTAAATTTGAGAAAATTTAAGAGGTACGCAAGATTTATCACATATCATATTTTAATAATATGAATTATTTATTTTGTAGGACCTTTTGTATATATTAGTTATGAAAAAATAAGTTAATCCGATAATTACGTAACCTTTTTATTTTATGATGTTTGTCTAAAAAAATGAACGTCCAATATTATTTTTTTTAAATAAATCATTCATTTTTTAAAAATAAATATAATAAAATAAAAAATTATAATTATCAAGCTAATTTAATTTTTTATGAATAATGTACACAAAGAGTGGACATTAAGATTTTCAAATACAATGTATTTTTTTTCTTTTAACAGAAATACAATTTGGATGAGGCTTCGGTTTCACATACTACTCAAGCCAAAGACTTTTTTATTTATTAGAAAGTTATCGATTTTTCTAAGAGAATAAACACTCGGAAAAAGATTCTGTGTGATTGTCACTAACTCTTTGAATAATCATTGGTCAACTATGGCCGTCTCTCCCCCCACTAACAAAAGGGGAAAGTATCTTTCTAAAATAAAATAAAATAAAATAAAAAATTAGTCAAATCCCTATTAATGATTGTTAGAATAATAAAAAGAGAGAATAATATGTATTGTATCAAATAATTTGTATTAAATGATATGTGGCTTAGATGGTGCGCCAATGAGACGGTTTAGTGGTGGTTTAGGGCTTAGCTGGTTCACATGGTATATCACCATGTTCATCATGATATAGGTATAATACTCCCCTCAAACTCAAATAGGTGTGAAGATAGATACCTATTTGAGGTTGAAGCAGAGAGAGAAAATAATATGTATTGCATTAAATGATTTGTATTGAATGATATGCAGAGTTGAATGTATTCTATACAATAGAAGGCCTGTATATATAGGCTAAGAAAGAGTATCCTACTAAAAACCTAATTATGAGAAAGAGTATCCTACTAGAAACTTAACTATGGCTATTCCTAAATATATCTAGGAAATCAATACCTAATATATTTAGGAATACCACATATACATTAACATCCCCCCTCAAACTCAAGGAGAATAAACATCTTGAGTTTGGAGAGAGAAACTAAAACGTGAAATAAAAACTAAATAAAATAAAAGGCAAATAGATTGCAAAGTCTGAACGGGAGCGCAAGGGCGCTTGAGATATATCAGAGGCCGGAGCTAATGCCGGGAGACAGTTTAAGGTCATGCCAGATCGTTGTAGGAGCTGGCCGAAACTAATGCCAGGATAGTTTAAGGTCATGCAGGACCATTGTAGAAGCTAATCAGAATCAATGTCGGAACAGTTTAAAGAGGTCATGTCGGACCGATGTAGGAGCTAACCAGAATCAATGTTAGGACAGTTTGAAGAGGTCATGCTGGACTGATGTAGGAGCTAACCGGAATCAATGTCGGGACAGTTTAAAGGGGTCATACCGGGCCGATGTAGAGAACTAGATGTTGAACTAACAAACGTGGCACACACATAACTAATGACGTGGTGCTGAACGATGATGGCAACAGATAACTGAGTACGCCATGGGGCGACTTGGATTGTGTGCCAAAGGGGGCGGCTTGGGTTGTGTGTCAAGGGGGTGGCTTGGGTTGTGCGCCAAGGAGATGACTTAGAGAGTGCACCAAAAGAAGGCGACTTAGGTAATGTGCCAATGAGGCAGCTTAAAGAGTGCGCCAAAAAGGCGGCTTAGGGAGTGCACTAAGGAAGCGGCTTAGATGGTGCGCCAATGAGACGACTTAGTGGTGGTTTAGGGCTTAGGTGGTTCACATGGTATATCACCATGCTTACCATGATATAGGTATAATACCCCCCTTAAACTCAAATAGGTGTGAAGATAAATACCTATTTGAGGTTGAAGCAGAGAGAAAGACAGAGTAGAGCAGAAGCACAAATATATATATATATATATATATATATGATAGAGATATTTAGGATAGGAATAAACCAACGGATAAAAGAAGAGATCACCACGAAGCGATATTGACAAGAAAATATGACAGTGGAATAGGTTGAGGTTCGGCGGGCGACCAAGGCAAGGCTGCCGCCCGCCAGGAAAGCGAAGAACACCAAGAGCTTAACCTATAGCTCTGATACCATGTTAGAATAGTAGAGAGAGAGAATAATATGTATTGTATTGAATGATTTGTATTGAATGATATGTAGAGTTGAATGTATTTTATATAATAAAAGGCCTGTATATATAGGCTAAGAAAGAGTATCCTACTAAAAACCTAATTATGAGAAAGAGTATCCTACTAGAAACCTAATTATAGCTATTCCTAAATATATCTAAGAAATCAATACATAATATATTTAGGAATACCACATATACATTAACAATGACAAACACAAAAAAAAATATCCAACACAAAAAAATGATAAACAAAAATGATTCGTTACTCAAAATTCATCCGGCTCAAATGGCCCGAACTGCCCAAAACGACATCGTTTTGGACAGTTTTTTTTTTCTCTCTCTCTCTTTCCTTTTCATTCTTTCTTTTCCTTTTCATTCTTTCGAACACAGGCAGAGAGGAAAAAAAAGAGGAGAGAGAGAGAGAAAAGAGAGGAGAGAAGAGAAGAGAAGAGGCGATCGACAGTGATGGTCGGTGATGGTGGCGGCACCCGATCTCCTCTTTCAAACTTTTCTTTTTTTTAAGTAGATCTGGATCTGGAAAAAAAAAAATTATTGATGATGATAATTTGTTGATGTGTTGATGATGATGATGAAGATGTTGATGAAGACGTTGTTGATGAAGATGTTCCTCTGATCCTCTGAAACTCTGTTTTCTCTCCTTTTTTTTTTCTTTTTTTTTCCTAAGTAGATCTGGATCTGAAAAAATAAAAATAAAATTTGATGATGATGATGTTGATCAAGATGTTGTTGATGACAATAATGATGATGTTGATGAAGATGTTGATGAAGGTGTCCAACTCCAGCTCCAGAAAAAATGAGAAGATGTTGATGAAGATGCCAAAATGACCATGGGTGATCAGCACTCTAAGTGCTTCATAGAAAATGAGAAGAAAAAAAAAAAAACAAAACGACACCGTTTCGGACTCAGGCCATTCGAGCCACAAGCGTTTCGAGCTACCAAACGGGATTGAATGATAAATATAGAAAACATTTATTAAAAAATTCAACACATACCACTATTACTAAAATATTAAACTTTAAAATAAAAAACTTTTGATCTATATATTGATTTTTAATAAAATTAGTATTTTTAGAATTATCTCATTAAGATCTATTAAATAAAATTCATATTGGTTATGAAATTCTTTTTAAAAAAATTAATATCGTCAAAATTGATATAAATAATAGCACGTTACTCTATTTGACAGTAATATGTCACTATGTCTTACAATAAAATGTTACTTTGGTAACATATTACTCTGACAATATTGTCTAAGATACAAAAAGATATTTTACTTTGTCCTTACTCAATTATGCTTCTTTCTTGGGGGGATTTATGAAGCAAAATACATTCGACTGTCTTTTAATCAAACAAAGGTCCAATCGAAGGATTTAGACTAAATTTAATTGAGAGGGAAAGTCTACTAACTCAGACTTACCTATCCAAAATTTTTTGGGTGAGTGATTATGTGGTGAAGATTAATTTGTGTAGTATGGGGTTCATGTGAGGTCCATCTGAGGCATGGTGGAGATTAATTTTTGGATAATTTCTAAATTTATAAAGGTAGATTTGTAGTATTACTCCTAACAAGGGTGACTTTGGTTGAAAAATCAAAAAGTCTCAGAATATATTCATCCACTCAAACTTATCTACACTTACCCTCTAAATAAATTTATGACTGGATTATTTCTAATTGAGCCATATGAACTAAAATAAAAAAATAAAAAAAATTAAGGAAAAAATAGATGAAATTAATAATCCAAAAGATAAATGAAGAAAAAAAAACAATAATTTAAAAAAGAAAAATTTAGCCAAAATACCTCCATTGGATCCTTATTTGGTGAAAAAGACAACTCAATTTAATTTTCTCCATAAACCTCTTAAGGAGAAAACACATAATTGAGAAAGGATAAAGTAAAATATCTTTTTTATTTATTTATTTTTTGGATAATATTGTTAGAGTAATATGTTACTGTCAAACAAAGTAAACTAGAGTAACATCTTACTGTCAAATAGAGTAATTGTCAAACAGAATACTATGTTACTGTTATTATTTACATCAATTTTGACGGTAATATGTATATATATATATATATATTTTAAGATTTTCATTGTCAACATTGATCTTATTTGATAGATCTTGATGAGAGGGTTCTAAAAATATAAATTTTATTAAAAACTAACATCTATATCAAAAGTTATATTATTTTGAAGTTTAATGTTTTGATAGTGGTATGTGTTTGACTTTTTTAAAAAAAAAAATTTGTACTTACCCTTAATACATTAAAGTTTTATTATGAGAGAATTTGACTAAACCCCTCTTTAAAAAATAACTATTGAGGTTGGTTGCGTGCAAAGCATGCAAGCTAGTGCCAATACAAATGCCCACTATGAATCGGAGAAATCTATTGTTTTTTAATTTTTGTTGTAATTAATTATTTTGTTTGTTAAAAGTTTAAAAACAAGAGTTTGTAGTTTACTATAATCTATGAATGGTAGTTTTTGTATTTGTCTCTTAACCTGAATTACTACAAAAAAAGAAAAAGAAAAAATGAAAAAGGCAACATATATTCCAAATACATTGTCAAGCGCTCTAGCATTCGTATGTTATAACACATAAATTGCTATTTTGTACAATTAAGCCATCCAACAAAAAAATCTGCATTTTAATAGGTATCTTTGTTCTCCACACTATTCATACAGGGCCCTATTGAGCACCTAGCATTTTATCATAAGCTATAGACCCAAAGGTCTTAGGCATCTACTTGTTGATTCAAATTGATATTACACAAAATCACCTGCAAGAGAGTACAGTTAATTCAAACAAAAAAAAATATATATTGAATTAAATAGAATTGAATACATTGCATATATACAAATAGGAAGAGAGTAAGCCTGGCACCTGAATTGAGAGTGCCAGCTGGGGTGTGGGTAAGTCTGGCACCTCCCAAGATGCAGTTCCTATGCTGGCTTGCTTGGAGAGGCCGCATTAAGACTTCTTTCTTCCTTCAGAGGATTGGGGCTCTCCCTCCCAATGCAGAGACCCAGTGTGTTTTTTGTCAATCTGTTGTGGAGTCGTTGGAGCATGTGCTGTTGTTTTGCCCACAGGTTTGGAAGTGTTGGGCAGCCATGGCTAGTTGGTGGGATCAGCATTGGGTCATCCCTGGTTCTGTTGAGGGTTTGCTCCAATGCTGGTCTGGGAGTAAAGCGAAGTCTTGGGTTCACAAAGCTTGGCAGGCTGTTCCAGCACTAGTGATGTGGTCTGTTTGGAAGTTAAGAAACGAGTGCAGATTTAAGGGGGTTACTCCAGATTTTGCAGGCCTAAGTGAGAGGTTGAAACTGCAGATTGCTCTGTGGGTGAAGTGGTCCTTCAGGGTCGATTACTCAGTCCATGACCTTGTCTCAAACCTACATCAGATCAGGCAGTGCGTCAATTAGCAGACAAATCTGTAAGCAGATTCTGTGTAATGGCTGTCCGCTGTTCTCTGAAGTGGGCCTTCCTGGGTGCAGCTCTGTAAGCAGATTCAGCGTTGTTAGCTCCGTTTGTAGATAGTTTCA
This sequence comes from Camellia sinensis, assembly GCF_055761805.1. Classification (NCBI taxonomy): domain Eukaryota; kingdom Viridiplantae; phylum Streptophyta; class Magnoliopsida; order Ericales; family Theaceae; genus Camellia; species Camellia sinensis. The sequence goes on along the minus strand of NC_138962.1, from coordinate 45,424,805 downwards.
TTTGGGTGCAGTTCCTCTGTAAGCAGACTCAGTGTTCATTGTTTCATCTAGCTGTAGCAGATTTCCCCTGTAGCAGATTTAGCTGGTCAGTTTCTTTTGGTTTTGTTCTCTGTCTTTCCGTTGGTTTCTCACCAACGAGGAGGTTGGAGCTCCGTCTAGCTCCTAGCTCCTCTTTGTTGATGTATTACGTATGTGTTCATCAATAAAGTTTCATTTGCCGATCAAAAAAAAAAAAAAAAATAGGAAGAGAGTAAAGACTATAAATTATATAAGGTAAGATTGATATATATATGACAAATACTTTCATTCCCTCATAGCTGTTCCTAAATTCCATCTTGTTAGAATTTCCCATCTTTACCTTCACCTACTCCACTACACACTCCACTTCACCTACCTCCACTTCACCACACACTCCACTTCACCTAACCCACTATCACCTCCACTACACCTACTACCACATTTTCTTCTATATATAGATTGTATAGGAATTGTAATTTATCAATCTTGTAATACATCAATCAATAATCCATAAATTCTTACATGGTATCAGAGCAAAGTTAAAGATCTTGGTGTTCTCGGTGTTCTCCGCCTTCCGGCGGGCGGCAACCTTGCCTTGACCGCCCGCCGGATCCTCTGCATCAGACATGATCCCTCTCCCTCATGACCATGGCAGCTAAATTTACATGTTATCATCTTCATCATCCGAGGATTCTTCTGAACTATCACTTGATTCCTCTTTCTTCTTGACAAACGGAACAAAAACTTTGCTACCAGCAGTTGATGGCAACTTCTTGGCTTGGGAGGTCTTCTTATCATCTTCCTCATCTGACGAGTCATCAGTGCATGACTCACTCGTGTCCTCCACTTCCTCCACTTTTTGCGGGACAGCAACAGGCTCCTTCCCTCTGCCTTCTTTGTTTCAGCTGCAGAAGATGGCCTTTTTAACGAGACAACTTTGGTTGCTGGGGCCTCATCTTCATCTGATTCAGAATCCTCAGAGCTGTCACTTGTTTCAGTTCCCTTCTTGGAAGCCACCACTGTTAAAGGTGGCAGTGTTGGTGGCAATGCCAGTCCTCTTCTCTGCTTTGTTTGTCTATGGCAACTCTTGAGGATATTGGGGTCTCTGCATTCATCAACATACTCGGTACTTTTGCCTTCTTGTTGGCCTTTGCTCTGCTTCGGATTCAACCCATCAATGACAGAGTTTACTTTCCCAAGTTGTACATTAGTGGGGGCAGAACCAGTCCCAAGCACCGAAACTTTGTGGGAAAGTTTGTTAATCTCAATTGCTGGACTTACATTACCTTCCTCCACTGGATGCCTCAAGCTCTTAAGATGAGTGAGTCCGAAATCATCAACCATGCTGGTCTTGATTCTGCTGTTTTTTAAGGTGGTGCGCATGTGCGTATGGGGGAGGGACGGACTCACAAACAGACCCACTATCCCTCTCTCTCTATCTGGTATATTCCCTCTCTCTCTCTCTTTTTGTCCCCCACCATCATTGTTTCCATCACCCACTTTAATTCTATATTCCCTCTCTCTCTCTTCGAAGTTTCATATATATTATATATATACATACCATACTTCAAGACCAGACACCACTCAAGCAAACCCACGTTCTTTCACCTTTTCCATTTATTTTAATATATATATATATATATATATTTTTATTATAATATATTTTTCCCTCTCCTGGTTAGTGAGCATCCCCGTTTTTTCCATTCTCTTATTATTATTTTTTTTTATATTCCACAAAAAAAAAAATAATAATAAAAAAAAAAAAAAAAAAAAAAAAAAAATCACACTGCTGGTTTTCTTATCACCCATCCACAACTATTTTTCTCTATTTTCTTTATCAATTGCTTTCTTTTATTTTATTTTTCTTATTAAACAAAATAACACTACCAACTTTTCACAATCTTGTCATTTTATTCATATCAGGGGATCAACCCCGATCACACTTTTACATCCCCAAAAAAAAAAAAAAAAAAAAAAAAAAAAAAAAAAACCGACATCCCTTCTCTACTCTGCCGCCGGTCTCTTCTTCTTGCCTCCGTCTTGGCCAGTCCTTGACGGTGCTGCCTCTGTGTTTTCCACGCCGCCCAGCACGTTCACTCTCCCATACTCTTCCACTGCAGCATATGGCGGACCTCCAAAACGGAACATCACGGTGGCCTTCCGCTTCAGTTCCTTATTTTCCGCCTTTAGCACACTTATCTCTGCTCGCGCATCCTTATACATGCGTTGGAGCAGAGCCAGCTGGGAGTTTAAATGCTGCACCTCATTTGTCCTACTCTGCAGCCGGTTCGACAAATTTGTGACCGCCGTCATGCTTTCCACACATGCCTTCAGAGTATACTGATTGGCCTCCACATCCGACTGCAATGCCATTCTTTGCTCAACCGACCGCATCGGAAAGTTCAATGGAGCAAAACCAGAGGTGTTTGGTTGCGGTTCACTGGCCACCGCACCAGTTATTTCTCTTGTGGGCTCGTTCAGTTCTGGAAAGAGCGTGAGCAGGTTCTGGGTAACTGGACGGGAAGAAGAGGCCATGTTTTTGAGTTGCTAAGTGTTTCAGAGAAGGGTTGGTTTCCGGGTGTTTCAAGATTTGCAGAGACAAGCTCTCCGAGCGTTCAGAGGTTTCAGACTCGTATGCACAGCCTTCGCCTCAACCTTGTTTTAAATAGCCAGGGCCAGCCACGCGCATCGCGCGCCTCTTGCCACTAGCCGACAAAACGGGCACGCAAGCCAAGGCGCCCACGTGCCTCGCCATCATGTCCGGCACGCCTTTTGATGAATTGGGCACGCCTTTTTATGGCACGCCTTTTTATGGATTGGGCACGCCTTTTGATGGCACGCCTTTTGAAAGATTGGGCACACCTTTTGAGGGTGCGACTTTTCAAGGGTCCGACAAGACTCTGTAAACTGTCCCGACATTGATTCCGGTTAGCTCCTTTAAGGGTCCGACAAGACTCTGTAAACTGTCCCAACATTGATTCCGGTTAGCTCCTTTATGGGTCCGACAAGACTCTGTAAACTGTCCCGACATAGATTCCGGTTAGTTTCTACGAGGGTCCGACAAGACCCTGTAAACTGTCCCGACATTGATTCCAGTTAGTTTCTACAAGGGTCCAGCAAGACTCCGTAAACTGTCACAACATTGTCTTCTACAACGGTCCGACATGACCCCATAAACTGTCTTCTACATCGGTCTGACACCACCATACAGTGTCCTCTACAACGTTATGACACCCCATACAGTGTCTTCACCAACGGTCTGACACGACCATACAGTGTCTCCTATCCTTTTTTATTTTTATGTATTTTCTTGTTTTGTTACTCTCTCCAAACTCAAGTTGGTTAGTTTCTCTCCTCCTTGAGTTTGCGGGGGGCTGTTAGAATTTCCCATCTTTACCTTCACCTACTCCACTACACACTCCACTTCACCTACCTCCACTTCACCACACACTCCACTTCACCTAACCCACTATCACCTCCACTACACCTACTACCACATTTTCTTCTATATATAGATTGTATAGGAATTGTAATTTATCAATCTTGTAATACATCAATCAATAATCCATAAATTCTTACACATCTGTAGAGGACACGACATAGGCTTGTTGAGTGATTCCTTTGCTCAACCAAAAACCAATATAGCATGAGCAAAACATAGCAAGATGCCACCACCCGAAAAAATAAAATAAAAATAAAAATCTCTAAGGCAGAAGAAAACCTCATCTTAATTAAGTGCATTTGTAGGAATGACATGGCTATGAAATTGAATACCATCCTCCACAAGAGTACTCAGATTGAGAAGGTACAATACTTAATCCAACAAAGAGATTGAGATTAAAGGAATTGCTCCCACACAAAGGAGTACAATTTACAAATCACATGGTAAAGGACAAAGAAAATTTCACCAAAAAGGGGGAAAAAATAGTGTGATTTCAACTAAACATAAATAAACGAAGGAAGTAGGAAACAAAAGTCAACAAAAAAATATACCAACACTATTTTTTTGAGTGAAAATTAAATATAGATCCCACAATTAATGATGTAAGGTTTTTCTTTCATGTGTGTGTGTGGTGATAATGAACTAAGATATTTGACTGCTATTTCATTTTATTCAAAACAAATTAATTAGAGAACATGAGGGGAAAGAAGGTGAAATCACAAAGTAACTAAAGCAAAAAAATTAATTTGTTCAAATTTAACTAAACAAAAACAAACAATTATAGATTTAAAATTTAAATATTGTCACCTTCACATAAATAACAATGAGCAAGTATGTTATCTATTATCATAAGCAAATGCCTTTCGTTTTTTAGTTTTCAAGTTAGTGAACAAGAAATTATTTGTTTTGTGACATCCATTGAACAAGTAGTGCGTATAGTCAACTACAGAAAAATGGAAAAGAAAACAAATAATCCCCAACTAAAAAAGTTTCATCATATCAACCTAATCATCCCAGTAGTTGCATTTTCACATGTAAAGTATCCTATTGACATATTAACAAATCAACCATCTGTTAAAAGGACCAAATTTCATAAATACTTTATATAAATTCTAAATCCCAACTTTGGAGCCAAAAGCATAGATTTGTATACAAAAAAATGCAAAATATGAACTATGAAGGAATTGACCTGAGGAGTAACCATCAATGGTGAGTGAACGAAAAGATTCATTTCTCTACCATCGCACCTGTAAAACAAACAAAATAAAAGAAGTAAAAAAAAAAGAAAAAGTTAACATGAGCAACAAATCACAAAGCAAAGAAACAAATCATCACCAAAACCAAGAGAATAATTTTAATTAAAGGACTTTTTTTTTTTTTTTTGTTTCTCTGTTTACCATAAAAATAATTTTATTAATTCAATTACCTTATGAATTTGTGATTGCTTGTCATCTGCATCTGCATTTGCATTGCCAACTAGTTGGATGAGAGAACAATGTCATAATCATAAACATTGTACTCAAGCAGATTTTTCATTCGGACTCTACATATACTCAATCTAATACTCAATTGGGCTATCCAACCCATTTTAATTTTTTCAATGTGATTAATTGTAGATTGAGTGATGCACAAAAATGTTGCATGGATGTTCCTTTCTTGCTTTCTTGGAGTCAGAAATTAAGCCGGTTATATTCTCTATGGGATGTTTGAAAAGTCCATGGCATGATGGAATGATAGCCGCGTTTTATCAACGACACTGGGGTATTGTGGGTAGTTTGATTTGTGATTTGGTGCTTTCCATTCTTAATTCAGGAGTTTCGCCTAGGGAGCTCAATCAAACTTTTTTGGCGTTGATCCCTTAGAACAAATCTCCTCAAACAGTTAATGATTTTAGGCCAATTAGTCTCTGTAATGTTCTTTACAAAATTATTGCTAAGGTGCTTGCCGATAGATCACATAGTGTTCTTCCACATTTGATTTCGCCTTTTCAAAATGCTTTTGTTTGGGGGTAGATTGATTTCTGATAATGTTCTTTTAGCTCATGAGTTGGTGGAGTTCATTTGTAAAATGAAGCAGGGATCCAAGTCGTATTTTTCTCTAAAATTAGATATGAATAAGGCCTATGATAGAGTGAGTTGGGATTTCTGCTTTAGATCATCGGTATTATGGGTTTCAATCATCAATGGATTAATTTAATTTCATAGTGTATTTCTACTGTCCTTCTCGGTTTTTTAGTATACTTTGGTCGTTCTGAGTGGTTTCAACCTCGTTGTGGGTTGCGTCAAGGTGATCCTCTTTCTCTGTATTTATTTCTTCTGGTTATGCAAGCTATTTCGGCAGGGTTTGAGAACTTGGAGGGGCAAGGGGTGTGTAGGGGTGTTGCGATCAGTCGTCACAGCCCATCTGTTTCTCATTTTCTTTTTGCTGATGACTGTCTAATTTTTACGCCTTTCGTGGTCGAGGAAGTTTGGATATTGAAATGGTTTTTGGAGGCCTTTTGTAGTGAATCTGGACTAAAAATAAAATTTTCCACATCCGAGTTGTTTGTTAGTCCAAATATGTTGAGAAAGACAGGTTGTCATTGAAGGAGAGTTTAGGTATTAAGATTGTTGTCAAACCTAGTGTGTATCTAGGCTCTTCTCTGAATTTTGCAGGCAAAAAGGCTGGTATTTTTCAAAATTTTCTTCATAAATTTTCTGCTAAGTTGCAAGGTTGGAAAAGGGGCTTGCTTTCTTTTGCTGGTCCTTGTGTGCTGGCAAAACATTCCCTTCTTTCTATACCCATGTATTTACTTTCTGTCTTTAAGACCCCGTTTTGTTTTATTAAACAAATTCGTAGTGTGATCGGTCATTTTATTTGGAAGGATGAACAAGGGAAGGAGGTATATTGGAAAAATTGGTCTACTTTGTGCTTGCCTAAATCCATGGGAGTGTTGGGTTTTCGAGATCCAAGCTTTTTTAATCAGGCACTTTTAGCTAAAGTCGCTTGGCGTTTGTTGATGGAGCCTGACTCGCTTTTAAGTAGAATGTTGTTGACCAAGTATTGTAGGAGAATAAAATTTTTGGATATTCAATGGGCTAAAGCATGCTCTTGGGGATGGCGTAGCATTCTTTGGGGTAGGGATTTACTTAAAAAAGGGCTTGTTTGGTGTCTTGGGGATGGTCAGGTTATTGATCCTTTTGAGGATGAATAGATTTCTACTATTGAGAATAGCCTCATTGGTAAGGGGTGGGTCGGTTTTTCTTGTCTTTTAAAGTGTCACATTTGATTTACCCTTCTAGTGAAGTGTGGAGAATGGATTTGATTCGGATTCTGTTTCCACAACAATTGGTGAATCATATTCTGCAAATGCCTATTCCTCAAGTTGTGTCTAGTGATAAATTGGTGTGGAAATTTACTAAGTTTGGGCAATATACAGTTAAGTCTAGGTATTTCTCGATTGTTGATATAGGAATTCCCCCGTGTGATAATGTATCAACAGATGTAAGGAGCTTTTGGAAGAAACTATGGCACACCCATTTGCCCTCTAAGTGGGCTTTTTGTATTTGGAAGGTGATGCATAGTATTTTACCTGTACGAACCATCTTGAGAAGCAGAGGAGTAGATTTGTCAACAAAATGTCCTAGGTGTTTGCAGGAGGCTGAATCTCTGGAACACTTATTCTTCCAATGTTCATTTTCTAAATATATCTGGAGAGGTTCTCAGTTAGGCTTGGATTTTGATAGGGGAAGACCTCTGTTGGTTCAGGAATGCCCTGGATGAGAAGGCTATTATTGATGTTATTAAGATCATGTGGGGTATTTGGGTGTTTCGTAATAAAGTAGCTTTTGATCATGGGGTATTTACCCCCTCGGATATGCTTACTGTGATTAATTCAATGGTGTGGGATGGAACTAAGATAAACACTAATATTTTGATGATATTAGTATTGTAAAAGTTCCAAGGATAGTAATTCAAGCAGCACATTGGGAGGCCAGGGCTCCTGTTGGGTAATGTGTTTGTTGTAAAACTTTATTGATGTTTAATCTATATCTTCTTTCCTCCAAAAAAAAAAAAAAAAAAAAGAGGGTAATTTTGTCGAGGCCGAAATTAGTATTGTAAAAGTTCCAAGCATAGTAGTTCAAGCAGCACATTGGGAGGCCAGGGCTGCTGTTGGGTAATGTGTTTGTTGTAAAACTTTATTGATGTTTAATCTATATCTTCTTTCCTCAAAAAAAAAAAAAAAAAAGAGGGTAACTTCGACGAGGCCAGAATTTTCGACACTCAAACAATCGTGCTTTATATATAGATATAGAGATATAGATAGAGATGGATAGAAATATATTAACCCTTCTTATAAATATCTTTGTCAAAAAAAAAAAAAAAAAGATTGGAAACCTCATCCAAAGTAATCCATGCCTGAAGTCATATAAACTGTCATGGTTCACTAAAACTTGTAGTAATTGTAACATTTTGAATTTTTCGAATTGGGATTTAACACCACAACGGAGTGACTTTTATCTGGTAGGTCAGTGCCGTTTTTTTTTTTTTTTTTTAATTACTTGTCAATGAAACCACAGTTCTCCGCATATTGAATAGATTACAAGTAGAGGCAACTTGACTTTATTTATGGCAAAAATAGTAGTTAAGTGATGATGCACTTTTGTAACTTTCTCTACATTGCATATGGTAATTGACGATAAAATAAAAATCAAATAATTTAGATGTAAGGTTGATATTATTAAAAGAATAAGAGTTGAATTAATTTTTCAGTGATAATTTATGGAATAAAATATATTTTTTTAGGTTGGGTTTCTCTCATGTTTGAGATCTCAACATGATAGAATTTGAGGGGTCTGTAGTACCCAACATTAGTCTCGTTTTAATTATCTGAACAGTTCATTTTGTAAGGCCCACAATGTATATTATCTATGAAAAAAAATTAGTTTGATCCAATTATCATAATTTTTTCATTTTATCGCATGTCTCCAAAAAAATGGACAACAAATATATATTTGAAATAGATCTTTTAAAGACAAATATTGATAATTAAAATTATAAACTTTTTAACCCTTTTGAAAATATTTTTTCTGCACCTCACTGATATGTAATTCTCCTTATTTTGTTTTGTATATATACAGAATTCATCCACGTAAATATTTCAATTTTTTATATGGTTCAAATTCATTTTATATGAGTTTCATAATACATATGAGTTAAATCCGAATCACATAATAATTAAAAAAAATTAATTTTGTACACATGTTTTCAGTTAATTTCTCTATATGTTAATTTCTTTATAGTATTGATATCATAGAATATTAATGGACATAATATACTTTGAATATGCGTACATTTAACTACTTCTCCTTTTTATTCTTCATAAATATGAGTTGATAGTACGTGTAAATACTTGTAAGCATAAAATATTTAGAAATTGTCTTTAGAAATTTATCAAGAAAAATAGTACTTGCTCAAATTAAACTCTTGTTTGTTGCAAGAGCCATTTCATTTTGGCCCAGTGCCCTATTTGAATTGATTGTGCACTAACTTGTCTTTTTTGTTTTTCCCTCGACCTTTACATACCAAACCAAGGCAATCCCACTAACCAATAAAATACCCAAACCAACACTGAGTCCCTTTTGATTTTGATTTTGTTGTTATATAGGGTATCGTGGGCTAGCTTATGCACATCAGACTAAGTCCCTATAGCTCGAACAAACCTTTTGAAACAGGACTTACGCCCTACGGTCTGTAGCCCCAAGGTATGCATTTGCTAGTTAGGGGATTCGAACTTGAGACTTGGAAGGAAGCAAACCTCCAGACCCTAGTCGTCACCCATTAGGCTAACCACCCTATGGTTAACCAACACTAAGTCCCACCACTAACTCTATCTTACACTTCCTTTCACTGCTGCCGCCTCTTTTATGTGCTCATCATTTTGAAAACTTACAATGAACTCCGATGACTTGATAGTATTTTTTTCGTATGAATCTCTTGTTGAAGTTAAGAAGCCAAAGGTCACCCATTCTGGCAAGTGATTTCTCAGATCAACGATTTGAAAATAGTTTTGCGTGAATTGTAGAACTATTTTCAAAACCAAAGAAGATGACACTAAGGTTTTGGGTGCTTGAATTATAAATAATCCAAGCCTCATTTGGTATACCATATAAAATACCACTCGGCCAATATATAAGTTCAATGGAATTCCTAGAATTGATACAAACACCGACATGATTGATTGGTAAGCTTGCTTCCCAAGGATTATTTCGATAAGTATCGAACTCCACAGCGACAAATCGATTTGCACTGGTTGAAGTTGCCGTCTCTTTTTCATTTACGAGGCCTAGGCCACCTCCTGTTGAGTCTAGAGGGATATTGGAACCATTGGGAGCGAGAAAGAATGCAAGCCTCTCACCATAATTATTTCCCCCTATGTGACAAATGAGAAATTGGTTCTGAAATCGGTGAGGATCCCTGAGGAATTGCCCCAAAGATGCATCGGTTGGTACACATGGCGCGACCACTGCAACAATAACACATTGTGCATGACCGGGTCTTGGGTGACTTGGATGCCCTCTTTGGAGATGTAGGCATCTCCTGTGCAATTTATTAGATAATTAGGTTTGGTATGAAGGTTTTGTTGAATTGGCTACAGATTCTGGAGGTCACCCCATGTGAAAGGGGTGATCCTCATGTCAACAATGGAAGGCCACCAACCTCATGTCAACAATGGAAGGCCACCAACCATGTCAAAAGTCAAAGAATGAGGGCTCTCCCACCTACTCCTTTGTGTATAAATAGAGACGGGAGGGAGAGGATATAGATATCAGATGTGGAGCTGAGAGGTGTGAGTTGAGAGCAAAGAGAGAGAGAATTACAGAGAGTGTTGTAATTCACCATTTTGTTCAATATAGTGAATCCGCTGCCCGTGGACGTAGGCGACTTGCCGAACCACGTTAAAACTTGTGTGTTATTGCTTGTTTGAGTTCCCTGGTGTGCCCCCGATCCTCAACAATTGGTATCAGAGCTCGGGTTGCGAAAAATCGAATTTTTCCCGAAAGTGTCCAGATTTCGAAGTGCTCAAAATCCACTTTTGACCATACCAGGAGGAAGAACTCCTCTAAGAACTCCCCGAGAGGAGTCCAAAACAGCAAAAACAGAGCCCAGAAGCTTCGCAACGCGCCCTCACGCGCTCTCTGAACAAAGCGCGTCACCCACAGTCTCAGCACGCGCCCACACGCGCCGTTCAGACAACCGGCGCGTGATACCACTCTCACGCACGCGCCCCACGCGCTGACGGAGGAAGAAGACGAGTGGGGGAAGGCGCGTGTAATACACGCGCGTGCCACGTCATCCGACACGTCAGCCACGTGTCAGCCACGTGTCAGCCACGTGTCAGCCACGTGTCCTGCCCAGTCAGCCGGAGCCGCGTTGACCGAGCCGGAGCCTCGTTGACCGCGCCGCCTGCGCTGCCGTTGACCGCGCCGCCTGCGCCGTTGACTGAGCCGTTGACCAGCCGTTGACGGGAGAAAGTATCCGGTGCATCTCAGCGCACCAGATTCTGTAGATCTGACCCGTCCAAAGTGTTTTTGCCAGATCGGAGCCATTCGGAGTCCGTTTTTGACGATCCAATAGTGCTTCCCAACTATTTGGAGTATTCCGGACACATCTGTACGGTCAGTTTTTTGAATTGAAGTTTCTAAAAAATGGCAGAATCTAGAGCATCCGAGTCCGTAAGTAATCCAGCCAGTACAAGCACTTCTAGGCATTGGACCCCGGTGTCCCATGCCAAGTTCGAGGTAGAGAAGTTCGATGGAAGCAGCAACTTCGGCATGTGGAGATGCGAAGTTAAGGATATGCTTGTCCAAATGAACCTGCACTTCACTCTGGGAGACAAACCAGATGACATGGACGAGATAGAATGGGAGAGGGTGAATCTCCTGGCCTGTAGTTCCATCCGACTTTGCCTTGCAAAAGAGGAGAAGTATGCCTTTACAGAATATGATATTGCGAAGAAGCTTTGGAAGGCGCTGGAAGATAAGTTCATGACAAAGAGCATTGAGAACCGGCTCTACTTGAGGAAGAGGTTGTTTCGTTTCGACTACATTAAAGGTATTTCGATGAACGAACACCTAAATAACTTCAACAAAATTATTACGGATTTGAAGAATTTGGATGATCATGTTGGTGATGAAGATAAAGCACTGTTATTGTTAAATTCCTTGCCTGACTCGTATGATCATCTCACTACTACTTTACTGTACGGTAAAGAGAAGATCAAGTATATTGATGTTGCAAACGCCTTGGTGAACAATGAGTTCAGAAGGAAAGATAAGTCTGCAAACAGGGACTCAACATCCGAGGCATTAACAGTCAGAGGCAGAACAAATAACAGAAGAAATACAGGGCGAGGAAAGTCTCGCTCAAAATCCAGGGGGAAACCTTCAGACAAAAGACGTCTTGCAAAAGACGAGTGTGCAGCTTGTCGCCAGAAGGGGCATTGGGCAAAAGATTGTCCAAATAAAGACAAGACAGAAGAGAAGGTGAATATTGCACGAGATGGAGATAATGATGAAGGAGGAGCCTTCACAGTTTCATCATATGGCCAGTCGGATGAATGGATAATAGATTCCGGATGTTCATTCCATATGTGTCCTAACAAGCAGTGGTTCTCGAGCTTACGAGAGTTCGATGGAGGAGTTGTGCTGATGGGCAACGACCAAGCTTGCCAGACAAAGGGGATTGGAACAATTAAACTGAAGAGCCATGATGGAACAATCAGAATTCTTGAAGATGTACGGTATGTACCAGATCTAACCAAGAATCTCATCTCAGTGGGAGTTTTAGACTCCAAAGGTTACAGAATAACCATGGAAGGTGGAGTCCTTAAAGTTGTTCGAGGAGCATTGGTTGTAATGAAGGGTACTCGACAGGGAAATTTATATTTCCTAGATGGCTCTACAGTCACAGGGAGAGTGGCTGTCTCCACCAGTTCCAGCTCAGAAGATGATGCATCAGACACTTCCAAACTTTGGCACATGCGCCTAGGGCATGTCGGTGAGAAGGCTTTACAAGGATTGGTAAAGCAAGGCCTGTTGAAAGGCGCCAAGACGGGGAAGCTTGAGTTCTGCGAGCATTGTGTATTGGGCAAGCAAACAAGAATCAAGTTTGGTACTGCAATTCACCGTACCAAAGGGATTCTAGACTACGTCCACACTGATGTATGGGGTCCTTCCAAGACTGCTTCGTTGGGAGGTAAACACTACTTTGTGTCGTTCATTGATGATTTCTCTAGAAGAGTTTGGATTTATACAATGAAACACAAAGATGAAGTCTTAGACATCTTTCTTACGTGGAAGAAGATGATTGAGACCCAGACAGGCAGACGGATCAAGAAGCTCAGATCTGACAATGGTGGAGAATATACATCAGATCCCTTCTTTGAGGTTTGCCAGAATGCAGGGATAGTGAGACATTTCACAGTTCCTGGAACACCGCAGCAGAATGGAGTTGCAGAACGCATGAACCGCACTTTGGTGGAGAAAGTCCGGTGTATGCTGTCACAGTCTGGATTGAGCAAGGCATTTTGGGGCGAGGCATTGAACTATGCTCGTCATCTTGTCAACAGACTACCTACTGCAGTATTAGATGGGAAGACTCCCATGGAGGTATGGTCAGGAGTCCCAGTTACTGATTATGATCAGTTACGTATCTTTGGATGTCCAGCATATTTTCATGTTACAGAAACTAAGTTGGATCCAAGAGCCAAGAAAGCCATCTTATTGGGCTTCGGTGACGGTGTCAAGGGATACAGACTGTGGTGCCCTGAATCAAAGAAAGTTCTCATCAGAAGAGACGTTACCTTTGATGAGTCTGTAATGTTGAAGCAATCAGATCCTCAACAGAATGAGGAAGCATTGAAGAAGTCAGTGCAGGTGGAGTTTGAGACTCCAACAAAGACTAGTCAGCCAATCAACCATCCTGAAGAAGTCTCAGAGGATAGCTCTGAAGAGAGTTCAGATGAAAATGAAGATCCAGAGGCTCCGCATCAATCAGAACCCATTGCAATCAGGAAAGGGAAAAGGGTGACTAAGAAACCCAGTTGGATGACCGATATGGTAGCCTATGCACTTCCAATCATTGAAGACAATATTCCTTGCACTTTCAAAGAAGCCGTGCATAATGTAGAAAGTGTCAAATGGAAGGAGGCTATGGATGAAGAGATCGGGTCACTTCACAAGAACCAGACTTGGGAGTTGGTGCAACTTCCAAAAGGCAAGAAAGCAATTGGGTGTAAGTGGGTTTACACCAAGAAGGAAGGCATTCCAGGCAGAGACAACATCAGATTCAAAGCTAGATTGGTAGCTAAAGGCTATGCTCAGAAGGAAGGAATAGACTACAATGAGGTATTCTCACCTGTTGTGAAGCACACGTCTATTCGCATCTTGTTAGCTTTGGTTGCACAGTTTGATCTCGAGCTCGCCCAACTCGACGTCAAAACTGCCTTCTTACATGGAGATCTTGAAGAGGAGATATACATGTCCCAGCCAGATGGTTTCAAAATTGCTGGAAAAGAGAATTGGGCCTGTAAGCTGAACAAATCGTTGTACGGATTGAAGCAATCCCCGAGACAGTGGTACAAGCGATTTGATCGGTTCATGATAGAGACAGAATACACAAGAAGTCAATTTGATCATTGTGTATATTTCCGTAAGCTTCCCGACGGTTCCTTCATCTATTTGCTCTTATATGTAGATGATATGCTGATTGCATCTACGAGCAAGGTGGAGATTGACAAACTCAAGGCACAGTTAGCAAGGGAGTTTGAAATGAAGGATTTGGGAGAAGCAAAGAAAGTTCTTGGCATGGAGATCAAGAGAGACAGGAAGAAGGGCACGGTTTGTCTGACACAAACCCAGTATCTGAAAAAGGTGTTAGACAGATTTGGCATCAATGGGAAAACCAAAGCTGTAAGTACACCATTGGCCCCTCATTTCAAGCTTAGTGCTTCGTTGTCTCCACGCACAGAAGAAGAACGGAAGCATATGGCACAGGTTCCATATGCAAATGCAGTTGGTGCATTAATGTATGCTATGGTTTGTACACGGCCTGACATCTCGCATGCTGTGAGTATGGTAAGCAGGTATATGCATGATCCAGGAAAAGATCACTGGCAGGCAGTGAAATGGATCCTAAGGTACATACATGGCACGGTCAATCTGGGATTGAAGTTCGAGAGAGATAACCGACTCGGGCAGAATTTGGAAGGATATGTGGACTCAGATTATGCTGGTGACTTAGACAAACGCCGGTCAACAACAGGGTATTTATTTACGCTTGCTAAAGGGCCGGTAAGTTGGAGGTCAACGCTTCAGTCAACGGTGGCTTTGTCTACTACAGAGGCAGAGTACATGGCAGTAACGGAAGCCTTTAAGGAAGCTATTTGGCTACATGGATTGATTGAAGACTTGGGAATTGTTCAGAAGCACGTTGAGGTGTTTTGTGACAGTCAGAGTGCCATTTGTTTGGCAAAGAACCAGGTTCATCATGCCCGCACCAAGCACATTGATGTCCATTTCCATTTCATCCGAGAAATAGTGAATGAAGGGGATATTCTGCTTCAAAAGATTGGTACTGCAGATAATCCGGCCGATATGCTCACAAAGGTAGTTTCTGGGATCAAGTTCCAACATTGTTTGGACTTGGTCAACATCTCTCGGAACTGAGCACCTTCGGGTGCATGGCAGTGTTGATCGATCACTATGTTGGATAAGAGAATCCTCGCCAAGGTGGAGATTTGTTGAATTGGCTACAGATTCTGGAGGTCACCCCATGTGAAAGGGGTGATCCTCATGTCAACAATGGAAGGCCACCAACCTCATGTCAACAATGGAAGGCCACCAACCATGTCAAAAGTCAAAGAATGAGGGCTCTCCCACCTACTCCTTTGTGTATAAATAGAGACGGGAGGGAGAGGATATAGATATCAGATGTGGAGCTGAGAGGTGTGAGTTGAGAGCAAAGAGAGAGAGAATTACAGAGAGTGTTGTAATTCACCATTTTGTTCAATATAGTGAATCCGCTGCCCGTGGACGTAGGCGACTTGCCGAACCACGTTAAAACTTGTGTGTTATTGCTTGTTTGAGTTCCCTGGTGTGCCCCCGATCCTCAACAGGTTTTAGGTAGCAAGCTTGCACTTTGTCATATAAATAAGCAGATAGATGGTTGGAGGAGTCACAATTAGTCAAGTGACAAATTCTCTGCGGTCAACTAATATTATCTCTTTTAAATATTTTAGCAACATATATATACAACACAATCCAACATGAATAATACTAGGGATCATGAAAAACATATCATAAGCTATATCATGAAAATTTTTTATCCATAGCAGCAACTATTGCGACACAAAATGGTGTCGTTTGGTTGCATTTTCAAAACTTCTTCCATTTATGTTACTATATATATATATTGCTTTTAAGGTTACTTTAGTTAATGTTGCTTTTCAATTTTTTTTAGGGTACTTACGTGTAGGTCATAATAAGTGAATTTATTGTCACTACAAGAAAAAACAGATTTCGTGGCTAAAAATGAATTTTTCGTCGCTGAAAGTAATAGAATTGGCTACTAAAATTCAATTAGTCGCCAAAAGTGAACACTTTTGGTGACTAAAACAGTTTAGTAGCCAAATGTATGGGTTTTAGCGACTAAAAGTCAGTTTAGTCGCCGAATGTGAAGGTTTTAGCGACTAAAAAAATTTTAGTCGCAAAGGTATTCGCGACCATGTATTGGCGACAAACCCGGCGACTAAAATATTTAGTCAGGGAAAACATTTGGCGACTAAAAATTTAGTCGCCAAAGGTGTGTTTTCTTGTAGTGTGTCTAATAGGTCTTATGAAAAAAAATTGTCATAAAAAAAGTCACTAATTGTAAGTTTTAGCAACAATTTATAAAAATAATGACAAAAAAAGTCACTAATTGTTAATTTTTAGCGACATTCATAAAAAATTGTCACAAAAAAATTATTTTTAGCAACAATTTTATCCAGACTTATTTTTAATAGGACTTTATGAAAATTAAGTCTAACTATTAGGACCTATTGGTAATTTACCCCTTTTTTTTGTGCAATCTCATTCAACATATATATATATATATATATATAAATACTGCATAAATATATATATATATATATACAAACAAAATTTGACCGTTATAATAAATAAACTTTAAGTTTGACCCTTAACTTGTTTAAATAATCTTTTGATTTGTTTTCAATCTGAATTATTTATCTAGAAAATATTTATAAAAAAAAAATTCAAAGTTTGACTTTTATAACAAAATAAACTTTAAATTTTAATTTTATCAATTTAAATTCTAATTAGTTTGTTTTCAATCTAGACCATATTCACCTATTTTTAAGGCTGCAAATTAATAGGGCCGTTCATGAAAGCCTTCAGCTTGGTGTGGTAAGGGCTTGTTCAAACTCGAGCTTGTTAAAATCTTAATAAAAAAGCCCAAACATATCAAAATTCGCCTCATTTAACATTTATTTAAATAATAGAATAAATATATTACTTATATACTAAATAATGTATAAATATGTATAAAAAATAGGATAAATATGTTATTTATATAGTTAAATAATATAAATAATAGCTAACTGTAGATAATACATTTATATAATAGTTGTGGTAGATATTATTATCTTTTAAGATATTAGCTTCTTTTTCTAATATGTTTATATATAATTATATAATGAAAGTTTTAATTGTAATTTTAGTTCTATAACAAGTATGAATTTATAATTTCTTTAACTCGTTAAGTCTTGTGAAGAGGCTCGAACTCGAGTCAAGTCTAAGCAACCTCAGCTCGAATTCAGTTCGTTAAATTTTTACTGAGCTTGAACTCGAGTTTGAACTCGTTAAAATATTAATAAATAAGCCCAAATATACTAAAGGTTGACTCTACTCGATTTGTTTATAGCCCTACCTATTTCTATTAAGTAAAACAGACAATATATATATATATATATATATATATATTTTAATCATTAAACTTAATGTAAGTATATATAAAATGTTTAAAATAATTTTTTTTTTGTTAAGTTTAATAATTAGAATATAATTTTTTTTCCCCTTCTATTTTTAATTCAATGAGATTTCACAAAAGAATCCAAAAACATCCCTTATCTAAAGCGATGTAAGTAGTATAAATTGTTTGGTGTCGCAGCAATTGCAGTTGTACATTAAGCACATCAACATCCCCATACCCATCCAGAATCTAATGAAAGATAATACAGAATCATATTATAAAATCCATCCATAACATAATATTTCAAATAGAATGTATATCCATCCAAGGATAACTATTATTCCAATTATTTACTGGTAGCTAATAAATATCTTGTTCCAATCAAAGTCCAATATTATCTATGCCCTTGGAACAGTAAACTCAAATTTAAAATTTGAATTAAATTGCCATAATTTAACTATTTTTTATCAAAAGTACCACCTGTCAAAGTCGAGAAGCCAAACTCAACCGATTCTAGTAAGTAAACCCTCAGATCAATGAAGAAACAAAGGTTGCGTTCGATTCTAATATGATTCACAGGATCCGTGAAAGAAACACTCAATACTTTCAACCCACATTGTTATGTTGACATTGAGATTTTTGGAACTATTGATCTAATTATAAGGAGTAACTAGAAAGACTATTGATCTAATTATAAAGCAAGAATGTAATAACTAAAACCATAAGGTCAAGATTATAAAGCAAAAAGAACCAAAGTGGAACGAGATAGAAAGTATAAGGACTAAATTGACGAAATTCAAAATACAAAGCCCAAACCGAAATTTAAGGAGAAACTAGAAAGACTATTGATCTAATTAACCATCTGTGTGCTTCTGGTTTTTCTTGGAGTTTATCCGTTGGTGTCTTTGTGCTGGTGGAGTTCATCTGTCGGTTAGATCTTCCCTGTTGGTTCTGTGTACTTCTGGTTTTTCATGGAATTCATCAGTTGGTACCTTTGTGCTGGTGGAGTTCATCTGTTGGAGCTCATCTCTGTGCTGTTTGGGTTGTTCGGGGCTGCTTGTATGGTGTTTAGGGAGTTCAGCTGTGCTCTGGCTCTGTCTCTTTATTGGGTTCTGCTTGTATTTTCTGAACAATTTGAGGCATACCAACTACTGCTTTGGGAGTAAATTTCAGGCAACCTTGAGGCCTATTCATATGTTGTTCTGGGCTGTTGTTATGGTCTGCTGAATCTCTTGCTGCTGCCCCTGGAAGTGTTCTGATGGTGTGTGAGGAGCTGTGTGCAGGTCCTTGTTTGCATTTTGTCTATTCTGCTTTGTTCTGCTTGTTCTCTTCTTTGTTTTTTCCTTTCCTGTTTGGGTTTGGTTCCTCTCCAAACCCCTTCCTCTCCTTTTTTTGGATGTAATCTCATCTGGTATGGTTTGATCATCAATAAAGGTTTCTTTTGCTGTTTCAAAAAAAAGATTAGCAGCAGACCTTACCTTACTTGGGTTATAGTCGGGGTAATTTGTTTATTTTTCATTTAATAGATGAATTTTTTTGGTTGCCACCGCTACTTGCGTTTTTAATTTCACCACCTTCTCCCTCTCTCCATTCCTCCCCTAACCCTCCAATCCGAACTACTGAAGTAAAAGCCCCACACTTGCTATTTTGGCTATTGTTTTACTTCCTAATAAATAAAAAAATAAAGTAAATTACTAATTGGTCTTAGTAGTTAAATTTAATTCCCATAAAATCTATTGAAAATAAGTCCTAATAAAATCATTAGTTATTTATTTTTATTTTTTTTGTGACGATTGTTTGTATATGTTGCTAAAATTTTATAATTAGTGACTTTTTTGTAATAATTTTTTTAAACTGTCACTAAAACTTATAATTAATAACATTTTTTGTGACAATTTTTAAACTATCGCTGAAAATTAATAATTAATAAATTTTTTAATAATATTTGATGAAAAATGTCATTAATTATTACAAAACCTATTAAATAATAAATTTGACGTAAGCCTCCCATTAAAATGCCCCCCCCCCCCACTCACTATCTAAGGCGGCTTTGGTCGAATATAATATTAACATTAACAACAATGATTCATCTCCCTTTTCTCTCCATCCCCTTTGACCCCCTCTCTCTCCCATTGGTTACATTTTTTTTTTCTTGCTCCTCCAATCACCACCCGCCACGTGACAAAGGGGGGTGAGGGGGTGACCCCCAAAAGGGGGTCCCAAGTATTATTCTAACATTAAATGCAATCACGACTATGAGATATTTGAAGATTTTGTTAATGTGCATTTTTAAATCCATGATAGGAGATTTAAAAAAATTATAGATAGCATTTGGTAAAGTTTTCTAAATATAATTTGAGAATAGGAGTTATATTTTGAGTTTGTGAGTTTTAGAATTATGATTTGAGTGTGAAATTTTGTTTGCTAAATGAGTTTTGAAAAGAGTTTCGAATTGAGTGGGAAATTTTTGATGTGACATATGATATTTGATACAAAAACTTACAACTCATAACCAAACACATAACTTAAAATTTTATTCAAAAGTCATAAAAAAATTTAAGAAATTCCGATTTTTTTTATTTAAAATGTAAAAAATAACAGGTGCCAATTATATATATAAAAATAAAAAATATAAAAATTGCACTGTTCTGGTCAACCGACCGAATATCCCGGATGACGATCGGCCGGACGTCCGGGGGACGACCGGTTAGCCCAAATTTTTCCACATTGGAAAGAGTTTTCAAAAGTAGATGTGAAATTAATTTTTAAAAACTGTAACCAAACACTAAGTACAAATCAAGAGGTAGAATTACATTTCTAAAACTCTTCCAAACAGAGCCATATGTTTTACATAAAAATATGTGTAATAAAAAATATATAATATTTTCAAATTTCTTAAACATTAAAATACCTGTATGTTTAAACAGGCTCTCATCTAACTCCATTAAAAACTTATATAATAAAAAAAGTAGTGACTTACTAATGAAAAGAGCATTACATATGGCACTTGATTGAAAGGGAAAGCATGCATATGCCATGAAGGAACATTATTGAGTATCACGTGATTATATATTTTGTTTTCAATCATTATTTATTATGTTATTTTATATTTCTCAATTATTCAATACAAATAGTTAAGACTTCACTTCTTCACTAATTATATTACCATAGAATATCACGTGACCGTATCGAATAATCATCTGGCCAGGAAATAGGGGATGAAACATTTTGCTATGATATTGTTTGCATTTATACTTAATATGGTTTATATAATAAAGTTTTTTAATTTTTTAAATTAAAAAAAAAAACGTAGGTGCAGTAATTGAACCTCCAAGCATATGTTTCAAGCATACTTTTCTCAAGTTCAAAGTTAACCGTTGGCACGGTTCGAATTATATATTACGAAACCTGGAGATTATATTATATACCTTGTGGTATGATGCATACAATGTTCCTTCGTAATGGTACATACGGTTGCAGCTTCTTATATAACTCGCTCAGATTATTATCATTATTTTCATTATCTTTTAGGATAAATTATATTTTGCACTCCTATAGTGACACCGAATCTTATTACACATATAGTATTTATAATTAATTTATATACCAATTAATACATATAGTATTATTTATAATTATCAGTGGGAGTTGTTCTCATGTTGGCTTAAAAGTCAAAAATTGAATGGCTATTGTGGAAGGGTGATTTTCAATAAATTTTTGTGTTACATTAAGTGCGATTCCAATTCTAATATATTCTCCACAATAATTCTCGCATCATCATTTAATCTAAGACATCACCTTATCATGCATAAATTTGATTCAATTAATTCATCTGATTTCTCTTTGTACTCCTTATACTCTTTTTTTGCATCAATAAATTATTTTCATTTTTGTCAATCAAAAAGATAATAATAATAATAATAATAATACATACATACATACATACATACATACATACATACATTCTTTGAATTATTTAGCCAAGTTTATGTTGTACATTATTTTACCCATTTGTGTTTAGACAACGTTTGTGGATAAACTCCGATGATTTCAAATCTTCCTTTTTAAATTAATTTTTTTTGTGAATAATCTTAAATTAAATTCCTATATTTCTCTTCACTTCCCGTACAAATTTATTCACCGTGTACATATTCACAATATCAATAATCAAGTATCCTATGTAAAATGCATCCACAAAAATATTATTCCAAATAAAAATGCATACTCATCCAGAGGATTACAATTATTAATCCAAATACAAATATAACACAAATATCATAATCAAAGTCCAACAATACCCCTACAACCTCAAACCTATAAAATTTTTCATCTTTTTTTATTTATTAGCAAAGTTAAAATTTTATTAAAAACATGAAATTAAAGGTATAGGAAATGAAATGCACTGAGAGAGATTTGGAAAGTACAAACTACCCTATGATTGCTGCTCACATCTACAGAACTAACCCCTAGGGCCTCACGAAGTTTTTTAATTATAAGAAAATAAAACAGAAAAAAAAAACACATCAAAAAAAATTAAAATTGAAAAAAAGAAAACGGGTGAGAAAACTGGAGATAAAAGCCTATTGAAGGGTAACATGGCACACATCGCACAGAGAGAACGGCTAGCCGACCCGCCATGGCCATTGGCAGCAGTTGGCCAGCAGTGAGCCTAGGTGGGAGAGTGAAGGTTTGGGACTAGAGATTTACTGTTATGATATATGGTTTGTATAGTTCCCGTAAAATTTCCCTTCTTCCCATCAAATTTACAAACTTGATTTAAATTTTCATTCCTTACCAACATTTTTTTCAAAAAATACACCAATTGAAATCGAGAAACCAAATGTAACTCATTATATTAGTTTTTAAAATGACATTATGCAAATAGTCCAAATTGCTACTTCACTCCAAGTTTTGAGGTTGATTAAAATAATTAAAAGATCAAAAAACAAAATGAGATAAATATAAACTGCAAAAGTGCAAAATGTAATTTAGGTTTTGATTTATGACTTGTTGACGTGTGCTTCTTGTCTTGGATGGCATCTTGAAGCCAAAAATTCTCCCACCACCATGTTGTTTGTCATTTCGCCTATGTTTTTGTCAATTCCTTTGACTTTAAAATAGAAATTGAGTATAGAAGCTTTTAGTAAGTGTTTCTTTTGGGGAAAAAAAAACAAAAAAGTATAGAAGCTTCGATGAGTGTTTCTTTAGGTAATTGCTGATGATATAAAATATTGGAATCACATTATTGAGGCTGTAAGATTGCGTAGATTATAATTTTTTTTTTTTTTAATAAAAAATTTGGTGGATTATTTTACAACCTTATATCTATTACATTTATACACAACACAATCGAACATCCACAATCTAATAAAATATTACAGAATCATATTATAAGATGCATCCATAACATATTATTCCAAATAGAAATGTATATATCCATCCAAGGAATAATAACAATTATTCCAATTATTCAATGATAGCTGGTAAATACCTTATTCAAGGCCAAGATTATCTTATGCCTTTAGAGCTGTAACATTTACTTTGTTTTTCTCAAATTTAAAAACCTGAATTAAATTTCCACGACGTAACAATATTTTTTTCAATATACGCACCAGTTCCAGCCGAGAAGCCGATTGTAACCCATTCTGACAAGTAGTCCTTTAGATCAACCCTGAAAGAAAGGTCTTGTTTGACTATGGCATTATTGATAGTGCTAGTGACAACAACACTCAATTTTTTCGACTTAGAGCGATAACTAATCACAGCTTGATTTTCTATCCCATGAGCTATGTCATTGTACCATACTTTAGTCACATTAGACTGAATAGAGTTGATATTGATTCCAAGATGAGTAACAGGAGTGATGCTTTGTGGATCCCAAGAATTCTGAAAGGTGTCAAACTCCACAGCAACAAATGGGCTAGTGGCTTCCAATGTCGACGGATCAATTGGAAGCCCAATGGCACCGCCTGTAGTGGTGTCTGCGGTGCTGCTGGAATCGGAAGGTTCAAGGAAGAATGCAAGCCCATCTCCGAAAGTTGAACTTCCATCCGAATCAATCACGAAGGAGAAATAGGTGGTGAAGTCGTTCAACTTGCCGGAATAACTGTCATAGAGGTGAAGCGGTTTGACGTAGGTAGCTTTGCCGGCTTTGTAATTTAAGTTGGTATCGTACTTGTCTGCCGCGAGGTGGACGCCATTGGAGGAGATGTAAGCGTCTCCATTGGTGGTTATGTCGACGTTGAGATTTTTGGGTCCGATTTTGGCCATATTGAAGTTTAGTGCAGTTGCGCAAGGAGTTGCGAGAAGAATGTAAAATGTGATAATTGGGAGACAAGAAAGTAGTATGTGTGATTGGAAAGCCATTGTTGTGATGGGAAAAATTTGTAGGATTGGAAGTTTGTAGATGAGGAAAAGTGTATTCAATTTGGGGTATAAATAGGTACATTATTGTTTGAAAAATTGTGATTTGGTCAAAGTGGGTGCTCCCTGTTTTTGAAAGAGGAAGCCGGTGTGATCATCTAATAATCCAGCACGCATGTCCTATCAACCCCTTGTTTGGTCATACAGGTGTTTGGATAAATTACTCTCTGTACATCTTTCTCAATTTACATATCTAAAAATATAATAAATATTTAATCCATGTTTGGTTTGTATTTGTAAAATAATTTTGAGAAGTAATTTTTTGAAAAAGTTTACAAAATTTGTTTGGTTGTATATTTTGAGATAGTTTTAGGCCACGTTTTGGCGGATTATATTGGATGAAATTGTTAAAAAGATGGTTAATGTGTGAATTATTAGTGAGGGGATTAAGTAAAAATATGTTATGGATGGTTAATTATTATGTGTGAATTATTAAAAAGATGGTTAATGTGTGAATTATTACTTTAAAGAAATTGGCTAATCTCCCTACTAAGGAAAATTATTAAACCCCTCGGACTATCAATCCTCCTTGCCAAATCATCACCAAACATGTTTTGAGTGGGACCCACAGTCATGGCAATCCAATCACCCCTCCCACGTTGGTAAACAAATATGACCTTAGAGTTTTGAGTTTGGAATAATTTAATTTTTTATTAATTTTTTTTTTTTATAATTGAATAGATGAGTGTGAAAAAAAAAAGTGATTGATTGATGTGTACGATGTGGGAGATAGAGAGGGAGGAAGAGAAAAAATGATTGATTGATGGGTAAAGAAAAGTGATTTTGATTTTTTTTATTTTTCAAAATTGTTTAAACAAATAAATTATTGAGATTTTTTTCTCTAAAATTGTATCTCTAGATTCAAACAAAACATGGCCTTAATTTTTTCTCAATCCACACACTTTTTGTTCCAAATACGCCCTAATTGTAAAATTATAAACACATCTTATACACACCAAAACATAGTGCACACACTCAAATCCTAAACAATGTACACACTCAAACATGGTGCCGTTACTAAAAAAAAAAAAAAAAAAAAAAAAAAACTTGGTGCCGTTTGTACATTGTTGAAGGTTGAAAAAGTGCAGCTTGCTTTTAATTCAATCTTCCCTATTGTAGCACTCCATTCAATATCATTCTAGGTTTGTTTTTAATTTAATAAATATGTTAATTTCCTAAAATTATTTTACTCATTTTGGTAGCTTTTCATAAGTGTGTGTAAAGTTTTACAATTTTTTTACAAATTTCAATCGTTTTTTCGAATTAGGTTGACAATGTCCAAAAAAATAACAATAGGTCGGCCCGGAAATATAGTGTCTAACGAATGTGTTTTATTCGGAAATTGATAATTGAAAATTTTAATTTGGTTTCGAAGTTGATTGTCAAAAAATCTATTTTGATTTGGAAGTTGAAGTCCGAAACATTTTTGTATTTTTTAGTTGTAGATTGTCGAATGTGTTTTGATATTATTTATCAAAATGTGCAGAAGGAAAAAAAGCAGACAACAATTTTAAGCACTAAAACTTACGTTTTCAATTCTAGCTTTGTTATAAACGGTGGTATCATTAACCAAATCTAAATTTTTATCATACAAATTTTTCATAACACTAAAAAACATGAGGATAGAATTTGATTGAGGAATAAAGACTCAATGGACTGTGAGGGTTTTGAGAATTGGAGTAAGCTAATAAGTGTTCACGATTTTAGAAGCAATTATTGCATATCCGAAAAGATATTTTTAGGTAGGTTGATTTTTTTTCAAGTTTAAAATTAAATTTGAGAAAATTTAAGAGGTACGCGAGATTTACCACATATCATATTTTAATAATCTGAATTATTTATTTTGTAAAATTCTTTGTGTATATTATTTATGAAAAAAATAAGTTAATCCAATAATCATGTAACCTTTTTATTTTATGACGTTTGTCTAAAAAAATGAACGATTAATATTATTTTTTTAAAATAAATCATTCATTTATTGAAAATAAACATAATAAAATAAAAAATTATAATTATCAAGTTAATTTAATTTTTTTATGAATAATGTACACAAAGAATGGACATTAAGATTTTCAAATACAATGTATTTTTTTTTTAACAGAAATACAATTTGGATGAGGCTTCGGTTTCACATACTTCTCAAGCCAAAGACTTTTTTTTTTTTTATTAGAAAGTTATCGATTTTTCTGAGACAATAAACACTCGGAAAAAGATTCTGTGTGATTGTCACTAACTCTTTGAATAATCATTGGTCAACTAAGGCCGTCTCTCCCCCACTAACAAAAGGGGAAAGTATCTTTCAAAAAAAAAAAAAAAAAATTTAGTCAAATCCCTATTAATGATAATCACAAAAAAAATATCCAACACAAAAAAATGATAAATATAGAAAACATTTATTAAAAAATTCAACACATACTTCTATTACTAAAATATTAAATTTTAAAATAAAAAACTTTTGATCTATATGTTGATTTTTAATAAAATTAGTATTTTTAGAATTATCTCATTAAGATCTATTAAATAAAATTCATATTGGTTATGAAATTCTTTTAAAAAAAAAATTAATATCGCCAAAATTGATATAAATAATAACACGTTACTCTATTTGACAGTAATATGTCACTCTGTCTTACAATAATATGTTACTTTGGTAACATATTACTCTGACAATATTGTCTAAGACAAAAAAAGATATTTTATTTTGTCCTTACGCAATTATACTTCTTCCTTGGGGGGATTTATGAAGCAAAATAAATTCGACTGTCTTTAATCAAACAAGGGTCCAATTGAAGGATTTAGACTAAATTTAATTGAAAGGGAAAGTCTACTAACTCAGACTTACCTATCCAAAATTTTTTGGGTGAATGATTATGTGGTGAAGATTAATTTGTGTAGTGTGGGGGTTCATGTGGGGTCCATCTGAGGCATGGTGGAGATTAATTTTTGAATAATTTCTAAATTTATAAAGCTAGATTTGTAGTATTACTTCTAACAACTGTTACTTTGGTTGAAAAATCAAGAAGTCTCAGAATATATTCATCCACTCAAGCTTATCTACACTTACCCTCTAAATAAATTTATGACTGGTTCTGCTCATTAATTGATTTGAACGGATTATTTCTAATTGAACCATATGAAATAAAATAAAATAAAAAAATTAAGGAGAAAATAGATGAAATTAATAATCCAAAAGACAAATGAAAAAAAAAAACCAATAATTTAAAAAAGAAAAATGTAGCCAAAATCCCTCTGTTGGATCCTTATTTGGTGAAAAAGACAACTCAATTTAATTTTCTCCATAAACCTCATGAGGAGAAAACACATAATTGAGAAAGGATAAAGTAAAATATCTTATTTATATATTTATTTATTTGGATAATATTGTTAGAGTAATATATTACTGTCAAATAAAGTAACATGTTGAACTAGAGCAACATCTTACTGTCAAATAGAGTAACTATCAAACAGAGTAATATGCTATTGTTACTATTTACATTAATTTTGACGGTAATATATATATATATATATATATATATATATGTTTTAAGATTTTCATTGTCAATATTGATCTTATTTGATAGATCTTGATGAGAGGATTCTAAAAATATAAATTTTATTAAAAACTGACATCTACATCAAAGTTATATTATTTTAAAGTTTAATATTTTGATAGTGGTATATGTTGGATTTTTTTAATTTTTTTTTTTTTTTTTTTTGTACTTGTCTTTAATATATTAAAGTTTTATTATGAAAGAATTTTGACTAAACTCCTCTTTAAAAAAAAACTATTGAAGTTGGTTGCGTGCAAAGCATGCAAGCTAGGGCCAATACAAATGCCCACTATGAGTTCCAGAAATCTATTGTTTTTTAATTTTTATTGTAATTAATTATTTTGTTTGTCAAAAGTTTAAAAACAATGTGTTTGTAGTTTACTATAATCTATGAATAGTAGTTTTTGTATTTGTCTCTTAACCTGAATTACTACAAAAAAAAGAAAAAGAAAAAGAAAAAGAAAAAGGCAAAATATTCCAAATACATTATCAAGCAGAGCATTCGTATATTATAACACATAAATTGCTATTTTGTACAATTAAGCCATCCAACAAAAAATCTGCATTTTAAATAGAATTGCTATTCGTATCTTTGTTCTCCACCTAGCATTTTATCATAAGCTATAGACCCAAAGGTCTTAGGCATCTACTTGTTGGTTCAAATTGATATTACACAAAATCACCTGCAAGAGAGTGTAGTTAATTCAAACAAAAAAAAAAGAAAAAAAGAAAAAAAAGAATTAAATAGAATTGAATACATTGCATATATACAAATAGGAAGAGAGTAAAGACTATAAATTATTGAAGGTAAGATTGATATATATATATATATATAACTTAAACTTTCATTCCCTCATAGCTGTTCCTAAATTCCATCTGTAGAGGACACAACATAGGCTTGTTGAGTGATTCCTTTGCTCAACCAAAAACCAATATAGCATGAGCAAAACATAATAAGATGCCACCACCCCCCAAAAAAAAAAAAAAAAAAACTCTAAGGCAGAAGAAAACCTCTTCTTAATTAAGTGCATTTGTAGGAATGACATAGCTATGAAATTGAATACCATCCTCCACAAGAGTACTCAGATTGAGAAGGTACAATACTCAATCCAACAAAGAGATTGAGATTAAAGGAATTGCTCCCACACAAAGGAGTACAATTTACAAATCACATAGTAAAGGACAAAGAAAATTTCATCAAAAAGGGGAACAAATAGTGTGATTTCAACTAAACATAAATAAACGAAGGAAGTAAGAAACAAAAGTCAACAAAAAAAATATACCAACACTATTTTTTTGAGTGAAAATTAAATATAGATCCCACAATTAATGATGTAAGGTTTTTCTTTTATGTGTGTGTGTGTGGTGATAATGAACTAAGATATTTGACTGGTATTTCATTTTATTCAAAACAAATTAATTAGAGAACATGAAGGGAAAGAAGGTGAAATCACGAAATAACTAAAGCAAAAAATTAATTTGTTCAAATATAACTAAACAAAAACAAACAATTATAGATTTAAAATTTAAATATTGTCACCTTCACATAAATGAGCAAGTCTGTTATCTATTATCATAAGCAAATGCCTTTCGTTTTTTAGTTTTCAAGTTAGTTTGAGACATCCATCGAACAAGTAGTCCGTATAGTCAACTACAGAAAAATGGAAAAGAAAACAAATAATCCCCAACTAAAAAAGTTTCATCATATCAACCTAATCATCCAAGTAGTTGCATTTTCACATATAAAGTATCCTATTGACACTACAAGAAATGTCACTTTTGACTACCAAAATATTAGTCGCCAAAAGTCCAATAATTTAGTCGCCGAAACCATTTAGCAACTAAAATATTTTGTCGCCAAACTCGTCGCCTATACCCTGTCGGCGATAGTGTTGGCGACTAAACTATTTTTGGTCGCTGAAAGTAAACGTTTTGGCTACTAAATTTTCGTTAGTCGGCAAAGGTTATGTTTTGGCGACTAAAATATTAGTAACCAAAAGTAAGTATTTGGCTACGAAACTTTGAGTAGTCGGGAAAGGGGATATTTTGGCAACTAAATATTTAGCCGCCAAAAGTGTTCAAATAAAATTAATTAAATTTTCAGCGACTAAAACTTTTTGTCGTAGATAAGTTTTAGTCACAACATTACTACATTTAGGGACTAAAGAATTTAGTCGCCAAAAAAATTGTTTTTCATTTTATTAAACTTTTGGCTACTAACCATTTGGTAGTCGAAAGTCTTCATTATATTTTTAGCTACTAAATTTTTAGTCACCAAAAATCTTTGGGTTCTTTATGGCTACCAAATATTTAGTCACTAAAAATATTGATTTCCTTTTTGGCTACCAATTGGTTAGTCACTAACAAATTCACTTCTTTTTTTTTTTCGCTGCTAAACATTTAATGGAAAAAACTTTATTTTGTGTTTTTTTTATTATAATTAATTTCTTCACAACCTGTATTTATTTCGTGCAACCTGCACCCTGTATTTAAACAAAATAATACATATATCTATTTCTATTTCATTTCAACAATACAAAAATTTGATCTTTTAACATCAAATTCTATACAAATCTGAATTATCCAACCCAAAATAATAATTCCATACAAACACAAAATCATACAAAAAAGATGTCCTCTGTACAAAAAATTCTACATCAAATGTCATTTACAGAATATTTTGAAGGTGTAAACATGATGGGAAAATTAAATTTATTTACTAAAACACTTGCTTAATTTAACAATGAAGCCATTGATCTAAACGCTTCTCATCCTTCAAGCTTGCTTCATATAGTTTGGTACCTTTCTTTCTGAAGACACCAACTGCAAAATTGTAATATGTAGTAATGCAATCAGAAAATCGAGAAATGGAATGGAAATATGCAAGAACATTTTCCAATACACCCATTGCCCACGTCTTATAAAACATTGTAATAATCGCACCTTCAAATATAGTAGGAGGCTAAAAATCAAATATAGTAGGAGGCTAAAAATCAAGTGATCTATAAGTAAATCCACAACTATCAATCATTAATCTAAGATGCAACAAAATTTGGTATTTTCTCAAGCATATCTTAGCAGTCAAAATCATTAACGCATAACTAAAAAATATATATCATTTGACCATATTACTACAAATATTCGATTAACGTAATTTTTTTTAATAGTAGTCAATGAGCCTTGCATAATAAATAATTTAAATTATTAAAATTGTCTGAAATGGACTCAGTCAAGCTCTCATAGCAGCTTGTTGAATTAGATGTGCTCAAGTTTAGACCAAGTAGTAGAAATAGGTCTTCAATATGCAGAATGCCCAAAATTGACTTCTTTTCATATGATTAAACTAACCAACACATTCAAATAAGTACAAGAATCTGAGTGAGTTAGAGCTTAAAATTGTCTTCAATCCACCTAGTTCCAACTAAATATGAATAAAATATATGGGGATTCATCAACGAATGAGAATTTAACCACAACATATCTCATCAATAAATGCATACAAACAAACACAATGGTGAGATTATATCCCAATTTTTGATGACCATGTTCCATGGGGCTTGGCTAATTATGCAGTGGTTTGATTTGCTATTAATGTCTATCTCTCTAATGATCTTCATTAATGTTTATCTCTCAATAAAATCACAATACTCTGTAACAGAGTTACAATGGTGTACATATATTGGTGACCATGTTCAATTGTGAAAGCAGATTGAAACAGATTCAAACACTCCATGTTCCAATTGTTTCTGATAAATTTGTCACTTGAACATAGAATCAAACACTTGGTGGGCAAAAAATTTAACAATCCACATATCAAACAAACAATCACCTAAACCAATGATCCAAATTCAGAGTTTATGATCTAAATTTTCTAAATAATGATAGACCATAGATAATGAACCCAACAAAATACTAAAACCCAGATGAATTAAGCAAATGGCATTACTAATCCGTAAAAAAATAAATGAAAACCTGGAAGAGTGGGCATGGTGCAAGAAGCGACAGGCTTGGGCGACTTCTCGACCTCGACAAGGCACGTACGGCAGTTTCCGGCAATGGAGAGGCAGTTGTGGTAGCAGAATTTGGGAATTATCCAAAAAAAAAACTACAAATCAAACTCCTTCTATTAATATACCCATTTTAGAAACCCATTCAAAAACATATAGAAGATAAGGGAGATAGATAGCGTCTAGAAATTGGAGAGAGAGAGAGAGAGAGAGAGACACTACTACAAATATAGATAAAGATCACACTTTTTTTGTGTGATGTATGTTTTTTAATCACACATTTTAAATTTTATTAAAGTGTGATCTTTGGGAGTGTGAATAAAATGGGTCATTTTTAATCACACTTTTTAAGTGTCATTAAAAATGATTTCATCTCATCTTTTAAGTGTGATTAATAATATTTAGATCACATCTTTTAAGTGTGATTAAAAACATTTAGATCATATCTTTTAAGTGTGATTAATAACTAATAAAACCTGTGATAAAAAAAAAAGAATTCAACATATTTAAAGAATAATCAATATTAGTTTTGTACGCACGTTTGAATAATATAATACACACTATATACTATATATATATTTCGAATCACAACCATATATTGAATGAAATAACATCATATATTTCATAAATAAAAATTAAATGTTCAAAAGCATATACAAAGGAATTAATAAAAAGTTTTTAACTGTGATTACATATATTAAAAAATGAAAAGAAAAAAAAAGTATGACAACACATTAGATATTAAGGAATCAATCAGTTATGGAAATCAACCTAGTGGCGAGGAGTACGATATTAAGGAAGACCTGGAGAAGATATTAAGGAAGCACATTAGAAATTATAACTTCATCAGCTAAATAAACAAACAAGTATGACAACACGACAATGATATCACTTCTGCATCTCCACTAAAGGCATTGTTTAGATTTACTAAAAGAGAAGTAGAGTCTAGAGAAAAGTATCTTTTTGGATATTACTTTTACTCAGTTTTTCAAGTGGCATTTCCGACATATTGATCTCAAATTCCATCATTGTAGCTCTGCAATAGTTAAAAATTTCTTGCAAAGACATTCTCTAGAAATTAAAATGCAGAGTAAATTGAATAAATAGTAAATATGTTATAACCTGTATGCATTAAAGAGCATCTTCATCAATTCTCCTAATGGGGGTGCAAGTTGGCTTCCTGCATCGTTAATATTTTTCTTCTTAGGGACCACCTCTTTATTGACCCCTCATAATCCTACAAAAACAAATATTCTGACATCAGGAAAAGAATACTAGATATGGGCCCAATAAGGGAGCTTAAACATTTGGAAAAAGAAAAAAAAAATTGGGAATATAAAATCAGCAGTACAATGTCCAAAGGAAAGAATCTGCCAAGTTTCTTCCCTTCCCATGCTTCCCATCAGTTCCCAATTTTTTCAAGGAATAGATGTTTGAATTCTCAAATTGCATCTGATTTTGACATATCTTCAAGTTTGCTTCCTCTAATTTTGTTGTTTCCAACATGACCCCATTTGCAAAAAAACAAAACAACCCGAACCTTTATCCTCTTGAATGATTTAAAGGATATCGTAACTTCAAAGAGAAAAACAAACAAAAGTTTAGATTTATTAATACAAAAAATGAAGCACATGAAAATGAGGGCTCTAAAAAGGAAATATTATATCAATTCATAAGTCCATTCCACAACAAATTACAGTTAAGCAAATTGAAGTGAGGTAGAAACAGAATTTAGAAAGTAACCCCCCACCAAGTGATTCATATGTCGCATTTCTATGCAGTATGTGATTGTAGAGAATCCTCAATTCCATAGGAGTATAAACCAGTGTATTTGCAGGCACCATCACAATACATCCAAAGCATTTAGGTTTCCACTGGAAAGAGTATGCAGCTCGTAAACATGAAACTCAATCTTTTTTTAATTTAATTAAGATGAGTTTCAAATTTAAGATACTTCAAAATCACTGAACTGCATTAGCAGTTCAATTGCCGTGTCACATTGAAAATAAAAGGATAACTATGGAAATTCCCCCCCTCCCCAACCACCACACGAACAAACAAACAAATAGAGGGAGAAAAGAAAGAGAGAGATAGAGAGAGAGAGAGAGAGAGAGAGAGAGAGAGAGAGATACTATATAATAATTAAAAGTAAAAAATTTGAAACAACTTGCTCACAGGTAATACCATGTAAATAGCATAGACTTTGTAATTCAAGTTCATCTTTGAGAATAGAGAATTGTAAGGCGACCACAGCACTAAGGATTTTAAACCACAAAAAGCAACAACAATTTATATAATTAAGGTAAAAATGCTTCAAAAGAAGTATAAAAGAAATTACTTAGTTGAAAGGTCAGACATGTTCAAAGTTGTATTGTAAATGCTTTTTCCATCCTCAAGGATGTGGCCAGAATCTTGCAAGCCAGATGATTCATGTACAGCATTTCGCCGTTTGACTTTAAGTGACCATGCTAGACTTTTCTCTGATGGCTTCAATTGTGTATAGATCAAAAGGAAGTTTTTGGTCTTTTGACACAATCAACCAGATAGTCCTCTCTAATGATAGGTATTTTCATCCTCCTGTTCCAATGAAACCACTACAAGTCAAGAAAATGACTAATAAATAACTACACTTAAAGGCCAGTAATTAGGGACAACTTTACCTTTCCTTCCTCATGTCAGCCTCTTTATTATCCAGCACTCCACTCACAACTAAGCAGTGTGTGTCTGTAATGTAATTTTTGAAGTAAGAGTGCCTAAACACATCTCAAATAAATGAGAAGAATTCAAAACTCAGTACATAGACCATATAACTTTCTTGATCTTATTATGAACATGTCCACCTGCTCCCTCAATTTTGCTCTCCCATTCATCCTGCACACTGTGACACCCCTGTTCCGTAGTATGTTAATTGGTCCTTAACATGATGTGATTATGTATTTTGATATGATTTTGTGTTCCACTATGTGAAAATATGTGGTTTGAAATTTTATCTGTTCATCGTAAGAATATCTGTTTGAGTAGTCTGCTTTGGAAATTTAATTGAGGGCCTTATCGGCCACGGAACCCGAAATTGATTACGCCATTGTGGTTGGCATAATTTTTAGGGCCTACGGTGAAATTTAATTAAAACTTGATTCTGGTCAATTTAAACTGATTAAATTGATAAATTAAGTACCCCATTTTTTATATTAAAATATTTGTTAGTGGGGCTTGTTGTATATTTGTATTGCACTCTCCTTTAGCTCTCTTAAAACTCAAAATCTGAGTTAGACAATTGAGAGTGAGAGAGAGGCCGGCCATGGAGAGAAAAAGGGAGAGATTTGTGTAATTTGGGCTCAAGACTTGGGAATGTGAAGATCTAGCTCAAGATTTGGCTAGAGCTTGAGTGTTGAAGCTCTTAGGTAAGTGAATTCATGGACTCTTACTTGTAATTTGTAAGTTCAAGGGTTGTTTGTGATCAAGAGCATGTAATGAGTTGATTTTTGTTGAGTTTGAAGTCTTAGAACACATGCATGTAAGAAATTACTTTGAATTTGCATGTTTGAGCTTGAAACACATGATTCATGTAGAGTTTTGGTTAAAGCTCATGTTGTAATCACCACTTGTACCATCTAAGTTGAGAATGATGAGCATCTCCCACATGCATGTGCAAATCATGGGAGTATAAGTCTTGAATGTTTGAATTTGAGCATGTTGATGATGGGTTTGAGATATTTTGGGACATGCATGTAGATAATTCATGTAATTGAGCTTCCTAATGTTGTAGTCTTGCATTAGTAGCATGTTAGCATGTGTAAATGTGTAATTTGAACCATTGCATGCAAGAAATGTAGATGGAAAACCGATTTGGAGCTCAAGAACACGATCTGGGAAACCCAGATTTTTGAGGTCCGGTTACGTCCTTAACCCACGGGGGCGAGTTCGGGTCGTGACAGAGTGGTATCAGAGCACGAGTTAATAACTCACACACTTGTCCAAAAAGAGCAATAAGCGTCTAGATAAGATCTAGGATGCACTCATGTGATAAATACGAGTTTGGAAGCATTGATTATATGCTTAAATGTTCTGTTATGAATAATTATATGTGTAAGTTGTGAACTACTTGCATTACGAATTATCTGGAAATATGTGCTCCTTAGTGTATGTGTACTTGTGTACCTTTGGTATGGAATATAATGCAAGTTTAATCAGATAGTGAGAACCAGAGGTGATGAGTTAGAGGAATCCTCTGCTGCCAGACTGGACAGAATGGAAAGACTGATTCAGGAAATGGCAGAAGCTT
The DNA here is from genome assembly GCF_055761805.1 of Camellia sinensis. Classification (NCBI taxonomy): domain Eukaryota; kingdom Viridiplantae; phylum Streptophyta; class Magnoliopsida; order Ericales; family Theaceae; genus Camellia; species Camellia sinensis. The sequence goes on along the minus strand of NC_138962.1, from coordinate 45,389,069 downwards.
TGAGACAGCAACAAGAGTGGCAGCAACCACACCCGCCACCTCCACCTCAAGCACCGCCCGTGCCAGATAATCAAAATGATGATCGGATAATTGCTCTCACCAAGGAGTTCAAGAAAATGAAACCACCGCAGTTTCATGGTGGACTGGATCCTTTGAAAGCGGAAGCTTGGGTTCTTGGGATCGAAAAACTGTTTGAAGTATTTCCGTGCTCGGATACACAGAAAGTGCTTCTAGCCACTTTTATGCTAGAAGACGAAGCGAGAAGATGGTGGATGTTGATGCGAGAAAACCACAGGGATGTTGACTGGGTGAAATTTTTGGAAATCTTCTATGACAAGTACTTCCCGCAGTGTGTCCGGGACAGGAAAGTGGCAGAGTTCATGGAACTCAAACAAGACAGCATGACTGTAGCTGAGTATGAGGCCAAATTTACTGAGTTGGCCAGGTTTGCACCACATGTGATTGACACTGATTATAAGAAGGCAAGGCATTTTGAAGGTGGGCTCCGAAGTGACATCCTAGAGTGAGTGAATGTCCTGAAATTGGAGACCTACATTGGGGTGCTTGACCGGGCCATCATATCAGAGGCTAACATAGCTAGACAAGCTAAGCCAACAACCGAATGGAAAGGCAACAAAAGACAAGGCTTCTTTTCGAAGAAGAAATTTTTGAAAAAGCAAAACACGGGCTCCTCAACTACTTCCGGTTCTTCCCGAGACACAGCTCCCATGTGCAACACTTGTGGCAAAAAGCACCGTGGAGTCTGTTACCGTACATCAGGAGCCTGTTTTAAGTGTGGGAAACAAGGGCATATAGCCCGAGATTGTAATCAGAATAGTGGGAAGATAGCTGCTAGCTCCACTGCATCGATCCCGAAGCCGGGAAACACTTTGAGATCTGCTACTACTGGGGATACAGTGAGACAAGGGAGAGTCTTTGCACTCGTTCCGGGTGATACACGGAATGCCAATGCCGTTGTCTCAGGTACTATCTCGATATGTAATCAGGATGCTTTTGTGTTAATTGATTCTGGATCAACGCATTCATTTGTGACATATGCATTTGCATCTAGACTGAAAAGACCCCTAGAATTGTTGCCATATTTGTTATGTGTGTCTGCTCCATCGGGGGAATCTGTGTTATGTGACTATATATATCGGTTTTGTGACATGCATATTGAGGATGCTACCCTATATGTAGATTTGTTGCCCTTAAACTTTAGACACTTCGATGTAATTTTGGGCATGGATTGGTTGACCAAATATTGTGCTACTATAGATTGTGTGACAAAGAGGGTTGTGTTTAAACCACCAGAACAGGAAGAAATTGTGTTTGTGGGAAATGGGGTAGTACCTCCACCATATTTGATATCTGCAATGAAAGCATGTAAATTGATCAGGAAGGGATGCCAGGGTTATTTGTGTTATGTATTGACTGAACAATCCGTGAATGTTGAATTGAATGATATTCCCATTGTTAGAGAATTCCCAGATGTGTTTCCAAATGAATTACCAAGGGAATTGGTAGACAGGGAGATAGAGTTTACTATTGAAACTGTGCCAGGCACCCAGCCTATTTCTAAAACTCCCTACAGGATGGCTACAGCCGAAATGAAAGAATTAAAAGAACAGTTGCAAGACCTTCTTGATAAAGGGTTTATCCGGCCCAGTACTTCGCCTTGGGGCGCACCAGTGTTATTTGTAAAGAAAAAGGATGGTACCTTACGCCTGTGCATTGATTACCGGGAATTAAACGAGGTAACGATAAAGAACAAATATCCCTTACCCCGTATTGATGACTTATTTGATCAGTTGCAGGGATCACGGGTGTTTTCTAAGATTGATTTGAGATCTGGGTATCATCAGCTGAAGGTTAAAGCAGAGGATGTTGAGAAAACCGCATTCAGAACGAGGTATGGTCATTTTGAATTTCTTGTTATGCCATTTGGAGTGACTAATGCTCCGGCAACGTTTATGGACCTAATGAATAGAATTTTTAAAACCTACCTTGACGAGTTTGTTGTAGTCTTCATCGATGATATTTTGATTTACTCTAAAGATAAACTTGAACATGAACATCATTTGAGGATTGTTTTACAAATACTTCGGGAAAGAAAACTATTTGCTAAGTTAAAGAAATGTGAGTTTTGGTTGGATGAGGTTATTTTCTTAGGGCACGTGGTCAACAAGGAAGGAATTTCAGTGGACCCGCAGAAAATAGAAGCAATTGTGAATTGGCCTACACCAACTAATGTGACAGAAGTTCGCAGTTTCATGGGCTTAGCTGGGTACTACAGAAGGTTTGTAAAGGACTTTTCGAAATTGGCTGTGCCTCTTACCCAATTGACACGTAAAGGACAACCATTTGAGTGGAATAGTGAAAGAGAATCAGCCTTTCATGAATTGAAGACAAGATTGACCACTGCACCAATTTTGACACTACCTTCAGGTACGGAAAATTTTGTGATTTTCAGTGACGCATCTTATAAGGGTTTGGGTTGTGTGTTAATGCAGAACGGAAAGGTTATTGCTTACGCCTCCCGACAGTTGAGGCCACATGAGAAGAATTATCCAACACATGACCTAGAATTGGCCGCAGTTGTTTTTGCTTTGAAAATCTGGCGGCATTATTTGTATGGGGCAAAGTGTGAAGTCTACACAGATCATAAAAGCCTAAAATACTTCTTCACGCAGAAAGAGTTGAATATACGTCAGAGAAGATGGCTGGAATTGATAAAAGATTACGACCTAGAAATTCAGTATCACCCCGGGAAAGCTAATACAGTGGCTGATGCCTTGAGCAGAAAATCAACAGGGAGTGTGGCTTGTTTGCTTACTGAACAAAGGGAGATTTTGCGAGACTTTGAAAAGTCTGAGATTGAAGTGGTGGTATGTGAACAGGGCGGATTGATAGCCGCTATTACAGCCGAGCCGGCAATTGTTGACGAGATCAAGCAGAGACAGAAAGAAGATGAGTTCCTTAGAAAGGTAATTGATGAATTTGAAGTAAGCCCAAAAACAGAGTTCAGTGTTGGGAATGGAATGTTGAAATTTCGAAACCGAATATGTGTCCCAGATATTCCAGAGTTAAGGAAGAGGGTTTTAGATGAAGCCCACAGATCTGTATTTGCTATGCATCCGGGTAATAATAAAATGTATCGGGATTTGAAACAAACCTACTGGTGGCCTAAAATAAAGAAAGAGATTTCAGAGTATGTGTCCAAGTGCCTCCAGTGTCAGCAAGTTAAGGCTGAACATCAGAAACCAGGCGGTCTACTTCAACCCCTCCCTATTCCTGAGTGGAAGTGGGAACATGTGACTATGGATTTCGTTGTTGGCCTACCTCGGACCTCTCGAGGTATGGATTCTGTTTGGGTTGTAGTTGATAGACTGACTAAATCTGCACACTTTCTGCCTGTCAAAACTACATTTACTGCTTATAGATTGGCTACTATTTATGTTGATGAAATTGTCCGTTTACATGGAGTTCCGGTATCCATTGTGTCGGATAGAGATCCGAAATTTGTATCTAGATTGTGGAAGAGTTTGCAGGAAGCTATGGGAACAGAACTAAGGTTCAGCACTGCATTCCACCCACAGACAGATGGGCAGTCAGAACGAACAATACAGACTTTGGAAGATATGCTTCGCATGTGTGCTTTGGATTTTCAGGGGAGTTGGGAAGACTACTTGCCACTTGCAGAATTTGCCTATAATAATAGCTTCCACTCCAGCATCGGTATGGCACCATACGAGGCTTTGTATGGTAGGAGGTGTAGATCACCTATTTGTTGGACAGAGGTCGGGGACAGAGCTTTGCTCGGGCCTGAAATTGTACAAGACACCTCTAAAAAGATCAAAACTATTCGGCAAAGGCTCAAAATAGCTCAAGACCGACAGAAGAGTTATGCAGATGTCCGGAGAAGACCTCTTGAGTATGAGGTCGGCGACCATGTGTTCATCCGTGTTTCTCCAATGAAAGGCCAAGTCAGGTTTGGGAAAAAGGGCAAGTTGACGCCCCGTTATATTGGGCCGTTTCAAATTTTGGAGAAACTTGGTCCAGTTGCTTATAGAGTTGCTTTGCCACCGGGATTCGAGCAAATCCACAATGTGTTTCATGTGTCAATGTTGAGGGGTTACCTCCGAGACCCGTTGCATGTGATTGATTATCACCGGATTGCTATTGATGAAAATATGGAATATGCTGAATGGCCGGAAAGAATTGTTGACCGACAAGTGAAAGAATTGAGAAACAAATCCATTCCAATGGTGAAAGTGGAATGGAAGGAACACTATGGGACAAATGCTACATGGGAAAAAGAGGAGGAAATGCGTCTACGCTATCCACATTTGTTTCCCGACGAAGGTAAGTTAAGTTTGGAGGACCAAACTTCCTAAAGGGGGGAAGACTGTGACACCCCTGTTCCGTAGTATGTTAATTGGTCCTTAACATGATGTGATTATGTATTTTGATATGATTTTGTGTTCCACTATGTGAAAATATGTGGTTTGAAATTTTATCTGTTCATTGTAGGAATATCTGTTTGAGTAGTCTGCTTTGGAAATTTAATTGAGGGCCTTATCGGCCACGGAACCCGAAATTGATTACGCCATTGTGGTTGGCATAATTTTTAGGGCCTACGGTGAAATTTAATTGAAACTTGATTCTGGTCAATTTAAACTGATTAAATTGATAAATTAAGTACCCCATTATTTTATATTAAAATATTTGTTAGTGGGGCTTGTTGTATATTTGTATTGCACTCTCCTTTAGCTCTCTTAAAACTCAAAATCTGAGTTAGACAATTGAGAGTGAGAGAGAGGCCGGCCATGGAGAGAAAAAGGGAGAGATTTGTGTAATTTGGGCTCAAGACTTGGGAATTTGAAGATCTAGCTCAAGATTTAGCTAGAGCTTGAGTGTTGAAGCTCTTAGGTAAGTGAATTCATGGACTCTTACTTGCAATTTGTAAGTTCAAGGGTTGTTTGTGATCAAGAGCATGTAATGAGTTGATTTTTGTTGAGTTTGAAGTCTTAGAACACATGCATGTAAGAAATTACTTTGAATTTGCATGTTTGAGCTTGAAACACATGATTCATGTAGAGTTTTGGTTAAATCTCATGTTGTAATCACCACTTGTACCATCTAAGTTGAGAATGATGAGCATCTCCCACATACATGTGCAAATCATGGGAGTATAAGTCTTGAATGTTTGAATTTGAGCATGTTGATGATGGGTTTGAGATATTTTGGGACATGCATGTAGATAATTCATGTAATTGAGCTTCCTAATGTTGTAGTCTTGCATTAGTAGCATGTTAGCATGTGTATATGTGTAATTTGAACCATTGCATGCAAGAAATGTAGATGGAAAACCGATTTGGAGCTCAAGAACACGATCTGGGAAACCCAGATTTTTGAGGTCCGCTCGAGCGGGGTAATGGCCGCTCGAGCGGGAAAATCGTGCTCCCAGCATTTTTGCAGAGTTGGATGTCCGCTCGAGCAGGACACTCCACGCTCGAGCGTGGATTTTTGTAGACAGGCCTTCAGCTCGAGCGCTCTATTCCACGCTCGAGCGCATCTTTCGTGCAACCAGTACTTCTGCAGGCCTTAAGGGTCCGCTCGAGCGGAGAAGTTTACGCTCGAGCGGGGACCCTGTTTCCTGGAATTTTGTTCATGCATTCTGTGATTCGTTTTCCGTTCTCTTTCACTTGTAAGCACTCTTAGGCATATGTTAAGCATTGTAAATGAGTTAATGAGATAAGAACAAAGCCTAAAGAGGAATATGTGAATTAAAGAACGGATTGAACTGTTAGTGACCCTTTTGTATTCATGAAATGTGTAGGGTCAAGCTCCAGGGCGCATCCACAAGCCGATCACTGTGAGTAATATCAATATTTGAAAACTTGTCAATGTCCAATTGTTATTCCCCTATAAATATTATGAGTTGTTAATTGGGATTGTGGACAAAAGTCTGACAAGAATAAATGAATGAGTGGGCCAAAGGCCGTTTTGACATGAATGAATGGGCCAAAGGCCGTTTTGACATGAATGAGTGGGCCAAAGGCCGTTTTGACATGAAAGAGTGGGCCGAAGGCCGTTTGACATGAATGAGTGGGCCAAAGGCCGTTTTGACATGAATGAGTGGGCCAAAGGCCGTTTTGACATGAAAGAGTGGGCCAAAGGCCGTTTGACATGAATGAATGGGCCAAAGGCCGTTTTGACATGAAGGAATGGGCCGAAGGCCGTTTTGCCATGAATGGAAACCCGGACGGGCCAAAGGCCAGAATGTTTGGAACTACAGTTACTTGACTTGCATTTCGTATAGTTATATATATATTTTGTTGTTAAACAGAAGTATGAATTGGGCCCAAGGCCGTTTGGAGCATGTTGTTCTACATATTGTTATGTAACTGTTATATTTGATATTATTCACTGGGCTATCGCTCACGCTCATTCATGTATTTGTAGGTGAGCCAAGGGAAGTCCAAACCCAGCCCCAGTGAAGTCTGCTAGAAACAACAGGAGTTTTGGGAGAGTCAGCCTTGTGCCTCGCGCATGAGACCACCCTTGCCCTTTCACTATGTACCTATGTTTTGTCTTGTTGGCAAGGACCTAGTGCATGTCTGTACATAGTCTGTTATAGGTTGACTCGTTTTGAACGATCCTGTCTGTAATGAATTTTGTGAAACCGTACTTTTGATGTGAGTTATTAACGTATCTGAGTATGGTTTGTTTGATGTGCATATAAGCACAGCTCTATGGACAAAGTTTTTAATTTTGCTTCCGTTTGGCCCCCATTAACTCTGTTAAAATACGTTTACAACAGTTTGAGGCCGTAGGTAATCTCATGATTACTGGCCGGTTAGGTCCTTAACCCACGGGGGCGGGTTCGGGTCGTGACAACAATCACCCCTCAATAAGTGTTCTAACGACAATCTAATGACAAACAATAGGAATAGACATAACTGGAATGGATTGACAAATAATGTGGGTGTTTGGGAAGTTGGCTATTTTAGTACCCCATTTAGTTTTTAGCTATTTTTTAGTAGGTTAAAATTTTTGTGCTTGAGAAGATGATTAGATTTTTTTGTAGTTAGATGTGATATTTGTAAGAGAAAAAGTAAAATGATTATGGGACTGCCCACAGGTGACTTAGTTGAACAAATAATTAGATCATTTAACAATTACATAGCAGTGTTCGGGTGCCCTGGTGCACTCTAATAAATAACCAAAGCTGTTCTCCCACCAAATATAATACATACACTTCACAGAATTGTCATTCATTGAACAACAAAACTACATCCTTTCTAATCACCAACTATGTCCAAAGTTAAAACAAAAAATTATTAGTAATGACTCACACAACTACCACATATATCTCTACACCTCTACATATGCACATAAATGACACAAATAGAGGCAAAAGAATATGTATATAACTACAAAAATGAACCGAGAAATAATTTGTTCCAAAAATATATATAATTATAAGATTGTGATTAAGCTCATAACCTAACCTTAAAGCAAAGCAGAATTCAAACATTCAGATAAGAATCAAAATCGATCAAACCATATGAAATCCATTCCATTTTAAAAATAAAAAATAAATCAAGAGCTAGGGTTTTACCAAATAGAGATGAAAGATTTAGAAAATAGCAGAAATCGGTGAGCTGAAAATGGTGAGAAGGAGAGGCAAATCGAAGAGTTGATAGAGGAGAGAGGCAAATCATACCAGAGAAAGAGTTAATTGGGGGGCGAAAATCATAATGAACTTTGGTTCGTCTTCGTATAGCGGTTTGAGAGAGAGAGAGAGAGCCGGTGAGGGAGAAGGAAGACGCCGATGAGGGAGAAGGGAGACGTCAGTGAGGAAGGAGCGACGTCGGCTATGAGAGAGCAGCAGTCGTGTGAGCAGAGCAGAGAGAGGCGATGTGTCTATGTGAGTGTGAACCTAACCCTAAAATAACTCAAAAAGATAAAGACATACATACATATAGAGAGGGGTATGGTAGTAATATACGTAATCACACTTATTTAAAATCAAATTAAAGTGTTTTATACAATCACATATTTAGGGAGTGTGATTAAAAGTATATATATATAATCACAGTTATTTAAAAAGTGTGATTAAAAATAAATATTATTGTAGTAGTGTATATATAATCACACCTTAATTAGAAGTGTGATTAAAATATATATATAATCACACTTAATTAAAAAGTGACATAAAAAATAAATATTATCACACTCAATCTAATTTAGTGTGATTAAAACATCAATCGAATTTTTTTTTATCACACTTCTAATAAAAGTGAGATAGTTTTTTTTGTCAAAGTGTGATCTTTAACTATTTTTGTAATAGTGAAACCAACTTACCTGGTGAGAATGTAATAGTCGGCGGTAGCTACTTTGGATTTCAGGCGGTGGCGACTTTGGATTTACACAAAATCGTCCGTGAGGAAGGAGGAATGAGAAGGAGTTGTGTGTGAGAGTGAGATGAGAAACGAAGAAGGGTTAGGGCAAAATTTTGGGGGGAATCCCCAATTTGAGAGGGAATTTCAAATTAAGATAAAATTTTGTGAAAATTTTTGCTGCTAATTTTTTTAGAGATGTGAAAAATAGATCAGGCTTGTTAAATTAATATTTTTTAATTTTATTTATTGTTTATACTTTTTACTTTATTGGAGTTTTATGACTCAGTTTGTGAAAAAAAAATTACAAAATTTAGAAATATTTAGAAAGTTTAAATTTAAAAATAAGTCTTACAAATCATATTTATTTACTCATAAGTCATGAGTGAATTTTTTTTTACACACTTAGCCCTCATTTTGATAATGAATTTTTTTTAAAACTTTTTAAATATATGTTTTGTGTCTGTAAAATGATTATTTCATTAGTACTGGTAATAATATTGAAAATTTTAGGTGGTGGTTATGGAGTATTCTCGGCCGGTGTGGTTTTGTTTGTTTAGCAGTTCGGGTGTGGGCTTTGGGAGGTGGGAGCTGCAGCAGCTAGGGGTGGCGTGGGCAGCAGCTAAGGTTGTCTTGGTTTAGTTGTTTGATTAGATGTTGGCAGAGGAGTTGTTTGATTAGATGTTGTTTTGGCTTGGTTCGGGCTGCTTTGGTTGTCTTGGTTTAGTTTCTTTTGTTTGGTTTAGGTGTTTGGTGGGTTGATTGTGTGTGGGTTCATGTTTTTTAATTTTTCTAGTTAAGTTCTTCTTAACTTTTTTATTTAAAAAATCGAGAGGCTTAGGGGTTGGTTGTATGGGTGCGTATAGCAGTAGTAGGGGTATTTTTATACTTTCGAAACTCTTTCGATGCATGCCATCTTCCTGTACTTTTAATTTCATACTGTTAAATGAAATTTTTCTTTGCTGATCAAAAAAAAAAAATAATATTGAAAATTTTATTAAAATGATAAATAATTGGGATATTTTGTCTTTTATTTGTGAATTTTGATTTGTTCTTAATTTATTAGTGTTATTGAAATATGATGATGTAAAAAGTATAAATAGTTTAATTGTACTTTTTAAAAATAATAAATTTATTATTAAAAATTAAATTCATCAGACTGACCTGTAACTATGCCTTTAAATTTTTGCAATGTAAAACTATCGACAAACAAACAATAACAAGTTGCCCATCTTAGCATACCTTTCGCGTGAGGGCCCAATTATTAAAAGATGTGTTCAACCCGTCAAATGAAAGCCGACTACTTCTTCCATCTCAAAATAATAGTCTATTTTCAGAATTTAATTTCTTTTTATAATACAATTATTACATTTAAAAAATATTAATTTTTCAAAATTACCTTTTCATAGTATATTTTTTTAGAAATAACAATTGTCATAATTGTACTTTTTGTATTATTAATGGGTTTAAAAAAAGGACAAAATAAGAAATTCATATTATTTTAATAATTAATTTTTTTAAAAATTAATATTTTGAGATAATAAAAAATAAAATAAGATATTAATATTTTTGGATGGTGGGTGTACAACCTCTTCATAAAAATAAAATAAAAATAAAAATAAAAATAAATGTTTTGTTTAGTCAAATTTTCAAGTGGAGACTAATGGTATTGTTGTTAATAAAATAAAATAACTATTTTGTTAAATTTTTTATTTTCATTCGGCTACCAAACAATTTAGTAGCCAAAAGTAGGTCTACAGTGACTAAAAGGAATTTTGTCGCCGAAACTGAACATTTGGCGACCAAAATTTTGGTCGGCAAGGATTAAAAATTAATTTTTTTATTTTCATTCAGCTACCAAACAATTTAGTAGCCAAAAGTTGGTCTATAGCGACTAAAAAGGAATTTTGTCGCCGAAACTGAACATTTGGCGACCAAAATTTTGGTCGGCAAAGATTAAAAATTAATTTTTTTATTTTCATTCGGCTACCAAAAAATTTAGTAGCCAAAAGTAGGTCTACAGCGACTAAAAGAAATTTTGTCACCGAAACTGAACATTTGGTGACCAAAATGTTGGTCGGCAAAGATTAAAAATTAATTTTTTTATTTTCATTCGGCTACCAAACAATTTAGTAGACAAAAGTAGGTCTACAGCGACAAAAAGGATTTTTGTCGCCGAAACTTAACATTTGGCGACCAAAATTTTGGTCGCCAAAGATTAAAAATTAATTTTTTTATTTTCATTCGGCTACCAAACAATTTAGTAGCTAAAGGTACCTCTACGGCTACTAAATTTTCTTTTAGTCGCCAACTGTGATATGTTTAGCTACTAAAAATTTTTTTAGTCGCCAATTGTAATATTTTTAGCTACTAAATTTTTTTTAGTCGCTAATAATCAACATTCCCCTACTAAAAAAAATTAGTAGCTAAAAAGTTGACTTTTGCCGACTAATATTATTTTTGGTAGCCAATTCCGTGACTTTTGGCGACTAAATTGTTTTTGGTAGCCAAAAATGGTCGGCAAAAATGCATTTTCTTGTAGTGATCACACACAGAGAACGGCTAGCCGACCCGCCATGGCCATTGGCAGCAGCTGGCCAGCAGTGAGCCTAGGTGGGAGAGTGAAGGTTTGGGACTAAAGAATTACTGTTATGATTTATGGTTTATATGGTTCGCGTAAAATTTCCTTTCTTCCTATCAAATTTACAAACTTGATTTAAATTTTCATTCCTAGCCAACATTTTTTTCAAAAAATACACCAATTGAAATCGAGAAGCCAAATGTAACTCATTATGTTAGTTTTTAAAATGACATTATGCAAATAGTCCAAATTGCTACTTCACTCAAAGTTTTGAGGTTGATTAAAATAATTAAAAGATCAAAAAACAAAATGAGATAAATATAAACTGCAAAAGTGCAAAATGTAATTTAGGTTTTGATTTATAACTTGTTGACGAGTGCTTCCTGTCTTGGATGACATCTTGAAGTCAAAAATTCTCCCACCACGTTGTTTGCCATTTCGCCTATGTTGTTGTCAATTCCTTTGACTTTAAAATAAAAATTGAGTATAGAAGCTTTTAGTAAGTGTTTCTTTTGGGGGGGAAAAAAAAAGAGTATAGAAGCTTCGATGAGTGTTTCTTTAGGTAATTGTCGATGATAGAAAATATTGGAATGACATTATTGAGGCTGTAAGATTGCGTAGATTATAATTTTATTTTTTTTAAATAAAAAATTTGGTGGTAAAGAATTTCAGATTTATTTCATTCAATGAATTATACAGAAGATCTTTATGCCTTATATAGACATAAGATATACAGAAGATCACTAATCTAACTGCCTAATCTTAACTATCTAACCTAACCAAGCTTACAATAAGCTAACTATAGTTCTAACAGATTAATAACTGCAGGCTTTATTGAACTCTGGAGCTGAAGCTGGAGCTGCTATAGGATGCAGCTTTGACAGAACTGTTGCTGCTCTATATCTACCACTGCTGTGTGATTGAGCAGCTGCTGCTCTATGATTGAGCTGCAGCTGCTGCTGCTGTGTGATTGAGCTGCAGTTGCAGCTGAAGCTGCTGCTACTCTGTAGCTAGGCATGGCTGGCTTTGACTCGTGCAGTTGTTTTATCAGGTGGATCATTTTACAACCTTATATCTATTTCATTTATACACAACACAATAGAACATCCACAATCTGATAAAATATTACAAAATCGTATTATAAGATGCATCCATAACATATTATACCAAATAGAAATGTATATATCCATCTAAGGAATAATAACAATTATTCCAATTATTCATTTATAGCTAGTAAATACCTTATTTAATGCTAAGATTATCTTATGCCCTTAGAGCTATAACATTTACTTTGTTTTTCTCAAATTTAAAAACCTGAACTAAATTTCCATGACTTAACAATATTTTTTTCAATACACGCACCAGTTCCAGCCGAGAAGCCGATTGTAACCCATTCTGACAAGTAGTCCTTTAGATCAACCTTGAAAGAAAGGTCGTGTCTGACTATGGCATTATTGATAGTGCTAGGGACAACAACACGCAATTTTTTCGACTCAGAGCGATAACTAATCACGGCTTGATTTTTTATCCCATGAACTATGTCATTGTACCATACTTTAGTCACATTAGACTGAATAGAGTTGATATTGATTCCAAGATGAGTAGCAGGAGTGATGCTTTGTGGATCCTAAGAATTCTGAAAGGTGTCAAACTCCACAACGACAAATGGGCTAGTGGCTTTCAATGAAGACGGATCGATTGGAAGCCCAATGGCACCGCCTGTAGTGGTGTCTGCGGTGCTGCTAGAATTGGAAGGTTCAAGGAAGAATGCAAGCCCATCTCCGAAAGTTGAACTTCCATCCGAATCAATCACGAAGGAGAAATAGGTGGTGAAGTCGTTCAACTTGCCGGAATAACACTGTCATAGAGGTGAAGCGGTTTGATGTAGGTAGCTTTGCCGGCTTTGTAATTTAAGTTGGTATCGTACTTGTCAGCTGCGAAGTGGACGCCATTGGAGGAGATGTAAGAGTCTCCATTGGTGGTTATGTCAACGTTGAGATTTTTGGGACCGATTTTGGCGATATTGAAGTTTAGTGCAGTTGCACAAGGAGTTGCGAGAAGAATGTAAAATGTGATAATTGAGAGACAAGAAAGCTGAATGTGTGATTGGAAAGCCATTGTTGTGATGGAGAAAATTTATGGGATTGGAAGTATGTAGATGAGGAAAAGTGTATTCAATTTGGGGTATATTGTTTGAAATCTTGTGATTTGGTCAAAGTGGGTATTCCCTGTTTTTGAACGAGAAAGGTATGACATCAAATCCATGCATGTAGACTACTGTTTTTGTTATATAGATGTTTGGATAAATTACACCGACATTCTTGAGATTGGCTCTTAATACGGATCGTTGGGAACTTAGTTCTACACATTATTTCCATTCTGTGTACATCGTTTTCAATTCGTACACTTAAAAATATTATAAATATTTTAGCCATGTTTGGTTTTTATTTGTGAAATAATTTTGAGAAGTAATTTTTTAGAAAAAGTTTATAAAATTTGAAAATTTGTTTAATTGTATATTTTGAGAATAGTTTAGGTCACGTTTGTTTGGCGGATTACGTTAGATGTGATTGTTAGTGAAGATATTATTAATGTGAAAATTGTTAGTGAGGGGATTAAGTAAAAGTATGTGTGTTTTGATGATAGTGTGGGAGATGGTTAGAGATGCGATTGTTAAATTATTTTTATATAAAATAAATAAATAAATTATGTCTATATTAAAAAAATTAAAACAATTATTAAAACAAACAGGTGTACTTGGTAAAAAAAATTACAAAATAATTTTTATATAAAATAGACTCAATCAGCTCACTATTTTCCTAATCCCAATCAAAATCCAGTCAAGCTAATCCCCTTACTCAGGGGGATTACTACACCCTTCGGACTATCAATCTTCCCTCCCAAATCATCACCAAAGCAATCCAATCTCCCTTCCCACACCGGTACACATTATTTTCACTTTGTGTACATTCTTCTCAATTCACACATGTAAAAATATTATAAATATTTAGGCCATGTTTGGTTTGTATTTGTGAAATAATTTTGAAAGTAATTTTTTTTTAAAAGTTTACAAAATTTGAAAATTTGTTTGGTTGTATAATTTGAGAATAGTTTGAGTTTTGGAGTTTGGGTTAATTTAATTTAATTTAATTTAATTTTTTTTTATATAGTTGAATAAATGTGTGTGAGAGAAAAAAAACGATTGATTGATGTGTAGATTGTGAGAGAAAGAGAGGGAAGTGAGAAAAAATGATTGATTCATGGGTAGAGAAAAGTAATTTTGGATTTTTTTTTTCAAAATTATTTAACCAAACAAATTTTTGAGATTTTTATCAAAAATTGTATCTCTAGGTACAAACCAAACAAAACCTTAATTTTGCTCAATCCATACATTTTTTATTCCAAATATGCCGTAATTGTAAAATTGTATACACATCTTATACAAACCCAAAACATAGTGCGCACATTCAAATCCTAAACAATGTACACACTCAAACATGGTGCCGTTAAAAAAAAAAAAAACATGGTGCCGTTTGTACATTGTTGACGGTTGAAAAAGTGCAGCTTGTTTTTAATTCAATCTTCCCTATTGTAACACTCCATTCAATATCATTCTAGGTTTGTGTTTAATTCAATAAATATATTAATTTTATTTTACTCATTTTCGTAGCTTTTCATAAGTTTGTTTAAAGTTTTATAATTTTTTACCAATTTCAATCGTTTTTTGGATTAGGTTGACAATGTCCAAAAAAATAACAACAGGTCGGTTCGGGAATACAATGTCTAACGAATGTGTTTTATTCAGAAATTGATAATGGAAAATTTTAATTTGGTTTGGAAGTTGATTGTCAAAAAATCTATTTTGATTTGGAAGTTGAAGTTCGAAACATTTTATACTTTTTTGTTGTAGATTGTCGAATTATAATAATAGTTTTGACCTTGTTTACCGAAACGTGCTGAAGAAAAAAAGAAAACGACAATTTTAAGCACTAAAACTTATGTTTTCAATTCTAGGTTTGTTATAAACGAAGATATCATTATCAAAATCTAAATTTTCATCATACAAGCTTCCATTACACTGAAAAATGAGGATAGGATTTGATTGAGGAATAAAGACACAATGGATTGAGAGGGTTTGAGAATTTAAGTAAGCTAATAATGAATTCACCATTTTAGAAGCAATTGTTGCATATCCAAACAGATATTTTTGGGTAGGTTGAATTTTTTTCAAGTTTAAATTTGAGTTTGAGAGAATTTAAGAGGTACATGAGATTTATTTTGTAGGACCCTCAGTGTATATTATTTATGAAGAAAAAAAAAAGTTAATTTGATAATCACGTAACCTTTTTATTTTGTGATATTTAGTTTAACATCCGTCTCCAAATTTTAGTAATGAAAGAGATTCACAATATTTTTTTTTGTAACCTAAGGTCCTTCACCTACACCCATATATCACACCTCCTCTCTCTCCTCTTCCCCGAATATAGATGGGATAGAAGAACTTCTGCTGAATAACAGAACCAGAATAACAGACTAGAAAGAGAAACATGAAATTGGTGGAGAGAATCGATATCTTGAACTAATTGACTGAGAGGGCCTTTCTATTAATGCCCACATGGTGACAACTGTGGCAACTCCATTTAATTTCAGAAACCTCTATTCCTACCTCTATTTTATCAAAATCTTTGTATTCTATGTTTTTTTTTTTTATCAGCAAAAAAAAAAAAAATTCATTTAACAGCATGAAATTAAAGGTATAGGAAGATGACATGCATCGAGAAAGGTTCGAAAAGTATAAAAATACCCTTACTACTGCTACTCGCATCCATACAACCAACCCTTTAGCCTCTCAATTTTTAAAACAAAAAAAAAGTCAAGAAAGACTTAACTAGAAAAAAAATACAAGAAACTCCACATAATCAATCCACCAAAACACCCAAAACAAACTAAGTTAACTAAACCAACACCCAAGCTGCCCGAACCACCCAAACTAAAGTCCAAACACCAACCCACTCTGTCAAGACCCACGCCTCTCCAGCTACAACTCCCAAAGCCCTCACCACCCACGCCTACGCTGCTGCCCACACCACCCCTAAGCTGCTGCAACTCCCAACTCCCAAAGCCCACACCGCCAGAGCTGCTGCAACACCTCACCAACCACACCTATGCTGCTAAACCGGCCGAGAAGGCTCCATAGCCAACACCGGGAAAAAACTCGATGCTGCTGCAACTCCATAACTCACCCACAGATCAACTCCCACCAGGTCTTTTTCTTACTCACACCTCTTCTTCTTACTCACACCCACTGCAAATCCACGCACCGACCAACCGCCGGGACACCTCCAAACATTAGGAAAAAGTTCACCCCTCAAACTCTCACTCGAAGAGGAGCGCTCGAATGAAAACCAGACAGATCTGGATCGACTACGACACCCATGTTTCCGCCCAAACAAAGCATCGATACTTCTCCACCAAACCTGAACCAGAGTTCATCCCTCAAGCTCCTACTCGCAAAAGAGCGCACGAATGAAGAACATGGACGACCCCTGATAAAATAGTTAAACCGGGCCCTGAAACACCAAAAACAAAGACTACCGCAGCAACACATACACACCTAGGTGGGAAAAACGGGGGAATCAAGTTTATTGAAGGAAAAAACTAACAAGCAAACGCTGGAACTATTCTATGCTGTAAAATTCTCAAACTTTCATTGACACAAAACTTGCAACGATTTGTTTTTCTCTTAGATGGGCAGAAGATACAGACACTACTTTCATCAAATGAAGGCCATGGCGTCGTCTTTTGAGGCAATGGCGGCCAATGTAGCTCAGGGCCGGCCCTGAGTTCGTCGGGGCCTAAGGCGAATTTCGAAAATGGAGGCCCTTTTATATTGAAAAAAAATTCATGAATAAAACGATAAGTTACAATTTTTTTATTTGTTTGTAACCATAAAAAAATATACTTACACATATAATCATTAAAATTATAAATAAAACAATTTAATAAAACAAAATTAGAACAAAAAAATTAGAAAAAAATTATTCAATTAAAATTGATAAAGACCTAGGTAAAAAAATTTGAGCAAAATTATTTATTCCACTAAAATCTAATAGATAAAGAAGGTAAAAATAAAAAATAAAAAAAATATGGCCCATATATAGTATGTATTATTTTTCTTGAGCCCAAACACTTTTTTTTTAATATATATTTTCATTTTAATAAATATGGACCAAACTACACTTATAAATAAATATGGAGTAAATCATACATGGACCAAAAAAAATATTTTGGGGCCCTTTAAATTGATCTTAAAACCAAAAAAAAAAATAAATAATTGAGCCTATAATATTTTACCAAATTTAGGGGCCCTATTTTTGGGCCAAATTTAGGGGCCCTATGTTATATATGTTTGTATGTTTTACCAAATTTAGGGGCCCTATTGTTTTTTATTTATTTATTTATATATTTTCATTTTAATAAATATGGGCCAAACACATTTATAAATAAATATAGGCTAAATTATACATGGGCCCAATAAAACATTTGGGGCCCTTTAAATGGATCTTAAAACCAAAAAAAAAAAGAAAAAAAAAGGTTAAACCTATAACAATTTTTTAAATTTGAAGGCCCTATTTTTGGGCCAAAATATGGGGCCTAAGGCACAAGCCTTACCTGCCTTAAGGCAGGGCCGGCCCTGATGTAGCTGTAGCGGTTTATGCGGCGTTGGCTTCTAAGGCCATGTGTCAGTTCACTTTGTGAAATTACTGTGAATTTCATCTTTTGATTCATAAATTGGTTTTTGTTGTTGTTGCTGATTTGGGTGATCGATCTGGTGCGGATATATCATCAATTTTCTATGGTTTGGTTGAAATATATAGAAAATTATAAGTAATTAGAGAAGATTGATCAAAACACAGAGAAATTTATAAACACATCGTAGAAATTTTAATGTAGAGAAATTTCAAAATACAGAGAAAATCAGAAAAATTGAGCAAATTAGAGAAATTTCAAACTAGAGAAACAAATTTCTCTAGATCGAAATTTCTCTGAAAAAATGTTGAGGGGCACCAACTACTATGAAAATATTACAGGTCATTTATTCTATAAAATTTTAATACCAAAAACTTTAAAAAAATTCTCCTTTTATTTTATGGTGTTTGTCTTAAATATATTAACAACTAATATTATTTTTTAAAAATAAATCATTCTTTTATTGAAAAAAAATATAATAAAATAAAAAATTATAATTACCAAATTAATTTAATTTTTTATTCATAGTATACACTAAGAGCGGACGCTAAGATTTTCAAATACAATGTGCTTTTTTTTTTTTTTTTAATAACAAAAATACAATTTGCATTTGTCTTCGGTTTTCACATACTTCTCAATCCAAAGACTTTTGATTAGAAAGTTATCAATTTTTCTATGAGAATGTCACTAACTCTTTAAATAATCATTGGTCAACTAAGTCAGTCTCTCCCTCACTAACAAAGGGGTAAAGTACCTTAGTTAAAATAAATAAATAAATAAATAAAAAACAAAAAAAGGGAAAGGGGAAAGTACGTTTCTAGAAATAAAAAAAAAAAAAAAAACAACGAAAGAAAGTCTGCTAACTCAGATTTATTTATTTAGAATTTTTTGAGTGAGTAATTATGTGGTAGAGATTAATTTGTTTAGTGTGGGGGTTCATGTGATGAGTGATAGAGATAAATTTCTGAGTAATTTTTGAATTGATAATGGTAAGTTTGTGATATATTACTCCTAACAAAGGTGACTTTGGTTAAAAAATCAAGAAGTCTCGGAACAGATTTATCTACTCAGACTTCTCTAAAATTACCTCAGACCCTCTGAATAAAATTTATGGCTGGTTCTGCCCGTTATTTGATTTGAACGGATTATTTTTAATTGAATCATATGAACTAAAATAAAAAAAAAAAAATTAAGGACAAAATAGATGAAATTAATAATCTAAAAGGTAAAATAAATAAAATAACAATAACTTAAAAAATAAAATAAATTAACCCTTCTTTTAAGGGGGATGCACCAATAAATCTTAAATTAATAACTTATACACTGTTTAGTCCTAAAAATTTTCTTATAGACTGAAAGGTCCCATTACAATGTTTCAAACATCAGATTAATGTTTCGAACATTAGATTTCGAACATCAGATTAATGTTTCGAACATTAGATTGATGTGCAAATGGGACTAAATCACTACAGGAAATATGGGTTTAGGTGGCGTTTTTTTAACGGCGTTTTTTGAAACGCCACTATTTTTAATATTTAACGGCGTTTTATAAACGCCTTATTTTTCTTTAATTGAAACGGCGCCGTTTTATGAATAAGAGGCGTTTATTTACGCCTTCAAATGCGTGTTGTCTCACGTGCCCGTTTCCAATCTGAGAATCTCAACTCCCAAATTGAGCCGATGCACTTACAAATAATCTCTCTCTCCCTCTCCGCTGTCTAAACCCTGATTATCACAGATTCAGTTGCTTATCAATAGAATCCTCAAAAATCGAAGTGATTCATTAGAGCGATTTCGAAGTTCATCTCAGCGATTCAGATCTTGAAATCGAAGTTCATATCTCGAAATTTTAAAATTCTGAGTTCATATCACTTCGATTTCAATTCAGATCGTGATTCAGATCTCAGCCATTCAGATCGGTCTCAGTGATTCATATCTCGAAATCGAAATCGAAGTTCGATTCAGATCGTGATTCAGATATCAGCGATTCACATCGGTCTCAGTGATTCATATCTTGAAATCGAAATCGAAGGTCATCTCAGCGATTCAGATCTGTGATTCAGAAGGTATTTGTGCATGTGCCTTCAGAAATTGCCGCTCATGATGTTCAGAAATTGTTGTTCTGTTGTTTGATTCTCCTCTTGAGTTCCGTTCTGTTCCTCACTGTCACCGCGAGATCGCCGATCTTCAAGGTATGTTTCGTTTCTCTACTTTCTTTTTGATCTATACAAATTGCATATATATATATATATGTGTGTGTGTGTGTGTATATATGTATGTATATGATTGTGTTTATGAAGTTTAATTTGATTGTTGATTGTTTGTTATTTGAGCTTCAAATCTGTGATTCTGTCTGTTTAGTTACTGAAAAACAGTTTGCTGGAATAAATTACTGTGTAGATTTTGGGTTCTAATCTAAGGCTGTTTTACTTTTTAAGGCATTCAATTATGACAATGAAGGCTGCCAAGGGTAAGGGGGCACCAATCAGGGTCCCAAAGGAGGCGTTGAAGCCAGTTGATGACGGGTTTGCTAAGTTTGTGTAACATTTTGGTGGTTGTAGTTGCATCTTTGTGGGTTTTTTTTTGTTTGTTTTGTTTTTGGTGTTTACATTAATGTGAATGACTCTGTTTAATAAACTTCTTATCCAATTTTTGGGGCTGCAAAAAATAAACTTTGTCAGCCTCTGACCAGTAAGCAAGTGAAACTCTACTATCCTTGCATTACCCACTTCAAATTAATCAAACTAAAAGCAAGTCAAGAGCAGCTTCTTAGAGTCAGACATGGCAGTTTCATCACTCTCAATGACCTTGGCCCCATCATCATCATCCTCCTCCAATAGGGTCAGCCTAATTGCTCTATATGTGAATTTCATTCAATATAAATATATGTATGTGAATTTGATATATAATTATATACAATGTTTCACAATTTTCAGTTCAATGTGCCCCATTCATACAGTTGAACTAGGGTTACTGCAATTTTTCCACAAAACATTATCACATGTTCAGGAGACACAACTTATGATGAAGACAGTAAGATTACCACTCTTTATCTCTTCACTTTTTCTTCTCCCTACAAATCCCTTCACATATCCAATATCCAAACATAGCTCAAGTATTTTACTTCTTGTTTTGTATGAGTGACATGGGATTTGCTTATATGTCTTTGATGTAATAATGATTTCTTGAAGAATTTACTTCATAACAAATTCTTCTGGTCTTGTGAATTCTGAAATTAGGGCTGTAAATTTGATGCAAAATTGCTGGTTATGCCAAAGGTGGAATGTATAAACTAACTTCTTGTGAGATATGATTGTTTTGATTCTTGCTTTGGATTATATAATGGTAAATTTCAGGAAATTCTAAGAGAAGGGCAATACTGTTGGGAGTAGGAGCATTAGCTTTGAGTTCATGCCCTGCAAGTTCACTCTTTGCTGAAGGTATGATGGTTTTTTAATTTTTTTTCCTTTTTTTTTTTTTGTCAATTTGTAGGATATCATTTACAAACAGGACATTCATTCAACTATGAAAAAAAAAAAGTCCAACACATTGTCATATGCACATAACAAAGCCAACAACACAGGAAAGACAATTGGAGAGTCGAATGCTTGACCCCCCTAGCCTTGTTGAGAGAGAGAGAGAGAGTGCTTTATTCTCCCTTCAAATCATAAACTACCCATCCAATTAGTTTGAATTGAGATGGAGGTGTTTGTGTTAATGCATTTCTCCAAGCTCTTATGATTACATTATTTTCATGAAGAATGGCATTTCGCTTATGTTATCTTACAATCCTATGCATAATTTTTGTTTTTTAGAAATACTACATCAATGTGTGCTAATTGGGCCTTTTTTTTTTTCTTTTTTTTTCTGCATAGAAATACCACAAAACTATGAAGCTTTTGTCAACAAATCAGATGGCTATTCATACTATTACCCCTCAGATTGGAGGGTAAGTTACATGTTTACTAATCAGATTGGAGGGTAAATGTATTTGACATGCAAGAGGTTTGCAACATTTCACCCACCCTGCTTTAACTAAACCAAGAAAATTAGACGTCATTTAGAGCTCCAAATATGTATCTTATGACATTTTATCGAATGCAGCGAACAATTGATGGGAAAAACTATTATACCTTTGAGTATGCACTTACATCTCCAAACTTTTCTCGAGCAGCTTTTGCAACCATAGCAATTGGAAATGGTACGGTTAATGCATCAGATGATGATATCACTTTCTTGGTTTTAATCTATAACTCCCAAATTATTATATGCTTCTAGTTTAGTAACTTTTCGCTAATGATGAATTTCAATTATAAACTTGCATTTACCATCCAACTCAAAATATTCTCTGATCGTCCGAGATTATTGTATTGTAGTGTGTAACACCTTGCTGATAGGGTTGGTGATGTTAGTGGGCAACAAAAAAAATGTGATTTTTTTATTAATAATATAGATAACCAAATCTGGGAATTTTGGTTTAATTCTCACATACCAAGTGAATTGTTAGGTGGCTTGTTAGTTTTTAATTCTAATAACGTTCAATTCTGGGAATTTTGGATAGGGAGACACGCTAATCGTGGGAGCAAATGAAAGACGGTGGAGACGAGTGAGAAACCAGCTCAAAGTGGTGGCAGACTCTTTCAAAGTGCTCGACATCTGAAATGGGCATATTATTGAGTTGCAGACTCATTTTAGCTGTTGTAAGAACCTAGATGTAATTTCTTCTGTCTATTGCTCTCGTACACGCACTTGAGTTACCTTTGATATGAGTCAGGAACGCACATCACACTGTATATGTTGACACTAGAAAGTTTAGCACTTCTTTATTTGTTTATGTATGTTCTGGTGGAAAAGCTCATTTAAGACATGATTAAACAACCATATAAAAGAAATGTTATGTCGATAAAATTGTTTACAATAGAGGTAAGAATTACTAGAAAATGATAGGTGGACAATAAAAATGGAAAATTCTTTATAAGCTGTGTTTGAAGGGCAATTGTGATCTGTTAATAATTTTTCCAGATATTGATCCATTGGTAGAATTCATTTATTTTTTATTTTGTTTCGAGGATAGAGAACCTCTATGTATTGCACTACTTTCTGCTTACATCAGATGGGTGCTCTTAATGATCATCTTCTTCCTTTTAATGAAGAGCCTTCAGTAAATGATTCCACTTTAAAGAGCAAAGGATCAACTTCAAGTGCAGGTATCTTTTATATTTAAATTTACATTTTGACAAAAGTGATTATATTCTAGGTGCTTCATAACTTTAGAAACTTGGGCCTTCTTTGAAAATCTCATTTTCATTTGCTTAGGAGTCATAATTTAAGCCTAAATAGAATAAATTTGACAATTTTTGCAACTGAAGAACCCTAGGGATTATAGATGATATACGAAAGTACAACTGAATTCTTTTCTAGAATTCAAGCTTGATGTCGTTCTTTCTGCATCATAGTAATTACTATGTGCATCACATATCACTTCATTTTACATATCCACCACTAATGACATGGCTTGTAAAATCGAGCACTGACATGCACTAGTATGTCAAAATCTGACTCTAGTAGATAGTTGAGCAGTAATAGAAAAAATCTAGTGAGATGTTAGTGCTGTGCAAAATGTTAGTGCTTTCCGAAGAAGGTAGGGCCATTGTTTGTTTAGTTATGTGTTGCTCATAATATTATATATGTGAACTCTCATTAACTAATTTGTTAAATGTATGTGTTTATCAGAATCTCCAAATACTTCTTGCCTGGAGTGTCTCTCAGAATCTCCAAATACTTCTCAGGCTTCATTATCCGCTCTATGCTATTGCTTTTATATATACTTATTTCTAACAACTTATGTAATTGGGCAGATACACCTCAGGTATTATCTCATGTCTCATTTTATTTTGGTAATTGACAATGGGAGGTGCATTGAGCACGGGTGATGCACCCAAAGATAATATAACAGAGACAAAGTTGATCTCTTTTGAGGCATGTGGTATGTATGACGTAGTTGATCTCTCATTGTCACCAACTTTTGAATGATGTAGCTGCAGGACTGTGTTATGACTGCCCTGGAGAAGAAGACTGTCATTTTAGTGACTTATCAAGTGGAATTTCTCTCCCAGGTTAACAAAATTCTGGTAATGAAATACTTTGAATTGCCACTCTTGTATTTACATACTAGCTTTCAATTCATTGCATAGAATAAATTGTTTTTTTTCCCTAGGTTATAGAAGGTGGAGAAATTACTCAATCCGGAAGCTATAAAGAACTGTTGATGATCGGTACAACATTTGAACAGCTTGTGAATGCTCACAAAAGTTCAATTCCAGTCTTGGCTAATATATATGTATGCCTTGTCTTTGTGTAAATTTATTCTGTAGGGACCTTGCTCGTAACCAGCTTATTGGTGAGATACCGAGGTTAATCTATTGGAATGAAGTATTACAATATCTGTAAGTACTACATCAATTACGGTTTAACAACTGATAGATAAAATCCAATTTCAGGATACTATAATTACGAAGGCTCCAAAGAAACCCTCGTTGGTGTTGAGAATGATTGTCTTGACATTTGCAATGCTATGTGGTCTTTATATCTGCTCAATCTGTCTAAAGCAAATCAGTACCCGCACAAATTTTGGATTGCTAAATGTTCAAGTGATCCAAAGACCGTGTGAGCCACCTATTATAGAAACATGGGAAAAACTTTATGTGCATTATCCGCAACCCAAAACTTTTAGCAGGTAAGGCATTAATTATTGTCATTCTGAGTCTATATTTCATATCAATGTACTGATATATGGTGATGTGAATAATTAGGGATGAGTGTAAATGCAACCCGGTGAGATATTTTGCCATAATCTCTACTCAGAGATCCGGGAGTGGATGGTTTGAGACATTATTAAATAGTCATATAAACATAAGCTCCAATGGAGAGATTTTCTCTGTAAAAGTCCGGAGGAGTAATATCTCAACAATAGTCGAAACTTTGGATAAAATCTACAATCTTGACTGGTTGACCAGTGCTTCCAAGAATGAGTGCACCGCTGCAGTTGGCTTGAAATGGATGCTTAATCAGGTGAGTGATGCCTTGGTGGAATTATTCAACTTTTTCCTGTCTTACAAATTAGTTTATCAATTTTTCCATATGAGATAACTTGCCATCAATTTAGTAGTTATTATAGGTATGTCTACCATAGCTGAAGTGTGTAAGTCTCAATAATCAGATCTCTCCTCATTCTTGGGTTGCTTAAGAGTTGATACAAACTCTGAACATGATGATTGTTTGATTTTATAGTTTTGTCAACTGTTCCACGCTACACTGACAAAAGCACCCTAGATTAATTATCATATAAATATTTTTATATATGTCAAACTAGGCTTAGATTGGAAGATTGAATTATCTTGACAAGCAATTAAGCTTTTCAGGTGTGAGTTTGTTAGGCAACCTGCTGTAATCTTCTAATTATTGCATAGAACAATTACATAATGTTGAGTATAATCACAGATATTCCACACACTATTGGTAAATAGGGTGTTTCTTTATGAGAACAAACAAATATAATCCTCATGCACTCTTATACATGAATAGAGGGTTGTGACAATAATGGAGGTTAATATTTCCTCCAAGATGAATGACTAGGACAAATAGGAGAAAGACAGGAGTTGCACCACTCTAAACGTAATGACCAAAGAGATTGAGGTGGTGTTATAGATCCATCGAATAAAATCCTAATTAATTCAATGCGCATCTATTGACATGGGAGGTTTCAAATTATTAATATTACTTATTTCTTTGTTTTAAATAAAAGAGCTACAGAGTGTAGGAGGAAGAAAAGTAATGGGGAAAAGGACTTCCTCTGGATGAACAAACAGAGGCACTTCTCAAATGTTCTAATTACAAAGTAAATTTTACCTGATGTACTAAAATAAAGTAATCGCATGTGTCTTGACCGAGAATTAGCCCCCAAATTTTCCAATCCTGGTTCCAATAAACATACAATCTAATTTTTCTGGCAAAGTCAAAATTTCTGTAATTCTGCTCGATGACGTATGTTCTAAATCATTCTGTGGACTTATTCCTCTAAAACTGTATTTTCTAAACTTATTAAAACATCGCTGTCAACAATCTCTCCCCAGAATTGTTTGTGCAACTTATAGCGACAGTTAGTTCAATGCCTTGACTTTAGGATTGGTTGACGGAGTCTATACATTGCATCCAAATTGAAAAAGCTAAGCTCAATTTAGCTAAAACACCCCCCATATACTTGTCCCATTTCAGATGTGTTGATTTTATGCTGCAATCAGACTTGGAGTTGATAAACCTTCTTGTGGATCAAGTTATTACTACTCAATTGTGAGGTCCATGGTCTTCTTTTAAATGTGCTGAATATAGTATGAGTTTCAAACTTTCATAATTTCTTTTTGGCAAATGATTAAACTGTTATTTTGCAACAGATTAAACAGAAGATTGATAACATTGTAATTTTCATTTTGCAGAATTTTACCTGTTAAAAAAACATGTTTTCCGCTAAATTTTCCATCTTTCTGACACGGACAACCTTGAAATTATGCAATTTGACCACACTCATTACTTACTGATGTTATTAATAATGTGTATGAACTTATAATTCAGTTTTGTAATGTTAATTTCCTCTGTTGCATGCATGTTGAATTGATGTAACCACAGTACGATTTCCTTATTTTTTTTATTTTAAATGCAGGGTTTAATGCAGCATCATGAAGAAATTGTAGAATATTTCAATACCAAGGGCGTTTCATTGATTTTTCTCTTCAGAAGAAATCTTCTGCGCAGGATGATTTCAATTCTTTCAAACTCTTACGATCAAAATGCTAAGCCACTGAACGGAACACAAATCTCATGTGCATTCATCCCATGAGGTCTCTCTCTCTCACAAGTCATTCTCTCTCCCCCTCTCTCTCCCTCTCCTTCTCTCTGTGTCATGAATAAGTGATACTGTTTCAGGCAGAAATACTTGCAAGTTATAAACCTACAATCGATACAACACTGCTGATCCGCAATCTGAGGCAAGTAGAGGAAATGACTGCCAAAGCTTTAGAATACTTCAAGAGCACCCAACACATTATCCTATACTACGAGGACATAATAAAAAATTCCACCGTAAGACATTTCATCGTCTTATAAAACAGTTGATCCTAAAAAGATGCCAATTTTTATTTTTATTTTTCTTTCTGTTTCCATACAAAAGTACTGTTTTCCATGTATTTTGCAGAAATTGAAGGATGTCCAAGATTTTCTGAGGGTTCCACAGAGGGATCTGAAGAGTCAGCAAGTGAAGATACACAAAGGTTCATTGTCCCAACACATTGAGAACTGGGATGATATCCAGAGAGCACTCTACGGAACGCCATATGAAAGCTTCCTCCATTCAGATTATAACATGTAAAACTTGCGTGCGCCCAGAGACACCAGAGACACCTGGTAGATCTAGTATGGATGTGGATAATGATCCATTTTTTCATTTTTTGGAAGCAAATTATTTTACAAAAGCTTTTGTAATACAAGTTGGTCTAGTTGATAAGAACAAGGCTATGTGTGACTTTTGGCTGGTGTTGATTTTTGCTGCCATAGGACTGCTGATTTTTTGGTTGAGAATTATGAATTTAATTTTTGAATATGTTATTTTGTGGGTAATGATGATTGGATATTAAATTGAATAGGAAAGTGAATTAATGCTGCATTTATAATTTGAATGGGAGTTATTATTTCATATTACGGCTATTCAATTTTATTATAGGTATTTTTTTAGTTTAATCACATAAAATTAGCATAATTTCAAAAAAAAAAAAGAGGATTTCACGGCGTTTTTAAAACGCCACCTAAACTCCAAAAGGTCAACGGCCAATTTTTTTTAAAAAGATATGACGGCGTTTTGAAAACGTCGCTAAAATCATAGTGACGTCATGGTAGGGACATTTCACGGCGTTTCTAAAAACGCCGCCTATTCTAATATCGCGACGTTTTTAAAACGTCGTAAAGATACAGCGACGGCCGCAGCTTCGACGTTTGGTACTAAACGTCGCAAAAGGAATTAGCGGCGTTTTTGAAAGATATAGCGGCGTTTCAAACGCCACTAAAAATCTGTTTTCCAGCAGTGAATGGAGCATAAGAAAACTTTTAAGACTAAATGGTTCAACTTTTCAGAAACTAGGACTTATGGGTAAATTTTCCTTCTTTTAAATATCTTCCATCGTTAACAAACGATTGGAAAACTCATCCAAAGTAATCTATACCTAAAGTCATATAAACTAGAATAATGCTAACTAAAACTTGTAATAATTGTAACATTTTGAATTTTTCGATGTGGGATTTAACACCACAACGGTGTGACTTTTATCTGGTAGGTCCGTCCGTTCGTTTATTTATTTATTTTTTGAATTACTTGTAAATTAACGACAATGCTACGTAACTTAAATTTTGTGACTCAAAAGTGGTTCAAATGGCCAAAACGACGTCGTTTTGAGTACAGAACAACATAAAAATGGCCAAAACGACGTCGTTTTGGCCATTTGAGCCACTTTTGAGCTATAAAATTTGAGTTACGAGACATTTTCCGTAAATTAAATCACAGTTCTCCGCATGTTCAATAGATTACAGGTAGAGCCGGCCTGACTATTTGAGTTTCAAGGCAAAAAGAGTAGTCAAGTCTTTTGTAACTTTCTCTACATTGTAGATGGTAATTAACGATACGGTAAAAATCGAATAATTTAGATGTCAGGTTGATATTATTAAAAGGATAATGGTTAAATGAATTTTTTTAGTAACAATTTATAGAATAGAATAATTTTTTTTAGATTGGATTTTTCTCATGTTAGAATCTCAACATAACCGAATTTGAGAGGTCTGTAGAGCCCAATACGGGTCTCGTTTCGATGATCTAAACAGTATATTTTGTGAAGCCCACAATGTATATTATTCATGAAAAAAATTTAGTTCGATCCAACTATCATAATTTTTTCATTTATAGCTTGTCTCCAAAAAAATAGACGACAAATATATTTTTGAAATAAACCATTCATTTTTTTAAACACAAATATTGATAATTAAAATCATAATTTTTTTTACCTTTTTGAATTTTTTTTTTCCTGCACCTCACTGATATGTAATTCTCCCTATTTTGTTTTGTATATATAGAGAATTCGTCCAAGTAAATATTTCATATTTGTTTTTTTAATATGGTTCAAATTCATTTTATATGAGTTTCATAATAGATAAATTTAGCCAAAACGCTCCATTAGACCCTTATTTAGTGAAAAAGACATCCTAATTTATTTTACTTCATAAATCTCCTTAGGAGAAAACATATAATTAAGAATGGATCTTTTTTTTCTTCATTAATATTGCCAGAGTAATATATTACTATGAATCAGAGTAATATGTTACTGTAAGACAAAGTTACATGTTACTGTCAAATAAAGTAACATGTTATTATCAAACATAGTAACATGTTACTGTTTACATCAATTTCAAAGATAATAATATTTTTTATTTTATTTTATTTTTAAGAATTTCATAGCCAACATAGATCTTATTTGATAGATCTTGATGAGAGAATTCTAAAAATACTAATTTTATTAAAAAATCGACATCTACATCAAAAGTTATATTATTTTAAAATTTAATATTTTGGTAATAGTGGTATATGTTGGATTTTTCAAAAAAAAAAATTTATGCTTATTCTTAATGCCTTAAAATTTATTATGAGGGGATTTTGATTAAATCTCCTTTTCTTTTCTTTTTTTTGATCAACAAAATAAAAGGAACTTTGTTGATGAAACAAAAGACTATTACATCAAATAAAAGAAAAAGAGGATGGGTGCAAAAAGCATCATGACGACTCAAATCAATCCCAACTAGGTTGGCATTGATAAGATCGTTCAATCATATGCTAGCACACCATCAAGTGTTGGTGAGGAACCAACCCAAAACACCAAAACTAACCTCACCCAAGTACAGAACTAAGCAAACTAATACAAAAGTCCAACCCAAACTACCAACCATCAAGAAACCAGAACGACAACTAAAAAACACCAATCTGTAGCATCCAACTCCAAAAGATCATTATCCACACAGATCAGCAGCATACCATATCAGCAAGATCTGAAAAACCACAAAGAATATCATCAACAGCAACCAACTCAAAATGATCACTGCCCATACAAATCAACAGCAACAATCCATAGCCGACACTTCCAATACCAGCAAACCAGCAAAAAATTTGATTTATTAATTGCATGCTCCTTCAAGTCTTTCCACTTGTGAATCAAGTACTATGCAGATCACCCACCAACACCTAGCCATTTCAGATACAAAACCTGCTTAACTCAGATTTTCCACAATCTGATGCACAGAGTACTGGACAGAAGGCATGAAGAACTTAACCCATAGCCCAACATGCACTTTCACAACCTCACACAGCGCATTCATATCTGGCTGCTTGCCATTAAACACAACCTCATTTCTTAGCCTCCAAGTGGACCATAACATTGCTATAGGTACTAGCAGCCAGATTTTCTTTACAGCTTTTTTGTGCTTAGTTCCCAACCACCTAGATAGCACTTCATCCATAGTAGTAGGGGATACTCACCAGAGATTCCACCATTGTAACAAACATCCCCAAACCTTCCAAATCTGAAAACACTGCACAAAAAGATGATCCACAGATTCCATAACAGCTGAACAGAAAGGGCAATCAGTCACAGCAGTATGACCCAACACTCCAAATCTCTGCAAAACAGCAGCTGTTTTGATTCTACCTCTCCAAGCCAACCAACTTATAAATTGTGCTTTGGGTGGAGCTTCATTAATCCAAATCATCCTAGGAACAAGT
The DNA here is from genome assembly GCF_055761805.1 of Camellia sinensis. Taxonomy (NCBI): domain Eukaryota; kingdom Viridiplantae; phylum Streptophyta; class Magnoliopsida; order Ericales; family Theaceae; genus Camellia; species Camellia sinensis. The sequence continues at coordinate 45,358,465 of NC_138962.1, read as the reverse complement.
AACCTAGGTCCAGACCTTAATAGAAGCCAATTTCTCACAAATAGCACTGTAAACTCACCAGAGAGAGATGCAGCCCACCTCACCACATCTTGCAGATCCACAGTCAGCCTAGGAACATCCTTTATCAACAATTGCATCTTTTTTACCTTTTCTTCCTCCTAAGCAAATAATGACCTTCTAAATTGAAGCCTCCAATCACCCTCACTGTCCCTCCTCTGCATAAAGGAACTTAACAGTTCATCTTTATCCATGAAGAGCCTAAACAATCTGGGAAACTCTATTTTCAACTGTAAATCCCTAAACCATCTATCATGCCAAAACTGAATCCTACACCCATTCCCAACCACAATCTTGCACTGTGACCCAAAGAACTGTAACAGCTCCGGATTAGATCTTTCCACACTCAGAACATTACTCCACAAGATAGATTCCTTACCCACCCCAGCCTTCAGTGGTAACCATCTGCCACCTGCAAACCCATACTTGCTGATAATAACCTTTTTCCATAGTGAATGATCCTCCACCCCACACCTGCACCACCACTTTAATAACATACAAACATTAGTATCCCTTGCCTTCCTAATATCTAACCCTCCTTGGTCCTTGCTCATTGTAACATCCTTCCATTTTACCATATGAATCTTCCTTCTCAACTCTAAACTAACCCATGGGAAAGCTGACTTCAACTTATCAGTTTCCTTAGCAATACCAATGGGTAATTTGAATAAAGAAAGATAATAACCAGGGATACTATCCAGAACTGATTTTACCAAAGTTAGCCTTCCAGCAAATGACAAGAGCTTCCTTTTCAACATAGCTAACCTTGACTTAACCTTATCCACCACAGGTTGCCAAGTCTTCTTCCTTTGCGAATTCGCACCCAATGGTAATCCCAAATACTTTAGAGGTAACTTTTGCCATAAACAATGCAGTGTTGAAGCAAAATCATAAACCATATTATCATTAACTCCAACTCCACACACCACACTTTTATGAAAATTTATCTTTAGCCCTAACATTACCTCAAAACATCTAAGAATTCTTTTAACATTTACAATCTCCTCACACTCAGCTTCACAGAACAATATAGTGTCATTGGCAAACTGGAGATGAGACAGTTTCAATTTTGCAGATCCAACAATAGCTCCCTTAAATAAACCCAGACTCTTTGCCCTTTCCAACAATAAATTTAACCCTTCTGTAGCAATGTTAAACAGAAATGGTGACAAAGGGTCACCGTGCCGCAACCCCTTCTGTGGATAGAATTTATCAATTGGAGAGCCATTTACTAAAATAGATACTCTTGCATTGGTAACACAGGTTTTCATCCATCCAATGCATCTCGCTCCAAACCCAAGATTAGCCATCATGGAAAATAGAAACTCCTAAGACTGAATCGTATGCTTTTTCAAAATCCAACTTTAGTATGACCCCCTGTATTTTTTACTTTTTTCACCAATCTACAACCTCATTAGCAATCATTACTCCATCAAAAATATTCTTACCACCCAAGAAAGCCGTCTACACTTCACTAATGACATCTGGCAGCACCTGTTTCAGTCTTTTTGAAAGAACTTTTGCTAAGATTTTATACACAACCCCCACTAGACTTATCGGCCTATAATCTGTTAGACCATTCGGACTATCCTCTTTCGGGATAAGAGTGATAAAAGAACTATTTAGCCCTTTAACCAACTTGCTATGCTGATAAAACTCCTGCATAAACTTAAATATATCTGCCTTCATAAATTTTCAACATTTCTGAATACATGCCATATTGAACCCATCCGGACCTGGTGCTTTATTCCCATCACACTCTTTAACAGTCTCCCATACTTCTTCCAATGCGAATTCAGGCTCCAATACTGCCACACCCCTTGCATGACGAATTGCCAAAAAATTTCCAGACAGCTTTGGCCTAGGTGGCCAATCTTCAGCAAAGGCCTTCAAAAAATGCCTCAACACTTCACTCCGTACAAGCTCAGGATCATCAACACTGAGGCTATTAATAACCACTGAGTTTAACAGATTCCTTCTCTGTCTCTTGCTTGCATGATATGAAAGTATTTCGTATTTCTATTACCATTTTGAGCCCAGTTTAGTCTAGACTTTTGGAACCAAATCTAGGCCTTCTTCTTTCTAAGTGTCCATACCAGATGTTTTTCCTCCCTTCTACATGCTACTTCATTGGGTTCCAACACCCTGGATTCGGCTAAGAGCTCCAATGCATGTAAATCCTCCTCAGCCTTTTTTAATTGCTCCTCAACCACTCCAAACACTTCAATATTACATCTTTTCAGCTCCTCCTTCAAACCTCCTAGCTTTCTCTAGACTCTATACCCTGCCCACCCTTGCACCAGACTTTCAAACCAAGCTTTTTGAGCTACTAAAATGAACTCTGGATGTAGTGTCCATGCATTAACGAACCTAAATGGCCTAGGCCCCCAATTCCTCTCATCTTCCATCAACAAGAGAGGGCAATGGTTAGACCCCAACCTTGGCAAACCCCACATCTTGAATCTAAGGCCTTGTTTGGTTTGGTTTTGAGAGAGTAATTTTGGAGAAAATTTTTTAAAATTTTGTTTGGTTTAGTGATTTTGGAAAAAAAATTCCAAAATTACTTACTCTCGCCTACACATCAATCAATCATTTTTTCTCTCTCCTCTCTCCTTCTCAATCACTTTTTCTCTCACACACATCTACTCAACTACAACAAAATATCAAATCATCCCAAACTCCTATATTCCAAAACTATTTCCAAAATATATAACCAAAAAAACCAAAAAAATTTCTAAACTCTCTCCCAAATATGTTTTTTGAAAATTTATCTCTCAAAACCAAACCAAACACGCCCTAAACTTCTCCAACTAGACTATATCCAGCAAAAACCTATCAAGCCTACTCCATCTCTCCCCATCCAGTGAATTACACCAAGTAAATCTTCTTTCTAACATTGGTACATCCACCATTTCTAGCTGGTCAATAAGACAATTGAACTCTGCCATACCTCTATCTCTTGTAACACACCCTCTTCTATCCTCAGTGGTTCTAATCTTATTATAATCCCCACCCATACACCAAGGCTTTTGGAAACTTGACCTCATATTAACAATTATTTCCCACAGCTTTGCCCTTTTAAACACATCATTTAGCCCATACACATTAAGAAATACACATTCAAATGACCTAAGGGCCTTACCTGAAATGAGCAAAAAATTCCTATTACAGTAACAGTCCAGCAACTGGAACACCTCTGGATTCTATAAGCTCAACAACCTTCCTGCACTACCTTCAGAATCAACAACCATAAACTCCAGCATCTCCCACGGCCAAATGGATTTAGCAAACAACTCATCTATTCTACTTTGTTTTGTTTCTTGTAGAAGCAGCACATCCACTTTCCTTTTCTTAATAAGCTGCCTTACTCTACTCCTTTTCTCCAATCTCCCCAACCTTCTAACATTCCACGTCATAATCTTCATTGATCACTAACTTTACCCCATATTAGACCCCTACCCTCTTGGTCAACTAGGCTTGACCCAGTCCACCCCCTTTTCCCTTTTCAAATCTGTATCTTGAAGCTCCAACTGCACAATTGTTTGAACTACTTCTAACTCTTTACCATCGCAGTCCATGCCCAAACTTTTACCGACCTGCAAGGTAGCTCGTGCTTCCTCAAGCATCATCTTCCTCCTCCTACTCAGCTGACTATCTTGTGAAAAAGAGCGAGATAAAGCAGCAGCCACTGCCCTAAATACTGCTCCTCTCTGGAACCCATTCGAAAAAAGTGTTTGAGTTTTTCTTTTGCCTCCATGTCCTCCCAGTCTTCTTTGGTTAGAATTTGATCTGACCACCACTTTTTGTCCAGAAACTGCTACCTGTAAACCCTCATCCCTGGTAACAATTGGTAGCACCCATGTTGGACTCAACATGGGCTAAAGCCCAACACTATTGACTTGATCAAGATCCAAATTCTGTGCTCCCAACCCAGGCCCATTACTAATATTCTGTAAATGGGCCCTTTCTAAAACCACCTGAAGATTAATACTAGGCCCAACCATCTCAGACCCACTACAACTTCTAACAAAACTAGGGGGTCACAATTGCACCTTCAATACCTACTTTTCCACTCTTATTCATTTTCGTTGGAATAATCAAACTCGTGCCCTTGTTTGGTTTCTCAACACTACCCTCGGTACCAACCAATCTGGTTTCTGACACTCTACTATCATTCCAGCCATACTGACATCCTCTCTATGCTGCACATCAACAAATAAAACATCCCTCTACAGCTTGTCAACATTACATTGGGCCACCTCATCTGGACACTTCACTTCGTTATCCCTAACCTTGACCCCTTTGGCCAGCTCTGCATAACCTCTCTGATCACCTTCAATCTGGGAGAAACAATCATGCTTCTCATCACCATTAATCTGCTTCAAGCTATCAACAGATCCACTCTTACTCCAATCTGGTCCTTCCAAAGCCTTAAGACATTCATAAACCCTTACAGGATACAACTCGCCGTTACAGCTCAACCGTATAGTCCTGTTAATAAACTCCATATCCCCTGTGATAATTCTTATTTTGCCACAACAAAAAGAAGCATTCTTTATGGTGTCCTCATGAAGCTGCACCACTTCTCCCTAGACAGCCCCTATTCTCCTAAAAGTATCTACACTCCATAAATTAAAAGGGACCCCATAACAACTAACCCAAGCACATCTCTCCTGATTCATACTGCATCCGTTAGTCTACTCTTCCATTGAACTACACCATGCAAATATCCATTCCTTAAGTTTCGCCTTCTGCGTTTTCATCTCCATAATTGATGTGAAAGATAAAATTGTAATCCTACCTTCACCTGCTCAAATTTGTACCTCCTTCAACCCTCTCTTCTCACATTCCTTCTTAAAATCTGAAAAAGCGAAAAAAAACTATAAAGCTTGACTATCAAGCTTTCATACAACCACCCATTACCTATTTCACTAACTTGAACCATAATTTCCTCCCTTCCCTGTGCAACTCTTTCCCCAACAACCTCAGCATAAGACTTTATCTTCTGAAGCTCTTGCCTTTTTTGAATACCTCCTCTATGAACAACACTGTTCATGTTCACTTCCTTTTTGTAGATCCTTTGTTTAAAATCCCCTTACTGCTCGACTTTAACTCCCCTGGCAAACTCAGCTCCTTTTATCTTTAATTCTTTGTCATCACACCACAACCCATCAGCCCTCTGTACTGCAACGTCTGCTATAACATGGCAGTTATACTTGACAAAACCAAATCGCGACCCACTTATCTTCCTTCTTTTCAGTGGAATAAACACATCCTTAACAACACCAAACTTTGAAAACAACCGAAACAGGTTTTTGGGATCCATGGACAGAGGGATATTATCCACGAAGACTATAAACAATCCATCAACGCCTAAAACTCTTATATTCTTACTCATTCCTCGCCGTTTTACTGCCGGTTGCCACCCTCCACCCTCCATTTTTTTTGTCTAGTCCCACACATAACTCTTTAGCTTGATCAAATCTTCCTTCATAATACGTGAGTTAAATCTGAATCACATAATAATTTTTTTTAAAAAAAATATTTTGTATGTACACTAATTCTGTACACATATCTTCTTTAGTTAATTTCTCTATATGTTAATTTATCCATGGAATTGATATCATAGAATATTAATGGACATAATATACTTTGAATATGGGTACATTTAACTACTTTTCCTTTTTATTCCTCATAAATATGAGTTGACAGTACATGGGAATACTTGTAAGCATAAAATATTTAGAGTTTGTCTTTAGAATTTATCAAGAAAAATAATACATGCTCAAGAAAAATGGTAGATATAACAAGTAGAGAGGCAATAAACCAAGGCAAACACACCCTCAAGAGCTCAAACAAGGCTCTAAGATACCTCATCTCAAAGATGAAGAGGTTTGGTTAAGAGTGTATAGGAAAAATTGAAGGATATGTAAGCAAAGCTTAAGAAATTTGTAAGAGAGAGAGAGAGAAAGAGAATTGTAGAGAGAGAGGAAAAATTTTGCTCTAAAATTTTTCTAACCTTAAAAAAAACATGAATTTCACTCATAAACATCCAACCATACACATGGGAGCAGATGCATGTATCTGTGCAAACAATTGGCACAACTGTCACAAAATATCTGCAAAAGACATTGGTTGTCAGCAGGTCACATCAGTGGTCGGCAACCAAGAGTGATGGCCGGCAGCCTAAAAAAGTGGTCGGCAGGCCACCAAAGGTTGCAAGCTTAAAGATCACTGGGTTTGGTCCAAAGACAAGGCAACAATTGTCTAAGGTTTGAAAGGCTCAAAGCTGTGGCATTCCGCTAAAGACTTCGAGCACTTGACACGCATATAGACTCATCATCGGGTGTGCAAGCGATGACGTCCAAGTCGTAAGGGCCGTCAAAAATGGGGTGTCTACACATACCAAACCAAAGCAATCCCACTAACCAGTACTACACCCAAACCAACACTTAGTCCCACCACTAACTCTATCTTACACTTCCTTTCACCGTGGCCGCCTCTCTTCTACATGCTCATCATTTTGAAAACTCGCACTAAACTCCCATGACTTGATAGTATTTTTTTCGTATGAATCTCTTGTTGAAGTTGAGAAGCCAAAGGTCACCCATTATGGCAAGTGATTTCTTAGATCAACGATTTAAAAACAGTTATCGAAACCAATATTTTCGAAACCAAAGAAGACAACACTAAGGTTTTGGGTGCAAGAATTATACGTAATCCGAGCCTCATTTGGTATACCATATGAAATGCCACTCGACCAATATATAGGTTCAATGGAATTCCTAGAGTTGATATAGACACCGACATGATTGATTGGCAAGCCTGCTTCCCAAGGATTATTTCAATAAGTATCAAACTTCACAACGACTAACCAATTTGCATCGGTTGAAGTTGTCATCTGGTTTTCATTTATGCCGCCTAGGCCACCGCCTGCTAAGCCTGGAGGGATATTGGAATCATTTGGGCCAAGAAAGAATGAAAGCCCCTCACTATAGTTATTTCCTCTTATGAAAAATGAGAAATTGGTACTGAAGTCGTTGAGGATCCCTAAGGAATTGTCCCACAGATGCATCGGTTGGGTACACATGGCACGACCACTGCAACAATGACACGTTGTACACATCAGGGTCTTGGATGACTTGGATGCCCTCTTTGTAGATGTAGGCATCTCCTGTGCAGTTTATGAGGTGATCATTGTGTTCAATAGTTGGGAGGTTGAAGGACAATGGAGTTGCATTTGCATGAGGGAATAATATAAGAAAGAAGAGAAAGGTGGTCATGGAGAGAGAATGACGAAGATTAGATAATTAGGTTTGGTATGAAAGTTTTAGCTAGCAAGCTTGCACTTTGTCATATAAATAAGTAGATAGATGGTTAGAGGAGTCATAATTAGTCGAGTGAGTCTTCACAAACTTTTTAGCCCCAAATGTTTTTTTTTCTTTTTTTGTTTGGTTGCAAAGTAGCCAAATTTTCATAGAGAAAATAAGTACTAGAGAAAATATTATGTATTGCCGTCACTAACTTTTAGTATCTCCAACACTATTAGTAATTTTAAAGTGTGCTAAAATGTGTATTCTATTATCCACATTTTCTAATAAAAAATGTTATATACTCACATTTTATCTTAAACAAATCAATATGTGGCTCAAATTCATTTTAAATGTAAGTGAGTCAAATAATGTTGTTTTAAAAATTGAAGGGAATTAAAGTGTAGGGTTTAAAGTGAAATTTTGTTAAAAGTACAAAGATGTTAATGACTAAAGTGAAATTTTCATAAAAGTACAATGTTAAGTGTTTTTAATGCAATCACGTAATTGTTCTTTGTTAGTTTTCAAAATGACATTATGCAAATTGACCAAAATGAAAGAATTTTTCCTAAATATGGCTTAATGTGCCTTATGCATGATTATACTAGATTCATCTCATTAAGTAAGATACATGTACATCAATTAGATGGTGACTAATCATTGATGAATGCACCTATATATACATAATGTATAGAAGACTAATGGAGATAATGTCAATGCATTGAATGTAATAGATTCATTATGAATAAATCTTAAAGATACATTATGTATCTATTATGAATATATAAGATACATTAATCTATCTAATGAATTCATTAATATAGAAGATGCATTATGTATCATGAATGTATAAGATACATTAATCTATTTAATGAAATTCATTGAATGAATGGATTCTTTGATGGGAAGAACACTAGTATAAATAATGTAAGGTCCCAAACCACATTCTCCATCACAAAAACTCAAGTTGTCACCACAAGAAGGCTCCCATCGCTTAGAGAGAGAGAAGTGGTTTGAAGATCTTAGACAAGTAAAGAACTTGAGGATCAAGGTCTTTCATTTCAAAATTTCTTGTAAGGAATTTCTTTGTCTCATGTATCATTCCCAAATTATTGCTAGCAAGCAATATATCATCAACATACAAAACTATAATGCAGAATTGCTTCCACTGATTTTAAGGTAGACACATTGATCAACCACATTATCCTTAAAATCAAATTTGGTGAGAACTTCATGAAATTTAAGATACCATTGTCGAGATGCCTGCTTTAGACCATATATGGACTTCTTAAGCCTACAAACCATATTTTCCTTGCTTTCATCCTGAAAACCTTCAGGTTGGTCCATGTAGACCACTTCATGCAAGTCACCATTCAAAAAGGCTGTTTTAATGTCCATTTGATGTAACTCTGAATCATAATGAGCTACTAAGTCCATGACTATTCTCAAGGAATCTTTATTAGAAACAGGAGAATAAGTTTCCTTATAGTCTATCCCTTCTTTTTGAGTGCATCCTTTAACAACTAATCTGGCATTGTATCTTTCGACATTGCCTTTCGGATCACGCTTGGTTTTAAAAACCCATTTGCATCCAACAGTTTTGGCTCCCTTAGGCAATTCTACAAGATCCCAGACATTGTTGTCTTTCATGGATTTTAACTCATCTTTCATGGCATTTAACCATTGAGTTGCATTTCCATTATTCATAGCTTGGGCATAAGAAACAAGATCATTCTCTAAGCCTATATCACACTCATTTAGATAAACCTCATAGTCATATGGTATGGCTGGCTTCTTTTCTCTTTGTGATCTGCGTAAAGGTTGTTCTGCAACTGGGACAACTTCTTTTCCAATGTAAGAAATCTCTTATGTACCAATAGGTTCAGGTACTACGTTTTATTGGATAATTGTTAGGGCTAAGCAAGGAATCCATAAAATCCGTAATCCGATCCGGTCCAGTCCAATCCGATAGGTTTGGATTGGTTTTTTGAATCCGTGGTTCGGTTCCGGATTGGAAAATTCAAAATCCGTAGGCCACGGATCGGTTCCGGATTGAACCTCACGGTTCCGGATTGGAACCGATCCGGACCATCTAGAAATAATCTATATTTTTATACTATATACCTTCCCACACCATATAATTTCTTATATGATATAAAAACTAAAATGTAAACCTAATCCAGCAGCCTCACCTTCACGCCTCTCACTCTCATCTCATCTCAGGTCTCTATTCTATATCGATGGTGTCTCTCTCTCTTCTCTTTCCCATCTCAGACTGAGTTCTCTCTCTCTTACTCTCATCCATCTCAGATCAGATCGGTGTGCTGCTGCTCTCTCTCTGTCGGTGAGCTCTCTCTCTCTCTCTCTCGGTGTTCTCATCTCTCATCTCTCTCTCTCGAATCGGTGACTATTTTTGTTTATTTGTTCCCAGATCTCCATCTCAGATTAGAACGATCTATAGCTGTTGTCTTCCTCTTTCGGTGAGCTCCTCTCTCTCTCTCTCTCTCTAACACTTTGAAATAGGTTTAATCTCTAACACTCTGAAATAGGTTCCCAGATCATTCATCGCAAATTAGATCGATTGTTCATGTCATCTACAATGGATTCAGTGAATGTAAGTAGGAGATTTTTTTTTCTGTTTTTATTTTTATTTTTATTGTGTTTTATGTTTACATTATGTTTTTATTTTTATTTTTATTATGTTTTTTAGATCGATTGTTTTTTTTTCTGTTTGTATTTCTATTTTCTGTTTTTATTTTTTATTTTTTTTCTGATTTCATCTCTGTTTTGTATTTCTATTTTCTGTTGTTGTTTGTAACCATTGATGCACAAATCAGTGTTTATGGAAATTAAACTAGTTAGAAACATTGATTGGTTCTACTTCAAAGCACAAAAGTGTCGAAGATGTCTAGGATTTAAAGCCTGAAAGAGGTTGAGTTGATGTCCAAGATTTCTGACCTCTCGGAGCTTATTTTTTATTTCTGCTTTTTAATGTGTTTTTTGTTGATGGGTTTTCATTTTTAACGCTATTCAATCCAATTTCAAGACTCAATTTTTTTTTGTCTGATACTTTCATCGAATACCTGGGCTGCATAATTTGTTGATGTTTGAAATTTTTTCTCTACTGCATTGTGTGAGCATCTTTGCCATAAAATTTAATGGTTTCAGAGTGTGTTTCTGTGTTAATTGGAAGATCCAGTTGCATATTGAATGTTTTTATTGATGGGTTTTCTTTCATGTTGTAATTTTATTTGATCCAGTTTGAAAGCTTTTAGTATTTTTATTTTTATTTTTTGTTCTTGCATCAAATACTTGGACTGTGTTGAGCTTTGAAAATGTTTCTGTAGAGCATTGTGTGAGTCTCTTTGTCATAGAGTTGAAAGAGTTTCAGAGTTTGTTGATGTGTTAATTAGAAGATCAAGTTTCGTATAGTTACTTTTGGTTCTAATCAACTTGATCTTTGAGTTTTGCTGTGCTGTTTGTTCATTTGTTTACATTGTATATAATTTATTGAGGTTCTTTGTTTGGTTCTTAAGTTATGAATATTGAAATGGTAAGTATATCAATTCGAACCAAAAGAGAGATTGCATAAATAGTAATTTTTTTTTAGAAAGTAGGAACTAGGAACTGCTTGCATGTTGAATTTCTGTTTTACAATGCTCTTTACCTTTTTCTTTTTATTCCCTCTTCTTTACCTTTTTCTTGTTGGAATTGATTCAGCACTATTGTTGATGTGTGTTTGCTTGGAATGGATGATGTTTGCTTAGAATGGAGGATGTTTGCTCCAGTTTATAATGGAATGGATGTTGTTTACTTGGAATGGGTGTTGTTTTTACTTATATTGTTTACAGGTTTACAGGAATGGAGTTGCTATTGGAATGGAAATGCTAGTGGCATAGGATGTTTATAGGTTTTCAGTTTATGGAAATGCTAGTGGAATAGAATGGAAATGCTAGTGAAATGAAAGTTTAATTTGGAATGGTTTACAGTTTATAATTTGAAATGAAAATGTAATGTCTATATTTTTTTTGTTATTTAATTATTTAAATCCGTGGTCCTAAACCGATCCAATCCGTGTTTCAACGGATTGGTTCCACAATTTAAACGGATTGGATTGGTTCTAATTTTTCAGGAACCGTAGATAACGGATCTTGGTTTTCTCCCAATCCGGACCAATCCGGTCCATGCTCACCCCTAATAATTGTCAAAGGCGTAAAATCACGATTTTCCTCCAAAGAATTATTTTTGAGATTCATACTCTCACTAATGTTTTCATCCTCTAAGAACACATCATTTCTAGTTTCAACAATTCTTGTGCTATGAGTGGGACAATAGAATCTAAAACCCTTTGATCTCTCAGGATATCCAATGAAATAACAACTTATAGTTCTAGGGTCTAATTTTTTTATTTGTGGGTTGAAAATTTTTGCTTCAGTAGGACAACCCCATACATGTAAATAATTCAAATTAGGTATCCTACCAACCCACAACTCATAAGGAGTTACAGGCACAGCCTTACTAGGAACCCTATTAAGAACATGTACAGCATTTTTTAAAGCTTCACCCTACAAGTAATCTGGCAAAAACGAGTTACTCGTCATGCTTCTCATCATGTCCAAAAGAGTATGGTTTCGTCGCTCAGCTACACCATTTTGCTCAGGTGTACCAGGCATTGTGTAGTTAGCAACAATACCATTCTCATCCAAAAATAAAGCAAAAGCACTTGGATTTTGACTCGACTCAGTGAATCTACGATAATATTCACTACCTTTATCAAATCTTACACTTTTAATCCGTCTGCCAAGTTGATTTTCAACTTCAGCTTTATAAAGTTTGAACATATCCAGTGCTTCTGATTTTTCACGAATAAGATACACATAAGTATACCTAGAAAAGTCATCAATTAATAAAAGTAATAAAATATTTATGTCCAGAAATAGTTGGAACAGTAAAGGGACTATATATATTAGTATGAATTGTGTCTAATAATTCAATAGTCCTAGTAGCACCCTTTTTTTTTGTCTTTGTGTATTTTCCTTTAATGCAATTCACACAAGTACTAAAATTAGAAAAATCAAGTGAACTTAAAATTTCTTCTTTAATAAGACGTTCCATCCTTTCTCTTAATATATGGCCCAAGCGTTTATGCCACAACATGGATGAATCTTCATTCACTCGCTTTCTCTTTTTATTTACCAAGTCGTTTACATTAAAGGATAAAAGAGATTGTGCATAAGTGGAATCTAAATTCAATGAATAAAGATTACCATATAAAGTACCAGAACCAATCATGTAACGCCCTAAAAATTAACCCATTATATATATCATTGACATTCATTATTTAAAGAAGATAATCTATTAATTCATTCATCAGAGTATTACAAAATAAAGCATAACATATATCATCGAATAAAATGCCCTACAGGCTTACATCTTTCCAAGCCAACACTTGGATACCAAAAATATGAGTTCTAACTCAATACAATAAAAGCCCTAGGCTTGAATGTTTACATGTACTTATAATTTAAGACAGTTATCTAAAAGTAGTCTTCTTCAATCCAGAAGCCAAACCCTCCCAAGCTAATTCCTTGGAGGTAGTTTATCACCTGAACCTGAAAATGATGTTCCCATAAAGGGTGAGCCACAGCCCAGTAGAAATATACTAAACCACATATAAGCAATGAATAAAGCAGTAGCATTTAACAGATGTTTAACCAAAATAATCAATTACAACATTTTACAGACTCATGACATTATTGCCAAAGATACGTTTTACTTTCCAGTTTTATCAACATGGCTCAGAACCTGGCCAAACTTATAACAGTGAAATCACCTATATCATATTCACAATCTTCCAATATTAACAACAAATGAGACTCAAGCTCAAATCAAACACTTCATACTTCCAGATTGATACACATTTTAGTGCTGTATCAATAAAACACTTCTATAAATAAGCACACATAAAAGTGATGCTAATGGAGTCCATCCCCTATCTCCTCCCAAACAAAAATCCGGTTTAGAGGTCCATCCCCTATCTTCCCCTAAACCGTGGAGTACATCCCCTATCTCCTCCCACACACAAAACAATGTATGCAAATGCAATGCTCAATCATTACACGTATTTTCTGTATCAATGCCATAGTCAAAACTAATGACTTAACCAATGTGATAAGTTCAGTTATTCCTAATCCACATGCAATATCTACAACAATCACGACTATCCTCCACCGATAGCCCAAAACAGTTATTTCTAAACTGAAAATAACTATGTCAACAATTCCATAGACAAATGATACCAATTAACCAATTACGCCATTTAATCAATGAATTCCATGAATTTAACCCTCTTTTCCCAATTCCATGAATTACTTATACAAATAAATTCAATAATACAACTAGGGTTTTTCCCAAAATTCACCAAAGTATCCCCAACATGTTAAAATACCAAAACTGAGGACAAAACCTATAAAATGGAGTAGGAAATCCCTACCTCGAAGAGAGTAACCCGAATGGAGAAGATGGAGATGAATGCCCAAATACAAAAGTGCTCCAAATTGCCAAAAGTTCAGATTAAATGGAAGCCCTCGACTCCCTCTATCTTTTTAATAAAGCAACTAGGGTTGAAACACTCTCTAAACAGATCAATCCTAAGAGAGAAAGTGAGTAGGGAGAGAGAGAGGTCGAACCTGGGGTTTTGAATCAAATGAATATGAAAAAGACTGATCAAATCCCGCTGCTGTGTATTTAAACTGGACAGGCTCGCTCGAGCGAAGACTTGGTCGCTCGAGCGACCAGACACAGAGAAACTACGCTCGAGCCAAGGAAGCCTTGCTCGAGCCAACAACTCAAAAGCTCGCTCGAGCGAAAGAAAGCTCGGTCGAGCGAAGAACTCAAACCCTCAGGTCTGAACCCAGACACACGCTCGAGCGAAGGAACTATAGCTCGAGCGAAGGATGAACTAACTCGCTCGAGCGAAGAAAAGCTCGCTCGAGCCAAGAATGAACAGCTACAGGTCCAAATCAAACACTACCTCTCGCTCGAGCGAACAACTCCTCGCTCGAGCGAAGAACCAAAAACCTGGACAGCAACTCTTAGTTTCTAAACCCAACCAACCTGAAACAAACCTGCCCAACACATCCTATAATTCCAAATGAGAAAATAAGGAATAACAACAACAACCATTTTACAATGACAGAATCTACGGAACTGTCCGGATACAATAATTAAATGGGAAAAGACCGGGGTCGCTATAACCTCCCCCCCTTCAAAGAATTTCGTCCCCGAAATTAAGCATAAGTTTTTTTTTTATAACCGATTTTTTTTAAACAATTCATTAGTAAACATCTTGACCCAAAACTGGTCATTTCATCTCTTTACCAAGAGGCATCTCATACCAAATATATAACACAAAATATATTTCAATCTGTATCATTATTATGCATTATTCCTTTCAATGCTAACAATCCCATATCATATTTAACTGCATGATATATATACCACATCCAACAATGTAATCCACATATACAATGTTACACTAATCTTTCTATAATGAAACAAGTTTCAAGATACACCCATTTACCAAAACATACTCAATGTTTTACAACTTAAGACATATGTAAAGCTCTTAAGTTCAACAATATAACAGAATCTAATTATAAGATTACAAATCAACAAACATGTCCGGATACTTCTCGCGGACTTGCAATTCATGTTCCCAAGTGGCTTCCTCCATTCCGTGGTGTTTCCACAAAACTTTGACCAAAGGGATGGTCTTGCCTCGCAAAACTTGATCCCGCCTATCCAAGACTCGAATCGGTCTCTCCTCATATGAAACATCCTCATCAACTACCAAATCGGTCCAATCCAACACATGTGATGGATCGGCCTCATACTTCCGAAGCATACTCACATGAAACACGTCATGTACTCCGGACAACTGCGGCGGCAAAGCTAAACGATAAGTAGCCTCGCCAATCCTCTCAAGGATCTCAAACGGACCTATGAATCGAGGGGACAACTTCCCACTCTTTCCAAACCTCATCAAACCCCGTTTAGGTGATATTTTCAGAAAGACATGATTACCCACCCCAAACACCAAAGGTCTCCTCCTACGGTCGGCATACGATTTCTGACGACTCTGTGCTGTAACAAGCCTCTTACGAATAAGCTCAACTTTCTCCGTCGTTTCCCTCACCAAATCTGGACCCAACAGAGGTGCATCGCCCACCTCGGCCCAACACACAGGAGATCTACACGGTCGGCCATACAAGGCCTCAAATGGTGCCATACCGATACTAGACTGAAAACTGTTGTTGTAGGCAAACTCCACCAACAGCAAGTGCCTCTCCCACGACCCACTAAAGTCTAGAACACAACCCCGAAGCATATCCTCAAGTATCTGAATAGTACGCTCAGACTGTCCGTCAGTCTGAGGATGATAAGCCGTGCTAAAGGTCAACTTAGTGCCTAAAGCACTCTGCAAACTCTGCCACAACCTGGCAGTAAAACGAGGATCTCTATCTGAGACGATCGTCACTGGGACCCCGTGCAATCTCACTATATCCCGAATATACAAGTCGGCAAGATGATCTACCGAATCTCTCACGCGCATAGAAATAAAGTGCGCCGACTTAGTCAACCGGTCTACAACCACCCAAATAGCATCACTACCCCGCTGAGTCCTCGGAAGACCTACAACGAAGTCCATAGTGACATGCTCCCACTTCCACTCGGCAATAGGCAAGGGTTGCAACAAACCCGCTGGCCTCTGATGTTCGGCCTTCACTTGCTGACAAGTAAGACACTTAGATACGAAAGATGCCACATCTCTCTTCATACCCCGCCACCAGAACTGACGACCCAAATCCCGATACATCTTAGTGCCTCCCGGATGCACCGCAAGGCGTGAATGATGAAACTCTCGGAGTACCTCCTCTCGGCAAGACTCCGGCACAAACGGACGGTCTCGGTATCTCACACTCAGGTCGGAATACACCGTCAAACCTTTCTCAACCTTTCCACTGGAAATCTTCTCACGGAGAGATTCTACCTCAAGGTCACCTCTCTGAGCCTCTAACACTCGAGTCACAAGTGTAGGCTGTGCAACAACAGAAAACAAGGCCGCAGCCTCAACAGATTCGCCCATAAGTAAATCAAACTCTCCAAGTGCACCCAACATCTCCCACTCTCGGATGGCTATGCTAGCTATGTCACCAACAGGTCTCCTGCTAAGGGCATCGGCCACTACATTGGCCTTTCCCGGATGATAATGCAACTCAAAGTCATAATCCTCTATGAACTCCATCCACCTCCTCTGCCTCAAGTTTAAGTCTTTCTGTGTAAATAAATACTTCAAACTCTTATGATCCGAGAACACCTCGAATTTCTCACCATAAAGATAATGCCTCCAAATCTTCAAGGCAAAAATCACAGCTGCTAACTCTAGATCATGTGTAGGGTAATTCTGCTCGTGAATTTTCAACTGACGAGAGCCATAGGCAACTACTTTCCCTTCTTGCATTAATACACAACCCAGACCCTCTCGTGAGGCGTCACAATAGACCGTATAACCCAACCCTCTCTCTGGAATAATCAATACTGGAGCGGTAGTCAATCTAACTTTCAACTCCTGAAACGACTTTTCACAAGTCTCACTCCATACAAATTTGACTCCCTTCCGAGTCAGTTTAGTCAACGGTGATGCTAACCTGGAGAAATCTTTCACAAACCGACGGTAATACCCAGCTAACCCCAGAAAACTGCGGATCTCAAATACACTCTTAGGCTGTGCCCAATCCTGCACTGCATCTACCTTGGATGTATCAACAGACACTCCTTCACCGGATACCACATGGCCAAAGAATTTGACTTCTTTCAGCCAGAACTCACACTTCCCAAACTTGGCATACAGCCTATGGGCTCTAAGTAACTCAAGCACCACCCTCAAATGTGCCTCGTGCTCCTCCTCAGAAGGCGAATAGATAAGGATGTCGTCCACAAAAACGACTACAAACCGATCCAAGAATTCCCGGAAGATCCGGTTCATCAAATCCATAAAAACTGCCGGTGCATTGGTGAGCCCGAATGGCATCACCAAAAACTCATAATGGCCATACCGCGTACGGAATGCCGTCTTCGGAATATCCTCTTCCCTGACCCTCAACTGGTGGTAACCCGATCTCAAGTCTATCTTAGAGAAACAACGGGAACCCTTCAACTGGTCAAACAAATCATCGATACGAGGCATAGGGTACTTATTCTTAACTGTAGCCCGATTCAATTTCCGATAATCTATACAAAGTCTCAAAGCACCACCTTTCTTTTTAACAAAGAGGGCTGGTGCTCCCCACGGTGAAACACTAGGACGTATGAAGCCCTTATCTAGCAACTCCTGGAGTTGGATCTTCAACTCAACTAACTCGGCTGGGGCAAAACGATAAGGTGCCATGGAAATCGACGCCGTGCCGGGCACTAGGTCAATAGAGAACTCAATCTCCCGATGCGGTGGCAAACCAACAAGATCCTCGGGAAAGACATCCGAGTACTCACAAGCCACCCTAGGCAACACAATCTGAGTCTCAACATCCTCATTAATCAAAAGGTTAGCTAGTAGCCCACTAAGCTCACTCCTTCCTCGCCGAACATACCCCGGTGGCAACACATCACCAACCCGGTCCCCCAGAAAATGAAAATACTCTCCGCTCACGGTACAACAAGTGACCCTCTGGCGGTAGCAATCAATAACTGCCCGGTATGACGATAACCAGTCCATACCCAAAATAACATCGAAACCCCTCATAGGCATAACTACAAAGGAAAATGGGATTCTATGATAATCAACCTCTATATCACAACCCCTAACGCCTTGTTTCAAAATCAATTCACCCCCAAGAGGTGACACTACACAAATAGGAGATGCTAGCTGTGCTAACTCCAACTCCAAAACAGATGCAAATGCAGCAGACACAAAGGAATGAGATGCACCCGTATCAATCAAAACATTAGCAACCGAGTTGCAAAACAAGAAGGTACCTCTCACAACTGATGGTGCTGGCACAAGATCCTGCGCGGTAACAGCATACACGCGCCCAGACGACCTCTGATCAACCTGCTCAACCCTAGGAGCATAAGATTGCTGCACCGACTGAGACGATGAAGCCCCCTGATTGGCCTTTGAGGCCTGACCCGACGGAGCTGGCTGCTGACCCTGAATCGGCCTCAAACCAGATGCACCAGATGTGCCACCCAACTGCGGACAATACCTCTTCATATGCCCTGGCTGACCACACTGATAACACGAGAGTGGCTGAACTCTACCCTGACTCTGGCTCTGAGATCGAGCCGAAGAAGATGCTGCTCTCTGAACTCCTCCCCTCTGAGGACAAACTGGAGATTTGTGGCCCAGCTGGCCACACTTGAAACAGGTAATGTCTCCCTGGCTGCCTTTCCCCGAACTAACACTCGGTACAGGAAAAGTCGATCGAGAAAAGCTACCCTGAGACTGCTGGGGATTAAAACCCTTCTGTCTCCTACCATCATTCTGACCATCCTGACTCCTCTTAGAGCCCTTCTGCCCTTCCTCCTCCTCCTGCATCATTATTTCCATGTGGGCTGCAGCATCAACCATACGCCCATACTCCCGAATCATAGTTCCCCCAACTCTCAGCTTGAGGCCACGCCTCAACTTCTTCTCAAACTCAATACAACGGCGTTCCTCAGACGCCACCAACTCAGGTGCAAACCTGGACAGACTAGTAAATGCAGCCTCAAATTCGGCCACTGAAGAACTCGCCTGCTTAAGCTGACAAAACTGGTCTCGCAGCTTCTCCCTGACTGCTGGAGATAAGAACTTCTCCTGGAAAGCATTCACAAAAGCCTCCCATGTACCTCCTATACGCCCCTTAGTAAACTTCCACCACTGACCTGCATCCCCCTTCAACTGGAAAGATGCCAAGGTCACTTTCAATCCCTCGTCTTCGATGCCAAGCATCTCAAACGTCTTCGTTGTCTGTTCGAGCCATTCATCTGCCTTAAGTGGCTCTTTAGGATCACCCACAAATTCATCCGGATTAGACCGGAAGAACTCCCTCTTCAGAAAGGAAGGTCCTGCATCCGCAATACCAGCCTGAGCTTGATTCTCAGCTCTAAGAATGCCTACTGACTCCCTGAATGCCCCTGCTATCTCTCGGGCTAGAGCGCCCATAGCCTGCTGGCCTACTGGCTCGGCCACATTGGCCTGGCCAATTCCCTCCTGAACTGCCGGAATCTCTTCTGGCACAGGCACCTCCTGCCTACCCGGCCTACCACGCCTACCGCGTCCTCGTCCTCGTCCTGACATCCTAATAAAGGAAACAAAGACATTAGCACATTAATAAATGTGCCGAAGCTAAACACTCACGTCCTAATGCAATGGACAACAATAATTCATTCCACGTAAGCACATAATCACATAAGCACCTACGAATTTCATTCCCGGATAATGATAGTCCCAAAGGGTTACTATAGTTCCGGTTGGAAGCAGCAGTGATCAAGTGCCTTTCCAACAAGACTACTAGAAACTCAAGGGTCCAATCAACATCCTAGAAACTACATTCCATACCCACATAATCACATAAACATGTTATCACATAAGCATATAACATTACACTAAGTCTCTATCAAACGAGACGAACCCAATGTGATACTAATCACTTCCCACGTACCCAAAGTATTCAAACCCGGTACGCTCTGATACCAAGTTGTAACGCCCTAAAAATTAACCCATTATATATATCATTGACATTCATTATTTAAAGAAGATAATCTATTAATTCATTCATCAGAGTATTACAAAATAAAGCATAACATATATCATCGAATAAAATGCCCTACAGGCTTACATCTTTCCAAGCCAACACTTGGATACCAAAAATATGAGTTCTAACTCAATACAATAAAAGCCCTAGGCTTGAATGTTTACATGTACTTATAATTTAAGACAGTTATCTAAAAGTAGTCTTCTTCAATCCAGAAGCCAAACCCTCCCAAGCTAATTCCTTGGAGGTAGTTTATCACCTGAACCTGAAAATGATGTTCCCATAAAGGGTGAGCCACAGCCCAGTAGAAATATACTAAACCACATATAAGCAATGAATAAAGCAGTAGCATTTAACAGATGTTTAACCAAAATAATCAATTACAACATTTTACAGACTCATGACATTATTGCCAAAGATACGTTTTACTTTCCAGTTTTATCAACATGGCTCAGAACCTGGCCAAACTTATAACAGTGAAATCACCTATATCATATTCACAATCTTCCAATATTAACAACAAATGAGACTCAAGCTCAAATCAAACACTTCATACTTCCAGATTGATACACATTTTAGTGCTGTATCAATAAAACACTTCTATAAATAAGCACACATAAAAGTGATGCTAATGGAGTCCATCCCCTATCTCCTCCCAAACAAAAATCCGGTTTAGAGGTCCATCCCCTATCTTCCCCTAAACCGTGGAGTACATCCCCTATCTCCTCCCACACACAAAACAATGTATGCAAATGCAATGCTCAATCATTACACGTATTTTCTGTATCAATGCCATAGTCAAAACTAATGACTTAACCAATGTGATAAGTTCAGTTATTCCTAATCCACATGCAATATCTACAACAATCACGACTATCCTCCACCGATAGCCCAAAACAGTTATTTCTAAACTGAAAATAACTATGTCAACAATTCCATAGACAAATGATACCAATTAACCAATTACGCCATTTAATCAATGAATTCCATGAATTTAACCCTCTTTTCCCAATTCCATGAATTACTTATACAAATAAATTCAATAATACAACTAGGGTTTTTCCCAAAATTCACCAAAGTATCCCCAACATGTTAAAATACCAAAACTGAGGACAAAACCTATAAAATGGAGTAGGAAATCCCTACCTCGAAGAGAGTAACCCGAATGGAGAAGATGGAGATGAATGCCCAAATACAAAAGTGCTCCAAATTGCCAAAAGTTCAGATTAAATGGAAGCCCTCGACTCCCTCTATCTTTTTAATAAAGCAACTAGGGTTGAAACACTCTCTAAACAGATCAATCCTAAGAGAGAAAGTGAGTAGGGAGAGAGAGAGGTCGAACCTGGGGTTTTGAATCAAATGAATATGAAAAAGACTGATCAAATCCCGCTGCTGTGTATTTAAACTGGACAGGCTCGCTCGAGCGAAGACTTGGTCGCTCGAGCGACCAGACACAGAGAAACTACGCTCGAGCCAAGGAAGCCTTGCTCGAGCCAACAACTCAAAAGCTCGCTCGAGCGAAAGAAAGCTCGGTCGAGCGAAGAACTCAAACCCTCAGGTCTGAACCCAGACACACGCTCGAGCGAAGGAACTATAGCTCGAGCGAAGGATGAACTAACTCGCTCGAGCGAAGAAAAGCTCGCTCGAGCCAAGAATGAACAGCTACAGGTCCAAATCAAACACTACCTCTCGCTCGAGCGAACAACTCCTCGCTCGAGCGAAGAACCAAAAACCTGGACAGCAACTCTTAGTTTCTAAACCCAACCAACCTGAAACAAACCTGCCCAACACATCCTATAATTCCAAATGAGAAAATAAGGAATAACAACAACAACCATTTTACAATGACAGAATCTACGGAACTGTCCGGATACAATAATTAAATGGGAAAAGACCGGGGTCGCTATAAATCATATGAGAATTATGGAATAAAGAGACTCTATTATTTCCAAACTTAAATTCATAACCACAGGAATCAAGTTGTGAAACAGAAATTAGGTTTCTAGTAAAGACAAGAACATAAACTGTGTTTACTAAATCTAAAATGAAACCAGTGTCTAAAATTAGACGTAGGGTGCCAATAGCCTCAGCGTCCACTTCTATTCCATTCCCAGCTGTAATGGTTCGTTCTCCTTTATTTAGTTTTTGACTTGTAAGGTATCTCTGCATGGAATTTGTTATGTGAATACTTGCACCAGTGTCAATACACCAAGAATTTGGTGGAACATCTACCAAAAGGGATTCATAAGACACAAAGCATTGAGTGTTACCTTTCTTGTCCAATCAACTTTTAAAACCTAGACAGTCCTTTCTTATGTGACCTTTCTTTCGACAGAAATGGTATTGAATCTTATTTTCTTCATTAGCCTTGTGAGTTACATCATTTGCATTCTTCTTCTTCTTCTTACTTTTGCCTTTCTTGAAAATCTTTTTGGTTGGACCCAAGGTGGTAAGGTGAGCCATATCAAGCTTTTCATCTTTAAGCCTCTCTTCTTCTTGAACACACATGGCAATTAACTAGCTCATCTTCCACTAATCTTTTTGCGTATTATAATTGATCTTAAAAGGACCAAATTGCTCAAGAAGAGAAGTCATAATGAAATGAACAAGAAAACCTTTAGAAATTTCCATGTCCATTCCCCTTAATTGAGAGGCCATGTCATTCATCTTTAAGATATGCTCACGAACACCACTCAAACCATTATATTTCATTATCATCATTTTAACCATGAGAGTACTAGCAAGGGATTTGGAAGTTCCAACGAATTGTTCTTCAATAGATTTCATATAGCTCACTGCACTTTCAGAAACAGGAATTGATCTTTCAATTGTAGGCGTAATTGAGCCTTTCATAATCACTAGACTAAAGCGATTAGAGCATTCCCATTTTTCATATAAAGCCAT
The DNA here is from genome assembly GCF_055761805.1 of Camellia sinensis. Classification (NCBI taxonomy): domain Eukaryota; kingdom Viridiplantae; phylum Streptophyta; class Magnoliopsida; order Ericales; family Theaceae; genus Camellia; species Camellia sinensis. The sequence goes on along the minus strand of NC_138962.1, from coordinate 45,335,397 downwards.
GTGTTCCTTAGAACTTGTATCATTAGGCTTTGTAGGAGCTGGCTCTCTTAATGCATAATCTAAATCCATAATTCCCAAAACAATTCCAATTTGTTCATTCCATTTCTTAAAATTAGTTCCACTCAAAGCTTCAATACCAGACAAGTAACTATTAATTGCAGTAGGATTCAATGCTGCAAACACATAATATCCATTACATAATATAATCAAGAAAACTACTTTTCACATCTCATAAAAATAACACCACAAGTTAAATATATCCTAACTATAAAACATAATTAGTTAGATACGAAATCAACTTACCCTTCCGTTGGGCCGAATAACAATATATTTTAACAATTCATAAAAGTAAATGAGATGACTAATAAAAATAAACAACATAAAATAAAATAAAATAATCATTAAGACCGTAACGAGTTTATCACCGTTGGGCAAAAAAACTCAATGTCTCTTATTTTATTTTATTAACTAAAGCACGTGAGAAGTTTATCACCGTTGGGCAGAAAAACTTATTGCTATATTTATTATACTAATCATCTAGGTTGTTCAAACATACATAGTGTTGAACCTCCGTTGGGCTGATCAATAATGTTTCAACTCATAAAGTGTGTAACAAAACATTATAAGTGCATAAAACATTATCTTAATTACCACTTGTTCAATAATTTTCAATTTTTATTTTAATATCAATAGAATAAAAGATTGGCCAAAAATAAAATAAAATTGGACAAGTGTAAATCAAGGTTTTGTACTAGTTACACCAAACATCATCATAAAATGAAATTCATACTTATATGTTTCATGCATCAGAATTGAGAACCATGGCTCTGATACCAATTGATAGAAAACTTTGCGAAACATGAACTAAAACCCATTAAGGATTCAATTCATATAGTTTTCATGTATAGAATTGAATCCTTAATGGTTTTTAGTTTATGTTCCGCAAAGTTTTCTATCAATTGGTATCAGAGCCATGGTTCTTAATTATGATGCATGAAACGTATAAGTATGAATTTCATTTTATGATGATGTTTGGTGTAACAAGTGCAAAACCTTGATTTACACTTGTCCAATTTTATTTTATTTTTGGCTAATCTTTTATTCTATTGATATTAAAATAAAAATTGGACAAGTGTAAATCAAGGTTTTGCACTTGTTATACCAAACATTATCATAAAATGAAATTCATACTACGTTTCATGCATCAGAATTGAGAACCATGGCTCTAATATCAATTGATAGAAAACTTTGCGGAACATAAACTAAAAACCATTAAGGATTCAACTCTATACATGAAAACTATATGAATTGAATCCTTAATGGTTTTTAGTTTATGTTCCGCAAAGTTTTCTATCAATTGGTATCAGAGCCATGGTTCTCAATTCTGATGCATGAAACCTATAAGTATGAATTTCATTTTATGATGATGTTTGGTGTAACAAGTGTAAATCAAGGTTTTGTACTTGTTACACCAAACATCATCATAAAATGAAATTCATACTTATAGGTTTCATGCATCAGAATTGAGAACCATGGCTCTGATACCAATTGATAAAAACTTTGCGAAACATAAACTAAAAACCATTAAGGATTCAATTAATATAGTTTTCATGTATAGAATTGAATCCTTAATGTACTTGTTACACCAAACATCATCATAAAATGAAATTCATACTTATAGGTTTCATGCATCAGAATTGAGAACCATGGCTCTGATACCAATTGATAGAAAACTTTGCGGAACATAAACTAAAAACCATTAAGGATTCAATTCATATAGTTTTCATGTATAGAATTGAATCCTTAATGGTTTTTAGTTTATGTTCCGCAAAGTTTTCTATCAATTGGTATCAGAGCCATGGTTCTCAATTCTGATGCATGAAACCTATAAGTATGAATTTCATTTTATGATGATGTTTGGTGTAACAAGTGCAAAACCTTGATTTACACTTGTTCAATTTTATTTTATTTTTGGCCAATCTTTTATTGCCAATTTTATTTTTGGCCAATGTTTATGTTTATAAACAACATAAACATTGGACAGAAATTATTATAGTGTTCTTAACAATTCATTTATTAGTCATCTCATTTATTTTTATGAATTGTTAAGAACTCGTTACGGTCTTAATGATTATTTTATTTTATTTTATATTGTTTATTTTTATTAGTCATCTCATTTACTTTTATGAATTGTTAAAATATATTGTTATTTGGCTCAACGGAAGGATAACTTGATTTCGTATCTAACTAATTATGTTTTATAGTTAGATATATTTAACTTGTGTTGTTATTTTTATGAAATGTGAAAAGTAGTTTGCATGATTATATTATGTCACTAGATTATCATAATATGGCCAACGTACTCCCACTAGAAGATTGCACCATCACCATTAGATTCTGTTCAATGAAATTATTAGCACCAAATCATTGCAGTCAGCGATTTACACATTGATCAAGACTGTACAATGGTTATAGTGTTAATATTTTCCATCAACATGAATAAGTGAATCTTAAATCATAGAGATAACATTAGCAACATAATGGTGATTAATGCTAATTCATCTATAACGGTCCCGTTGTTTACATCTTCTTCTAAATTGTGCACAAGTATGAAGAATGAAAACAACAAACATAATCATTACTAACAGAAGATGATTATAACATAACATTTATCACAAACATGATACACTCATTTCAAGTCTAAACATGGTAAACTTTCTACTAAGCTCATGCGCGCAACATGTTCTTGAAAGAGCTTAAGTGTGAGACCTTTAGTTAAAGGATCTGCTAACATGAGTGTAGTACCAATATGAGATATGGAAACAGTCTAATTCAGAACCCTTCCTTTAACAACTAGATACTTGATATCAATATGCTTTGATCCTCCTGAAGTTTTGTTATTATTGGAGAACCGCACAGCAGCATCATTATCACAGTAAATTTGTAAGGGCTTCGAAATTGAATTGACAAGTTGTGATCCAGATATGAAATTCTTTAGCCATGCTGTATGACATGTGGCTTCATAACATGCTATGAACTCTGCCTCCATGGTGGAAGAGGCTGTCAAAGACTGCTTATGACTCTTCCACGAAATGGGTCCATTAGCAAGCATAAAAATGTACCCAGAAGTGGACTTTCGAGTGTCTTTATATCCAGCATAATCAGCATCTGAATAACCAACTAGTTCAAGGCTGTCTGTTCTTTGATAAGTGAGCATGTAATCCTTAATGCCTTGTAAATATCGCAACACTTTCTTAACTGCTTTCCAATGATCAAGTCCGGAATTGCTTTGGTATCGACCCAGCATACCAACTACAAATGTTATGTCAGGACGTGTACAAACTTGAGCATGCATAATGCTCCCAACTGCAGAGGCATAAGGAATTTCTTTCATTTGTTCGCTTTCTAAATTATTTTTGGGACACTGAAATTCACTAAATTTATCACCCTTAATTATAGGGGCAACACTACTTGAACAGTTCTGCATGTTGAACCTTTTAAGAACCTTTTCGATATAGGCTCTTTGGGACAATCCTAAAATACCACGAGACCTATCTCAGTGAATTTCTATCCCAATGACAAAAGAGGCTTCACTAAGATCTTTCATTTCAAAATTTCTCGTAAGGAATTTTTTTGTCTCATGTATCATTCCCAAATTATTGCTAGCAAGCAATATATCATCCCATTTACTGTTATGAATTGTTAAAATATATTGTTATTCAGCCCAATGGAAGGATAACTTGATTTTGTATCTAACTAATTATGTTTTATAGTTAGATATATTTAACTTGTAGTGTTATTTTTATGAGATGTGAAAAGTAATTTTCATAATTATATTATGTCACTAGATTATCATAATATGGCCAACGTACTCCCACTAGAAGATTGCACCATCACCATTAGATTCTGTCCAATGATTATTTTATTTTATTTTATTTTATGTTGTTTATTTTTATTAGTCATCTCATTTACTTTTATGAATTGTTAAAATATATTGGACATAAATGTTTATAGTGTCATCTCATTAGATTCTGTATAATGTTTATAGTTAGATATATTTAACTTGTGGTGTTATTTTTATTAACACTATAACCATTGTACAATCTTGATCAATGTGTAAATCGCTGACTGCAATGATTTGGTGCTAATAATTTCATTGAACAGAACCTAATGGTGATGGTGCAATCTTCTAGTGGGAGTATGTTGGCCATATTATGATAATCTAGTGACATAATATAATCATGCAAGCCAAGTGGGAGATTGTAAGAATTTTTCCTAAATATGGCTTAATGTGGCTTATGTATGATTATACTAGATTCATCTCATTAAGTAAAATACATGTACATCAATTAGATGGTGACTAATCATTGATGAATGCACCTATATATACATAATGTATAGAAGACTAATGGAGATAATGTCAATGCATTGAATGTAATAGATTCATTATGAATGAATCTTAAAGATGCATTATGTATCTATTATGAATATATAAGATACATTAATCTATCTAATGAATTCATTAATATAGAAGATGCATTATGTATCATGAATGTATAAGAAACATTAATTTATTTAAGGAAATTCATTGAATGAATGGATTCTTTGATGGGAAGAATACTAGTATAAATAGTGTAAGGTCCTAAACCACATTCTCCATCACAAAAACTCAAGTTGTCACCACAAGAAGGCTCCCATCGCCTAGAGAGAGAGAAGTGGTTTGAAGATCTTAGACAAGTAAAGAACTTGAAGATCAAGGTCATCCATTCAATGTTTCTCTTTCTTATAAGAGGATTTTATACTATCATGGATCAAGGTATGTATTCACTTATTTTGTATAGTAAAAATTCATATATTTTTCATGCATAAAATTGAATCCTTAATGGTTTTTAGTTTATGTTCCGCAAAGTTTTCTATCACAAAATTCTACTTGACTCAAAATCTAGAGATTGACTAAAATAATTAAAAGATCAAAAAACAAAATGAGATTAAATATGAATACTGAGTATAGAAGCTTTTAGTAAGTGCTTCTTTTGGGGGGGGGGGGGGGGGGGAGAGGGGGGGGAAGTGTAGAAGCTTCTCACTAGTGTTTATTTAGGTAATTGCTGATTAGAGAAAATACTGATATATGACATTATTGAGTCTGTAAGATTGCGTAAATTATAATTTTTTTTAAATAAAATATTTGGTTATTTGTTTTACAACCTTATATCTATTAGTAAGTAAATATGGTGTGTGTATATATATATATATATCGATATTATATTCACTATATATATATTAGATGCTGCAATTAGGCTTTATCATATTAGGATGTTTTTGTAGCTTTTTTGTTGCCGACTCTTACCTTGCTTATATATAGGCCTCTTCATTGTATTGTAAAAGACATAATATCGAATATACACATAGTATAATATTATCTCTCTTGTAGATATTTTAACAACATTTATACACAACACAATCCAACATCCCAATCAAAATGATGGGGATGCTGCTGTGCTTAACGCACAACAGCAACTGCTACGACACCAAACGGTGCTGTTTGGTTGCATTCTCAAAACTTCTTCAATTTATGCTACTATACATTGTTTTTAAGGTTACTTTAGTTAATGGATGCTTTTCATTTTTTATTTTTTTTATGCAATCTCATTCAACTGCATATATATATATATATATATACAAACATAATTTGACCCTTAAAATAAATAAATTTTAACTTGTTTAAATAATTTTTTGATTTGTTTTTAATCTGAATTATTTATCTAGAAAATATCAACCAAAAAAAAAAAAAAAAACAAATTTGAAGTTTGAGCTTTATAACGAAATAAAATTTAAATTTAAATTTTATCAATTTAAATTCTAATTAGTATGTTTCCAATCTAGACCATATTCACTCATTTTTAAGGCTGTAAATAAACAAAGTCGTTTGTGAACACGCTTGAGTTAGGCTTGGTAAGGGCTCGTTCGAACTCAAGCTTGTTTAAATTTTAATAAAAAAAGTCCAAACATACTAAATTCGGTTCATTTAACATTTATTTAAATGATAGAATAAATATATTACTTATATATTAAATAATGTATAAGAAATAGGATAAATATGTTATTTATATGTTTAAATAATATAAATAGTAGGTAACTATAGGTAATACATTTATATAATAGTGGTGGTAGATAATATTATGTTTTAAGATATTGACTTTTCTTTTAATATATTTTTATATAATTATAGAATCAAAATTTTAATTATAACTTTAGTTTCATAGCAAGTATGAATTTATAATTTTTTTAACTCGTTAAATCTTGTGAACAGGCTCGAATACTTTCAACCTAGAGTCATAATTAATCTGAGCTTCATTTTCTATCCCATGAGGTATGTCATTGTACCATACTGCAACAACATTAGACTGGATAGAGTTGGTATCGATTCCAACATAAATGATAGGAGTGATGTTTTGAGGCGAAACGCACTACAAAAAATTATTTTTTTGCAATGGCGAAATGCTATCGCAAATACCCAAAACGCCGTCTCAAAAGGTTTTTTGCGATGGTAACTGGCTTTTTGCGACGGCAAGTGAGGGGTCGCAACAAAGGGGATTGCAAAAGGGTTTTAGCGACGGCATAACACCGTCGCTTTTTTTTTGCGATGGCAAAAATGCCATTTTGCGACAGAAAAATTCTGTCGGCATCAACGCGTGAAAATCTGAGTTTTTTTGAGACGGCACTGTGTTGCCATCACTAAAGGGGTTATTTGCAACGGCAAAAATACCGTCGCTAAAGGGTTATTTGAGATAGCACCTGATGCCGTCGCTAAAGTATTATTGGCGACGGCAATAACACCGTGGCTAAAGGTCTTCCTTTTCAACCAATTCACCTATCTTTTACGATAGCATTACTGCCGTCGCAAAAAACCCCGGTTCTATTTTCTTTTTGAGACGGTGTGTGTTGTGCCGTCTCAAAAAAAAAATTGTAATAAAATTATTAAAAATATGAAAATAACCTGTATTAAATGAAAAATAACTATAAAAAAACCGATAATTACATAATAATATAAATACATACATAAACAAAAGTTGGCACACAATGAAAATTCATAATGTTGTTCCATTCATAACAATACATAAATAAAAATTCATAACAATAAAAATTATCACACTACATAATGTTGCATAATACATACATAATGTTGTTCACAAATCTAAATAACGTAAATCAAAAACAAAAGTTTTCGTCATGATTCTTCCGTGGGTTACAAAAACAAAAGTTGGTCATAATCTTTACATGCCTGCATTCCACAAGAAGCAAACTGCTACTCAAGAAATATCTAAAAATAACAAAATAAAAATAATTAATGACAATATAATTGTGTTAATATTTTAATTACAGAAAAACATAAAAAATTAACTACTATATAATTACAAAGATAGTTTAGTAAATAATTTTGGCTAGATAGAAATCCGGCCCTAACTCCCAAACCAAAAACCCAATTGGAGTTCCGTTTTCTCCCACAAGTCTCTCGTGCCTAGGCGGTTGTGTGTGCCAAGTTTCGTGCTAAATCAACGTCGTTTGGTGATTTTGGAGGGTTAACACCTCGAATTCAAGTTTCTTAAGGAACTAGTTTGCCTAGACCGAAATCTGGCTCTAACTCCTAAATCAAGAACCCAATTCGAGTCCCATCTTTTCCCACAACTCTCTCGTGCCAAGGCTGTCGTGTGTGCCAAGTTTCATGCTAAACCGACGCCGTTTGTTGATTTTGGAGCGTCAACACCACGAATTCAAGTTTCTTAAGGAACTAGTTTGCCTAGACCGAAATCCGGCTCTAACTCCCAAACCGGGAACCCGATTCGAGTCCTGTCTTCTCCCACAAGTCTCTCGTGCCTAGGCAGTCATGTGTGCCAAGTTTCATGCTAAACTGATGCTGTTTGGTGATTTTGGGGCTTCAACACCTCGAACTCAAGTTTCTTAAGGAACTACTTTGCCTAGACCGAAATCCGACTCTAACTCCCAAACCAAGAACCCGATTCGAGCCCCGTCTTCTCCCACAAGTCTCTCGTGCCTAGGCAGTCATGTGTGCCAAGTTTCGTTCTAAACCGACGTGGTTTGGTGATTTTAGGGCGTTAACACCTCGAATTCAAGTTTCTTAAGGTACTAGTTTTTCTAAAGTGAAATCCGGCTCTAACTCCAAGTTCGGGAACCCGATTCGAGTCCCGTCTTCTCGCACAAGTCTCTCGTACCTAAGCGGTCGTGTGTGCCAAGTTTCATGCTAAACCGACGTCGTTTGGTGATTTTGGGGTGTCAACATCTCGAATTCAAGTTTCTTAAGGAACTAGTTTGCCTAGACCGAAATCCGACTCTAACTCCCAAACCGGCAACCCGATTGGAGTCCCGTCTTCTTCCACAAGTCTCTCGTACCTAGGCGGTCGTGTGTGCCAAGTTCTATGCTAAACCGACGTCGTTTGGTGATTTTGGGGGGTCAACACCTTGAATTCAAGTTTCTTAAGAAACTAGCTTGCCTAGACCGAAATCCAGCTCTAACTCCCAAACTGGGAACCCGATTGGAGTCCCGTCTTCTCCCACAAGTCTCTCGTGCCTAGGTGGTTGTGTGTGCCAAGTTTCATGCTAAACCAATGCGGTTTGGTGATTTTGGGGTGTCAACACCTCGAATTCAAGTTTCTTAAGGAACTAGTTTGCGTAGACCGAAATCCGACTCTAACTCCCAAACCGGGAACCTGATTCGAGCCCCGTCTTCTCTCACAAGTCTCTCGTCCCTAGGCGGTCGTGTGTGCCAAGTTTCGTGCTAAACCGATGTCGTTTGGTGATTTTAGGGCGTTAATACCTCGAATTTAAGTTTCTTAAAGAACTAGTTTGCCTAGACCGAAATCCGGCTCTAACTCCTGAACCAGGAACCCGATTCGAGTGCCGTCTTCTCCCACAAGTCTCTCGTGCCTAGGCGGTCGTGTGTGCCAAGTTTCGTGCTAAACCGACGTCGTTTGGTGATTTTGCGGCGTCAACACCTCGAATTCAAGTTTTTTAAGGAGTAGTTTGCCTAGAGTGATATCCGACTCTAACTCCCAAATCGGGAACCCAATTTGAGCCCCATCTTCTCCCACAAGTCTCTCGTGCCTAGGCGGTCGTGTGTGCCAAGTTTCATGCTAAGTCTGGCTCTAACTCCCAATTCGGGAACCCGATTTGAGTCCCATCTTCTCCCACAAGTCTCTTAACTTAGAATGTAAAGAATGCAAAGATACATTTTAGCTTAGAATGCAAGGATATATTTTATACCTGATCTTCTGGTGGTGGTGTATATGGATTCTTGTCTTCTGCAGATTCCCTAAATGTCCGGTGGCCACTCGATGCATCAGGAACCTATGATAGTCAATGCATAATGTGTTAATCATATTCGAATTTTATACATAATATTGTGTGAAAATTGAACTATCAAACAATTTAATTTATATCGAACCTGTCTGTTGGGATCCACACTCGTCCCCTATGACACAAAGGCCATCATCACAGCTCTCATCTGCTGTAAATGTGTAGAGAACTCTGCTCGCAGCTCCTCCCTCAACTCATCCCTTAGCTCCACACGAACCTGCTGTGTGATCTGAACAATAGTCGATGGCTGGGTTGTTGACTATGATGGCCCAGCACCATCTTTATACACCGCTCTCCGAGGCATAGTTCTCCTGTATGTGCGACAATATCCATGTCCATTATGACCTATCAACTCATGGAAAATGCCATTCCTAGCATCCAAAGTCCGACAATCCTCAAGTAGTATAGAGAGTTGGCGATTAAACTCATCCTATATTGAATAAGACATACAAGTATATGCCAAATTAAGATGGTTGACACAGAAAAAATAAAAAATAAACTTTAAATACAATCAAAGGTGTTTGGAAACTACCAAGGTCTGGATAACCTCTGGGTCATCTGCTCTACGTGTCATAAGCCAAACATTCATCTTATCAGTAGATTTCCCATTTTTGGTCATCTACATTTTTTTAGAAATATGAAAATTAGAATCCAAATAATTTACAAATATACAACGTTTATTTATATACAAAAATAAAACAATAAAATATAAACCTCATGCCGTATCTGAGCGAAAGTAGTATGCCCTGTGGTATGAGCTATGCTGTGAGCTCGCCAATTTTTAGCGTTCCTAGTTGCAATTTTCTATAACAGGTTCAACAAATGTAAGTATATAAATATGATTTGTATGTTTACATATGATACATATAACTTATTTGTATACCTTAGCATCGGAAGTACGCCAATACTCCACAAGTTCTTCCCACTGGCTTGGCATAATGTGCAAAGGAACATCATCCTTCAAATTAGGATCAGAACTTCTAGGCTTGAAATACTTGCCTTAATCTTATTCTTGTGATCCTTCCATATGTTGTTGTAGTTTTTCATGCAGATTGGCTTGTCCTTCTCTGGACATATATTCAAATTGTCCTATAAAACACAATTTCAAAGTTTAAATAATAATAACACAATTTTGGAATTTGAATTTTTGGACAAAAATATACTTTTACCTTCACATCCTTCCAGATAGCATCAACAATATCATCAGGCACATTGTTCCAGTCAAGAAAAGTAAGAGGAACAATGTTACCATTCCGCACAATAATGCCAAGTTGAGTAGTTAACTTATACACGTTATCCCCTATTGAGCAGTAATTTTCATCAAATTGTATGTCTAGCTTTGTACCAGTACCCCACTCCCTAATGCCCTTGGCACATGCTCTACCACGCCTAGTCGAGGTTGATGAAGAACTAACATGACCTGCGAGATACAATAACAATAAACAATATGCAATGATAATAAAAAAATGCAAATTTAAATAATGTGAATACAAATCGAATTCTTATACCTGAGGTGGGCTGTGAAGAAGTCAAAGGGTCTGCAAAATACAATGAGAATAAACAAGTTATATATAATGAGAATAAATAAATGTATATTTAAATAATTTTCATACAAATCAAAGCAAATTTATATACCTGCAGATGGCTCATAAGCTGATGACTCTAGTTGGGATGATAGTTGCTGTGGTGTCACTGATGGTGGACGCACCAATGGTAGGCATGGAGGCTGAGTACATGGTAGCAGCTGTGGTGCCACTGATGGTGGTCGATGCGATGGTACTAATGGCCCCTCTGATGATGGTCGTTAGGATGCCTCCTCTAATGGTGGTGCCAGTAATAGTGGTCGCTGCGATGGCTGGTCAGATGGTGGTGGCACTAATGGCCCCTCCGATGGTGGCCGATGTGATGCCTTCTCTGATGGTGGTGCTACTGATGTCCTGTTATGTACCACATCGGACATCATGTGCCGGGGATGATCAGGCTTCCTCTTCCTTCCCATAATAATCTGCAAGCAATATAACATTAATTGACATTAGAAACATAGACAATGGTTTGTCATCAACTATAATATGACATTAATTGAACTAATACAATTACAAAGACATAGTAAATTAAGAAACTGATGATTAACTACAACCTTGGCCTTAATTGAATTACTTATATTGATTAAATATCAGCCTATTTGAACATCAACTGTTTCCCCTTTTGTGGCTTCCTTCACCCAACCAACTTCTTCATCACGAAGCATTATATTTTCTTCCAATTGTTGGCTCATATATGGCTCGATTTGTGGATCAATCAAACTCATATCAAATAAACCTATTTGAGACATCTTCACTCCCACTTGCTAGTCTGGTTGTAACGGGTCTGCAACATACCAAACTTGCTCTGCTTGGGATGCCAAGATGAAAGGTTCATTGGTAAGTCGATCATCTCGGTACAACAAATGATTGAAGTTCACCAACGTGAAATTGAAGACATCTTCTTTCTTTCTGTGAATGTTGTCAATCCAATCACACTTAAACAACACATGTTTCTTCTTATTGGAATATCGAATCTCAACAATATCTGTCAATTGTCCATAATAGTACACAGACCCCACACGAGGATTCTTGTTTTTCCGACTAGCATAACTTATGGTATCTACCTTCAAAGCTACACCACAATTTTGTGTGGCTCGACGATCATCCATGGCCTTTACTCGATACCGAAACCCGTTCAGTATATACCCGTTGAACCTCCTTGCCAGGTTATGAGGACCGTTTTCCAATAGAATAATCTCTTCATAAAATATGACATCAGTAGTCCTTCGCAAAGTTTGGACCTATTTAAAACGAAAATGTAAAATTTAAAACGTAGTTCGACTTAAGTAACTAGAATCTGTAGACTTAAATACATACATGTTCCTTGAACCAAATGTGAAAAGTTTCAAAATGTGCATGCCGAAGTTGATGATCGTCGACACGAGGCATTTTGAGCTTAAGTACTTCAAGGTGCTTGCTGTGTAGATTGAAAATTTATCAATACAAAAAATTTGGTTCAAAATTCAATAAAACATAATAAAATATTGAGTGAGTGACTTAACCTACTTTATGAATGGTTGAACCGCGCTTGTATTGAATAAGATGTACCGATGAGCTTGTACCCAAGAAGTATTATCAAGATAAAAGCTTGTGTTTTCACCAATAGCATGACCCAGATTATCATCACCACTATAGTTCCTCACGGGTCAACTAGATTTGGTTTCCACATTATTGAGATATTGTGCACAAAAATTCATGCATTCTTCCATAAGATATCTTTTAGTAATTGATCCTTCAGGATGAGCTCTATTACGCATGTATTGCTTCAAAGTAAGAAGATACCTCTCAATTGGATACATCCATCGAAACTGAATCGCTCCACCCAATAATGCTTCATCAACTAGATGTATAGGCAAGTGCTCCATTATATCAAAAAAAGTCAGAGGAAATATTTTCTCTAGATGACAAAGTGTTACAGCGATACGATCTTGAATATATTGCAAATCCGTCACACGATTCATTTTGGAACACAATTGTCTAAAGAAATTGCTCAATTCAATCAAGAGTTCAATTACATTCTTTGGTAACGATCTTCGAATAGCCAATGGAATAAGTTGTTGCATCAGAATATGACTATCGTGGCTCTTAAGACCCAAATACTTCTATCATGTGAGCGCACACGATGTGATATATTGGATGAATACCCGTCGGGAACTCTTACTTCCTTCAACACTTTCAAGAACAAATCTTTCACATCCTTGGTCATCGTGAATTGTGCTGTTGGTAAATAGGCTTTATTCGACCCTCTTAACTGTAAATGTGGGGGTTTTCTAATATTCATATCTTGTAAATCACGCAGAGCATTAACACCATCCTTCGATTTTCCTGCATCCCCTAATATTGTCCACAACACATTGCCACAAACATTTTTCTCTATATGCATCACATCGAGGTTGTGTCTTATTAGATTGTGCTCCCAATATGGCAGTTCATAAAAGATACTCTTTTTCTTCCAGCTATGGGTGTGATGCCCAGCTTTCTTCTTCTCTACTTGTCTCCTATGCCTCTCCCTAAGGTCATCCCTCTTGTATTGGGTTAAAATACCCTCAGATTCTAATTGTAGCAACATCTCAGTTCTAGACAACAATTTTGGTTTGAGTCTGACTTCCCGACTACCATCAAATGATACTTTATCCTTCTGAAATTTATGGCCACTAGGTAAAAATCTGCGATAACCCAAGTATAATTGTTTCCTACTATGCTTCAACTAACACGATGTAGTTTTCTTATTGCAACAAGGATATGCATATTCGCCTTTAGTGCTCCATCCTGACAAGTTTGCGTATGCAGAAAAATCACTAATTGTCCACAGTAAAGCTACATGCATTTGAAACATTTGATTTGTTGATGCATCAAATGTTGACATACCCTCATTCCATAGTTCTTTCAACTCCTCAATCAACGGCTGCATATACACATCAATCTTGTCACCAGGTCCTTTCAGGCCGTCAATAAGCACGGATAAAATTAGAAATGGTTACTTCATGCACATCCATGGCAGCAAGTTGTATGGAATGAGCACAACAGGCCAAATGCTATGAACTATGTTCATCGTCCTGAATGGGTTAAAACCATCAGATGCTAAGCCAAGCCTTACACTTCGGTAATCATCACTAAAGTCAATATTCCAACGGTCAAAATCTTTCCATGCAAGGGAATCAGCAGGAAGCCTAAAGACACCATCATCAGTTCGTTCCTCTGCATGCCATCTCATTAACTTGGCCGTCTTGGATGACATAAACAACCGTTGCAACCTTGGTTTTAAAGGAAAATACCTCATCTGTTTTGCAGTTATTCGTTTGCCACATTTGTTAGGACCATTTGAACCACCATCACCATTTGATTTCCATCTAGAACTATTGCATATGACACATTTATCAAGATTGGCGTCCTTTTTTCGAAACAACATGCAACTATTGGGACATGCATCCCACGTCTCATACATAAAGCCCAAATCTGTTGTGACCTTTTGAGCTTTATAATATGAGTCCGGGAGTTTCACACCCAACGAGAACGCCTCATTCAATAACTCAAGCAGCATGTCAACAGACTTGTCTGTCCACTGATTAAGCACCTTCAAATGTAGAAGTCGAACAATGAATGACAAAGATGTGAACTTCTGACAACCCGGATACAATTCACTTTGTGCATCTTGAAGAAGTTTGAAATACTTTGCAGTCTCTGCATTTGGACTGAGCTGGGGTTCAGATGCGTAGGGATCAGGCCCCTGTGGTTCATTACCCTCAACACTTGTGTCGACATGTGGATTTCCCATAGCCCCTTGTATCATTCTAATCATATCATCCCCAATGTCTAAATTAACTAATGTTTCATTCTCTCGATTACCATGCAGAGATACGTAAGATTCCCCACGATTAATCCAATGTTTGTATTTTTTTAAAAAACCTTTCAAAATCAAATGCTCCCGTACACCCTCTCGTACAAGATGGTATCGATTCCCATACTTCCTACACAGACAACTGATCATCGAACCTTCAACCCTATTGGTGTCGGCAAACACAAGGAATTCATCAATCCCATTAATGTATTCGCTCGACATCCTATTTGGCAAATCAATCCAACTCTTATCCATCATCTGTACACATCCACAAAAATATCTCATCAAAGTAACTCTAAAGCAAGGTGAAGAAGGTATAAAATGTCCTTCAGTTTACATTTTGGCACAAAAGCAAGTTCCACACTGGAGGAGAGGGATTAGAGGCAACAATGTTGTGGATGTATTAATAATATTATTAGATAGTGTTTGTTTTTTCTATTTAACAATACCATGTTCCGTATCAGAAAGATATGCCAATTCGTTCACAAAGATTTTTTTGGGTAAGTCGTTCACAAAGATTAGCTTAAATGAAAATAGGAATTTAAAAATATTGTTCAACTGTCTACCTCAACAGGGGCTACTTTACCAGATTTTGTTATTTTCTTTCTCTAAACTCAGTTCATAGAATGGGTTCTAATCTTATTAAAAATAATCAGGTGCTTTTTGGTAACATTCAGCTTACAATTTTTGTTTATTTATTTTTTAATTTTTTGTAGAAAATAATAAACATGTTTATGTCTATTTGAAGAAAAAAAAACATAGTTGGTACACATGCGTTTTTAAAATAAGGGGGGTGGCTGGAGATGGTTGTTGATGACCGAAGATGTGGCCGGAGGTGGTGGTTGGCTGTTTGGAAGTGGTTTTTAGCAGGAGGAATTGGTTGATGGTTGTAGGTGGTGAGAGGTGATGGTTGGAGGTGGTCACCAACAACTAAAGTGGTTGTAAATTGCAGAAGGTGGTGGTTGGAGGAGGTCGCTGACGACGGTGGCCGGTGGTGGTGGTGATGGGCCATGGGTGTGGTTGGAGTGGTTCTTAAACAAATGAAACAAACTTTTTTTTCTTACAAAAATTTAATAAATTTGTATACAATTTATAATTTTTCAAAAAACAAAAATATGCACCAAACAAGTTTTTGTTTAAGATTTTAAATTTTTGTAACACAAACCAAAAATTGTATACATAAATGTTACCAATCATGTTTAATAAACACCCATCCTACTATCAAATTCATTGAATTCCTACACCTAGCAAGAGTTGGCAATAGATAGGTGCTGTTTGATGAATGTGGACTTCACCAAATTTGCTGACATAGGAAATTAGCAGACTTTCTCCATTATACATGATTCTTCTATCATAGAATCAAAATCAATGGTATTTCCAATAAGCTTTAATCTAGTTGAAACTTCATCGAGAAGCTCATATATCTTAACAAATTGTGGATGTGATCAACCATGCATCCATAGTGTTCCAATTTGGGGGAGATTGAGAATTCCCGTTCCATTAATAGCCTTTTTCATCCCAATGCTGCCTTTTCATCACTTAGTGTTAGCATTTCGAATGAAAAATATATGAGTGCAAAATTAGAATTTATATTGATAGCCTCTATAGTTTTTTTTTTTAATTTTATTTTTGTCCCTCTAATTTTTTGCATAGTTTTTTTTCGTTCAAAATATTAATAGCATATAATGGAAGGATAACATTACAACAAAACTAATAATATTAAATTTAATTTATTCAAATTAAAAATATAAGAATCAAAATAAAATTTTATCAAATTAGAGACTTTTAGTTGAATTGGCCTTAATTTTTACCATATCAAAATTCAAAACACGTCAACAAAAACACAAAATTCAACGAAGCAAAACAGTAATAATTTTTCTTTTAATAAAAATTAAAACTCTAATCATATATATTCATGTATATTTTTTTTTGAACAGCTAATACATATATATATATATATAGAGAGAGAGAGAGAGAGAGAGAGCATACACTGAGTGAGAAAGCCATCGCCGCACCACCGCTGGCTGTCATCGTCGCCACACCACCGTACCACCACCGCTAGCCGTAATACGCCGTCACCGCACCACCGCTAGTTGTCGTCGACGGCGATTGAGCTTGCTCGCCATTCGTCGCTCGTCATTATCAACCAGCCGTTCGCTGTTCGTCGCTTGTTTGGGGATTTTGGGGGAAAAAAATATGTTTCAAAGATTTAGGGATTTCGATCCAAATGATCAAGCGCCAAACAATGGGGAGAGCGGGGAAAATTTTTTTTATTACTTTTTGCGACGGTACATTTTACACCGTCGCAAATGATAAATAATTATAGACAAACCGACGCTGTTTTGATAAGGGTTTTTTTGCGACGGACATTTGCCGTCGCAAATTTTCCACTATTTGCGACAGCAAACTTATGCCGTCTCAAAAAATTTCTTTTTTGCGACGGTAAAAAACGCCGTCGCTAATACTTCCGTATTTATCACACTTCCCATGTAGGTTTATTATCGACGATACAACGCCGTCGCTAAAGCTCTTTATTTGCGACGGTTTAATCTGCCGTCGCAAAAGATCATTTTTTGCGACTGGGAACGCGCCGTCGCAAAACCTTCCGTGTTTTATACTCTCTTTTCTTGTAGTGACGGCTAGACACAGGTGGCTCTTCCTGCTTTTTGCAAAAACTTGGAGCTATGCTTGTTGGTGGCAAGGTGGATGCCTTCGGCGGAGATGTGATAAGCATCTCTGCAGATTGTTATGTTGGCATCGAGATTTTTGGGACCGATGGTGGTGAGATTGAAGCTCAGTGCAGTTACGCAAGGAAATATAAAAATATACAATAAACCCAAAAATTCTATTAATTACTATGAGGCTCTATTTTCCTATTGGTATAATTACAAAATCCCTATAAATTATAAAACTATGGTAAAATTGTGTGTATTTAGAATTGGTATTAGACACTAGTTTCTCAGCCTTACCAATTGTTGGCCATATATTTTGTACCAGCCAATCACAGCTTGACATGTGGTTCATCAAGGGTAATTCGAGGAATTGAGGAAGGTCTCAAGTCATTAGAGGACACGTGACAAATTATATCAATGGCAATGGAACTGCGAAGTACTGGAACAATCAAAGGGAGCAAAGTGACGTGGCTAAACAGTTCTAGGAAGTTTAAATTCAAATTCATGAGGGAAGCCCCCAAGAAAATGACTGGCTTTATAGAAGGTAGTCCACCTACATGCACAGTTGTTAAGTCATCAATAAGGCAAGTGGACAAGGCAAATTTAAGAAGGCACAAGTCAAGGAGAAAACCTACGACTTCGAGGAAGAAGGCGTGACGAGGGCATCGCGAGCATAGGTGAGGGAGAATGTCACATCCCATCAAATTGCCTAGTGACACGCCCCAAAATTTGAAAAATTAAATATTAAATTAGGACTAAATCCCAATCAATATTCCATCATCCAAATCCTAAGAGTGAAACAAAATCTAAATGTTCTCGTCTCCATAAAGTTTAACTAAATTTCAACTCTAAAAAAAAATACAAAGGATAAAAAAAAATTAACAAAATCCAACCAAACCATCCATCATAAATTCATGACTATCCAATACCTCCAACATTAAAGTAGCAACAAATAGTCAAAATAACTTAAATAATGTAAAGATAGAAAATAATCCACAATGCCAAACTATCAAAATACTAAAGTCATAAAAATAAATAAATAAACTAATATCAACTCTAAACTCCAAAAAACAAAAGAAGTCCGAAAAACATGTTCTACAGTCGTAGTTATTTCTCATCAGCACCATAGTCCCAACTAATCCTGAAAAGCAAGCTCGGCTGTGCTCAAACAAAATGCACCCGAGATGCTAAAAGACAAAACGTGTCAGTATACAAGTATACTAGCATGAGTACAAGATTTGGCACCCACTTGTCCACCAGATGCAAACAAAATTATATTTAATTTTTGTTATGTGACAAGACAAATAGTTCCACTCGTATCGAGACGAAGGGGTAGTTTCCTGAGATACGGTAGCATTTAGTTTATTACCCGTACACAACTAAACATAAATTGAGTATATAATAATAATAATAATAATAATAATAATAATAATAATAATAATAATAATAAGAATAATAATAATAACAATAATAATAATAATATGGTGGATCAATCCTACATAAAAAGTTAATTAGACCCAACATTCTGTAAAAAAAAATAAAATTAGTATAATTTAATCATATGTAAATTACTAAAGAAGTATAAAAAAATGCACTGTTTCATGCTTAAATCGAATTGACCAAAACTCAAAGAACAAAAGTTGTACATAATCAAATTTCCTAAAAGACAACGTAAACAAATTTAGTAGAAACTGAATAAGTTGAGAGAAAAACTTGATAGAAGAACCTAGATGGAATTTGACTGAAGAATCTGAAGCTGAAAACAAAAAGAAACTGCCCTAAGATGATTTTTTTTGAAAAAGTTCAAAACACGAAAAGTTTTTAGAATAATGTTTTTCTTCAGTTTACGTAAAATCAATAAACATGAGCTCGTTTCGTGTGTTAAAATAACATCTAAAATCTGCATTGCTAAAATGAAGAAAAACTATTGTAACCAAGATCATCCGATTACAAGTTCTAATCGATCTTTTTAGTAAAAAGTTAAAATACAAAAGTTGTTTATAATTACGTATACATGCCTCTGCCCAAATTTCATAATTATTGAGGTCGTTTACTATTTTTCAAGATGTACAAATCAATACATTTCAAACTATACCAATAAGCTCATATTAAATTATTTGTACCTTAACTCCACCACTTCGGCCCTTCACTTCCGGCCTACACATATACCCCACATGCCTCCCGTATACCTAACACCGCTCCAAAGCCAAACTTGCACGGGGATATCGTCCCGAGTTTGACCCATAGGCCTCGGACGGTTAGCATATATGTACAAAGCACTCGTCTACTCTGAGAACCAGGCAACAATATATATATATACACAACCCCTCATCTACTCATGAGAACAAACATAACAATGCCAAGCCTAAAGAATTCAAATAAATTTCATAATCCTCACTTTTTTTTTATACACTTTTTCTCACTAACACTCAAATAAAGCACTTCATGGAGTCATGGTAAAGTATTCGGAATTTATATATGGGTTCCTAGTTTATTTTAATTTCATATATCTATGAGTGTGATTACAACTATAAAATAAATATATATAAAAACCCTAAACCTTGCATACACAACTAATCAAAATTATTGAAATCAATCCATCATCTTCATGCAAATACAACATCAAATAAATAAAAATACATAAA
Organism: Camellia sinensis; assembly: GCF_055761805.1. Taxonomy (NCBI): domain Eukaryota; kingdom Viridiplantae; phylum Streptophyta; class Magnoliopsida; order Ericales; family Theaceae; genus Camellia; species Camellia sinensis. The sequence continues at coordinate 45,315,287 of NC_138962.1, read as the reverse complement.
TAATAACAACAAAATAAACATAAATCAAGGAAAGTGGGTTTTGCACTCACAATTATTTTTTGAAGATCAAAGAGATACTTGGAGAATTAATGAAGTCACTAAAATAAAACCATAACCCTTTCTTTTTCTCTCTACCTCTCCTCTCTTTTTTTCCCGCCATTTCTCTCTCTCTCTCTCTCTCTCTCTCTCTCTCTCTCTCTCTCGGCTTTCTCAAAGATGCCTCTAATGCTTATAACCTAATTGACATTATATTCTATTGTATTATATAAATACAACATATATAATATGCTATATAAGATCAATACATAAGTATAACACCTTATATATATATATATATATAAATATATATAAATATTCATCAATTTAATTATACATAATTAAATATCACATTAAATTCTCATGTATCCACGCAATTAATAAAGCCAAAAATAAAATAAAGTAGTAGTAGTAGTAATAATAATAATAATAAATAAGGACTTAAGAAAAAATATGGTCGCTACAATTGTCACGACCCAAACCTGCCCTATAGGTTTAGCATCGTAACCGGCCAGTAATCCTGAAATTATCAAAGGCCTCTGACCTGAATATAATGTAACACAAGGGACTGCAGAAGCAAATATACAAAATATAACATCCATTGAGTTGTGTAAACATACATGAGACAAATAATTTTAAACTTTATATAATATATATACATATGTGACGTCAGATCCACATAAGTCATGCATCACCGTACAAGTATTATCAAAAGGGACTTAGCCCAGTGTACAGATAAACAAAAACAAAAGAACATAAACATCCTTAACATGACTCACAAAACTTGACTTCTTCAAACGGGAACCTCCCTAGGAGGCACGGTGGCTGGCTGACCCAAAACTCTCCAGGCAACAACTTAGGCCTAGTCACACGCTTGCTCACCTACGTATATAATATAAATAGTGAGCAAAATCCAAGTAAATAAGAACAGAGTAAAGGGTCTAATGAATGATGTCCTATGTCAGATTCAGTTTGAAGAAACAAATTCGTATTCTTATTCAGAGTTCATAAACATTTACTTATTCAGTTTCACAGAGGATCATACGTGGTACACCCATTAGCGCTAACAGAAAGCATTAAAGGTCATACTTGACCAGCTCTATAAAGGAACCTCCAGTACCAGGAACATATAACATACTTGAGCCACGGTATTGTTATCCCCAGGTGAGGGCCATGAGACCATGGTATTATTACCTCCGGGCAAGGGCCTTGTGCTCATAAACCATGGTATTGTTACCCCCAGGCTAGGGCCTTGTGCTAAGGATGCCTCGAATACTTGTCAGAAATTGGACAATCATTCATGGTATAGAATATAACATTTCAGAAATACAGATCATTACTTGTCTTATCATATCATATAGGAAAATACTTAACGTGAACATATCATTACAAAGTTATTACTCACTGATGACACCAAAGCAAACTGACAGAGCAGACAAATTTGATAACTTGCGGCGCATGACCTACACAAAAAAATAACAGATACACCTATTGAACCACACACTCGAAATTTGTTAACTTAATTCTTTCCTATCTTGGTGTTTTTCTAGTCCTTATCCTCACTAGGAATGTTTAGGATGCAATGAGGATGCCAAAACATATTGTTCAACACTTGGTCAAATTTACTGAAAACAGGGTCCTCACTCGAGCGTAGCTTTCTTTGCTTGAGCGGAGAGTCAAAAATAAGGGTGGTTACTCGAGCGTAACTTTTGTCGCTCGAGCAGTCTGTAAACTTCTGCAAAAGTACTGGTTGCTTGATTTTTTCGCTCGATGCACGCTCGACCGTCGTTCGAGCGTGAAACTGAGGTTTTCGCTCGAGCGTAACTCTAGTCACTCGAGCAGTCTGCAAAATGTGTAAACTTCTGGGAGCAAGTATTTTATGCTCGAGCCAACTTTTGGTCACTTGAGCGAGAATGCAAAAAAAAGAGTGGTCGCTCGAGCGTAGGTTCTATTACTAAGCAGAATTTTGGAATTTCCATATTTGCTTCCAAGCTTCAAAACTTGAACTCAAAGTCTCAAAATTCAACTTTTGAGCCCCAAAACTTGAGGAAATATGTCTAAACTTGCAAAACATTGAGAATTCAAAATCATTTCACAAAATCAAAGCCCAAAAACATGTTCATTGTGCAAATTCAAACTCAAAACTTTGAAACATTACGTGTAAGTAATGGATTGAGTTCAAAGCTTCCAAATCATAATCAACCAAGGTAAATTGATGGAAAATAAAATAAATTCTCAAAAGTAAGGTAGAATTGGATCATGCATGTGAGAATTCTTAATAATTAAACTCAAAATGTAAGAAAATATGCATGCATGCATGGAATGCTCTCAAATTCCCTAATTTAAGCTCAATTCTCATGAATAAACACTTCATTCTCTAGAATTCTTGCACTAAAGTGTTGACTACAAATTTTAAAGTCCAAATTCTTACCTAGAGTCTTAATCACAAGTATAGAAGCTTAAACTCCCAAATTCCCTTCAATTCTCTAACAATTCCTATCAATTCTCCATTTTTCTAGCTTTTGATCTCAATTTTCTTCATTTTCTCTCTTTCCCACATTTTTTAGCTCAAGGATGAGGGAACGAGAGTGTAAAATGAAATCAAGGGCTTACTTGTGCCTTATATAGGCTTGATTATGAAGCTCTAATTACGCTTGAATTAAGTTAACTAATGGCAATTATTATATTCTAATTATTTTGTTCCAAATCGAATTTCAATTCAACCTACCATAAAATTCTAAATATTCCAAATAACACATAAACTAAGTCAAGTTCACATTCTGTGGCCGATAAGGTCTTCAATTCGCAGAACAAACAGAAACATGAACAGATCTTTTTATGATAGACAGATAGAAACACAAATAATGCAACAAACATGCACTTAATTTGAAATTTCATTTTAATTACTTATTAGGCATCTTTAATCGTGGTTTGGCAGTTAATCATAGGTCGGGGTTGATACAACAATATGCACACCTCAAAAGAATCTCGTCCCGAGATTTGATAGGAGAGAGTACTAAGCAAAAAGTTCCGGGTGCATACGCCGAACTTTCTCTTCCAATTCCCAAGTGATATCATTCTCATCCTCGCTCCATTGCACTTTCACCAAGTTCACTTTCTTGCCCCTAACTGCTTTACATCCCGATCTAGAATAGTAACCAGTCGCACCACATACGTTAGATCGTCACTAATCTCTAACACTTCTGGTGATATTACTTGAGAAGGGTCTTGCACACACTTCCGTAATAAAGATACATGGAACACATTGTGAATCATAGCTAAAGCAGGTGGTAGGGCTAATTTGTAAGCCACATTACCAATCCTCTCAGTGATCTCATATGGTCTCACAAATCTAGGTGACAACTTTCCCTTCTTTTCGAACCACATGATACCCTTCATTGGCGAGACCTTCAAAAACACAAAATCTCTAACATTCAACTCAACCCCCTTATGTTTTCTATCAACGTAACTTTTCTGACGACTCTGTGCGATCTTAATACGTTCCCGAATAATGTTTACCTTCTCGGTGGTCTCTCTCACCAACTCTGGCCCTAACAACGGCGCATCTTCTACCTCCATCCAATAAACAAGTGATCAACATGGCCTCCCATACAAAGTCTCAAAAGGTGTCATCCCGATACTTGAGTAATAGCTATTATTATAAGCAAACTCCACCAATGAAATGTGCTCTTCCCAACTACCACCAAGATCGAGGACACAAGTGCAACAACCCCGACTTGTGATTAGTCACTAATCCATGATTAAGAGTACCTAATAAGTAATTAAGACCAAATTCTGAATTAATTTCATGTGTGTTGCATTCTTTGTGTTTATATCTATCTATCATAGAAATATCTGTTTGTATTTCTGTTTCTTTCTGCAAATTGAAGGCCTTATCGGTATCCGATCACGAAATTGACTTGGTTTCTGTTTTATTTGGAATTTTTAAAATTTTGTGGTAGGTTTAATTGAAATTTGATTTGGAACAAAATAATTAGAGGAATAATGCCCATTTGAGTAACTTAAGTTAGGCTTAATCAAGACTCATTAATGAGCCTATATAAGGCCACCCCTAACACCTTTTATACACTTTTTACACTCTCATCCCCTCATCTTTGAACTAAAAAAATGTGTGTGTGAGAGAGAGAGAGAGAGATCAAGAGCGAATTGAGATCAACAAAGCTAATTGAAGAGGATTTGAAAGAATTAACTTGGAACCTCAAACAATTAACCATCTAATGCTTAATTGAGAAGCCAAGGTAAGAACCCAACCCTTTAGTTATGTAATTGAGATAGTTAATGTTACAATTCAAGTGAATTGGAGGATGAATCACAAGAATTAAGCTAAAATCGAAGAGTTAAAACTCAAGTCATGCATGCATGCATATTTCATAGCATTTTGAAGTCGTTTTCCCAAGAATTTCCTCATGCATGTTACTATTTCACCTTAGTTTTGGGAATTCATCGAGTTTCATGTCATTTTATGTCATTGGATCATGTTTTGAAAGGTTGAAAGTAATGTGAATTCATGCCTGTATTGTTTGGAAACTTTCAAGTTGAATTTTGAACAATTGACTTACCCTTGAGTCTTGATTTAGTGAAATGATTCTTAATCCTTGATGTTTTTACAAGTTTAAACATGTTTTCTCAAGTTTTGAGGCTCAAAAGTTGTATTTGAATTCTTTGAACTCGAGTTTTGAAGCTTAGGAGCAAATCCGAAAATTTCAGAATTCTGCCTCACAACTTGAGCGATAGAATCTGCGCTCAAGGGAGCACTCTTTGTTTTGCACTTCCGCTCAAGCGACCAAAAGTTGGCTCGAGCGTAAAATGCATGCTCCCAGAAGTTTACAAATTTTGCAGACAACTTGAGCAACGAGAGTTGCCCTCGAGCGGAGACCTTTGTCTTATGCTCGAGTGACCATCGAGCGGAGAAATCATGCAACCAATACTTTTGCAGAGTTTACAGACCACTCGAGCAACTGAAGTTGCGCTCGAGCGACCACATTTATTTTTGAACCTCTGTTCGAGCGAAAAAAGTTTCTCTTGAACGAAGACTTTATTTTCAACAAATTTGACTAAGTGTTTTGAAACATATTTTGGCATCCTTATTGCATCGTAGGCATTCTTAAGCCTTATTTAAGACATAATAATGAGGATAAGACTTAGAAACAAACTAAGAACGAAACGTAATGAGTTAAGTATTTTCCGAGTGTGCGTATCACTATGTATATCTGTTATGTTGTGTAGGTCACGCGTCGCAAGCTATTTGATTTCTCTGCTCTTTCTATCTACTTCTAGAGCCATCTGTGAGTAATAACTTTGTAAAGCTATGTTTAATTTATAAGTATTTTCTTAATGATATAAGAAGATATGTTTTCTGAAATATTATTTTCTGTATGAATGAATGGTTGTCCAATATTTTTGAAATGTATTCGTGGCATCATTAGCTTCATATGACATTTGTAATCTGTACTGTTACGTCCTAATTATGGGCCAATTGTATGTCTCATGAGCCAACTGTTATGGATCCTTCTGTATACGTCCCATTTATGGGCCAACTGTACGTCTCATGAGCCAACTGTACCGTCTCTATGCACGTAAGTCAACTGTCTGCCTTTATGGCTGTCCCTTTATGGGTGAACTATTTCTGCTAGTGCTAATGAATTTACCACGTATGATTAACCGCAAATTCTGATTATGAGTTTGATTCTGAATCTATTTTTGTTATGAACTCTAATTTCTGTAACTGTAATGACAACGTTCATTAACCCCCTTTACCTTGTCATTATTCATTGGGCCCCCACTCACTATATTATTTATATATATAGGTGACCAGGCGCGTGGCCAGGCTCAATGATGATTGCATGGACTTCTGTTTTGTCGGCCAACCATTGTGCCTCCCAAGGAGGTTCCAGAATGAGTCAAGTGGTCGAGTTTTGTGAATCAAGGTTTCAGACTTTGTTTCTTTTTGTAATGTAAGCTAGTTTCTGTTTATCTGTGCTCTAGGCTAAGTCCCACTTTTGTTTCATCTGTATATAAAAGTGACGTACGTCTAATGTATATATATGGCGTCACATGTGTGTTTATAAAGTTTGTAATTTCTGTCTCATGTATGTTTACACAGCTCAATGGACTATGTATGTTTTATATATCTGCTTCCGCTAGCCCTTTAATTATATGTTATTATGTACAAAGGCCTTTGGTAATCCAAGGATTACTGGCCAGTTATGACGCTAAACCTATAGGGGCGGGTCTGGGTTGTGACAACAAGCTCTCAACATATCCTTCAAGATTTGATTTACCCGCTCAGTTTGCCCATCTGTCTGAGGATGATAAGTCGTGCTCAGGTCTAAACTAGCACCCAAACACATGTTGAAAACTCTCCCAAAACTCTATCACAAACAATGGATCATGATCCAAAACTATAGAAACTAGCGCGTTGTGAAGTCGCCCCACCTCCAGATTATACAGCCTAGCCAATTTATCCGTAGTTCGGTGAACACTGATAAGAATAAAATGAGCAGAGTTAGTGAGTCAATCTACTATCACCCAAATAGATTCATTTCCTCGCTTAGACCTCGACAATCCATTTACGAAGTCCATAGAGATGTACTCCCATTTCCAAGTAGGGATCTCGAGAGGCTGCAAAAGTCTAGACGGTCGCTAGTGTTCTGTATTAACCTGTTGACACACATAACATCAAGAAACATACTCTCCTATGTCATTCTTCATACATTCCCACCAAAAAGTCCTCTTTAGGTCATGATACATCTTAGTCCCACCAGGGTGAGTGGTATATCAAGACCTATGGGAATCATCCATAATCTCTTTCCTCAATTTAACAATGTTAGGTACATACAACCTGCCGTTGAATCATAATACCCCATTTGAGTCCACAAACCAATTAGTAGGACAATCATTGATCAAATCCACTACAAGGTCATCGAGCATGCTGACGAGGAACCTATCTAAATACTACATCTGATGAACTTTACCAAGTAACATTGGATGCACGGTCAAACTACCAATGTATGCCCTCTCGACACTCTCTATTGGTTGAACATCATGTATAATCCCATGTTGTCGACTAAGTGCATCTGCGACCACATTTCTTTTTCCCAAGTGGTAAAGGATCTCAAAATCATACCTATGGATGAATTCAACCCACCTCTGTTGCCTCATGTTCAACTCTTTTTGAGAAAAAAGATATTTGAGGCTCTTGTGATCTGTATATTACTCAAAGCGCTCCTCAAACAAGTAGTGTCGCCACACTTTCAATGCAAAAACAACTGCTGCCAGCTCTAAGTCATGAGTAGGGTATCATCTCTCATGAGGTTTTAACTATCGTGAGGCATAAGATAAATCCGGCAAATCGTTTTGAGAAAACAGATTTTGAAAGAAGTGCCAAACATGGACTGCTTTGCCAGATACAGAGTCGCCACCTAAATATTTTATTTTGGGGAAATTTAGGAAACCCTGACTCGTTTGCCTAAGGCCACGTGTCCGTCATCACCAAAGTTGCCTCGGCTCGGGAACTTGGGTACGATTGGGGAAGGTCACTTCGTGAACACCCCCGCTCGCCCGATCAAAGATCGGCCTCTACTAACCATGATATCTATTTTTGAAAACATTATGTGTTCTTATTCCGGTTTATTAGCCTAGATTTACTATATGATGCGCACAGCATACAAGTATAGACTGGAACGCCTGAATTGGAACAAAACATTTCATGTTTGTTTGTTTGTTTGAAAATGGTTTGATGGTGCTACCCGCAAGTAGGCTAAGACGTGGATTTGCCACCCTCAGGTGGGCTTAGAAAACATGATTTTGCCACTATTTAGTGGGCTTAAAACACACATTTGATGAATTGTTCCAATCCAAATAACCCAACCTTCACCCACAGGCATTCAAGCAGTTATATCACATAAGCATATAGCCTTATGGTAAGCATGCTATTCATGGTAGTCACTCACACGCATGCAAGGATGCTAAAGCATAAAACTTACCGAGTACTCCAAGCCAAAACAGAAACTTATTAGAAATCCATGCATGATCCTAACTATACAGAAATGCCTAATGCAACACATGCAAAAATGCAATTATAGCAGGCTCGGCTATTCTAAACATGGCATATGAAATGCTGCAGCTAATCATGTATTCAACTTGGAATTGAAAATACAATGCAGTTAGTATGATGCGCCGAGCCCGGTGCATGCAAAACAGATGAATGAATGCAAATATGCTATCATACTGTATGCTAATTGAAACATGCCCTAATCTAACCATCATAAGCAGGTAAATAAAAGGGAGAAAGACGTGGGGTTGGAAGACATACATCACACACACGCACACTTATTACAACATTGCCCTCGCGCAGAGGGTCCGAATAAAATAATATACAGTCCCAAATAAATAGTACAGTCCAAATAAATAATACAGTCCAAATATGTACAGAATCCAAATTAATTACCAAATTAACTAAGAAAACAATAAACTGGCCTGCAAGCCAGGGACTGCCTTGATTCTTCTTCAGATGATGAATAATGCATATCCGGGTTGCCTTTGCACGGAAATCCACTGTGATGCCCCAATTAGCCTCTGTTTTGCAATAATTTTTTTTGGAAAGCGCGCCAAGCCCCGGAAGACTGCTGATTCTTGATTTGCTGCAACAGAGAGCAGGAAAGGGGCATGGCAATGTATTTTCACAAATGTATGCATGCTTCGATCCTCGTGCCACCAATCACGCATCTCGATGCATGATGGCCGAGGAGTCGAATTGCACGACTCAATATGAAATGAATGCACATATAAACACAACAAAACCTAAACTCCATCATGGGTAATCCGGAGTGTCGATGACTGGGAATTGAGACACGTTCCGTCACTCGGAGTACGAAACGTACCTCGTTTCCCGTGCTCGGGCTAACTCCTATCCCAAGCACAATGCAGTATGCATGACATGCATGAATGCAACTAAGATACAACCTAACATGTACAATGCTATGAAATGGCATACACGATGCACGAGGTAACATGGCATACACAATGCGCTAACATGCAACCTAGCATACACAATGTTATGAAATGAAATGGCATACACAATGCATAAGGGACTTACACCAACATGAGTGGACCTTAGCCACACTCACACAGGAGGCCATTAGATGAAAATGAGACACTCGAGATGCGTGCACGCATGCACGCAAACCGAGGACCGAACCTAAGGTACAAATGCCACACTAACAAGGCATGGCAAGGCATGAAACATGGTATGCAAACATGAAAATTTCAGTGCTGAAATATGATGCAAAACAGCCCCGAAACATGGAAACATGGCACTCGATGCATGGAATGAACCCGAAACATGAAATTAGGTACATGGAATGACCTATGGCTATGCAAAGCATGCATTATTTGAACATGAAGTGTGAATACAGATTCAAGGCAGTCCCAAAAAAAGAATATTTACAGTTTTAAGCAAGGCCAAACAATGAACACAAATAGGACTAAGCTAGCATGCAAAAATGGCCCGGTAAGAGAGGTAATGAAGCAAGTAGCAGCTTCTGGCCCTAAATGGCCAAGAGTCCTTCGACAAAGTTGAAGAGGGGATCAAAAAATGGTACTTTACAGTTTACAACAAGCCACGAAAACAAACACAAGTAGGGCTAAACTATTGTGCAAGAAATGGGCTAAAAGGGAGACAAAGAAGCAAGTGATGGTTTCTGGCCTCAAACAGAGGAGGGTCCTTCAACAAAGTTGAAGAGGGGCCCAAAACATGGTGTTTTAAAGTTAGTGACCAAACCCAAAACAATGCACATGCAAGCTTAAAAGACTATGCAAAAGAAGGCCTAAAAAGAGGTTTAAACACAAAGAGCAAAAATGGAGCTTCAAACAGAAAAAGTCCCTTGATCAAACATGAATAGGGGGTCAAAATAAGGCCATTTACAGTTTGGACCAGAGCCCAAAAATACAAGCACAAGGGGCTAACAAAACATGCAAAAATAAGGCCAAAAGAGGGATAAAGAGGCAAGTGACAAAAGGAGGCCTCAAACAATGAAGATTCCTTCAACAATGTTGAATAAGGGCTCAAAATAAGCCACTTTACAGTTTATAACTAAGCTCAAAAAAGTTTACAAATAGGCCTAAAATACTATGCAAGAAAGAGGCATACAAGAGAGGTAAAGAAGCAAGTGTAAAAAGGAAGCCTCAAACAGGGAGAGGCCCTTAAAAAACATGAAAAGGAGCTCAAAATAATGCTATTTTCAGTTATGGTCAGAGCCCAAAAATGGAAGCAAGTTTGGCTTAGAAAGCATGCAAAAGAAGCTCAAAAAAAAGGAAAGTGTGGCTCACCCTTGTAGACCAAACTTCAACAGTCTCTTGGCTTGAGAAAAGGTGCTCCTTGCCTCTGGAAAATCAGCTCCAAGTGTTGGAAAGATGGTGGTGGTGTGGTGCTACGTGGTGGTGTAGAAATGGTGTAGGGTTTGGGAGATTTTGAGGATTGGAGTGTAGGGAGAGAGAGATACAATATAGGAGGCTTAGAGCAAAATTTGTAACCCTTCAAATGGGAGCTGGAGGGCCTGATATATAGGCAAAAGTGTGGGAAAAAAGGGGGGAAAAGGGGGGGGAAATGGATTCAAGTTTCCCCCCAAAAGTACAGCCCCCGGAGACACAATCTGGGGGGAAACAAAACACATATCTGTAATGTACCTGGAGAGAGGATCAAGGCCGGCTGGTTTGCTAGGGTTTAGGTGGCCGAATGGCTCTCTCCATGGCCGGCTGGCCAAGGGTCAAAAGGTTCAAGCAATATTAGTGGCCGGCCACCCCAGATTGGTGGCCTTCCATGTGTGCACAACACAACCATGTGGTCAAAAACTGGAGAAAGTGAACCAGGAGAGAGAAAAGGCCACCTTTAGGAGGGGTTCAAAGGGTCACACAGAATTATTGGCCGGCCATATGATATTGGTGGCCTCCCAGGTGTGTACAACACAAATATGTGGTTTGGGGCAAGAAAAAGTGGCCTTAGGGTGGTCAACATTGGCCTTCGAGTGGGAAAAACGGGCGACGGAGGGCGATGGAGGAATAAAATTGGTTGTCAGAACAATTGCTGGCCTTCCACCCTTCTACGACCTTCTTAACAATGAAACAGAGGTCCCTGCCAAAAATGAACCCAAGCCGATACAAAATGAAGGTTCGGGGGCCGAAACGCGCAGCCCGAGGCCCTGAAAACTGATTGTTAGGCACCGGAAGTGGTGTTCGACTACGAAGTTGGTCTCTCGAGCCACAGTGTCCCTCAAAAGGGATCAAATAAGATACATGCCAAAAACCGGAACAAACGGAGGTGGTTAAGCGGTCCCAAACCGAGGCACACGGCTGTCAGCTCCGAAAAATCGTAATCCAGACTCCAAACGGGCCAAATGGCCTACGACCACGAAACGTAGCCTACGGTCACTGAGAGATGATCTACGAGACCTCTCTCTCCCTTCGAGAAGAGAAAACAGAGAAAACAGAGCCTGGTTCACAAACCGAGGCAAAGCATGAAAGAGTCCGGAAGTCTGGAGGCAAGGCTTGCAGCCGAGACTCTGAAACCTCTGAACGAGCACGATATGCAACATCACCAAGCGCTCAATCGGTGACGTCTGAGTCTTAAGGTCGGTCAAAAATGAGGTGTCTACAGCTGCTTTAACTCTTGGAAAGCTCCCTCACAATCATCTGTCATAAGAACTTCACATTCTTGCGGGTCAACTTGGTCATAGGTGCTATAATAGTGGAAAACTTCTCTATAAATCTCCTGTAATAACCAGCTTGTAACAACCCCACTCCGTAATCAGTTACTAATCAGTAATTAAGAAAATTAATTATGTGTTTACATGAAATTATGAGGTAATTATGCATGTGATTAGATGCTTAGTGTGATTTTGAATGTCTATATGTTCATCGTAGAAATAACTGTCATAATTTCTATTATGATATGAAAATTGAAAGCCTTATCGATATCCGAAACTAAAATTGGCTACATGAATAAGTTATTTGGAATTTTTAGAACACTTTTGTGAGTTTAATTAAAAATTGATTCAGATTAAATTAATTAGATTAAATTGATTAAACTAAATGTAATTAATTAACCTTAAACATGTTTGCTTAGTTTAAGCTATTCATTATATATATATATATATATATGAGTGTGTGTGTGTATGTGTGATGAGTTAGTGCTTAGGCTCATAATCTTTGAGCTCATCATCTGTACAAATCTAAGGGAGAACTTTAGAGAGGGAGAGAACACCATTTTAGATAGAGGGAATCGAGAACTTGATGAGTTTCAAGGAGATTGGAGAATTGTGAAGTAGAACTCAAAGAATTGCCTAATACAAGTGTGATTCAAGGCTCTAGGTGAGTTTTTGAACCTCAATTTATGAGCTTAAGTCAATAATTATATGAATTGAAGAAGATAATGAGATTAATTGCATGAATTGAGCATAGGATGAAGAATTGGAGGTTAAATCATCCATGCATGTATAATCCTGGTTAGTTTCACCCTTTTGAGCATGACTCATGTTGTTTATGCATGAATTAAGTATCATACCTTACATGTGTTCATGAATTATGAAGTTTTGAAGATTAATTCCATGTTTTGAAATTGTTGGAAAGGAATTAAAATTGAATTGATGCATGTATAGAAGTTTTGAGCAAATTATTTATAAATGATCTTGTATTTGAGTTTTTTAAAATGTTTTTATGATTATCAAAGTGTTTCCATGAGTTTGGAATGGCCATGGAAGCTTTTACATGTTAAAATGCATTTTTGAAACTCAAATTTTCTGTCCAGAAACCTAGAAAATTCACAGATAGCTTGAGCGACCAAGTGGTGGCTTAAGCCAACATTACGAGCTCTCAGTATTTTGCACTCTACAAAAGTTGGTTTGAGCGACCAAATGGTGGCTCAAGCGAACTCAGTTTTTGCCTTCAACTGGCTTTAGCGACCAAAAGCTGGCTCTAGCCAATAACTTATTTTCAGCATGTTTTCAAAAGACGTTTTAAGTTCATATCTTCGTTCCCATCTCTTTCTAGGCATTCTAAAGTGTGAATTATGATCTATTAAGGATTAATAAGCTAAGAAACAACATAAGTAAATGATTAGAAAAGATTCATTCGATTTGAATGTTGAGTTGCAACATGTGTACCGTTATGTGTAATGTGTAGGTTTAAACGTTGTGGAAGGACATCGAACTAGTCAAGGTGAGTAATGTCTTTGTAAAGATATTTTCGTATAAATCATTTTGAAATGGCTATGCTATATGATGTTGTATGAAATCTATGTTTTGTTTACGAAATGTCCAATGTGATAAGTATTTTAAGTTATGCTATGGAATTTCGAAGTGATTATGATATGACAGGTTTTCTGAAAACTTCTGTTTGATGAGAATGAATGAGATCCCTTTTGATTATCGAATATGACATCCATGAACATATGCTTTGATTTAAGGAAATCTCCATTATGCTTATGTCGATCCATTGTGGTCGTTAAGTACACGTCGACCCGTTGTGGTTGTCATGTTTAAGGTGATCCATTATGGTCGTTATGTATACGTCGATCCATTGTAGTCGTTATGCATACGTTAATCAATTGTAATCGTTATGCCTAAGTCCTCAATCTATTGTAGTCGTTTTGCTAATGTTCTGTTCAGTGGGTTATACCACAAAATGTAATTAACTCTGAAAGGTTTGATGAACCTTATGTATACTAAATATACATCTTTGATGAATGCTTCATTTGTTATGAGAATGTTTTTCCTATATATAGAACTCATTCATTTAACCTCTTTACAATGAGATTATTTACTGGGCTCTAGCTCACCGTATCATTTATTTATGTAGGTGATCAAGCGCATGAACAGGCCTAAGTTGTTGCTTGGATCCGTTTTGTGTCGGCCAACCACCATGCCTCCCGAGGAGGTTCTCGAAACGCTTCCAATGGTCGAGTTTTGTGAACAAAATTTAAGTCCCTTTTTTTTTTTTGGTTTAAGTCTGAACAAGTTTTTTTTTTTTTATCTTTATATTAGGCTAAGACCCATTTTGGTTTATCTGTATATAAGTTGTGATATACGTATGTAAATTTTTAAAGTTTCTATCTCATATACGTCACCACAGCTCATTAGACGATTATATTTTTCATATTTGCTTCTGCTAGCCCTTTATATTTTGCTACTCTGTTTAGAGGCTGTAGGTAATCTTAGGATTACTGGCCAATTACGACGCTAAACCTATAGGGACGGATTTGGGTCGTGACACGGCTAGTCCTAAAAAATTCCTCACCTTTGAAGGATTTGTGGGCTGCTTCCATTGTTTTACCGTAATAACTTTCTCAAGATCTACCGCTATCCCCTGATTGGACATAACATGTCCCAAAAACTGAACTTCTTTCTCCCAAAAGTGACATTTACTGAACTTAGCGTATAACTGCTGCTCCTTCAAAGTCTGCAACACAACTTTCAAGTGTTCTCTGTGCTCTTCCTTATTCTTGGAATACACCAGGATATTATCTATGAAGATAATCACAAACTTATCTAGATACGGTTGAAAAATTCTGTTCATCAAGTCCATGAAATAGGCAGGAGCATTTGTCAAGCCAAAAGGCATTACAGGAAATTCGTACAACCCATTTGATGGTAACCTGTTTTGAGATCAAACTAAGAGAACACGGCTGCCCCCTTTAACTGATCAAACAAGTTGTCAATTCTAGGTAGCGGATACTTGTTCTTGATAGTCACCTTGTTCAATTCTTTATAATCTATGCACATGCGGAAAGTGCCACCTTTCTTGGAGACAAAGATGGCAGGTGCTCCCATGGGGAGTTACTTGAATGTATGAACCCTTTCTGAAGCATCTCTTCCAGCTGCTTCTTCATCTCCACAAGCTCTTTAGGCGTCATTCTGTATGCTGCCTTAGCAATAGGTGCAATTCCTGGCACTAAGTCAATGCAAAATTCTATTACCCATTGAGGTGGAAGTCCAGGTATCTCTTGAAATACATCCTCAAACTCACGTACTACATTTACCTCACTAATATCCTCTTTAGGGATTTCTACCGAGCATAGAAAACTCGTCATGTCACGCCCCCAAAATAATACAATAAAGATAACTCATATGCGGAATAATATGAGAAACAACATACTTTCATATATCAGAGTTCACTATTTAACAATCAGTTAAATGCCATATAGGCTTACATGTTTCCAAGTCATTGCTTGGTTACACAAATTGAGTCTCCCTTATTACATCTTAAGCCCCTGGCTTTACAAATAACAAACATACACACATAAGGAATAATTAAGAAGCTCTTGCTTCCCAAAACTCCATCCACGCTATTGCCTTGGAAGAAGCATCTCACCTGTACCTGAAAATGGTATTTCCATATAGGGTGAGTCACAGCCTAGTGGAAATAATCTAACACAATTTATGAGGTTTAGCAAAGGTATAAATACCACGTACATAAACAATACCGATCCTGAAACATCCACAAGACCTGCATATCCATATGCCAGTAAGACTAACCTTATTCCATTTTCCTTTAATTTCATTTCCAGTTCATATATGTTACTCAATTCATGAGTTAAATTCGTTATCTTTCAACAATCAAAATGAGACTACAACTCAATGATTTTCCAATTATGCAAAACTCACATAAACACTTCAAACTTGCCATTTTACGGATATTTCGTCCGAAGGAATCGGCACCCATTTATATATAAAATTTCGGGTCTTTCACCCAGGACATTCCGGCCAACTTGCTTTAAATGGAGTCCATCCCCTTTCTCCTCCCAAACAAATATACATATGCAATGTATTTATAAACGTAATCACATATGGAGTACATCCCGTTTCTCCTCCCAATAAACATACATATGCAATATATCTATAACATGGTCATATTCAATGACACCAACAATGGATTAACATTAAAATCGCCTAATCTTCATATAATTTCTACAACAATCATAGCTATCCTCCACCGATAGCCCAATGCAATTATTTCTAAAGAGATGTTCAATATCAAAATAAATAGTTTACTCAAAACTTCCATAAGTGAGATAATACATATCCAATATCACCATTTATAATCATAGCCTTCCAATTTCACGTTTTCAATGTTAATCCCAATTATTTATGCAAAATAATAATTTAATTAAAATTAGGGCAGAATCCCCCTTTCACCAAATATCAACCCAAACACCAAAATCAACTATTTTGGCACAACATGATCTTATATTCAAGCCTCATACTCGTTTACCTCATATTCATCAAAACCCCTCTTTTTATTTCACACCCAAATCCTAGATTTGTCCAAACCACAACCAAATCTCATCATCTATCACAATAGCAAATAACTAAGCTAAAACCCATATTAGAGTGTAGAAAATCCCTACCTCAAGTTTTGAAGAGAATCTGAGATGAAACCCCAAAATCTACAGTGTCGAAACTCGATCTCCACCGAACACAATGAAGCCCTCGAGGTGATAACCAACTTTGGTGAAGAACTTAGGCCTAAATCCCAATGGATTTGGAGAAATCAAAGAGAGAAGATGACTTCTAGAGAGAGAAGCTCTAGACCTAGAAATTTAGAGAGTTTTAGAGAGAGATGGGGCTGTAAAAAGTGATCTGAAACCCTAATTTACGGACTGATATAACAAGGTCACTCGAGCATGAAATACACTTTCCCGTAAGTAATTTCGAATGCATTTTGCATTTTTGCTTTCGGCCAGCTGACCGGGCAGCTTGACCCCTGAAATTGACCGGGTTAAATTCGGAATCGCTACACGTCATCACCGACTCTCCTCCATCACTATAAGTGTGGGTAAGCTGTGGCATACCGAGAATATCTATATTCATAGTCCTCCCAACACAATCTAGAGTCACAAAGTGTTTTCACAGCCAACCCATACCCAAAATAATTACAAACCCCTCACATCCTAACATAATTAGGTCCGCATACAAGACTCTGCCTACAAAATCAATCTCAAATCTTTACACATCTTATAAAGAGTAACTGCCCCTCTTAAAGGGGTCTAGACAATAAGGTAGTTACAAGATGTTCTCTTTCCACAAACTGTCTAGATATGAAAGAATGAGAGGCACCGGTTTCAAAAAGTACTCTAATGGGTTCTTGAAAATGATTAAAGGCACCTTGCACTTTGTCATTTCTTGGCATCACTGCAAATGCCTTGGCTAGAACTGTCTGACCCTGTTGTGCCTACTATTTTTTAGGGCAATCTTTGACTACATGTCCCAACTGCTGACACCCAAAACATTTCCTATTGATCGGTTGAGGTGCTACTACTATGATAGGTGAGGGTCCCTTAAACTGAGGTACAAGAAGATGATAACCTATCTATGGCATCTGCTGCCGCTGTCCTTAATAACTCTATCGTGTCTCTGATAATAGTGCCCTTGGGGTTGGAAATTGCCCCGAGGCCTGAAATTGCCCTAAGGTCTGAAATTTCCTTGAGTACCCTGTTGTTGTGGCCTCTGAAACTGCTGACCCATATGCTTTTGATCGTAAGGTCAGTATCTGTTCCCATCATGTTGCTAGAAGTGACTCCCTCTGGAAGTCTCTCTAACCCTGGCCTTCCCATCCTTAAATTGTTTCTCATTTTCCTCATACTTCAGTGCCAAGTCAAGAACTCTATCAAACGGTTCAGCCTCAAAGGGAATAAGAGACTTAGACAAATAATGATTTAATACCTTAATAAATTTATCATTCTTCTTCTCCTACGTGTTAACCAAGTGAGGGGCATAACGAGACAACTCATTAAACTTGGTGACATACTCAATCACTGTTCTACCCTCTTGAGTTAACTTCAAAAATTCATCACTCAGCTGAGACCGAATAGCAACAGGAACAAACTTTCGGTTAAAACGGATAGCAGCCGACATACTCAATCTCTAAATCTTTGTTTCTCTTCGCAAAGGGATCTCACAACTTGAAGTAATTGAGCCATCATCTCCCCCACATTAACCTACACAGTATTGGTTGGCCCGGTAACTGTAGTCGTCGTCGTCGTTGCTGCCACCGCATTAGTAGTTGTTTCTCCCCCTGTGCCACTAGGTTTAGCATTTCTCAAATTATACCTTCCAGCCATCACTTTTAAGTTAAACACATCAAAAGAATTCGTTCATAAATACTTAGAATAAATTCTACCACTAAACTAAACCAGCTAACCTGTGTTTCCACAATCCGAGGATCACCTAAACTCTCATAAGTCTAGGGTAACCTAGAGCTCTGATACGAAACTGTCACACTCCAAAATTTGGACAATTAAATATTAAATTAGGACTAAATCCCAATCAATATTCCATCATCCAAATCCTAAGGGTAAAACAAAATCTATAGAATGTTTTTGTCTCCATAAGGTATAAGTAAATTTCAATGCTAAAAAAAAATACGAGGGATAAACAGATTAACAAACGCCAACTAAACCATCCATCATAAATTCATGACTATCTAGTACCTCCAACATTAAAGTAGCAACAAATAGTCAAAACAACTTAAATAATTTAAAGTTAGAAAATAACCCACAATGCCAAACTATCAAAATACTAAAGTCATTAAAAAAAAAAAAAAAAAAAAAAAAAAAAAAAAAAAAAACTAATATCAACCCTAAACTCCAAAAAACAAAATAAGTCTGAAAGACATGTTCTACAATCGTAGTTATTTCTCGTCACCACTGTAGTCCCAACTAATCCTGAAAAGGAAGTTCGGTTGTGCTCAAACAGAACACACGTGAGATGCCAAGAGACAAAATGGGTTAGTATACAAGTATACTGGTACGAGTACAAGATTTGACACCCACGTGTCCACCACACACAAACAAAAGTAAATTTAGTTCTTATTATGGGACAAGACAAGTAGTTCCACCCGCACCGAGACGAAGGGGTAGTTTCCTGAGATACAGTGGCATTTAGTTTCTTGCCCGTACACAACGAAACATAAATTGAGTATATAATAATAATAATAATAATAATAATAATAATAATAATAATAATATGGTGGATCAGTCCTACATCATTCTGCACACAAAAAAAAAAGTATAATTTAATCATATGTAAATTATTGAAGAAGTATAAAAAATGCATTGTTTCATGCTTAAATCATTCGAATTGACTAAAAATCAAAGAACAAAAGTTATATAGAATCAAATTTCCTAAAAGATAATGCAAACAAATTTACTAGAAACTAAATAGGTTGAAAGAAAAACTTGATAGAAGAACCTAGACGGAATTTGACCGAAAAATATGAAGTTGAAAACGAAAAGAAACTGCCCTAAGGTGATTTTTTTTGGAAAAGTTCAAAACACAAAAAGTGTTTAGAATAATGTTTTACTTTAGTTTACATGAAATCAATAAAAATGAGCTCGTTTCGTGGGTTAAAACAACATCTAAAATCTGCATTGCTATAATAAATAAAAACTATTGTAACCAAGATCATCCGATTACAAGTTCTAATTGATATTTTTCATAAAAAGTTAAATACAAAAGTCGTGTAGAATTACGTATACATGTCTCTGCCCAAATTTCATAATTATTGAGGTCGTTTACTATTTTTCAAGATGTGCAAATCAATATAATTCAAACTACACCAATAAACTCATATTAAATTCTTTGTACCTTAACTTCACCACTTTGGCCCTTCACTTTTGGCCTACACATATATCCCATGTGCCTTTTGTATATCTAACACCACTCTGAAGCCAAACTTGCACAGGGATATCATCCCTCGAGTTTGACCCACACTCCCCGAACAGTTAGCATATATGTACACGGGTAAATCAAAACGCTCGTCTACTCTTGAGAACGAGGCAACAATATATATATATATATATACACAACCCCTTATCTACTCATGAGAACACAAACATAACAATGTCGAGCCTAAGGCCTTCAAATAAATCTCATAATCCTTACTTCTTTTTTTTTATACACTTTTTCTCACCAACACTCAAATAAAACACTTCATGGAGTCATGGTGAAGTATTCGGAATTTATATATGGGCTCCTAGTTTATTTTAATTTCATATATCCATGAGTGTGATTACAACTATAAAATAAATATATATATATAAAAACCCTAAACTTCGCAAACACAACTAACCAAAACTATTGAAATCAATCCATCATCTTCATGCAAATACAATATCAAACCAACATCAAATAAATAAAAATACATAAATAATAACAACAAAATAAACATAAATAAAGGAAAGTGGATTTTGCACTCACAATTATTTTTTGAAGATCAAAGAAATACTTGGAGAATTAATGAAACCACCAAAATAAAACCCTAACCCTTTCTTTTTCTCTCTACCTCTCCTCTCTTTTTCTCTCTACTCTCTCTCTCTCTCTCTCTCTCTCTCTCTCTCTCTCTCTCTCTCTCTCTCTCTCTCTCTCTCTCTCTCTCTCTCTCTGCTTTCTCAAAGACACCTCTAATGCTTATAACCTAATTGACATTATATTCTATTGTATTATATAAATACAACATATATAACACATTATATATATATATATATATAAATATTTAGATTAATTATATATAATTAAATAACACATTAAATTCTCATGTATCCACGCAATTAATAAAGCCAAAAAATAAAATAAAGTATTAAATAATAATAAATAATGACTTAAGAAAAATTATGGTCGCTATACCTAGACAGAATTGCCTATCAAGAGGAAGTCTCAACGAAGGGAGACTAATGGAATATTCTGGAAGCTTGTGGAAAACTTGAAAAAAATTGGGAATATAGTACATAATTCTATTCTATAATGTACATGGAAGGATCTAAGAAAATGTTCTAGAGTATTCAAGTGAATATTAAACGGATGGAAGCAATAGAAGCTTCCAGAACCTCTTAGAGAAATGGAGGTGGTAAAAGATCTTTGTACCTACTTCTAAAATGAGGTAGATGTTTGTATAGATATTTTTAGGAAGAATTTTAGAAGCCTCTTATAGGATAAGGAAAGCTTCCATGAGAAGCTTCTCCATAGTCCTTTTCTTGTATGCTCTGGAATATTCTAGAGAAGGCCTAAGACGCCTATAAATAGAAGAGGGGCTCATTTTCTCCATCCATAATTCAAGAGCGTGTAAGCTTTCTCAAAGTGAATACAAATGCATTCTCTCAAACTCTCTTTGTCTTCTTATTTGTCTTTCTTCTAAGTTTATGGGTTAGGCTGACTTAGCATCACCAAGTAAGACTTGTGATCATCTAAGTGCCACACAGATAGTTCGGAAACAACCAAGGCCATGACAGGTAGCTGGCCTCTTTGCTATGAAAATTACTTTTCTGGTTAGGCAAGGAGCTAGCTACCATCAAAGCTTTGTTGTTGCCTATAACAAAAAAGCTTTGTTGTTGCTTTCTTTATTTATTTTTTGTTCCTTGTTGAATTAGTGGCAAGAAAAAGAAGACTTACAACGAGTATGGCAGAAACTATAGCTGGTCCTTTTATATCCTTTGTCGTAGAAAGATTGGGAGATATACTCACCTAAGAAGCGAATTTCTTACTTGGGGTTAGGGGCCAAGTTAAGGAACTGCAAAGGGATTTGAATCAAATAAAATGCCTCTTGAAAGATGCAGCTGAAAAGCGAGAAGAAGGAGATGAGAGAGTCCACAATTGGGTTGCCGAGATCAGAGAAACTGTTTATGATGTTGATGATGTAATTGACACGTTCATCATCAAAGTTGCAATCAAAAGAGAAATAGGTACATGTATCCTCAATGTCCTTATGAGGTATTCTTGTGTCTTCAAGCTCAAGGATGTATAGCCATCTATAAGGTCAGGGTGGAGATCGAGTCTATTAAAACCAAGATCGCTGGCATTAGGACGAGTTTAGAGACTTATGGTGTAAGGGTAATACGTGAAGGAGAAAATTTGAGTTCTAGGAAGCAACAACTGCTAAGGCGATCTTACCCTCATATCGTGGAGGAGGATATTGTTGGCTTAGATGATGACTTAAAAACAATAGGGAAACATTTGGTGAAGGAAAAGAGATAGTGTCGAGTTGTTTCCATTTGGGGGATGGGCGGTCTTGGCAAGGCCACCCTTGCTAAGAAAGTTCACAATCACAATGCTATCAGGCATCATTTTGATTGTTTTGCTTGGGCTTTTATATCTCAACAATGCAATACTAGAGAAGTTTTAGAAGAGATTCTAATTGGGCTTACCTCTCCATCCCTCGATGAGAGGAAAAAAATCAAAATAATAAATCATGGTGAGCTAGTTGAGGAACATTTCAAGTCCAAAGTCAGAAGAAATGTTTGGTGGTTATCGATGACATTTGGAAGGCTCAAGATTAGGAAATTTTGAGTCTGGCCTTCTCGAATAAAAAATATGCAAGTAGCAAAATACTACTAACTACTCGTATAGAAGAAGTGGCTTTATACGCCAATCAACGGCATGATCCGAGGCATTTAACTGAAGATGAGAGTTGGAAATTGTTTGAAAAGAAAGCATCTATAGGTAATTAGTAACATCATCCACCCTACACGATAAAAGCAATGCTCAAATTTTCAAATTGAGATGTCAATGTCTCCATAAGGGAGTGTTATTATCACCCACATATTTTATTATTATTTTTTTTAATCTTATATAAATTTTCACATGCCATTATGAGTTCTACCTATTTTAAATATCATAAGTCTCATATATAAGTTATGAAATTTTGTGATTTTGATAACACTTTGTGTAAAGAACCACAACAGATTATTATTGCACATTATTGCACAATAGGTCATAACTAAGTCATAATTAACATGTAATAACCATATATCACTTGAGGCATAACCTAAAATCATTTTAGTCATAACCAACTGTTAGTAAAAATTATGCTAGGCCTTGATCGACAGAAGCTAAGCAATAATTTATACAAATAATCAAACCAAAGAGATTAAGCGACTGTATTTTTTATTCAAATGCCTTGAGAGTACAAAGATTTCTTTGGAACAAAATTACAATTGACAAGAAAAGTAACAAAATAAACAAAAGACAATTCCAAATAAAATTTTCCAAATTAACAAGAGTCACAAATTAAAGAAACTACTTCTAAATCAATGAACTACTCGTAAAATAAAAGTTAAGTCTAAAAACTAGTTGTTGATGTCATCTTTCTTGAAAATTTCTGGCTTTTATATCTTCCTTTCTTTTCTCTGGCCCACGATCCCATCTTCCTTGAAATCTGCTGGCTACTCTTCGGTAACTGCCTTGCAATACCTCTTTGAACCTTTAATCTTCAATGCATCTTTACTTTCCTCCGTCAAACCAACTTTTCCCCATGTTGCCACATATTTTTCATCATCTTGTGTGCCACATCGACAGAGAAAACTTCCATAACACCAACATAATTTCCCATGAAACTGTAGACAATATTCACTGTATTACGAATAAATTTTGTTTGTGTACTTAACAACAAACAGAACACAGAAGAAATAAAGGAAAGAAGAGAGATTGTTTGATTACAAAAATCAAACAAAAATAAAAATAAATAAATAAATAAAAACAGAATTTTATTTTGTTACAAAAACAAAATCAAAATATAAAACAGAAAAATAATAAAACATAAAGTAAATTAATTACTTACCTTATTAATTTATCGAACAAAAATTTGATCAAGTCCAGTGTTTAACATTGTGTCCTTAAGACAGATTCGTCTTCTCCACGGTGTTTGTAGATTATGGACGTCTATCTCCCACGATAAAATGATCAACAACGAATAATAGCAGCACTACAAATTATTCACACAACAAACGCGCTTTATGTTTACACTCTTTCTCACAGAAAAACAATACAGCAAAATGCATAGAGAGCAATGGCAAAATTCAGTACGGAAATTCAGTGAAGAAACCAAATGAGGGACTTTGTCTATTTATAGGTGCAATAGTGGCTTTTAGATTTGAATTCAATAGGTACAGTACCTGTTCAGTTTAAATTAAACAGATACAAATCTGTTTGAATTTAAATTAAACAGGTAAGGGTTTTGAATTGAATCTATTCGGACAGATTTGAAATCTGCACAGAAATGTGCAAATTTTCCAAGCAAAATTTGAATTTAAATGGTTAGAATTTATTTTCCAAAAATTAAAAAATAAATTCAAATGTTTTTTGCCCAAAAATATAAGTATTGAGCTGGACAAATCCAACCTACCCTCACACCACGCACCCGCGCCCAAGTCCAACCCGCTTGACCGACTGGGCAGACGAACGGCGGTGAATGTTTATTTTTGGCTCCAATGGGTCAAGCCCATAACCTCTCTCTTCTACAAACTTGGGGTGCCCCTTGGGACCCTCCCCAAGTTGCAAACTCAAGCCTTATCAACCCATAAAAGTTTTTCCACCAAAAACTCCATTTCCATGGAGCTTACTTTGGCTTCAATTTCTTATTCATCCGATAATGGTTTTGAGCAACCAAATATACTACGTGAATCACAACGCAGCATAGAACGCATTACCACTTAGACCTGCCAACTTTGGCGCATGGGTCCTAGCTAAAAACTAGACCAAAGTTAAGGAAAAATCTATTTTTCCAAAACCATTTCTTACAGAAACAGTCCACTAAATGACGAAGTGCTTGATAACTGCTCCACGATCACCTTTTCATGCCACCTGCCCCTCTTAACAATGGAAAACTTTCATTTTGATTCTATTGTCACATGTCATCATTCAATTGATTCACTTGTCGACGAGCATTTTATAAAAATAGACACAAATAGAGGTGTGTATAGTGCGGTTCAAGTGGTTTGAAAGTAAAATTACAAACCAAATGACGGATTGGCAAATCGCGATTTAGGCGGTTTTGGATAGATTAGTGGATTGAAAAATATTCTAACCAATTATCAAACATTTGCACAATATATAATACTAATTTGCATAATATTTATATATATATATATATATATAACACAAATTAATTTGACAAAATATGTTTCATATATATAACTACTAATTTATAACACAAAATTGTAAATTTCACCCCATGTAATAATTACAGCCTCATTAGGAGTTTAGTGATTTGAATCTTCTCACTTGCATTGCATGTGAGACTTATTCCCCGTATTTTTATTTAAGATTTCTCTCCACATTTTGAAAATTATTTTGTATTAATTAAGTGTTATATTTGATTTGTAATATCGTAAATTACTTATAAAAAATATATTTTAGCACAGGATGCAAAGTTCTATTTACATAGCAAATATTTCTTTTTACACCCACCTTTTATCCCTATTTAAAAATTTTAAAAATTTCCCAACCTCCCATGATCCCATCTTCATAATAACATAACACAACACAATCCAACCTCCACAATCTCATGAAAAATATTACAGAATCATATTATAAAATACATCCATAACATATTATTCTAAATAGAAATTAATTTGTGGGTAATTTCTAAATTGATAAGGGTAGATTTGGAGTATTACTCATAACAAAGGTGACTTTGGTTGACAAATCAAGAAGTCTCAAAACGGATTTATCCACTTAGACTTATCTACACTTACCTCAGACCCTCTAAATAAAATTTGTGACTGGTTCTGCTCAATAATTGATTTGAACGGATTATTTCTAGGAAAATTTACCCATAAGTCCTAGTTTCTGAAAAGTTGAACCATTTAGTCCTAAAAGTTTTCTTATACTCCATTTAGTCCCAGTTGCACATCGATCTAATGTTTGAAACATTAATCTGATGTTCGAAATTTAATGTTCGAAACATTAATCTGATGTTCGAAATTTAATGTTCGAAACATTAATCTGATGTTTGAAACATTGTAATGGGACCTTTCAGTCTATAAGAAAACTTTTAGGACTAAACAGTGTATAAGTTATTAATTTGGGATTTATTGGTGCATCCCCCTTATTTCTAATTGAACCATATGAATTAAAATAAAAATAAAAAAATTAAGGACAAAATATATGAAATTAACAATCTAAAAGATAAAATGGAAAAAATAACAATAATTTAAAAAATAAAATAAATTAACCCTTCTTTTAAATATCTTCCATGGTATAAAAAAAATAAATAAAATTAAAAAAAATTAGAAGAAGATTGAAAAACTTATCCAAAGTAATCCATGGCTGAAGTCATATAAACTATCATGGCTCACTGAAACTTGTAGTAATTGTAACATTATGAATTTTTCGAAGTGGGATTTAACACCACAACGGTGTGACTTTTATCTAGTAGGTCAGTTCCGTGTGTATTTTTTTATTTTTATTTTTTTTAAATCAAGCCACAGTTCTCCCCATATTGAATAGATTGCAAGTAGAGGCGGCTTGACTTTATTTAAGCAAAAAGAATAGTTAAGTGATGATGCTCTTTTGTAGCTTTCTCTACATTGCAGATGGTAATTGATGATACAATAAATATCGAATAATTTAGATGTAAGGTCGATATTACTAAAAGAATAAGAGTTGAATTAATTTTTTAGTGATAATTTATGGAATAATTTTTTTTTTTTTTTTGGTTAGATTTTTTTTCATGTTGGGATCTCAACATAACATAACTTGAGGAGTCTGTAGGGTCCAACACAGGTTTCGTTTTGATGATTTGAACAGTTTATTTTGCAAGGCCCACAATGTATATTTTCCATAAAAAAAATTAATTCGATCCAACTATCATAATTTTTTCATTTTATTGCACGTCTCCAAAAAAAAAAATAGACGACAAATATTTATTTGAAATAGACCATCCATTTTTTTATAGAAAAATATTGATAATTAAAATCATAAACTTTTTTACCTTTCTGAAAATATTTTTTCTGCACCTCACTGATATCTAGTTCTCCCTATTTTGTTTTGTATATATACAGAATTCATCCACGTAAATATTTCAATTTTTTTATATATGGTTCAAATTCATTTTATATGAGTTTCATAATACATGAGTTAAATCTGGATCACATAATAATTAAAAATATATATATCTTGTATGTACACTAATTTTGTACACATCTTTTCAGTTAGGACAAGTTTGGCTAAACTAAAAAAGTGCACTTATTTCATCTTTTTATCTCTTTTGAGTCACATCAATCAACATCTCCTTTCTACTTTTTCTACACATAATACAAGAAAAGTCAAAAAGTGCACTTATTTAGTCTTCCCAAACTTGACCTTAATTTCTCTATAGAATTGATATCATATAATATTAATGGACGTAATATACTTTGAATATGGGTACATTTGAGTTAAATCTGGATCACATAATAATTAAAAATATATATATTTTGTATGTACACTAATTTTGTACACATCTTTTCAGTTAATTTCTCTATAGAATTGATATCATATAATATTAATGGACATAATATACTTTGACTATGGGTACATATAACTACTTTTCCTTTCTATTCCTCATAAATATGAGTTGACAGTACATGTGCATACTCGTAAGTATAAAATATTTAGAATTTGTCTTTAAAAATTTATCAAGAAAAATAATGCATGATCAAATTAAACTCTTGTTTGTTGCAAGAGCCATTTCATCATAAGAGAATTTTCTCGGCCTAGTGCCGTATTTGAATTCATCATCCCTAGATTCATCATGCACTAGTTTGTCTCTATTTTTTTTTTCCCCCTCGACCTTTCCTCCACAAGACATACCAAACAAAAGCAATCCCACTAACCAGTACTACAGCCAAACCAACACTGTCCCACCACTAACTCTAACTTAAACTTCCTTTCAATGCGGCCGCTTCTTCTATGTGCTCATCATTTTGAAAACACACCAAACTCCCATAACTTGATAGTATTTTTTTCGTACAAATCTTTTATTGAAGCTGAGAACCCAAATGTCACCCATTTTGGCAAGTGATTTCTCAAATCAACGAATATTAAATAGTTTTGTGTAAACATAGAACTATTTTTGAAACCAAAGAAGACGACACTAAGGTTTTGGATGCTAGAATTATACGTAATCCGAGCCTCATTTGGTATACCATATGAAATACCACTCGGCCGATATATAGGTTCAATGGAATTTCTAGAATTGATAGAGACACCGACATAAATGATTGGCAAGCCTGCTTCCCAAGGATTATTTCGACAGGTATCAAACTCCACAGCGACAAACCAATTTGCACCAGTTGAAGTTGTCGTTTGGTTTTCATTTATGAGGCCTAGGCCACTGCCTGCTGAGCCTGGAGGGATAGTGGAACCATTGGTAGCAAGAAAGAAAGCAAGCCCCTCACCATAGTTATTTCCTCTTATGACAAATGAAAATAACAATAGGTCGGTTCGGAAACACAGTGTCTAACGAATGTGTTTTATTCGGAAATTGAAGATCGAAAATTTTAATTTGGCTTGGAAGTTGATTGTCAAAAAATCTATTTTGATTTGGAAGTTGAAGTCCGAAACATTTTGTATTTTTCAATTGTAGATTGTCGAATTATAACAATAGTTTTGACCTTGTTTACTGAAATGTGTTGAAGGAAAAATGAAGCCGGCAATTTTAAGTACTAAAACTTACGTTTTCAATTCTAACTTTGTTGTAAACGATGATATCATTATCAAAATCTAAATTTTCATCATACAAATCTTTCATAACAATAAAAAATGAGGATAGAATTTGATTGAGGAATAAAGACTCAGTGGATTGACAGGGTTTGAGAATTTAACTAAGCTGATAATGTGTTCACAATTTTAGAAGCAATTATTGCATATCCGAACAGATATTTTTAGATAGCTTGAATTTTTTTCAAGTTTAAATTTAAATTTGAGAGAATTTAAGAGATTCATGAGATTTACCATAGATTCCATTTTAATAATCAAAATTATTTATTTTGTAGAACCCTCAATATATATTATTTATGAAAAAAAAAAAAAAGTTAATCCAAGAATCACATAGCCTTTTTATTTTGGGATATTTAGTCGAGAAAATATTATTTTATCCCGCTAACTTTCGAGCGTTTTTTTGACCCCCGGACTTCTATTAATAGTATCAATTTTACACCTAAACTTTCAAAATTTTGATCAATTTGGCCCATATCGTCACATTCCGTCTACAATTTGACAGAATGTGCTGACGTGACACCAAAGTTAATTTGAAATTTGATTTTACCTCCTAACTATATCTTAAAAATCAATTTGCCTCTCAAATTAAAAATCAATTTGCCTCCCAAACTATACCTTAAAAATCAATCTGCCCCACGTCAACACATTCCGTCTAATTGTAGATGGAATATGACGGCAAAGGTTAAATTGATCAAAATTTTAAAAGTTTGAGTGTAAAATTGATATTAATCAAAGTCTGGGGGATCAAATTAAAAAATGCGTGAAAATTTGAGTGGCAAAATGATATTTTCTCTATTTAGTCTAACATCCATCTCCAATTTTTAGTAATAAAAGAAATTCATAATATTTTATAACCTAAGGTCTTTCAGCCACACCCTTTCTCTTTCCTCTTCCCCGAATAGAGGTGGGACAGAAGAACTTCTGCTGAATAACAGAACTAGAACCATAACATCTGCTGGATAACAGAACCAAAAAGAGAAACACGATGTTGGTGACGAGACTTGATATCTTGAACTAATTAAGCGATTGAGGGGGCCTTTCCATTAATGCCCACATGGTGACAACTGTAGCAACTCCATTTAATTTCAAAAACCTCTATTCCTACCTCCATTTTATCAAACTCTTTGTATTCTATGCTATAAAATTCTCAAACTTCCATGGACAAAAACTTTGCAACTATTTGTTTTTCTCTTAGGTGGACAGAAGATACTGTTGAATTCACCCCATGTGAAAGGAGTGATCATCCAAGTCAAGTTTGGTTGGCAACAATGGGAAGGCAACCAACCAAAGTCCACCTTGGCGGCCACCAACCATCTTGAAGAGTCAAGGATGAAGGCTGCCCAAAGGCTCTCCCACCTACTCCCTCACCTATAAATGGAGGTTGAGAGGAGAGGCCAAAGTGTGAGTAAGTGAGTGAGGAAGAAAACCGTGAACCAAAGAGTGCGAGAGATGTGAGGCGGAGAGACCGTCTCCCTCGGTGTGAGCGAGGGAGACGGGTGAGTGGCTGAGTGAGGAGAGTGTGAGCTCCTCCTCTATTGTAATCTTTCTGTAATCTCCTCATTGGTATAGTGATAACCGGTTACTCTCCCGTGGACGTAGGCATTGGGCCGAACCACGTAAAATATTGTGTCTCCTTGTGTGTGGGTGTGTTTTTCTGCTTGTTTTGATTTCTATAAGGTCTTGGGCGGGATCCCAGATCCCAACAAGTGGTATCAGAGCCTCGTCGGTGGCGTTTCGGAACAAAAACACCGTGTTGTCCGAAACTGCCCAGAAATCAAGTTGCTCGAAATCCGATTTTGAGCATACCAGGAGCAAGGGCTCGAGAAGAGGAGTCCAACCATATAAAGCAGACACCCAGAGGAGCTGTCACGCGCCCTCACGCGCCACCTGAAGAAGGCGCGTGAGTCCCAGTCTCGGCACGCGCCGCCACGCGCCGTGAAGGCAGCCAGCGCGTCGGCCCAGTCGCAGGCACGCGCCCCCACGCGCGCGATGAAGGAAGAAGACGAGTGGGGGAGGCGCGTGTATGGCACGCGCGTGCCACGTCAGCATCCACGTCAGCTGCCACGTCATCCGCAGGAATAAGAATCCTGTGTTTCGCGGCGAAGGTACAGCCGCAGATCTGAGGCGTACAAAATGTTTTGGCTAGATCGAAGCCATTTGGAGTCCGTTTTTGGCGATCCAATAGTGGTTTTCAACTATTTGGAGTATTCCGGACACATCCGTACGGTCAGATTTTGTAGATGAAGTTTCTGTAAAAAGAAGGCAGATTAAAGTGGCAGACGGCGTCAGGGGCAGTGGACGGAATATTCTGTTGGTACACGGAATATTCCCTGAACTTCTGAAAATTGCAATTTGGCCCAACTTTTTCAGAAAATTGTGGTGTGGCCCAGTTTTCGGGGATAGTTTTCAGTGAGGTCCCCGGAAATGCAGCGAAGGTTGGTCCTAGCTAAACGGACCGCTCCGGACGCAACCGCGAGGTCAGAATAGTGAAATTCTGAACGGTTTGGAAAGATTGTCAAAACATGGGTGTTTGCCATCTTCAATACTCGAAGGAAGGTTGCCGGATATTGTGGAACGCTGCGGATTCACTGAAGAGGTTAGAATGGGCAGATTCTGACCAGATTGGACAACCAGATACAGATTGAGATAGATCATTGAAGACCAGAGGAGATCAGGCTTGATCAAATGGCAGATCGAGGGAGATCAGGATTGGTCAGGGGCGATCAGAGGATTGCAGACATGATTATCTCAAAGGTCTAGGAAAGTTCTGTCAAAAAGACACTGTCTAAGGAGACTGGTTCTTAAGTGGGACCGGTTGTGACCCCACCAGTCTTTCCTGGGAACTTTCCTGGTTGTTGAGGTGATCGGAGGATCTGGTTCAATCAAAAGAGAAGACCATTCATCGACGGATAGATGATTTGGCAACCAGTACAGGCTCAGGGAAATACTGTGGCTGTTGGAGCTACTGTATACGAGAAGGTACTAATGGTATGTGGACATGTAGAACAATAGTTGCAGAGGAGCATACTAAGCGCAGAAGTACAATTGCAGACGTGCAACAGTGCAAGGGTACGCTAGAGTGTCGTACAGAGGCGCGAGAAGAGTGTGCAGCAGCGGGTTGTTGACAGTTCACAGGAACTTCCAGACAGAGAAATTGAGACAGGTAAAACGCAAGAGTGCGTGCCAAGGAGTGGCAAGTCTTATTTCTCTATGGTGGTTTCTTTAGTTCCATGGCAGCAGATGATAGAGTTGATGCAGATCTCTCAAGCAAGCTTGACGCAGTGAGACCAGAAGCCATGGGTGTGAGCACTATGCACGGAGTTGCATAGTGGTAACTTGTACAGACCGGTGGAAGTTGTCTTGACAGAAGGGCTAACTGTCAAACATCAGTACGGACAAGTGAGACAGAACCGAACATCAGGGATTGCAGCACAGACAACAAGCGTATGTGGAAACGCCAGGAGGTTGTTCAGAAGTGCAGAAGGGCAAAGGCTGGTTGTTCAGAAATAAGCTCCGAGCAAGGAAACTTGAGGCTGTTGATGTGTCAAACTCTGAAGTTTTCTAGTTGCTCCAGTGTTCATCATGCAAGGAGTTGCATGATAGTCAAGGGCATCCAAGCAGGGGGTGCAGGACATCCAATCAGGGGGTGTCGGATATCTTGGTTGCGCAAGTTCAAGCATAGCAGGTATAGACATCCGAGACAGGAAGCATGGAAGAGATCTGTGTGAGATAGGAGTAGTGGCTCTCTCCAAATCAGAGAGTGGTGTGAGTTGAGTTGAGGATGTCGGATTCCCTCCTCCTCTTGTATCTCTGGTGTTTTATCTCTAGCTTCAGGGGATGCAGCGTCTCAGTGAAGAGATGCAGACTTTGTTGAATTTGGGCGTGACAAGATTAGCAGCAGTATGTGCAGTGGATCACCTCACATGCGTTGAGGGGGTGATTTGTTGAATTCACCCCATGTGAAAGGAGTGATCATCCAAGTCAAGTTTGGTTGGCAACAATGGGAAGGCAACCAACCAAAGTCCACCTTGGCGGCCACCAACCATCTTGAAGAGTCAAGGATGGAGGCTGCCCAAAGGCTCTCCCACCTACTCCCTCACCTATAAATGGAGGTTGAGAGGAGAGGCCAAAGTGTGAGTAAGTGAGTGAGGAAGAAAACCGTGAACCAAAGAGTGCGAGAGATGTGAGGCGGAGAGACCGTCTCCCTCGGTGTGAGCGAGGGAGACGGGTGAGTGGCTGAGTGAGGAGAGTGTGAGCTCCTC
Source organism: Camellia sinensis (assembly GCF_055761805.1). Lineage (NCBI taxonomy): Eukaryota > Viridiplantae > Streptophyta > Magnoliopsida > Ericales > Theaceae > Camellia > Camellia sinensis. The sequence goes on along the minus strand of NC_138962.1, from coordinate 45,282,445 downwards.
CTCTATTGTAATCTTTCTGTAATCTCCTCATTGGTATAGTGATAACCGGTTACTCTCCCGTGGACGTAGGCATTGGGCCGAACCACGTAAAATATTGTGTCTCCTTGTGTGTGGGTGTGTTTTTCTGCTTGTTTTGATTTCTATAAGGTCTTGGGCGGGATCCCAGATCCCAACAGATACAAACACTACTGTGATCAAATGAAGGTCGTGGTGTTGTCTTTTGAGGCGACGGCAGACAATGGGGCTGCAGCGGTTTACTCGGTGTTGGCTTCTAAGGCCATGTGTCAGTTTATGTTGTGAAATTGTTGTGAATTTCATCTTTTGATTTATAAATTGGTTGTTGCTGTTGTTACTAATTTGGGTGATCAATATGATGTGGATATAGAAAATTGTGAGTAAATTAGAGAAAATTAATCAAAACATAGAGAAATTTGTAAGTACACTAGAGAAACTTCAAAACACGGAGAAAGTTAGAGTAATTGAAAAAAAATCAGAAAAATTTCAAACCAGAGAATGTTTTCCAATTTCTCTGTTTTGAAATTTCTCTAAAAAAATGTTGGGGGACCGCAATCATTATGAAAATATTAATAAAATCTTTTATTCAATAAAATCTTAATACCATAAATCTTAAAAGAAATCTCCTTTTATTTTAAGGCATTTGTCGAAAAAAAATGACTAATATTATTTTTTAAAATAAATCATCCATTTATTGAAAATAAATATAATAAAATAAAATTAATTTAATTTTTTATGAATAATATACTCAAAGAGCTGACGCTAAGATTTTCAAATACAATAATTTTTTTTTAACAGAAATACAATTTGCATGTGTCTTCGGTTTTCACATACTTCTCAAGCCAAAGACTTTTTTTGATTAGAAAGTTATCAAATTTTCTATGAGAATAAACACTCGAAAAAAAAATTCTGTGTGATTGTCACTAACTCTTTAAATAATCACTGGTCAACTATGCCAGTCTCTCCCCCACTAACAAAGGGGGAAAGTACCTTTGTAAAAACAAAAAACAAAGGGGAAAAGTCTGCTAACTAAGACTTACTAATGCAGAAATTTTTAGGTGGATAATTGTGCCATGAAAATTAATTTTATAGTGTAGGATTCCTATGGAGTTCAAGTGAGGAGTGGTAGAGGTTAATTTTTGGATAATTTCTAAATTGATAAAGGTACATTTGTAGTATTACTTAACAAAGGTAACTTTGGTTGAAACATTAAGAAGTCTCGGAGCAGATTTATTCACTCAGACTTATCTATACTTACCTCAGACCCTCTAAATAAAATTTATGACTGGTTCTGCTCATTACTTGATTTGAACGAATTATTTCTAATTGAACCATATGAACTAAAATAAAAATAAAAATAAAAAGAGTAAGGACAAAATAGATGAAATTAATAATCTAAAAGACAAAACGGAAAAAATGACAATAATTTAAAAAATAAAATAAATTAACCCTTCTTTTAAATATCTTCCAAAGTCAAAAAAGATTAGAAAACTCATCCAAAGTAATCCATACATGAAGTCATATAAACTAGAATAATAGTATATGTATCTATTGATATACTAATTAGTGTAATAATAGATAATGTAACATAATTTTAAAAATTTTGAGTATTTATAATTTTTATAATGGATAAGATCATAATTTTAAAATATGTCATGATATGTCTTCTACACTAATTCACTATATAAACTATCAACACTGACTAAAACTTGTAGTAATTGTAACATTTTGAATTTTTCGAAGTGGGACTTAACACCACAACGGTGTGACTTTTATCTGGTAGGTCAGTTCGAATTTTTTTTTTTTTTTTTGGAATTACTTGTAAATGAAACCACAGTTCTCCGCAAATCGAATAGATTACAAGTAGAAGCGGCTTGACTTTATTCGAGTTTTAAGGCCTCGTTTGGGAACAGGCTATTTTAGTAACTTTTTGGCTTTTTGGCTAAAATGTAAAGAAAAAAAAACTTAGGCCTCGTTTGGGAAGGCTCTGTTTTAGCCAAAAAGCCAAAAAGTTACTAAATTAGCCAATTAGCCAATTAGTCATACCAAAAAGTCAACAATTACGGCTTCTCTCTACTTTTTGCACAGCTTTTCGTAATTAGTCAAAAAGTCATCCCAAACATACAAGTTTTTTTTACCTACTTTTTTAGCCAATTAGCCAAAAAGTTACTAAATTAGCCTGTTCCCAAACGAGGCCTTAGTTGTTTGGGATAAACTTTTTGGCTTTTTACGAAAATATGTGAAATAAAATAAGATTTATAATGAGAAGGGGGTAAAATGACCGAAATGGCCTTATAGCATGTCAGCGGCGTACCTGTGGATGTGTCAGTGACCTCTGCAAAGTGTTGGATGTGAATTTCCTTTCATTGGACAACGCATATGTATAAACTAGAGTGCTGTAAGCCTGTAATACAATGCATTTCGGCAAAGAGGAAAACGGTCAAACTTTGGTTATTTGCCTGAGTTGTACACGTGTCACCTAATATTATGTAAATAATATTTACGTTCACATACATAACAATTTCATGTCTATGGGATATGGATTGTCCTGTGTATTATAATAATTTGTTATGAAACATTACATTTAATTTAAAATTAAAAAAATGTTTAATTTTTTTTAAAAAAATCCAACAAATTATGGGAGTGTTTGGGAAAATTTATTTTCAATTTTTTTTTATTTTTTTATTTTTCCAGTACAACAAAAATGTCTTTCAAAACCCCAAAAAACAAATCCCTCACAAAATATCATATCAAATCCCATACTATTTCAATTTTTTTGTCACAAATACCACATCCAATCACAAAAAAAATCCAACTATCTTTCCAAACACAAAGGGTCTGTTTCGTGTGCCGTTTTTTAACACATACGTTTTCAATTTTCTAATTATATTTACAAAATTTAAACAACTCAAATATAAACTTGTTTGGTAAATTTCAATTACATAAATTAGTGGTCTCTGTTTATAAATTTGGCCACAAAATGTAAACTTCACAAAATCGCGTATCCGTATTGAGTTTTGAATTTTTCTTTTTTTTACCACCCAACACTAGCCACCACCCGCCACCATTTTCCATCACCGTCTTCTGCCACCACCACCCAACCCCCACCACCGTCTTCTGCCACCACCACTCACCACCCACCCGCCACCACCACTCACCACCCTCCCAGCCGCCACCGCCACCCACCACCCGCCACCCACCTGCTACCACCGCCCACCAACCGCCACCACCACCCACCTGCCACCCCCTGGCCACCACCACCTACCCTTCGCCACCACCTGCCACCCACCCGCCACCATCTGCCACTATCGTCCACCGCCCGCCAACGTCACTACCATCTACCGCCCGCCACCACCACCACCACCACCCACTTGCTACCACCCACCACCACCCACCACCACCACCATCACCCACTACCCACGTACCACCCATCTGCCACCAGTACCCACCACCACTACCCACTCGCTACCACTCACCACCCGCCATCGTCACCCACACCCGCCACCACTCGCCAGCACCTGCCACCCACCCGCCACTACCGTCCACCGCCCGCCAACGTCACTACCATCTATCGCCCGCCACCACCACCACCCACCACCACCCACTTGCTACCACCCACCACATTCCACCACCACCCACCACCACCACCATCACCCACTACCCACGTACCACCCATCTGCCACCAGTACCCACCACCACCACCATCGCCCACTACCCACGTACCACCCATCCGGCACCAGTACCCACCACCACCACCCACTCACTACCACCCACCACCCGCCATCGTCACCCACCTACCCACCCACCTGCCACCACTCGCCACCACCTGCCACCGTCACCAACCCACTCAGCATAATTGAAATTGTAAACACATAAAAATCAACATTACCTTTAACAGATTAAAAATCTTTTGTTGAAGTACAACCACCACCACCACCACCTACCGCCAGCACCACCCACTCGCTACCACCTACTACCGTCACCCACTCGCCCACCACCACCACCACCCGCCACCACCCACCATGTACCCGTCACCGCCACTACAACCACCACCACCACCACCACCCACTCGCTACCACCCACAGCCAGCCACCGTCACCCAACCACCCACCACCAGCACCCACCACCACCTGTTACCCACCACCCATCGTAAACAGACATCCATTCCGTTTTCAGTTTATATATAAAAAAAATTAACAAACTGTAATAAAAATTTGTTTGATAATTTTTTTGGTTGAAAATTAGTTTAAAATTTTGACAAAAAACCTTAATCAAAAAAATGAGGAAACGTTTTCATTTTTCAATTAATTTTTTTATCAAATATAATTTATTTTAAAAATTTGTTTTCAAGTAATGTTTTTCTCAAATAAATTTATTTTCAATTTTTTTTCCAATTAAATTTTTTTTTTCCAAGTAACCTTTTCGATCAAATATTTTTTTTGCCAACTAGTATTTTTAAATTATTTTTTGAATAATTTCCATTTCTTTTTCAAAGTTTTATGAATTAGGTTTTTACCCAATTATTTTTGTCCAATTAACTTTTTCATTCAATTATTTTTTTAATTAAATTTTGGTCAATTATAATATGTGTCATCCCATTGTCATAAGTAACGAAAATAAATATAAAAAATATTTGAAAAAAATTAAGCAACCTAATTGCTAACCAATTATAATTGATTGCTATGAAAATATAAAAATATAACCAACCTAATCGTAAACGTTACCAAAAATATAAAATGATAAACATGACCCAATAAACCAAAAAAAATTAAGTAATAATCAAACCGTAATTGGTAAGCATCCTGAAATCATAACCAACCTATAATCATAACGAAGTCAGTATTCGATAGTTGTACAAAAACAGTGACATACATGGTCATACATAATTGCTAACCAATTATGTACGTAAATAAATGTCTCCAATTAATTTCAACACAACATAGTGATGACATGCATCACATAACATGTCCACCTAACTAGCATTTCGCCAAATTGCAACCAACTCTGCCCTGATACGCGCCCGCAACTGCGCCATCTCAACATCATCATCTCCAGGCATCATCGCATCATCAAGGGCAGCCAAATCGTCGCGGTCACGCATGTCCGGATATCGATACTCGGCCGCATTGGTAACAGCAACAATAATCTTATCGTCCACACTATTTCTGCGTATGAAATTATGCAAAGCCATGGACGCTGCAACCAATGGCACCTGCACTTTACGAAAATCAAATCGAGGCATGTCTTTTAGAAATCTCCACCTCATCTTCCATGCGCCAAATGTACGCTCAATCACGCTTCGCAAAGATGAGTGAGCGCGGTTGAACAATTCATCACGGTTCCGTGGATTGTGCCTTTGAAATTCCGGTTGGTGGTATCTGTTGCCTTTGTATGGTGCCAGAAAGCCCTTCTTATTGCTGTATCCACTATCCACAAGGTAATAGCGACCTGTGAAAGTGCACATGTAAATGACATAATACTCGTCATCAATGTTCACATGAAAGGGCACTTCTTCCGTACATAATAGTGACCTGTGAAAGTGCACATGTAAATGACATAATACTAGTTTATCATGGACATTGTAAAAACTGTCATATATAAATTACCACATGGTCAGTGGTTCATCAAATTTTGTTTTTCAGTACAATGGTAACATAAATCAAATTTATAATGAAAATACAGTGATAGAAAATAAATTGATACATTTTGACATATATATTACTGAGGTTAATTATATTTGCATTTAATGATAGAAATTACCTTTATGTTGAGCTTGTTCGATACATATTTTCTTGTTTTGCAAAAAAAATTCCCGGTCATGCATTGAATTCTAAATATATCTTTACATCGTTATTTACATACAGATGTTTACCAAAAAAGAACTATGCTACAACAATTGTATTGTGGATTCAGATGTACGTACCATCAGTTGCAGTTGGAAAATTGTATTGTGGATCCTCCGTTACGTTGCTTAAAACCCGGCTGTCGTGCATGCTGCCCTCCCACCCGCACGACACAAACACAAAGCACATATTGAAATCACATACCGCCAAAATATTCTGGGTGTGACAACCCTTTCGGCTAAAATATGGGGCTGCTTCTGACTCCTTTATGCATGCCGGTACATGTGTCCCATCCAATGCACCTAAGCAATCCTATATATGAATCAAAAAAATTGCAATTACCCAAAAAATTACCGACCATGTTTTTTCAAATAATTTTGAATAACGTCACAAATCTTTTCCCACACCTTGAATGGCAAATATTGTCGTTGAGATTGCAAAATAGGATCCCTGTGCGTCTGGAAATTAGCAGGGGGCCTGCAGTGAACGACCGTGAATTTTTTCATTGCTTTCAAGACGGTATGAAAATGCCGTGAAATAGTTTCACCCGAATGTTGGAAGCGTTCTTGTAACTCCCGGTTTGGCAAGTTTTTTAGCACATGAATAAATATTGCAACACTCTCCTCGACTTCCAAGCCGTGCGGCCGCTCCGGTACACGCAACCCAAAGTCATTTACCAACGTCGTACATAACCGAAGGAACACCTGTTTGGGCATGCACAATTCGTACCGGAAGCGGCCACTGTGACCCTCGTGTAATTCCGTAATCCAGGCCCTCCCCGACAATATGGAAGTACGGCATGGAACTTTAAGAACGTACGCCTTGTAGTAATCAGTTGCAATTCTGTAGGCTTCAACGTAATTTAAATTCATCTGCTCATGCCACTGTCTTGCGAGAGCTGCGACCCCTTCTAACATTTCATCCATCCGTGTGGAGTCGTCGTCGTCATTGTTCATACCTACAACGTACAACCATAAAACATTATCAACAACTGCCTAAATGAAGAAGTATCAAGCACATGTGTTTTACCCTCGTATATATCTATGTTCAAACCCCTACAATGCATGGCATAAAGAACAAGCTGAAAAAAATATATATTTCAGTTAACTTTTCTAAAATTAAAGGCATATGCAATACTTTGTAATTTAAAATTGAAAGGAACATGAGATTTTCATAATTCACATCATGTGAGTGGTTCATCATTTGTAATAAAAATTATTATTTTTCATTGTTGCAACACACATGTTCCAACCTATACAAACAATTCGGTCAGTTTATATAAACAATTCGGGCAACACACATGTTCCACCCTATATAAACAATTCGTGGAAAACCAATGGCACCTGGGCAATACATAAATAATTCAGCAAAATTAAACACTTCCATGTAGCCATTATAGCATAACAAAACAAAATATAAAATATAAAATAGAAGGTCCAAGGTTTAATCCAACCCTGCAGCCATTATAGCATAACAAAACATAAAATACCACAAACATATCCCCATTTTAATTCTTAAGGTTCCCCATGCCCAAACCATCTTCAAACCACAATTCAACTAAAATTAAACACAACAAACGAAAAAAAAACAGTTCAGAATTCAACTGAAATTATAAATCAAAGTCCTTCATTTAGCAGATTTAAAATCGAGCTCCTTCATTTCGCAGCAAACTCGCAAGAGTGACACCCCCACTCCTATCTTTGTCTTCTTTCTTCGCTCGTAGCCACCCAATTATGCCTCGGTCCGTGGGAATACTCATTACCATTTCCCGATTGTTCGGAACCTCCATAAGCATGACTCCAAAATGGAGAAGTTCATCTTCAGGCTCTAGTCCCTGTATTTCGTACAGCCGTCCAACAGCCTGTCCCATAGTAATACTATGGCCCCCGACGACATGGTTGACAGTTAATTCCTTGCTCTGAGTCTTCACAGAATTTAGCAAGTCGTCCATGCTGCTTGCCAACGCTTCAGCCCCCGTAATGCGCTTGTTTTGCAATGTTTTCCCCGAGGAATGCTTCCGCTTACTTCCACTAGCTGTGGCATTGATGTGCGCAGAGTTCATCATGGCTGCCATTTCCGATGCGCGTAGGTCATTGCTGTCACTTGAAAATTCTGGACTGTCCGACTCTCCGTCCAACTCCATTGCGTTACGAGTCTCGCCGGGTGTCCATGCATTTTTTCCCGTAGCCGCAGCGCCAGTGAAGACGCGCTCCATCAAGTCCGGATGGTCCAAGGTTTTGGTTCTGAACTTGCAACATACATTGTCAATCTGTAAATCAACACAATGTAACTAGCATTAGCCTACTGTCATTGAGTAAAATGCAATGCAACATGGTGCATAAATCAGTAAAGTTTGTTAATGTTATAACAATGGTTGACAGTAATGTGAAGTATGTTGCAATGAACATATTGCTAAAAAAAAACAAGAATCTTGTCAAGTATGATGATTGCTGCCAATCAAATAAAAGTGAAGAACAACATATATTAAATTATTTTCTACTATGCATTTGGGTAGGAGGAAATTTTTGTGCGAAACTTATAATAGTTGACTACTTCATGATATACTTAAATATTGCTGAAAAAGTTGTCATGTTGATATGGGTTATACAAGGAATTTATTTTCTTGCATTTGTCACTACTCTCATATTGAATAAATGCAAGTGAAGTTTCAGTTTTTTTTTTGTTTTTTTTTTTTTTCTGCCTCACACTTTCCACCACTTTCATCCTAATCAATCTCAACCCAAGAGAGATAAATAAAAGACTAGATATGGTGGTCAACTGATATAAAAGAGTAATCTGTGTGTTGTCTATCACAATTGAAGAGCATCTATCAAGGAAATATGGTTTCAAGTCCATTGGAATTCATGTAGAATGGTGTCCCAAGCTGAAAGTTATGACACAGATTGGTAGAAGGAGCATCATAGTGCCAAGGATGTGTTTTTACCCTTCCTCCACATTAGTTAAATCTCATATGCTTTTGTGAGTCTCTCTAACTGTTTTATTATTATCTACTATTTCCACTTTCTTCATTACTCTCTTCTATAGTCCAACATATTAAAAGAAAACCAACTTGAACCAAACAATCAATACAACTATTTACTGATTTTTTTATTTGTTTTTTTTCGGAAGTTCAGTCAATTCTAAACTCATTATTTGTCTTATAACATTGTGCATTTTACAAGGCAAAATGTTATCTTCCACCAAGATTTTTTATTGGTACATGGGACTATCTGATCAACTACTTGAAGGATCAATCTTCATTTCTAGTAGAGTTTCATAGGCTTTTCTGTTTCATATTTGTGCTGCATCCCTTTCTTTATCAGTAATAGAAAATTCTATCTTTTCATTCTTCTCATAAAGCTACATTATCTCTCCATTTTTTAGTTCATACAGATGGGATCGAACTATACTACACTGTAAAGGAAAGCAGCAAAATAAGAACAGGTACATTTTTTAGTTCAATAGACAAGATGTGTGCCACAAATAAATGGAAAACAAGAACAGGTACATTAGGTCATCCTGTTCCAAAATTGTGTGCCACAAATAAATGGTTTTTGTTATACAACAAGTCCTTATGTTTTGGGTCTTCAACCTACTTCATATGGAAAGTGAGCTAACACCAATTTATTGATGTTTTCCAACTATTTACAGGTATAAAAATATAACAAAAAAAGAAATTGGTGCATGAGGAACAGCATTCTTTGTCAAAATTTACATGAGGAACAGCATTCTTTCCTGAATAAAAATCTACACAAGAAATTTCAGTCCAGAATTCTTTGTCAAAATTTTATTTCAGATCAAATGAATTTATCAGGATTCTAGGCCAAGTAATATTTCAGAATTCATTTCAGTCCAGAATTTTAGATTTCATTTGATTGCAGAATTCTTTTTCAGCAACAAGAAATCATTTCAGTCCAACGCTTTCATTCCAGAATTGAAGAATATAAGAATTCTTTTCATTTCATAATTCATTTCAATTCTGAATATCTTCATCTGATTTCAGAATTTCATTAACATTAAAAGAAACATAATTATCATGTCAGTTTAATAAGTTTTTTATGCTAACTTCAATTATCATGTGATTATCTTTTGATTTTGAGTGTTGCTATGTTGTACTTCAAACATTTTTAAAGTGCTCTGCATACACAGCAAAATGTGGTTGTATCATTCAGTATCTGTGAAACAGAATTCTAAAATATTTTCCTTCTTTTGTCACCTGCAAATGATTTCCACTAGCACCTTATAATTGTTAGAATATTTAAATACAAAAAAAATACGTTTCATATATTTAATAAATCAGTTACAAAATTTATTTCAATAATCAATACCAATATGAAACCATCCATTATGAGCTTTATTGCAGATCGTTTCTATTTATTTGTATTCATAAGACTTTGTTAGGTGGTTACTATTTTACTATATATATATATATATATATATATATGATAGTCCTCTTACTGACCTGTCAATTTGGGATCCAATTCGAGATTTTTCTTAGGAGTTATTGGGACGGAATTGGAATGTAATAATATTGATTCATATAGAAACAAAAGTCGCCTTTAATTACTATTCTTGTCCCTCTATTGTTCTACCATCTTAATAATGTTAAATAATACTTTCATTTTTTTTGGGCAACTCTGATTCATGACTTGGTCCAAGTCTTCTAGTGGTTGGACGAGAGACACTGCAAGTTTAACACTTTAACACTTTCACAATGCTGAAGAAAATCATTTTGACAGACAACACAACTCTAATTTAAATTCTAGTTGCTATCAGATTTTATGTTATAGTTATCATAATATTAGGTAAAGTTAGAAAATTGAATGTTTTAAACTACACTGGACAGCATGATACACATACAAAAATTGAGATATTAGTTATGCAATAACGGACACGAAAAAGAAAATATAAACCGTTACCTTTTCCATTTTAGCCCACCAATCAGCCGAAGCATTGAACAGCCCAGTTACTTGGTCAAAGCCAATTCCAGTTGGGCCTTTCCGGCAATCCATTAGCTTACACCACGCACGCCACTCGGTCTTCAACAGATTGTACCTGTTTTTAAGTTGTTTGAGGGAATGCAGCCGCCCAGTTGCTGCCTCAAATGTCTTAGACAACGAACGGTACCCGTTTGGAGTGATTGACATGTGTGGCCGGTTTCCTGCTTCAATTTCCTTCACAACCAGTTCCAATAAAATCCGTGTCGACTCCCCATCCCAAGTTGCTTTATGATAGGGTTGTTGGCGTTTCCCTTTTCCGGAAGGGGTACGAGGCGTAGATCGATGTGACGCCATGCGACTAACAATAGTGTGACACGGGAACCAACATAAAAATATGTATACACTAACAATTGTGCGTATTACCAATATGAGGAACACAATTTTATGTCAGAAATGTGGTGTTAGACAGAAAATATAGCCCAATAGATTCATTTAAAGACATTACTACTTGAAACAAAAACAAACAGTAGCGGAATTAGATGGAAAATACATGTTTACGAACAAAACAGACATTCATAATTTTTTTTCAGCCACAAACCATAATGCGCTTAACAAAATTAAGGTACGGTTGCTACCATTGTTACATATCTCACATCCGAAACAGCAAAATAATGACGACGATGCAAAGGACACATGTCACTACTGTAAGTACACGCAAAGTTTGTTCAATGTCACGGAAACGACCCTCAAAACGAGTGACATTCTGTGTGTCATTCTCAGCTGCCCTTTGGCGCCCAAATTCGTCACACCACCCAATCCAACTGACACACGGCTGAGGTTAAAAAAAAAAATTAGTAACGGTTTAAGAAGGAAATGTAAAAGGAAACGTGCTTGTACTCACCACTCCACGAGGGCATTGGTAGTACGCACGACCAGGGTTTCTTGCAGAACGGGAAATCTTTACAACACAGTGTCCGTACCCACATGCACACATACGGGCTGGTTCTGTTGATGTGGCAGTTGACATAAATGAGGCCATGGTTTCTTTCGTGACTTTTTTCGGGACATGACAAGCACAACAAGAGTAGGTCAATGGGTGTGACACTTTTGTTAAGGACATAAATTTGTTATACGAAAATGGGTAACAAAATGGACCAACCCCCTCCCCCCCCCCACATCACATTTAAATCCCGGGATACCAATGGTCACCCCTTCTTTTAACCAAATATGTATATATTAATAAATAAAAAAATCAACTTGAAAAGGAAAATATACCAAACTCTCCAGGATATTACCAAAAGTGGTTGATCACTCAAACATCATGCAAGGCAATAAATCCATGTTATGAAGTCAAGGGAAGGCTAAAACGCAATGTGTTTGGCTAGTACATCTAAAGTAAAATAGTGCTACAATTTCTCAGAAAATATGTTTGGCTACTACATCTAAAATTTTGAACTCACTATCTCCTAATTTACCTTAATCAAAAGATTCATTAAAAAGTTATTAATTTTAGGATTCCGACATCACAAAAAACATTTTAATCCTTACCATATATAAATAATGTATCCCTATTTTTCAGGAAATCCTAAAGACCACAAAAATTTTAAAATAAAGTTTGTGCATATGAGAGCACATGGATCTGATATCGATGGTTTCTGATTGGTTGTCATGGTGTGATCCATCACACAAAATTATACCATTCCAATCCCATTCCATAATCCTATACTGTGCACATGAAGCAATGAAACTATGGTTGGTGATTTAAGAACTATCGGATTTACTTCATTACACGCTCTCATCATGAATCACAATGCTAAAAAACTTTAGGCCTCGAGGCCTAAGCCACTGAAGCAGTGGCTGTAAGCCCCGATTTGAAAGAGGCCCCATACTTTCTTTCTCAAATAGAAAAGAGTAAAGCCATGCAACCTTAGCAGAAGACCCAACACTTAACAAAGAGCAAATTAAAAAATAAATTTAAAAGTAATTGGTTTGTTCAATCATGAAAATCAACTATGGCATAGATACAAAAAGAAAGTTTACAGGTGCAAGTGGTGAGACAAATTGAAAACGGAAAAATAAAGTGGTGAGACATTTTTTTTTAGGGGAGACAAACAAAGAGCAAACGAAAAGGAAATTTTTTTTAGAAGACAAATTGAAATTGGCAAGTGGTGAGACACACACACACACATACAGACACAGAGACACACACAAACACACAGAGACACACACACAGAGACACACAGAGAGACAGAGTTCATCCATATACAAAAAAACAGAGCATACAAGTCATGGTTATCAGATCCACACCTCCCCCCCACCAAAAACCCGGTAATTTGTAAAGTGGTGTCAGTAGTTCAAAGGAAGCCCTAAAACCCCAAACATGGCAGTGTGTAGGGTAGTTCCTGAAAAAATTGCCCAAATCTGAATTCCACCGACAGATTGAAATATGGAAGTGGTCAGACAAAGCGCGAGACACATACACACAGACACAGTGCGACAGAGAGAGAGAGAGAGACAAAGTTCATACATATATCACAAACAGACCATACGAGTCATGGTTACATTCCGAAACAGAAACAAGAGATGCTGAAGAGAGAGAGAGAGAGAGAGAGAGAGAGAGAGAAGAAGAGCATACCTGCGGCTGGAGGAATCGTCAGGGGATGGTCTGCTTCTCCGTCGGCCTTCGCGGACTGTCGTCGTCGCTTCGTTTTTCTTTCTCTTCAGATCAGAGCTTCTACTATCTTCTGGCGTTGAACGACGAACCCTCTTCATGTTGATGTAGCTGAATAGCTGAAGGTAGTACACCCTCTCTGATAATAGCTCTGAAACGATTCGTAGCTCTGAAATGATTCCCATCAGTGTTTGACATAAAGGGAGGGTGAAAACGGAATAACGAAAATCAATGAGGGGCAAAACGGTCTTTTTACACCGCATCTGCCACCCATCACGTGAAGCTACTGTACATAGGCGTGTAGGGTGAAATTTATAGACTTTTTGGCTTTTTTAGTAACTTTTTGGCTTTTTGGCTAAAAATGTAAGTTGCCAAACGAGGCCTAAGGCAAAAAGAACTTAACAAAAATTTTAAAGAAAATCAAATAAAAATTATACACGAACTTCGACATCTATTATTAAATAAAGGTAAATAATTATTTATTATAGAAAATAAGTAAGAAAAAATGGTAAATAATTATTTTTATCCTTACGGAGGAACTCTCTAAAGGAACATTTTGAATTAATGCCACCAAAAAAATGAAAAAATTGTGTGATAAAATAAAATATAAAATAAAAAAGAATTTTTATAGTATAATAAAATTTAAGATGCGAGAATATAATAACTAAAACCTTATGTGCGTATCAGATTCCGCACTAGATGAAAGTGGATCGAGGCTCCGCACTCGGTTGGACTATCCAGGGATTGAGATTCCTGCCACAAGAAGCACCGTTAGAGCTGCCCAGCCGGGGTTGGCCGGATAACCCCTCTGGTGTGGGAATTAGTGATCGGAGAGAATGTATATCGAGTTGAGCTTATAGTTGTACTTGGAATTGTTCAGTTACCTTCAATGTGAAGTTCATGTTGCACATATAGAGTTCCTAGCTTGCTTCTCAAGGTGAGTTCCTGGAGCTTGGATGCTGCCAGGTGTCCTTTTAGCATTGCTCATGGTGGGAGACCACCTGGTAGTTGCCATTGAATGCATATACTCATTGTAGTCATGCTGATAACAAACCACATTCCTTTGGTTCAACAACTTCCGTGATTCTAGGTGTAGGGGACCAGTTGAGGTGGCAACTTGCACGTGCACACGTTCACAATTTCCACGTTTCCTTGCGAGGTTTCCTCAGCTCGGTACCAATGTTCCTCAGCTCGGCATCATTATGCCTTGTCTCGGCCTTTTGCAGGATCAGTCATGGAGATAGACTGGTCCATTCGGGTATCTTTGCATGGGCTCGGCCTGTCGTCTGTTTGGCCCATAGACCCAGTCTCGCAGCTCGGCCCAGCCTAGCACCACGGCTGGACTAGCCTTTCCACTGCGGGTTGGGCCCAAGTGCTTGAGGACTTGGGTGGTCTGTTGATCATGAAGTTAGGCTTAATTGATCTGCCTATATGCTCATCCAGCCCGCTTGGATCTGGACTTCAGCGGATTGGGCTGGCCCAAGGCTTGGACACGACCCATTTCACATTTAGCCCCTTCATTTGCCCCCTAGCTCGCGCTAAAGTTCCCCTTAGGGAGAGCTATTGTTCTGCTTCCCAAGCGTCGCGTCGTTTCGGTTTTCCCCAGTTCGGCCTTGGTGACGGTTCAATCCTTACACACAATTCCTGCATGCGTCCTTTCATAGTGACACGTGACGATATGAGATTGGTGTGCAGAGATAATGCGTCGATCACATACTGAAGGTCGTGCTCTGTGTACCTACGCGCCGGCTAGTGCAATTAATGCTCTGGCTGTCAATACAAATCCCTTCATTTGCTTTTTCATTCCTCTAGAGAGTTTCAAAGAGAGAGAAAGGTCTCTTGCCGTTCCTCTGAACCAGTTTCGTTTGTGCCCTGCTCAGATTTTTTCTTTCGCCGCTGATCTTGCTCTGCTACCATTGTTCTAATCTCTATAAGTCCTTTTGTTACTCTTCTTCTCTTACCTCTTTTTGTCTTAATCATCTTGTTTGGCCCACTCATTGTCTGTGTTTCATACTCTGTTGTCTGAGTCCCCCATCTGTCCCGTTAGGTTTGTTAAATGGGGAAGTTTCGTTCTCTGGTTGATACCCCTGAGGCCATGGCTATGTTCTGCCTGGACTATAATATTCCCAACGACGTTACCCTTTCATTGGCGAAAGTAGGTGCCAAGCGTATGGGCACGAGGAATGCCGTTGCTTTTCCCATTGCGACCATGGTCGAGGGAGGGGTTCGGTTCCCTCTTGACCCGTTGGTACGCCGGTTTCTGCATCAAGTCCAGTTAACCCCAATACAAGTATCTGTGAACCTTTTCCGTGTCGTTTGCGGTGTCTCTACCCTTAATAGACGATTGGGTTTGAACCTTGACATATGGGATATCTTAGGTTGTTATACTCTTTCTCATAACAAAAACCACAGCACATATTACTTGCGTGTTCGCTCATTTGATTGCCATTTGGTTACTGAGCTGCCTGATTCGAATAAACACAACGATGATTTCTTACAAGTTGGTGGAAATTGGGAGTTTCCCGCCGGAACTGAGTTTCAGTCTGAGAGGATGCCCTAGAAAGACGGCTATCCAGGTTCGAGCCTCTCCTTCTAATGCCTTTTGTATTTCTTGCTTTATTTTGGATGTTACTCTAATGGATCACTTGTTTTTTGCAGAGGCCTCTCGTTTCCAATGAAGACCGAACCAACAGAATGCTGAAGCCATAAAAGCGGCCCTGAGGTATAAAAAGAGATCTGCACCCGAGTTATTGGAATACTAGCCTCCTTATCGTTCTATTATTCCAAAGAAGGCGAGGCTTGCTGCTGCCTTTTTGGACTCTGATACCGAGACCGACACGTCTCTCACTCATTTGGTCACGAACTGTCACAGGAGTCAAGGTGCACTTTCTAAAAGAGTGCCCTCCTCTGCCCCCAGTTTCGCAGGGAGTGGGTCTGTGGCAAAGAGAAGGGTGTTGGTGGATTTAGAGGCCGAGGCCTTCGGAGCCTCCGATGCCTTGCAAACCCCTCTGGAAAAGACTGAGGTGAAGAGTCTCATGGAGGTGAAGATGGAGGTTGGAGCTTCTAGAACCCCTGCGACTGCTGCCGAGCCCTCAGCTTCAGTAGTTGCTCGAGTGAAAAAGAGAAGAAGGGAGGCTGGCAAAGCAGTGGTGGGGGAAGCTTCTTAGGATCTTGCCGAGGATGATGCTTTTGAGAAATGGGAGCCACCAATATCACATGAGGGCAGGCCCATTTCCACTTCTGATTCAGTTGTTGCTTCACAAGATTTTGCCTTTGATTTGACTAAGTTTTTGTTGATGCCGGTTCATATGGCCGACCATCCGTGATATTCCTATCCTGAAGGGAACCCTTCAGATGATGACCGCTGTAAGTGTTTCCTGTTTTACTTGTCTTTACTGCTGCGTTGCTGTCTCCTTTTCTCTTAATTCTTCATTGTCCTTCGCAGTGTATCCAGAGAATGCATCTGTTCATTACTCGTGCTGAAGAGCTAGAAAGGGCCGTGCTGGAGGCCGCAATGAACGCTGAAAGACTGACAGTAAGCTTGGAGACAGAGAAGGAAGGGCGCCGAACCGCGGAGAGGGAAGCATTTCGTTTGAACAAGATTGTCGCTTCGGCTGAAAAATCGAAGGAGGCTGCTATTGGGACACATGCTCAACTCGAGGGAAAAGTGGCCGAACTGGAGGCTGTTATTGCCGTACTAGCTGCCGAGCGTTCTACGCTAGAAGCCAAACACTGGCAGCAGGGCTGGGGCTGCCTATAAGGAAGAGGTACTAGTGCTACGAGATAAGCTCTTCGTAATGGGTTGGACGAGTGCCTTGACTGCTGCGTTGGTTCCTGAAGGCTCTTCCTTGTTTCAGGATATCCCCGTTCCTTCGAGATCCTTGGGTTCGAAGACTATTTCCACCCCTGCTGTTCTTCCAACCGAAGTTTCTCCAGAAGATGATTCTGCAAGCAAGACCCAGGACAGGAATGTTGCCGCTGAAACGGTGGATGTTGAAGGGATTGAAACCCCAGAGACTGAAGCCATGGGAGATGTGGTTAGAGAGGCTTCTACTTCTCAGGAATTTAGAGCTTTCTCTACTTTTCCTCCCGCAGACGGCCCCGACAAAATTGCTGATTGTGCTCTTGAGTTGCCCATTGTTGATGAAAATTGATGTTGAAAGGATTGGAACTTTTTTGCTTTTCTGTTTTGATGTATTGTGGCTCGGTCTCCA
Organism: Camellia sinensis; assembly: GCF_055761805.1. Classification (NCBI taxonomy): domain Eukaryota; kingdom Viridiplantae; phylum Streptophyta; class Magnoliopsida; order Ericales; family Theaceae; genus Camellia; species Camellia sinensis. The sequence goes on along the minus strand of NC_138962.1, from coordinate 45,264,762 downwards.
TGACGAGCTTTCTTTCTGCACTTGCCAAGACAATTTTTCTTTTCTCTTTTCTTTTCTTTGCTGCTGGTTATGAGGCCATCTGTGCCTTTGGATGATAGAATTTTCTCTTTGAACTTGTAATCTGATGCTGTTTGGCTTTTATGTCTGAATGTTTTCTATACTACCTGTCCCCAGCCGAGTACTATTGGGACCTCGGGGCCGAATAGAGCTCGGTCTGGCTCTGTACTACTTTTAAATAGATGCTCTATCTGATTTTGTACTGCTTGCCCTTGGCCGAGCATTGTTGGGGCCTCGGGGCCGAACTGATGCTCGGTGCGACGTTGTACCGTTTGCCCCCGGCCGAGCACTGTTAGGACCTCGAGGCCGAACTGATGCTTGGTGTGGCTAACGGATATGTGGTATGGCTGTCCTTGAGTTTGTAACTAGGTCTTACTTAGGTCCAGGTTGGTTTGAAAAGTAATTGTTTGCCCCCACCTGGAGCTAAGTAAGATCGGCACTGAAGACTGTACTCTTTAGTTAGAGCTGGTTAAGTCTGTTGCAACTTTGATAGCATAAGGGCATTTAAATACGATAAAGGCATGAAGAGGTGTCTTACTCAGGTCTAGGTTGGTTTTGAGAAACAATTGTTTGCCCCCACCTGGAGTTGAGTAAGACTAATGCTGGAAGTTTACTCTTGATAGAACCTGGTCATGCTTGTTCCAATGCTGCTTGTTTGAGTCAGTATTGAAGTGTCGACGTGTTGGTACTTAAGAGGTTCTGTAGATGCAAATATGTTTACTTAAGATATGTTAGTGCGGTTTCCACCAAGAAATTCCACTTGGCTAAAGTCCAATTCAGTTGCCAAACATTATTCCACCAAGCAATACCACTTAGCATGTTTGAGTGCTAACCAAATTTATATTCCGTCCAGTCGTTCTAAAACTAAATCCATTTGGGCAAAGACCAAAGTTAATTCCATTTGATAAACATCAAAGCTAATTCCGTTTGGTGAGGACCAAAGCTAATTCCGTTTGATGAACATCAAAGCCAATTCTGTTTGGTGAGGACCAAAGCTAATTCCGTTTGATGAACATCAAAGCTAATTCTATTTGGTAAGAACCCAAGCTAATTCCATTTGATAAACATCAAAGCTAATTCCATTTGGTAAGAACCAAAGCTAATTCCGTTTGACAAACATCAAAGCCAATTACAAGAATTTGATAAATTTGAGAAAAGTGGGGAAGTATTTGCATTGGTCAACAGATAAATGCCTTTACATTTTGATAGAGAAGTTGAGGGATAATTCTACTGATAGTATTTCTTGAGATTTGCTACGTTCCAAGGCCGAGGTATAGCTCTGCCATTCAAATCCTCTAGGTAGTAAGCTTCGTTTCTAACAACGACTGTGACTTTGTAGGGACCTTCCCAGTTAGGCCCAAGTTTGCCCTCACCAGGCACCCGTTTGTGATCCATAACTTTCCTCAAAACCAGTTCTCCAGGTGTAAATTGCCTTGGGAAAACTTTTTGATTGAAACTTCTGATGAGCTGCTGCTAATATGCTTCAAGTCTGATCAGCGCTGCTTCTCTTCGGCCCTCTGCCATACCCAGTGCTTGTGCAATAGCTTCCTCGTTACTGGAGCTTTCAAATAATTCAGACCGAAGGGTTGGGAGACCTACTTCAAGTGGGATGATGGCCTCCATTCCATAAGTTAGAGAGTAAGGTGTTTCCCCTGTTGAACGTTGTGATGTGGTTCGGTAGGCCCATAATACGTGAGGTAACTCTTCAACCCATTTGCCTTTTGCATGTTCAAGCCGCTTCTTTACTCCGTTGATGATGGTTTTGTTTGACGCTTCTGCCTGTCCATTACTCTTTGGGTACCCTGGACAAGAGTTCTTATAGTCGATTCTGAGGTCGGCACAGAACTTTCTGAAGACCTTACCATCGAACTGTGTTCCATTTTCCGCAATCAATACCCGCGGAATGCCAAAACGCACCACCACATTCTTCAAAACAAACCGCTTCGTGTCTTCCTCTTTGATACTTGCCAGCGCCTCCACTTCAACCCACTTAGTGAAATAGTCGGTTGCAGCAATGAAGAATCGCCTGTTCCCAGTGCCTCGCGCCAATGGTCCGACAATATCCAGTCCCCATTGCGCAAAGGGCCATGGGCTGGTAAGTGGAGTGAGAGTTTTGGCCGACTGATGAATGAGTGGAGCAAACATCTGACATTTGTCGCACTTCTGTACGTACCGTTACGCATCTTGTTGCATCTATGGCCACCAATACCCGTGAGTGAGGGCGTGGTGTGCTAGTGACCTTCCGCCAACGTGGCATCATGAATTTCGTAGAGAACATTCTCGACGAGATTTGGATGTACACATAGGAGGTAGGGGCCAAGATAGGAGGGTTTGTAAAGCTTCTCAGATGGTGAGATCCAGAACCGAGTTGACTTGTGTCTGGCCTTGTTGGCTTCCCTTTTGTCTTTGGGGAGTGTACCATATTTCAGAAAAGCAAATGTCGGATCCATCCAGCTCGGCTCTAAGTTGTTGCAGAGGACTGAAGATGCAATACTTGGTTCTGGTACAAACTCAACCCAAACTTTTCTGGCATCATTCGTATCCACTGATGAGCCAAGGCATGCCAGAGCATCAACGTGATTGTTTTTGTCTCGACTGATTCGTTCCACCCGTATGGATTGAAATTTTATTAGTAGGTCCTTGGCCTTGCCTGTGTACATAGCCATTCTTTCATCTCGTGTTTCATAGATCCCAGAAAGCTGGTTTACCACTAGTTGTGAATCGCTGAAAACAAGAAGTTATTCTGTAGTAAAGTGTTCGGCGCTACGCAATCCAGCCAACAACGCTTCGTACTTGGCCTCGTTGTTGGAAGCCTTCCAACCGAGCCTGAGAGCCTGTTCCCAGATGAACCCTTCTGGTGAAATTAGTACTATTTCTGCCCCCGAGCCTCGGTTATTGGACGATCCATCAACATAGAGCTGCCAAATGTTTCCAATAAAGAGTTTCCAAGCTTTCGAAGCGCAGGGTTTCCCTTGTTCGATAGTGCATGGCACCTGTGACAAACTCGGATCCCCCGGTTCGGTACTCTGGGTGGGAGCAAATTCTGCGACAAAATCCGCTAAGACCTGGGCCTTGATCGCTGTCCTGGGTTGATACCGACTGTCAAACTCACCAAGCTCTACCGCCCATTTTGCTGTTCGGCCTGAGAAATTGGCTCGGCTGAACATAGATCTGAGGGGGAATTCAATGAGGACGTTAATGGTATGCCCCTGGAAGTAATGCTGCAGTTTTCTTGAGGCAATAAGTAGCGCGTATACTAACTTTTCCAATAGTAGATACCGTGTCTCGGTGTCTAGTAAAGTCTTGCTGACATAATAGGCAGGCCTCTGTTCCTTGTCAACTTCTCGAATTAATACTGCGCTCACAGCGTGATCTGAGACCGCTAGATAGAGGTACAGCTCCTCTCCTTGTTCTGGAGTGGACAGTAGAGGAGGTGTACTGAGGTATCTTTTGAGGCTTTGCAGTGCTTCGGTACATTCGTTATTCCATTCAAATGCTGCCTTTTTCCTTTAAAGCTGGAAGAAGGGCTTCATCCGATCTGAGGATTTGCTAATAAACCGATTCAGTGCGGCCACCATTCCGGCCAGCTTCTGCAGCTCTTTGGCCTTTGTTGGTACTTCAAGATCTCGTATCGCTCTGATCTGGTCCGGATTCGCTTCAATTCCTCTGTGAGTGACCATGTAACCCAAGAACTTCCCTGTTCCTACCCCGAAAGCGCATTTCGAGGCATTGAGGCGAAGCTGGTGGTTTTTTAGGATGCCAAAAACTTCTCTTAAGTCCGTGAGATGGTTTGCAGCGAGCTTGCTTTTTACTACCATATCGTATATATATGTTTCCATGGTTTTTCCCAGTTGATCCTTGAACATCCGTGTAATCATTCACTGGTAGGTTACCTAAGCGTTCTTGAGGCCGAATGGCATTACTTTGTAGCAGTAAGTTCCCCTTGGAGTAATAAACGTTGTCTTTTCTTGATTCGGACCGAACAGTGGTATCTGATGATAGCCGCTATAAGCGTCCAGAAAGCTCATGCGCTTATGCCCTGCGTTGAGTCTACTAGTTGATCAATGCAAGGCAGCGGAAAGCTATCTTTAGAGTAGGCTTTGTTCAAGCAAGTGAAGTCAACACAAACTCTCCACTTTCTGTTCTTCTTCTTGACTACAACTGTGTTGGACAGCTATTGCGGGTACTAAACTTCCCTGATTGCTCCTGAAGCCAGGAGTTTTTCGACTTCGGCAATTACTGCATCGGTGTGCTCGATTGACGATCTCGGACTTTTCTGCACAATGGGCCGAGCTGAAGAGTTGATGTTGAGCTTGTGGCAAGCAAATTCTGCGTCCAACCCTAGAGTATCATATGCTGACCATGCGAATACCTCCATATTCTCCCTCAGCAATTCCAGCAGCTGAAGTTTCTCATCAGCGCCTAGCAAGGTACCAATAAGGAAGTACTTTTCTGGGTCATCCCCTTTTACCAAGACTTTCTCGAAATCCTCTACCTTCTTTTCCCCTGGGGTTCCCCTTACATCTTCCAAGACTGGCTGTTCAGCCACTTCTACCGTCTGTACCCGATTGCAGAGCTACTTTGCCTTCAATGCTACCATGAAGCAATGTTTGGACGCAACTTGATCCCCTGAGATCTGCTCTACTCCGTGTTCTGTTGGGAAACGGATGAGCTGGTGGTAGGTTGAAGGGACTGCCTCCATTTGATGAATCCACAGACGGCCAAGTATGGCGTTGTAAGGGCATGGTGTATTACTAACTAAGAACTCTATCTGGAGGGTTTTTGTTCCCGTTATGACTGGCAACATTATTCTGCCAAGCGGCCATTCTGGCTGTCAATTGAAACCGACCAACGAGGCTGCCGCTAGGGTGAGGTGCTGCTCGGAGAGACCAAGCTTTCTGAACAAATTATAATACAAAATATTTGCTGCACTACCTTGATCTACCAAGACTCGTTTTACATCAAACCGTTTCCCAATTCCCACAGTTATAATTAATGCATTAGTATGTGGGTGTTGTATGCCTTCTAAATCTTTGCTAGTAAATGAAACAGTGCACAAGGGGGATTTAGATACTATACGTACCTTTTTCGATGCAGGCTTCACTGACATGACTCGTTGAATTTGCGTAGCCTTAGCGATCTCTTCCTTCAGTGCCTCCTCGGACTCCTGTGTCACTGTCCCGTGGATCACATTTATTATCAACCGAGGTGGATACTCAATGTTTGGTTCTGGCGGTGAGTTCTCCAGTTCGGCTACTTCCTTATCCTGATCAATGTAATCCCTTAGGTGCCTGGCTGCCATTAGATCTTCCAAGTGTTGCTTCAGTGCCCTGCAGTTCTGAGTCATGTGCCCCCTGTCTTGGTGGTAGCTGCATCTGAGCTTCTAATTGCGCCGAGCTGGATCTCCCAACATTTTCGGCGGCCAAACGAAGAAGGGCTCTCTCTTGATCTTTTCTAGGATTCGATAGATCGGCTCTTTGAATACAGTTACAACGGCTTCGTGGGATTTGGACTTATCCACTTCATTCACTGCAATCCCTCGGTGTTCTCCTCAGTCTGATCTCTTCTTGTGCCGAGCTGTTTGTTCTGCTGACGCTACCTCGATAGGGATCTGATCGTCTTCGAGGTGTGCGTACTGCTCAATCTTGGCACGCAAATCTTTCAAAGCTGTGGCCGGGTGCTTGGTAAGTGACTGTCTCAGCTTACTTTCCGGGCACAGACCATGGTTGAAGGACATGACGGCCATCTGCTCGCTGCACACATTTTCCTCCAGGTCATTGTATTCTTCCCAGTACCTCCTAGCACAATTGTGCAGCGTTTCCTCCTGCTCCTTTCGGAGGCCGAACAGTGTATCCGGCTCCTTTGGGATCTTAGTGTTGGAGATGAACCTGGCTAGGAACTCTTCGGAGAGCTGCTTCCAGCCATGGATTGATCCAGCGGGGAGACGGTCGAACCATCGAAGTCCGGCTTCTCCCAAGCTGGATGGAAAGACTTTACACATCAGTGCCTCGTCTTGGTTCCATAGGGACATCATCTGTCTATAGTGGCTAATATGTGTCAGTGGGTCCGATTTCCCGTCGTATGAAGTGAACTTTAGCGGGGTGAATATCTTTGGAGGTCTTATGGTCTCGATCTCCGAGGAGAATGGCGAAGAGATGAGCCTATCCAGCGCTCGGTGTTCCCTCTGGTGAACAGTACGGTCCAGATGATCTCGATGTTGTTCATTCTGCCTATTGCCAATAAACCAAGTGCGAAGGTCCTGAGGAGGGTATTCGGTCTGTTGACTAACGGTGTCCGGCTTCTCCCAAGCTGGATGGGAAGACTTTACACATCAGTGCCTCGTCTCGGTTCCATAGGGACATCATCTGTCTATAGTGGCTAATATGTGTCAGTGGGTCCGATTTCCCGTCGTATGAAGTGAACTTTAGCGGGGTGAATTTCTTTGGAGGTCTTCTGGTCTCAATCTCCGAGGAGAATGGCGAAGAGATGAACCTGTCCAGCGCTCGGTGTTCCCTCTGGTGAACAGTATGGTCCAGATGATCCCGATGTTGTTCATTCTGCCTATTGCCAATCAACCAAGTGCGAAGGTCCTGAGGAGGGTATTCGATCTGTTGACTAACGGTCTTCCGCCTCTTGGCCCTTTTTCAGCGTGACCCACGGGTGTGACTGCTTGTTGCCTCACTTTGTACTGGGATAGGCTGGCTTTGTTGCCCAGACTCATTCTTGGGGAACTTCTTCACTGGTGGCTCTCTGGATGAGCTCCTCCATCGCAAACGAGAGGGCTCCGTTTCTGTCTTCTTTTCCGTTGGACCGCCCAACACCCTCCTAAGTTGGGCTTTCAACTCCTGTATCTCCATCCCCATGGAGTCTATGATTCGATCTCTATAATCCTTTTCCAGAAGAAAGTGATGAGAAGAATCTCCAGCGAAGGGTAATTGATGCTCGACGGATTCAGGGGTTCGATTATTGTTCCAGTTTGTTCTTCCGGGACTACTGGGAGGGCCAAACCTTTGTCCTTCGTTTTCTTCATCTGTGGAGTATGTGTCGAAGGCAGAATGTCCTCAATCCCCATCACTGGAATTAAGTGCAGAGCTTAGAGATGAAGTGGTCCACGCTCACCGCACCAATTGTGCGTACCGGATTCCGCACTAGATGAAAGTGGATCGGGGCTTTGCACTCGGTTGGACTATCCAGGGACTGAGATTCCTGCCACAAGAAGCACCGTTAGAGCTGCCCGGCCGGGGTTGGCCGGATAACCCCTCCAGTGTGGAAATTAGTGATTGGAGAGAACGTATATCGAGTTGAGCTTATAGTTGTACTTGGAATTGTTCAGTTACCTTCAATGCGAAGTTCATGTTGTACATATAGAGTTCCTTGCTTGCTTCTCAAGGTGAGTTCCTGGAGCTTGGATGCTGTCAGGTGTCCTTTTAGCATTGCTCATGGTGGGGGACCACCTGGTAGTTTCCATTGAATGCATATACTCATTGTAGTCATGCTGATAACAAACCACATTCCTTTGGTTCAACAACTTCCGTGATTCTAGGTGTAGGGGACCAGTTGAGGTGGCAACTTGCACGTGCACACGTTCACAATTTCCATGTTTCCTTGCAAGGTTTCCTCAGCTCGGTACCGATGTTCCTCAGCTCGGCATCATTATGCCTTGTCTCGGCCTTTTACAGGATCAGTCATGGAGATGGACTGGTCCATTCGGGTATCTTTGAATGGGCTCGGCCTATCGTCTGTTCGGCCCATAGACCCAGTCTCGCAGCTCGGCCCAGCCTAGCACCACGGCTGGACTAGCCTTTCCACTGTGGGTTGGGCCCAAGTGCTTGAGGACTTGGGTGGTCTGTTGATCATGAAGTTAGGCTTAATTGATCTGCCTATATGCTCATCCAACCCGCTTGGATCTGGACATCAGCGGATTGGGCCGACCCAAGGCTTGGACCCGATCCATTTCACATTTAGCCCCTTCACCTTAGGATCAAGATTGTAAAGCAAAAAGAACCAAAGTGGAACGACATGGAAAGTATAAGGATTAAATTGACGAAATTCAAAGAAGAAAGCCCAAACCGAAATTTAAGGAGAAACTAGAATGACTATTGATCTAATTAACCATAAATTATTAGAGTCACATTACTACAGCAGACCTAACCTCAGTTGGGCTATAGCCGGGGTAATTTGTTTATTTTTCTTTTAATTGATGGACTTTTTTTTTTTCTTTTTTTTTTTTTTTTTTTTTTTTTTTTTTTTTGCGCCCCAGACACACGTTTTTAATTTCACCACCTCTTCTCTTTCTTTCTCCATTCCTCCCCTAACCCTCCAAGCCAAAGTACTAAGGCCTCGTTTGTTTAGAGAGGTAGAGGAGGGATTGGAATTGGTATTTAGGCTATTTTTCAAAGCCGCACACTTGCTATTTAGGCTATTGTTCTATTTCCTAGTCAATTAAAAAATGAGGTAAACTATCAATATGTCTTAATTGTCGGATTTAATTCCCATAAAATCATATTAAAAATAAGTCGTAGTAAAATCGTCGCTAATTTTTTTTTGTGACTTTTTTTTTGCATGTTGTTAAAATTTAACAACTTACAATCAGTGACGTTTTTCTGTGACGAATTTTTCAAACTGTCACTAAAAGTTGAAAAATAGTGAATTTTTTTGTGATGATTTTTTTAAACTGCCGCTAAAACTTATTATTAGTGATTTTTTTGTGATAATTTTTAAGTTGTTGAAAATTAACTATTAGTAACGTTTTTTTAAGGATGCAGCTTGCCTTCAGTCCCAGATCGGATTGGACGGTATTGTTCGGCCCGTGGGGGTCCACCACGGGTTCTGTTTTGATAATATGAATCGTGCAATGTGTAGAATTCGTCGAGTACTATATGCCGGTAAAAAATCACGTTGATCGGATATCGATAGTTATGTGATCAAATCAATTTTGTATAAAAAAAAATTGACGATGAACAATTAACGGTTGACAAAAAACTGAACCAATGAGATAGCTATCGATATCCGATCAACGTGATTTTTTACAGGCATATAGTACTCGACGAGTTCTGCAGATTGAACGGTTTGGATTATCAAAACAGGACCGTGATGGGCCCTGTGATGGGCCCCCATGGGCCAAACAGTATCATCCAGTCTAATCTCGGATTGGAGACAAGCTGCTCCCTTTTTTTAATAGCATTTGATGAAAAATGTCATTAATTACCACAGAACCTATTGGACAATAAAATTACCTATTAAAAACTACACATAAGTCTCTCAATAAAATGTCTCTTCCCACGCTATCTAAGGTTGCTTTGATCGAATATAATATTAACATTAAATGCAATCACCATTATGACATATTTAAGGATTTTGTTAACGTGCATTTTTATATATATGTTAAGAAATTTTAAAAAATTATATATTTTACATAAAAATATATGTAATAAAAAATGTATAATATTTTCAAACTTCCTAAACATTAAAATACCCATATGTTTAAATAGGCTCTCATCTAACTCCATTAAATACTTATATAATAAAAAAATAATTACTTATTAATGAAAAGAGCATGTAACATTATTCATAATCATCAGTGAGAGTTGTTCTCATGTTGACTTCAAAGTCAAAAATTGAATGGCAATTGCGGGAGGGTGATTTTCAATAATTTTTTTTTGTGTTACATTAATATTTTTGATAGTAAGTGAGATTCCAATTCTAATATATTCTCCACAATTATTCTCGCATCATCATTTAATCTAAGACACCAGTTTATCATGCATAAATTTGATTCAATTATTTCGTGTGATTTCTCCTTGTACTCCTTATACTATTTTTTTGCATCAATAAATTATTTTTGTTTTTGTCAATCACAACCATAATAATAATAATAATAATAATAATAATACATGCATTTTTTGAATTATTTAGCAAGTTTATGTTGTACATTGTTTTATCCATTTGTCTTCAATTGTGTTCAGACGACATTTGTGCATAAAATCCGGTGATTTCAAATCTCACTTTTTAAATTAAATTTTTCGTCAATAATCTTAAATTAAATTCCTATGTTTCTCTTCACTTCCCGTACAAATTTATTCAACATATTTATATATTCACAATATCAATAATCAAGTATCCTATATAAAATGCATCCACAAAGTATTATTCCAAATAAAAATGTATACTCATCCAGAGGATATTACAATTATTAATCCAAATACAAATGTGACACAAATATCACAATCAAAGTCCAACAAATTATCGCTACGACCTCAAACCTATACAATTTTTCATATTATTATTATTATTTTTTTTTATATTTTATTATGAGTATAGTGAAAATTTTATTAAAAATATGAAATTAAAAGTATAGGAAATGAAATGCACTGAGAGAGATTTGGAAAGTACAAATTACCATACTACTGCTACTCACATCCACAAAACCAACCCTCAACCTTTCGATTTTTTTTTTAATTTTAAGAAAATAAAACACAAAAAAAAATATATTAAAATCGAAAAAACGAAAACGGGTGAGAAAACTGTGAGGGTTAAAAGCTTATTGATGGGTAACATGACACACATCACACAGAGAGAACGGCCAACTTACCGCCATGGCCATTGGCGGCGGTCGGCCAGTGGTGAGCCCAAGTGGGAGAGTGAAGGTTTGGGACTGAACATTTACTGTTATGATATATGGTTTGTATAGTTCCTGTAAAATTTCCATTCTTCACATCAAATTTGTGAACTTGCTTTAAATTTCCTTGCCTTTAACATTTTTTTCAAAAAACATACACCAGTTGAAGTTGAGAAGCCAAATATAGCCCATTACGTTAGTTTTTAAAATGACGTTATGCAAATGGTCCAAATTGCTGATTGACTCAAAGTCTGGAGGTTGATTGAAATAATTAAAAAAATCAAAAAACAAAATGAGATAAATATAAACGGCGAAAGTGCAAAATGTAATTTAATTAGGTTTTGATTTATGACTTGTTGACGTGTGCTTCTTGTCTTGGATGGCATCTCGAAGCCAAAAATTCTCTCACCACGTTGTTTGCCATTTTGCCAATGTTGTTGTCAACCTTTGACCTTAAACTAAAAATTGACTATAGAAGCTTTTATTATGTGTTTCTTTTGGGAAAAAATGAGTATAGAAGCTTTTTGTAAGTGTTTCTTTCGGGAAAAAAATGAGTATAGAAGCTTCCGATGAGTGTTTCTTTAGGTAATTGCTGATGATAGAAAATATTGGAATGACATTATTGAGGCTGTAAGATTGTGTATATTATATATATATATTTTTTTTAATAAAAAATTTGGTGGATCATTTTACAACCTTATATCTATTACATTTATACATGTTAGGTTTTTATTCTTGGTAATCCTATTTGACAAAACTCATTTCAGTTGTAATTTTATTCGATCTTGTATTTAAGTCAGGCTATGAGTTTTAGATGCGAATTTAATCTGAATTGTGCCTTGCAAAAATGTTTCATGAGTTAATTCTATCATGCTCGCCACTTCGCTAAGGTCGAGGGGCAGCGCCCCCGAAGGAAAAAGCAAAAATACAGTTGAAGTTGCTTGTCCACTTGAGCGGAAAATCTTTGGTTTCAGAAATTTGAACTGTCTGCAAAAGTACTGAAAGTTGTGTTTTTATGCTCGAGCGGCACCTCCTGCACTCGAGCCTCAGTCTGCTTGAGCGGCCATTCTTGCACTCGAGTAGAGATCGCAAAACAATTTGCTATAAAAGGTGCAGTTTAGTCAGATTTTAGGGTACGACTTCCAGATCTTCTTTTGGGAATTAGGATTTTCATCTGGAGCTTCTTTACTAGTTTCTTTGATATTTGTTTGAGTTCAACTCGTTGTTTGACAAGTATACATCAAAGGATTGTTTGTTTCATTCAATACAAAAGAGATAGTTGTTCTTCGGTGGATTCTGTAGAATTTGAGTCTGAATCTTTGGTGGATTCTGGAGTGGCTCATCGTTGTGGATTCGACATCGGCGTTATGGATTCAACGTTGGATAAGACAATTCCGAGGTGAAGAAAGGCTGGAAGAGGCACATAGGGGTCAGTTCAATTCAGGCTTGGATTCGTTAGATAATTGAGATTATACTTGTGTAATTTCTTTATATCTTCTTAGTGGATTGTTTTGTGGCTTTTGCTCATGATTTTTTTTTATCACAATTGGAGGTTCTCCAATTGTGATTTTTTCCACGTTAAAATCGTTGTGTCGATTTGTCTTGATTATTTGATTGAGATTATTATTTACTGCTTAAAATTGATACATAATCACAAATCAATATATAAGGGATTTCTAAATTTTTCAATACACAATACAATCCAACATCCACAATCTGATAAAATATTACAAAATCATATTATAAGATGCATCCATAACATATTATTTCAAATAGAAATGTATATCCATCCAAGGAATAATAACAATTATTCCAATTATTCATTGATAGCTGGTAAATACCCTATTCAAATCCAAGATTACCTTGTGCCCTTGGGGCTATAACATTTACTTTGTTTTTCTCAAATTTAAAAACTCGAATTAAATTTCCACGATTTAACAATATTTTTTTCAAAACATGTACCAGTTGCAGCCGAGAAGCCGAATGTAACCCATTGTGACAAGTAGTCCTTTAAATCAACCCTAAAAGAAAGGTCTTGTCTGACTATGACATTATTGATAGTGTTAGTGACAACAACACTCAATTTTTTCGACTTAGAGCGATAACTAATCACAGTTTCATTTTCTATCCCATCAGGTATGTCATTGTACCATACCTTAGTCACATTAGACTTAATGGAGTTGATATTGATACCTAGATGAGTAACAGGAGTGATGTCTTGTGGATCCCAAGAATTCTGAAACGTATCGAACTCCACAGCGACAAATGGGCTAGTGGCTTCCAATGTCGATCGATCGATTGGAAGCCCAATGGCACCGCCTGTAGTGGTGCCTGCGGTGCTGCTGGAACCGGAAGGTTCAAGGAAGAATGCAAGCCCATCTCCGAAAGTTGAATTTCCATCCGAATCAATCACGAAGGAGAAATAGGTGGTGAAGTCGGTCAACTTGCCGGAATAACTGTCCCAGAGGTGCAGCGGTTTGACGTAGGTGGCTTTGCCGGCTTTGGAATTTAAGTTGGTATCGTACTTGTCCGCCGCGAGGTGGATGCCATTGGAGGAGATGTATGTGTCTCCACTGGTGGTTATGTCGACGTTGAGATTTTTGGGACCGATTTTGGCGATATTGAAGTTTAGTGCAGCTGCATAAGGAGTTGCGAGAAAAATGTAAAATGTGATAATTGAGAGACAAGAAAGTTGAATATGTGATGGGAATGCCATTGTGGGGATGAGGAAAAGTGTATTCAATTTGGGGTATAAATAGGGACATCATTGTTTGAAATCTTGTGATTTGGTGAAATTGGGTGTTCCCAAGCCAAGGTTCTCTCCTTGCAGTTTGGTACTTGCGCCTGTCCTTACAGGCCTTCGGGTCTACTTTTAGGCCAAATTTTAATAATCCGAACCGTTCATATTTTATGATTTATTCAGTATATCATACCTGTAAAAAATCAAGTTGATTGGATATCAGAAATTATGTGTTTGGAAAACTGTTTATTAAATTATTTAAAAAATAGTTTTTAGTTCAATTTTTCGAACACATACTTTCTGATATCCGATCAACTTGATTTTTTACAGGTATGATATACTGAATAAATCATAAAATATGAACGATTCGGATTATCAAAATTGGGTCTAAAAATAGACCCGAAGGACTGCAAGGACAGGCGCAAGGATGAAGGCTGCAAGGAGAGAATCCTGATTCGTTTTGTTATATAGATGTTTCGATAAATTACAGTGACATCCTTGAGGTTGGCTCTTAATACGGATCCTTGAAAACTTTTATTTTCACATATTATTTTCACTCAGTGTACATCCTTCTCAATTTATACACTTAAAAATATTATAAATATTTAGGCCATGTTTGGTTTGTATTTGTGAAATAATTTTGAAAAGTAATTTTTTAGAAAGAGTTTACAAAATTTAAAATTTTGTTTGGTTGTATATTTTGAGAATGGTTTTAGAGTTTTGGAGTTTGTGATAATTTAATTTAATTTTTTTTTATAGTTGAATAGATGGTTGCGAGAAAAAAAGTGATTGATTGATTGATAAAAAAATAACAATAGGTTGGTTTGGAAATACAGTGTCTAATGAATGTGTTTTATTCGGAAATTGATAATAGAAAATTTTAATTTGATTTGGAAGTTGATTGTCAAAAAAATATATTTTTATTTGGAAGTTGAAGTGCGAAACATTTTGTATTTTTCAGTTGTAGATTGTGGAATTATAATAATAATTTTGCCCTTATTTACCGAAATGAGCTGAAGGAAAAAAGAAAACAATTTTCTGCACTAAAACTCATGCTTTCAATTCTAGCTTTGTTATAAACGATGATTTCATTATCAAAATCTAAATTTTCATCATACAATCTTTCATAACACAAAAAAATGAGGATAGAATTTGATTGAGGAATAAAGACTCAATGGATTGAGAGGGTTTGAGAATTTACGTAAGCTAATAATGTGTCCACGATGTTAGGAGCAATTATTGCATATCCAAAAATATATTTTTAGGTAGGTTGAATTTTTTTCAAGTTTAGATTTAAATTTGAGAGAATTTAAGAGGTTCATGAGATTTATCACATATCTTATTTTAATGATCATAATTATTTATTTTGTAGGACCTTCTATATATATTATTTATGAAAAAAATATGTTAATCCGATAATCATGTAACCTTTTTATTTTGGACTATTTAGTCTAACATCTCTCTCTAACTTTTAATAATAAAAGAGGTCCACAATATTTCTTTTTGTAGCTTAAGGTCATTCACCTGCACTTATATATCACACCCACTCTCTCTCTTCTCTGCTGTATAATATAACAAGAAATTTAAACACGAAAATGGTTGAGAGACTCAATATCTTGAACTAATTGAGCGACTGAGAGAGCCTTTCCATTAATGCCCACATGGTGACAACTGTGGCAACTCCATTTAATTTCAAAAACCTCTATTCCTACCTCCATTTTATCAAACTCTTTGTATTCAATGCTATAAAATTCTCAAACTTTCATTGACAAAAACTTGCAACTATTTGTTTTTCTCTTAGGTGGACAGAAGATACAGACACTACTGTGATCGAATGAAGGCTGTGGTGCCGTCTTTCGAGGCGATGGCAGGCAATGGGGCTGCAGCAGTTTACTCGGCGTCGGCTTCTAAGGCCATGTGTCAGTTCACTTTGTGAAATTGTTGTGGATTTCATCTTCTGATTCATAAATTGGTTGTTGTTATTGTTGTTGTTCCTGATTTGGGTGATCGATCTAGTGTGGATATATCATCAATTTTCTATGGTTTGGTCGAAAGATATAGAAAATTGTGGGTAATTTAGAGAAATTGGTCAAAATACAGAGAATTTGTAAACACACCAGAAAAATTTCAACGCAGAGAAATTTCAAAATACGGAGAAAACCAGAGAAATTTCACTGGAAAAATATTGAGAGATCACAACCACTACGAATATGTTATATGTCACTTATCTAATAAAATTTTAATACCAAGGACATCAAAAAAAAAAAAAAAAACTCCTATTTTATGACGTTTGTGAAATTGTTGTGGATTTCATCTTCTGATTCATAAATTGGTTGTTGTTGTTATTGTTGTTGTTTCTGATTTGGGTGATCAATCCTGTGTGGATATATCATCAATTTTCTATGGTTTGGTCGAAAGATATAGAAAATTGTGGGTAAATTAGAGAAAATTGGTCAAAATACAGAAATTTGTAAACACACTAGAAAAATTTCAATTTAGAGAAATTTCAAAATACGGAGAAAACCAGAAAAATTTTACTGGAAAAATGTTGAGAGATCACAACCACTATGAAAATGTTATATGTCAGTTATCTAATAAAATTTTAATACCAAGGATATCAAAAAAAAAAAAAAACTCCTATTTTATGACGTTTGTCTGAAAAAAATGAACGACTTTAAAAAAAAAAAAATCATTCATTTATTGAAAATAAATATAAAAAGATAAAAAATTATAATTATTAAATTAATTTAATTTTTTATGAACAATATACCAAGAACGGATTCATAGATTTTCAAATACAATGTATCTTTTTTTAACAGAAATACAATTTGCATGTGTCTTCGGTTTTTACATACTTATCAAGCCAAATACTTTTTTTGATTGCAAATGTGCCGTTTGGTAACACTTACGTTTTCAGTTTTCAGTTTATATTTATAAAAATTTAAAAAATTCAAATAAAAACATGTTTGGTAAAATTTTTGATTTATAAATCAGTGGTCTCAGTTTATAAATTTGGCCAAAAAATGAAAATACAAAAAATGTGTTTCTGTTTTGAGTTTTGAGTTTTTTTTTTTTACCACCCAACACTAGCCACCACCTGTCACCATTTTCCACCACCACCACCCACCCCCCACCCCCACCTACCACCCACCTGCCACCACCACCCGCCACTACCATCCACCGCCCGCAACCACCACTCGCCACCTACTTGCCACCACTATCCATCACCAGCCACTTGCCACCACCACCCATCACACACCACCCATCACCTACCCGCTACCCACTTGCTACCACCTACTATCTGCCACCGTCACCCACCCACCCACCTATCTGCTACCCACCTGCCACCACCACCACCACCACCACCACCCACCACCCGCCACTACCACCCACCTGCTACCACCCACCACCTGTCACCGTCACCCACCCATCCACCACCACCCGCCACCACCCACCACCATCCGTCATCCGCCGCCGCCACCACCACCACCACCCACCACCACCAGCTACCCATTGCCCACCGTCGCCACTTTCCACCACCGTCTTCTGCCGCCACTTGCTATCACTTGTCATTTCTCATTCTTTTTTGTATTTTTAAAATTTTTTAAATATTTTGTCAATTACCAAACGCGTTTGTAATTTATGTTTTTCTAAAAATAAACAAAAAATAAACAAATATCAATTTATAAAATTTTTATAAATATAAACTGAAAACATAAACGTTACCAAACACACTCAAAGTTATCAAATTTTCTAGAGAATAAACACGTGTGATTGTCACTAAACTCTCTAAATAATCATTGGTCAACTACGTCAATAAACACTAGAAGCAAAATTCTGTGTGATTGTCACTAACTCTTTTAATAATCATTGGTCATCTAAGTCAATAAACACTCGAAACAAAATTATTTGCAATTGTCAACTCTTTAAATAATCATTGGTCAACTAGGTCAACAAACACTAGAAACAAAATTCTGTGCGTTTGTCACTAACTCTTTAAATAATCATTGGTCAACTAAGTCACTAAACACTCGAAACAAAATTCTGTGTGATTGTCACTAACTCTTTAAATAATCATTGGTCACCCCCACTAACAAACGGGGAAAGTACCTTCCTAAAAACAAAATAAAGGGGAAAATCTGCTAACTGAGATTTATTTATGTAGAATTTGTTTGGTAAATAATTATGTGATGAAAATTAATTTGTGTAGTGTAAGATTTATGTGAGGTCCCTGTGTGAGAAGTAATAGAGATTAATTTCTGAATAATTTC
Source organism: Camellia sinensis (assembly GCF_055761805.1). Lineage (NCBI taxonomy): Eukaryota > Viridiplantae > Streptophyta > Magnoliopsida > Ericales > Theaceae > Camellia > Camellia sinensis. The sequence goes on along the minus strand of NC_138962.1, from coordinate 45,247,076 downwards.
TGAATTGATAAGAGTAGCCTTGTAATATTACTCCTAATAAAGGTGACTTTGGTTGAAAAATTAAGAAGTTTCGAAATAGATTTATCCACTCAGACTTATCTACACTTACCTCAGACACTTTAAATAAAATTTATGATTGGTTCTGCTCAGTACTTGATTTGAACGGATTATTTCTATTTGAATTATATGAACTAAAATAAAAATTAAAAAATTAAAGACAAAATAGATGAAATTAATAATCTAAGAGATAAAATGGAATAAATAACAATAATTTAAAAAATAATATAAATTAACCCTTTGAAAGGGAGGTTTACGACCTGATATTGGGCTGAGTTGGTTTGGGCCAGAGACAAGCCCTTACTCGGTCAGATGTTGGGTGCACACAGTATCGACGACTCAGTCCGGTCGAGTTGGAACAACTTTGGATTGCCAGTCTGGAGGGAATGTGCGCTTTATAGGGTTGGACGGGATTAGTCCTCCCAACATCAGGATAGACCGAGCAAGAGCTCAGTCGAGCAACGGTGTGGAATTATCAAGGAAACCGAACAAGTAGCACGGTCGTAAAGTGATGGCGCGGCGCGGCACGGCGCCAAGCGTAGCTCGGTGGGGAGTACTACACGGCGCCACGGGACTACAGGAAGGAGATTTCGTTGTCCATATACGTTAATACCATTTGGCGGTTTCGTTAGGTGGTGTTTAGCTGTATTAACGCTGACACGTAAGGAAACGTGAGAGGAGAGCAGGTCCACACGTCCCGAGGAGGATAGGCACAAAAGCGCGTAGAAACTATATAAACGACGATACGTCTCCATACTTAGATCTAGAACATCCTCTAATCAGAGCTGACCTACCACTTTGTCTCCTCTATTTTCTCTCTCCCTAAGTGTGCTAACTTGACCGTCGGAAGAGTTTTCCAGCTACACACCGCAGGGTAACTCACCATCATTGTGTTCTCAGGTCAATCGGAGTGAAGCGTAGCTTGGACACGAGGAGTACGGATAACGTCAGATATTTGGCACCCGTACACCCTTCTTTTAAATATCTTCCACAGTAAAAAAAAAGATTGGAAAACTCATCCGAAGTAATCCATACTAAAGTCATATAAGCTTGAATAATGTTATATGTACCAATTGATATATTAATTATTGTAATAACAACTAATGTGACATAATTTTAGAAATTTTAAGTATTTGTAATTTATATAATGGGTGAGATCATAATTTTAAAATAATAATATTATAACATATATTAGTATACTAATTAATTTATTAATTGATATATAAAACATCACCGTATAAACGATCATGGCACACTAAAACTTGTAGTAATTGTAACATTTTGAATTTTTCGAAGTGGGGGGATTTAACACCACAACGGTGTGGCTTTTATCTGGTAGGTCAGTCTTTTTTTTTTTTTTTTTTTTTAATTACTTGTAAATGAAACCACAGTTCTCCGCAACTTGAATAGATTGTAAGTCGAGGCGGCTTGACTTTATTTGAGTTTTAAGGCAAAAAGAGTAGTTAAGTCTTTTGTAACTTTCCCTACATTGCAGATGGTAATTGACGATACCATAAAAATCGAATAATTTAGATGTAAGGTTGATATTATTAAAATAATAAGGGTTGAGTTAAATTTTTAGTGATAATTTATGGAATAAAATAAATTTTTTTAGGTTGGATTTTTTTCATATTAGGGCCTCAACATGATAGAATTTGAGGGGTCTGTAGTGTCCAACATGAGTCTCGTTTTAATGATTCGAATATTTTATTTTGTAATGCCCACAATAATATTATTTATGAAAAAAATTAGTTCGATCCAACTATGATAATTTTTTCATAGTATTGCATGTCTCCAAAAAAATGGAAGATAAATATATATTTGAAATAGATCATCCATTTTTTTAAATACAAATATTGATAATTAAAATCATAATTTTTTTTACCTTTTTGAAAATATTTTTTCTACATCTCACTGATAGATAATTCTCCTTTTTTTTTTTGTATAAATATAGAATTCATCCACGTAAATATTTCAATTTTTTTTTTATATGGTTCAAATACATTTTATATGAGTTTCATAATACATGAGTTAAATCTGAATCACATAATAATTATTAAAAAAATAAATTATGTCCACTAATTTTGTACACATATCTTTTTAGTTAATTTCTCTATAGAATTGATATCATAATTGTATACTCAAAATTTTAATGTAACTTTAGTTTCATAGTAAGTATGAATTTATGATTTTTTTTTTTTTTTTTTACTTGTTAAGTCTTGTAAACAGGCTCAAACTCGAATCAAACCTAAGCAACCTTGGCTCGAAATTAGTTTGTTGAATTGTTATTGAGCTTGAACTCGAGTTTGAACTCGTTTAAATCTTAATAAACAAGCCAAACATACTAAAACTCGACTCAACTGTTGGAAAAATATGGTTTTATAGGCTAATTTTGAGCCCAAATTTGGATAGGGCCCACACACCTTTTGGGATGGGTCCAGAGAGATGACGTGTTCCTTGCCGCATGACAAGTCACCCAGTGAAAACAGTTGGTCAAAACCATTTATGAGTGAATGAGAAGTTGACGTCGTTTTCGGGTTTGTGGAATGGACTATTAAAAAAGTAAAATGTGGGTTTCCTTCAAATTGTTATCCCACATTGAAAACTTAAGAGAACTTATGTGTGTACATAAGTTCTAGGTAGCAATACTTGGGTTGGCCCCAAGGGTCACCTCAAGTTTGTAGAAGGGAGGAGTTATGGACAAACAAATTGAACCTTGGCTCAAACCACCACATACGCGCATGTGCTGCCGTCCGTCCGATCAAAAACTTTATTTCTTAAAAGGATTTAATCATTTACCTCTCAATGACAGATTCGAGGAAAAATATGCATTCTCGTGATTTGTATTCAAAGACCAATTAGAAATTGAAAAATTAGATTATGAAATTGCGAAGCATAATTTTTGAATTGGATTAATACTTCCAATTGAATAAGTAGGGATAAAGGATCTATGGATGAAGATAGAAAAGTAGATTTCTAATCGTAACTAAATATTCAATTTTAAATTTGTAGAGAAGAAATTGAAGAAAAATCGCTATTAAACGATGACTTTGGTTTACTAGAGACGTCGACATATTGTTTTAACTCGGTAGAAACAAAGTGCCTTTCCTTAGGATTATTATATTTCAAATAGAAATAGAGAACGAAGGAACTAGAAAGATGTGGTTTATGGGTCGGGTCGGTTCTAACATTAACTTTTTAGACAAAATTTATTTGAATTTTTTCAATTTCTTGTGGGAAAATTAATTTAAATTTTGCGCCAAGTTTTTCTTTCCAAGCAGTGCCCTTTTTTAGTCCATTTTCCAACAGGTTCAACAGGTTCAAACTGTTTAACAGATTGAAAAACAGTCTAGTTGTTTCAGACAGGTTTAAAACTGCCCAGCAGTTGTGAACAGACATGAAACTACAGCAATTATCTGTTCAAACAGCAACTGCACCTGTTCATTCAAAATCAGATCTGTTCGGGTTTAAATTTCATACCTATTCTGCCCTATTTATACCAGGACATTTCCAGTAGATTTTTCATTTCGAAAATTCATTTTTTCTTGCTTTCCTTTGTGCTCTCTTTGTATTATTCTACATACTAATTTTAGGAAGAAAAAAAATCTGAGAGTATAGAACACAGGTTTTGTTCGCCATACAAATTGTTTGATGTGCTACTACAATTTGTGAAGATCATTGTACCTTGGGAGATAGACGCTGTTTATCCATAAGTACCGTAGCGGGACGAATCTATCTTAAGGACAGAGTGTCACACACTCGACTTGATCTTTTAAATATTTATTCGGTTCGGTAAATAAATTATGTAAGTAATTTATTTTTTATTTGTTTAATTAAGTTTCAAATGATTTATTTTACACGGAAGATTGCTCCAACAATCTTAAGAAAAATAAAAGCGGATGGATCAATTGAATCCATCTTGCAAAATCACATATGGTGTAAACCTCTTGGATATAAGTGGATTTTCAAAAGAAAAATGAAAGCAGATGAATCAATTGACAAATAAAAGGCAAGATTTGTGGTCAAAGGTTTTAGACAAAAAGAAGATCTTGATTACTTTGACACATACTCACCGGTTACTAGAATAACATCCATTAGAATGCTAATTGCTATTGCACTGTGTAAAATCTAGAAATTCATCAAATGAATATGAAAGCCACTTTATTAAATGGTGAGTTAGATGAAGAAATTTACATGGAACAACCAAAAAGATTTTCTGTTCCAGGAAAAGAAAAGAAAGTGTGTAAATTGGTTAAATCATTATATGGTTTAAAACATGCGCCAAAGCAATGGCATGAGAAATTTGACAAAGCAATGATATCAAATGGATTCAAAATTAATGAATGTGACAAATGTGTTTATATTAAAAACACAGACAAGGGTTATGTTATAATATGTCTTTATGTGGATAATATGCTCACCATTGGTAGTAATAATGACATGATTAAAATTACCAAGAAAATATTGAATAAATATTTTGACATTAAGGACATGGGAATTGATGATGTAATACTTGGTATGAAAATTACCAAAACATCAGAAGGATATGCTTTGTCACAATCTCATTACATTGAGAAAATATTTGAAAAATTCAGCAAATATGATGATCATCTTGCTAGAACACCTGTGGACATTAATTTGTTTCTTTCTAAAAATGTACAGGAAAGTATTTCTTAATTAGAGTATATCCAAATTATTGGAAGCTTAATGTACTTGATGAACTGCAGTTGCCCAGATATAGCTTATGCAGTAAGTAAATTAAGTAGATATATGAGTAATCCAGGAGTAGAACACTGGAAAGCAATTATAAGGGTTCTAAGATATCTCTGATTTACTCTTAACATTGGACTTAATCATACTAGATATCCAGCAGTACTTGAAGGATACTGTGATGTAAACTGGATATCGGCTACTAGAGACTCAAAATCCACCAGTGGGTATGTCTTTACTTTTGGTGGGGTGGCTGTATCTTGGAAATCTTCCAAACATACTTGCATTGTTAGGTCTACCATGGAATCAGAATTTATAGCTTTAGATAAAGCTAAGGAAGAAGCAGAATGGCTTCGCCACTTCCTTGAAGATATTCCAATATGGCCAAAATCGGTGCCTGCTATACGCATACACAAAGTCATATGTATAACGGTAAGTTACGACACATTCGTCGTCGACACAACACCATTAGACAACTACTCTTTAATGAAATTATTTCCATTGAATATGTGAAGTCTAAAGACAATATAGCGGATCCACTAACCAAAGGGTTAGCAAGAGAGTTAGTTGAAAATTCATTAAGGGGAATGGGACTTAAGCCTATTAAATAAGAGTTACCATAACGGCAACCCAACCTAGTTGACTGGAGATCCCAAGACCTAGGTTCAAAGGGACAACCGAGTTGTGTATGACTCATAAGGATTACTGGGGAGTCTAACTCCTACCCAATTCTATGATGAAATAGTGATGTCTGCAGCGTTTTAGGTTAAGTAATACTTTTAATGATTCTTATATCTAGGTATACCTAGTGAAGTAAGGCAGGATACTCTTTATAAGAATCACCTATATGAGTGTGAACTGCGCAGGTTCTATGAGATTTGTGAAGGGCTAGAATTCTCTAGAACACTCATGAAAGACCAAGTTGTTTAGGGCCAAAATGAACACAATAGTGAGAACTATACTGTATCTGGGGATATACTGTGTCTTGGTTTATACAAATGGTTGAACAGTTCAAGACATCATGTTCACTAATTAGCTAGTAAATCCGATAGTGTCTCACAAGGGAAGGTTCAAAACCAAAAGCTACCTATCCTTTGCAAGAATATTTCCAATTTCAGTACTCTCTGTAATTACATCACGTTGTTGCACTTTCTCTCCGTCAAATTCAATTCATGCGGGGGATTGTTGGAAAAATATGGTTTTATAGGTTTATTTTGGGCTAACTTTGAGCCTAAATTTGGATAGAGCCCACACGTCTTTTGGAGTGGGTCCAAAGAGGTGATGTGTTCCTTGCCGTATGGCAAGTCACCCGGTAAAAACAGTTCATCAAAACCATTTGTGAGTGAATGAGAATTTAATGTCGTTTTCGGGTTTGTGGAATGGACTATTAAAGAATTAAAATGTGGGTTTCCTTGAAATGGTTATCCTACATTAGAAACTTAAGAGAACTTATGTATGTATATAAGGTCTAAGTGGCAACACTTGGGTTGGGCCCTAAGGGGCACCCCAAGTTTGTCGAAGGGAGGAGTTATGGACAAATTGAATCTTAGCTCGAACCACCACACACAGAAAGCGCACGTCGGCGGCGGCGACTGGCTGAGCCGTGCCGAGTGTGGTTGTGGGTTGTGGGTCAGATCGGTTCTAACATTAATTTTTTGGACAAAATTTATTTGAATTTTTTCAATTTCTTGCGAGAAAATTAGTTTAAATTTTGCGCCAATATTTTTTATTCAAACAGTGCCCTTTTTCAGCCCATTTTCCAGCAGGTTCAACAGGTTCAAACTGTTCAACAGATTGAAAAACAGTCCAGTAGTTTTAGATAGGTTTAAAACTGCCCAACAGTTATGAATAGATATCAAACCACAACAGTTATTTATTCAAACAGTAATTGCACATGTTCATTCAAAATCAGATCTGTTCAGGTTTGAATTTCATACCTGTTCAGACCTATTTATACTAGGACATTTCCAGTAGATTTCCCATTCCGAAAATTCATTTTTTCTTGCTTTCCTTTGTGATCTCTTTGCATTATTCTACATACTAATTTTTGGAAAAAAAAATTCTGAGAGAATAGAACACAGGTTTTGTTCGCCGTATAAATTGTTTAAAGTGCTACTACAATTTGTGAAGACCATTGTATCTTGGACGATAGATGCCATTTATCTGTAAGCACCGTAGTGAGGCAAATCTGTCTTAAGGACAAAGTGTCATACACTCGACTTGATCTTTTAAATATTTATTCAGTTCGATAAATAAATTCTGTAAGTAATTTATTTTTTATTTGTTTGATTTAGTTTCAAATTATTTATTTTACACAAAAGATTGTTCCAACATCGACTCGGCTTGTTTATAGCCCTACCTATTTCCGTTAAGTAAAATAGACCCCCCAAAAAATATTAATCATTAAACTCAATGTAAGTATATATAAAATGTTTAAAATAATTTTTTTTTTATTAAGTGCAATAATTAGAATATAATTTTTTTCGTTAGTTTTACATAACAAAAATAGATAAATGATTTAGATTGAAAATAAATTAAAAGATTAAAATTTTAATTAATAAAATTAAAAATTAAAAAATTATTTTATTATAAGTGTCAAACTCTTTTTTTAAATCATAATTTTTTCTATTTTTAATTCAATAAGATTGCATAAAAGAATTCAAAAACATCCCTTAACTAAAGCAATGTAAGTAGCATAAATTGAGAAGTTTTGAAAACGTAAGCAAACGGCATAGTTTGGTGTCACAGCAGTTGCTGTTGTGCATTGAGTACTGCAGCATCCCCATACCCATCTAGAATCTAATGAAAAATAATACATTTTTGTTGGAAAAAATGGGTTTTTGGTAAACTTTAATGTGAAATTAAAGTAGGTTCCAATCATTGATTGAGGTGGGATTAAATGAGTTTAGATTCTTTGTAACAAGATCTTTACACCACATAAAGAATGACAAAAAATTATTGAGAATTCAATGAGAAATTGTCTCATAAAGATGGTCTCATGAATGAGGTTTTGGGAATTGTGTATAATGCACACTTGTGTATATAGAAAATATATATATCAGATATTTTCTCCCATCAATTTTGGTCCATTACTCCAGCAGTTTTGCAAGAGTAATGGCCATTAGTGGCCAGCTTTCAAGGGCATTAGATGATAGCCTTCATGGCTAGAGGTTCCTCCTATCTTTCCCATGGTGTATAAAGGAGACCCATCTCCCTTGGTTTAGATACAACTTTTCTCTTCCAGAATTATATAGTCAGTCTGCTTGTGTCTACAATTTTCTTCATGTGTGAGAGACTGCTGCCATTGTCGGTTCGCCAAAGCTAACAGAAGGTGCTGCTGAGTTAACCGGTTTAAGCCATCTTATTCTAGGAGGCAGAAGTCGACGTTCCTCCAACACCCACGGTGAGGCGGCTAATTTGTTCTAAGGGCACTGTGGTATCACACAAAATTTGGTTTGATTTCTCGTCTTTCAATATTTCATGTGATATGTATTTCTGTTTCATGTTTTATAATGTAATTTGTCAAGTATGAATTTATTTTAATTTATTAAATATGAATTTATTTGTTATGTTTAATCACACAAATTGAACAACAATCTTAAAACAAATTATATTTTTTCCATGTAATTGGTTAAATAGATTCATATATAAATCAATTAGTTTTCCTCTTTGGTTAGACATTGTATTGGCTTTGATTATAAATTACTGAAATGATTTCTGGGTTGAGCCCACTGTTACATCTATAAAATACATGAGTGCAATATAATATATAATATATGTCTTTACATATTGCTACTGTTTCTTGCAAAAATTAGAAGTGTATGTTGTTACTTATGAAGTTCAAGTCCATGTGTATTATTACATGAAAGCAATTCCATTCATGTTTAGTGAATTATAATTCTATGAGTTGGGAAAAAAAAACTATGTACACTGTTTGCGAGGCATAATTCCTGTAGGACTTCTAGCATGTATAAATAGATTACCCATTGTTCTCAAGGCCAGTGTTATGTATGTTGAGTATAATAACAAAACAAGATTTAGAAACAGTTGGTTGGTGATGAACTCATGACTAAGATATTTGTGTACATAATACTTCACTCACCAGTTTAATTAGCGTTTAAATTCCTTGGTATCAATAGACTACTGTTACATATGTTGTTGCTTGTGTCCATCTTTAATTATAATAAAATATATAAATATAGATAGATGCATGTTAATGTTTCATGATTTAATTCATAGGATTGCTCAGTTTGTTGTTGTTGTTGTTGTTTTTTTTTTCCTTGGAACAACTTGAATGTGTTTTAGTAGTATGTTTATGCCTCTTAAATATAGCACTGCTTGATTAATTACAAATTGCATGCTCATGAGTCTCTAGTTTAATTTCCTACAGTTCATGATACATGTTCATTGGTTCTATCTTCTTAGGATAATTCACATGTTTAAAATTTCTAGATTTGTGATGTGATGTGCATGCTAAATTGTTGTCTAAGTTTTAGTGTAATTTGCATACTAATGATTTTATAACTTCTAGAAATATTTACATGTTTATTGCAAATTAAACTCATATGTAACTCTTTCCTAGTATTTAATTCAATTAGTTAGGAGTTATAAGCTTTGTTAATATATAACTCATGATAATAAAGTGTAATTTGATTATTTGAATTAAAAAGGTTTTGTAACTTGTCTATGTATGTACCTGTTTATTGTATAAATTACATTGTCAATTTAATTATGGAGTTTTATTTAAGTGGTGTAACTTATATAGCATTTTAATGTTTACTTAATGTTGTTATTCATTATATAGTGTTTGAATGGTTAAGTACAAGTTTTTTCCAATTCACTGCTTTGTATTTTTACTAACTTTCTTTGCAGAAATACCTAAGTGTCGAAATGAATTTTGGAATGGACTACTTATCATCCTCAATTGGATTGGTTTACTTTTGTTTAGATTTGTAGCAATGTTTTATATTGCTTGTAATTTGGTTAGCGATTTTTAAATTGTTTGTAAGTGTTGGACCTTGGTTTGTTTTAACCTAATTCATCCCTTGGAAATTTAATTTTAAAAATTGTTTCTCACGGACTAGGAGTCAACATGCTCTTGAAAGTTTTGTCAAAAAGTTAACTGGGTTTTAAGTGGGACCATTGTGACCCCTCCAGTCTTCCTAAGAATATTCTTGACCATGTTCGATTCTAGGTTTAGTGGTGAGACTAATTTTCAATTAACTTTTCAACGATGGGATTTTCTAGTGTTAAGTTTAATTTCTGAAAACACAGAACGTGATATTCTGGTGTAAATTTTAGAAATGGAAACTATCACTGATGCTGTTGCTACTGCTAACGTTGGTGGGGATCTGAACCCCGGGGCAACTGGGTTGCCAACCCCTACTGCTGTGACCTCTGTGGCCAACCTTGGTGTTACTCCGGCTGTTCCAAGAGGACCGCGTAGTCATCATGAGCGCCCAGAGAAATTTGCTGGGGTGAACTTCAAGAGATGGTAGCAAAAGATGCTGTTCTACTTGACCGCGCTAAACCTTGCAAAGGTTTTGAGTGAGGATCCTCCAGCTGTGGCAGAAAATGAGCTAGATAGGCAGAAAGTCATGGCGCTTGACACATGGAAGCAGACAGACTATCTCTGCTGAAGCTATGTGTTCAACATTTGGCAGACTCACTATGCAGTGTGTTTTGTGCCAAGGGCTCAGAAAAGGAGTTATGAGAATCTCTGGACAAAAAATACTAGACTAAGGACACCGGGGCAAAGAAATTTGTAGTTGGCCGGTTCCTGAACTTTAAGATGATCGATTCAAAAACTGTGATAAGCCAAGTCCAAGAGTTCCAAGTGATCTTGCATGAGATTTATGTTGAGGGGATGCCGTTGAACGAGTCATTCCAAGTTGCTCTGATCATTGAGAAACTTCCCAATGGGTGGAAGGACTTCAAGAACTACTTGAAGCATAAGAGCAAGGAAATGTCCGTTGAAGAACTGATTGTCCGACTCTGAATTGAGAAGGATAATAGAAAGAAAAGAGGGAGTACCTCCTCTGTGATGGCTAATGTCATTGAGCATGGCAAATCTTCTAGGGAAAGGAAGAAGCCTCCCGTGAACAAGGGCTCAAAGCTGGGGCCAAGGGGTGGTGTCGCAAAGAAGCCAGCATACAAACTGCAACAACCTGGTTATCGGTTCTTAGGGAAGTGCTACAACTGTAGTAGCAAGGGGCATCAGGCTAGTGACTGCCGCAAGTAGGAGAAGCCATACAAGACCAAACCTCGTGCTCATATGGCAGATATACAAGAGCACTCCCATGAGGACGATGATATGCACTTGTCTGCCGTTGTCTATGAGGTGAATCTGGTGGGTTCAAACCCGAGATAATGGTGCATTGATACTGGGGCTACACACCACATCTGCTCCGAGAAGAAGTTGTTTACAACTTTTGAGCCAGTTACAAACGGTGAGAAGTTGTTTATGGAAAACTCTGCTACCTTGATTGTTGAGGGGGAAGGAAAGGTGGTCCTGAAGTTGACTTCAGGAAAGGAGTTGACCTTGAACGAAGTCTTATATGTTCCGAACATTCGTAAGAATCTTGTCTCAGGGTCTCTTCTTAGCAAACATGGTTTTCGCATGGTTTTTGAGTCTGACAAGGTCGTTTTGACCAAGAGCGGAGTGTATGTGGTTAAGGGTCATATGTTGGGAGGTATGTTTAAACTCAATGTAATGACTGTTATTCCAAAGATGAACAAAGATGCATCTTCTTCTGCTTACATGCTTAAGTTTTCCAGTTTGTGGCATGGTAGACTAAGACATGTGAACTTTTAATCTTTACATAGATTAATCAAGTTAGATCAGATACCATCTTTTAAGATTAATCCAAAACACAACTGTGAGACTTGTGTTAAAGCGAAGTTGACAAGATCTTCATTTCATTCTATTGAAAAAAGTTCAGAGCCGTTGGACTTAGTGCATAGTGATGTGTGTGACTTAAAGTTTATACAATCACGTGGTGGCAATAAATACTTCATCACTTTTGTTTATGATTGCACTAAGTATTGTTATGTCTATTTGCTCAAAAGCAAAGATGAGGCTATTGACAAATTTGTTCTTTATAAGAATGAAGTTGAGAATGAATTAGGTAGCAAGATTAAGGCTTTAAGAAGTGATCGTGGTGGTGAGTATGAATCACCGTTTATTGAGATTTGTACTCAATTTGGGATTATCCACCAAACCACGATGCCTTATTCTCCTCGGTCAAATGGGATTGCTGAATGGAAGATTAGGACGCTAAATAAGATGATGAATGCAATGTTGCTAAGTTCTGGGTTGCCACAGAACTTGTGGGGGGAAGCAATTCTCTCTGCGAATTACATTCTAAGTAGAATCTCTCGAAAGAAAGTAGACAAGACCTCATATGAGTTATGGAAATGCCGGACGCCTTCTTATAATTTCCTATGAATATGGGGGTGTCTTGCAAAAGTGGCGGTACCTACACCCAAGCGGGTTAGGATAGGTTCGAAAACCGTGGATTGTATATTCATTGGTTATGCACAGAATAGTAGTGCATATAAGTTTCTTGTGCACAAGTCTGATATTTCAGATATCCACAAGAATACCATAATGGAGTCAAGGAATGCGTCTTTCTTTGAAAACACATTTCCTTGCCAAACCCGAGGAGAGGATCAAAGTTTTGAGAAGGAACTTGAAGATAATGATCAAGATGATAATCAAGTAGATGATCAAGATGAGAAAGTAGATGAGCCGAGAAGGAGTAAGAGGGCTAGGACTACCAAGTCCTTTGGCTCGGACTTCTTGACTTATATGTTAGAGGGAGAACCTCAAACTTTCCACGAAACAGTGACTTCACTAGAAAGTCCCTTATGGAAAGAAGCTATTAAAAGTGAAATTGACTCCATCTTACGGAACCATACTAAGGAGTTGGTTGATCTACCCCCAGGCAGTAAGGCCTTGGAGAGTAAGTGGATCTTTAGAAAAAAGATGAAGGCAGATAGGTCAATTGATAAATATAAAGCTAGACTAGTTATCAAAGGATACAGCCAGCGAGAAGGCATGTATTACTTTGATACGTATTCACCTGCGACAAGAATTACATCCATTCGTATGGTGATTGCGATAGCCGTTTTACGTGGTCTAGAAATACAACAAATGGATGTAAAGACAACTTTCTTAAATGGAGATTTAGATGAAGAAATCTACATAGAACAACAAGAGGGGTTTTCAGCTCTAGGGAAAAATAAGAAAGTCTATAAGCTTGTCAAGTCATTATATGGTTTGAAACAAGCGCCACGTGTATATATGTTAAGGACATAACCTCTGTCAATGGCATGAGAAATTTGACAACGCTATGTTGTCAAATAGGTTTAGAATCAATGAGTGTGACACGTGTATCTATGTTAAAGACACTGACAGAGGTTATGTCATTTTGTGTCTATATGTAGATGACATACTCATTGTTGGTAGTAATGAAATGGTTCGAACTACCAAGAGATTGTTAAACTCAAAGTTTGACATGAAAGATATGGACCTTACAGATGTCATTCTAGGTATTAAGATTATCAGAACATCTAGTGGTATTGTACTTTCTCAATCTCACTATGTTGAGAAGATACTTGAGAAATTTAGTAAATCAGATACAAGTGTGTCTATAACACCGGTAGACGTGAGTCTCCATTTGACCAAGAATAATCGTGAGAGTGTCTCTCAGCTAGAATATTCTTGGATCATTGGAAGTTTGATGTATCTGATGAGTTGTACAAGGCCGGATATAGCCTACTCTATTAGCAGGCTTAGTAGATACACTAGTAATCCTAATGCCACTCATTGAAGAGGCATTATGTGGGTGTTAGGTTATCTACGCTACACGTGGGATTATGGGCTGCATTATACCAGATACCCAGTGGTACTAGAAGGGTAGAGTGATACTAACTGGATATCTGATATAAAAGGCTCCAAATCTACTAGTGGTTATGTGTTTACCCTCGGAGGGGCAGCCGTGTCTTGGAAATCTTCCAAGCAAACGTGTATATGAGATCAACGATGAAATCTGAGTTTATTGCGTTAGATAAAGCAACTGAAGAGGTTGAATGGCTTCGCCAGTTCGTTAAGGATATTCCACGTTGGTCGAAACTTGTGCCTACTATATGTATTCATTGCGATAGCCAATTGGCGATTGGACGGGCACAGAGTCATATGTGTAATGGAAAGTCTAGACATATCCGTCATAGGCATAATTCCATACGACAACTACTCTCTAATGGAATTGTCTCTATAGACTATATAAAGTCTAAGAACAACATTGCGGATCCGCTAACCAAAGGATTAACTCGAGAGTTAGTAGAAATGTCGTCAAAGGGAATGGGGTTAAGGCCTTTAGTAATGTTACCAGAACGGAAAACCCAACCTAGTTGACTGGAGATCCCAAGATCTAGGTTCAAAGGGATAACCTAATTTCATGTAATGGATGAGTCATTGAAGAGGTAAATCCTCTTGCACATTCCTTTGTACAGTGATACCCCATGGGGCTAGAAGGTTAAGCTAATGCTTTTAATGACCTAAGTGATATGATAGTCAATTGTGGTATTATGAGATACTTATATAGGTCACCTATGTGAGTGCGAAGTGGGGCCGCTTCTTTAAGAATTGGTAAGGCCGAATTCTTTAAAACCACTCACTGAACCAAGCTAGTGTTCCAGTGCCATACCGGACACAAGTGAGAACAAGAACAATGGTTGGACTAACTCCTGTGTGAGGTCTATTGTCTCGGTTTACACAAACGGCAGAACAGTTCAAGACATCACGTTCACTGGTCAGCTAGTAAATCCGATAGGTTGTCACTACGAAAGGTTCAAGGCCAACAGCTACCTTTTCTGATGTAGGGTTAGTCTGTGTGCTCTCTCTCCGAGTCTTTGTTGTAAACGTTATTCGTTTTTCTTATTCGGTCAATTTTTATTCATGTGGGGGGTTGTTGGAAAAAATGGGTTTTTGGTAAACTTTAATGTGAAATTAAAGTAGGTCCCAACCATTGGTTAAAATGGGATTAAATGAGTTTAGATTCTTTGTAACAAGGTCTTTACACCACATAAAGAATAACCAAAAACCATTGAGAATTGAATGAGAAATTGTCTCATAAAGATGGCCTCATGAATGAGGTTTTAGGAATTGTGTATAACTACCAATCCCACATTGATTGTGACAGAAATACACACTTGTGTATATAGAAAATATATATATCAGATATTTTCTCCCATCAATTTTGGTCCATTACTCCAGCAGTTTTGCAAGAGTAATGGCCATTAGTGGCCAGCCTTCATGGGCATTAAATGATAGCCTTCATGGCTAGAGGTTCCTCCTCTCTTTCCCATGGTGTATAAAGGAGACCCATCTCCATTGGTTTAGATACAACTTTTCCCTTCGAGAATTATATAGTCAGTCTGCTTGTGTCTACAATTTTCTTCATGTTTGAGAGAGTGCTGCCATTGTCGGTTCACCAAAGCTAACAAAAGGTGCTTCTGAGTTGGCCAGTTTAAGCCATCTTATTCTAGGAGACAGAAGTCGACGTTCCTCCAGCACCCACGGTGAGGCGGCTAATCTGTTTTAAGGACACTGTGGTATCACACAGAATTTGGTTTAATTTCGCGTCTTTCAATATTTCATGTGATATGTATTTCTGTTTCATGTTTTATAATGTAATTTGTCAAGTATAGATTTATTTTAATTTATTAAATATGAATTTATTTGTTTTTTTTAATCACACAAATTGAACAACAATTTTAGCCCCAATTTTCAAAGAAATTTGCAAACTCATCCTCTCCAATCCAAACTCACCCTCTCCGGCAACTCACACCTTCACTCTTCGGCGCCACTCTCATCCCCACAACACCATTTGTATTCTTTGGGTTTCTTTAAAAATGGTGTTGATTCAAGAACCTGACGGATCTGCTTTAGAGAAAGATTAATTGTAATTTGTGAGTCACAAAATTCTAGACATTTTCTATTCTGTTTTTTGTGCTTTTGGAGATGGGTTTTTTATGTTACTCTAATAAAATCATATTTTAGGAATCTTATGTTGTTTTTACTTCTAGAATTCTAGGGTTTTGAGCATTAGGTATGGTTATTTATTTATTTATTTATCATTGGAGGGGTGGATTAACATGGAGATGGAGGTTGTTGAAGAAGCCAACAAATCAACAGTACCCATTTGCAGCCTTGCCCAATGCCACCGTGACCTCTCCACACTGATTGTCTCCTGTGCTACACCATCAGTCGCACCAGGCTCTTCCATTGCCTCTCTACCATCTTCGCCAGAATCTACCTCAATGGTTGCTTCATAAGATATGATACATATAATTTCTTTAATAAAAGTGTCAACTCAGCTCGAGATTAGGTGAATTATAATAGTTCTTAATCGATTATTAAAGCGATGTGGGTTGAATTCAAGAGCAGTGTGAGTGAATTGGTTGGGAATTTGACGAGTGTTACAGTAGAGAATAATGGGTTTACTGTTGGGGAAGTGAAGGGTGTTTTTGGTTTGGTGTAGTGTTGGAATACTGTGAGTGGAAGTGGATATAAAGAGTGTTTGGAGAATGCGGCGAGCATGGTCGGAGCCCCGACTATGGTGCCAGAATGTATGCTCTAATGAGATGATCCGCACCGCTGATGATGTCTGATACTGTATTTGACCGATCGTTGGGAAGCCATTGACGGAGCTAAAGTTGCAGGAGACATAGATTGGGACAAAAAAGAAGTATGCCCCATTTTGGTCGAGCGTTTGAACATCACTATTCAACAGAGCTCTGTGTATAGCTACCTCGGAAGCGAAGAGGTGGTTGCTACACCTCTCATTAGAAAGCCAATCAGTGTTGTATTTCGATGGCAAATTGTACATATAGACTTTCAAATCCTTCAATAAACCCAGAGCTTGATGGGTTTTAAGTTTTTGGATATGTGTTTTGTTGAGGGACTCGAATAGGGCATACGAGTTAAGGTAGTTTTAGAGAGAGAAACGATGGTGGTTTAAGAGAGAGAGGTGGTGGAGGATTAATGGGTAATAAATGAGGAGTTGAGGAAGTAGGAGGAGAGAGAAAACCAGAGGACTCATTTGAGGTATTTGTAGCAATCGGTCTTCTTCTTTGTTTGTTTTCCATGCTTGGTGGTGGTGTGTTATAGTCTCATTCTGACATAGAATCCTCTGTTTTTTATGCTATGGGGTGAAAGTGGGGGTCACGATGGTCGTGGTGGTGTAAGTTGCTGGAGAATGTGCCAGAGAAGGTGAGTTTGGGTAGGAAAAGATGAGTTTGTATCTTTCTTTTCAAATTTGGGGCAAAAATGTAATTTGCTTAACTTTTTCTGTTTCAAATTTGACGGTAGGGGCTAAATTGATTCAATTTCAAAAACTTTGGGGATAAAATTGAAATTATTCAAAATCTGAGGGTGTAATTGAAAATCATGTCAAAATATAGGGGTAAAAATGAAATTTTCTCTATTATAAGATGCATCCATAACATAATATTCCAAATAGAAATGTATATCCATCTAAGGGATAACTATTATTCCAATTATTTATAAGTAGCTAGTAAATATCTTATTCAAATCAAAGTCCAATATACTGTAAACATAAATTTGAAAATCTGAATTAAATTGCCATAATTTAACTATTTTTCTCAAAAATACCACCTGTCGGAGCCGAGAAGCCAAACTCAACTGATTCTAGTAAGTAATCCCTCATATCAATAAAGAAACGAAGGTTGCGTTCAATTCTAATATGATTCATAGAACCAGTGAAAGAAACACTAAATACTTTCAACCTAGAGTCATAATTAATCTAAGCTTCATTTTCTATCCCATGAGGTATGTCATTGTACCATATCGCAACAACTTTAGACTGGATAGAGTTGATATTGATTCTAACATAAATGATAAGAGTGATGTTTTAAGGCGAAATGGCTAGACATAGGTGGCTCTTCCTGTTTTTTGCAAAAACTTGGAGCTATGCTGGTTGGCGGCAAGGTGGATGCCTTGGGAGAAGATGTAATAAGCATCTCCATAGATTGTTATGTTGACATCGAGATTTTTAGGACCGATGGTGGCAAGATTGAAGCCTAGTGCAGTTGCGTGAGGAAATATAAAAATAAACAATAAACCCAAAAATTCTATTAATTACTATAAGTCTCTATTTTCCTATTAGTATAATTACAAAATCCTTATAAATTATAAAACTATGGTAAAATTGCGTGTATTTAGAAATTGGTATCAGACACTAGTTTCTTAGCCTTACCAATATAATTATATGAGCATTAGATATATTGAAAAAGTTGAATAAAATAATTTAAATAATAATACTGCACAAGAAATAATAATTGAACAAAATAATATTATAATCAGGTTATTAAAAGAACTTAAGAAAAATTTTAAAAAAAATCAAATAGAAATTATACATGAACTTCGACATCTACTATTAGGTAAAGGTAAACAATTTTTATTGTAGAAAATAAGTAAGAAAAAATGACAAATAAGTATTTTTTATCTTTACAGCGGAACTCTCTAACGGAACCTTTTGAATTAATACCACCAAAAAAATGAAAAAATAGTGTGTGATAAAATAAAAAAGCATTTTTATAATATAATAAAGGGTGAAGCATTAATAAATCCTAAATTGTGAAATTGTGCCCCATTTAGTCCTCTCTTTTATCTTATAGACCTAAAGGTCCTGTTTTATTCAGAATTACCAGAAAGGGCATATTAGCAGCACATGGTTGTCTGAATTGAGGGGTGAATGTGAGATTTCTCACCAAATTGAAATTATACATTTGGACCAAGGTTACTATAGACTTTTATAGTTTCCCTCCTTACCAAACGAAATCCCCGGTATGAGAAATGGAAATATTCTGTAGATCAACGCGGATTTAGTGGAATGTAAACCTAAAACATTGTAATCGTGAAATGGTGATGAGAGATTGTCACTGACAGTAGTCGTTCCTTGCACGCAGTGTTGTAGGTGTAAACCCTACGTTGTTGGAGTGAGGGGTCAGAGCGAACACCAACAGAGGAGCAATTCATGGTGTGGAAAATAGTGGGTGTGTTTGGTTTGGCTTTGGGAGATAAATAAAAAATAAAAAATTGGGGAAAGAGTTTACAAATTTTTTTGGTTTGTTTGGTTGTATATTTTGGAAATAATTTTGGAGTATAGGAGTTTAGGATGATTTGATATTTTGTTGCAGTTGAGTAGATGTATGTGAGAGAAAAAATGATTGAGAAGGAGAGATGAGAGAAAAAAATGATTGATTGATGTATAGGACATAAAAAATGATTTTTTAATTTTTTTTCCAAAATCACTAGACTAAACAAAATTTTAGAAAATTTTCTCCAAAATTTATTTCTCAAAAACAAACCAAACAAGGCCAGTGTTTTTGTGGATGGCGATTACGTGAGAATGTAATTGATGGTGCACTGGCCTCATATTTGATATGTATTCCTAATGTTAGGGGTTGTCATATTGGGATCGATTCAACATATGGTTTATATAAGTAATGTGTGAGTGATATGTGGATGGAGTAGGATTTGTAGGACGTTTGCATATGTTAATTTTGGTGCATGTGGGTGATGCTTGATTGGTCTGTAATTTGTTTTGTGTTTGTAAAGTTAGGTATTGTGGGGGCATAATGTTAGGGTTTGTCAGTTAGTGTTCAATCCCAAATCTGGTAGGTAACGTATGAGTGTTGTGTGGTTGGTATGTGTCTGGGTGTTGTTTTTGTAGTGTTAAATTTGGGTTTTGTGTTGATGTTTTCTAGTTATTTGCAAATGTACAATATTCATACTACAACAGTATGTTTGATGTGGGTTTGTTACGAATTTACGCTGATTGACGTGATTCAATTCATTGCAAGTGTGACGAGACCATTATAATTTTGTGTGTTGTGATGTTATTGTGTTTGTGGTGTTAACTATAATGATGTAAAGCCGGAAATGTTCCGTCCATTAATTCCATATGTTTGAGAAGTCGATATGGGAAAAAAAAAGTTTTTTTTTTTAAACTTTGGTCTATTTTTTAAATGGGACCCATACACCAAAGTTGGCGAGTTTATACTTGATTGCTCAAAACCATTATTGGGTAAATGAGAAATTAATGCCAAAATGAGCTCGATAGAAATGGTGTTTTGGTGAGGTTTCCATAAGGGATGAAGAAAAGGCTTGTCCCACATTGCTTGAGTAGGCAAACTTGGTGTGGTTTTATAAACCTTGAGTTTGCATCTTGAGGAGGGCCCCAAGGGGTACCCATGTTTTGTGGAGGGGAAGGTTATGGGAAAAATGGGCCTTGATCCATTGTACCCAAAAACTACTACACATGTACGCCGCCATTGTCACCGAACCGAGCCTAGCTTGGGCGCGGGTGCGATATATGAGGCTGGGTTGGGCTTATGTAGTCCAATGCTTATCCTTTTGAGTCAAAAACATTTGAATTTTATTTTTTTAAAATTAAATTTTTACAGTTTGGAATTTGAATTTTGATTTGAAATTCAAAATAAATTCTGAAATGACCCCAATGTTTCTGAACATTGGCAATTTAGTCCAATGCAGATTTTCCTCCAACCTGAACAGATTCATTTCTTGTTCAAAACAACCCCGAACAGGTTCTTTACCTGTTCAAATCTGTCCTGAACAGTCACTAAGTCTCTTACATATAAACAAGTCCTTCTTTTGGTCTTTAATTCAATTTTCGTTCTTCCTTCTGGTTTTCCTTCCTACATTTTGCTACATAACTTTTCTATACAAGGTGTGTTTGATAGACATTTAGTTTGTAGTATTGCTACTAATTGTCGTCAATCATTTTATCCTGGGAGATAGGCATCCATATTCTGAAAGCACCCTAGGGAGAACGTGTAATGCCCCAATTTTTATGCTCAAATGATAATACAATAATCATGGCTCTTTAAAGTGAAACTGACAATAAATCCCACTCTTGCATTTCATGATACAAATAGTCTTCATGTGATAATACATTCACTTCAAATCAAAATAATATAAACAAATAAATACCCTCATGAGTTTACAAGTTCTCAAGTCTTAGGCCTGATTATACAAATCGGTTATTCAAACCCACACAAATATAGCCCTTGGCTTACAAAACAGAGTCACGCAAAATGAGAGCATTATACTCCCAACACACACACTTCCACGTCTTCAGTTAGGCGGAATCACCACATCTTTTCCTGCACAAAAATCCCGCAGGGTGAGCATAAACCCTAGTAGAAAATCCTTAACAAAGTATATATATTTTATATAAGTCTCAATAGATGAAATGCATATGCCATGCTATGCCCTTTTTGAAAGAAAAACACATCTTCATCTTTTGTAAACCATCATGTTCAATGATGTCATGCAATTTCCATTGTTCAAAACATAACAATTTAATTCAAGAGGCGGTAAATACAACTTTGGTAATCCCTAGGTCGGTGTCTGCAAATAGACTGTACAAGTACTACTAATTTGTTATTTTTACTAGTATTAACTGGAAGGCTTGACACCTATCCGCGCGGGTTTTTCGGTCTTTCACCTGAGACACTCAGGCCAACTTATCAATTTCATCTATACCACCTGCAGACCGCTCGAGAACTCCTGGCTCCATGCGCGAGGGCGCGAATCATTTGTTCTTAGCTACTACAGTTCAGACTCATGTCACGGTTCTGAATCTAATCTCACAAAGTGCAATGTGAGACCGATAAATCACCAAAGAGTCCAAATCCGACAAATCGTTTTTAATAAAGAAGTGCCAAACATGAACTGCTTTGCTAGATACAGAGTCGCCACCTAAATATTTTATTTTGGGAGAATTTAGGAAACCCTGACTTGTGCCTAAGGCCACGTGTCCGTCATCACCAAAGTTGCATCGGCTAGGGAACTTGGATACGAGAGGGGAAGGTCATGCAATGAGCAACCTGTAGACACCCCATTTTTGACCGACCTTAAGACTCAGACGTCATCGATTGAGCACTCGGTGATAGTGCATGTTGTGCTCGTTTCGAGCTTCGGAGTTATGGCTGAGAGCCTTGCCTCTAGGTCTTCGAACTCTTTGTGCTTTGGCTCGGTTTGTGGACCGAACCTTGTTTTCTCTTCCCGGAGGGAGGGAGAGGTCTCGTAGACCATCTCTTTGTGGTCGTAGACCACTTTTCGTGGTCGTAGACCACTTTTTCCCGTTTGGAGATCAGTTCTCGGTTTTCGGAGCCTTCGGCTGTGCGCCTTGTCTCGGGACCGCTTAACGTTCTCCGTTTGGCGTGGTTTTTGAATCACACCTTGTTTCCTCTATCTAGAAGGACACTGTGGTCCAGGAGACAACTTTTGTGGTCGTATACCACTTTTGGTGCTCAACAGCTGGGTTTCGAGGCTCCCGGCTGCGCGCTTTGCCTCCCGAACTCTTATTTTACATCCGTGTTGGTTTGTTTTTGGTACAAACCTTGTTTTCCTTGCTTGGAAGGTGGTACGAGGGTGGGAGACTAGTTTTTCCCCTTTGAGACCACTTTCCTTCCCGCTAGCTAGTTTTCTGGTCGGGAAACTGGTTTTCTTGGTCTTTGGGCCACCTTTTCTGGTCTCCCGCCCCACCATTGGCTTGCTTTCAGTGTGGAGACCACCAATTCCCCCTGCCGACCACTTTTTTTCCTGAGAGACCACTTGAAGTGGTCGGCAGCTCTCCCCGTGTTTTGGCAGACTGTGTGGATACTAGCTGTGCTAGTTGGAGGGCACAGACTGTATCCTCCATACACGTGCATGGAGGGATTGCATCCAAGTTTTAGCTTCTCCAAGAAACTTGAACTTTTTTTTTTCTATAAGAGAGGCTCTCCCTCTCCATGGGAGAGGTTCTAAAAATTTTCCTAAGGCATAAGCATATATCTCTTTCTATATCTTTATATTTGGTGCCTAAAGAGTGTGTTGTTCTTCACTTTTGCACCACAACCCTTAACCATACACCCCCATCATTGAACTGAGGTTCTTGGAGGATTTTTTTGGAGGTTAAAAAAGCTTATTCTTGGCTGAGAAATCTGCTAGTTTTGCAGTGCTTCAAGGGTAACCTCTTTTTTCCCGTTTAAGCTTTATTTTTGTTGCTCTCTTGGTCTCATTTGCATGCTTATTTAGGCCTTGCTTTCAACTGGAAAAAAGTTTTGTATTTAAGTGTTTTTGATGTTTGTTTAAGGCCTCTTAGATGCTGAGGGTCTTCTACCCTCTTGCATGTCTTGTTTGGTCTTGTTTTGTGCCATGGCTTAAGACCTTTGAGCTAGTCCTTGCTTGGCCTTCTAGCCACTGAAATCCAGTGGATTTCTAGTAGTAGGCATGTGGTTTTGAGGTCTCAAATCAGGGGGGTGGTGATCCCCTCTCTTCTTGTTTTGTTTGCTTGCATTTTTGGCCTATCAAAAGAGCATTCATCTTCATACTTTCAAGGCTTGGTTCAGGAACTTTTTCATGACTTTTAGGGCCTGTCTTAGCTCTGTCTATGGTTGGTTTGGCCACCTTGTGTTTGCTTCTTGTATGTGTAGTGTATTTCCATTTGTGGCTCATCAAAGTAGCATGTCTTTCTACCATGTATTGGCTCCATTTCAGTAGATTTTTGGCCATCATTTGGCATGTCATGACTCTGTTTTTGGCTGGTTTGGTAGCCTCTTGCATGCTCCATATGCTTGTAGTGTAAATCTTGTTTACTAGCTTTGTATGCATGATGTTTTGGCTCATTATCCTAGCATGATTTTGTTCTTATTTTGGGCTGTCTTAGCTCTGTTTTGAGGCATCTTGGTCGAATGAGGCTTGTCATGCATGCGTGTAGTGTAATAACCTTGACTAGCTTTGAGTTTTGAGGTCTCTTGCATGCTTAACTTGAGGTATTTGCATGGTTTGGCATCATTGAGAATGATATTTCAGAGCATGTAGGGCTGTTACACTTCCATATTTTCTGCTCTTTAGGTGCTCTTGAGGGTTGTGCTTTTGCGCCCTATTTGTGAGCCATTGCATGAGCCTCATTTTTGTGCCTTTCAAGCCATCATCCCAACTCATTTTTGCTACTGTTTTGGCTTGCATAAGGTCTGTTTGGGGTTAGTTTGGCCATTTGAGCATTATCTTGCATGCCTCTAGTGTAATACACTTCACTAGCATTGACGCTTGAGCCTTTCAACATGCATTACATGGGTTGGCATGATTCTAAGTCATTTTGCATGCCATTTCAGTGCTGGAACATATGCCATTGTACCCCATGTTTCATCCTTTCAATGCTTTTGGAGAGTTGTGTTTTGAGCCTTTAGCTTGGGCTGATATGCATGCATGTTTGTATAGCATTTTGAGTTTATATCTTAGCATGTATGGCCACTGATTTGGACATGGCTGAGGCCTATCCATTTTGGTTTAAGTCCATTGTGCATTGAGTATGCCATGTGGTTCATAGCATTAAGAATGCCATGTTGTTGCATGATTGATTATTGCATTTGTGCATGCCATGTCCATTGCCTAGCGTATGCTAGTTACCATGTGCATTGCGTATACTAGTTGTCATAAGCATTGTGTATGCCATGTAGTTCATAGCATTGTGTATGCTAATATGTTAGTTGCATGTTTTCAAGCTTGTCCCTTGCATCGTGTTCATATGCTTGTTTCATTGCATTGAATGTTTGCATGCTTAAGCCGTATTGTGTATGCCATGCCATGTTATTTGTTGCATTGTGTTTGGAATAGGAGCTAGTCCAAACACGGAAACGAGGGACGTTTCATACTCGAAGTGATGAAACGTGCCTCAATTCTCAATCGCCGACACTATTGACTATACATGTTGGAGTTTTAGGCTTTATGTGTTCGTGTGTGCATTCATTTCATATTAAGTTGTGCAATTTGGCTCCTCGGCTATCATGCATCGAGATGCGTGATTGGTGGCCCGAGGGTCGAGAACCACACCCCCTTGATCTTATTTAATGAGAGGGAGGGTAGTTGTGCATACATGTGTTGCAAATACTTTGCCATGCCCCTTTCTTGCTCTCTGTTGCAGCAAACTGAAGTCTGGCAGCAGAAACGGGTCGGCTGACCAGATAAAGTGGCTGGCCGACCATTTTTTCCGATTTTTAGCACAGAAAGTGGTCAGCAGGTGGTCTCCAATGCCAATAACTGGTCGGCAGCCCTCCTACAGATTCCCATGATGGAGTTTCAGCCTTCTAGAGCTTTTTGTAGTGTTCTGAGACCAGTTGCAAACAAAGGCAAATCGGGACAGCGCGATGGATTTTCGCACGAGGTGACCGGGCATGCATCCTTCGCCATCCAAGGTAGAGTTGAGGCAGCCTGTTTCATATAGTTTACATGCTTCAATTACCAACTTAGTTAATTTGTTAATGAGTTAGAGTTGTGGAATAATTAGCTGTAGCTTGTTATTCGTTCTGTTGTGTAATAACTAGTTTAATTAAATTAGCTTAGATTAGCTAGTTGGTTTTATATTATTCATTCGGACTCTCCGTCGAGAGGGCACAACT
The DNA here is from genome assembly GCF_055761805.1 of Camellia sinensis. NCBI lineage: Eukaryota > Viridiplantae > Streptophyta > Magnoliopsida > Ericales > Theaceae > Camellia > Camellia sinensis. Next base: position 45,221,813 of record NC_138962.1, on the reverse strand, counting down.
GTTGTAAATAAGTGTGCGTGTGTGTGATGCATGTCTTCCAACCCCCATTTCTTTCTCCCTTTTATTTACCAGCTTACGATGGTTAGTTTTAGGGCATGTTTCAATTAGCATCCTTATGCTCGCATGTTTGCATCCATTCATCTGTCTTGCATGCACCGGGCTCAGTGCATCATACTAACTGCATTGTATTTCAATTCATGTTTGAATACATGTATCAAATTTCATTTCACATGACATTTTAGAATAGCCGAGCCTATCTTAGTTGCATTTTGTATGTGTTGCATTAGGCATTCTTGACATAGCTAGGATCATGCATTGATTTCTAACATAGCTTTTGTTTTGGCTCGGAGTACTCGATAAGTGTTTGTACTTTAGCATCCTTGCATGTGTGTGAGTGACTGCCATGATAGCATGCTTGCCATGAGGCTAACAGCTTATGTGATATAACTGCCTGAATGCCTGTGGGTGAAGGTTGGATTATTTGAATTGGAACAATTCATTGATTGCGAGTTTTAAGCCTACTTGAGAGTGGCAAATCACCATGTTTTCTAAGCCCACTTAAGGGTGAAAAAATCCACATTTTAGCCTACTTGCGAGTAGCAAACCGCCTTAAAAAATAAACATGAGATGTTTTGTTCCAACTTAGGCGATCTAGTCTATACTTGTATGCTGTGTGCAGCACATAGTAATTCTAGGTTAATAACCGAAATAAGAGCACATGTGTTTTCAAAAACAAGATATCATGTTAGTAAAGGCCGATCTTTAATCGGACGAGCGGGGGTGCTCATTGCATGACCTTCCTCTCTCGTACCCAAGTTCCCGAGCTGATGCAACTTTTGTGATGACGGATACGTGGCTTTAGGCACGAGTTAGGGTTTCTTAAATTTCTCAAAAATAAAATATTTGGGTGGTGACTCTGTATTTGGCAAAGCAGTCCATGTTTGACACTTCTTTCTAAAAATCAGTTTTTCAAAACAATTTGCCGAATTTGGACTCTTTGGTGATTTATCAATCTCGCATTGCACTTTGCAAGATCAGATTAAGAACCGTAACATTGAGTCCGAACTATAATGAGCCCAATGAACAAAACGGGATTTTCCCAGGACATTCGGGCGCGTCTACACACCCCCACTCGCCCAATCAAAGATCGGCCTTTACTAACATGATATTTTGTTTTTGAAAACACATGTGTTCTTATTCCGGTTATTAACCTAGAATTACTATGTGATACGGACCACATACAAGTATAGACTAGATCGCCTAAGTTGGAACAAAACATTTCATGTTTGTTTGTTTGAAAACGATTTAGAGGTGCTACTCGCAAGTAGGCTAAGTCGCAGATTTTGCCACCCTCAAGTGGGCTTAGAAAACATGATTTTGCCACTCTTAAGTGGGCTTAAAACACACATTTCGATGAATTGTTCCAATTTAAACAATCTAACCTTCACCCACAGGCATTCAGGCAGTTAATCACTTAAGCAGTTAGCCTCATGGCAAGCATGCTATTATGTTAACACTTACACACATGCAAGATGCTAAAGCGTAAACACTCACAGTGTACTCCGAGCCAAAACAAAGAACTAGTTAGAAATCATGTATGATCCTAGTTCGTGTTAATATGGCTAATGCAACACATACAAAATGCAACTACAATAGGCTCGACTATTCTAAGATGTCATGTGAATGCAACTTGATACATGTATTCAAATTGGAATTGAAATACAATGCAGTTAGTATGATGCGCCAAGCCCGGTGCATGCAAAATAGATGAATGGATGCACGCATGCAAGCATGAGAATGCTAATCGAAATATACCCTAAAACTAACCATCGTAAGCAGTTAAGTAAAAGGGAGAAAGAAATGGGGATTGGAAGACATGGATCACACACACGCACACTTATTACAACAGTACGTCCTCTCGACGGAGGGTTCGAATAATAAGCTAACTAGCTAATCTAAGCTAATTAAACTAATTATTACAAAACAAAACTAGCTAATTAACAAGCTAACTAATTATTACAAATAAAGCTAATTAGCTAACAAGTTAGTTATTACAGCACAAATAAGTAGTTAAGCGCAATAACTACTTAAGTACAGAAACAAAGCATTAGCTAGCTAAGGAAAGCAGTAAAACAGGAGCCTTGAGGTGAGAAGTGTATGCATGCCCGGTCACCTCGCTCGGAAATCTATCGCGATGCCCCAACTTGCCTCTGCTTTCAATTGTTCTCAGAAACTTGCACCAAGCTCCAGATAGCTTCTAACTCACCTTGGGGACCCTCAGGAGCATGGCCGACCAGTTGTTGATGTTGTAGACCACCAGCCGACCACTTGCCTTTGCTGCAGACCAGAAAAAGTGGTCGGCCAGCTAGTTTTTCTAGTCAGCCGACCACTTTTTGCTGCACTTCTCTAGTTTGCTGCAACAGAGAACAAGAAGGGGCATGGCAATGTATTTGCAACATATGTGTGCACAACCACCCTCCCTATCATTTCATGAGTACAAGAGAGTGCGGCTCTCGACCCTCGGGCCACCAATCACGCATCTCGATGCATGATGGCCGAGAACCCAAGATTGCACGAATCAATGTGAAATGAATGCACACATAACACATAAAGCCTTAAACTCTATCATGCTTGATCAAGAGTATCGGCGACCGAGAATTGAGGCACGTTTCATCACTTCAAGTATGAAACGTCCCTCGTTTCTCGTGTTCGGATTAACACCTAATCCAAACACATGCAATGCAACAACAAGCATGTTAAACATAATGCGAACAGCAAGCATGCAAACAACATGCTATCCTACCAATGCTAATGGCATGCATACACAATGCAAGGTAACATGGCATACACAATGCAAACAACAACATGGCATGCACAATGCAAATAACAACAAAGCATACACAATGCAATGTAACATGATTCAAACAACATGCTCAATAGACTTACGCTGAATATGGATAAACCTCAATCATGCCCAAATCAGTGGTCATAATGCTGAAATGAAGGCATCAAATGCAAGACAATTCATGTACATGCATTGGCCTATCAACTAGGCCTAAGAGCACAACTCTCAAGAGTGCTCAAGGAGTGACAAATGTGGAAGTGTAACAACACTATAAGCGCTGAAATTAGATATGAAATGATGCCAAATCATTCAATCAATACAAGCAAGGCATGCAAGAGTCCTTAAGGCACAAAGCTACCAAGGAGGACTACTCTAGAGACATGCAATACATGGCACAAATGCATGAACCAAACATGGACAGAGCTCAAATGGGTCAAGACAATGACCAAAACATGCTGAGATGGGATCTCAAAGGCCTAAGCATGCATGTATACAAGCAAGGCAACAATGCACAACCCTTAGAGGCACTCAAAGGGTGAAAGAAATGGGAACATGGCAATGCTACATGCTCTGAAATACCATGATAATTGATGCCAAATCATGTACATGTTACAAATGAAACATGCTATGAAGCTCAAAGCTTGAAACTAGCATAGGCATTTGTACTATAGTAATGCAAAACATGAAGCATATGGCCAAGGTAACCCAAAACAGTCCTAGAACATGCCAAAATGAGTCTAAAACATGCATGAAATGAAGCCAAAACAAGCTAGCATGAAGGGCATAAGGCATGATGTATGCAAGGCCAAAAAGGAGGAGTACACTACACCTACTAAGACCAAGTATGAGATAGCTTAGCCAACAAAAATCAGAGTTATATCATGGCAAAATAACCCAAAAAACACACTGAAATGATAGCTCGCAAGCTTAGGCATGAAGGCATACACAATGACTCATGTTTAAGGTATAAAGCATAAACCTTCCAAAGCATGGAAAGAGTGACAAATACAAGTGCATGAACATGAAACATGGACTGAAATCACATAACAAATGATGCCAAATCATGTAAATAGCCCAAGCAATGCATGCTAGTGGCTTGGAAACTCGAAGCTAACAAGCTAGAATGCACTATGGCTATACAAAGCATGGCATGCATGACCAAAACAACACAAATCAGAGCTTAAGCATGATAAAACATGCACAAAAGCTTCTTAGAGTTGAGCCAAAAGCATGCTAGAATGATGGTCTAAAGCATGATACATATTAGGCTAATGAATGGAATTGCACTACAAGTGCATGGAGCATGCATGGGACTACCAAACCAAACTTTAACAGAGGTATATGATGGCAAAACAACACCAAGAACATGCTGAGATGGACTCAAAACATGCTAGAAAGACATGCTACTTCATGAAGCACACAAAGCTAGTTTGTGAGGATTACACTACAAGTGTAAAAGCCATGTAAGGGGTGACAAAACCAAGTCAAAATAGTGGTATGCCATGTCAAAATAAACCCAAATACATGCTAAGATGGAGCTAACACAAACTTAACAAATATGCTCAAACATGAGGCAAATGAAACAAGCATCCAAGAAACAAGGAGAGGGGATGACCCTCTCCTATTTGGGACCTCAAAACACCATTTCCACCACTAAAATTCCTCTAAGTTTTAGTAGTGAGAAGGTCAAGAAGAGGTGGTCCCAATAGCTTAAAAGAATAACACAAAAACAAGGCCAAGCAAGGCCTAAGAGGGAGTAGACCACCCCCAACACAAAAGAGACCTTAAACAAATATTACAAGAATGCAAAATTAGAACTTTTTTGTAGTTAAAAGTTGAGCCTAAATAAGCATGCAAATAGGTCCAAAAGCTTAATCAAAATGAAGCTTTAAAGGGCTAGTTGACTCACCCTTGTAGAACCACTTCAAAGCTACAACTCCAGTAGCTTTTCTAAGCTCAAACCAATCCAAAAACTCCAAAACCAGCTCCTAGGTACCTCAGCAACCAAAGGGTGGTGTTTCACTATGTGTTTGTGTGCAAAAGTGTGATGAAAATGCACTTTAAGGCACAAAACAAGAGAGGAATGGAGGATTATAGATATAGATGATATGTATAGCTCAAGCACAAAATTCTGAACCTAAGGCATGAGGGAGGAGGCTCCCTTATATATATAAAAAAAAGGTTCAAGCTTGTTGGACAAGCTTAAGGCTCTAAGCAATCCCTCTATACACTGTATGGAGCATGCTTTCTGTGCCCAACAGCTGGCACAGTTGGCAAGAAAAAATCTTCAGGAAGCTGAAAGAAAGCTGCCGACCAGTTGAAGTGGTCGGCCAGCTACTTGCATTGGTCGACTAACTACTTTTTCTAGTTAGCAGGAAGAGCAAGTGGTCGGCAGGTGGCTGCCAAGGCCAAAAAGTGGCTGGAAAGTTTCCAAATTGAAGCCCCAGAAGTTAGATTTCTAATGGCGCCAGCCTTCCATCAAAATTCTAACCATGCAAAAAGTTATGCCCGTTTTGGTGAAGCCGCGCGGTTTCAATCCAACCGGATTGATGCCCTACTTTAACCGACCATATCTCCCCCATTCGAACTTGGCTTTAGGAGATTCTTGAGTGCAAAATGAAGCCCCAGAAGTAATATTTCCAACGGTGGTGGCCTCATAACTGAAATCCAAGTATTCAAAAGGATAGGCCTGACTTAGCGAGGACTGCTCGATTAAAAAAACTAGCTGGCCGACCAGAAAACTGGCTGGCAGGGAGGAAAAGTGGCCTCCAAGGGGAAGAACTGGTCTCCCACCCTTATTCCACCCTCCAAGAAAGGAAAACAAGGTTTGTACTAAAAACAAATGAAAAAGGATGCAAGATAAGAATCCGGGGGACAAGGCGCGTAGCCGGAAGCCTCAAAAACTAGTCTACGAGCACCAAAAGTGGTCTACGAGGGAAAAGTGGTCTACGACCAAAAAAAGTAGTCTCCCAGACCTCAGTGTTCCTCTAGACCAAGGCAACAAGGCGTGGTCCGAAAACCAGGCCAAAAGGAGAACATTAAGCGGTCCCGAGACAAGGCGCGCGACCAAAGACTCTGGAAACTAGTCTCCAAGAGGGAAAATTGGTCTACGACCACAAAAAGGTGGTCTACAGACCTCCTTCTCCTTCCAGGGTCGGGAAACAAGGCTTGGTCCACAGACCAAGCCAAAAACACAAAGAGTTCAGAGGCCTGGAGGCAAGGCACTCAGCCAAAAACTTCGGAAACTCGAAACGAGCACAAACATGCACTATTACCGAATGCTCAATCGATGACGTCTGAGTCTTAAGGTCGGTCAAAAATGGGGTGTCTACACCACCTTTCAAGACTTACCATTTACTCCAAAAATCATTTCATGAAAACCCGTTTCCCAACATTCTTTTCTCAATGCAAGGTTTTCAAATCAACATTCAAAGCTCAACATAATCAAATGAATTGATATGCCTATGAAATGATTAAATGCAATACAACATTACTTCCATTTTCAATACTTCCGCACAATAATTCCATTGTGAACAAATCTCCCATTTCTCTTTTAAAACAATAATATCACAAGATGAATATATAAACTTTGATTTCCAATCCATCCAAGAAATAACATAATTTCCACATTTAGAGCATTCTCAATAATTTAGTCATTTCAAGACTACAACAACATTTCGAATAACAACTTCCAAAATCAAACTCTTCATATTTCATGAAACTCGTCATTTGTATAAATACAAATCAAGCTTTTCAAAAACATTCCTTCATTTTAACCTCTAACGAAAATATGGCTATTTTATTTATAAAATCTCAACATCTTTTTAAAACTCAAATTTCTAGGTTTTCTCACCAAAACCAACCATCTCCAAGATATTTGAAGAAATCTCCCCAAAAACAACTTCCATCAATCGTTATAGTTCAAAACCATAAATTTCTATTTTTAGAAGGAAAAAGAAAGTAAACCCACTTTCAAAATCACTCATCTTCTTGAATTAACAATCAATTTTCAAAACTAATCAAAGGATGATTTCGAAAATCAACTAGATCTTGCAAATATATATATATATATAACTAAAATAAAATCCCTACCTCAAGCTTAGAAGAGAAGATGAGCAAAACAAGGTTGAAACTCCAAAGATGTCCAAACCAACTTCTACTTTGATCAAAACAAAGCTCTTGACAAGATTTACACTTAATCTCAAAAGAGCAAGGCAAGGAGATGCTTCCAAGTGAGTAGATCCAAAGATCTTTGAGCAAAAAGTGATTTTGGAGAGGGAGAGAGTGACTCACAGCTTGGAGAGGGAAAAAGATAAGAAAAAGCAAAGAAAAGGTTAAGTGAGGAACCTATTTATAGTGCTAGGTCAAAATAAAATGAAGTCCCAAAGTCAACCCAAAAGATCAAGTCAAAATCTCCAAAAAGTAGGCCCAAAACCGGACTAAAATATGGAAAAAAATTTTTTTGCAGGGGTCGACCCTTGCAACACAGGGGTCGACCCTATGAAAAAAAGCTGGAACACTTATGTTTGACAGCAACACAGGTGTCGATCCTTTCCAGACTAGTGTCAACACCAAATTTCAGCAAGCAATTTCAGGACAAGGGTCAACCCTTCTCACACTGGTGTCGACCCTTGTGGCCAATAACAAAAGGAAGGTGTCGACACCACCAAGACCGGTGTCGACCCCAGAACAAGAAAACATAAACAAGCGTGAACGAGAAATCCCAACAAGTTTAAATCGATTTATACTCCTCCAAAACTAAGATACAACAACACTAAATATTCCCAAAATAAAATAAAGGATTCAAATACAGTTCCCAAAAGCTTTGAAGGACACAAGTGTTACAACCTCCCCACCTTAGGAAATTTCGTTCCCAAAATTACGAATCAAGCTCTAAAACATAATTGAACTATTCACAACCATGCTATTCTTACAAGTTCATCACTATGACCCATTCTCCGATCATTCATTTTCATCGACTTGATGCATAAGTCCCATACAAAAAATGGAATTTACAATTTCCCAAAACATTTACGATGTTTAAATCAAGTCCGAGTTTTCAAAACCTATATAGTATATACAATGCTTCGAAAAATGATTGAACATCACCACTATTCCATATTCTCAAAACATATGCAATGTTTATACTTTTCATTAACATAATCAAAATCTCAATACGTGTTCATGCATCAATAAACAAGTCCGAATATTGCTCTCGGACTCCCAATTCAAGTTCCCAAGTCGCTTCCTCGACCCCGTGATATTTCCACAATACCTTTACCAAGGGAATTGTCTTGCCTTGCAAGACTTGGTCCCGTCTATCCAAGACTCTCACTGGTCTCTCCTCATACAAGGCATCCTTAGCTACTTCTAAGTCGGTCCAATCCAACACGTGCGATGGATCCGGCTCATATTTCCGAAGTATACTAATATAAAACACGTCATGAACCCTGGAAAGTTATGGCGGCAATGCCAAACGATAAGCAACCTCTTCAATCCGCTCAAGGATCTCAAAAAGGCTAATAAACCGAAGGAACAACTTTCCACTCTTTCCAAGCCTCATCAAATCCTATCTAGGTGATATTTTAAGAAACATATGGTCACTAACTTCGAAAGATAAAGGTCGTCTCCTCTTATCGGCATAACTCTTTTGTCGGCTTTGGGCCGTAGGTAACCTCTTCCGAATGAGAACAACTTTCTCAGTTGCCTCCCTAGAAATTTATGGACCCAACAACGGTGCCTCCCCTACCTCGGCCCAACAAACCGGTGATCTACAAGGCCGGCCATACAAGTCCTCAAATAGTGCTATCCCAATGCTTTATTGGAAACTATTGTTATAGGCAAACTCCACTAAGGGCAAGTGCCTCTCCTAAGAACCCGTAAAGTCAAGGACACAGCCTCGAATCATATCCTCAAGGATCTGAATAGTACGCTCGGACTGTTCGTCAGTCAGAGGATGATATGCAGTACTAAAAGTCAATTTAGTGCCCAAGGTACTCTACCAACTCTACCACAACCAAGCAGTGAAACATGGACCTCTATCTGAAACAATTGTCACAGGGACCCCATGCAACCTCACCATGTCCCTAATATACAGGTTGGCAAGATAATTTACCAAGTCACTTACACGCATAGGAATAAAATGCGCCGACTTAGTCAACCAGTCAACGACCACCCAAATGGCATCACTACCCCGTTGAGTCCTCGGAAGGCCTACAACGAAGTCTATCGTAACATGTTCCCACTTCCACTCAGTTATCGGTAAGGGTTGTAACAAGCCTGCTAGCCTTTGGTGTTCAGCCTTCACTTGTTGACAAGTAAGGCACTTTGATACAAATAAAGCGATATCTCAGTTCATACCCCTCCACCAAAACTGACGACTAAGATTATGATACATTTTAGTGCCTTCCGGATGTACTGCAAGGTATGAGTGATGGAACTCCTAGAGTACTTCCTCTCTACAAGATTCTGGTACAAACAAGCGGTCTAGATAACCTACACTCATATCCGAGTGGACGTTCAAGCCTTTCTCTTCCTTCCCATTGGAAATTTTAACACGGATTGACTCCACCTCTTGGTCCTTTTTTTGTGCCTCTATGACCTTATTAATCAAGGTAGGTTGAGCACTCAATGTGAACAAGGTAGCACTCTCTCCGGACTCACCCAAATGCAAATCAAACTTGCCAATAACACCCAGCATATCCCATTCCCAAATGGCCACATTTGCCAAACTACTCACAGATTTCCGACTCAATGCATCGGCCACTACATTGGCCTTCCCCGGATGATAGTGTAACTCAAAGTCATAATCTCACCTCCGTTGATGCAAATTCAATTTTTAAGAAAAAAAATATTTTAAACTCTTATAATCTGAGAAAGCCTCAAACTTCTCACCATACAAGTAATGCCTCCAAATTTTCAAGGCAAAAATTACGGCCACTAGTTCCAAATCATGGGTGGAGTAGTTCTTCTCATGAGTTTTCAATTGTCGTGATCCGTAGGCCACAACCTTTCCCTCTTGCATCAAGATACAACCAAGAAAGACGGTGTAATCCAAACCCCTTTTTGGAATTATCAAAACCGGTGCGGTAGTCAATCTAGTCTTAAGTTCTTGGAATGATTTTTCACAAGTTTCACTCCACACAAACTTGACACCCTTCCTTTCAATCTAGTCAAAGGTGCGGCTAGTCTAGAGAAGTCTCTTACGAAACGTCGATAATACCCCACTAATCACAAGAAACTTTTGATTTCAAAAACATTTTTGGGTTATTCCCAATCCTGTATGGCGCCTATTTTTGAGGAGTCTATAGTCACCCCCTCGCTCGACACTACATGCCCCAAACACTTTACCTCGGTTAACTAAAACTTGCATTTCTCAAATTTGGCATACAAGCGGTGCTCCCTAAGTAATTCAAGCACTACCTGCAAGTGAGCCTCATCTTCCTCCTCGAAGGTTGAATAAATTAAGATGTCATCCACAAAGACGACCACAAAAAGGTCCAAGTATTCTCGAAAAATTCGGTTCATCAAATCCATAAAGGAAGTCGGTGCATTAGTTAACCCAAAAGGCATTACAAGGAATTCATAGTGGCCATAACGTGTACGAAAGGCCGTTTTTTGATTGTCCTCCGCCCGGATTAATGATTTGTTCCAATTCAAGTAATCCAACCTTCACTGACAAGCATTCAGGCAATTATATCAAATAATCAATTAGCCTTATGGCAAGCATGCTGAACATGGCAGTCAATAACAAACATGCAGTATGCTAAAGCGTAAACACTCACAGTGTACTCTGAGCCAAAACAAAGAACTGGTTAGAAATCATGCATGATCCTAGTTCATGTTAAGATGGCTAATGCAACACGTGCAAAAATGCAACTAAGATAGGCTCGACTATCTGGAATGTCATGTGAAATGCAACTTGATAACATGCTGTTGAACACGTATTCAAGTAAATGTATTGAAAAGTACAATGCAGTTAGTATGATGCGCCGAGCCCGGTGCATGCGATACAGATGAATGGATGCACGCATGCAAAGCATAAGGTATGCTAATCGAAATATGCCCTAAAACTAACCATTATAAGCGGTTAAGTAAAAGGGAGAAAGAAATGGGGGTTGGAAGACATGCATCACACACACGCACGCTTATTACAACAATTGGCCCTCTCGACAGAAGGTTCGAATAAGAAGCTAACTAGCTAATCTAAGCTAATTAAACTAATTATTACATCACAAAACTAATAAACTAATCCTAGTTAACTAGTTAAGATATTACAACACAAATTGAATAGCTAAGCGCATTAACTAATTAAGTACAAACCAAAGCATAACCTAGCTAAGAAAATTAGCTAAGTAAAGCAGTAAATCAAAGTCCTCAGAGGGAAAGGACTGCGTGCATGCTCGGTCGCCTCGTTCGGAAATCCGTCGTGATGCCCTAATTTGCCTCTGTTTGCAACTGCTCTCAGAAACTTGCACCAAGCTCCAGATAGCTTCTAACTCACCTTGGGGACCTGTGGGAGGGTGGCCGACCAGTTGTTGATGTGGGAGACCACCTGCTGACCACTTTTTGTTGTTGCAAACCAGAAAAAGTGGTCGGCCAACTAGTTTTTCTGGCTGGCCGACCAGTTGTTGCTGCACTTCTCCAATTTGTTGCAACAGAGAGCAAGAAAGGGCATGACAATGTATTTGTAAGATATGTGTGCACAACCACCCTCCCTATCATTTCATAAGCTCAAGGAAGTGTGGTTCTCGACCCTCGGGCCACCAATCGTGCATTTTAATGCGTGATGGCCGAGAGGCGAAGTTGCACAATTCAATATGAAATGAATGCACAAATAAACACATAAATGCCTAGAGCTCTATCATGTATGATCAAGAGCGTCGATGACCGAGAATTGAGGCACGTTTCATCACTTCAAGTATGAAACGTCCCTCGTTTCTCGTGTTTGGACTAACACTTATTCCAAACACAATGCAACACATAACATGGCATGCACAATGCTATGAACATGGAGCATGCAAAAATGCAATGCAACACAAGCATGCAAATATGCAAAATGACTTAAGCATGCAAACATGCAATGCAACATGAACAACCTAACAAGGCTAATGACATGCATACAGAATGCAATGTAATATAAGCATACACAATGCAAAGAACATGGCATATACAATGCGATGAATCAACATGCAAACAACATGGCATACTCAATGCGATGAACTACGCGGCATACACAATGCTAAATGGACTTAAACCAAAAGTGAACAGACCTCAGCCATGCCAAAATTAGTGGCCATAACACCAAAACAAAGGCACAAAAGGGCAAGGCAAACATGCATATGCCTTGGCCTATCAAGTAGGCCTAAGAGCACAACCCTCAAGGGTGCTCAAGGAGTGATAAACATGGAAGTGTGACAACACTAAATTCACTGAAATAAGGTAGGAAATGATGTCAAATCATTCAAACAAAGCAACCATAGCATGCAAAGGTCCTTAAAGCATGAAGCTAGTAAAGAGGACTACAAAGGGGGCATGCAATACATGGCACAAGTGCATGAACCAACCATAGACAGAGCTTAATTAGGTCTAAACAAAGACCAAAATAGGCTAAGATAGAGGCTCAAGGACCTAGGCAGGATGGCATACATGCTAGACCACAATAAGGCAACAATGCACAATACTCAAAGGCATTCAAAGCATGAAAGAAGTGGGAACATAGTCATGCTATAAGCTCTGACATGAAGTAGTAAATGATGCCAAATCATCTAAAAAGATCAAAGATAGCATGCATGAGTCATCAAAACACAAAGCTAGCAAGGCTAATTGCACTACAGCTATACAAAGCATGAAGCGTATGGCAAAGGTAACCCAAAACAGTCCTAGAACATGTCAAAATGATACTAAAACATGTATGGAAGGAAGCCAAAACAAGCTAGCATGAAGAGGATAAGGCACGATGAATGCAAGGCAAATAAGGTGGATTACACTACACCTATTAAGACCAAGCGTGAGATGACTTAACCAATAAAAATAAGAGTTGTATCATTGCAAAATAACCCCAAAAACACATTGAAATGATGGCTCGCAAGCTTAGGCATGAAGGCATATGCAATGACGCATGTTAAGGCATAAAGGGGGAAACCCTCCAACGCATTGAAAAGTAAAAAATGCAAGTGCATGACCATGAAACATGGACTGAAATCACATTATAGATGATGCCAAATCATTCAAATAGTCCAAGTAATCCATGCTAGTGGACTTGATGCACAAAGCTAACAAGCTAGAATGCATTATAGCTATACAAAGCATGGCATGCATGACCAAAACAACACAAATCAGAGCTAGAGCATTCTAAAATATGGACAAAAGCTTCTTAGAGTTAAGCCAAAATCATGCTAGAATGACATGTTAAAGCATGATACACATTAGGCTAGTTCATAGAAATGCACTACAAGTGCATGGAGCATGCAAGGGCCAACCAAACCAAACCGTAACAGAGGTATGACATGACAAAACATCACCAAAAACATGCTAAAATAGAAACAAAACAAGCTAGAATGATATGCTACTTCATGAAGCATACAAAGCTAGTTTATGAGATTTACACTGCAAGTGTGTTAGGCATGCATGGAGTGACAAAACCAAGTAAAAACAGTGGTATGCCACAACAAAGTAAGCCCAAATACATGCTAAGATATGGCAAACATAAGCTTAACAAACATGCTCACACATGAGGCTAATGAAACAAGTATTGAAGACACAAGGAGAGGGGATGACCCTTTCCTATTTGGGACCCCAAAACACCACTTCCACCACTGAAATTCCCCTGAGTTTCAGTGGTGAGAAGGCCAAAACAAGGTGGTCCCAAAGGCTCAAAAAGAAGGCACAAAAGCAAGGCCAAACAAGGCGTAAGAGGGGGTAGACAACCCCCAACACAAAAGTGACCTTAAACAAAGATGTTAAGCATACAAAAGCAGAACTTTTTGTAATTGAAAGTTAAGCTTAAATCAGCATGAAAATAGGCCTAAAAGCTTAAGCAAAAATAAGGGTTTAAGGAGTTAAAGGCTCACCCTTGAAGACCACCTTCAAAACTGCAACTCCAGCTAGTTTTTCAAGCTCAAACCAAACCAAAAACCTCAAAACCAGCTCCTAAGCACCTCAGCAACAAAAGGATGGTGTTTGAGTGTGCGTTTTTGTGTTAAAGTGTGATAAAACTACACTTTTAGGCACAAAAATGAAACAAAGAGAGAGATATAGAGATAAAGGTGTATCTATCACTCCCTCACACCAAAAACTCAACCTGGAGGAGGGAGGGGGAGCCTCCCTCTTATAGAGAACAAAAGCTCAAGCTTCTTGAAGAAGCTAAGGGTCCAAGGCCATCCCTCCATACACGTGTATAGAGGATGGTTCTGGTGCTTTCCAGCTATGCCAGCTGTAAAAAAAATGTCTTCAGGAAGCTAGTGAAAGCCAACCAACCACTTGAAGTGGTCGGCCAGCTACTTCTACTGGTCGGCTGACCAGCGGAAGTGGCCGGCCAAGGCAAAAAGTGGTCGGCCAGGTGGGAGTGGTGGTCTGCAGCATGAGACCAAGGTGGTGGTGTGGTGGCGGACCAGAAAAGGTGGCCCAAAGACCAAGAAAACCAGTTTCCCGACCAGAAAACTGACTGGCGGGAAGAAAAGTGGTCTCTAAGGAGAAGAATTGGTCTCCCACCCTTGTACCATTTTCCAAACAAGGAAAACAAGGTTTTTACCAAAAAAAAACCAAAACGGATGCAAGACGAAAGTCCGGGAGGCAAGGCGCGCAGCTGAGAGACCCGAAAACTAGTCTACGAGCACCAAAAGTGGTTTACGACCACAAAAGTGGTATCCCAGACCACAGTGGCCCTCTAGACCACAGTGGCCCTCTAGGCCAAGGCAACAAGGTATGGTTCAAAAACCACGCCAAACAGAGAACGTTAAGCAGTCCCGAGACATGGCGCGCGGCTGAAGGCTCCAAAAATCGAAAACTAATCTCCAAGCGGGAAAAGTGGTCTACGACCACAAAAGAGTGGTCTACAAGACCTCTCCTTTCCTTAAGCAAGGAAAACAAGGTTTGGTCCGCAAACCGAGCCGAAACACAAAGAGTTTAGAGGCCCGGAGGCAAGGCACTCAGCTGAAAACTCTGAAACCTCGAAACGAGCACAGCATGCGCAATTACCGAGCGCTCAATCGATGACGTCTGAGTCTTAAGGTCAGTCAAAAATGGGGTGTCTACAGTGACCATTTGCTAAACTTATGGCTTTTAATTCCTATTGGAAGTATTGTCTTCCATACCAAATCACCTTCATCAAAGCTAATGTACCCGACTTTCTTATTATAGTTATTAGCTGCCTTCTTGTTTTAGAAAAGAATACTATTTAATGCCAAAATTCTAACTTCATCCATATTCTCTAATTCCAAAAACACGCTTTAATGGTATTGCTCAGAAGTTAACTGGTCCTAGCCTTTTACCCTTAAGGATTTAATATTAATCTCCACAAACAACACTACATCATGTCCATATTCTAAAGCATAAGGAGTGATTCATGTACTTGACCTTGGAGAAGTTCTATAGTCCCACAACACATCTAACAACAAGTTATGCCAATCCCTAGGATTGTCTTCTACAACTCTTTGTATTCATGTTTTCAAGGATTTATTAAATTATTCAGCCTGACCACTTGCTTGTGCATAATAAGGAGTGAAATTAACAAGGCTAATTCCAAACTCTGTTGCGAAAGATTTTACCATCTTTCATCAAATACAGTCTCATTATCTACTGTTATGGTCTGTGGGATGCCAAACCTATGGATCAATTCCTTGATAAATCCTATAACTTCAGTCTGATCCACAGCCTTATAAGGCTTAGCTTCGACCCATTTAGTGAAGTAATCTGCGGTCACTAGAATGAAACAATGTTGCTTCGAAGAAGGTGGATATATTTTCTCTATCATATCCATTGTCCATCCTCTAAATGGCCATGGCTTTACTACTGCATGCAAATCAGCTATCAGAACATGTCTTATCATGCCATGCTTCTGGCATGCCTGACATCCTTTTGCAAACTTTATGCAATCCTTTAGGATAGTTGGCCAATAATAGGAATGCCTTCGAAGCAACCATCTCATCTTCACACCAGGCTGATGGGCACCACAAATTCCTTCATGTACCTCAGCCATAGTAGTCAATGCTTTCTTTGGCCCTAAACATTCCAGTAGCAACCTATCTGCTCCTCTATTGTAAAGAGCATTGTTATACACTATATATTGCATAGACTGTAATTTAATTTTCTTGTTGGCTTTCAAAGATGGGCCAGTTAAGTATTGAATGATTGGATATCTCCAATCATGCTATTCTAAGTTATTCTGGTTAACTTCTACCATGATAACCCTTTTAGCCAAGGGTGGTTTTAACTTCTAGTATGTTGCTTGACTTATATCCACTTGAGTATTCCCCTTTCTTTTGAAGTTCGAAGCCTTTTAGGCCACATCATTGGCCTTATAGTTCATAAATCTTGGGACATAAGTCACATTGGCTCTCTGAAATTGAGAAAACAAATGCAGTGCAACAACATAATATGGTAACATGCATGCACTTTGACACTTGAAGATTTCTTTTTCTTGGTTGATTACCAATTGGGAATCCCCAAATATATCAACTGCATGAGCTTGTAATCCAATAAGTATCTCAAGTCCCATTATTAAAGCTTCATATTTAGCTTGATTATTGGAACAAATGGTTTCATCTACTTTGAAACCATGTGTGGTTTCTACCCCCTGTGGTGATTTAATTATAACACCAATTCCAACTAAACCACTACCTTTTGATCCATCGAACCACATTTCCCATGGCTCAACATTGATCATACCAAGGTCCATTATCTCCTGACTTTCTATTTGACATGGATGATCTGCCAAGAAGTTAGCCAAAACTTGTCATTTTACTGCCTTCTGGGGGACATATTCCAGATGAAATTCTGACAAGGCTAATATCCATTTGTCAATTCTTCCTCTCACCATAGGTCTAAATAACATGTACTTAACCAAGTCTGTGGTTGCAATTACCAAGACAACAGTAGGCAAAAGATAATATCTTAATTTCATTGCTGCGAAGTACAATGCAAGACACAACTTTTCTACAGCTGAGTATTTACGTTCACAAGAATTTAAAAACCTACTAAGGTAATAAACTTCTTGCTCCTTGCCTTCTTCATTGTCCTAGGCTAGGAAAACTCCCAATGAATCTTCTGCTGCAGCAATGTATAACTTCAAGGGCTTGTCGCTCCTTGGTGGCATCAACACTAGAGGCTTGGCCAAGTAAGCTTTAATTCCTTCGAAAGCAACTTGATACTCTGTTGTCCACACAAAATTCTCTTCATCTTTCAACTTTAACAAAGATGAAAATACTTTAGTTTTAGAAATAAATCTTCGAAGAAAATTAACCTGACCAAGGAACTTTTGTACTTCTTTCTTACTTGATGGAGGTTTGGCCTTAATGATGGCTTTGGTTTTATTCTGATCAATCTGTATTCCCTTCTTGTGCACTACATACCCCAAGAAGTTTCCAACTAATACACCAAAAGCACACTTGAGAGGATTAAGCTTTAACTTGAACTTTCTCATTCTTTCGAAAGCTGCTACCAAGTGAACCAAGTGTTCTTGCATGGACTGGGACTTTACAACAATATCATCAATGTAACACTCTAGGTATCCTCCAATAAGATCATGAAAGATAGTATTCATTGCCCTTTGATATGTTGCCCTAGCATTCTTTAGACCAAATGGCATTTTTACCCATTTGAAGGTGTCAATATTCCCAGAACACCTAAATGCTGTCTTGTGGACATCCTCCTCTACAATACAGATCTGGTTGTAACCACAATGCCCATCTATCATAGACAAAATCTTGTGTCCTGCTGAACTGTTTACCAATAGATCCACTATAGGCATAGGGTATTCATCTTTTGGAGTTGCCAAGTTTAGATTTCAAAAATCGATGCATACCCTCATCTTGCTATTCATTTTAACCACAGGCACAATGTTAAACAACCATTCAACATACCTGGTTGTTCTAATGAAGCTTGAGAATTTTCTCCTTCACTTTCTGAACCACTTCAGGACTCATCTGTCTTGGTTTCTGCTTGTGTGGTTTGAAGTTAGGCTTCATAGTGAGCCTATGTTCCACTAATGACTTATCCAATCTTGGCAGTTCATTATAAGACCACGCAAAACATTCCTTATATTTCTTTAGGACTACCATCAACTGGTTCCTGTTAATAGAACTTAACCAAGCACTAATATAAGTGGGTTGTTGTGTAGAACCTTCCCCTAAATTGACTTCTTCCAAGGGGTTTTGTATTTGAGCACTTACTAATGCTTCTCCTTTGACTTCTTCTTCCTTGGAAGCAACTTCTTTGCTTTGTTCTGCTCCCACCTTCTCTGGTTCAATATCTTTGCCTTCTTCCTCATAGACAAAATCTGTCCATAAGGCTTCTTCTTCCTATGTTTCCTGGACTTTTGTTTCGATGTCCAATGTATAGTACTTATCAAGAGCCAAAGGCCTAACCTTTTGTTGCTCCTGATTACAGCCAACTATCATGGCTTCTCTCTCTTGTTTCTGAACTTTCTGGACGATTGACTTTATGTCCAATGCTGAAAACTTGACTAAGGCCAAGGGTCTGGCTTCTTGGGTCTTATCTTTTTGCCTACAACCAGGTATCATTGTCATCCTTGGTGATGAACTCTTCATCAACAATCTCTTGCACTAAGTGCTTTACGTGTGCTACTTCTTCATCAGCCATTACTTCAGCTGTTCCATCAGGTTCCTCAATATACTGAGTTGTGTCACTCCTTCAGCATATAACTTGGCCTCTGCAAAATTAGCACAAGCGATAAAGGGTTGAGGGTCTACGTTCATCTCCTCTGTCTCTCCATGGCATAGGGCCATCATTATTTTCAGATGTAGAAAGGAAGACACACATTTGTTGGTATGGATCCAATCCCTGCCAAGTAAAGCATTATACTTGGCATTACTATCTATAACAAAGAATGTTGTTATGCAATCTCTAGTTCCCACACTCAAGCTGATGGGTAGGATGCCCTAAGCCATCTGCTTATCCCCAGTGATGCCAGCAATGGCTGTGCTGGTTGGTATTAATTTGGGGTTTCTTTTTCCCAATTTCTTCAAAGAGGACTTCGAAAGTAGGTTCACTGCTGCCCCATTGTCCACTAACACCCTGTTCATTTGTATCCTATCGAAATAAGCCTTAATATACAGGGACTTAACGTGCTGCGTCATAGATGTTGTAGGGTACTCGAAAGGATACAAGAGATTAATACTCACCTCCTCACTTCTATCTTCAGTTTCTATTGGTGTGGCCACTTCAGACTCATCTTGAATCATGCTAACCTGTGATTCTTCACTAGAAACTGGAATAGGGTCATCTTCCTGACCTTCTTGGTTTCCATCTTCAGCCTGGAACTCCTGTGGTAGTATATATACCATGTTTACTGACACTGGAGGAAATGAGCCAAACTGAACTGCTGGCTGCACTTGTTTCTCTACCAAACTAACTTGTTCAGTTATTTTGGAAGCATCTTCCATGTTGTACTCCAGTACCTTTGTGCTAGCAGGTTCCTTTGAAACAGTCTGTCGGTGATTTACCTCTGTTGGCTTGTCAACCAAAAAGGTTTGTCAGCCATGAGAGCCTCAAATATTCTATCTTCAGCCAATATTTTCTCTTGGTCTAGTTCAGTCCCTTCATCCGTTTCATTGTCGCTTTCCATTAAAGCCTTTTCAAGGCCTGCTAAACTGGATTTTTCTTTGGCCCTTAGTTCACTATGAACTTTAGCCAACTTCTCCATGCTGGCACTCCTCTTGATCTTAGGAACAGGCTTTGAAGCTATCCCTCCATCTGTTTGATCCTTTGCTTGTGCCATGGAAGTGCTCTCTCCACTTTCTTTCAAATCCTTCTGATACTTGGTGTATCTTCATTGGATCTTCCTTCTTTGAGACCTAGAAATTATAGAAACTACATCTGGCTCCCTTGTTTTTGGATTCTTTAATAACACCCAGTTGTTTGGAGCCACCAAGAGAGGTTTGATCATTCTTCCCTAGTCTCCAAAACCTTTCTTTGAGTTGACATCTCCTTAGGTTTATTTTGCATGACAAACCAATCTGGAACTCCTGGAACCCATGAGCCCATTGGTCTGGCTACTGGATCTGCTACCCCACTTTTTGAAGCAGTCTTTGAAGCAATCTTTGGGGGCTAATTATCAATCCTGGTCCCACGCCTTGTACTGAATCCATGCCTCATTTCAAGTTGGTTATCTACTCTATAATAATTGGGTAACCTAGTTTCATACAAAAGCCTCTTTCCTTTTGACTGCATCCTGGTGTTTGGTGGGGTTACCAAAGACGAATGCTGTTTGATGCCAGTTGGATATAGCCTCTTGTTATGGGTGCTGGTTATTCGGTCCCTCTGCACCTCTTTGTAATGCTATTTCCCATTAATTGGGAGCCCTTTCAGCCACTTTTAACACATCCTGCACCTGGGGCACATCCTCTGCACTATAGTAGCTTCAAGAGAGTCCCCATCTAACATCTCTTCACTAAAGCTTTCTTTTATGATTGCAGAGCTTTGTTCATCAGCTAGTGAACTTCTTGTGTTCTTCCTGAGAGTAGTCTAGCTAGCTACATGCATCTGCACAATGACTTCCTCCAATTCTTCCAAGGATAGGTTTTGGAAATTTGGCATGTTAACATAGGCTGCAGCCTCTCCAATTTCTAGAAATGGGTTGGTGTCAATTCCCATAACCTTCTCAGATTTGGCTGGAAACGTTAGCCTCCCCTTCTGAATCCCTTCTTGGATCCTGGCTCGGATAACAACATAGTTTTTAGTTGAATGAGACCAAGAATTGTGCCATTTACAGTATAGTTCTCCTTTAAGTTCTTCAAGGGTAGGAATTTTGACTCTCTATGGTAACTTTAGGAAATTTACTGCAAGTAAATGATCAAAAATGTCATCTGCCTTTGTTAAGTCAAAAGAATACTTCGTATGCAGGTCTTATTTTTAAACTGTTGGTCTATTGTAATGTTTTTTTGAATTAATGCCTCACAAGACATAGGTTCTTTTCCTACTATCTCTGATGCATCAATTTCATAATTAGGGTCCCTATAGTAGGTCTTATATGATGCATTACTTCGATCTTGTTCTTCCTCAAGTAAAGTTTCATATCTAGACATCTTATATATTAACCCTACTAAGTCTCGAAACTCTGTTGAATCCAACTTCTTTCGAAGCCTAATTCCAAGCCATTCTGAGCCAATCTTACAAATTCAGGCTCTGGTAGCATGACCCTGTATTTGTTCCGTGCCCTTTTAAATCTGGCAATAAACTAAGCAACCTTTTCATCAGGCCTTTGGCTTAATCTTGCCAAGTCTGTTAGAAACTTCAGGTTCTGTTTGGAAAAATTGGGCATGAAAAACTTCCTCTATTTGTTGCCAAGTTTGGATAGAGCCAAGTGTAAGGTTTATGTACCATACGAAGGCTACTCCAGTTAGAGAACTTGGAAAAAGTCTCAGTTTGATGTAATCGTTATTAGTAAACTCACCACACTATCTTATAAACCTAGCAATGTGTTCTACTGTTGACTGATTTCCATTACCATAAAAGATGATAAAGTCTAGTATTCTAAACCCCCTAGGATACTCGTGTACCCTATTTATCCACTCTGGGTAAGGTTTTCTATATACTGGTGTCTGGACCCCCCGAGCCATAGGTCCACACATTTCTCTAACTATATCAACAATTTGGTCCCTTGGAACCATATTTTGTGCTGGTTGAACCACTACTGGAGGGACAAACACAGGGTTTGAAGGAACACCATGTGCTTGTCGGCCTCTTGGTCCATATACGGGTACATGCAGGGGCTCGTTGTCCTTGTTGTACTAGCTGTTATTGAAGGTATAGCTGGCCTCTTGTGGCCTGCCCTGCAAAAGGTCCTGCGAAAGGTACCACATGAAAAGGAGTAGGTGTTGCTTCTCTTCCAATTGTAGAAAATCCTTCTAACCCCCCGGGTGCAAACTCAAACACAAGGTTGGTGAAACCCCTTGTGCCAGGCATGTTCTCAAACATAGGATTTGGAAATGCCCTCATGCCATTACCCTGGGCTGTCCCAGACCCACCAAATTGTATGGTTTCGCTGGTAGAAAATGGCACATTTTGAGTGGCTATTGGTCTCGAAAGAGTTTCACACCATGACTGAGGCACAGGTGCTGGCCTCCCATGGTTGTGACTACTAGTCTGACCATTGATTTGTCCATTATTTTGCATAGGCTGTTTATCTCGAGCCAATCGTTGCTGAGGACTATTTACATTTTCTTCAGTTTGTCTTACAGCAGTTGGTTGATGAGAATTCATTTGATCTAAAAAGGTTGTTGCCCATCTTTCCATTGTATACATTAGTCTTTGTCCCATAACATCTACTAAACCTCCCACGGATTCAGTGGTTGGGTAGAATGAACATTCGAAGGTCCAATCTCATGGCCCTGTCTAGTGTGTTGGACATGTGTTGTATATTCTAAATTGCTGGTCTGTTCGACCATTTGCGGAGGATTTGATGGGATAGGTGCATCCATCGCATTATCTTCTGGGTTAGGTATTTCTACCTTTCCTTCCATACCCACTTCCAGTCGTTCATTTTCTCCTCTTGCTCTACATCTAGCCATTTTTAATAGTTCCACTAGGCGTGCCAAAAATATATGTTGGCTTTTTTGGCTTTTGAAGGTTAATAATGTAAATTTAAGCATGCCAACAAGGATTAATTGGTCCTTACAGAATATTAATTGCCAACCAGTTATCAGACGATTGCGTTATAGTTCTTTCAGCCTCAATGAAGAGGACTTTTACTGCTGGCTTGTTTAAGAGAAATTAGTAAATAATAATAAGTGAAGAACAATTTCACAATCTGGATTTCATTAAGTAAATGAAAACTTACAATGATCTGACTCAACCTTACAATTTCATAATCTGGATTTCATTAAGTAAATGAAAACTTACAATGATCTGACCCAGCCTTGTAGAGGTTCATAGCAACAAACTATTTGAAACTACTCCTAGGAAATGAAGTGCAATGCAGGAATTGAAGTACTGGAAATGTAAAGAACTAAAAATGTAAAACTGGAAAGAAATATAAAGTAAATGAACTAGTTTCTGGATTTGAATCTGAGTCTTTTTCTCTTTAGCCTTCTTTGCTATTTATACTCTTTAGTAATAACCGTCAAAGTAGCCTTCTAACCGTCAAAATACATCTCCATGATCTTTGGTCATGGCTTCGCTCAACTAGCTCCCACTACGACTTTTTTGCATTTAGGCTTTCCTTTTGAATTTGAATTTGAATTATAGGAAACCGTTAGACTATGTCATCTTGTGCCTCTTGACTATTTAGATGTCACGCAGATCCGATACTACCAATATGAACTGCCACGTGTCTGTCTTTGATTGGAGACTTGCATTAATTCTTCAAATTGCCCTTTAGGTGCCACGTGTCACTTTGCGATTGACTTTTACAAATTATATAGCCAACAGTTGTCCATTCGTCATGCGTTGTTAACATTTTGAATTGGAAAACATTACGTGCAAATCTAGATGGACCGAAACAAAATTCAAAAAAACTTACAAGGACTATTGGTGTAATTTATTCATTACACCGGTGGTCCCTATAGTTTGTTTTGAATTCTACATTAGTTCCTTTAGTTTTTTACGCAATCTTTTTTTGTTCAAAATTCTAATGGTCGGTAACAGATGGACAATATTGCAACGTAATTGAAAGTCTAAGTAGAGTTCAAATTAAAACTACACGAATTAATGTGACACTTCATTTAAATTACAAGGACTGATGTTATAATTTAATTATTTGTAATTGTGGGGATATATTTTCTGAGTACCAACACGTGGCCAAGGTGACGCCGACGTGTCAGCCGAGGTGCCATGTGTCCTGGTTGTTATGCCGAGGTCATCTCGGATAGGCCGAGGTTACCTCCGAAGATATCGGAATCCGAGATAAGCGGATGAGGGGCAAGAGGCCTAGAATGAGAGAAGACTTCAGTTTGTATTAAGATAAGACTCTTAGAGAGTTTATCCTAATCTTACTGGGAGTCCAAGATTAGCAGTAATCCTGAGTCCATAGAAGTTAGGCTTCTATTGGGACTAGGTTTATGTTGGCTATAAAAGAGAGGCACCCCCATGGGTCTAGGGTATGCTTTTGATACTCAAGCTTGTGAGTTTAGCACTTGATTTATCTTTGAGAGATATACTGACTTGATCGTCGGAGTGCTCCCAGGTGGACGAACCACCGCCAGAATCTTCTCTTTCTGTTGTAGGTCAGCCAAGTGCCATCTATTCTGCTGGTGCTCTCCAGCTGGTTACTAAGCGGGCAGTGTGGTCAGAAAATCACTCACACAATTTGGCGCCGTCTGTGGGAAAGAAAGAAAAATAGATGGCCAACGACGGACAAAAGGATCAGATTAGAGACAACGCTCCTGCTAGAAGTGGGAGACCTATTAACCTCGACGTTGAAGTGGATGACCGCAACACAGAAACTCGTGGCCAGAGTCACGGAGTGAAAGACGCCGGCCAAAAAGGTGACACACCAAAGACAATAGATCGAAGTGGATACTACAACGAAGATGACCTCCAGGTATGGAAGGATAGATACCTGCGGAGGAACGAAGACCCTTCCATAAGGGATGCAAAGACAGGAGGCATGAGTGCTCCCAAGGAGATAACATTCAAGTATAGAAGAACTCATCCTAAGTGAGTAGATCCCGAATTCCAGATCCTGGATCCTAGATCCTAGAAGACATGATCTCGGCCTAGATGAGTAGGTCCGAGAAGAGAAGAGCTCAACCTGAGTGAGCAGATCCAAGATTCTAGTAGACAAGATCTCGGCACTTAAGTCCGAGAAGAGAAGAGCTCAGTGAGCAGATCTCAGATCCCAGAAGATAAAAAAAGAAAACACACAAGGTTGGACTGCAGTTAGCCAGGTTGAAAACCTTTTATAAGGTTCGCAAAGGAGTATGTGGAAGCCATGCAGGGGGCAGAGAGAAGAAGAATATGTTTACCACTTGTTAAAATTTGCAGCAATTTACAAGTTGGTTAAACCGATATGATGTTTACCACTTGTTGAAAGTTGTAGCAATTTACAAGTTGGTTAAACCGATATGACGTTTACCACTTGTCGAAATTTGTAGCAATTTACAAGTTGGTTAAACTGATATGATAACGATGTTTACTACTTGTTGAAATTTGTAGCAATTTACAAGTTGGTTAAACCGATATGATGTTTAACACCTGTTGAAATTCTGTGTGGATTTACAAGTTAAAGTTAAACCGAGATGATATTTAACACTTGTTGAAATTCTGTGTGAATTTACAAGTTGAAGTTAAACCGAGATGATGTTTAACACTTGTTGAAAGTCTGTGTGAATCTACAAGTTGAAGTTAAACCAAGGTCATATAAAACACTTGTTGAAATTCTGTGTGAATTTACAAGTTGAAGTTAAACCGAGATGATATTTAACACTTGTTGAGATGATATTTAACACTTGTTGAAATTCTGTGTGAATTTGCAAGTTGAAGTTAAACCGAGGTCATATAAAACACTTATTGAAATTCTGTGTGAATTTACAAGTTGAAGTTAAACCGATGAGATGTTTAACACTTGTTGAAATTCTGTGTGAATTTACAAGTTGAAGTTAAACCGAGATGATATTTAACACTTGTTGAAATTCTGTGTGAATTTACAAGTTGAAGTTAAACCGAGATCATATTTAACACTTGTTGAAAATCTGTGTGAATTTACAAGTTGAAGTTAAACCGATGTGATATTTAACACTTGTTGAAATTGTGTGTGAATTTACAAGTTGAAGTTAAACCAAGATGATATTTAACACTTCTTGAAATTCTGTGTGAATTTACAAATTGAAGTTAAACCGAGATGATGTTTAACACTTGTTGAAATTCTGTGTGAATTTATAAGTTGAAGTTAAACTGAGGTCGTATCGGAAGAAGATTGGTTTAAACACTTGTTGAAATTCTGTGTGAATTTACAAGTTATAGTTAAACCGAGGTCGTATCGAAAGGAATATGGTTTAACACTTGTTGAAATTTTGAGAAAAATTTACAAGCTGAAGTTAAGCCGAGGTTATGATAAAGGATGATGGTTAAAACACTTTTTGAAATTTTTGAGAAAAATTTACAAGTTAAAGTCAAGCTCAAGCAATATCTGCGTACTTGCCGAGACTACCAAGTTGTCAAAATTTGAAATATGGAAAACTGAAGTCTTGATAGAAGACATTGAGAAAGTGACAAGTCCTAAGCAACACTTGTGAAAATATTTGTTCCAATATTTTCAAGTGTTAGGACAAGGCCGAGACGAGCAAGATTAGAAGTTGTGGCAGAGGTATTTTACCCGAAGAGATTGCACAGTCAAGGTGTACTTTGAAGACATGCAAATTATTCTAACTGTAGAATCATACAAGAGCAGAAAAAATTCATTCAAAAAAAAAAAATTAGAGAAACGCGTTTAAAGAAGAAAGAAGGCACTTCGGCCTGAATATTGAAAAATAAATTATTCAGACTACAAAAATGGCACATCGGCCGGATTAAAAGCATACAAAGAAGGACAAAGTACAAGGTGTAAAAGAAGGAAACAAAACTACTCGGCATCAATGGCAGGATATAGAAGACAGTTGGGAAGACTTTTCAGCAGCCTTCTCGCCCTCGAGCTCAGCATCGATCTCCCGAAGAGTTTGATCAAATCTCTTTTCGGCGATTGGCACCTCGGAGTTTGAAGGCAAGGATTGAAAGCAAGAATCTGAAAAAAGACATAGAAAACATAAACAAAAATATAATTCGTAATCAAGAATGATGATGAAGCTATCAAGAAATCAAGATAAAAAGATTGCACAGGTGTGTCAAGCCAAGAACAGTGGTAGAAATCAACAAATGTGTGAACAGTGTATATTCAAGAAGATGATTTGGAAACAACAGGTAAAACAACAATGGTGATTAACAATGAAGCAGAGCTTCTTGGAAAGCAACAAGAAATAAAACCAGGAGGAACAATGGCTTACCAGAAAGAGGGAAACCGGAATAAGAATTGTCGAAGTCTGATAACGGATGCGAAAATGACAGAATGACGTAAGCTTCACCGGAGGAGAGGAACGAAAACAGTTGCAGAGCTTGAAAGCTTCGAACAATGACGGATTTAAGCAAAAGAGCTAGAAAGAGAAAAAGTCTGAGGATTGAATGAAAAAAAAGAAAAATCAGAGTCAAGAAGACGACAAAGTTCAAGAATAAAGCCAAGTGCACAGGCACTAAGTAAGTATGTGAAGAACAAGAAAGTAATAACCTAGACACAATGCTAGCAACAGAAAGCGGATATGGCAAGAACAGTGCCAGGCGTTCAAACAATTCAAAACTTGAAAACAGACGAAAATAGAAGACAACAGAGGGCAAGTAAACGGATTCAGAAAAGTTATGAAATATTGAGCTTAATAAAAGAGTTTATGAACCTACCAAGAGAAATGAACGTCGATATGAAGATCGTCGGAGTCAAATAGATGACTGGAAGTCGGGAACCCACCGAAGTATGTGAGTGGAGCAGTTGCAAAGCTCTTGGAGTTTACGAATTAATGGAACAAGAACCTCGGCTAGGAGGTGTGATCTCGAGCAGCTTGGAAAGCATGAAGCTTGATACTTGATAGAAGTGGACAGTAAAGTCTAGGGAACTTTGAGGTCGGCGAATTTAATCTCGGACAGAGGGGCACAAATGAACGAATAGTGTAGGTTCCATCACCTCAGAATGCCGAGGTAATAGAACCTAGGGGACAGTTGTGGGGATATATTTTTTGAGTACCAACACGTGGCCAAGGTGACGCCGACGTGTTAGCCGAGGTGCCACGTGTCCTGGTTGTTATGCCGAGGTCATCTCGGATAGGCCAAGGTTACCTCCGAAGATATCGGAATCCGAGATAAGCAGATGAGGGGCAAGAGGTCTAGAATGAGAGAAGACTTCAGTTTGTATTAAGATAAGACTCTTAGAGAGTTTATCCTAATCTTACTGGGAGTCCAAGATTAGCAGTAATCCTGAGTCCATAGAAGTTATGCTTTTATTGGGACTAGGTTTATGTTGGCTATAAAAGAGAGGTACCCCCATACGTCTAAGATATGCTTTTGATACTCAAGCTTGTGAGTTTAGCACTTGATTTATCTTTGAGAGATATACTAACTTGATCGTCGAAGTGCTCCCGAGTGGACGAACGACCGCGGGTATTTTCTCTTTCTGTTGCAGGTCAGCTAGGTGCCATCTATTCTGCCAGTGCTCTCCAGCTGGTTACTAAGCGGGCAGTGTGGTCAGAAAATCACTCATACAGTAATTAATTTTGATCAAATAAATTCATTTGTAATTGTCCAAGTTTTTTTTTTTAAAAAAAAAAAAAAACTTCTATTGTCAAAAAATAAAAGACTTTGAAATATAGACTGTCTTGTCTCACAAATACATATGATAATAATGCGAACATTTGTGATGTCTCGAAGTGGGATTTAACACCGCAATGGATTTGATTGCTAAGAAAATCTAAGATTTGATTATTAAAATGTCATAAAAACAGAGGAATAATACTATATAAATTAACAAATATTATATATACATATAATTTTTATTTATTTATTTAACAATGTAACGCTTATCATATGATTGATGTGGATTATGTTTTAATTTCTAAAATTTCATTATTACATGACACATTAGTTAATTGAAATATTCTTACACCTATTATAACAAAAAAATATAGGGCCAGTTTGGTTTAGTTTTAAAATTATGATTTGAGTGTAAAGTTGTGTGTTTGAGTTTTGAGTTTTTGAATTATGATTTAAAAAGAGAAATTTTGTTTAATTATGATTTTTAAAA
Source organism: Camellia sinensis (assembly GCF_055761805.1). NCBI lineage: Eukaryota > Viridiplantae > Streptophyta > Magnoliopsida > Ericales > Theaceae > Camellia > Camellia sinensis. Next base: position 45,192,975 of record NC_138962.1, on the reverse strand, counting down.
ATAATTTTGGGATAATTTGTACAATTTTTTTTTGATTGATTAATTTATAGAATGTGAGAGGAGAGAGAGAGGGAGAGAGAGAGAGAGATAAGAGAGAAAAAGTGATTAATTAATTGATTATTAATAATAATAATAAAAGAAAAAAAAGAGTTTTGAATGTATTTTTAAAATTTTGTTTGGTTATAAATTTCGATTTTGTTAGCTTATTTTTCCTACGAAGGAAAATATTATAAATGCGAGCGTGCCAGTAAGGATTGAAAAATCCTTACAGATTAAATTCAAGCCAATTATCAAGCGATTGTGTTGACGGTTCTTTTGCCTCAACAAAGAGGACTTCAAAATTGCCAAAGTGTAGAGAAAAGAAAAATTAAAAGAAGAATGAGGGAGACGAAGAAAGATGATTGAGTGAACAATCAAAGTAATAATTACTTACCTCTACTCCTATGCTTCGAAAAGGAAGTGCATGAAATGTTTCGAAATGAAAGTGCTGAAAATAAATGCTTCGAAATATAAATCTATGTTAAACTACTCCTAAGATAAGGAAAATGACAAGAAATATTGAAATTAAGTGTCTTTGATTATGAATTCTGGATCTTTTACAATGTAGCCATTAATGGCTATTTATAGAGGAAAAAATACAGCAATAACTACTTAGTAACTACCCATTTCTTCCATCTTCATTCTTGTTTTGCCATGTGTCCTTCCACTCATCCACTTTGTCCTTCATATTCTCCATCATTTCTATAACTTCTTTTAACTTCCAAATGAATAAGAAGATGCCACGTGTCCTGCAATTATATAAATAATAAAAATTACAGATTTATGGTGCTAACAAATTTAAATTATGATTTGAAAATAAAATTAAGTTGAAAAAAAGCCTGGCTTTTTTGGTTAAAATAGCCACAAAAAACAAAATAGGCTATTGCCACAAAAAACAAAACATCAAATCCAACCCATAATCATTACAATCCTCTCTCACAAAAAAAGTCAAAAAATTCAAAAAGTCAAAAAACCCTTCCCAAACCAGGCTAAAATAATCCAAGTTAAAATAGCTAAAAAAACTAAAATGTCCAAAAAGTCAACTCACTTCCTAAACGGAGGCTAAGTATAGAAAGAGGGATTATGATTTTCTCCAATATCAACGATTTATGATGATTCTGTCAATGATGGCTAACTAAATTTAGATCATAAAACTTGGATTACTAAACTAAGTCAGTTGATCACTTGTGTATACTTCTAACTTGAAGGTTCGGGGTTAATTGTTATCAAACGTAAAAATGTATTGCGTTCTCTCATCGCGAGCTATTTCTTGTCTTTGTTGTATTTCTTGTCTTCGTTGATGAAAAAAATAAAGATAAACTTTCAGAATGTCATAATAATTAGATTTAATTTTTATCAAGTCCTATTGAAAATAAGTCATAATAAAATTACCACTAAAAATAATTTATTGTAATGATTTTTACACATGTCGCTAAAACTTGACAATTAGTGACTTTTTTTGTCACGATTTTTATAAATTGTCTCTAAAACTTACAATTATTGATGTTTTTCTGCGACGCATTTTTTAAACTGTTATTGAAAGTTGAAAATTAGTGACTTTTTTGTGACAATTTTTTTAAACTGTTGCTAAAACTTATAATTAGTAACATATTTTGAGATAATTTTTAAACTGTCGTTTAAAATTAATTATTAGCGATGTTTTTTTAATAATGTTTGATGAAAAACACCATTATTTGATTCTGATTTTCAGAAAACAGTTTTCAAAAAATTCTACTTTTTTATTTTTCTTATTTTAATGTTTTCAATGAATTTTTTAATATTTTAAACAAATTTTTTTAATTTTTAAACACACCTAGCATAGATACACTTAAAAAGTATAATATTTGTGATTTTTTTTTAAAAAAATAATAAATACCAAAAAATACAAAAATTCAATATTTTTTTTTGTATTTTTGTGTATTTATTAATTTTCTAAAATATTTTTTCACAAATATTTCACTATTTAAATACATCTAAATAAGGTGCATCTAAAAAAGTAAAAAAAAATGATTAAAATTTAAAAAATATTCACTAAAAACAAAAAACAAAATATGAAAAAAAAAATTAATTTTCAAAAAACTGAATTCAGAAAACTAAAACCAAACACATTAATTAATTCTCACAAAATCTATTAAACAATAAATTCACATATTAAGACTTACAAATAAATTCTTTTTTTTAATTGATTTTTTTGTCAAGTTCACGGCAATAAAGTTGATGACTGTTTTTTTAGTTGATTTTTTTGTCAAGTTCACGATTTTAGAAGCAATTATTACATATCTGAAAAGATATTTTTAGGTACATTGAAATTTTTTCAAGTTTAAATTTAAATGTGAAGGAATTTAAGAGGTTCGTGAGACTTATCATAAATTTCGTTTTAATGATTTGAATTATTTATTTTGTAAGATCCTCCATATATATTACAAATGGGGGGAAAAAAAATTGATTTGATAATCACGTAACCTTTTTATTTTAGGGTAAATTACTAATAGGTCTTAATAATTATACTTAATTCCCATTAAATTCTATTAAAAGTTAATTCTAGTAAAATTGTCGTTAAAAATAATTTTATATAATGATTTTTTACATATGGCTCTAAAAATTGACAATTAGTGATTCTTTTGTCATTATTTTTATAAATTGTCGCTAAAAGTTACAATTAGTGACATTATTTTTTGACGATTTTTTTAAACTATCGCTCAAACTCATAATTAGTGACTTTTTGTGACAAAACTTTCAAGTTGTCGCTGAAAATTAACAATTAGTAATATTTTTTTAATAATTTTTGATAAAAAAACACCGTTAATTATTAATAATTAGAAACATTTCATCATGGGGACAGTAACTTTGCAACAAATCGACATCGTAATCCATATCCACCATGCAAACACTCCGTTTGACACCACCTGTAGGGGGAATTGGATTGTCGTCAACGAAATCATCGTTGGATGCGACACTAACACAACTGCGTAACTGAATCATAACATCGATTAGATGCAAGCGGAAAGAGTGTGCAAGGCGAACCATATTTTGCATATCTACATCATTTTGTAAGGAGAAATTGTTGTAACCTAGAATCATGAAGAACAAGCCAATATTACCTAGCATAAGGCCATCAAATTTGTCACACACAAAAGTTACCAGCTCGACAAATGCGTACGGAGGTTTCAGATTATATGCAACATTAGTGGATTGGAAAGAGCACAACAACATAACAATGGCATCCATCCCTGCATACAAAATAGTAGGACACTGATTAGAATTTATTAAAGAAGTTACAAACACACAAACATGGCCGTATGTGTGTGGTCCACAAACACTCCATAATACATTTTGGCGAAATGGACATGACAAAAACAACATCGGGGATGGGTGGTGCCATAAACAAGGTGGGAAACAAATGAAACAAACATATACACAGGGAAACCATGGTGTGTACAACACCGATTCGAACGTCGACGACATACCTGTTGACGGTGCTACAGTGGCGACCTTGGTATAACCCTAATGAAAAATATATATGCGATTTCGTTATGCCGCACAATGACCTCACACACATGTGGAAATCTCTGTGCACCGACTATGGTTATAAAATCTTCCACGATATTCCACCCCTCAAACACAATCACATGTCATGATCCCTAAACTTGTATGACCCAATCAAGGAAAGGTGATGGATATGGACGTGATTCCTAAACTTGTGTGACCCAATCAAGGAAAGGGCATAAATGTCTATAATATGAACATACAAATAAAAAATGGGACTTACGGGTGATAACATTATCACCGATGGGATCTACAAGTGCATGTGTAAAACTTTAGGACTAAATGGGAAAATTGATGCTGATATGAGATGTTTGGATAATTTTTCCAATTATTAAACTGTATAAACTTTTTTTTTACTGATTTAAATTTTTTTTTTACTGTTATACTTTTTTGTTATTTCTCTTAATATTTATGATTCATCCCTACTAATTATTTGATTTCAACGGATTATTTCACTACAAGAAATAACACATTTGCCGACCAAAAAATTGGTTGCTAAATGCCCATTTTTAGTTATCCGCGACCAATTTTTTTGGCCGCTACTTTGGTCATCAATTGAGGGTCGGCAAAAGTAATTCGTGACCAAAATTTTGATTGGTCAGAAAAAGTTGGATTTGCCGACTAAATTTTTGATCGCTAAATATGTCATTACTGCGACTAATCCATTTTGTCGCTAAAATACTTTGGTCGCGAAAAGTGATATTTTCCCAACCAAATATCTTAGTCATTAATTGTCACATTCCACGACCAAAAAGTTTGGTCGCCAATTATCACATTTAATGACCAAAAAGTTTGGTTGCCAATTGTGACATTCCACGACAAAATATTTTTGGTCTCCAATTGCGACATTCTACAACCAAAAATTTTGGTCGCCAATTGTGACATTCTACGACCTCTTAGTTTGGTCGCCAATTGTCACATTCCACGACCAAACATGTTTGTCGCCAAAAGAAATGTTTGCGCAACTAAAACTTTAGTCGGCAATAGACCTATTCGCGACCAAATCCTTTGGTTGCCAAAATTAATAATTTTAACGACTAGTTATTTAGTCGGCAAAAGTATAACTTATCTTTCCCGATTAATCAATTGGTCGCCAAAACTAGAAAAACAAAACCAAAATTTGGTCACCAACATCCAACAAAATAAACCTGTAATTTATAATAATCCATCCAATTTATTCAATATAATTTGTAATTTGCAAAATGTTAGATAATGTCTCAATGGGATCACATAATTAAATGTGGTGTTATCATTTATAAGAAGCCTACAATTTAAGTGATTCAATTTAGTTAATAGGCTTAAGGGTATATGTGTTATGGACCTAATGTGTAGATACTAGTAGTATAATTTCTATTTCTATGAGGGGCAGAAATAGAAATTAAAACATATTAGTTAAAGTTGGTTTTCATTCCTTTTGAACTTCCACAACCTTTCAGTTTTGAAAACCAATTACAACCTTTAAAAGGTTATGGTCCCTATTCCTTCCCAAGTGGAAAATAAGAACACTACCATTTTTTTTTAAATCCTCTCAAGAAAAAAAAACATAAGGCACCAAAGGGGAAAGGATTAGAAGGCAATAACATAATCAATAACAAAGAGTTCACTGATAATCACGCTTCCGTTTAACCGTTCATCAATGGATTCAGGTATGTCATTTTGTCTTGATTTCTTGATAATACACATGGTAAATGATCCAAAGTGTAAGGTTTATGTTCTGAAATTTATGTTGACAATTGGTATCAAAGCATGCATATCATGTGTCTTATCAGAATTGATATACTTTATTCATTCTATTTAGTTTCCTGGAATCAGATTCTGAATTTTTTTATGGATGTAAATTTTTTTTTTTTCTCAAATGGATGAACATCATGTATTTATATATATATAGATATATCTTGCGATTTGATCGGTTCGGTTTAATTTTGAACATCATAAACATCATAAAAAAAAAAACTATTTGTTTTTAGACCCGTCAATTCTATTTATATATGTATATATATAATTGGAATTGCTTCAGATTATATAACATATACGGGGTCACAAATTTAGAAATCTTTAAATTTAATGTAATTTCATACAACGTCTACAGAAATTTAATTTTCTAACATTCTCAATATAAGTCAATTCAAACAAGATGTCACAAAAGTGATCTCTCTTGTCTAGATTGTTTTATACGGAATGTTTTGAAGTTCATGTCTGTGTATCTCATGCGGGTATTTATCGGTCCAAAGACATGATTAAGACTTGGCAGAATTACACACACATTTTGTGGTGATAAACATGTGCCAATTGTCAAGAAAACCTAATGTGAATAATAAATCCATCAAAAGATAGATTTGTTATTTGACATAACTTATTATCAATGTTTGATCATTACAACAAGAATACCACTTACAGTTAATATCACTACCTAAAGGCTTGGTATTAATGTTGTGCTAGGTATCTTGAGATGTTGTCATTAAATTAATTTATTTAGAGATTATCTGTTTGGTAACTTAATGTGAGCATAATTGTTTATTCCTTTTATTTTCTTTTCTATTCAGCTTTAATGTCGACTACTTCAATCTTTGCCAACATGAACAATGTTCCAATGTTAAATGGAACAAACTTTAAGGACTGGAAAGAGAACATATTGATTGTTCTCGGCTGCATGGACATAGGCTTGGCATTAAGGATGCCAAAACCGAATGCTCTCACTGCACAAAGTACTCCTGAGGAAACTGTGTACTTTGAAAAGTGGGATCGTTCTAACAGGCTAAGTCTTATGATCATGAAGCGTGGGATTCCAGAAGTTTTTCGGGGTGCAATAACAGAGGATGTTACCATTGCCGGTGAATTTCTTTCAGAAATTCAAAAGCGTTTTGCTAAAAACGATAAGGCTGAAACAAGCACGCTTTTAGCAAGCTTGATTTCAATAAAGTATAAAGGCAAGGGTAATGTTCGTGAGTACATCATGGAAATGTCTCATCTTGCTTCAAAACTTAAGGCACTAAAGCTCGACCTATCTGATGATTTGCTCATGCATTTAGTTCTCATCTCTCTTCCTGCACAATTTAACCAATTTAAGGTCAGTTATAACTGCCAGAAGGAGAAATGGACTCTCAATGAGCTCATTTCATTTTGTGTGCAAGAGGAAGAGAGATTGAAGCAAGAAAGGACTGAAAGTGCTCATCTGGCAAGCACCTCCAAGCATACGGGCAAAAGAAAGCATAAGGGAAAGGAAGTTGCTATTCCTCAGGGTCCGGAACCAAAGAAACAGAAAGTGCAGGATGGTTGTTTCTTTTGTGGCAAGCTCGGACACAGAAAGAAGGATTGTGCCAAATACGTCGCCTGGCGTGTAAAGAAAGGTACATTTCATGTTTTGGTCTGTTCTGAAATAAATTTAGCTTCAGTACCAAGAAACACTTCGTGGGTAGATTCTGGTGCTACTACTCACATATGTGTTTCTATGCAGGGTTGCCTGAACTACCGAAAGCCAACTGATGCTGAAAGATACATCTTTGTGGGTGATGGCAAGTCAATAGAAGTGCAGGCAATAGCGCACTTTAGATTATTACTGAAAACTGGTTATTATTTGGATTTATTAGACACTTTTGTTGTACCGTCCTTTAGACGGAATTTAATTTCTGTTTCTGTATTGGACAAATTGGGATATTATTGTTCTTTTAGAAATATGAAGTTTAGTATGTCTATTAATTCCAATGTTGTTGGTACTGGTTTACTTAATGTGTTTGATAATCTATATTTGCTCGAAACTATTGCATCTTATAATGCAACCTTACACGTGGAATCACGAGGTACAAAGCGTAAATTAACTAAGGAAAATTCAGCCTCATTATGGCACAAACGCCTAGGTCATATCTCTAAATCTAGAGTTGAGCGCCTTGTGTCTGATGGAATTTTGGACTTTCTTGATTTTTTAGATTTTGATGTCTGTGTTGAGTGTATCAAGGGAAAACAGACCAAAATAAAGAAATATGGTGCCCATAGCACTACAGATGTCTTAGAATTAATTCATACAGACATTTGTGGCCCATTCCCTATGGCGTCTTGGAATGGTCAACAATATTTTATCACATTCATAGACGACTATTCCAGATATGGGTATCTATTTCTTATCCATGAGAAATCCTAGTGTAGACACCCCATCTTTGACCGTCCTCAAGACTCGGACGTCACCGTTTGAACACTCGGTGATTATCCATGTTTGTGTTCGTTTGGAGTTCCCAGAGGTCTCGGCTCGCGCGCCTTGCCTCAGGATCTCCGAACTTGATTGTTTAGTGTCTGGTTTTACACCAAACACTTGTGTTTTGCCTTGGAGGGGCAGGGAATGCCTTGTGAGGCATCCCCACTCACCACCGGCAGTGGCTAGAGGCCACCGGCTGGTTTTTGCTGCCACCGGCAATATACATTGCCGGCCGGCACTATTTGTTGCCGGTCAGCACTATTTAGTGCCGGTCGGCACTCTTTTTTGCCAAGATGGCATTTTTGGCCGGCCGACTACTGTGCATCTGCTTTTGCAGATATTTTAAGACAGCTGTCTTGCTTTTGCTCCCCGTGTATGGAGGGATCTCCCTCTTATGAAGCTTGTCTTGTAAGCTTTACAAGACAAAAAGCTTCTATATAGAGAGGGACTCTCTCTTGTTGCAAAGGTTGGACAGTTTAGACATTTTAGGGAGAGAAAAACACAGACCAAGCTCTGGTTTTAGGGTTTGAGTTACATACACATCCTATCTCTATATTACTCTTGTGTGTGTTTTAGTCCATACTATTGCACACAAGCACCTAGTGTTTCACCTTCCTCTTGAAACTGAGGTTCTAAGGGACTGATTTTGAAGTTTTGGTGTTGGATTCAAGCCAAGGAGGGCCATTGGAGCACCATTTGTGAAGGGGTCTTCAAGGGTAAGAATATATCCTTTTTATTCCCCAATCTTGCATTGTATTTCTACCTATCTTAAAATCATTTTTGAGCTTAGTGTATAATACAAAAAAGTTCTGTTTTTAGGCCCTCTTGATTATTTATTAAGAGTGTTTTGTGGTTTGGAGGTGTTTGACCCCTCTTAGGCCTTGAAAGGCCTCATTTTGTGCTATTTTGTGCTAGTTTCGGGACTTTGGTGTTTGGGCCTCTTCACCACTGAAATCTTGAGGGATTTCAGTGGTGGAGATGGTGCCTTGAAGTCTCCAAAAGGGGAGGGCCACCCCCTCTCCTTGTTGTCCTTGAAAAGGGCATATTTTGGCCTCTAAATGGAGCCTATGTTTGAGTGTGTGTTGAGCATGTATAGACTGTTTTTCATGCTTATATTTCCATAATATAACATGATTTTAAATTGGTTTTGGTACTCCATGCATGCTTAGCATAGTTGCCATGTAATGCCTTGTGATCCCTTAACATATCTTAGGTTGTGTGCCCTTGTTTCTAGCATGTTTTAGGCTTACATTTGTGAAGACTTTGTGCTTATCTTGACATGTTTTAGGTCTGTCCATAAGTGTTTGGGTTGATCTTGGCATGCTTAGTATAGTTCCTTTGCATTCCGGCTTGTTGGCCTTAAGTATGTGCATGTATAGCATGACATCTTTGCATTGATTTGGTGATTTGGGGCCACCCTACATGTTATTTCAGTCCCATTTTCATGCCTATGTGTTTGCCTTGAATGCTTCTTTAATGCTTTGAAAGCATGTGTGGCATGTTCCATGTTTTGGCCATAGTGCATGCTTTGAAATTAAGCCCCTTAGATGCCATCTAGGGAGTCCCTTTTGCATGGTCTAGGTCTGTCTTGAACCTATTTTAAGCCCTCTTAGCCTTGTGAGACTTGGTTGGCTTAACCATGGTTCAAGTCCCCTTGGCCGGCTTCAAGTACTTGGACCATTTTGCATGATAATGTTAGCCTATCTTGTTGTTTGGTTTGACACCATCCTCATGCATTTTCAGAGCTTACGTTGCATGTTATTTGTCCATGAATGCCTCTTTCAAGTGTGCTTGAGGGTTGTCCAATTTATGCCTAAGTGTTGACCCTTAATTATATGTATGTGTACATGTGTTTTGGTCCTCTGTTTTGGTCATTTTAGCCACTGTTTTGGGCCTATTTAGGGCTGCCTAATTCATGCTTAAGTCCATCCTCTATTTGGTTTGCATGCTTACCTTGCATGTTTGCTTGTATGCTTTGCATAAGTACATTGCATTGTTCATGTTGCATGAATGATAACATGCTTAGGTTGCATTGCATCAACATGCATTCCTTGCCCCTTGATTTGGTGATAGGGATTAGGACTTTGGTTTGATTTGGTTTGCATGCATTTGAAATCAAAGTTGCATACTTGATCACTTGGGCCATCATGCATGGAAATGTGTGATTGGTGGTCCGAGAATCGAGACACATGCCCCTTTGAGTCACAAACATGATAAGGGACATGATTGGTGCATATATGCCTTGAATTGTGCTGCCATGATTTGCCTTGCACTCTGTTGCTGTCATTTGCAGATTCTGCAGGAACACTCTGCCGACCGGCAGTGTAAAGTGCCGACCGACAATAATTTCTCTGCCGACAGATTCATTTTGTGCCGGTGGCCACATCCCACTGCCGGTGGAAATTCCATACAGCCGGTGATGTCTCCCAACATCCAAGGAAGCAGTCCTGAGGTTTTGGCAGCCTCCAGAGGAGTGAATGAAGGAAAACAGAGGCAGCCTATGCATGGTGGTGCATTTCCCGAGGCGATTTCTTGTTTTCTTAGCTTAAGTTAATTTGCTTAGTTGATTAGGCAATTTGTAATATTTAATTAGCTTGCGTAGTTAATTAATTTGTATTATTTATTTGATCCCTCCGAGTGAGGGCAAATCTGTAATAAGTGTGTGTGAGTGGTGTATGTCTTTCAATCCCCACTTCTTTCTTCCCTTTTACTTACCTGCTTTGTTGGTTAGTATTAGGGCACGTTTAATTCAGCATACCTTATGCTATGCATGCGTGAATTCATGCATTTGTGTTGCATGCATTAGGCTCGGCACATCACGCTAACTGCATTTGTACTTCAATTCAAAATTGAATACGTGCATCAATTGATTGACTGCACTTCATATGCCATGTTTAGGATTAGCCGAGCCTATCTAATCGCATCCTGTATGTGTCACATTAGGCAATTTAACATGAACTAGGACATGCATGTTTGCTAACTAGTTTACTGTTTTGGCACGGAGTACGATGTAAGTATTTATGTTTTAGCATCCCGCATGCGTGTGAGTGTTGCCATGACAGTATGCTTGCCATGCGGTTAAATGCTTATATGATAAACTGTTTGAATGCCTGTGGGTGGAGGTTGGATTGTTTGAGTTGGGAAAACTCGTTGAAATCCGTGTTTCAGCCTACTTGCGAGTAGCAAAATCCAAAACATTTTCCAAAACAAACGGATGTGCAATGCTTATTTCCAAATTAGGCAATCTAGTCTATACTTGTTTGCTGCGCACATAACATAGTAATTCTAGGCTAATAACTGGTTTAGAACACATAAAGTTTTCAAAATCAGATATCACGGTTAGTAGAGGCCGGTTTTCAGACCGGGCGAAAGGGGGTGCTCATAGCTGACCTTCCCCGATCGTACCCAAGCTCCCGAGCCGAGACAACTCCGGTGATGACGGACGTGTGGCCTTCGGCACGGAGTCAGGGTTTCCTAAATTTCCCCATTAAAAAATATTTAGGTGGCGACTCTGTATCTGGCAAAGCGGTCCATGTTTGGCAATACTTTTTCAAAAATCTGTTTCTCAAAACGATTTGCCAGATTTGGACTCTTTGGTTCAAGATTAAGAACCACGACAACAAAATCGAGAGTCCGAACTGTAGTAGTGAAAGGCCCCCTCCGCGGGCGCGTCCACAGTTTCTGGCGACTCCTCTGGGGATTTTAGAGAGCTTGACTCGAGCTCGTGATATCCTGTTTTGATTTCGCCTATGTGTTTCTTTGCATTGCATGTGCATTAGTGCGCCTAGGAACACCGTGTTTGCCATCTGCCATTCCTGAACGGTTTGCCGGAGGCGTGTCTTGTCAAGGCATGACCATAAGGCTGATCGGTTATGGGTTCGGACAGTATGGGAACACAAACCCCGGTTTTACCGGGGCACCCTTTTCGACCATTTGACCTAGTGCATATTCGGATCCGTAGTGACCATTCCAAGTTAGGACAGGTTGCTTACCCGATGTTAGGTTGTTTGAAAACCGCTGCGTGCATAGTGAAACCCTAGCTCCTGACAAAATAGGACAGGGAAACCCTACCCCAACATAGGGGTGTTTTGGTTCTCTTTACTTGCTATGTGCTTTTAGAATGTATTTCTACAGGGAAAGTATATATCAGTTTGCAAGTTTGAGTATCAAACCTGAGGGAGCCAGTATCAGTATCAGTTATGAGAATCAGTTATCTGCGGGTATCGGGTTCAGTTTTCGGGAACAGTGATTTCTGGGAACAGTGATCAGTAGTAGAGTACAGTTGTTCAGCTACACCCGTGTTTGATCTGTTTGGGCTGAAATGCTGTTTTGTTTCTCCTTTCAGTTCAGAGTATCCAGAGCCGGTACAGAATAGCCAGTGTTCTCCCTTGCCGGGGCAGGGCTTATGATGACGCAGAATTCAGAAGAGATCGTAGTTATGACGGCTGCATTGGAGCAGGGGATCACTCTGCAAAGTGAGGCCAACACTGATGTGTCACATCCACCCAGGTCGCCTGTTGTGCACCCGTTCTGGGCACCCCAGTTATATCAGGCTTGCGAGCCTACTACATTCGAACTGATGGGGATGATAGGTGATCTCCAGAGGTCTGTGGCGGATCTCGCCTACGGAATGTCAGCTTCACCCCCAGCGGCACCGTATGCCGGGAATTTCATACCACAGGAGCCTCCGCTGCTGGGGCGGATTGTGATAGAGCTCAGCCAGCCAGAGGTGGCTTCCAGCTACAGCCACGACATGTCAGCAACAACCGGGCTTCGCTCTGAAGCAATAACCCAAACCCTTGACCAGGTTGAGGCCGGAAGAAAAGACAAAATGAAGGCAGATACCGATCATATTGAACAACTGCTGTGGGCAGTCGAGGCTTTGAAAGCCGGGGGGATGAACAAGCAACAGATATCCGCAGTTGTGGCAAAGACTGTGGAGGATGCTTTCCCCACTCCACCTGAGGGTAGTTCAAGCCAGTCAGAAAATCGGGATAGGCCTCGTCATGCCAAGGCAGTTCCTCCTATTCCCGCCCCTGCACCCGGGAAGGAACCGAAAGCTAAGGTGGCACCTGCCGACCCTTTCGCCTGTGCAGCTAGTAAGAGCGCTCAGACTCCAAAATACCTGCCCCGGGGGCGCAGGACTTTTCATGCTCTCTACATGCCTTTGTCCAAGGCACTTCAGATCCTTGCCGAGAAAGGGCACCTTAAACCCTTGGAGCCTCGGCCTCTCCCGAAAAATCACCCTGCAACGCATGATGCTGCTCAGTACTGCGCGTACCACCAGTAGACAGGCCATGCCACCGACAATTACTTCTGCCTCCGTCATGAGGTGCAAGATTTGATTGACAATGAGGTTATCCTCCCACCCACCTCAGCGAAGTCTGTTACTACCGAGCTGTTGGACTTTGAGGATACTGCAAGTATGTAATCAGAAAGTGAACCACCTGCGGGCAGCATCTGGATGTACTTTGAATGTGGCGTCTGGCACGCATTTTTGAGTGGCTGTGAACGCTAGTTTTGTAAATTCTGGCTTGGGTATCGAGTCAGTCTTTTGTTTTGAGTCTGTCTCTTTGTCTTGAGTCAGTCTTTTTGCTTAAGGGTCTGTCTTGTTGTATCGAGTCAGTCCCCTTTGTATATAATACCAGGTGATTCTGGGGTTGTTGTCCCGAACACCGTTTTGTCTTGTAATTACCTGTTTTTGTTTTTTTTTGAGTCTGTTTCTGCCGAGGGGCCAGTTACACCAACAAATCTGAATGAAACAGCTGTTGCTATCTCACTTTCATGCTTGCTTTCAGCATAAGTGCCAGAGAATTTGATTGGGCTGGCGGTACACCTCCCCTGCTCTCATGTGTGCCAAACTTATTACATTAACCTAAGTTTTTCAAAAAAAAAAAACCTTTTGAACACTGCGGTGATAAAAACGAAGAGGAAGGAATTCCTTGGGTTTTGCAAAACTTTGATCATTTTAAGAGAAAGAGAGGCGTGCTAAGCCCTTAATGAGTGAAATCATGCTTGTCGGAGTGAGTACTGAGGAGGATCCTGGCTTGATCCAGATTGATTCCACACTATCTTCGGCACGAGTGATTCGTCGCTTTCTTAAAAACTTTCAAAAACAAATGTTTTACACGGCCCTGTGAAGACCTGTGTGGAACCGCTCTTGAGATTGTGCAGCCTAGGATCGCTCTCAGCCTCAAGATTCAACCCATCCGTTTCAAACCTTGAATCCGTTCAGAAAGATCAAACGGTCAAACATCATGCAAGGTCTGTATGGCCAGATTGAAAGTAGCCCTCGAGAAAGAGGCACCAAAGCCGAATCAGAAGGAGTAGATCTCGCCGGAAGAAGCTCGTGGAGTAACCGGGATGGATTCTTCCGCAAATCATTGCAACAGCCGTTCTCCTAGACACAGAGGGGCTTCAATTTCAGGAACCATTTGGCATTGGACTTGTTACACTTTTACCCTTTGAGAGGCACGCTGGGCCGAAAACCCGGAAGGGCGGCCCAGGCAAAAGTTAGAGCAAGACAAAGAATATAGAAAAGAAAAGAAAAAAAAAAAGAAAAATACAAAAATACAAAAGAAGAAGAAATAAAAAGAAGAAAAATTCAAAAAAGAAGAGAAAGAAAAGCTCGCAAGGTCGAAAACCCGCATCGGGCGCCTTGGCAAAAGTTAGAGCCTGAAAAGTGAAGGTTAAAATACCCGAGTGTACCTTAACCGGAACTACGTGAGGCTTGATTCCCATGTCTGGGATACGTAGGCAACTTCATCATGAAGTCCAGCCCCTAACGCTTTCATAGCGTCTCAGTCCATGCAATGGTTTCGACTTCATCCCAAAGTCTAGTCGCCAACGCTTCTGAAGGCGACTGTGTCCATATATTTGTTGTGACCGTCTTCGTCATCGCTGTGTCCAAGAGCTCGACCACCGCCAACGAAGACTGTTTGTGGACTGCTGCGGCATCGTCCAAACAAGGGGCAACTTTCCGTTGCCACCAGTCGTCGCGAGCCGCCGTTCAAACCAGGGGCAACTTTCCGTTGCCTCCCACCCCCCCTTCAAACCAGGGGCAATTTTCCATTGCCTCCGATCCGAGGTTACGCGTTTCAAAGAGTAAGTTCCATGCCCGTTGAGCATTTACTGTTTGAAAAATAGTTTTTGAAAATTTTTACTCAGGTTGACTATTTTCTCGAAAACTATTCCATTTTCCAAAACTGGACCATTGTCTTGGATCCAAAAGGAAAAATTTCAGTGCTTACAGCCTGACTTGCACGGTTTTCAAATAAAAAATCGAACAAGTACGTTAATCCGACTCTCATTTTGATCAAAATTGTTTTAGTAGAAAACCAAAACGAAAAGAATGGTTAAAATGATGAACTAGGGGCACAATTGAGTTAGGCGTTCTGTCTTTCCCCGTCATCGACGTACTTGCCAGAAGAGCACTATACCCGCCAGAAGAAATAGCTGTGAGCTAATGGTGTTGGGCATAAACCCGTAACTTCCTATTCATTCATTAAACACCCCGGGGAGGGATGAAAAATGAGAGAATGAAGAATAGAGAGGTGTAAGTTGAGAGAAAAGTGAGGAAAAGGGTTTTGAGAGGAAAAAAAACCGAGCTTGAGTGCCAGAGTGATGTGAGAATCACAAATCAGAAAGGATGGGAAACAGTACCCAAAGAAACTGGCTCCTCGTGAACTGAGGTCCCCCGTTTTCGTTGACGCGTCTGCGTGCCGTGTCTTTTATTTTGTTTACCTCAACCTGTGTTTTAGGTCTTCTCCGAGCGTGTCTCGTTGTGTTTGGAACGTGTACCCTTTTTGTTTGAGTCCTCCCCGCTGTGTTCAGTTGTAGACTCGATACCCCGGTTTGAAAAACCCTCATTCAATTTCAGAATTGTTTATACCCAGAATGCGGTGCCATTCTCTACATTGGAGCATGCTTCAACTCCAACCGGTTCCATCTTTAAGCTCCGTCTTGTCAGATTGGGCCGTTCACTCAAGTTTGCGGTGTGCAGAATGAACCGAATACTGTGTTATGGGCTGTATGCAGAATGATCCCCAGTAGAGCAAGGGCTGTGTGTCCAGAATCAGGCAGTGGGTTGCTTGGGTTTATTTTGCTGTTGGCTGTTTAGTTATCTGATTATTACAGTGCAAGTGTTCAATTTTCAGGCAACCAATCAATTCCATTTACATTGAGGTGTAGCATGATGGAATGCGATGCAATATATGAGATATGTAAATGTAACACTTTTTAAGCAAAAATCTGTTCATTTCATAATTTTTCTCGAGTACAAAGTTTTGAGGAAAACAAAATCTGCCTGCGGCAGTACAAGGTAATCTAACTACCAAAGAAAAGAGGAAAAGTACAAGAAAGAAAAGAAAAACAACGAAAATCTATGTCCAGCGACTCCAGGGGCCGTCAGTCTGTCCTGGTCCTCTTCCTGGACGAGGGTCCAGGAGCATCATCAGCATCGTCGTCAGAGCCCGAGCTAGAACCGCCTCCGGTCTCCTCCTCCGATGACTCGGACTCCGCCTCTGCCTCCGCCTCTGACTCCTCGTCATCATCATCATCCGGGACTGGAGCTCGCGAGCTGCTCCCGACATGAGCGCGCCCCGCTTTGGAGCGGGGGAATACTCGGCCCTCCTCATCTCTCCCTCGGGCAGGGACGGAAGGTCCAGCTGGAGCACCTCCTGCCATAGGAATCTGAAAAGGAGGCTGAAAAAGTACACAAAAGGCAAATGCATCAGTATACCGTGAGCAGTGTATCAGTGCAGAATGCAGTGTATGAGTACAGTGTGAGGATGCCGTGAGCAGTCTATCAGTGCAGAATGCAGTATATGAGTACAGTATGAGAATGCCGTGAGCAGTTTATCAGTGTAGAGTACAATGCAGAATGCAGTGTATGCAGTGTATCAGATGCTGTGAGATCAGTGTATCAGGTGTTGTGCCAAGCATCAGAAGCAGTGTATGAATGGTTTGAGGCCAGTATCAGAAGAACATATCGGAATGCTGTAGAGGGCCAGGAGATCAAAAGTCCGTTGAAGCATCCCCATCATGGAGGCATTCATCTCCAATGACTACCGGGTGTATGCAGAAGAAGCCTGCAAAAGTATCAGATGCATCAGTATTCTGTGGAATATCAAATAAACTGAAATGAAATGACTGTACAAAAATGCAGTAATACATACCGGAGGCAAGTCGGGGACGCCGACGAACTCGTGATCAGCTGGCAGAGGGGCGAAGGGGATCTGATAGGTCGCTCCACCCTGCCCCTGGAAAGTCAGTACAGCAGGCAGGGCGGGCCAACCAGCCCCCCGTCCTCCCTGAGCTTCGCCCCTGCCACGGATTCGGGCCCTACTTGAAGCTCCCGCTCCAGCTCCTACTCCTGCCTCGGCCGCTGGCGCCGCAGGCCTAGCCCCCTCCGCTCGACGGCCCCCGCTCAGAGGTCGCATCAGGTACATCTGCACGTACTCCCGGTAGTCGCCGGTGCCTCTGAAGCGGGCCTCCTCCCAACCGATAGTGAAATCGTCCATCTGCTCGGTCGTGAGCCCCTCGGTCTCCCTCATATCCGCAGGAGGGTGAACCGGGACTATCTGCTCAGGTAACCCTAGGGTCTGGCATAGGAAACGCTCCCCCAGGTACCAAGCCCGACAGACCGAGCCCTCCAACAAGATCCGAAAACGTGAGGTCTCATCGGCACCGGCAAACCGATCTCGAGTCACAGCTGGCAACGGAGCCCACGGCTGCCAAGTGATCTGAAAATGACATACAGTTTGTTATCTACTGTTTTTGAAATATGCAGTGGAAAGGCGAAGCTTAAATAAACTGTAAGTAAAACATACCTCCGCGGGGGTAATGGTATCGAAGTATCGGCGGAAAAAGCTGAATGTCTCTTGTGGCCGCCGGGTGCATCTCCCGTCAAAGCGACGTGAAAAAGGGACGACCAGAGGAGTCTCTGTGACTGGTACGGAAGCGAGCCTAGGAAAGTAGACGTAAACCTACAACTGCAAAACAGATGTCAGTATGACTATCAGATAGAGCAGAAATGGCAGAGCCGTGTGTTGTGCAGTGTATTGTGTACAGTGTACAGTGTGAGCAGTGTACAGTCAGTGTAAAGCAGAATGTATGTGTGTGCCGTGTGTACAGTATACAGCAAGTATAAAGCAGACTACAGTGTGTGCAGTGTACAGAGTACAAAAAATATAGGGCAGAAATGAAAAGCGGAGAAGAAGTGTACCTCCCAAGCCCGCCAGTAGCCTCCGAGCAACTGGCCGCTGCCGAGCGAAGCCGAGCTCATGTACCCGTAGAGAGTGGCCAGAGCGGCGCCACCCCAGTCATAGTGCAGGATGTCCCGGACGTCCACCAGTGCGCTGAGAAGGCAAAGAGGCACTGTGTTCGCCCGGTCGGCGAAGATAGTAGTCCCAAACAGGAACATGAGGAAGCCGCGCGCATACCTCTCCACGTCCTCCTGAGTCATCTCCGCCTCCTCCTCCAACGCGGGCTGGACCCTAAACTGTACCTCGAACCAGGAGTATCGCACGAAGCCTGGACGAGCAAGAGGTGGGGCCTCCCCCAGTAGATGGACCTGAGCGGCGGTCCACTCATCCATGTCGATATCAAAGGGGATCGGATCACCCCCTACCCCGATGCCAGTGAGCATCGAGAAATCGTAAGGGGTCATCGTCATGCCCCCTGCTGCGGAGAAGTGAAACGAATCGGTGGTGTCCCACCATCTCTCCGCCAGAGCGGCAAGGAGAGGTTTGCAGGTAGAAAGCCTGGAGAGTCCTCGGCAGAAGGCGCCAAAGCCCGCTCGATCCACTATACGACGGACCGCGTCAGGGAGCTCGTCGTACCACTCCCGAGCGCTAGTGTTCCCATACCCGCGGATGGTATGGGAATCCTCCTGTAAATAGAAAATAACAATTGCAAGACAACATTCAAAATGCAGTTTTGAAAAAGCAGATGTGGCATGCGTGCAAGTTTAACAGGTTCAAACAAATACCGGGTGCCGGTGTGCTTACAGTGAACTACAACGTGTGATGTGTCAGCATGTTTAGATGGTTCAGAGCAGATATAGCATGTGTGCAAGTTTGTCAGATTTGAACAGCTACCGGGTGCCGGTGCGCTTACTGTGAACTACAGTGTGAGATGCGTCAACATGTTTGGGGGGGTTCAGAACAGATATAGCATGAGTGCAAGTTTGACAGATTCAAGCAAATGCTGGGTACCAGTGTGTATGCAGTGAAATACAGTGAGTGCAGTGTGTTTGAGTGATTCGGGGCTAGTGTAGTGTGTGTGCATGTGTCAGTCTCAAGCAGATATCAGTTGTATGTATGTCTACAGTCAACTACGGTGTATAGCATGTCAGATTCAAGCAGTTAAAGAGTACAACTAACTATGACAGTTTTGTATCCTACATTGCGGAAAGTAAAGCAGAAGAAAGAGAGTTACCTCGGAAACGCTGAAGGAAAGGTGGGAGGTAGGCTCGCGCAGTAGTAGCTCAGGCGCCACGTTCCTCTCGAAGCTCCGGAACTGACGCAGGCCGTCGGGGGGCAGAACATGGATCGCCGGCCGGTAGGTCGCCGGGTCGAACGGGCGCTCGCGCAAGGGCAAGAGCTCAACCTCGGGATCCATCTCGTGATCCGGAGGAGTCCCGCCACATGGAATGTCGTCCGCCATGTCAAGAATGATGTGAAAATGGCCGGAGGAAGGGAAACCGGGCTGGAATGCGAAGAGTCAACCGAAAAGTCAACTCCCGAGAGGGTCGGAAATGGCCGGAAAGGCCGGGATGTGAAAGGGCACGGAAATCAAGAGAAAAGCAAGGGGAACAAACTCCAAAAAGGTGGGAACGCCAAACGAGGCACCGAAACGAAGATGTGTTCGGTTGAAAATGTCCGAAACGCGAAGGGAATCGCGAATCCGACGACGAAACGGGCGTAGAACGCGAAGAAATGGGCGAAAGAGGAGAGAAAAACACTCTAGAGAGAGAGGGTTTGGGTTTTCGGCGGTGGGGAAGTGAGGAATTAGGGTTTGAAACCCTATTTTAAAACACCCAAGGTGAAAAGTCGAATCTGCCCCGACACAGCAACTTTCTGTCGGTCGGCAATATTTTGTGCCGACCGGCATTATTTTGTGCCGATGGAGTTATTTTGCAGCCGGTGGACAGCCGGTGGATTCCCCTCCCGGACGGTGGTGTTCCTACACCCTTTTTTAGGCCATATGAGAAGTTTCTGGTCTTCATAGCTCAAGAAAGTGCAAGAAAGTGCATCTCCGACGCTTAACCGGTCTCCGCTTTGACCTCAGGTCGTGTCTTCTGTGCGTGGCACTCGAATTTGTGCAAGGTGTATCCTTTTTTGTATCCTTTTAAATTCAAAAATTGCCCCGTGTGCGTTCCACGCGTTCGCCACACCATCTCAGTGTGTTACATCGCGCTATTACGCGCCTCACAGTTGCATGGTTATGCATACTACATGCGTTGTAACACGCACCCCTTGCATTGTCATGCACGTCTCTCGTGCATTGTTATTGCGTTTTCATTACTAGCATTGTCGCGTATTTCAAGACATACGTCGTCTCGCGCATCGTCTGCATTGTCGTGCATTCCGAAACACGTGCGTTGTTACGCATTTTAGTCCATTCCATGTGGCATGCGTGTCACACTTAGCATCATCTTACATTCCGCGTGGCATGCGTGCTACACTTGCATCATTTTGCATCTTATGAGGCATGCGTGTCTCATTTATTTCATTTGTATCATTTTGCATCGGCATGCGTGCCCCATTTTGTATCGGCATGCGTGCCCCATTTTGCATCGACATGCATGCCCCATTTTGCATCAGCATGCGTGTCCCATTTGCATCGGCACGCGTGCCTTATTTTCATCGGCATGCGTGTCTCATTTCCATTGGCACGCGTGCCTTATTTTCATCGGCATGTGTGTCACTTTTTCATTGGCATGCATGTCGTCATTTGCATAAAGCATGCAGTCCATCGCACTGTTTTGTGCATTTCAATCAATCGCACTGTTTTGTGCAGTTTAATTGTTCGCGCTGTTTTGCGCATCGCACTGTTTTGTGCAGTTTATTGTTCGCGCTGTTTTGCGCATCGCACTGTTTTGTGCAGTTTATCAATCGCGCTGTTTGGCACATCGCACTATTTTGTGCATTACAAATCACTCGCGCTATTTTGCGCACAGCATCGCACTGTTTTGTGCACCTCACTTGAATTTTGCATTCTGTGTGGCATACGTGTCACACTTGCATCATTTTGCGTCTTATGAGGCACGCGTGTCTCATTTGTTTCATTTTGCATTCCGTGTGGTATGCGTGTCACACTTGTATCATTTTGCATTTTATGAGACACGCATGTCTCATTTGTATCATCTTGTATCATGCTTCATTTGTATAGGCATGCGTGCCTCATTCTTGCATTGTTCCGCACATTGCCTCGGTCTGGCGAGACCTTAAACACACACGGTCTATGAGACATTAAATTCTTGGAGGTGCGAAACCTTCGGTGCATGGTCATGCATACATTTTGCATCCCGGTCTAGGAGACCTTAAATCCTCTGAAGGTGCAATTCCTTTGGTGTTTGTCGTGCCCGAACGACTTTCGGTGGTCTGGTAAAGCCACCTGCCTATGTTTGCGGTAAGTTCCTAGAAGACCAACTGGGACGGTGAAAACTAGAGTTCGAACGGCTTATGCCTAGAACGCAAAGGTTCGGGAATTTCGAGACTAAAGTCTGGTTTAAATACCCAGGGGTGTACCCTCGGCTTGAAAACTGTATGGAAGCCCCATAGATTGAGGCGGCGTGTCTACGCCTCAGTTCTGGATACTGAACCAACCTAGTATATCGCCTTGTTGGTAAGATAGGAAAAGTTGCAATCATAGTCGTTGCATCATAGTGCATTGTCTTGCATTTCCATTGTAGCTTGCATGCATTCATTGCATTTTCCCCAGTAGATCGCATCATACTGCATTGTCATGCATTTTGTAAATATCCATTCCATTGCATATTTGTAAGTATTGCATTGTAGTTTGCATGCATGCATTGCATCACGTCTTCCATCTATGGCTTGCGCCTTTCCATGTTGAGCTTGGTCTGGTATGTGCCCTTACTTTTCACGTTAAAACACAGTTCTGCATGTGTGCGCGCCTATTCCACGCTGGTATGTTGGTTTGAGGGTTGCGGCACCTTTTCTGTGTTAGACATGGCTCGTATGCGTACATGCCTTTCCTAGGCAAGATTTGGTTTGGCCCGCGCACCATATCCATTGCATTTTAGATTGCATGCATTCATTGCATCACCTTCCATCTATGGCTTGCGCCTTTCCATGTTGAGCTTGGTCTGGTATGTGCCCATACTTCTCGTGTCGAAGCATAGTTCAGTAGACCGTTCTATGTTAGACGTGGATTGTATGCGTACATGCCCTACCTAGGCAAGATTTGGTTTGGCCCGCGTGCCATATTCATTTCCATTACATGGTAGTATAATTTTTGCATCCGGCATTAGGATCATTGTCCTTTCTCCAGCGGGTCGTTTCCCCACTTATGTCATTCCACCCAATACTTGTTCTTGTGTCTGTCTACAATGCTCACAGTTCAGTTGACCGTTCTGTGGTAGACAGACTTGTTACCTCCATCAATCTATTTGACATAGGTGTGGTTTCGAACCACTCGTGATTGGATCATGATTCAATTGCTTTGCATTTTAGTTTGCATTGTTTCAATTACATTGCATCTTCATTTGCATTGTTTATACATTGTTTTGTATATATTGCATATCATTTTGCATCCATTCTTGCATTGTCATGCATGTTGCTAACAATATTGTACCTGTTAAGTTTGTTTTCTTTTCAGGCACGATATTGTATGTACGGTTCATTTGAAGCTGGTGCAACCAGACGAGCCGCACAGGTATTGTATCCTCCGAGTGAGACGTATTGAGAATTGCATAATTCTCTTACATCCTTTCTGCATTGTAGTGTAGTTTGGTGTATGCTAGCTTAAAACCGTCGCATGTGTGCTTCGTTACAGCTTTCTTTGCATGATCATAAGTTATGCTCGGCTTCGTGCATTGTCTTGCATTTTGCCCCCGCCTTCGGGTGCATATCTTGTTTGTCTTGCATGTTTGTCTGAGTCTTCGGCCTTGTCAAAAATGGGTCGTCTGTGGGCTTTGACATTCACTCCCGTCATTGTTATGACTTTCGAGTTTTGTCAAAGAGGGGCAACTGTAGACACCCCATTTTTGACCGTCCTCAAGACTCGGACGTCACCGTTTGAACACTCGGTGATTATCCATGTTTGTGTTCGTTTGGAGTTCCCAGAGGTCTCGGCTCGCGCGCCTTGCCTCAGGATCTCCGAACTTGACTGTTTAGTGTCTGGTTTTACACCAAACACTTGTGTTTTGCCTTGGAGGGGCAGGGAATGCCTTGTGAGGCATCCCCACTCACCACCGGCAGTGGCTAGAGGCCACCGGCTGGTTTTTGCTGCCACCGGCAATATACATTGCCGGCCGGCACTATTTGTTGCCGGTCAGCACTATTTAGTGCCGGTCGGCACTTTTTTTTGCCAAGATGGCATTTTTGGCCGGCCGACTACTGTGCATCTGCTTTTGCAGATATTTTAAGATAGCTGTCTTGCTTTTGCTCCCCGTGTATGGAGGGATCTCCCTCTTATGAAGCTTGTCTTGTAAGCTTTACAAGACAAAAAGCTTCTATATAGAGAGGGACTCTCTCTTGTTGCAAAGGTTGGAGAGTTTAGACATTTTGGGGAGAGAAAAACACAGACCAAGCTCTGGTTTTAGGGTTTGAGTTACATACACATCCTATCTCTATATTACTCTTGTGTGTGTTTTAGTCCATACTATTGCACACAAGCACCTAGTGTTTCACCTTCCTCTTGAAACTGAGGTTCTAAGGGACTGATTTTGAAGTTTTGGTGTTGGATTCAAGCCAAGGAGGGCCATTGGAGCACCATTTGTGAAGGGGTCTTCAAGGGTAAGAATCTATCCTTTTTATTCCCCAATCTTGCATTGTATTTCTACCTATCTTAAAATCATTTTTGAGCTTAGTGTATAATACAAAAAAGTTCTGTTTTTAGGCCCTCTTGATTATTTATTAAGAGTGTTTTGTGGTTTGGAGGTGTTTGACCCCTCTTAGGCCTTGAAAGGCCTCATTTTGTGCTATTTTGTGCTAGTTTCGGGACTTTGGTGTTTGGGCCTCTTCACCACTGAAATCTTGAGGGATTTCAGTGGTGGAGATGGTGCCTTGAAGTCTCCAAAAGGGGAGGGCCACCCCCTCTCCTTGTTGTCCTTGAAAAGGGCATGTTTTGGCCTCTAAAGGGAGCCTATGTTTGAGTGTGTGTTGAGCATGTATAGACTGTTTTTCATGCTTATATTTCCATAATATAACATGATTTTAAATTGGTTTTGGTACTCCATGCATGCTTAGCATAGTTGCCATGTAATGCCTTGTGATCCCTTAACATATCTTAGGTTGTGTGCCCTTGTTTCTAGCATGTTTTAGGCTTACATTTGTGAAGACTTTGTGCTTATCTTGACATGTTTTAGGTCTGTCCATAAGTGTTTGGGTTGATCTTGGCATGCTTAGTATAGTTCCTTTGCATTCCGGCTTGTTGGCCTTAAGTATGTGCATGTATAGCATGACATCTTTGCATTGATTTGGTGATTTGGGGCCACCCTACATGTTATTTCAGTCCCATTTTCATGCCTATGTGTTTGCCTTGAATGCTTCTTTAATGCTTTGAAAGCATGTGTGGCATGTTCCATGTTTTGGCCATAGTGCATGCTTTGAAATTAAGCCCCTTAGATGCCATCTAGGGAGTCCCTTTTGCATGGTCTAGGTCTGTCTTGAACCTATTTTAAGCCCTCTTAGCCTTGTGAGGCTTGGTTGGCTTAACCATGGTTCAAGTCCCCTTGGCCGGCTTCAAGTACTTGGACCATTTTGCATGATAATGTTAGCCTATCTTGTTGTTTGGTTTGACACCATCCTCATGCATTTTCAGAGCTTACGTTGCATGTTATTTGTCCATGAATGCCTCTTTCAAGTGTGCTTGAGGGTTGTCCAATTTATGCCTAAGTGTTGACCCTTAATTATATGTATGTGTACATGTGTTTTGGTCCTCTGTTTTGGTCATTTTAGCCACTGTTTTGGGCCTATTTAGGGCTGCCTAATTCATGCTTAAGTCCATCCTCTATTTGGTTTGCATGCTTACCTTGCATGTTTGCTTGTATGCTTTGCATAAGTACATTGCATTGTTCATGTTGCATGAATGATAACATGCTTAGGTTGCATTGCATCAACATGCATTCCTTGCCCCTTGATTTGGTGATAGGGATTAGGACTTTGGTTTGATTTGGTTTGCATGCATTTGAAATCAAAGTTGCATACTTGATCACTTGGGCCATCATGCATGGAAATGTGTGATTGGTGGTCCGAGAATCGAGACACATGCCCCTTTGAGTCACAAACATGATAAGGGACATGATTGGTGCATATATGCCTTGAATTGTGCTGCCATGATTTGCCTTGCACTCTGTTGCTGTCATTTGCAGATTCTGCAGGAACACTCTGCCGACCGGCAGTGTAAAGTGCCGACCGACAATAATTTCTCTGCCGACAGATTCATTTTGTGCCGGTGGCCACATCCCACTGCCGGTGGAAATTCCATACAGCCGGTGATGTCTCCCAACATCCAAGGAAGCAGTCCTGAGGTTTTGGCAGCCTCCAGAGGAGTGAATGAAGGAAAACAGAGGCAGCCTATGCATGGTGGTGCATTTCCCGAGGCGATTTCTTGTTTTCTTAGCTTAAGTTAATTTGCTTAGTTGATTAGGCAATTTGTAATATTTAATTAGCTTGCGTAGTTAATTAATTTGTATTATTTATTTGATCCCTCCGAGTGAGGGCAAATCTGTAATAAGTGTGTGTGAGTGGTGTATGTCTTTCAATCCCCACTTCTTTCTTCCCTTTTACTTACCTGCTTTGTTGGTTAGTATTAGGGCACGTTTAATTCAGCATACCTTATGCTATGCATGCGTGAATTCATGCATTTGTGTTGCATGCATTAGGCTCGGCACATCACGCTAACTGCATTTGTACTTCAATTCAAAATTGAATACGTGCATCAATTGATTGACTGCACTTCATATGCCATGTTTAGGATTAGCCGAGCCTATCTAATCGCATCCTGTATGTGTCACATTAGGCAATTTAACATGAACTAGGACATGCATGTTTGCTAACTAGTTTACTGTTTTGGCACGGAGTACGATGTAAGTATTTATGTTTTAGCATCCCGCATGCGTGTGAGTGTTGCCATGACAGTATGCTTGCCATGCGGTTAAATGCTTATATGATAAACTGTTTGAATGCCTGTGGGTGGAGGTTGGATTGTTTGAGTTGGGAAAACTCGTTGAAATCTGTGTTTCAGCCTACTTGCGAGTAGCAAAATCCAAAACATTTTCCAAAACAAACGGATGTGCAATGCTTATTTCCAAATTAGGAAATCTAGTCTATACTTGTTTGCTGCGCGCATAACATAGTAATTCTAGGCTAATAACTGGTTTAAGAACACATAAAGTTTTCAAAATCAGATATCACGGTTAGTAGAGGCCGGTTTTCGGACCGGGCGAAAGGGGGTGCTCATAGCTGACCTTCCCCGATCGTACCCAAGCTCCCGAGCCGAGACAACTCCGGTGATGACGGACATGTGGCCTTCGGCACCGAGTTAGGGTTTCCTAAATTTTCCTATTAAAAAATATTTAGGTGGCGACTCTGTATCTGCAAAGCGGTCCATGTTTGGTACTACTTTTTCAAAAATCTGTTTCTCAAAACGATTTGCCAGATTTGGACTCTTTGGTTCAAGATTAAGAACCGCGACAACAAAATCGAGAGTTCGAACTGTAGTAGCGAAAGGCCCCCTCCGCGGGCGCGTCTACACATAGTCTTTGGACGTATTCAAAAAATTTAAGGCCGAAGTTGAGTTACAACTCAACAAACGGATTAAAAGTGTCAGGTCTGACCGTGGTGGTGAATACTATGGCAGATATGATGGATCAGGTGAACAACGTCCAGGACCGTTTGCAAAATACCTGGAGGAATGTGGAATCATCCCACAATACACCATGCCAGGATCACCTAGCATGAATGGTGTATCTGAGAGACGAAACCGAACTCTTAAGGATATGGTAAGAAGTATAATCAGTTATTCTACTTTACCAGAGTCCCTCTGGGGTGAGGCTCTAAAGACAGCAACTTATATCTTAAATCGGGTGCCAACTAAAGCAGTTGTAAAAACACCTTATGAGCTTTGGGTTGGGCGAAAGCCTAGTCTAAAACATTTGCATGTGTGGGGGTGTCCTACTGAGGCGAGGCCTTATAAACCTCATGAACGAAAATTGGACTCTAAAACCATTAGCAGCTACTTTATTGGCTATGCCGAACGATCATGGGGTTGCAAGTTTTATGATCCCACAAATAGGTCAATATTTGAGACGGGAATTGCAACATTTTTTGAGGATATTGAGTTTGGGAGGAGAAATCCAGTTAGAGACATTGTCTTTGAGGAGGAAGCAGGAGTAATCCCACTTCCTACTACTACTTTTGACCAATCACAGGTTCCTATACCTGTCATTGCTCGAGAAGTAATTTCGGATCCTCAACCAAACAATGTTGTTCAAGATAATATAGTTCAAACCCCCATTCAAGATGAGGTAATTGTTCCTGAGGAACAAACTCTACAACCTCAACCTCAAGAATCTGTGCCATTAAGGCGATCCACCAGAGAAAGGAGATTTGCATTTTCAGATGATTATATTTTATATCTCCAGGAACATGAGGTAGAAAATGGAATGTCGAAAGATGATCCAATCAACTTTCGTCAAGCCATGGAAAGTTCCAACTCTCATAAGTGGATAGAAGCCATGAATGAAGAATATAAGTCTATGCAAGACAATAAAGTTTGGGAACTTGTCTCATTACCAGTTGGTGCGAAGCCCGTAGGTTGTAAATGGATATTTAAAACCAAAAGGGATTCAAATGGTAATGTGGAGAGGTATAAGGCACGTCTTGTAGCCAAAGGCTTTACTCAAAAAGAAGGAATTGACTTTAAAGAAACTTTCTCTCCAGTTTCTTCGAAAGATTCTTTTAGGACAATTATGGCGCTTGTTGCATATTTTGATCTTGAGTTGCATCAGATGGATGTCAAAACAGCTTTTCTTAATGGTGACATTAAAGAAACAATTTATATGGTGCAGCCAGAAAACTTTGTGTCAGGAGACCCAAAGAATATGGTTTGCAAATTGACTAAATCCATC
The DNA here is from genome assembly GCF_055761805.1 of Camellia sinensis. Classification (NCBI taxonomy): domain Eukaryota; kingdom Viridiplantae; phylum Streptophyta; class Magnoliopsida; order Ericales; family Theaceae; genus Camellia; species Camellia sinensis. The sequence goes on along the minus strand of NC_138962.1, from coordinate 45,164,881 downwards.
TATGGACTCAAACAAGCTTCTCGTCAGTGGTACTTCAAATTTCATCAAATTCTCACTTCGTATGGTTTTGAAACTAATGTTGTTGATGAATGTGTGTATCACAAGTTCAGTGGGAGTAAACACATATTTTTGGTTTTATATGTTGACGACATATTGCTTGCCACAAACGATATAAACTTATTGCATGACACCAAGAGATTTCTATCTAAGAATTTTGAAATGAAAGATCTTGGTGATGCTTCCTTTGTATTAAGAATCGAAATACTCCGAGATCGTTCTCGGGGTATTCTGGGATTATCACAAAGGAGCTATATCGAAAAAATACTCAATAGATTTGGCATGCAAAATTGTAAATCAGGTGAAACCCCGATTGCTAAGGGAGACAAGTTTAGTCTCAGCCAATGCCCGAAGAACAGTCTTGAAATTCAAGAAATGCAGAAGATTCCTTATGCCTCGGCTGTAGGGAGTCTAATGTATGCTCAAGTATGTACGCGTCCGGATATTGCGTTTATAGTTGGCATGTTAGGCAGATATTTAAGTAATCCTGGCATGGATCATTGGAAAGCAGTCAAGCGTGTTATGCGATATTTACAAAGAACAAAGGAATATATGCTCACATATAAGAGATCGGATAAGTTAGAGGTCATTGGATATTCCGACTCCGATTTTGCTGGATGTTAAGACAGTAGGAAATCCACATCAGGCTATATTTATCTGTTAGCTGGCGGAGCAATTTCTTGGAGGTCTGCAAAGCAGACGCTCATAGCTTCATCCACCATGGCCGCAGAATTTGTAGCATGTTATGAGGCATCAAACCAAGGGATATGGCTGCGGAATTTTGTCACTGGGTTGCGTATTTTGGAAGGCACTGCAAGACCACTTAAGTTATATTGTGACAATAAGTCTGCAGTGTTATATTCCAATAACAACAGGAGTTCGACAAAATCAAAGCATATTGATATCAAGTTCCTAGTTGTAAAAGAAAGAGTGCAGAGTGGACAGATTTCCATAGAGCACATTGGGACAAACTCCATGATAGCGGATCCACTTACGAAGGGACTACCACCCAAGGTCTTTTATGAGCACACTGCTCAAATGGGTGTTGTTCTATTTGAGAACATTCTGGTTTAGTGGGAGTTTGTATTTATATTACTGCTTTATGTCAGCCTTGAGTTTTATCTGTGTAATTAGATTAATTTCTGCAGAAATGAAATATTCAGTTTATTACGCTCTGTTACGTATTGTGAAGTATTGATCTCAATAAAGTTAAGTAGGACCAGTTGGAAATAGGCATGTATGGATCACATCACATGTAATTTCCATGCTACGCATCCATGATTGATCTATGTCATTTAGCTGTATTAGTATACGTGACCATTGGTGGGTTGAGTTACGATTGATGTAACGAAGACCGCTTTGATCCTATATTAATATAGTTAATGGACAAGATTGTTTGGATACCCTCAAGTTATGATAACAAATTTCTGAGCTCACTAAAGTTAAGCACATTTTTCAGGATACATATGTGGTCCAGTGGGAGATTGTTAGATAATGTCTCAATGGGACCACATAATTAAATGTGGTGTTATCATTTATAAGAAGCCTACAATTTAAGTGATTCAATTTAGTTAATAGGCTTAAGGGTATATGTGTTATGGACCTAATGTGTAGATACTAGTTGTATAATTTCTATTTCTATGAGGGGCAGAAATAGAAATTAAAACATATTGGTTAAAGTTGGTTTTCATTCCTTTTGAACTTCCACAACCTTTCAGTTTTGAAAACCAATTACAACCTTTAAAAGGTTATGGTCCCTACTCCTTCCCAAGTGGAAAATAAGAACACTGCCATTTTTTTTTTAAATCCTCTCAAGAAAAAAAACATAAGGCACCAAAGGGGAAAGGATTAGAAGGCAATAACATAATCAATAACAAAGAGTTCATTGATAATCACGCTTCCGTTTAACCGTTCATCAATGGATTCTGGTATGTCATTTTGTCTTGATTTCTTGATAATACACATGGTAAATTATCCAAAGTGTAAGGTTTATGTTCTGAAATTTATTTTGACACAAAAATCATTCAAACCAACAAATAAATTGAATTATGAATAGTCAACAAAATACATATATCGACCATTTCTGAACCTGTTTAATTAAAGTCAGCAACTATTTTAAGTTTTCATCCACAAGTAATTCCAAACTACATATTTCATCTAGCATAAAAATTTAAAACATAACAAGTACTTATTGTTATGTTCTAAATTTTTATCCATGCGCATCAACCCAAAACTATAACTACTAGTCTACCAAATATTTTCCATGCACACCCATCCAAAAATATAACTACTAGTGTATCCAAAAATATAACTACTAGTCTACCCTAATATTTTCCATATACATCTATACAAAAATATATAATCCTTCCAAAAATACAAAAAAGTGCCAATTTGTCCTGTACAATTTAGCTTTGTGCATGAGTTCATCCATCTGTACCAAAGAAAAAGAGAAATAATGTCAAGTAAAATTGGACAAATAATGAAAAATGTCCATGAAAAGTTAAGGTCACATTAGCAAATTAAATGACTATCATTATCAAATTGAAAATAAAACAACAGCATTCTTATGTCTATAGCATTACCACTTTAGTATTTCATTGTTTAGTTTTTTAAACGGACTTAAATGTAATTCAAAGAAGAACAAGTCAAAAATAATTAAATAAAACAACAGTTCACAATAATATGTAATGGACTACTCAACTAGCAGAAAAGTGTGGAGTGCTAAACTGTAGTGTGGAGTGCTAATTAACCAGAAAAGTGTAGTTTTTTAGTTTTTCCTATAACTGTTGTAGTGTGGAGTGCTAAACTATTGTGGTGTCTGCCTTGCTATGCTTGGTTTGGGTTGGTATTGGTGTAGATGGGCTACTGATAAAAGGAGTAATCAATGGAGTATAATCAACAACAAAATGGAGTATAATCAAAAACCCAAGAAGTACATAGAGAGAGGATAGTAACTAATGCTTCGATTTTCCCATAATCCAAACAGACAACAAAATTAAGAATTCAATTAACTAATGCTATCTACTTGTACTACGCTAAGTTGAGTAAAACGTTTTACATTCCCAATTCAAGTAATGCGAAACCTAATAAATTCAAAATTTTCCTTCTCTTTGCTAGATTTTCTAGGAAACCAAATGGAGTATAATCAACAACCCAAAAAGCAGATAGAGTTAAGAATCCAATTAAAAAATCCTGTTTACTTCTAGGTGGTTGCTAAGTTGAGCAGAAACTTTTAAAATCCCAATCCAAGAAATAAGAAGCGCAATAAATTCAAAATTCTTCATTTGAATTTTGATGTTTCTGCTCAACTAATACATTCAACTTGGCCACTGGTTACAATTGAAAAAGGTATCTGTTTAAAAGCTTAAAGAACTGATAGAAGTGTCTCACATGTAAAATAGTTCCAGACTTACATCCATGTAGAGGCAGTGCAATGGCAGAAGGCTTCAGTGCATCAGCATAATCAGCAGGTTGATGGTAGCTTCACCGAGGATGGCAGATTGTGAAGAACCCTAATGCCGATTCAATTCAAGTTATCATAAAGTTAATCACTATGGGATAATGTGCGTAATAAGTGCAGAAAAATACAAGAGGCATCAGTGTATCAAGTACAGATAACTACCAGTACAGAAAAATATATTTATAAACAAAAGAACCAAAGTGAAGAATAAGAATCAATTTGAACTCTTTACTACTTCCACATTATATGGCATATTGGACAAGTTTGTTTATTCTTATCGGGAAGAGTCAAGACAAAAGATGGTCACATTGCTTTCTTCCATTAGAATCCCCTTAGCCTTCTCGCATAACACCCTAACCTACAACAGAGAGAGAAGATGTCAATGGAGAACCCTTTTTTATTACACTAAAACAGAAAGATATCCATTAAAAGGTGAATACTATAGCATAATAATAACAATAGTTTCATAACATGGATAAGGCAAAGTACAATATATAGATGTCCTGGGTAAGAGTCAAATCTAGGAGCACGGCTTAAATGCGAGCTACATATATAAAGGTTCCTTTTATAATAAATGGTTATTCATTCATCATAACAGAAGAATACTTAAGCTGTCATGGTTCTTCATTCCCCATTTTTCAAACAACATAAAAATGAGAAGAAGAAAGACAAATAGAGAAAGAAAGACATAATGAACAAAAGATGGTTATGGTTTCATCCTGTCAAAGATTTCATGAGTGAAACTTTTGAAATCTTGCTGCAATGTTATCGCAAAAGGCAACATTTTGAGAAGCAGAGCATGCAATTACTGCCTTAACCTTTTGGTATTGGTAATGGAGTGCTTCCCAGGACAAGCATGAGTGAACCACATAAACTAATTCAAAGTCATTTTCCAAACTTCTTAAGAGCTTGCTTCTAGACATCTTGCTCCATGAGATGTGTGGGATGGAGGTCAATTCCACTGGCTACTTTATGCTCTCAAATGAACATGTAAGAGACAATTGCTTGTTCAGAATTGCACCTACACAATAACTAATCAAAATGCTACTAAAGAAAATCAAAAAATGGTGACAAGTAGTGAATTCTACCACAAAAGCCTAATGTGCTTGTGCAATATGTGTATAATTTTATTAGCCATGTTTAGGTAATAATGCCCATGATTATGAATACTTACTTATACCACATGTTCGGTCATGATTGAGTAAATCAAACCATCTCATCCTGTCTGTATACTTCTGGTATAATGAATCTAAATCTGTCTAACTGCTCTGAACATCAATCGATTCTCGTCCCATGATGGCTGAATCAGAGATGCACATCGATGGCAAAGACACATCCATTTCCCAATCTTCATTGTGTGAATCAGACAACATCTCTCTTCTTTTCTCTCTCATACACATATTTTAGATCCAAATGAAAATAAGTCAGGATCTAAGAGCCTAAATCAATTAAATTGAAACCATAAACAATAGTGCTAGTGATTTGAACAAACTTGAAATCCAAAGAAGAACCCCATACCCGGTAGAAGAACCCTAGATCCAGATCCCAATCGGCCAAATCCAAATTAAACTCATCCAGATCTAAGAGCCCTACATCAAACAGAGAGAAGCGCATATCGAAACTTGATAGTCTTCAAAATCGATTCTTCAAAATTCAACAATCACACAAATCACAAAAAAAAAAAAAAAACTCAAACATAAATTGAACTCCTGATCTTCAACTGAGATAGATAAATGAGCTCTTATTATTTAATAATATTACTATTATTATACAGAATTCCTTCACATAAATATGTTCATAAAGATAGTGTAGTTCAAATTCAACTCCTGTATGATAAAATTTACATCTTAAAATGAATTTAGACCATACATTAAATATTCTAGGTATTTCTGTGTATGAATTTTGTGTATGTAGGAATGCTCATATAGAAGAGGTGGAGTGGACCCAAAACAATATTTGAAAGAGATAAGTTTGCCCTTAATTTAAAGGCAATAACATCATATGCAAGAAATACAACAGGGGCACCATTTTTATTTTATTTTTTTTAGTGTAAATAAGTTTGCAGGATGATCAAATAACTCAATCTACATAAAAAGTAAAACAAGCTGAGTTGGATAGAGAAGTTCTAGTGACATTAGTAGGATGAACGGCTTTTCTAAATCCATTATTTCTATTCTTTTTCTTTTCTTTTTTTTTTTTTGAAAAAAATGAAATTAGGATCAAGATGCATAAATAGATCCAAATTTTTTTGTGTGTGTTGGTTTTAGCCATAGAGAAGTTTGGGATTGGATTTTAAGAGGAGTCATGCCAAGGGAAAAATGCTATTCAACATACTACAACTCTTAATGTTGGTAGAGGAAAAAAGAAAAACAAAAGACAAGCTTTACCAATTGTCTGGTCTCTTATGTTTACTTGAGCATCTGCAGAATGAGGAATGCTGTAGCCACAGAAAGTCACTCTTGGACTACATAATAATATTTACATGAGCTAAGAAATTAACAAACAGAACCTCATCAACAACCCAATTAAATGAAGAAATTAAACACAAATAAATCTACATGGTTACAGAAATACCCAAAACTTAAGTTGGAACCAAAAATAAATAAATACAATGAAATTGTTACTGAAGAATAAGAGCTATGAAAGGCCCTTTAAACTATCCATATAGGAGGCACACAATGAAACTGAGCTTGAAAAGCATCTGATTAGAACATGAAGATCAAATACAATAGTTCAAATACAAAAAACTATTTTTTGAAACAAAGCATATAAACTAAGGCAATCACAAAAATCAGAGCTAGCATGGTGTGCACAAATGATTTTGGAAACAACATACGCAATTTATAACATGAAAAAAATTAGAAGAGAACTGACTGACTCTAGATTGAGAGTGAATCTGATTGAATTTGCTGGTGTATGACCCTCAGCAGCCAAAGAAAATGTCAATGTTGTTTGGTCCTGGAACGACCCGTGCTCCATCACCAAAAGCAATAATAATTCTGGGGAAAACAGAGAGTATAAAGTCAATCAACAAACATAAAAATAAAAATAAAAATTGAATCTTCATCTACTATTATGCAATTTTCTCAAGCTTTCTAGGCTCTGCATTAACACAAATGTTTATAATTAAGCCTCAATTACTTATGTGCATATACATATATGTTGGATTGAAATGTGTGTGTGCGTGTGTGTGTGTGTAAGAGAGAGAGAGAGGGAGAGAGAGAGGGAGAGAGAAAGGTTTACCTCGGTCGGTGTTGCCGGGTTTTCGTTTTGGGGCAAAATCCTAATAGCTCAATCGGAGGGACGAGTTGAATCGGCAAAGGTATCTGAGACGCTGCACCACTGTTGCCGCTGCTAGCTGTCGTCACTCACTACTCACCGTCGTCACTCGCTGCTCGCCATCATCCCCCCTTGTTGCTACTGCCACTACCACTGCTTGCAGACGTGTGTGTGTGTGTGTGTGTGTGAGAGAGAGAGAGAGAGATGGTGCAGTATTTTGGAGATTTTTGAAATTGGGGATTTTTTTGTTTAAGGGATTAGGGATTGGAGATTTGAGTTGGTGAGAAACAAATGGGGGGAAAGGAAGGGGGGAATTTAGATAGAAAGAGGAGGAAACGAAAATAAAAGAAGAAAAGAAAAGGAAAGGCGGTGTGAATGACGTGGTTTTATTTTTATTTTTTTGTTATTTTTTTTTGTTAATGATTTTTTTTATTTATTTTTTTCATTTTTTTTTAGTTATTAAGGTTGAAAATTTATTTGTTTCATTTTTATTTTAATGAAAAAAATTATTATTATTTTTATTTGGTAGAAGTTGGGGTAATATTTTAATGAAAAATATTTTCCATTAAAATAAAGTTAATTTTTTGTGGTCAATTAAAAACACTTTTCTGCAGCTCATTTTTTTTGGTTACCAAGAATCAGGAACTAATTTTCTATGGTGGAAGAGAGGGAGCGACAGTAGTAATGAGGTGGTAGATAAGAGGTGATGGTGGTAATGGTGGTGATGATGAAGGAAATTAGTGGTGAAGTTATGGTAGTGGTAGAGGAGATGGAGTGGCGGTGGTGGAGGAGAGGTAATGGTAGTAGTAGCGGTGGTGGTAGGGAAGAGCTCGAAAACCAGGAAACCCTAGCTGATGATGAACAGGAAGAAGATGAAGATTTTCGAAAACACTTTTGAAAAACATCCAAAGCACTTGGCCCATTCCTACAACTTTGGGTAATGTTCATGTTTTCTAAGCTATTTTTTGGACCAACTAGGCATTTGAGAGATCTGTTTGAAGTAGCAATCGAGTGCGACTCCGACAATGCAAGCTTGTTTGGTTGATTTCACGGCGATTTAGGGCTCGAAAGGGGTTGAGAGGACTTCGATCGAGGGTCGAGATTGAGTGGTTAGGTTAGGGTTTGGTTTGTTTTCGAGGGGTGTGGTAGAGAGAAGGTTGAGAGAGATCAAGAATTCAGACGATGACTCAAATCTGATTCAGATCTTGACGATCTTTCGAATCCGGCGGAGGCACCAGTAGAGGAGAAAGAGGATGAGCCCAGCTGGTGCAGCGGGTGTGATGAGTCGTTACACTCACCAAATATAAATCACTAAATTATACCAAATTCTATTAGAATAATGGCAAGTCCAGGTATCGATCCACAGGGACAAATGTGAAATTAGATTAATTCAATCGCAAAATTCCTAAATTAATTTTGATTAAAAAGATAAGATTGATTTTATAACTAAACAACAATTAAATGAAATTGAGGAATTATACTGACAATTGAAATTAGGGTTTGAGATATTAATTTTCGGGAAAAATCCTAGGGCAGAGAATTCACCACTAACCACATGAATGAGACTTAACATTGGCCAACAATTGCGATTCGGTTTGAACTACCCAATATTTCACAACTACAAGCTTGAAATATTGATCAAGAGGGTTGTTGCGTTCAACGTACAGGCACGAATCATCCCGAGTAGTACGAGTCGTTTGCTCTAAACTATGGTAGCAATACGATCCGTCTCTCATAGCATGACTCGTCTCATACTTTGAATACAAACACAAAGAAAACTAATGTATGGAAAGCACTAAACAATCACAGAGAGTAAAATGTTTGAAGAGATGAAAGAAACAAATATTAAGAACTTCTAAATCATCCGTACATCCATTCAAACCAATTCACAATTAAAGCTAATGAGAAATCCTATTACATGGCTAAGGTTTAATCAAAATCCTAGAAAAGACGACTAGCCACTCATGGAGGAGTGAGAAGAGGAAGAAGATGAAGAAGAAACCCCATGGAAGTGTTCCTCAAGCCTTGGTAGAATATCGCTCTCTAGAACCCTAGCCTCCCTTTCTCTAAATTAATTTTTCGAACCCTAGGTTTGGCTATTTTTTTGTCTTTTATTCATAGCAAAACAGGCCAAAAATTCTGTACACGCATCCCTAGGTGGGCCGCTCGTGCGCCCATATGGGCCGCTCGAGCGGTGGTGGGCCGCATGTGCAGTGAAGCTTGGACGCACGTGCGGTAGTCTGGCTGGCTCAGATTCTTCACTTCTCGCACGGAGAATGTACTTTCGCGCCCTTTTTTATCGAAGTTTCATATTTCCTGCCAAATCTGTACAAGTGCACGAAACACATCATCTCCACCAAATAAATAAAATTGAAAGACTAAAACTGTAACTTAAGTGGCCTCAATGTGGTACCTTTCGGCCAATATCACACCCTCCAACTTACATTTTGCTAGTCCTCCAGCAAAACAAAAGAAATAAGAAAAGTAAAATACTCTCAGCCACTTTCGTAGGGATCACGATTGCATTTAGCATATGCAACAAGCCTTTAAACCACAAGGTTACCCCAAGTGGATGAGTATAGTCTCGTGAGGGTTTTCAGATATAATACCCACAAACATCAACATATTCATATCTGCTCAACAACAATTAACCACATTACTCCACACAACAATCAACTTATGTGCCACTACAGTATGATATTAAGACATGATGAGTCATTGGAGACACAGTGGACAAGTATGAAGGAATCTATTGAGCCAAATCCACACTTCAGTTTATACAAAAATAAAGTCTCCTGTACTTGTGAATGCTAGTAGACACATCATTAGTACCCTCGGTGTAAAGTGCAATCTCCATATTAGTTAACTGTTCACTATAATAGCCCAGTGTAACTCATAACAACACTCAACATATACAGAAAAACTAAATTGTTACAACTAAGATTCTCAATTTTTTTTTATTTTTTATTTTTTTAACACAAAGAAAATAAACTATGAAAGCATGCTTTTTGACAAAGAGGTTAAATACAAAGCTTGCCATAAACCTCAAAGAACAAGCTAGGAATGGTTTAATAGGACCAGGGCCACAAAACCATAAGCACCCTAGAACTAGCTACTGGAACCACAAAGCAATAAGCATTCCAGAGGGAACTTAAATAAGACAAAAACCACAAAGTTCTAAGCATTTTGAATGTGGTTGAATACTTGATTTCCCATAAACCACAAAGCATAAATCAAGGTCTTACCCAGGCTAGGGAGGGTCCCTTCCACCCATACGCATACAATGACCTTTTTCTGCTACATTGCAACAGCATAGTTTAACAAAAACAAGAAGCACTCGCAAGCGTACATGTTTCAAGAAAATGGAAAACTAACTCCCAGTACCTAACAAAAGGCACCAGAGTTATGGCATAAAGTTGCCACTTCAGAATCCCCCAGGTAATAAAACCTAGCGTTGTTTATAGCCTTCGGGCTACTGACCAAAAACAACAATTAACAAATACAACATTTTTATTTATTTATTTATTTTTTTTAGTATAAATATATATAAATATATATATATTTACAAAAGATTAAAGAAAAGAGAATAAAAACCCAGTACAGCCCAAAGTATACTTAACCATTTCTACCTTCAATGACATCCAAAATAAATATAACATTTAGAAAATATCGGAATGCCTACAAAAGATATAATCTTCACGCGACAACCACGGGTACTACTTTTCTCTATAACTGTGTTTGCAACTTTCCCTATTCTTCAATAGGGTGACAGACTAGGTTGATTCGGTATCCAAAATTGAGGCGCATAAAGCTACCTCAACCTATAGGACTGCCATACAGAGTTCAAGCCGGGGTAGTTTTGAAGCAATCTCCACACCCCTGGGTATTTAAACCAGACTCTAGTCTCGGAAATTCCAAACCTTTGTGTTCTAGGCTTTGCCATTCGAACTCTAGTTTCTACCGTCTTAGTTGGTGTCCTAAAAACTCACTACAAACACGGTTAGGTGGCTATACCAGACCGTCAGATGCCGTTCGGGCATGGCTAACACCAAAGGAATTACACCTTTAGAGGATTTAAAGTCTCCTAGACGCAAATAAAGCACAACAAGAACAAATAAAAATAGAATAGAATAGAAGGGAAAGAAAGGAGAACAAGAAATCAATCTATCAATCATAGTAAAAAGGGTGCATCAAAGCAATGGACTCAATCATTTCCCCATTCCCAATCCCCTCTATATATGGTTTCAGTCTTTGGCCATTCACTTTGAAAGTGTGGCCATTCTTTGGATTTTGCACCTCAACGGCGCCATGAATAAATGCCTCAACAACCACAAAGGGTCCATTCCATCTAGATCTTAGCTTACCCGGAAAGAGTCTCAATTTTGAATTAAAAAGCCACACCTTTTGGCCGGGTTCAAAGGATTTTCTATTAATTTGCTTGTCATGAAATTCTTTAGTCCGAGCTTTAAAAACTCTCGAACTCTCATATGAATCATTCCGGATTTCCTCCAGCTCATTGAGTTGCAATTTTCGGTTGAGCCCAGCCGCGGCCATATCGAAGTTAAACTTCTTTATGGCCCACAATGCTCGGTGCTCAAGTTCAACCGGGAGATGGAAAGCTTTTCCAAACACCGCTCTATATGGTGACATCCCAATGGGTGTCTTATAAGCAGTACGGTAAGCCCATAATGCATCAATTAACCATTGTGACCAATCTTTCCTATCTGGCATCACCGTTTTCTCTATTATGTGCTTTACCTCTTTATTTGAGACTTCTACTTCGCCACTAGTTTGAGGGTGGTATGGAGTGCCAACTTTATGAGTGATAGAGTATTTCTTGACTACCGACTCAAAGAATCGGTTACAAAAATGCATACCCTGATCACTTATTATGGCTCTAGGAAACCCAAAATGACTAAAGATGTTTTCATGCAAGAATTTGATTACAACTCTATGATCGTTTGTTTGGGTAGCTATCACCTCCACCCACTTAGACACATAATCTACTACCAAGAGAATATACTCAAACCCGAACGACGCCGGGAAAGGTCCCATAAAATCAATCCTCCAAACATCAAATATTTCTACCACAAGAATAGGGGATATTGGCATCATGTCACGCCGAGACATTGAACCCATTTGCTGACAACGCAAACAAGTTCTACAAAATTGATGGGCATCTTTAAAAATTGTAGGCCAATAAAACCCACTCTGTAAAATCTTGGTAGCCATGTTATGCCCACTAAAATGACCGCCACATGCAGAAGAATGACAAAATGTAAGAATGCTATGCACCTCACTCTCCGGCACACAACGTCGGATCACTTGGTTGGAGCAATATTTAAACAACTCCGGATCCTCCCAAAAATAATACTTAACCTGCGAAAAGAATCGGTCTTTGTCTTGCTTAGACCAATTCTGCGGAATTTGCCCGATGGCCAAGTAATTCACAATATGTGCAAACCACAGAAGGCTTGCTCGTGACAGCCCAAAAAGTTGTTCGTCCAGAAACGAATCATGCAAAATAAGAGGGTCACTAGTATACTCAACAAGGATTCGGGAGAGGTGATCCGCCACAACATTCTCAGATCCCTTCTTATCTCGGATCTCTAGGTCAAATTCTTGGAGCAACAAAATCCATCTAATTAACCTAGGTTTGGTCTCTTTCTTTGATAGTAAATACCGCAAAGCGGCATGATCAGTGAAGACTATAACCTTGGAACCTAGGATATAAGACCGGAATTTGTCTAAGGTAAAGACCACAACTAGTAACTCTTTCTCGGTGGTAGTGTAATTCAATTGTGCATCTGAGAGAGTGCGACTAGCATAGTATATAGCAAATGGTGCCTTATTGACCCTTTGGCCCAACACAGCCCCGACAACATAATCGGAGGCATCACACATGATTTCAAAGGGAAATGACCAATCTGGTGATTTCATGATTGGGGCGGTGGTCAAGGCCATTCTCAGTGTTTCAAATGCCTTTAAGCATGCCTTATCAAAGATAAAAGGTGCGTCCTTAATCAGTAAACTACACAAAGGACGTGATATCTTACTAAAGTCTTTGATGAACCTATGGTAAAAACCTACATGCCCTAAGAAAGACCTAATTTGATGCATGGAATTGGGTGGAGGAAGGCCTGCAATGAGGTCAACCTTAGCCTTGTCTACCTCTATACCTTGTGGGGACACAATGTGTCCCAACACTATACCCTCACGAACCATAAAATGGCTCTTTTCCCAACTCAAAATTAGGTTTGCCTCAGTGCATCATTCCAATACTCTAGTCAAGTTCCTAAGGCAATCCTCAAAAGACGGTCCAAACACCGCAAAATCATCCATGAAAATCTCTAAGAATTTCTTCACCATATCGGAGAAAATGGCCATCATACACCGTTGAAAAGCCGTCGGTGCATTACATAGCCCAAAGGGCATGCGCCTATAAGCAAAAGTGCCAAAAGGGCATGTGAACGTGGTCTTTTCCTAGTTAGTAGGGTACACCGAGACTTGATTATATCCCGAATAACCATCAAGAAAACAGTAGAAACCCTGCCTTGCTAACCGCTCTAGGATTTGATCAATAAAAGGTAAAGGAAAATGATCCTTCCTAGTTGAGGAATTCAGTCTCCTATAATCAATGCACACTTGCCACCCAGTAGTGGTTCGTGTGGGGACTAACTCTCCTCTCTCATTCTCAACAATAGTGATGCCTGATTTCTTGGGCACCACTTGTGTGGGACTCACCCACTTGGGGTATATAATACCTGCATCCAACAATTTCAATATCTCTTTTTTCACCACCTCTTTCATATTAGGATTAAGTCTCCGTTGCATTTCACGAGAAGGTTTGGTGTCCTCCTCTTGGTGTATATAATGCATGCACACAGAGGGATCTATCCCTTTCCAAATCAGCCACTGACCACCCTATAGCACTCTACTGTGCCACAAGAACACTCATTAGCTGACTCTCCTGCTCTGTAGTCAAGTCAGATGCAATGATGACTGGTAAAGTCTCCTGGGGCCCTAAAAATGCATACTTTAGTGTGGCCGAGAGTGGCTTTAACTCAAGTGTAGGTGGTGTGACCAAAGATGGTATGACAGGCTCTCTCGACAGAGAAGGAAGTGACTCAAACCGGGCTTTCCACGGAGGAAAATCCGATGTAGAAAAAGCATTAAGCACAGCATTTACCTCCTCAACCGACCCGTCAATATCAAAATTTTCAAACCCAAAATGAGCTAGACAAGCCTCCAAAGGGTCCTTTACAAGAATGGAGGGCGAAACTTCCTCCACAACCTCATCCACAAGATCCACAAATAAGCACTCCTCTCTCTCATGGGGTTGTTGGGATGCTTGGAAAACATTAAGTTTCACTTGCATGTTACCAAATGAAACTTCCATAAACCCGGTCCGACAATTAATTCATGCATTGGCCATAGCCAAGAAAGGTCGACCTAAGATCACCGGGATTTGTTTCCTAGAACTGGCTACCGGTTCCATATCTAAAACCAAAAAGTCAACAGGGAAGTAAAACCTATCGACCTTCACTAGCACATCCTCAATCATGCCACGTGGCACTTTGAGGGACCGGTCAGCCCACTGAAGAGTGACAGTAGTGGGCTTCAACTCGCAAAGCCCAAATTCCTCGTACACAGAGTACGACAACAAATTGACACTAGCCCCTAAATCTAACAAGGCCCTATCAATGAAATGGTCCCCTATAATGCATACAATGGTTGGGCACCCGGGTCCTTAAGCTTAGGAGGTGTGTCATTCAACAAGATGGAGCTTACTTGCTCCGTGAGTAGGACCTTTTGGGACACATGTGTCCTAGATTTACGCTTTTGTATACAAAGGTCCTTCAGAAATTTGGCATAGGAGGGTACTTGCTTAATCGCCTCCAACAGGGGGAGGTTCATCTTTACCTGTTTAAAGACCTCCATCATTACTACCATAGATTCCGCCTTCTTATTAAAAGGGGACGGTGTATCAAGGCATTGGGGAAAGGGTGCCTTAGGCACATATGGTGCCGTGGGCTCATGTGAAGTGCTAGAGACTAAGTCATCCCTCTTAAGAGTTTCCCCCTCACCCTTGCTCTTATTAGGTGAACCACCGTGGTCACCCTTCTAAGCTCTAGTTGCATCAGACGCAACTAACTGAGGCTCTAACTCCCTACCACTTCTCAAAGCAACCACCGGTTGCACTTGTTCATGGTGCTTCCTATTCCCACCCGAACTCTCTACCCCGTATTGTCCCTTAGGGTTGGCCATAGTTTGACTTGGTAATTTTTCCTCCTCTCTTCGATTCATGTTGTTAGCCATTTGACCCAATTGGGCCTCTAGCTTGGCAAAAGAGTGAGTGTGGGAGTGAACTACCGGTGCTAACCCCTTAAGTTCTGAGAGAACTTCCAACACCTGAGTCTCAAAGGCAGAGTTGCCCTGAGGAACAGGCGAGTCTTATGGTTTCCGGTACGGTTGTGGGGCTCGATAAGGTTGAGATGGTCGGTAGGATGATTGGTTGGCAAAATTATTGAAATTCTACCTTGGTGGTGGAGGATTGTAATAAGTGCCTTGTGAAGGGGGTCTCCATGAAAAATTAGGGTGATTTCTCCATCCCGGATTGTATGTGTTAGAGTATGGATCATTACCCGAGTTGGAGAATCCTTGAGCCGTATTCACATGCTCTTGGACTAACTCCGGAAATTGTGATGCCGAAGGACACTCACTCAAGTCATGAGCAAGGCTCGCACATATAACACATGCCTCGTGAAATTAAGGCTGATCTTGCTGGGTAAGGGCATGTCCCGCAGCTAATAATTGGTCCATTTTGTGGGACAGTGCCTCTACTTGTTGGGCTAACTCTAGATTTTGGCCGACCTCATAAATGCATCCTTTTTTCGGGGCTCCAACTACTGGTTGTCGGACTTGCCGGACAGCGGAGGCATGGTGAAGGGAATTATCACTTAGGTTCTCAAACAATTGCCATACCTCAGCATCATTTTTGGACATGAATGTCCCACCACAGGATGAGTCTACCATGTGGCGGTGCGACTCAGTTAGGCCATAATAAAATGTTTGAACAAGTTGCCAATCAGGCACTTGGTGGTGGGGACACTGTTGGAGAAGGTCTCGAAGTCTTTCCCACATCTCATGGAATTGCTCGCCATCCAATTGAGCAAAGTTTGTGATGGCTCGCCTAAGTTAGTTGGTTTTACCTATGGGAAAGTACTTCTCCAAGAACCGTTGCTGTAATTGGTCCCAAGTTGTGATTGAATTAGCAGGTAAGGAATTTAGCAAGTGTTTGGCTTTATCCTTTAATGAGAATGGAAACAATTGCAACATTAAGGCCTCATTTCTAAAATTCTGGATCCTCACTGTCGAGTAAATTTTCAGAAATTCATTCAAATGTTTGTAGGGATCATCATGAGTTAGTATATGGAATGATGGGAGCATTTGTATAGTGCTGGACTTAATCTCATAATGAGTAGCAGTGGCGTTAGGTAATTGAATGCATGATGGTGTTGTATATGCAGTGGGTGTGAAATAATCCTTAAGGGTCCAGTTAGGAACATTCAGGACATCTGAATCTGCCATCTCTAAGGGCTCAATGTATGAATATGAATACTCAAACCTATGAACGCGGGCAGAGGCCCTAAGTCTCCTAAGAGTCCGTTCTAGTTCAAGATCCAAACTCCACAATTCAGGGCGACAAGAACGGCGCTCGTGCATACACTACCCACACACACAAAAAACGTTCCGACTCTGTGCACTATGTTATGAAAGCAAAATACCAAAGGGAGAAATACTCACAGCGGTTTAATGAAAACGCTTTACTCGTCTTGCGGGTGCTTGACGTGTAGACGTTGTCTTCAAGCTCTAATTGAGCTTCGTCTTTCTTTTTAGCACTTTGGTGCTTTGCTTGCAACTGTTTGCTTCTGTTTACGCACTTTAGTGCTGCGGTTTTTTTTTTTTAAAGCTCAATTACGCTTTGCTTGCACTTCGGTGATAGCTCCAATTTCAAACGCTCTGCACACTTAGCAACACGAAAGCATAAAATCCTAAACTAAAAATTAAAATAAGAATGTAACTTTAAATTAACTAATTTCACCAGAAGTCCCCGGCAATGGCACCAAAATTTGATAAGTCGTAACACACCAAATATAAATCACTAAATTATATCAAATTCTATTAGAATAATGGCAAGTCCAGGTATCGATCCACAGGAACAAATGTGAAATTAGATTAATTCAATCGCAAAATTCCTAAATTAATTTTGATTAAAAAGATAAGATTGATTTTATAACTAAACAGAAATTAAATAAAATTGAGGAATTATACTGACAATTGAAATTAGGGTCTGAGATATTAATTTTCGAGAAAAATCATAGGGCAGAAAATTCACCACTACCCACATGAATGAGACTTAACATTGGCCAACAATTGCGATTTGGTTTGAACTACCCAATATTTCA
Organism: Camellia sinensis; assembly: GCF_055761805.1. Taxonomy (NCBI): domain Eukaryota; kingdom Viridiplantae; phylum Streptophyta; class Magnoliopsida; order Ericales; family Theaceae; genus Camellia; species Camellia sinensis. Next base: position 45,147,616 of record NC_138962.1, on the reverse strand, counting down.
CAACTAAAAGTTTGAAATATTGATCAAGAGGGTTGTTGCATTCAACGTATAGGCACGAATTATCCCGAGTAGTACGAGTCGTTTGCTCTAAACTATCGTAGCAATACGACCTGTCTCTCATAGCATGACTCGTCTCATACTTTGAATACAAACACAAAGAAAACTAATGTATGAAAAGTATTAAACAACCACAGAGAGTAAAATGCTTGAAGAGATGAAAGAAACAAATATTAAAAACTTCTAAATTATCCATACATCTGTTCAAACCAATTCACAATTAAAGCTAATGAGAAATCCTATTACATGGCTAGGGTTTCATCAAAACCCTAGAAAAGACGACTAGCCACTCATGGAGGAGTGGGAAGATGAAGAAGATGAAGAAGAAACCCTCATGGAAGTGTTCCTCAAGCCTTGGTAGAATATCCCTCTCTAGAACCCTAGCCTCCCTTTCTCTGAATTAATTTTTCGAACCCTAGGTTTGGCTATTTTTTTGTCTTTTATTCGCAGCAAAACAGACCAAAAATTCGTTACACGTGTCCCTAGGTAGGCCGCTTGTGCGCCCATGTGGGCCGCTCGAGCGATGGTGGGCTGCACGTGCGGTAGCCTGGCTGGCTCGGATTCTTCACTTCTCGCATGGAGAATCTGCTTTCACGCCCTTTTTGATTGAAGTTTCATATTTCTTGCCAAATCTGTACAAGTGCACGAAACACATCATCTCCACCAAATAAATAAAATTGAAAGACTAAAACTGTAACTTAAGTGGCTTCAATGTGGTACCTTTCGGCCAACATCAGGGTGTTTAGGAGAGAGAGAGAGAGAGAGAGAGAGAGAGAGAGAGAGGTGGGGGTGAAGGAGAATCTGTGTGTGTGAGAGAGAGAACAATCTGATTTGTTTAAACAGAGAACAAGTGGGGACAATATTAAATGGTTTACCTCTAAAATTTTCACACCTTTGGCGACAAAAGTAGTTTTTGGTCGGCAAATCTTAATAATTGGTGACTATAATTTTGTTGTAGCCAAAGCTTAATAAACAGCAACTAAACTATTAGTCGACAAAAAACATTAATTTGGCAACTAACTTTTTTTTGGTGGAAAAAATAAATATATGATTACTATTTTTTTTTTATCGCAGAAAATAAGTTTTTGGCGACCAAAATTTTGGTCGCCAAAGATAAAAAATAATTTTTTATTTTCCATTCGATCGAAACTCAATATATGGCGACTAAAATATTTTTAGTCGCTAAAAAAAGTTTTTGGCAACCAAAATTGGTCGCCAAATATAAAAATTAATTTTTTATTTTCCATTCGGTGACTAAATAGTTTTAGTAATCAAAACTCAATATACAGCGACTAAAATATTTTTAGTCGCTAAAAATAAGTTTTTTGGTGACCAAAAGTTTGGTCGCCAAAAGATAAAAAATAATTTTTTATTTTCCATTCGGCAACTACATTGTATTAGTAGCCAAAACTCAATATACGGTGACTAAAATATTTTTTGTCGCTAAAAATAAGTTTTGGCGACCAAACTTTTGGTCACCAATTCCATAACCAATATTTTTGATCTTCCGCGGCCAATTTATTTTTTAGTGGCCAAAATGTGACCTTCCGCGACCAAATTTGTAGTTGGTCGCCAAAACCATACCACTTTCTGCGACCAACTCATTTTTTGGTCGCTAAAATATGACCTTCTGCGACCAACTCATATATTGTCGCCAAAAATAATGATCATTTGTGACTAATTAATATTTGGTCGCCAAAAGATAACTTTTAACTACCAACTTTTATATTGGTCGCGGAAAGTGGTCATTAAAAGTGCAGATTCTTATAGTGTTTCTAAATGAACCATATAAACTAAATAAAATATTAAAAAAAAATTAAGGACAAAATAGATGAAATTAATAACCTAAAGATAAAGTGGAAAAAATGACAATAATTTAGAAAATAAAATAAATTAACCCTTCTTTTATATATCTTTCATAGTAAAAAAAAAAGATTGGAAAACTCATCCAAAGTAATCCATGTCTGAAGTCATATAAAGTATCATGGTTCAAAAAATCTCGCAATAATTGTAACATTCTGAATTTTTCGAAGTGGGATTTAACACCACAATGATGTCACTTTTATCTGGTAGGTCAGTTCGATTATTGTTTTTTAAATTACTTGTTAATAAAACCACTTCACTCAGGGGTGGGTGGCATTGTGGTTAAAGTTTGAAATTTAAGTCTCAAGGTCACGGGTTCAATTCCCTCCGTCTTGGGTCAACTTCTTGGGCGAAGCACAGTTAGGTAGGAGGTTGGACCTCAAGTTGTCTAATCAACACTTAGTGAGGGTTCAATGTTCCCCCGCTGTGTGAGCCCTGACTTAAGCGGAACTTGTTTTGGGAGGTCGGGGAAAGTTCCCAAGTTATAGTCTCCTCACTCGGAACAGCTAACAGGACACCTTGGTGATCTCTGCGAGGGGCACTACCTTGGACCTGCAGGAGGGTAGGGAGGATTTTCCTGTAACAAAAAAAAACACAGTTTTCCCCATATTAAAGAATATATTACAAGTAGAGAGGGCTTGACTTTATTTGAGTTTTAAGACAAAAATTTAAGTGATGATGCTCTTTTGTAACTTTTTCTACATTGTAAATGGTAATTGAGGACATGATAAAATTTATTTAAAATTAAATAATATAGATGTGAAGTTGATATTATTAAAAGAATAAGGGTTGAATTAATTTTTGAGTGATAATTTATGAAATAAAATAAATTTTTTCTTTCGTCAGATCAGGCTCATGTTAGGGTGTGTACCATATATAAGTTATAGCATTTGTGGTATTGAAATATCATAATTAGATCATTTTTATTTATAAAATAAATAAATTAATAAATAAGTTATAACCAAATACCATTCCCGCTCCGCTCCGCACAGGTTTTTCCTGCCCCGATCCGCTTGGGTTTTCTCGCCCTATTGAGGAAGTGGGGCAAGAACATGTTTTGCTTCTCCCGTCCCATTTGACTCCCGCTCCGATTATATTTATTAAATATATTTGTATGTATTTAACATATATAATTTAATTTTTTTCAATATAATAAAATTAAAACACTACAATATTATACTTAATATTCATTTTTAATTATTTATATTCTATCTTATTTGTTATAATTCTTATTAAGTATGAATTATTATCTATAATATACTATAATTTTTTTATTATTATTATTTTTCAACTTGCTAAAAAACCCGCCCCGCCACCCCAAATTTCTTCCGCATCTGATATGAAATGGGGTGGGGCAGATTGCAACAAACTCACCCCAAACCCGATCCGTGCCCATCCTTAAGTATAACAAAAGATATTTTGAATCATAACCAAAATAATATTCTAGCAAACATCAAAATCAGTCATAATTAACAACATAATGAATTATAATCAAGTCATAACACTACAATAAGTTAATCAAATAAGGCATATGATACACTAAGAATTTCCCTTCAATATTAGTATGCCTTTTTTGTAAATATTTTTTCTACACCTCACTGTATATATAGAATTCATCCACGTAAATATTTCAATTTCTTTTTCTTTTTCTTTTTCTTTTTTTTTTTTTATATGGTTCAAATTCATTTTATATGAGTTTCATAGTACATTAGTTAAATTTGAATCGCATAATAAAAAAAAATTAAAAAAATATTTTGTACTAGGGCTGCATAAAAAAACAGGCGAAATTGTTCAAATAAGTCCGATTTTCGGTTCCAAAGCTTTGGTTACAGTTCTAGACCGAACTGGATCGTGACATATTTGTTTATTATTTGTTTATATTTTTATATATAAAAATTAAAATGTTTATTATTAGATTTGAACACTCTAGTCATCATTGTGAAATTGATAAAACTCTAACCAAACTAATTATTGTTAATTTGTTTACTAACATTAAAGACATATCATATTTATTGTTATATAAAATTCCTAAAATCGTAAAACTGAACTGAATTAGTTTCTATATTTGACTTTGGCCTGGTTCCAAGGTTAATGGTTTGGTCACGGTTTCAATTTTTCTAGAATTGTAAAAATGGGTCCAATTTATGGTTTACTCTAAAATCATATCAATTTGATCCGTGTACACCCCTATTTTGTACACGAATTTTGTACACACATATTTTCAGTTAATTTCTCTATAGAATTGATATCATAGAATATTAATGGACATAATATACTTTGAATATGGGTACATTTAACTACCTTTCTTTTTTATTCCTAACAAATATGAGTTGACAGTACATGTGAATACTTGTAAGCATAAAAGTGCCTATTTAGAAATTGTCTTTAGAAATTTATTAAGAAAAATGATACATGGCTCAAATTAAACTCTTGTTTGTTGCAAGAGCCATTTCATCATAAGAGAATTTTCTCGGCCTAGTGCTCTATTTGAATTCAACATCCCTAGATTGATCGTGCACTGGTTTGTCTTTTTTTGTTTTTTTGTTTTTTTGCCCCTCGACCTTTGCTCTACAAGACATACCAAACCAAAGCTATCCCACTAACTAGTACTACACCCAAACCAATACTTAGTCCCACCACTAGCTCTATCTTACACTTCCCTTTCACTGTGTCCACCTCTTCTGCCCATCACTTTGAAACACACACTAAACTCCCGTGATTTGATAGTATTTTTTTTTCGTACGAATCTCCTGTTGAAGCTGAGAAGCCAAAGGTCACCCATTCTGGCAAGTGATCTCTCAGATCAATGATTTGAAAATAGTTTTGTGTGAATGTAGAACTATTTTCAAAACCAAAGAAGACAACACTGAGGTTTATACGTAATCTGAGCCTCATTTGGTATACCATGTGAAATACCACTTGGCCAATTAATATGTTCAATGGAATTCCTAGAGTTGATATAGACACCAACATGATTGATTGGCAAGTCCACTTTCCTATTCACCCAAACAAGAAAGTCCACTTTTCAAGGATTATTTCGATAAGTATCAAACTCTATAACGACAAATCAGTTCACGCCAATTGAAGTTGTCGTTTGGTTTTTATTTATGAGGCCTAGGCTACCTCCTACCGAGCCTGGAGGGATATTGGAACCATTGGCAGCAAGAAAGAATGCAAGCCTCTCAGTTATTTCCTCTTATGAAAAATGAGAAATTGGTACTGAAGTCGGTGAGGATCCCAGAGGAATTGTCCTAAAGATGCATCGGTTGGGTACACGTTGCACATCTAGTTCTCCACTACAATGATGATACATTGTACACGTTAGGGTCTCGAGTGACTTGGATGCCCTCTTTGGAGATGTAAGCATCTCCTGTGCAATTTATGAGGGGATCATTGTGTTCAATATTTGGGAGGTTGAAGGAAAATGGAGTTGCATTTGCACAAGGAAATAATATAAGAAAGAAGAGAAGGACGGTCATAGAGAGAATGAAGAAGATTAGATGATTAGGTTTGGTACGAAAGTTTTAGGTAGCAAGCTTGCACTTTGTCACGTAAACAAGTAGATAGATGGTTGGAGGAGTCACAATTATGTACTAGAGAAAATATTATGCATTATTGTCACTAACTCTTAGCATCTCCAACACTGTTAGTCATTTTAACTAACAAGAGTGTGCTAAAATCTGTATTGTATGATCCACGTTTTGTAATCAGCAATGTTACATACTCACATTTTATGTAAAAAATCAATATGTGACTAAAATTCATTCTAGATGTAGGTCAGTTGAATAACGTTGTTTTAGAAATTAAAGGACAAATTAAATTATAAAGATTAAAGTGAAATTTTGTTAAAAGTACAAGGATGTTAAAGACTAAAGTGAAATTTTAACAAAAGTACAATGATAAGTGTTATTAATGCTATCATGTAACTGCTCTCCATTAATTTTCAAAACGACATTACGCAAATGGACCAAATTACTACTTGACTCAAAATCTAGAGATTGACTGAAATAATTAAAAGATAAAAAAATAAAATGAGATTAAATATAAAATGCAAAGGTGCAAAATGTAATTTTCATTTTGATTTATGACTTGTTGACGTGTGCTTCTTGTCTTGGATGGCATCTTGAAGCCAAAAATTGTCCCACCCATGTTGTTTTCCATTTTCCCATTGTGCATGTTGTTAGTCAATTCCTTTTTGAACCTTAAAATAAAAATTAAGTATAGAAGCTTTCGTAAGTGTTTCTTTAGGTAATTGCTGATGAGAGCAAATATTGGAATAAAACACTATTGAAGCTGTAAGATTGCGTTGATTATATATATATAGTTAATAAAAAAAATCTGATCGTTTATTTTATAACCTTATATCTATTACATTTATACACAACACAATCCAACATCCACGATGTGATGAAAAGTATCATAGAATCATATTATAAGATGCATCCATAACATATTATTCCAAAGAAAAATATATATTCATCCAAGGAATAACAATTATTTAGTAGTAGCTAGTAAATATCTTATTCAAAGTCCAAGATTACCTATGCCCTTGGAGCTGTAACATATACTTTGGTTTCCTCACATTTAAAAGGCCGAATTAAATTTCCATGACTTAACAACATTTTTTTCAAAAAGCGCACCAGTTGAAGCCGAGAAGCCAAATTTAACCCGTTCTGGCAAGTAGTCCCTCAAATCAACTAGGAAATTAAGGCCTTGTTTGACATTATTCATAGAGCTAGTGACAACAACACTCAATTTTTTCGATTTAGAGCGATAACTAATCACAGCTTCATTTTCTATCCCATGAATTATGTTATTGTACCATACTCGAGTCACATTAGACTTAATAGAGTTGATATTGATACCAATATGAGTAACAGGAGTGATGTTTTGTGGATCCCAAGTATTCTGATAGGTATCAAACTCTACCGCGACAAATTGGCTAGTGGGTTCCAATGTCGATGGGTTGATTGGGAGCCCAATGGCACCGCCAGCAGTGGTGCTGGCACCGGAAGGTTGAAGGACGAATGCAAGCCCATCTGCAAAACTTGAACTTCCTTTCGAATCAATCACGAAGGTGAAATTGGTGGTGAAGTCGGTCAACTTGCCAGAAACTTTGTCCCAAAGGTGAAGTGGTTTGACGTAGGTGGCTTTGCCGGCTTTCTGCTCGAAGTTGGTATCGTGCTTATTCGCCGCAAGGTGGATGCCTTCGGAGGAGATGTAAGCGTCTCCATTGGTGGTTATGTCGTTGCGATTTTTGGGACCGATTTTGGGGATGTTAAAGTTTAGTGCAGTTGCACAAGGAGTTGCGAGAAGAATGTAAAATGTGATAATTGAGAGACAAGAAAGTTGAATGTGTGATTGGAAAGCCATTGTTGTGATCAGAAAATTTTATGGGATTGGAACTATGTAGATAATTGGTATATAAATAAATAGATCATTGTTCCAAATCTTGTGATATGTTGATTTATTAGTGTCTTTTTGTACTTTTCATTTAATTGATGATGATTTTTTTTCCCGCCACCCGTCATGTTCTTTAATTTCACCGCCTTTTTCTCTCTCTGTCTATCTTCCCCTATCCCATAATCGCTAGGCTACTCTACTCCTTTTTAATTTATAGAAAGTCTATGAACTCAAAAAATAAAACAAAAAATTTACCTTAAATTTTAAATATCCAGCATAAATTTAAATTTCTTGTTATGATTCATAAATGAATCTTGATCTTGAGAATATACATTCTAGATGATTTTTTTGGCATGTTTAATTTTTATTCCCGACAATCCAAAGTACTATTCAGTAAAAGTCCCACATTTGCTAAGGTGGCTGTTGGTTGTTTATTAGTCAATTAAAAAAGTCTCTCCCCAAAACTAAGCTAAGGTGGCATGTTCTGTGTTAGCTATGATGCAATTTTGGTGTCCATTTGATGTAGCATGTATGGCCATATAACTTTTGGGTCAAAAAATGGGCAAGACAAAAGCAAAAAAAAAAGGGGTTGGATTTGGAATTGAGTGAAATTTGGTGGTCAATTTTGCGAATTTACTGTTTTTTTGAAAGTTTTGAAACTTTACTCGCGGATCTCGGAATTTGATTCCGTAAAACTTGCCATGATCATGGAAGCATGTAGTTTCTTTATTTTATTCCGAATTTCTATTTTTGGTTGTTTTCTATTTAAGTTAAGTTTGTCTTTACTAATAAATAATTGAGGTAAGTCTTAGGGCTCTTTAATTTTTGAGAAATGATATATTTTAAATTTTATACTCTTTTGTTCTAACTTTGAGTATTTTTTGTGAATTAATCATTATTGAGTTTTTATTGTCAATATTCTTTGTGAATCAATGAGTCTTAAGAAAAATCTTGTTTTCGGCATTAAATTTTCAATTAACAAATTTTAAAATTATTATTATTTCACGTTTCACGCTGCATCGCCATCTTAGCACTTTTGTTTAGGTAGATAAATAAATATTTATTGATAAAAAAAAATATTTACTAAAAATCCCTTGGGTTGTATCTTGTGAGAAATAAGTCAAAAAAAATTAATGCTCAAGGTTCTTTTACTACGGCAAACCTCACCTCAGTTGGGCAATTACCGGAGTAAATTATGCACTTATCATTTAATTGCTGAATTTTTTTGGTTGCCGCCGCCACTTGCGTTTTTAATTTCACCACCACCTTTCTCTCCATTCCTCCCCTAACCCTTCGACCTGGCTATTTTTTTGGACTTATTAGTCAATAAAAATGTCTCTCCCCACACTAACTCAGCCGGCTTTGGTTGAATTAAAATTTTTTAGCCTCCTATGATCCCATCTTCTTAACTGCACAACACAATCCAACCTCCATAATTTTATAAAAAATATTACAAAATTATATTATAAGATACAGTAGATGTGTTACAAGATTAGAATAAAGAAAGTTAAGAATGAGTATGTTCGAAAATTGGTAGAAGTAGTACCGATAAAATTTAAGAAAGAATAAATTGAGATAGTTTGGTCAAATACAACGGAGACCAATAGAGACAGTAGTAAAGAGATGTGATATAGTAACAGTAGATGATAGTGTTAAGGGAAGTGGTAGACCTAAATTGACGTAGACTAATGTAATAAATAAAGATATGAATCTCCTTAATTTGACTAACGAAATAGTCTTGAATAGAGTCAAGTAAAGAAAAATGATTCATGCAGCCGACTCCATTTGATGGGATTTAAGACTTGGTTTGGTTTGGAATCATATTATAAGATGCATCCAGAGCATATCATCATATATACATATATGGGAAAATTACACTGACGGTCTCTATGGTTTGGGGCTCGTATCACTTTGGTTCCTGACTTTTCAATTGTGACACATTTGACCCTAAATTTTAAATTTTATTTTAAATAAGGACAATTAAAGATACCATTGCTCAATTTCAAAGGTAAAATCGTCAATTTGATAAAATATAAACTAATTTGACAAAAATAAATGTCAAAAAAGTATTTTTGACTTTTTAAAAATTATATATACTCACCAAAGATAAAATTATGTAAAATTGATAAATCTTTTACACGAACCCCAAACTATAAAGACTGTTAATATAATTCGTGCTATATAAATTATTAAAAGTACTATTTTCGCATACTTAGATGTCACATTATAAGGACTTACTTTTTTTTTTCTAAGAGAGTCACGTCAGTATGTATTTTTTTAATTACATATAGAATTCTACACAAACACAAACTTAATTTAAATTAAACTAACTTTACCTATTTTATATAGATTCTATTTGACAAATATTTCTTTTGAGTATATTTTTCATGATAAATTGAGATAATCCACAAACACAATACCAATTTTGAATTTCATGTTTTTCTTCCTAATTCTTTCAAGGGAATTATAGATTTTTTTTAATGCTAAATTACCCTTTGTTTTCCTTTTTTTTTTTTTCATGCATTATCTATACCCAATACCTATTCCATATTATGGATTTGTTATTTAAATTTTATAATGATTCTATATATGAAATTATTCATTATTTTATTGCAACTCACATGAGGAAAAACCTGCACAACAATGATTATCTCAAGGAACCTTTAAGTTTAAATTTACTGCTTGAGTTACTTTTTCAATTATTGAACAAAAAGTTCTTTTATGCTTTGACATCATATTGCAGAAGATTAATCACTTCACATACTGAGATGTATCTATCGTTTGAATGTTTTCATTCTTTTTTCTTTTTGAATTTAGATGTTGTTATGTAATTCTTTCTTCATTAGTCGTTGTTGAATTTTTTTTATATAGTTGATATTTTAATATAATTAAGAGTCTTTATTTTACATTTTTATAGTTTAATAATATACATATATCACATAAAATCATTATATGATAATCCAATTACAACATATTAATATTTAATTTTTGAATAAATTTTATACATATTTTTATTTTCCAAATGAATATAAAAGAAAATTAAATAGTTAGAATTACGCTTAATTTTATGTTACTAATTCTTCTTCTAGTTTAAATATTGTTTTTAATATTAAAATGAGTATTTATTTTATTATTTTATAATTTAATATATATCATGCAAAATTATTATATAATCATTTGAACTAAAATTATCAAAATACATAAATAATTTAATTAAAATTAATATATATATATATATAAGTATTCAAATAACAATTTTATAAAACGATAACGCCAAAATTATCAAAATAAATAAATAAAATCATAGTTTAAAATTAAATTTATTATTTTATAACACATTCTACCATCAAAACATTTTTCACCCACCCAACAGTCCTCTTAGCACCCCAAACAGCCACTTCCACCCTCCAACAACCATGCAGACAAATTCTTCGACGAAAGTTCAATGTGGGTTTTGGAAAAAAGATACTGCTATGATGGGTTTGACTTGACATCGAGGCAATTTGTAATTTGTTCCATGGGCAACATTGCGCTGTAGTGGTTCGAAAGGAAAGAACCCGGTTTTATATATGTAAGTACTAGCCTATTATCATCTGTACTATACACGGAAAAATTATAAATATTTATATTTATTTTAGATTTTTTTAAAGGAAGTTTTTTTGATAAATCTTTTTTTTAAAACCTTTATTCCATCCAACTCATATTCTTCTTCACTATTCCATTAGGTCCTATTTGAGGTAAGAAGACCAAAATACCATTTTCATCTACTTATGTTTCATTTAATGCACATTATTTTCTTATGTTTCAATAAGTCCTATGGGTGACATAATTACCAAAATATCCCTAATGTGAATGTTCACACCGTCAATGTGAATGTTCCTATTTAAGGTAAGAAGACCAAAATACCCTTTTTATCTACTTATGTTCCATTTAGTTCACATTATTTTCTTAAGTTTCAATAAGTCCTATGGGTGACATAATTACCAAAATACCCCTAATGTGAATGTTCACATCCTATGAGTGACATAATTACCAAAATACTCCTAATGTGAATGCTCACATCGTCAATGTGAATGTTCACACTGTCAATGTAAATGTTCACACCGTCAATGTGAATGTTCCTATTTGAGATAAGAAGACCAAAATACCATTTTCATCTACTTATGTTCCATTTAGTCTACATTATTTTCTTATGTTTCAATAAGTCCTATGGGTGACATAATTACCAAAATACCCCTAAAGTGACTGTTCACATCCTATGGGTGACATAATTACCAAAATACCCCTAATGTGAATGTTCACATCGTCAATGTGAATGTTCACACCATCAATGTGAATGTTCCTATTTGAGGTAAGAAGTCCAAAATACCCTTTTCATCTACTTATATTCCATTTAGTCCACATTATTTTCTTATGTTTCAATAAGCCCTATGGGTAACATAATTACCAAAATACCCCTAATGTGAATGTTCACATCCTATGGGCGATATAATTACCAAAATACCCCTAATGTGAATGTTCACATCGTCAATGTGAATGTTCACACTGTTAATGTAAATGTTCACACCGTCAATGTGAATGTTCCTATTTGAGGTAAGAAGACCAAAATACCATTTTCATCTACTTATGTTCCATGTATTCCACATTATTTTCTTATGTTTCAATGAGTCCTATGGGTGACATAGTTACCAAAATACCCCTAATTTGAATGTTCACATCCTAAGGGTGACATAATTACCAAAATACCCCTAATGTTAATGTTCACATCGTCAATGTGAATGTTCACACTGTTAATGTAAATGTTCACACCGTCAATGTGAATGTTCATATCATCAATGTGTAGGGGCTCGGCCCAGCCCAGGCCGGGGCCAACCCATGTAATGCCTCGTTGGTGCTTGCCAAAATTCGGGCCGGGCCGGACTGGCCCACGGGCCAAAAAATTAGGCCTAAGCCCTAGCCCTGGCACAAAGGTATTCAGGTTTTGGGTGCCCGGTGGGTCGAGCCAAGGGGCTTGGGCCTAGACTTTGGCTTGGGTCGGGCTTGGGTGAGCCTCGCCATTTTTTTTAATTTTTTTTAATTTTTTCTTCCAAAATTTTATTATTTTCCACAAAAAAGACACCGGGCCTCGGGCCGAGCCTTAAATGGGCCTTATGCGGGTCGAGCTTCAAACTGATGGCCCAGGTCCTAGCCCAAATTCTCGAGATGGGCTCGGGCCCGGGCCCAAACGAACTTGCCCCGGGCCGCGGGAGGGCTTCGGGTGGCCCACGGTCCGCGGGCCAATTTTACACTCCTATCAATGAGAATATTAACATGTCAATGTGAATATTGACATTGTCCACAGGTCAAACCCGCTCCGGGCCGCGGGCCAATTTTACACTCCTATCAATGTTAATGTTAAAATGTCAATGTGAAAATTCACATTGTAAACGGGCCGGGCCGGGCCCGTGGGCGGGTTTCGGGCTGCCTACAGGCCGCGAGTCAATTTTACACTCCTATCAACGTGAATGTTATTATGTTAATGTGAATATTCACATTGTCAACGGGCCGGGCGGCCCCGTCCTGGGCAGTCCACGGGCTGCGGGCCGGTTTCGGGCCGCCCACGGGCCGCGGGCCAATTTGACACTTCTATCAATGCGAATGTTAACATGTCAATGTGAATATTCACATTGTCAACGGACAGGTCCCGCCCCGGCCCAGGGGGGAGCTTTGGACCGCCCACGGGCCACGGGCCAATTTTACATTCTTACCAATGTGAATGTTAAAATATGAATATTTACAGCCCGCCCCGCCCCGGGCAACGGGCGGGCTTCGGGCTGCCCGCGGGCCGCGGGCTAATTTTACACTCCTATCAATGTGAATGTTCACATTGTAAACGGGCCGGGCCGGCCACAGTCCGCGGGCCAATTTTACACTCCTATCAATGTGAATGTTAACATGTCAATGTAAATATTCACATTGTAAACGGGCCGGGCCCGCGGGCGGGTTTCGGGCCGCGGGTCAATTTTACACTCCTATCAACGTGAATGCTAATATATTAATGTGAATATTCACATTGTCAACGGACCAGGCCGAGCCCGCCCCAGGCAGCCCACGGGCCGCGGGCTGATTTCGGGCCGCCTACAGGCCGCGGGCCAATTTTACACTTCAATCAGTGTGAATGTTAACATGTCAATGTGAATATTCACATTGTCAACGGACCCGGCCCGCCTCGGCTCGGGGGCGAGCTTCGAACCGCCCACGGGCCACGGGCCAATTTTACATTCTTACCAATGTGAATGTTAAAATATGAATATTTACAGCCCGCCCCACCCTAGGTAACGGGCGGGCTTCGGGCCGTGGGCCAATTTTACATTCCTATCAATGTGAATGTTAACATGTCAATGTGAATATTCACATTGTAAACAGGCCGGGCCGAGCCCGCAGGCAGGTTTCAGGCCGCCTACGGGTCGTGGGTCAATTTTACACTCCTATCAACGTGAATGTTAATATGTTAATGTGAATATTCACATTGTCAACGGGCCACCCGTGGGCCACGGGCGGGTTTCGGGCCTCCCACGGGCCGCGGGCCAGTTTTGCACTTCTATCAATGTGAATGTTAACATGTCAATGTGAATATTCACATTGTCAACGGACCGGGCTCGCCCCGGCCCGGGGGCGATCTTCGGACCGCCCACGGGGCACGGGCTAATTTTACATTCTTACAAATGTGAATGTTAAAATATGAATATTTACATCATAAAATTGCTAACCGTTCAAAAAATATTTGTAAGGGTGTCAAAATTAAATATAAGGGTATAAGAGTCTAAAAAAAGAGTGTAAATCAAGAAAAAGGACTTTATGGAATAGAACTATACATACATGAGATTAAATGGGTTAATAAATTTGTTGATGGACTTTTTGGGTGAAAACACTTCTAAATGGGATTAATCAATAAAAATCCCTTCTTTTAATATATAGATTATGTTTTTTAAGATTTTTTATAAAAATAATTTAACAATCTTATCACTAACTATAATGTATGGAAGAAGTTGAAAAAGGTACTGCAATAACTATGCATGAATTATAGCTATAATTATTTGTATGAGGGGATTTTAAATACTGATCAGGGGATTTTGACCAAATCAATAAATGCAGGCATGTGGAAAGACATATGAATTGAAAAAAATTAATAAATGCTGATGAGGAGATTTTGACCAAATCAATAAATGCTTAGTTTTTTTTATAAAAAAAATCAAAAAATCAGAAAATTTAAATTGGGATATTGGAGTTCCACAAGGCTTGGGGTTAGAAACCCATTTTCCCTTATTTATATATATATATATATATATATAGATAGATAGATAGATAGATATATAATGAATTTCTTTAGCATGCATAGGTGATGCTACTATATACACCTCAAAATTGGTGTATATCATATTTAAGTCTAACATTTATGGGGTTGATTACATAAATGTTATAATTAAATTCTTTTCAATCATAACTTAAAAAAAATGAGTCATAATTAAATCCTACATAAACCAAAGGCTAACAGTGTGACTCACATCTTTTGACTCACATGACAACTGTGGGTATCTATATTATGCTTGGCATGTAGCAAGCCCTAAGATACAAGAGAAATCGCTTGGGCCAGCGTTTCACACGTCCCGAGATAAAACACGCCCAGGGCCACACGTCACGCATCCTAAGATACTAGAAAAATTGCTTGGGCTCATGTTTCACGCGTCCCAAGATGAAACACGCCCAGGGCCACGCGTCACGCGTCCTGAGATACTAGAAAAACCGTTCGGGCTCGTGTTTCATGCGTCCTGATATGAAACACGCCCAGGGCCGCACATCACGCATCCTGAGATACTAGAAAAACCGTTCGGGCTCGCGTTTCATGTGTCCTAAGATGAAACAAAGAGGAGTGCGATAGAAGCACAAAAGTGAACAAATGCGATAGATGCACAAAGTAATCATGTGCAATTGATGCACAAAGTAATCGTGTGCGATAAATGCACAAAGCATATTCCATGCGAGATAGACAACCGACATATGATGTTAATTGGAAGCATGTTCTATGCAAGAAACAAAAGTATATTCTATGCGAAATTAACAGCATGTTCTATGCAAATTGATAGCGGGTTCTATCCACAAATGATAAATGATGTAAGACATGCGTGCAACATGCATATACGGGAAATGCACATTCTATGCAAGGGAAAAGAACAAAACCATAAAACGAATAAAACAATACTCGATGGCACCTCTGATTTACCTCTCGGAGGAATTACAACACGTTCAAAAGGATACACCTTATTCAGAGTAGCAAGTAGGACACGTTCACTCACCGGAACGCAGTTGTAAGCTTCCAAAACAATACCTTCCACACACCACTTAGGAAGAAGAAGCTCAAAACAACACCAGGACCTACTTGAGAACCATCGGCCACCTACCGGCCACCGATGGCAGATCGGGGCAGTTTGGTCTTTTCGCGCACGGGTCTTTAAGTATAAGCCTCAAGGCTTCATTTCTTCACAACCCTAGGTCTGAAAATCTTCTCTCTCTCTCTCTCTCTCTAGACACTTTCCCTCTCTAGATCCGAGCTTTACATGCTTTTTCCAACGCCCCACGCAAACTTTTTTCGTAAAACCCTCTTAGTTCTCTTTATTTTGAACCGATTAGAATTTGATTTCGATACTTTTTCTTGGATTCCCACCACTTTAGGCTTGTTCCCCTGGAGTTTCCCTCGGGTTTGGTTACTTTTCCCGGCTTTGACTTTTTCTCTCATTTTCTCTCTCCTAGGGTTGACTTTTTCCAAGTTTACCCTTTTTGTCCTCATTTTTCTCCACTTTTCACCCATTTTCCAGATGGCAGATGAGATCCCACATGACGGGCTCCTCCAAAGGTTCCACCTGCATTTCCACCCGTTGCCGAGGCTGGCAAGGCGGCTGAGGGCATTGAGGCCGACCTCAAGGCAGAGTTTGAGCCTGAGCTTGAGCCGAAGCCACTACCATTAAGGGTACGACCTTTTGATCCAGCGAGATATCATCCCTGCACGCATATCTTGCCACCCGGAGGCGTTTGGCAGTTTAGCAACTTTGTTCGCGTTGTACCCGAGGACCTTCTACTGAGGGAGCCGACCTCTCACCTTTCAGCCAGCGTTACTGAGGTATGAATTATGTTCTCATGCATTCCTTCCTTTCCTTTTTCTACATTTCTTGCACTGCCTTTCATTTGACTGTACTTTTTTCATCACTGCTTGATCTGATTCATCTGTTCTTTGCCACATGGAGATATCCGTGCCTACAGAGGGTACGGAGGTGCGACAGCGAGAGATTGGTATGACGAGCTCCCTGCTGAAGTCCATGATATTGTTGATGAAACCGGCTTCGGCCTCTTCTGCTCCGACCTGACACGGGTTATTGTGAGTCGTCCTCTTCCAGAAGCGCTTGTGGAGAGGTATTGGGACACCACCAACTCCTTCCACTACTCTACCACCAGGGAGATGACAATGACTCCCTACAACTTTGCCATGTTCATTGGCTTAAGAGTAGGGGCTGATCTGATCTCTTTTGACACCGACATGGGGGAGTAAGAGGCGGCCTAGATCGAGTTATTGGAAGCACGACCACCCCTGTACCGGCCAGCCATGGTCAGATATAGTTGGTTTGCTGAGCAGTTACGCGGGAACAAGCTCGAGACATTAGAGGAGATGCAGCAGGAAGCCAGAGGCTTCCTGATCTTTGTCCTCAGTACCACCTTGTTTTCGAATAGGTGGAACACTGTGGGCTTATATCTGTTGAGTGCCCTGGTGACTCTTTTCCAGGTACGCTTTTATGATTGGGGCAGAGCTGGCCTCGCCACCTTGTACGGCTACATGAGCTCTACCTCCCGCCTAAGAGGAGAGCTAATCGGAGGCTATTGGCAAACCTGGGAGGTATGCATTTCAGTTCCCTTTTTGCACTTTACGCTTTCTGCTTTACATTGTCCGCTTTATATCTATTCAACACTTGTGATTTCTGCTTTACACTTTCTGCATCTGTTCATACATTGTTCTTTCTGCTTTGCACTTTCTGCATTTGTTCAAACATTGTTGACCATATATCACTGCATTTTCCTTGCAACTATGGGTTTATGCATATTTTCCAGCTCTTGCCTCAGAGTCCATGGAAGAGCTCCCCCTGGTGGTCCCTTACTCGAGGCGGTATGATGGCCAATGCCAACGTAGGACTCGCGAGACCTTTGCTTTTTTTCGCCACTACATTGACACTGTAGCCGCCCACGAGGTAACCCGAAACACAGTCATTTTATTTACAGCTACTCTAATTCACATAATAGCAACTAACAACAACTAGCAATTTGTTCACTCTGTTTGCAGATCATGTGGCAACCTTGGGCCATGATGCTTGCTGGGGTACGAGACCAATATGAGAGAGCGTGGGCCACATCGTGCTTGCGCATCCTGCTGGAGGGCCCAATCTGTCGGGCCTGGTTCTTGAGTGAGCGGTTTGTTCGACAAACTGTGGGCTTGCCGGATCTGGTCGTTCTGATGCCACTACCAAAGTCTATGAGGACAACAGACAACCTATCTGTTGATGCAGTTACATAATTCATGGTAGGCTTAGATGCTAATTACTTAAGAGCAGAAGGCGACTCTGCGACCTTTATTCAAACCCACCTCATGCCACCTCTGATAGGCGCTTGCGGAGGCGAGGGGGCGAGGGCTCCTGCAGCGAGAGAGGCGACTAGGGCCCGTGCTAGAAGGGTTCCCCTAGCAGAGCAGAGCACCCATTGGCCAGAGCTTCCCACGGCACTCATATGCTGGCGACATACTAGGGCTGCTTACCAGATCCCGATTGAGCCTACAACGGTTGGACACGAGCTCGTCGGGGTTCGAGGCTCGTCTCAGGTATGGACCATACTTTACGATTTTGCACCCCACATTTCATTTCAGATACGTTTATTGTGAACACTGATCATCCAAATGCATTTGCAGGCATCCATAGACACTACAAGAAAAAACACTTTTGGTGACCACTTATTTTTTTTGGTCGCAAATAGTCCACTTTTTGCGACTAAAATTTATCTTTTGGCGACCACAATTTTTTGGTCGCGGAAAATCACCTTTTGGCGACCAAAAAAAAAAGTTGGTCGCGGAAAGTATACTATTGGCGACCAAAGGCTTTTTTGGTCGCGGAAGATCACCTTTTGGCGACCAAAAAAAAAGTTGGTCACGGAAAGTATACCCTTTGGCGACCAAAAAAAAAAGTTGGTCGCGGAAAGTATACTATTGGCGACCAAAGGCTTTTTTGGTCGCGGAAGATTACCCTTTGGCGACCAAAAAAAAAAGTTGGTCGCGGAAAGTATGCTATTGGCGACCAGAGGCTTTTTTTGACGCGGAAGATTACCCTTTGGCGACCAAAAAAAAAAGTTGGTCGCGGAAAGTTCTGGCGGGATAAATTTTAAAAAAAAAATGATACTACCGTAATTGCATGCTATTTTTCTATTTAGGCATTAAAAGTTTTATAAAATAATATATAACCCAATTTTTATGGGTTATGTATTTTTTTTGCCAAATATGAACAAGAAGTATGTTATTGGCAGAGTGGCAGAATGGATTGGGTGCATGGTGACTCCTTGGTCAGGAGTTCAAGTCCCAGGGAGCACAAAAGAATTATTTTTTTTTTGGGTCAAGGCGCTGACTTTTGGCGACCAACTTGTCTTTGGTCGCTAAAAGTTTACTTTTGGCTAATATGAATTGGACTTTCCGCGACCAAAAAAGTTGGTCGCGAATGGTCACTTTTAGCGACCAAAGGCTTTTTTGGTCGCAGAAAACTATCTGTGACGAGGCTTTGGCGACCAACTCGCGACCAACATATTTTGGTCGCGAAAAGGTTTTAGCGACCAAATATGGTACTTTTCGCGACCAAAATGTTGGTCACGGAAAGTGTTTTTTCTTGTTGTGAGAGTACACGAGGAGCTGTCTCGAGCTAATAACTTCCTTGATGGGCATGGTACAGATGAGGGAAACACTGCTCGGTCTCCATGGTATCTAGGTAATTTCTTAAGTTTTCACTTGATGCTATCAAATTCCCACTAATACACTGGCATTTCAACTGTAGTCTTTCCCAAACTGTACTGATACATTGCATTAGCACACTGTATTCACACACTGTACTTACACACTGTATCTGATTTCTGCATATACTCATTCTGCATACTATGCTTGCATCTGATACACACACTATACTTGATATGTTGACAACTGTCTTTTCAGATCCCATCTGTATCGATGGCTCCGACGGCGGCAGCAGTGCCAGCATCGGCAACACCTCCTCTAGTAGCAAAGAGGAGAGACAGAGATAGGGGTACCCGAGGCCAAAGTAGTTCTCCAGAGCCCATCTTGAGTGATGATAATGCTGAGACCAGTGACTTCGAGGAGGCAGTGAGTCGGCATTCTGAGTCATATGAAAGCGGAGACGATGATACTGGCTTGGGTTTTGAAAGTGGAGGCATTGCCAAGGAGGATTCTGGGGCAGAGAGCGGAGATGATGCCGGCTCCGGTTCTGGCTCAAAGACTGATTCAGACAGCGGCGCTAATGGAGATAATGCCCCCGAGTCCTCCTCTCCGAGGAAGAGGACGACGAGGGCCTCTCGGGCCTGAGGCGACCGACACTAATTTTTTTTGTACTTTTGCTTAGTTTCTTTTTGTTTGGTAGCATTAGCACATGTATAGCCTCAGATAGGTTTTATTTTCTTTGAAACTTGCACTCCTCTTTTGTAAAAACCATGATCGGAATAAAACCTCGTAGTTTTTATAAAAAGTGTTGTTATTTTTGTATCATGAGCACCATATTTGCATGAAATGGACATGAGATCGAATTTACCAATAGAGCACTTGATTGAAACAATGTTCTCAATCGGGTAATGAACCGACCAACAACTGAAATACAAAATACAACATCCAAATCGATAAACAAAGGAAAAACAACTCAAATACAAATAAACAAACTTGCTAAAACCAAAAGGACTCAAAGCAAGACCTTAAAATACTCGACGATCAGGACAAAACACAAGCTTCCAGCACTGCCCAGCACACAGGTGGACAACAGGCCTGAAAAGAAGGCTGCCAGCCAGAGATAGAGTTTGCCAGCCACAAGAGGTGGCCGCTAATGTGAGAATCTCCAGATTACTAACAGCTAGCTTCCACTTACAGCCTTATCTTCTACAAAAGGTTCAGCTTCGTGATTTCTCCTCCAGAACTTCGTTTCAATAGCAATTTCTTCCACAAATGGAGCCATTTTTTGTCAAAAAGCTCTCGAATTGGATAGCTGCTTTAGACGGCTCAGAAAAGGTAAATTTTCGGGGTTTCGACATGATTGCACTTTTTCCGTTGAGCCGAACTTCACTTTGTTTTCCGTTCCTCCACGCCGTGGCCCGATGCTGGGACCTAATTACACACGTCTTTAGCTTCGGGAGAGAAGAAAGATGCCTGACAATCGAAGAATTTCAAGCACTAATAGAATCCTGGCGCGATGAGGAAATCATCCCTCAGCCACGTTTTAGCCACGCCCAAGCTCTAGGACGGATGTGTGGGCTCACTTTACACGAGGCTCGATCTTAGGCCCACAACGGAGAGCTAGACATACCCAGCTTGATTCATCGATTTTCTGATGTCGATGACCTTATGTATGCTTGCTCATTTCCTTCTTGCGCCTAGTTTTGGCGGGTCCAGCATTCGTTTGATCGAAGTGGCTCAAGGTTTGAAAGAAGGAAAGAGTTGCATTGGTTTGGTGCTGGCCGAGACTTTGATGGGCTTAGACGCCTTTCATCGGCGAGAGACTACCAAATTCGTGGGGAGCCCACTACTTCTTCAAGTAATGTTTTCCACCCTTTCTCATATGTGTTTCTCACATCTCTCGGCACTCATACTCTATTTTTCTCTTAAAGCCCTTTCCTCAATTTTCTCTCAACATACATCGCTCTATTCTTTAATCTCTCTTTTCTTTCATCCCTTCCCAGGTATGGCTTATGGATAAGCTAAAAGTAGTGGACTTTTGCCCTGAGCACTCATGTCACGCCCCAAACCCGCCCCTATAAGTTTGGGCATGACCACTTCAAAAACGGAGACTTAACTCAATATACATAATATATGGGCCTAAATGGAAGCATTTAAAGCGTATAATAATATGCATAACATCCATTGAGCTATCACTACTATGCCAGGGTCACAAACAGAACACAAAGCAGATAAACATATCGTGACGTGCATCCGAGAATTTAGCTATATACATATACATATACAGACCCAGCCCTCAAGATTGGGCATATAGCAAAAACATTGTAAGATAAAAGGATTGTATACACTTCCACTTAAGACAGACAATCAGAGTACAAAATCCAGAGCTTAGCAAAACTCAATATAATGAGCTATCTTCATTTAGGTGTTTGAGTACTCTGAGGTTAACAACAGGAGAAATAATGCCACGGGTTAAGACTGACCTCCAGGTTGAGTGCCTACAGAAACAGACATAACATAAAGTGAGCCAGGTTCAGTGAATAATAGTGTTTAAATAATTTGATAATCAACTTAAATCATAATACATATCAATGCGTATGTAAATGCAAAGATCATATAGTTAATCTGATTCTGTACTAATTTCAGAACGGCCTTGGGCCCAATCTTAAACAGAGTAGCTTTAAGCCTGTAACAGAGTGGCATGAAGCCCTTAAACAAAGTGGCATTAAGCCCAGAATACAGAACGGCCTCAGCCCTGTTCATGCATGTATGAACTCAAGAGGTGGCTCGCACGGATTCTAGAGGTGACTCGCGTTGTAGCACTTAGTTCCGTACAACACTTTGCTTTATACTAACAGATCATACAAAATGGCCATGGGCCTCATAACTTTCACAGAAAGGCTTTAAGCCTCATAACTTTCATAGAACGGCCATCGGCCTCATAACTTTCCCAGAACGGCTTTAAGCCTCATAACGTTCACAGAACGACCATAGGCCTCATAACTTTCACAGAACGGCTTTAAGCCTCATTCATATATGTATGGACTCAAGAGGCGGCTCGCACAGGTTCTAGAGGTGACTCGCATTGCAGCACTTAGTTCCGTATAGCGCTTTGTTCCATACCAGAAATCAATAGATCTAACGGGTATCAGTAGAACAGACTAGTCCCAGAATTATACAGAGGCACACAGATTCTTTCAATCATTCACATGAGTTAACATAATTAATTTACGTTTAACAGAGTGCTACTGATAATTACTAACAAAAAGTAAGCGTAACTCACAGATTGTACAGAGTTGACCACACTCGGTGGTCCATAATAGAATGATTCCAGACACGTGAAGATGGTATTGTTTCATAGTACACATTTGTTCCCTTTGACCATTTTACATTAATAAAGTTAATTTGCAGGTAACAGAATGTTAATATTGATCATTAACGGTAGTCAAAGCGTACCATTACAATACTATCCAAAGTTCTATCCGATTATCCATTTGTTGAGTCATCATAAAATATTCAAAATGTCATCATAAAATATTCAAAATGTCATGTTCCCAGTAGGTGACGTTTATTTTCCCAATTCTTTTCTGTCAACAAATTTCACGGTATTACTTCTCAAACACAGAATCACAGAAGAAATCTTCTCTCTAAGCATACGGTTCATATCTTTCCATAACAAAGATCACTTCCTATCATAACGGAGATACTTTTAACTATGTTTATCTCGGAACCAATCCAGTATTAATAGTTTACATACAATTCACATGCAGAGACATAGGAACTTACAGTTTCCAGAGTCGTACAAAGGTACGCAGATTTCTCAATCCTTCATATCCATTAACGTAATTAACTTGCAAAATACAGAGCATTGATAATAAGAATTATTAACGGTAGATAAATGTACAATTGTAGTACTATTACTCATAGTGCGTTGATGGAGTGATAGCCCCTCCCGGTAGGTGCCCTACAAGTGCACGCCACTCAAGAATTAGTTCGCTTCCTTGTTAAACAATATTCAATTCATTATGCTTCGCATGAATTTACAACCAGTCTAAAAGTATCAAATAATTATTTTAATAATATCAGAGGGTCAAACAGAGAAAATGGAGCAGACAGACTTTTTCAGCATGGGCCGCACGTGCGGCTGTGAGCACCGCACGTGCGGCGGTTGGTCCCGCACGTGCCTTTTTAGCAGTAGCAAAAATCCCAAAAATTCACCATTTCCCGCATGGGCGGCAGTGCTTCCACACGTGCGGCCATGACTCCCGCACATGCGGCAATTTGCCTAGTTTCAGTCCGAAATTTTCCAAACAAAAACTCTATTTGGTGAATGTTTGCAAAGCACAAAACAAGTCCATCATTTGCTAGAATATGGGCCAAAAATCATATAAATAGGGACTATAATCATGTATCAATCTAATATGAATTAGATCCTTAATTTTGAATCCACAACATACTTAATTCCATAACATTTCATCTTCCACACACACACACACCCACATGCACATACACACTCACATATGTAACCCTTTGTTCACATGGATGAGTTCAAGCTTAATAATTGAAAAAGTAGGATGTAATTTCTCACTAAATAACTCGATACAACTTCAAATCAATTCAACACAAGAGCCAACAACTCATTCAACCACTTAACACATTCATCATCCATATTGTCAGCCCTAACTTACATAATTTAGAGAAATTCCTACTCAATTCCAAGAGAGGGGTCAATTAGAGTAGAGTAAACATACCTTGAGTTAAAATCCCCCTATAAACCCTCTTAATTTTCCCAATCCTTTCCTTGAAGAACTTTCCTCTTCTCCTCAACTCTTTGCTTCTCTCTCTCTCTCAGGAGATCCTTGCATAAAGTTCAAAGTCAAATGGTCAAAGGGGTATATATAATATATATATGGTTGAATAAAGACGAAATTTAATCAGTTTAATAATTCCCAATTGAAATTTCACAGAATATCATATTCTGATCTAAAAATTACGTTGATCTTAAATATAAAATCAATTTCAGAATATTAAGCTTCTAAGGCTTCCAATTTTTGATTCAAGCATTAGGATTGCAACAGATATTCCTCTTAGCAGACAGATTTGCATTTATAAGCATAATATTCACTTGATTAAACTTAATTTCACATACAATTTCACAGTAAGAATTTAAATACACAGATTAAAGAGCGGAAAGTATACCAAAACCGTATACGAGGGTTGGGTTATTACAACTCAACTCGAGGTTATTTCTTCCACCATCAACTAGTGGATTTCTCGAATAAGGGATGATGGTGCAACTGGATGTGCAATAGGTCCGCTGCAGACATAGCTTGGCATTTTCCCTGGCTTAATTTGACCGAGATGAGTTACAGCATGGCTCAGCAACCTGGCATCCAGTTGATCGGACTAATGCATTACGTGTTCTACTTCCCCTTCCGATTCAGACGTCAATTTGGACATGCTCAGACCCGCCCAGATGAGGGGGGTAGAGTACCCTGTTTCGTTCCCCATCCGTGGTTCACACTTGGCTAAGTACCTCACTGCTTGGAGGATGAGAGAGCTTCTGGCCCTGCCCCTAGTTTCAGTTGCGCTTTTTCTTGGCTTAGCTTGAGAATAAAGCACAAACCGGTCCCACTTTGGCATCAGAAGCTTCCACAAGCATGAGCAGGGAACACAGGAGTTACTGATTCACCGATGCCCTTAGTTTATTACTTTGACCTTTCCTTTCAAGTCTTTTCAATGTAATAAAAGCAACTTTGATTTATATCAGAGAGTTGGAGAACTTTAAGTTGAAATCAATGAAATTAAAGTTGTAAGCACTGAAAATTTTCCTTTTGGTTCAGAAATGGTCTAAGTTGTAAAAGGTAAAATTTGAACAAAAATAAACTTTTATTAAAACTTTTCAAAACCATTTTCGAAAAAGGATCACCACTTGACATGCATGGAATCAATCCTCACGCTGTACAACCCGAATCAAAAGATCACAAATTGCCCCTTGATTGAACACCACTGCTTAGCATTGTAACTAGCTCTTCTCTCATAGCAAAGATCACCACCGAATTCTTAGGTAAAGGACAGACAAAGATGACCTGATCAGACACATGGATAGGACAGTTAAGTTAAAGGTGATTACGACTGAACTTCAGGATGAAGTTATCCACGTGTCCCGAAGATGAGAATCAGGCCTTACGTAGTTCGGTTCAGGTTCACTCAAGTATTAACTCTTTCCTTTTGCGCTCTAATTTTTGCCAAAGTCGCCCTTTAGGGTTTTCAACCTTGCAAGCTCAGTTTTTCTTTATTTCTAATTTTTCATGCTCTAACTTTTGCCTAGGTCGCCCTTCTGGGTTTTTGGCCTAACGAGCCTCTCAGGGATAGTATTTCTTCAACTTGTCCATGTTGATCGGTTGTGAAAATTCCAGGCCATCTAAGTCCATAAGAATAACAGCTCCACCCGACCAAATAGTTTTGATGATGTAAGGACCAGTCGAATTGGGTCTAAACTTGCCCTTAGTGTCATGGATGGGAGCTCGGTTGTCTTTCAGCACCATATCTCCCTCTTTGAGATTTCGTGACTTAACTTTCTTGTTAAAAGCCCTAGCAATTCTACATTGGTATCCCTGAAAATGATACAATGCTTTCAGCATTCTTTCATCGAACAACATCAACTCCTCAAACCTGCTCTGTTTCTAGTCTACCTCTGCTATCTAATACTCAGCCATAACTCGCAACGACGGGACTTCTATTTCAATTGGCAGAACAGCTTCCATCCCATAAACGAGAGAATAAGGAGTTGCCCCTATAGACGCTCGGATTGCAGTTCTGTAGCCCCAAAGTGCGAATGGAAATTTATCTGGCCAATTCCTGTAGGTCTCAACCATCTTCTGCAAAATATTATTGATATTCTTGTTGGCGGCCTCAATAGTTCAATTGGTTTGCGGTCGGTATATAGATGACTTATGGAAAGCCACATTGTATTTCTCCAACAAGTCTATCACCTCCTTTTTGAAGTGAGAGCCATTATTTGATATGATCTCATTTGGGACTCCATATCGGCAAATGATATGTTTCTAATGAACTTAGCCACATGCGATGCTTTCAACAGTGCATAGGACTGAGCTTCTACCCACTTTATAAAGTAATCAGTTGCCACCAGAATGTATTCATGCCCATTTGACCCTTTTGGTGTGACTGCGCTGATGACTTCGATTTCCCAGACTGAGAAAGGTCATGGCGAAGTCATGTTGTACAGTTTTGACGGCAGGATATTCATGCGATTGGCATGAATTTGGCATTTGTGGCATCGCCAAACAAAATCAATACAATCCTTCTCCATGGTGGACCAGTAGTAACCTTGCCTAAGAATCTTCCAGGCTAGCATCACTCCGTTCATGTGCAGTCTGCACTCCCCTCTATGGATGACTTTCATCAGGCGATTTGATTCCTCCTCTTCGACACACAACTTGTGCATTCCCAGATGACCTCTTTTGTATAGTTTACCTCCACAAATGATCAATTGGACGGTTATTCACCGTATTTCCTTTTTGTCCTTGGCATTTGCCCCTGGTGGATAAATCTCTTTTTCCAACAAGTTTCAAATATCGTAAGACCAAGGGTTTTTATCTTATGCTTCATCTATTGCGGTGATAGTCTCATAAGCCGATATGTATCTCTACTCAATGATAATCGGACGTATCCGGACTCCAAAAGGGATGTCTACCATGGAAGATAGAGTTGCTAAAGCATTAGTGAACCTATTGTTCTTTCTCAGTAGATGCTTGAATGTCAGCTTTTCAAACCTAGGAATCAGAACATCTAGGGTCTGGTGATAAGCCTTCATCTTTTCTTCTTTGACTTTACAGTCTCCATTTGCTTGAGAAATAACTAGGTTCGAGTCCCCGATAACATCCAATCTTTTTGCTCCTAGTTCCAGGACGGCTTCTAAACCAGCGATACATGCTTCATATTCTGCTTCGTTATTGGACACCTTGAACCAGAGTTTGAAGGCTAAAGGTATATGGGAATTATCGGGTGCTATCAGCAACACACCTATCCTATAACCGTACTGATTGGACGCTCTGTCAAAGTACATCGTCCAAGTCTCCTCCTTAACTTGTAGAATGGCTTTATCTGGGAACAGGTATTCCACCGCTTCATCCCCTTCTATCGGGTGATCTGCCAAGAATTCCGCTACAGCTCTCCCCTTGATTGACTTGTGAGTGACATTCTTGAGATCAAATTCGGATAGGAGAAGCAGCCAACGAGCTAGCCTACCTGTAAGTGCTGGTTTCTCAAAGAGATATTTGATGGGATCTAATCTCAAAACCAAAATTACAGAGTGAGCTAACAAGTAGTACCTCAACTTCCTGGTAGCCTATACCAAGGCTAGGCAAGCTTTCTCCAGCGGAGTATAACAGGTCTCATAATCCAACATTTTCTTGCTCAAGTAATAGATGGCTTTCTCCACCCTATCCTCAAATTCCTGAGCAAGCATGCATCCCATAGTTGTGTCTGTGATTAACAGGTACAGAATCAAAGGCATTCCCGACTCAGGCAATGACAACATAGGCGGATTCTAAAGGTACTGCTTAATCTGCTCAAAGGCGAATTGACATCGATTATCCCATCGAAATTTTTTCCCTTTCTTTAGGAGACCAAAGAGTGGTTCACAAGTCAGGGTTAATTTGGAAATAAATCGTCTTATGAATTTCACTTTACCCCACAAAGCCTCGCACCTCCTTTTCAGTCCTTGGTGGTAGAATTTCTAGGATGGCCTTGATTTTGGAAGAATCTACTTCGATGCCCCTTTACGTGATCAGAATGCCCAGTATTTTCCCTACTGTTACACCGAAAATTCATTTCTGCGGGTTCAACCTCAATCTGTATTCTCTGATCCGTTGAAAGAATTTCTTCAAGGCAATGTAGTGGCCCTCTCTTTCTTTGGACTTGACAATCATGTCGTCTACGTACACCTTGACCTCTTTGTGGATCATGTCATGTAGAATGGTGGTTGCAGCCCACTGATAGGTAGCCCTGGCATTCTTCAGCCCAAATGGCATAACCTGATAGCAGTAGGTACACCATGGCATAGTAAATGCAGTGTTCTCTCTATCCTCGGGCGCCATCAGAATCTGGTTATACCCGAAAAATCCATCTATAAAGGAGAGCAATGCATGGCCCGCAGTGAAATCCACTAACTCATCAATGTGCAGTAGAGAAAAGTCATCCTTCGAACTGGCTCTGTTTAAATCCTGGAAGTCCACACATGCCAGGATTCTACCATCCTTTTTCGGCACTGGGACGATGTTGGCCAACCAAGTCAGATACTCAGATACTAACAAGAAACCTGCCTCAATTTGCTTGGTGACCTCTTCCTTGATTTTTAGCGCTCAATCCAGAAGGATTCTTCACAACTTCTGCTTGACGGGTCGGCCTCGAGGTCAAGAAGGATCCGATGCTGTACAATCTCAGGATCGATTCTAGGCATGTTTTCGTAGGACCACGCAAAAACATCTTTGAAATCTTTTAATAAAGCGACTAAGTGCTCGCGCTCCTCCGAAAACAACGCGGACTCAATCTGGACTGGACACGGATCCTTCTCAGTACCCACATTAATAGCAATGATTTCATTAGCTCAAGGTTTTGCAAACCTTTTCTCCTCTCGATTAATCAAGTTTTTCAAACCCAGAGGAATTCCTTCCTCTTCGTTTTCACTAAAATTCTAAAAATCTTGGTCAATACAATAAACAAGCGCCACAAAGAAATACTCAGAATCAGCAGCGTTCTTCTTCATCAGATCCAGCTCTTCAGTTACAACCGACTCAAAGGCAAAAGGAAAAGAGGACCTGGACAAGACCTTGGCATCCGGGTTATCACCCCCAGGAATACCAGACTCGGACTCAAAATCTGATTCCGACTCCACAGACGCTGTGGAATTAGATTCTGGCTCATCACCCAACTTAGAACTAGACAGGTAGCCCTATTCTAGCTGCCAGATAAGAGATGGTGCTTCTGATGCATCCAAAATGCTGCACGATGGGTTCACATCCGGTTGGTCCCCGATCATGGAGAAGGTAAGGTTATCCCCCCAAGTTCTCTAAGTCAATTGGAGGATCTGTAAGGAGACATTCCAGTGCTGCCCCTACTCCAAGCTCATTGTTATCCGAGTCACTTTCCATGCTCTTTTCAGCTTTAGTACTTAGTTCAGCCTTTTCCTCAACATCACTGTCTTGCAGCTGCAGGTCGAAGAAGATTTCGAATCTAGGGACACTTTGCTTTGTGGAATTCATCTAGGGCTCGGGAAAATCACAAAAGAGGAAATCTTCTCCCTCCCGAACAAAGCGGTCAATCAGCGCTTCCCGGATTGGCCTGTGAATGACCTCATAGTGTTTCTCGACCTGCTTGGCTCTGGCTCTGCTTGCCATCTCTTTCCTTTTCCTAATCCAGTCCTCTTTGGTGGGTACATAACCCAGACCAAAGGCATGTGGATTGTGTGGTACGTCTGTCAGTGCTGTGATGCCTTTTTGGCTACTTCTTCCAAGTCCCATTCCTGGAACTTGTTCCAGTTTGTTCATGAAATACATAGACGGGGCGCTGACATACATGCCCTCATCTACTGCCAAGATGGTTTGGACTACCCGGGCCTCGGCCAGAGTAAACCCTGAAAGGAATACATCCTCTTCACTCTGAGTGATTTCCAGCACTGGCGTAGTTACCTCTGGCGGGGGGATAGATGGATGAATTCCCAAAAATAATCGCCACTTCCTTCCTGTGAGAGTATTTTAGCATTTGATGGAGTGTAGAGGAGACTGCTTTCACAAGGTACAACCAGGGCCTCCCTAGCAGTAAGTTGAAGGTGGCCGGCACATCTAGAACATAGAACTCGACATCCTGCTGAGCTAGGCCTACCTGGACTCTGATGTGCACCGTGCCCATAACCTCTCTGCTCGTATTATCATATGCCGGAATTACTTGGGTTGTGGGCACAAAATCTGCCGATCAAAGGCCTATCGCATATGCTATGCAAGAAGGACAAATGTTGATGGCTGAACCGGTATCTAGCAACACCACCGGTACCCATTTTTCCTTACACTCAACAAATATATATATATATATATAGGGGTTTGTTGTGAGCTGAGCCTTCCGGTGCTAATTCTTTATCGGAAAAGGTTAGGGTTGGGTCGGCACCACTTAAGAAAACCAATCCCACCAACTGTTCAGGGTTAGTATCAATGGACAATTTAGCTTTGTCCATCGCTGATAGTATAGCCTGTCAATGTACCCGGGAGGCCATGAGAAGACCCCAAATTGAGATGTCAGCTTAGATCTTCTTAAGTTGCTTCAACACTGCCTCTTCTTCCAACTGCTTCTCTTTCTGTTTCTCGACCTCTCTATCTTTCCTAGATACCTCAACTTGATCTAAGTGCGGTGGCTTGAAACACCGCCCAATTCTTGTTATGCGGTCTATTTCTTCGGCATACCACATGTTGTCTGGAAGGCACTCACCCCAGTCCTCATTGGTATGGGCCAGATGTAGATCGTCATCATCTCACCATACACCTTCAGCAGTCGATAAATAATTGTCTGGCTCCGTTCGAATCACTTTCACCTCACAGGTATCCCTCGGAGGGTGTTGGGCCAGTACAGCTTCCTGGTTGTCTTCGACCCTCTCTTATGCAAACTGCTTTAACGCAGCTTCCCATTCTATGTCCACAATGCTCACAGTGCTCAATTCTTGAGCTGAATTTTCCACGCCGGTGTTCTCTGGTAGTTTTCCCTTTTCATCGACCCTTCCGTCCACTACAGCAATTCCTGCTTCCCTTACCTTCGGTTTTGTTTCAGTTTCTTCCTCCTTGTCTGGTTTATCACTCAACCACTCAAAGTTGTTTGTTGATCTATTCAAATCGAACCAATCAATCTGCACATTCCCTTGATCCTATTCATCAAAGAACTGCAGGTTGTCTAAGTCCTCCTCAAGTTCTGCCAAATCATCCAAACCTTGGCTCGGACCATTTTCCCTAACCACATTGATCTCCACTACAGTTGGGAACACCACTTCCGGCTTGATTTGATCAATCAGCACAATGTAATAGCTTGGATCGTACACCCCCTTAGACAAGTCCTCAGAGCGCTCAGGCAACGGACTCGTACTTTCCTCTAAGGTCAATCTCTCTTTTACTGTAACTGTCACCACCACAGGTTTAGGTTGAAGTGCAGACGTATCCATCATGCACAAATCTATGCTTTCAAGAATGAACACCATCGGTCTATGTAGGTGGGAAGGGATAATATATACGTTGGGGTTGTAGGGAATGGCCAGTGTATGGATTAGGTTTAGATTTTGAGGTGGGGGAACTTGATTGTGGGCCGAGAGAGGGTTTGTAGTTACATTTGGCTTTTGGGGTGGTGCGATCACCTTATTGTCAATGAGGTCTTGAATCTCATGATACAGTCTGAAGCATTAGTCGGTATCGTGACCATGCTGCTGGTGAAATACACAGTACTTTGCTGGGTTGTGTTTCGGTGGGAGAGGGTCAAGTAGTGGGCGAGGCTCTAATGGTTTGAGGTGCCCTTTTTTTATCAATACGCTCATGGCTTGAGATAAGGGCATGTAGAGTTGGGTAAAGGTCCTCTGGGATCGGGTAGAGTTGTTTGAAGTTTGTGGTGCTGTATTGGCTAAGGGATTGGCTGTCTTGGTTGTGGTGATGACAACTCTCAGATCCGACGGCTGCGCAACTATGCTACCACTGGTAGTTGTATTGGAACTGGGCATAAAAGGTCTTTTGGTCTGCTCTTTCTCATCAATAATCAGCCCTTATTTCATGGCGTCTTCAATCTGAGCCCCCATCTCATGGAGCTCGGTGAATGTGAGCAGAGGCAAAACGATCATTTTCTGCAGCAACTTCTCGTGCAGATTGTGAACTACCATCCTTAGATGGTCTTTCTCGGAAGCCCGTGTGGTCATCATTGAAGCTTTAGCCCTCCACCTTGTCATAAATTCTAAGAAGACCTCCCAGCACGTTGCCTCAAGATCACGAGTTGTGACCTCGATTTGTGTGTTGTACGAGTACTGAGCAATAAAGGCCTCAGCCATTTCCTCCCAACCCTATTTAACAGAATCCTCCAACTTTGCATACCAGATAACCGCTATACCAAACAGGGTTCAGCCAAAGAGAGAAAGCTTCTACAATGTGGTCAAACCTATAGGCCGCAGGATGTCTGAAAACAATCGTAGATGAACCATGGGGTTTCAAAAGCTGTCAAATCTATCGATATGTAGCATTTTGAACCGATCTGGCAATGTCACTACAGAGTTGGTATACCCTTCTTCTATGTTGGGAATAGAATTAACACGTTGTGCTCGCTTGAAAAGCTTCTCCAGTTTGTTGATCTTAAGCACAATTAGGTCAATCTCAAACTCAAATGGAGCTTCGATTTGATACACAGGTGCTGTCACGACCCCAAACCGCCCCTAGTAGTTTGGTGCCGTGATGGCCAGTAATCCGAGATTACCGAAGGCCAGCTTCCAAAATTCACACACAACAGAGTATAAATATATGGGGCTCACAAGTACGGAAGCGATACATACAAATCATATTAGTCCATAAGAGCTATGCATAAGTCAAACGAAATAGCAACCATCTTCATATGGGTTACAACTTAATTACAAATGAAGCAAATTACAAATTACATCTTACATTTTAACAAAGGGCTACACAAGCCGACACAACAAAATGTACGAACTACAGGTCAAGGAACATAGTCTGCCAGATTGCCGACATCCTCGTTGTCGACATAACATACATACAGAACACACATCTTGATCAAAAGGCTTCTCAAGCCGACGTGTACGAAATACAAATATTACAAGTCGAGAAGCATGATTTTCAAGACTGCCGACATAATTACAAGTCAAACCGGCATGACAAAAATCCAAAACAAGCTCGCGAATCACATCTAGGCGTCATCGCCTTCTTGCTCATCACCTACACATATATAGAGAGGGTGAGCTTGGATACTCAGTGAATGGTATAAATAATAAAGGGTTTGCATGAATAATAGCCGAAGTCCTTTCAAAACAATACAAGTCAAAACCTTATATAACAAGGGATGGACCTCGTCCATCTAACAAATCTTCAAAGCTTCAAGGGATGCTTACTAGCATCAACATATTACAAATGATAACATCTCGGCAAACATATCCACGCGGTAAACCATCAGTGGCAAAACAAGACAAAGCAAGGGTGATATCTCAAACAAGGGTGCCACAAAAGTTTAGAGTCCTCTAGCACAAGGGACCTATGTTACAAAGGCCCATAGCCCTTTAACACGAGAGTGCTACGAAAGTTTAGAGCCCTCCAGCACAAGGGACTTCCAAGACAAGATGTGCTGCGAAAGTTTAGAGTCCTCCAGCACAAGGGACTTTCAAAATGAGATGTGCTGCGAAAGTTTAGAGTCCTCCAGCGCAAGGGACTTTCAAAACGAGATGTGCTGCGAAAGTTTAGAGTCCTCCAGCGCAAGGGACTTTCAAAACGAGATGTGCTTCGAAAGTTTAGAGTCCTCCAGCACAAGGGACTTTCAAAACGAGATGTGCAGTTGCATTATAGTCCCCTGGCACTATGGACTTTCCAAGAAGATCATCAAAACAAGATAATGCTTGATATACAAAATAGGGACAATTATTCATGCTTAACAAATATTTTCAAAACATATAAGATAGCTTTATTAAAAATACCACTCACATAGTTCTGCAAACGTCGGGGTCAAGGCAAGTCCAAGTCCTACAAACACATGGCAAAGTCTATTGAATGCACTTCTCAAAATAAGTCTTGCATGCATGCAAATGACCTCGGCACTCTTCGAAGACTAAGTCAAATCGAAACAAAACACAGTTTCTTTTCTCGGGAAAACATGTTGGGCAACCACCAGGTCTTGGCCGAGGTCCCACACCTTCTCACCGAGGTGTGGTCCCGACGGCCACATTCAAAAGCGAAGTCGGGAAAATCTGGGTTTCCCTCTTGATAAACATGAAGAACATGAGCATGAAGAGCATGAAAAACATGAACATGAGGAAGATGAATGCAAAGATCAAAACTTGCTATTGCAAAAGCTGAGATTTCATGCTATGAACTCAAAAACATGGACCTGGGTACCCATACTCAAAGATCTTATCAAAACAAACACAAAAACATGAGCCTTAATGCAAACTTTCGGATTAAACGAGGCTTTTCTTCAAGAACACATGAAAACCATTTTCTCTTTCTAAAACCAACTTTAAACCAATGTATGACGTGCAGAACAGGTTTGATCGCAGCTAGATGATCAATAAG
Source organism: Camellia sinensis (assembly GCF_055761805.1). Taxonomy (NCBI): domain Eukaryota; kingdom Viridiplantae; phylum Streptophyta; class Magnoliopsida; order Ericales; family Theaceae; genus Camellia; species Camellia sinensis. The sequence continues at coordinate 45,112,963 of NC_138962.1, read as the reverse complement.
AACAACAAGAGTAGGTTAAGATTCTAACCTCAAAACTCGAATCTAACAGTTCAAGCTCCAACGATCAAGCTTGGAAGTTCACTCTCTCTTGCTCAAACTTCTCTTTCTTCTTCCTAGAGTTTCTCTCTCTCTAAAAGGCAGGATTTGATACAAAATGATATGTTTCTCCCGACAGTCACTGACTTAATCCCTCAGCTGGGACACGTGGCACCAGCTGGTTGGCTCTACTCGGAAAGGTGACTGACTGATTAGACAAGACCATGACAAAGTGTATTCAACAAGCTAAACAGCAAGAGCACTCAGGCAAGTAACGACATCGGCTAACAACAAGACTCCGGCAAGCAAGTGGCAAGGACAACGGCTTGGAAGGACAACACTTGACTAAGCTGTGACACACCTTGGCCTAGATGTGCCACACCTCGGTCTAGGTCATACCATTCCAGGAACAAAATCGCTAGTGCAAGGATCAAGGATCTAGAACGCCTAGATATTAACATCTCAGCCTAGATGACGCGCATCTCGGCCTAGGGGACGTGCACATCGGCCTAGATGGTGACATCTCGGCCAATATGCCAGGGTAGAGATGAGGTCAACCGATGGGGTTCCAAGATAGTTCTAAGTGGAAAAGGTTTCGAAGGTGTCTAGGCTCAAGATAACCTCAGTAACACACCAGGCAAGAACAAAGCATGCAAGCAACATTCGAGCAAAACAAGATAAGATTTGCAAATGCACATATCAAAACAAGATCATACATAAATGTATGCAAGTATGACTAAGTTGAAAGGAGGGTTGTTACATCCTACCCCCCTTAAAGAAGTTTGGTCCCCAAACTTGAGTGACCTTGTTCCAAAAACAATTCTGGATGTCGGACTTTCATTTCCTCTTCCATTTCCCATGTAGCATCCTCACCGTAATGCTCCTTCCATTCAACTTTCACCATTGGTATCGACTTATTTCTCAACTGTTTCACCTGCCTATCGACAATCCATATCGGCTTCTCTTCGTAGCCTAAATCTTCATTAATTACAATTTTGAAATAGTCGATCACATGTAGCGGATCTCGAATATACTTCCTCAACATCGAAACATGAAATACATTATGGACTTGGCTCAATCCTGGCGGCAAGGCAAGTCTGTAGGCAGCGAGGTTAACCTTCTCAAGAATTTCAAAAGGCCCAATGTAACGAGGTGCTAACTTACCCTTCTTCCCAAATCTTGTAACTCCTTTCATCGGCGAAATCTTTAGGAACACGTGGTCCCCGACTTCAAATTCCAACTCTTTTCTTCTCTGGTCGGCATAACTCTTCTGTCGACTCTGTGCGGTTTTGATTCTTTGCTGAACGAGCTTAATCTTCTCTGTTGTTACTTGAATTAACTCGGGACCAAGCAGAGTTTTGTCTCCTACCTCGGTCCAACATATCGGCGAACTGCACTTTCTTCCATACAGTGCTTCATACGGCGCCATGCCAATGCTAGCTTGATAACTGTTGTTGTAGGTAAATTCCACCAAAGGCAAATGTACTCCCTAACTTCCTTGGAGGTCCAATACACATAGTCTAAGCATATCTTCAAGTGTCTGAATCGTCCTCTCTGTTTGCCCATCAGTCTGGGGATGAAAAGCTGTGCTAAACCTCAACTCGGCTCCGAAAGCTCTTTGTAGGCTCTGCAAAAATCTGGAAACCAACTTCGGATCTCGGTCTGACATAATTGACATCGGCACTCCATGAAGTCTAACAATCTCATTCACATACAACAAAGCAAGTTTATCGACGTTGAAGGTGGTCTTAACAGGCAAGAAGTGTGCTGACTTAGTTAGTCTATCCACAATAACCCAAATCGAATCCATACCCTTTTGTGTCTTCGGCAAACCAACCACAAAGTCCATGGAGATGTGCTCCCACGTCCACTCAGGAATCGGTAAAGGTTGAAGAAGTCCTACTGGCCTTTGATGTTCTACTTTCACTTGTTGACAATACAGACACTGCGACACGAACTCGGCTATCTCTCCTTTCATGTTCGGCCACCAAAACGTCTGCTTCACATCCTGATACATCTTGGTGTTCCCGGAGTGAACAGCAAACTTGGAACCATGAGCCTCCTGCAAAATTTTTCTTTTCAACTCTGGGATGTCGGCCACACACAATCTTCCTTCAAACTTGAGCACTTGATTTTCTATGGTGTACCCCGATCTCGGCTTTGTGATAATCTCATCGGCTACCTTCTTGAAGAATTCATCTTCCATTTGTCTTGTCTTTACTTCCTCAACAATAGTCGGCTCCACTGAGATCGCGGTTAGACATGCCAATTTTCCAACCATCTTTTTGCTCAAAGCGTCGGCTATGGTGTTAGCTTTACCTGGGTGATATTGAATCTGTATATCGTAATCTTTCAACAACTCAAGCCATCTTCTATGCCTCATATTCAATTCCTTCTGAGTGAACAAGTTCTTTAAACTTTTATGATCTGTAAAAACCTGACAAGAAGCTCCATACAAGTAGTGGCGCCAAATCTTCAGAGCAAATACCACGGCTGCTAATTCTAAATCATTGGTGTGATAGTTCTTTTCATGTGGCTTCAACTGACGAGATGCATATGCTATAACCCTACCTTTTTGCATTAATACACAACCCAGACCCTTATGCGAAGCATCACTGTAAACATGAAACTCTTCATTACCTGATGGTAGTACAAGAATTGGTGCTGCGACTAACCTCGTCTTCAACTCCAGGAAGGCTGCTTCTCTATCCTTAGTCCATTCGTAAGCCACTCCCTTCTTAGTCAATTGTGTCAACGGAATTGCAATCCTTGAGAAATCTTTTACGAACGTTCTGTAATAACCAGCCAATCTCAGAAAGCTACAAACCTCGGACACATTAACCGGCCTCGGCCAATTCACAACGGCTTCAATTTTACTAGGGTCGACCGAAATACCCTCTTCATCAATCACATGACCCAAAAATGAAATAGTGGAAAGCCAAAACTCACACTTGTTAAATTTAGCATACAATTTCCGATCCCTCAAAGTCTGTAAGGTAAGTCTCAAATGCTCCTCGTGTTCGGCTTTACTCTTAGAGTAGATCAATATGTCATCAATGAAGACAACCACAAACTCATCTAGATATGGCTTAAAGACTCTGTTCATCAAATCCATAAATGCTGCAGGGGCATTGGTCACTCCAAAAGGCATTACTAAAAACTCGTAGTGGCCATACCTCGTCCGAAAAGTGGTCTTCTCAACATCCTCGGCTTTGACTTTAAGCTGATGGTAGCCCGACCTAAGGTCAATTTTGGAAAAGACTCATGCTCCTTGCAACTGATCAAACAAATCGTCTATCCTCGGCAACGGGTACCTATTCTTGATGGTTACCTTATTCAGTTCCCGGTAATCAATACAAAGACAAAGTATGCCATCCTTCTTCTTAACAAACAAGACGGGCGCTCCCCAGGGTGAAGTGCTCGGCCTAATGAAACCCTTATCTAGCAACTCCTGCAGTTGGAGTTTCAATTCCTTAAGCTCGGCGGGGGCCATCCTATAGGGTGTTTTAGAGATGGGCTGGGTTCCCGATATGATGTTAACAGTAAACTCTACCTCTCTATCAACTAAGTGTCCAGGCAAATCATTTGGAAAGACGTCGGGGAATTCATTAACAACTGGGACGTCGGCTAATCCAACACTTCCATTCAAATTACTTAATATGCTACACAGGTAACCTTGACACCCTTTTTGGATCAACCTATAGGCTTTGATGGATGAAATTAAGTAAGGTGGGGATACTACACATTTTCCCTGAAACGTGACCTCGGCTAGGTTTGGGGGTTTTAACGTGACACTTTTAGAAACACAATTTATGGATGCGTGATTTGCCACTAACCAATACATCCCCAATATAATGTCAAAATGAGTTATGTCCAATGGCATTAAGTCAGCTAACAGTTCAACATTCCCAATCATAACAACACATGCTCGATAGATGGATGTAACATTCATAGATCTCCCAGATGGAGTAGATACAGATAACACATAGTCAAGGGGTTCTAGTTTCCTATTAATCTTCTCGGCAAACTTAGCAGAAATAAATGAATGCGTAGAACCCGAATCAATCAATACATATGCATTTTGAGAGCAAATTGGGAGTATACCTGACACCACTGTCTCAGCGTTCTGAGTGTCTCCAGGTACCAGTGCAAAAACTCTGCCTTGCCCCATCGGTCCTTTCTCAACGTTACCTTTCTGCACGGAACCCGAGGTATTCTCATCATTCTTACCATCATCAGCCCTTGTCTTAGGACAGTCCCTCACAAAGTGACCTATTTCTCCACATTCATAACAAGCTCCAGACGCCTGACGACAGACCCCAAAATGTGGCTTCCCACAACTTGAACATGTCGGCTTAGTTCCACTTTCCTGTCTTGGGTTGCTCGAACTGCCAACATTCGCTTTCTTCTTGGTACCAAACTGTGCTCGGCGATTGTCATAATTCTGTCTCTTCCTCTGGCTCTCTCCCGAACTCTGGTATCTGTTCAAGTTAGCTTTGGCCAGAATGGCTTTGTCCAATACTCTGGCGTAAGTCGGCATGTTGAGCATGTTAACTCGGTCTTGTATCGGTCCACGCAGTCCACTTTCAAACTTTCTAGCCTTCATATATTCATCATTGACCATGTGGGGTGCATACCTCGCCAACTCGGTAAAGGCACGGTCATATTCAGCTACTGTTCTACTGCCTTGCGTCAAAGTCTGAAATTCGGTAGCCTTGCGATTTCGAACACTTAAGGGAAAATGCTTGGTGTAAAACAACTCCAAAAATCGGGTCCAGGTCAAGTCTGGATTGCCTTCTCGAACCATCATCCACCATCTGCGAGTGTCATCATCTAGTGTAAAGGCTGCTAATGTCACATTCTGGGTGTCGGTGCTGGGAAAGATCTCGAACAGCTTCTCCATTTCCAAAACCCACGCTTCGGCTTTCATCGGCTCTATACCCCCTTGGAATCTTGGTGGCTTCATTTTCTTGAACTCCCTGATCAAAGCTATCGTGTCGTCCCCATATAAAGCTGGCTATGGGGGCACTTGTGGTACTGGAGGAGGTGGAGGTGGAGGCAGAGCTACATTTCGGCCGTTTGTCTGCTCGGCCTGAGTCGAAGTAGCACTAGCGTACTGCTGTCTGGTGTAGACACCCCATTTTTGACCGACCTTAAGACTCAGACGTCACCGACTGAGCACTTGGTGATGTTGCATAATGTGCTTGTTCAGAAGTTTCAGAGTTGCGGCCGTGAGCCCTGCCTCCGGACTTCCGAACCCTCTTTTGTGCTTTGCCTCGGTTTGCGAACCAGGCTCGGTTTTTCTCTGCTTCTTTTCCCGAGGGGAGGGAGAGGTCCCGTAGACCATCTCTCAATGTCCGTAGGCTACATTTGGTGTCCGTAGGCCATTTTTCCCATTTCGGAGTCCGGTTTCCGGTTTTCGGAGCCGTCAGGCCGTGTGCCTCGGTTCCGGACCGCTTAACCATCTCCTATTGCTCCGGTTTTTGGCGTACTTCCTATTTTCTCCCTTTTGAGGGACACTGGGTTCTGAGAAACCCACTTCGTGGCTGAATGCCACTTTCGGTGCTTAACAGCCCATTTTCGGGACCTCGAACCGCGCGTTTTGGCCCCCGAACATTCGTTTTGCAACGGTTTTCGTTCATTTTTGGCAGGTACCTCTGTTTTATCACCGGGGAGGTCACTGAAGGGTGGGAGGCCAGCAATTGTTGCAGCAACCAGTTATACATCCTCCGACGCCCTCCGGCGCCCGTTTTTCGCACTTCCGGGCTAATGTTGAACACCTTGGGCCCATTTTCTCGAACTTTGAACCACATATTTGTGATGTACACACATGGGAGGACCCTAAAAGTTGGTGGCCGGCCATTAGTGTTACTTGACCCTTTTGACCCCCTCCTTCTGGGCTAATGTTGAACCCCTTGGACCCTTTTTCTCGAACTTTGAACCACATATTTGTGATGTACACACATGAGAGGACCCTAAAAGTTGGTGGCCGGCCAGTAATTCCACCTGACCCTTTTGAACCCCTCTTTCCGAGCTAATGTTGAACCCCTTGGACCCACTTTCTTGGACTTTTAACCACAGGGTTGTGTTGTACACACATAGGAGGACACCATCAGTTGGTGGCCGGCCACTAAATCTTCTTGACCCTTTTGACCCCTAGCCGGCCGGCTAGGGGGTGTGGCCGGCCGGCCACCTGCAGCAAAAGTACCAGGCCGGCCGAGCTCCTTGCACTGTGCACTTTACAGCTGTGGAGCTTTATCCCCCAGAAAAGATCTTTATCCGGGGGATATTTTGTGGGGGAAAGTTTGTCTCCTTTTCCCCCACCTTTGCACCCCCTTTTTGGCCCTTATAACAAGCAAGCTATATCACATTCAAGGGTTAGAAAAATTGTTCTTCAAGCCGCAATACACAACTCCATCTTTATCCCTCTCATTTCCTTGAAAATTTCTAAGTCCCTAAGCATCATTTCTTCTACACCACCAAGCCCTACCACCACCACCTCATTTCCAGCAACAAGGAAGGCTTTTCAAAGGCTAAAGGAGCTGCAAATTGATCCAAGAAGCAACAAAAGCTTTAGTCTTCAAGGGTGAGTAACACTTCTCATTCTTTGACCCTTTTTTCTTGATCTATTTGTCAGCCCCACTTGCTTTTTGTTTCAAGCTCCGGCCCTAACTGAAAGGGGCCATCTTTTGAGCTCATTTTCACTTTTCATTAAGGGCTCAACCCTGTTTGAGCCCTCTATGATACACTTGCTTCATTGATCCTCTTATATGTCATAATCTTGCATGCTATTTTTGACCCATGAGTAATCTGTTTTTGAGCATGTTGTAAACTGATATTAGGCTTATTTTGAGCCCCTCTTCAACATTGAAGAAGGGCTCAACACCATTTGGGACTTCCATGTTGTACTTACCTTTATACTCCTCTTTTCTTCCCCATTCTTGCATGCAATGGCAGCCTACCATGCTTTTGTTTTTGGCCATTTTATAGTTCTGAAAAAGTGCTTATTTTGGTCCATTCTTCATTTTTCATTTAGGTCCTTTCATGGTTTGGGACCTCCATATGCCACTTCATGTTATATCTCTCTTTTATTCCCCATTCTTGCATGTTTAGTTAGCCTATCATGCTTTTGTTTTTGGCCATTTTACAGTTCTGGAAATAGTCCTATTTTGGCCCATTCTACATGTTTTATTAAGGGTCTTTGGCTGTTTGGTGATTATTTTGCATACCTCATGTTATAGCACCTTTTGAGCCTCAATCTTGTGCCTTTTTTTTAGCATGTTTGTATACTGATTTGAGGTTTGCCATATACTGTAAATATTCATATTTTTGGTCCCTCTTCAATGTTGTAGAAGGAAATTTTTCAGTTTGGATTTTGCTTATACCACTTGCTTCATTACCCCTCTCTTGGCCCCTATTCTTGCATGCCATTTTTGCCCTGCCTATGCTTGCTGTTTGGCCTTGTTTATAACTGTGAAAATGCCTTTTTTGGGACTGTCTAGCTTCTGTCTTTGCATTTCATGTCCATATTGTGCATGTTTGGCATAGCTATAGGCCATTTCGGGTGCCTAAATTCGCATTTCGGGACAATTTCATGCATTTGGTATCATTTCGCCTCATTTCGGGACTGTTTTCCCCCATATTTTAGTGCTGAAATTCCATTAGAATGATTGCATGCCATTTCCATGTCATTGCATCGCATTTTGTCATCGCCTCGGTTTGCGTGCCCGTGTGCACGCATTTCGAGGCACTTCATTTTCAACCATCGGCATCTTATGTGAGTGTGGCTGAGGCTCACTCATGTTGGTATAAGCCCATATCATGTTTTCATCGCATTCCGCCACCGCCTCGGTCTGCGTGCCCGTGTGAACGCATTTCGAGGCACCTCATTTTCATCCACCGGCATCCTATGTGAGTGTGGCTGAGGCTCACTCATGTTGGTATAAGCCCATATCATGTTTTCATCGCATTCTGCCATCGCCTCGGTTTGCGTGCCCGTGAGCACGCATTTTGAGGCAATTCATTTTCATCCATCGGCATCCTATGTGAGTGTGGCTGAGGCTCACTCATGTTGGTATAAGCCCATATCATGTTTCCTTGTCATTTGCATTGCGTACCATCGCCTCGATTTGCGTGCCCGTGTGCACGCACTTCGAGGCATCTCATTTTCATAGCACAGTGCATACTAGGTTGTATCTTAGATTGCATTCTGTCATTTTCTCGGTTTGCGTGCCCGTGTGCACGCACTTCGAGGCATCTCATTTTCATAGCACAATGCATACTAGGTTGTATCTTAGATTGCATTCTGTCATTTTCTCGGTTTGCGTGCCCGTGTGCACGCACTTCGAGGCACCTCATTTTCACAGCACAGTGCATACTAGGTTGTATCTTAGATTGCATTCTGTCATTTTCTCGATTTGCGTGCCCGTGTGCACGCACTTCGAGGCATCTCATTTTCACATAATAGTGCATACTAGGTCGTATCTTAGATCACATTCTGCCATTTTCTCAGTTTGCATGCCTGTGTGCACGTATTTCGAGGCATGTCATTCCATAGCATTGTGCATACTAGGTTGTATCTTAGTTGCATTTCATGCATATCATGCATATTGCATCGTGTCCGGAATAGGAGTTAGCCCGGGCACGGGAAACGAGGTACATTTCGTACTCCGAGTGACGGAATGTGTCTCAATTCCCCAGTCACCGACACTCCGGATTATCCATGATGGAGTTAGGTTTTAGCTGTAGTTTCATGTGCATTCATCCTATATTGAGTTATGCATTTCGACTCCTCGGCCATCATGCCTCGGTATGCGTGATTGGTGGCACGAGGATCGAGACATGCATATATCTGTGCAAATACATTGCTATGCCCCTTTCCTGCTCTCTGTTGCAGCAAAACGAAGAATCAGCAACCTTTTGGGGCTTGGCACGCATTTCAAGAACAGGTGTAAACAGAGGCTAATTGGGGCATTCCGGTGGATTTCTGCGCAAGACAATCCGGACATGCATCATCCATCAGAAGCAAGGCAGTCCCTGGCTTGCATGCCAGCTTTATTCATTTTCTTAGTTAATTTGTTAATTAATTAGGATTTTGTAATATTTTGGACTGTAATATTCTTTTATTCAGGACTGTAATATTTGGACTGTATTATTTATTCGGACCCTCTGCGCGAGGGCACAACTGTAATAAGTGTGCGTGTGTGTGTTGTATGTCTTCCAACCCCACGTCTTTCTCCCTTTTATTTATCCGCTTATGATGGTTAGATTAGGGCATATTTTAATTAGCATACAGTATGACAGCATGTTTGCATCATTCACCTGTTTTGCATACACCGGGCTCGGTGCATCATACTAACTGCATTTGTATTTCAATTCCAAGTTGAATACATGATTAGCTGTAGCATTTCATATACCATGTTTAGAATAGCCGAGCCTGCTATAGTTGCATTTTGCATGTGTTGCATTAGGCATTTCTGTATATTTAGGATCATGCATGATTTCTAATGTAGTCTCTTTTTTTGGCTTGGAGTACCCGGTGAGCTTTATGCTTTAGCATCCTTGCATGCGTGTGAGTGACTGCCATGAATAGCATGCTTACCATGAGGCTAATTGCTTATGTGATATAACTGCCTGAATGCCTGTGGGTGAAGGTTGAGTTACTTAAATTGGAATAAATCATCAAATGTTTTAAAGCCTACCTACGGGTAACAAACCCTCTTTCAAAAATAAGCATGAAATGTTTTGTTCCAATTCGGGCTCTATACTTGTATGCTGTGAGCATCACATAGTAACCTAGGCTAATAACCGGAATAAGAACTCACAATGTTTTCAAAAATTGATATCATGGTTAGTAGAGGCCGGTCTATGACCGGGCGAGCGGGGGTGCTCACGAAGTGACCTTCCCTAATCGTACCCAAGTTCCCGAGCCGAGGCAACTTTGGTGATGACGGACACGTGGCCTTTTGGCACCGAGTCAGGGTTTCCTAAATTTTCCAAAATAAAATATTTAGGTGGCGACTCTGTATCTGGCAAAGCAGTCCATGTTTGGCACTTCTTTCAAAAATCAGTTTTTCTCAAAAACGATTTGCCGGATTTGGACTCTTTGGTTCAGACTTAGAACCATGACAGACGAAAGTCGAGTCCGAGCTGTGTCGAGGTCCCCCGCGGGCTTGTTACAGTTTCTGGCGACTCCGCTGGGGATTTAGAGAACTTGACTCGAACTCTTGATATCTGTTTTTGACTACACTTGTGTGTTTCTTTGCATTGCATTTGCATTGGTGCGCCTAGGACACCGTGTTTGCCATCTGCTATTCCTGAACGGTTTGTCGGAGGCTTGTCTTGTCAAGGCATGACCATAAGGCTGACCGGTTGTGGGCTCTGCCAGTATGGGAACACAAACCCCGGTTTTACCGGGGCACCCTCTTTGACCTTTCGACCTAGTGCATATTCGGATCCATAGTGACCATTCCAAATTAGGACAGGTTGCTCACCCGTTTATAGGTTGTTTGAAACCGCTGCGTGCGTAGTGAAACCCTAGCTCCTGACAAAATAGGACAGGGAAACCCTACCCCAACATAGGGGTGTTTTGGCTCTCACTTATCTGTTATGTGCTTTAGAGTGCGTCTCTACAGGAATGCATGTATCAGTATATGAGTTTGGGCATCAAGCCTGCGGGCATCAGTTCAGTATTGACAGTATCAGGCCTGCGGGCATCAGATCAGTATATGAGTTTGGGTATCAAGCCTGCGGGCATCAGTTCAGTATTGTTAGCATCAGGCCTGCGGGCATCAGTTCAGTATTATGGGTATCAGGCCTGCGGGCATCAGCCAGTATTTGAGAATTAGTTATCTGCGGATATCAGATTCTGTTTTAGGGGACAGTGATACAGGGATAATAATCAGTGTTTGAGGACAGTGTGTTATTCAGCTTATTGACCGTGTGTTGATTATGCCCGACTGTGTGTCATGCATTTTATTTTAAGCTGTTATGCTGTCCGTTTATCTGTTTATTTATTTCCTATTCGCTTTATTTATCTTTTGCTAGGGTCAGTTTTAGCACGATTGCTTCCAACCCAGCAGGCATTCCCCAAGCACTTTGGACACGAGGTCGTCGACTCCATCGATCTGAGGATCTAATCGACGGACAGCCAGTGTTCCATTCTCTACCCCCTGTTACAAGAAGGAAGCAGAAAAAGCGCAGTGCATCCGAATAGAGATCACCAGAACAGTGGTTTCCCCCATCAGTGGACAGTTGGATTGAGATCCCCATTGAGACAGATCTGCCAGTAGTTCAGACAAATCGAAACAGTATGACGGCACCAACAGGAGTTGAGGAGATGATGCGCCAAATGCAGGAAACCATGCGGGCCATGCAACAGGATGCCGTTCGCCGAGATGAACTCGCTAAGCAGCAGGCCGAAATTATGACCCAGCAGGCTGAGCTGATTACCAGACTGCAACAACAGAATACAGCATCTGCTTCACAACAAATTCCTCCTCCGGCGAGGGCTCCATTACTTGAGCAGACACCTGCTGTTCAGAACGCTCCTCCAAACACCCAGAATACTGTGCCGACTATCCAGAACCCGCAAGAGGACACGAATCTTCCAACAGGGCCAGCTCCGCCCCCGCTTCCACCACAACTGTCCAAGGTCCATACCTCCAATCACCCGGACTCTCCCTTCGAGGTCGAGGTTGATCATACGGCTCTGAAATTGAGCAAACTGGAGAAGCTCTTCAAGAAACCCCAAGGGGTCAAGGCTATGCCGGATATCGAAGATGGATATACCGAGGAGGCCGTAACACTCCCCGATAGGTTCAAAATGCCACAAATCGACCGCTTTGATGGGTCCGGCGACCCCATGGTCCATATCCGACTGTTTGCAGACATCTTGCGGCCAATGGGCCTAACACGACCACAGAAGCTCTCACTATTCGGCCGAACCCTGTCGGGTGTGGCCTCCCATTGGTACGCAAAGTTACAAGATGAAGTGAAGAAGAATTGGGATGAGATGGCTGAGGCCTTTGTCGCGCAATATTCGTACAACACTCAGATCGAGATCACAACTCGTGATCTTGAAACGACAAGGCAAGAGCCCAAGGAAACTTTCTCGGACTTTGTGATCCGATGGAGGGCAAAGGCGTCAATGATGACTTTAAGGCCCACTGACAAAGATCAAATCCGGATGATTGTGCGCAATCTCCACCCAAAGTTGATGCAGAGAATGATTGTAGTCCCCTTCCCTACTTTTGCAGATTTACGTGAGATAGGGGTGCAAATCGAAGACGCAATGAAACAAGGTCTGTTTGACCACGACAGGGAACAACCGAGGAGGACCTTCAACCGTAACAACAATGCGGGCCCGAGTGGCGCTGCAAATACGAGAGCCTCAGAAGTTAGTATGGTCACCACCACTCCCCCTCCCCCTCCAAGGCCCATGACTGCCACACCCTTCTCCGGCGCGTCCGGAAGCAACACACAAGCCAACAGATTCCAACCGCGAGGCCAAAGAACCTTTACCCCACTATATATGCCCCTGACCAAAGTTCTGGGAATATTGATCAGAAAAAATCATTTGAAACCCCTGGAACCAAAGCCATTACCGAATCCACTCCCCCCCTCTTATGACCCGTCAAAGTACTGTGCGTATCACCAACAACACGGTCACGACACCGACCGTTGTTACAGATTGCGTCATGAGATCCAGGATCTTATTGACAAACAGGTGATCGCGCCTCCTGATAAACCCAATGTCACAACCAACCCTCTCCCACCACACAACCAACCTCCCCCTCCCAAAAGAATTAATTTCATCCAGACTGGGGTCGCATCTTACGATCCTAGCATCTATATTACGCCCACCCACCTACCCAAGCCGGAGGTGCTCCTCCCCGATTGCACTAACTTTTTGTGCATGGTGGACATCTCCAAAACCCAACCAGAACCGATGGTGGTGACCGTCGAAGACGGGGCAGGGCAGATTTTGGGAGAAAATGAGATTGTTGAATCTGGGATTGGACAGAATTTTGCTGGGGGAGCCTATGATCCAAGCGAGTATATCCTATCAACAAGCCGAATTGGGCTAAGTGTAGAATTGCCAGAGACAGGAGAGCTATGCATGATCCGGGGGGATGGATCTGGGCTATGGGCAGATGATCTGACAGCCGTAGAGGAGGACTTTGCCAACCTGCAATTTCTCGATGACCAGGAACTGGGGGATGCGTCAATCAATTGGTACGATTATGAGGGATCAGCAGAGGCCACTGGATGGCTCGAGGATCAACCAGATGTAGTGAGGGAAGCCCAACCAGAACAGAGCCCGGCAGGGGCAGAAGTATCAGTTGTGGCCGGAATGGCCGAAAGTCAAGTTGTATCGCCGGAGAGCGCCGGTGCTAAGAATTCCGCTCGAGATTTGGGCATTATGGATACAGGAAATGTTAAACAACCAGCTGTACTGACGCAGTTGGAACGAGAAAAGTTTGAGGAGGCTGAGAGAATTAGGAAAGCTAAAGGCCCTGAGGGGACTGAAAGTGCTGTGTGCATGAAGATAGAGAATGCTGCGAGCATTGGGACGGAGAGCACTGCAAGTGCAACTAAACCGGAGCCAGACAGGTGTCTGTTGGCTGCCGATGGAATGTGGTGGGAAGACGATGACTTGTGTCTTGCCCACACAGATGAAGACTGGGGAAATAATCAACCGGATGACACTTGGTACCTCGATGAGGTTGACCACATGACGAGAAGTGGGTGGTACTTCAAACCCCCACACCTGGACCAACCCGAGGCATCCGGGAAGGATAGAGAAGCGGAGAAACAGACGGAGAAGCAGATTGAAGATGAAGCTATGCTGAAACAGTTAAAAAAGATACAAGCAGACATCTCCATCTGGGGACTGCTAATGGCATCACGAGTACACAGAGAAGCTGTCCTATCTGCTATGGACAAGTCCAAACTCTCCATAGACACCACGCCTAAACAGCTGGTTGGGCTGGTTTTTCCGGGAGGAGGTTCCCTGGCATTAACCTTTTCGGACAAGGAGCTACCGCCTGAGGGCACAAGTCATAACAAACCTCTCTATATTTCTGTGGAATGTAGAGATAAGTGGATACCGGTGGTACTTGTTGATACCGGGTCTGCGATTAATGTCTGCCCAACCAGAACGGCATATACAATCGGGTTGAAACCCATGGACTTCGTCCCAACCACCCAAGTGATCAGAGCATATGACAATACCAGTAGAGAAGTGATGGGGACTGTTAAAATTCAAACCAAGGTTGGTCCAGGACAACACAGCATTGAATTTCATATCTTGGACGTTCCCGCAACCTTTAACCTACTTTTGGGGCGACCGTGGTTGCACCAGGTCAAAGCAGTCTCTTCCACTCTACATCAGATGCTAAAGTACCCTCACGGGAAGGGGGTAGCGATCGTTTTTGGGAATTCATCAATCCATCCGCCGCCGGAAGTGTCCACACCTGTCTTGGAGATCGAGCACGGCACAGAGGATGTGTTTTTGTCGGGGTTCACTTTGGCCGAGGCTCAAGTGGTGCAGAATGTCATGGCTGTGAATGAGGGCATGTACGTTAGTGCTCAATCTATCTACCTCATGAACAAGCTAAAACATACCCCCGGGATGGGATTAGGGAGAAGCGGCCGGAAGGGCGTCTCAGTGTTGGCCGAAGTGCCACACAACCCTCACGCCTTTGGACTGGGTTATCTGCCCACCAAAGAGGATTGGGTGAGGAAAGGAAAGGAAATGGCCGGAAGGGCCAGAGCAAAGAAGGCCGGGAAGCCATTTGAGTTAATGCACAGGCCCATCTGGGGTACCCTAAACGGACGTTTCGTCCGGGAGGGGGAAGATTTTCCATTCTGCGGCTTCCCGGAGCCATGGCTAAACGCGGAGAAGAAGCGCGTGCCTGGTTTTGAAATCTTCTTCGCCATACAATTATCTGGGGATGACGTTGCCGAAGCACAGACAGACCCACCAACTGAGGCTGAGCAGTGTGAAGCAGTGGATTCTGAGAGCACAGAGCTTGAAATGGGGGTAGCACTGGCGTGTCTACTATCAGATCCTCCGATCGGCCAAGAGTGCTTGGGGGATAACTCTTCGGTTTCTATGATTGGAGATGAAATAGCTGCGGGCTTCCCAGCGCCGATCTTGGATGCATCTATCGCACCTTCTCTCATCTGGCAATATGAAGAAGGCTTTTTATCTAGCAGTTCCAGGTCAGGTAGTGAGCCAGAATCTGATTCTACCGAATCTTGTGCGTCAGAATCAGATTCCAGCTCGACTGAGTCTGAGTCCGGTATTCCTGGGGGTGATAACCCGGATGCCACAGTCCTGTCTAGGTCGTCATTTTCATTTTCTTTTGAGTCTGTTGTAACAGAGGAATCTGACGGCTTGGAAATATTTAATGAGAATGATGTGGATGTGGTTTCCGAGTATTTTTCTGTGCCTTTGATTTATTGCTTAAATCAGGATTTTCAAAATTTTGATGAAAACAACGAGGAAGAAATTCCCCCAGTTTTGCAACGATTAATTGATCAAGAGCAGGAAAGATTTGTTAAACCTTTAATGGATGAAATCACTACTGTGAATGTTGGTACTGAGAAGGACCCGCGGCTGGTCCAGATCGGGTCCACGTTGTCTTCGGAGGAGCGCGAGCGCTTAGTCACTTTATTAAAAGATTTCAAAGATGTTTTCGCGTGGTCCTACGAAGACATGCCTGGAATCGATCCTGAGATTGTACAGCACCGGATCCATCTTGATCCCGAGGCCCGCCCTGTCAAACAGAAACTCAGAAGGATTCGCCCGGACTGGGCCCTCAAGATTAAGGAAGAGGTCACCAAGCAAATTGACGCAGGGTTCCTGCTGGTATCTGAATATCCAACTTGGTTGGCCAACATTGTTCCGGTGCCAAAGAAGGATGGCAGAATTCGGGTCTGTGTAGACTTCAGAGATTTGAACAGGGCCAGTCCGAAGGACGACTTCCCCTTGCCGCACATTGATGAATTGGTGGATTTCACGGCAGGACACGCCTTGCTTTCGTTTATGGATGGTTTCTCAGGCTATAATCAGATAGTAATGGCACCCGAAGACCGGGAGAAGACTGCGTTCACTACCCCGTGGGGTACATATTGTTATAGAGTGATGCCATTCGGGTTGAAAAATGCTGGAGCTACGTATCAACGGGCAGCAACTACAATATTGCATGATATGATCCATAAAGAGGTCGAGGTGTATGTGGACGACATGATTGTCAAGTCCAAAGATAGAGAGGACCACTACACCGCCTTACAAAAATTCTTTCAAAGGATCAAAGAGTTTCGGCTGCGACTGAATCCCCAGAAATGCACGTTTGGTGTTACAGCAGGGAAGATGCTAGGGTTTTTGATTACACAAAGGGGCATCGAGGTCGACCCTTCCAAAATCAAGGCCATCTTAGAAATGCCACCACCAAGGACTGAAAAGGAGGTGCGAGGCTTTCTGGGTAAAGTGCAATTCATAAGACGGTTCATTTCTAAATTAACCTTGACTTGTGAACCACTTTTTGGTCTCCTGAAGAAAGGAAAGAAATTCCAATGGGACGGCCGATGTCAAGCAGCTTTTGAGCAGATCAAAGAGTATCTACAGAACCCGCCCGTGTTGTCACCACCAGAGCCGGGGAGACCGTTGATATTGTACCTTTTGGTAACTGAGACTACCATGGGCTGCATGCTCGCGCAGGAGTCAGAAGAAAAAGTGGAAAGGGCCATATACTATCTGAGCAAAAAGATGCTGGATTACGAGACCCGCTATACACCGCTGGAGAAGGCTTGTTTGGCCTTGGTATGGGCAACCAGGAAGCTGCGGCACTACCTGTTAGCCCACTCTGTAATGTTGGTTTCGCGTTTGGATCCCATCAAATATCTTTTCGAGAAACTAGCACTTACGGGTAGGCTGGCTCACTGGTTGCTGTTGCTCTCCGAATTTGATTTGAAGTATGTAACGCGCAAGTCAGTAAAAGGGAGAGCGGTAGCGGAGTTCCTTGCCGACCACCCGGTTGAGGGGGATGAAACGGTTGAGTATCTATTCCCAGATGAAGCCATTCTGCACGTCGAAGATGAAACTTGGACGATGTACTTTGATGGAGCGTCAAACCAGTATGGGTATGAGATAGAGGTGTTGCTGATAGCGCCTGACGATTCCCGTATCCCTCTAGCATTCAAGCTCCGGTTCAAAGTTTCCAACAATGAAGCAGAGTATGAGGCATGTATTGCTGGCCTGGAAGCAGCCCTGGAACTAGGGGCAAGACGGTTGGACGTCATTGGGGACTCAAACCTTGTTGTGTCTCAAGCGAAAGGGGATTGGAAAGTCAAGGAGGAAAGGATGATAATTTACCACCAAACCTTGGATTTGTTAATTCCTCGGTTTGAGAAGCTAAATTTCACCCACTTCGTAAGAGAGAACAACAGGTTCGCAGATTCACTAGTAACTCTATCTTCCATGATAGACATCCCGTCCGGAGTCCGGATGCGTCCAGTCATTATTGATCAAAAGTTCGCGCCAGCATACGAGTCGATTTCCGCCATAGATGAGGCTCAAGACGACAACCCCTGGTATTACGACATCTGGAACTTGTTGGAAAAGGAGACGTATCCACTAGGGGCAAATGCCAAGGATAAGAGGGCCATCAGAAGAATGGCTGCTCAGTTTATCATCTGCGGGGGTAAGCTGTACAAAAGGGGTCATCTGGGAATGCATAAGCTCTGTGTAGAAGCTGAAGAGTCGAAGCGCCTGATGGAGGCCATCCATGGGGGGGAGTGCGGTGCACATATGAATAGAGTAATGCTGGCCAGAAAGATCCTCAGACAGGGCTACTACTGGTCAACCATGGAGGAGGATTGTATTAGTTTTGTTCGGCGATACCACAAGTGTCAAATTCATGCGAACCGCATGAACATCCCGCCGTCAAAGCTGTACAACATGACTTCGCCATGGCCTTTTTCAGTCTGGGGAATTGATGTGATCGGAGCTGTTACCCCGAAGGGGTCAAACGGGCATGAGTTTATCCTTGTAGCGATAGATTATTTCACAAAGTGGGTCGAGGCCCAATCATACGCGGTGTTGAAGGCGTCGCATGTCGCAAAGTTCATCAGAAACAACATCATTTGTCGCTACGGGGTGCCAAACGAGATAATTTCAGATAATGGTTCCCACTTCAAGAAAGAAGTGGTAGACTTGTTGGAAAAATACAATGTGGCTTTCCATAAGTCGTCTACATACCGGCCGCAGACCAACGGAGCGGTTGAGGCCGCCAACAAGAATATCAAGCATATACTGCAGAAGATGGTGGGAACCTATCGGGATTGGCCAGACAAGCTGCCATTTGCTCTGTGGGGCTACAGGACTTCAATCAGAACTTCTACTGGAGCAACTCCATATTCATTGGTCTATGGAATGGAGGCTGTTCTACCCATCGAGATTGAGGTTCCGTCGTTACGAGTATTGGCTGAATGCCAGATAGCCGAAGCAGATTGGCAGCAAAGCAGATTCGAAGAACTCATGCTCTTTGATGAAAGAAGACTGAAAGCACTGTACCACATCCAAGGCTATCAACGCAGAATTGCCCGGGCTTTCAACAAGAAGGTTAAGACCAGGAATCTGAAAGAGGGAGATTTGGTGCTTAAAGACAACCGAGCTCCCATCCACGACCCAAGGGGCAAGTTCAAACCCAATTGGACTGGTCCTTACATCATCAAAGCTATCTGGTCAGGTGGAGCTGTGGTTCTGATGGATCTAGATGGCTTGGAGTTCTCACAACCGATCAATATGGACAAGTTGAAGAAATATTACCCTTGAGAGGCTCGCTAGGCCGAAAACCCGAAAGGGCGACCTAGGCAAAAGTCGGAGCACAAAAAATTAGAAAATATAAAAACTGAGCTCGCAAGGTTGAAAACCCGCAAAGGGCGGCCTTGGCAAAAGTTAGAGCGCAAAAGGAGAGTGAAAATACTCGAGTGAACCTGAGCCTGAACTACGTAAGGCTTGATTCCCATCTTTGGGATACGTAGGCAGCTTCACATTGAAGTTCAGCCATAAACTTTTCCCCGATCAACTCTGTCCATTTCGATCATCTCAGTCATCTTTATCCATCAGCATTTATTGCGATCTCCGGTACAGTGTTGTTCAAACTAGGGGCAACTTTCCGTTGCCGCGATGGTGCAAAGTTACTCAGACAAGGGGCAACTTTCCGTTGCCATGCAGTGCCGCATTGTTCTTCAGACTAGGGGCAACTTTCCAGTTGCGGAGATCTGGAGTTGTGCATCTCAGTGACAGATTTTCGGCGTGTCCAATTCTGATCCACATCGAAAATAGTTTTGAAAAGTTTTAATAAAAGTTGACTTTGTTCAAATCAATCTTTTTACGACTAAGACCATTTTTGGACCAAAAGCGGAAAATTTTCAGTACCACAACTTTCAATTTCATTGATTTCAAAATAGAGTTCTCCTGCTCTTGCATATAATCGAGGTTGCTTTTTTAGTACATTCATAAAGAAAACTTGAAAATGCTAAATAAGTAATAAATTTGGGGCATAGTTGAATCAAGTATCTCTGCGTCCCCTCCCAGAGCTGGACGAAGCATCTGATGCCAAGCTAGGCCCAACTTGTGCCTCCTCATTGAGCCAATCCAAGCACTCATCGGACAAAGTGCAACTGAAAGCTGAAGCAGGGGCCAGGAGCTCTCTAGTCCTCCATGCCGTGGCATATCGGGCAAGCTGTGCACCCCGGACCGGGAAAGCAGCTGAGTACTCAATCCCCTCCGGTGGGCAGGTCTGATCATGACCAAATTGACGCAGGAACCGGAACGGAAAATAGAATACGCAGCGGGTTAGACCAACCAATTGGATCCCAATCAGCCGGGACATACTATAGCTCATTGCCGGGAGGTTGAGCCAAGGGCAACGCCAAGCAATGCCGTCTGCGGACAAATTGTACATCCAATCGAACCACCACCTTTCGTCAAGAACATTGACTAGGCGCTGCCGAAAGAAGTAGCCTCGAGCTGAATAGGCCGGGCAAGAGTCCACAACCTGCAACTTGTCCATTAACCATACCTAGGGGAGGGATGGAAAATGAGAGAATAAAGAACAGAGAGGTGTAAGTTGAGAGAAAAGTAAGACAAGGGTTTTGTGAGAAAAACCGAGCCTGAGGGTCAAGTGGTGTGAGCAAATATATATGTAAGGTCGGGTGGGAAACATTACCTGCAGCAGCAGTGGACTCCCAGCAAACCTAGTCGCCTCCCGGCGATAGACAGAATCTAAGCCCATCAGTGTCTCGGCCAATGTCATGGCAATACAGCTCTTCCCTTCTCTCAAGCCTTGGGCGACTTCAATCAGGCGAATGCTAGCCCCGCCGAAGCCCGAGGAAAGCAGAAAGTGAGACAACAAACATAAGCAGAGGGCGTGTTGCCGGAAACCCTGCCAATAATGGTTGCTGCGGTCACCGGCGTCGGAAAAACGGTGGATCAAGCCGAGGATGTCCAGTTCTCCACTGCAGATCAGAGATCGAGCGTCGTGCGCCGTAAGCCCACACATCCGCCCTAAAGCCTGGGCGTGACCAAAACGGAGCTGAGGCAAGATCACTTCAGAGCACTCAGACTCCATCAAAACCTGAAAATCTTCAAAAGTGGGACACATCTCTTGGCCGCCAAAGCTAAAAACATGCGTCACTGGATTCCAGAACCTTGCCACGGCATAGAGAAAAGGAAGCTGTAGCGGAGTACGGCTCAGCGTGAATAGTGCATTCAAGCCGAAACCCCGGAAATTCAGCTTTTCCGAGCCATCTAGAGAAGAGATCCAAGATGTGACATTTTCCGCGAGAAACGCCTCCATCTGTGTCTAAAACTAAGATGAAATGAATGTTCCCGAAGTTGAGGCTTTTATAGAAGGAAAAACACTATTCACGGGGACACGTGTCAAAAATCTGGTGGCTGCAGGACTAAGTGGCCGGCCGGCCACCTTTTCTGGCTGGCCAGCCATTTACTTTTTGCAAAACTGGCCGGCCAGCTATATCTCTCCACAAAAATGGCCGGCCGGCTCCCAGGGATGGCCGGCAATGCTGCAATGTATCTCCTTGGCCCTGTTTTATTCTTCGAGGGAGAGTTCCAAGCATTTCCATGCAACGGGAGAGTCAAAGGCCTTCATCTCCCTCTGTTTCGGATGCGTTCCGATGCCCAGATCGTCAGAAGGACACTTTGTTGTTGTTGAGTTTTGTTTATCGAGTTGTTGTTTTGCTTATCGAGTTGTTTGTCGAGCGGACGTGTTTCGTGTTTTTGAGTCATTGCTCTCTGTTTAAGCAATTTTCGTTAAAGTCTTGTTTATTTGCGTTGTTGCATTTTGTTTATCGAGTTGTAAACTTCCTAAGGTTCTGTTATATCTTAGTAGGTTGAGTTGCTTAGTTTGTTGCGTCGGTTCACTACCTGACTTGGTGATTACACAATGCGCATTCCCATTCAATTTCATTCTTGTGCAACATAAAATGATGCGATACGATGCTAAAAGTTTAAAATACAAACACCTTTTCAAAAGCTATTTCATTCCATCATGCTTTACAACAAACAAAGGTACAAGTTTTACAAAAAATAAAACTGCCTAACAATGTGCCAAGTGCTACAAACTACTAGCAAAAAGAAAAATAAAGCAGGAAATAGCAACATCAATGTCCTCGGGAGCGGGAACGAGAAGCACTCCTCATCCTCTTCTGCGGGACAATCTCCGCACCATCATCATCATCTGAGTCGGAGCTGTCATCCTCAGGATCCCCCTCAGCCTCGCCTCTATTCCCCGAGCCAAAACCGGAGCCCCCCCTCCTCAGCAGATGTCTCTGACTGACGATCGGTAGCCTCCTCCTCCTCCTCAGCATCCTCCTCCTCCTCATCAGGCTCCACCTCTACAACGTGAGCCCTGCGTCTGCGGACGGGCCCTCCTCGAGCTCCTCGAAAAGGCCTAGATGGCCCGGCTCCTCGGGAAGGCTGAGATGGCCCCGCCCCCTGAAAAGGCCCGGGTGACCCAACTCCCTGAAAAGGCCCAGATGGCCCAGCTCCCCAAGGAGGCCCAGGTGGCCTGGCCTGCGGCTGACCGGACCATGAAGGCATCTGAAAACGAAGAGTTCAATTCAAATACATCAGTCCAAATATATACATCAGATGCAGATACAAGCAAAGGCTATGTGAAGTGGGTGCATGTAAATACAGTGTACAAGTGGGGTGTGTGTCAGATGTGCTCTACACAAGTAGTCTATCGATGTAGTAGAAATCAGCATGTCATCAGAAGTATGATAAATGCCAGAAAACTGAAGGGTACCTGAATGCCCGCGACAGACAACTGTGCCTCCCTACGCAGGACCATGCCCTCGAGTGTGGCCACCAGTCCAACCACCTCCTCCATGTACCCTCGCGGTGGCTGCAAAAATGAGTTCATAATCATCAGTGAACAAAAGAATGTCTAAACATCTGAATGATGAATGAAAAACAGTGGAGCATACCAGCAGTGAGTCAGGATCAATGGCGTATCGATCACTGGGCATCGGAGGCTCTAGCGGGATCGGGGTCGGAGAGATAGCCCCATACTGCCACGCCATCAACTCAGTCGGCATATCTGGCCATCCGGGATGAGGATAAGTCAACGGAACCGGAGGAACCGGTCTACTCCCACCTCTAGATGTACCAGCCCTGCTAGTAGAAGGGGCGTCTGCAGCCCGAGCCTGAGCCTGGCCCGAGGATGACATACCGCCAGGCCTCATCATCGGGATACGAGCTCCCATCAATGGAGGCATCAAATATATGTGACGGTAAGTGGCGTAGTCCCCCTCCTCAATATATAGTAAAGCATCACTACCCAGCATGGCGCCGACTACCTCCGAGTAAGAGAGTCTGTCAGCAGTCCGCATACTGATTGGAGGTACTGCGGGAGGATCCTGAGAAAGATACCCCCATACCTGGCGCAGAAAGCGTTCCCCTAGGAACCATGCCCTGCCAACCGGCCCTTCGAGCAGGACCCTATACTGGGAGATGTCCGACCCTCCGGTATACTGAAGTCGGAGACCATCACCCAGGGACACCCAGGGCTGCCATGTGATCTGCGGATGATAAATGCATAAACCAATCAGAAATCGAGAATATACAGAGCAAATCAAAGATGAGAATGAAAGGAACTGAAAGTTCTGAGGTACCTCTGAATGTCGCACAGTGTCAAAGTACTGTCGCAGGTAAAGGAGGGTCTCTCGAGGTCTCGGCCGGTGCGGGCCCTCGAACACCAGTGAATATGGGGTCATGAGAACCCCTGCCACCTCCAGCTCTGGGGCTAATGATGGGAAGTATACATAGGCCCATAGCTGAGAAAAGCAGTACAGAATGTAAGTACCAAATGCTGAGAGCAAAATACAGACTGTAAAAGTGCGCTGTGAGTGCAATGTACAAGTAATGAAGAGCAGAAATGTAAATCAAAGGGACAGAAAAGTACCTCCCAGGCTCTCCAGTAGCCGCCAAGTAAATCTCCCCGCCCGCGGGAGGTCGCGCTCATATAAAAGTAAAGGGTAGCCAGGGCCGGCGCCACCCCAGTCATATCGATGGACCTGTGATAGGTCAACCAGAGCGCTCAGCAGGTATAGCCCGACTGTGTTCCCTCTATCGGCGAACAGGGTAGTCCCGAAGAGGAACATAAGGAAACCATGGGCGTACTGCTCCGTCTCCTCGGGAGTCTCAGGCACCATCTCTGCCCGCCGGAAGTGGGAAGAGAACCAAGTGTATCGGACTCTCCCAGAAACCCTATCAACAGGCGGGCGAGCCCCCAATAAATACATCCAAGCGGCCTCCCACTCTCCCATATCCTCATCATAGAGGATGGACCAACCTCCTATGTCTAAGCCAGTCAACACAGCGAAGTCTAGAGGCGTCATGGTCATGTCTCCGGTAGCAGAGAAATGAAAGGAGTTGGTGGTGTCCCACCATCTCTCTACCAAGGCTGCCATCAGTGTCCTCCTGGCAGGACAACGTGACAACCCGACGCAGAAGGGCCCGAATCCTGCCAAATCTACCAAATCTCGGACGGCCTCCGGGAGCTCGGCGTACCAGTCCCGCGCAATGGTGGAACCATACCCCCGCACACTGCGGGAACCAACCTGCATTCAGAATGAATACACGTGTCAATAATGAAATGAATGGGCTGCGTGCCAATGAAATGAATGGGCTGTGTGCCAATGAAATGAATGGGCTGTGTGCCAATGAGATGAAATGGGCTGTATGCCGATGAAGTGAAATAAGCTACATGCAAATTCAATCTGGGCTGCGTGTTCAGAAAATTTGAAGTTTGGGCTGCGTGTTCAACTTTCTATCAGTGTGGGCTGCGTGTTCACTATTTAATCTGGGCTGCGTGTTCAGAAAATTTGAAGTTTGGGCTGCGTGTTCAACTTTCTATCAGTGTGGGCTGCGTGTTCACTATTTAATCTGGGCTGCGTGTTCAGAAAATTTAAAGTTTGGGCTGCGTGTTCAACTTTCTATCAGTGTGGGCTGCGTGTTCACTATTTAATCTGGGCTGCGTGTTTAGAAAATTTGAAGTTTGGGCTGCGTGTTCAACTTTCTATCAGTGTGGGCTGCGTGTTCACTATTTAATCTGGGCTGCGTGTTCAGAAAATTTAAAGTTTGGGCTGCGTGTTCAACTTTCTATCAGTGTGGGCTGCGTGTTCACTATTTAATCTGGGCTGCGTGTTCAGAAAATTTAAAGTTTGGGCTGCGTGTTCAACTTTCTATCAGTGTGGGCTGCGTGTTCACTATTTAATCTAGGCTGCGTGTTCAGAAAATTTGAAGTTTGGGCTGCGTGTTCAACTTTCTATCAGTGTGGGCTGCGTGTTCACTATTTAATCTGGGCTGCGTGTTCAGAAAATTTAAAGTTTGGGTTGCATGTTCAACTTTCTATCAGTGTGGGCTGCGTGTTCACTATTTTATCTGGGCTGCGTGTTCAGAAAATTTAAAGTTTGGGCTGCGTGTTCAACTTTCTATCAGTGTGGGCTGCGTGTTCACTATTTAATCTGGGCTGCGTGTTCAGAAAATTTAAAGTTTGGGCTGCGTGTTCAACTTTCAATCAGTGTGGGCTGCGTGTTCACTATTTAATCTGGGCTGCGTGTTCAGAAAATTTAAAGTTTGGGCTGCGTGTTCAACTTTCAATCAGTGTGGGCTGCGTGTTCACTATTTAATCTGGGCTGCGTGTTCAGAAAATTTAAAGTTTGGGCTGCGTGTTCAACTTTCTATAGTGTGGGCTGCGTGTTCACTATTTAATCTGGGCTGCCTGTTCAGAAAATTTAAAGTTTGGGCTGCGTGTTCAACTTTCTATCAGTGTGGGCTGCGTGTTCACTATTTAATCTGGGCTGTGTGTTCAGAAAATTTGAAGTTTGGGCTGCGTGTTCAACTTTCTATCAGTGTGGGCTGCGTGTTCACTATTTAATCTGGGCTGCGTGTTCAACTTTCTACTAGCGTGGGCTGCGTGTTCACTATTTAATCTGGGCTGCGTGTTCAGAAAATTTAAAGTTTGGACTGCGTGTTCAACTTTCTATCAGTGTGGGCTGCGTGTTCACTATCTAATCTGGGCTGTGTGTTCAGAAAATGTAAAGTGTGGGCTGTGTGTTCACTTTCGAATTCGGGCTGTGTGTTCGACAAATCAGTGTTTGAGCCGTGTGTTCGCCTCTTAACTAATGTGTACTGTGCGTTCGCAATTAATTAATGAGCCGAGTGTTCGGAAATTCGAGTGTTGAAACTACATGTTCAGGATGCAAGCAAAGTACTATGTCATAAGCTAAACTGCATGTTCAAGCATGGCAAAGGTGCGAAATGTACGAAAAATACAGAAAATGAGGTAAATACCTCTCGGGCCTCATCAGAGAGGTGATGCTCCGGCTCTCGGAGAAGCAGATCCCCGGGTGCTCGCTCGTCAAAGCTAGTGAAGTGACGGAAAACGGCGCGCGGAAGAACATGTGCTGGCGGACGGTACCTCCCGGGAATAAAAGGTCGGGTCCTCGGGGGTAGAGTCATGGGATCAAAATCATCTCCGGCACCTGGAAAACCTCCGCCGTGGGAAGAATTGCCCGCTATTTTCAGAAGATCTGCAAAATGAGCAAAAATAAGCGAAAATGAGCCAAAATTGGAAAAAGTCAACGAAAGTCAACTCTCGGGAAATAAAAAGTCAACAAAAGTCAACTCCCGAGAAAATCTTCCAAATATTGAGACAAACTTACCTCAAGTGGCGAAAATGCGAAAAGAAGCTCCGAAACCGAAATTTAATCGCTTCAAAGTGTTTGAAACTGAATGTTTTTGCGAAAACAATTTGCACGGGGCGTTGGAAAACGCGTATGGAACTCAGATCTGGAGAAGAAAGTGTTGTAGGAGGCAAGAAAGGAAGGGATCTCGGTTGCAATATATAGGCCCCAAGTCTTGGATTGAAGGAGCATCAAAAATGAGGTGAAAATACCAAAATACCCCCGGATTTGGGCATATGGCCGGCCAGCTACTTTTTCTAGCCGGCCAGCCATTTCCTTTTTGGAAAACTGGCCGGCCAGCTATTTGCTTTATGGGAAATCGGTTGGCCACCTCCCCTTGGGAAGATAAACGGCCGGCCATGTCCCCCACATGCCCACCTAGCTCTCTGCAAATTTTGAGGAAGATCGGAGTTCCCGGGACCTGAAAAAGTTCAAGAAAAGTACACTTCCGGTAGCGAAATAGCTCCGCCGGGACTTCAGCTTCAAGTTCTGACATATGTCTCATCATCATTCATCGAAATCAAAGTGTATCCTTTTGAATGAGTTGTAGCCTTTCCAAGAAGCGGATCGGAGGCCGTGATTGAGTTACCTTCGCCGAAACACGCGTTTCTGTACTCGTTATTTCATGACAAACGGGCACCCTGATTCATGCTCATTTTGCGCTATCATGCACATAACTTGCATTCTCATGAGCATACTCACATTTTTATGCACATTTCTTGATATTGGCATACCTCTATACTTGGGCATGCGTTGTCATGGATGTTCCACTTTCGCATTGCGATGCATACACTCACCGGCGCTGCGTGTGTCAAACTTTCGGAATCACATCAAATATATGTTGGTAGCATATTGTACTTGTTGCAATTTCTCTTTTTTGCAGGCACGATATTGTATGTACGGTTCAATTGAGGCTGGTGCGACCAGACGAATCGCGCAGGTATCGTATCTTCTCCGTGTGAGACGTGGCGGGGATTGAATAATCCTCCGCATTCTTAACTGCATGAAATGTAGTTGTTGCTTTGCATTCTTGCTTAAAACTGTTGCATCTATTTGCAAATACTTGCTTCATTACAGCTTGCTGCATTTGCATGATCATTGGGTTACCTCCGGCTCTTTGCATTATCATTTGCATTTTGCCCCTTGCCTGCGGGCATGCCTGCGGGCACATCTCTGTTTATCTTGTACGTTTGTCTAAGTCTTCGGCCTTGTCAAAAATGGGTCGTCTCTGGGCTTTGACATTCACTCCCGTCACTTATGACTTCCGAGTTCTGTCAAAGAGGGGCAACTGTAGACACCCCATTTTTGACCGACCTTAAGACTCAGACGTCACCGACTGAGCACTTGGTGATGTTGCATAATGTGCTTGTTCAGAAGTTTCAGAGTTGCGGCCGTGAGCCCTGCCTCCGGACTTCCGAACCCTCTTTTGTGCTTTGCCTCGGTTTACGAACCAGGCTCGGTTTTTCTCTGCTTCTTTTCCCGAGGGGAGGGAGAGGTCCCGTAGACCATCTCTCAATGTCCGTAGGCTACATTTGGTGGCCGTAGGCCATTTTTCCCATTTCGGAGTCCGGTTTCCGATTTTCGGAGCCGTCAGGCCGTGTGCCTCAGTTCGGGACCGCTTAACCATCTCCTATTGCTCCGGTTTTTGGCGTACTTCCTATTTTCTCCCTTTTGAGGGACACTGGGGTCTGAGAAACCCACTTCGTGGCCGAATGCCACTTTCGGTGCTTAACAGCCCATTTTCGGGACCTCGAACCGCACGTTTTGGCCCCCGAACATTCGTTTTGCAACCGTTTTTGTTCATTTTTGGCAGGTACCTCTGTTTTATCACCGAGGAGGTCACTGAAGGGTGGGAGGCCAGCAATTGTTGCAGCAACCAGTTATACATCCTCCGACGCCCTCCGGCGCCCGTTTTTCGCACTTCCGGGCTAATGTTGAACACCTTGGGCCCATTTTCTCGAACTTTGAACCACATATTTGTGATGTACACACATGGGAGGACAATAAAAGTTGGTGGCCGGCCATTAGTGTTACTTGACCCTTTTGACCCCCTCCTTCTGGGCTAATGTTGAACCCCTTGGACCCTTTTTCACGAACTTTGAACCACATATTTGTGATGTACACACATGAGAGGACCCTAAAAGTTGGTGGCCGGCCAGTAATTCCACCTGAACCTTTTGAACCCCTCTTTCCGAGCTAATGTTGAACCCCTTGGACCCACTTTCTTGGACTTTTAACCACAGGGTTGTGTTGTACACACATAGGAGGACACCATCAGTTGGTGGCCGGCCACTAAATCTTCTTGACCCTTTTGACCCCTAGCCGGCCGGCTAGGGGGTGTGGCCGGCCGGCCACCTGCAGCAAAAGTACCAGGCCGGCCGAGCTCCTTGCACTGTGCACTTTACAGCTGTAGAGCTTTATCCCCCAGAAAAGATCTTTATCCGGGGGATATTTTGTGGGGGAAAGTTTGTCTCCTTTTCCCCCACCTTTACACCCCCTTTTTGGCCCTTATAACAAGCAAGCTATATCACATTCAAGGGTTAGAAAAATTGTTCTTCAAGCCTCCATACACAACTCCATCTTTATCCCTCTCATTTCCTTGAAAATTTCTAAGTCCCTAAGCATCATTTCTTCTACACCACCAAGCCCTACCACCACCACCTCATTTCCAGCAACAAGGAAGGCTTTTCAAAGGCTAAAGGAGCTGCAAATTGATCCAAGAAGCAACAAAAGCTTTAGTCTTCAAGGGTGAGTAACACTTCTCATTCTTTGACCCTTTTTTCTTGATCTATTTGTCAGCCCCACTTACTTTTTGTTTCAAGCTCCGGCCCCTACTGAAAGGGGCCATCTTTTGAGCTCATTTTCACTTTTCATTAAGGGCTCAACCCTGTTTGAGCCCTCTATGATACACTTGCTTCATTGATCCTCTTATATGTCATAATCTTGCATGCTATTTTTGACCCATGAGTAATATGTTTTTGAGCATGTTGTAAACTGATATTAGGCTTATTTTGAGCCCCTCTTCAATATTGAAGAAGGGCTCAACACCATTTGGGACTTCCATGTTGTACTTACCTTTATACTCCTCTTTTCTTCCCCATTCTTGCATGCAATGGCAGCCTACCATGCTTTTGTTTTTGGCCATTTTATAGTTCTGAAAAAGTGCTTATTTTGGTCCATTCTTCATTTTTCATTTAGGTCCTTTCATGGTTTGGGACCTCCATATGCCACTTCATGTTATATCTCTCTTTTATTCCCCATTCTTGCATGTTTAGTTAGCCTATCATGCTTTTGTTTTTGGCCATTTTACAGTTCTGTAAATAGTCCTATTTTGACCCATTCTACATGTTTTATTAAGGGTCTTTGGCTGTTTGGTGATTATTTTGCATACCTCATGTTATAGCACCTTTTGAGCCTCAATCTTGTGCCTTTTTTTTAGCATGTTTGTATACTGATTTGAGGTTTTCCATATACTGTAAATATTCATATTTTTGGTCCCTCTTCAATGTTGTAGAAGGAAATTTTTCAGTTTGGATTTTTCTTATACCACTTGCTTCATTACCCCTCTCTTGGCCCCTATTCTTGCATGCCATTTTTGCCCTACCTATGCTTGCTTTTTGGCCTTGTTTATAACTGTGAAAATGCCTTTTTTGGGACTGTCTAGCTTCTGTATTTGCATTGCATGTCCATATTGTGCATGTTTGGCATAGCTATAGGCCATTTCGGATGCCTAAATTCGCATTTCGGGACAATTCCATGCATTTGGTATCATTTCGCCTCATTTCGGGACTGTTTTCCCCCATATTTTAGTGCTGAAATTCCATTAGAATGATTGCATGCCATTTCCATGTCATTGCATCGCATTTTGTCATCGCCTCAGTTTGCGTGCCCGTGTGCACGCATTTCGAGGCACTTCATTTTCAACCATCGGCATCTTATGTGAGTGTGGCTGAGGCTCACTCATGTTGGTATAAGCCCATATCATGTTTTCATCGCATTCCGCCACCGCCTCGGTCTGCGTGCCCGTGTGCACGCATTTCGAGGCACCTCATTTTCATCCACCGGCATCCTATGTGAGTGTGGCTGAGGCTCACTCATGTTGGTATAAGCCCATATCATGTTTTCATCGCATTCCGCCATCGCCTCGGTTTGCGTGCCCATGAGCACGCATTTTGAGGCAATTCATTTTCATCCATCGGCATCCTATGTGAGTGTGGCTGAGGCTCACTCATGTTGGTATAAGCCCATATCATGTTTCCTTGTCATTTGCATTGCGTACCATCGCCTCGATTTGTGTGCCCGTGTGCACGCACTTCGAGGCATCTCATTTTCATAACACAGTGCATACTAGGTTGTATCTTAGATTGCATTCTGTCATTTTCTCGATTTGCGTGCCCGTGTGCACGCACTTCGAGGCATCTCATTTTCATAGCACAGTGCATACTAGGTTGTATCTTAGATTGCATTCTGTCATTTTCTCGGTTTGCGTGCCCGTGTGCACGCACTTCGAGGCACCTCATTTTCATAGCACAGTGCATACTAGGTTGTATCTTAGATTGCATTCTGTCATTTTCTCAGTTTGCGTGCCCGTGTGCACGCACTTCGAGGCATCTCATTTTCATAGCACAGTGCATACTAGGTTGTATCTTAGATTGCATTCTGTCATTTTCTCGGTTTGTGTGCCCGTGTGCACGCACTTCGAGGCATCTCATTTTCATAGCACAGTGCATACTAGGTTGTATCTTAGATTGCATTCTGTCATTTTTTCGGTTTGCGTGCCCGTGTGCACGCACTTCGAGGCACCTCATTTTCATAGCACAGTGCATACTAGGTTGTATCTTAGATTGCATTATGTCATTTTCTCGGTTTGCGTGCCCGTGTGCACGCACTTCGAGGCATGTCATTCCATAGCATTGTGCATACTAGGCTGTATCTTAGTTGCATATCATGCATATTGCATCGTGTCCGGAATAGGAGTTAGCCTGGGCACGGGAAACGAGGTACATTTCGTACTCCGAGTGACGGAATGTGTCTCAATTCCCCAGTCACCGACACTCCGGATTATCCATGATGGAGTTAGGTTTTAGCTGTAGTTTCATGTGCATTCATCCTATATTGAGTTATGCATTTCGACTCCTCGGCCATCATGCCTCGGTATGCGTGATTGGTGGCACGAGGATCGAGACATGCATATATCTGTGCAAATACATTGCTATGCCCCTTTCCTGCTCTCTGTTGCAGCAAAACGAAGAATCAGCAACCTTTTGGGGCTTGGCACGCATTTCAAGAACAGGTGTAAACAGAGGCTAATTGGGGCATTCCGGTGGATTTCTGCGCAAAACAATCCGGACATACATCATCCATCAGAAGCAAGGCAGTCCCTAGCTTGCATGCCAGTTTTATTCATTTTCTTAGTTAATTTGTTAATTAATTAGGATTTTGTAATATTTTGGACTGTAATATTCTTTTATTCAGGACTGTAATATTTGGACTGTATTATTTATTCGGACCCTCTGCGCGAGGGCACAACTGTAATAAGTGTGCGTGTGTGTGTTGTATGTCTTCCAACCCCACGTCTTTCTCCCTTTTATTTATCCGCTTATGATGGTTAGATTAGGGCATATTTTAATTAGCATACAGTATGACAGCATGTTTGCATCATTCACCTGTTTTGCATACACCGGGCTCGGTGCATCATACTAACTGCATTTGTATTTCAATTCCAAGTTGAATACATGATTAGCTGTAGCATTTCATATACCATGTTTAGAATAGCCGAGCCTGCTATAGTTGCATTTTGCATGTGTTGCATTAGGCATTTCTGTATATTTAGGATCATGCATGATTTCTAATGTAGTCTCTTTTTTTGGCTTGGAGTACCCGGTGAGCTTTATGCTTTAGCATCCTTGCATGCGTGTGAGTGACTGCCATGAATAGCATGCTTACCATGAGGCTAATTGCTTATGTGATATAACTGCCTGAATGCCTGTGGGTGAAGGTTGGGTTACTTAAATTGGAATAAATCATCAAATGTTTTAAAGCCTACCTATGGGTAACAAACCCTCTTTCAAAAACAAGCATGAAATGTTTTGTTCCAATTCGGGCGACCCAGTCTATACTTGTATGCTGTGAGCATCACATAGTAACCTAGGCTAATAACCGGAATAAGAACTCACAATGTTTTCAAAAATTGATATCATGGTTAGTAGAGGCCGGTCTATGACCGGGCGAGCGGGGGTGCTCACGAAGTGACCTTCCCTAATCGTACCCAAGTTCCCGAGCCGAGGCAACTTTGGTGATGACGGACACGTGGCCTTTTGGCACCGAGTCAGGGTTTCCTAAATTTCCCAAAATAAAATATTTAGGTGGCGACTCTGTATCTGGCAAAGCAGTCCATATTTGGCACTTCTTTCAAAAATCAGTTTTTCTCAAAAATGATTTGCCGGATTTGGACTCTTTGGTTCAAACTTAGAACCATGACAAACGAAAGTCGAGTCCGAGCTGTGGCGAGGTCCCCCGCGGGCTTGTTACATCTGGTTTGCCTTAACTCGCGGGCCAAACCTTCAACTAACCTCTCCCGTCTGTCTAATCTGTCCTCGAACTGATCTCGGCCAACTGGAGGTCTACCTCTCCTCATGATGCTATGAGTATGCAAAGTGCGACTTTAAAACAAAATAAACAAATAAATACGCAGGCAAGTAACAGTTAAGCATGCCGAGATGATGCACACCTTGTTCACATAGCAAGCAATATGATGCAAATCCTAAGATCATTCTAAGGGACATCCTATGCTCTTTAGGACTCAAAGTGTGTGAATAACGTACTATAAGGAACTTGTGCTCTGATACCATTCTGTCACGACCCCAAACCGCCCCTAGTAGTTTGGTGCCGTGATGGCCAGTAATCCGAGATTACCGAAGGCCAGATTCCAAAATTCACACACAACAGAGTATAAATATATGGGGCTCACAAGTACAGAAGCGATACATACAAATCAGATTAGTCCATAAGAGCTGTGCATAAGTCAAACGAGATAGCAACCATCTTCATATGGGTTACAACTTAATTACAAATGAAGCAAAGTACAAATTACGTCTTACATTTTAACAAAAGGCTACACAAGCTGACACAACAAAATGTACAAACTACAGGTCAAGGAACATAGTCTGCCAGATTGCCGACATCCTCGTTGTCGACATAACATACATACAGAACACACATCTTGATCAAAAGGCTTCTCAAGCCGATGTGTACGAAATACAAATGTTACAAGTTGAGAAGCATGATTTTCAAGACTGCCGACATAATTACAAGTCAAACCGGCATGACAAAAATCCAAAACAAGCTCGCGAATCACATCTAGGCGTCATCGCCTTCTTGTTCATCACCTACATATATATAGAGAGGGTGAGCTTGGATACTCAGTGAATGGTATAAATAATAAAGGGTTTGCATGAATAATAGCCGAAGTCCTTTCAAAACAATACAAGTCAAAACCTTATATAACAAGGGATGGACCTCGTCCATCTAACAAATCTTCGAAGCTTCAAGGGATGCTTACTAGCATCAACATATTACAAATGATAACATCCCAGCAAACATATCCACGCGGTAAACCGTCAGTGGCAAAACAAGACAAAGCAAGGGTGATATCTGAAACAAGGGTGCTACAAAAGTTTAGAGTCCTCTAGCACAAGGGACCTATGTTACAAAGGCACGTAGCCCTTTAACACGAGAGTGTTGCGAAAGTTTAGAGTCCTCCAGGACAAGGGACTTTCAAAACGAGATGTACTGCGAAAGTTTAGAGTCCTCCAGCACAAGGGACTTTCAAAACGAGATGTGCAGTTGCATTATAGTCCCTGGTACTAAGGACTTTCCGAGAAGATCATCAAAACAAGATAATACTTGATATACAAAATAGGGACAATTATTCATGCTTAACAAATATTTTGAAAACAAAGCAAAGCAAAGTCTTTATCAAAACATATAACATAGCTTTATTAAAAATACCACTCACATAGTTCTGCAAACGTCGGGGTCAAGGCAAGTCCAAGTCCTACAAACACATGGCAAAGTCTATTGAATGCACTTCTCAAAACAAGTCTTGCATGCATGCAAATGACCTCGGCACTCTTCAAAGACTAAGTCAAATCGAAACAAAACACAGTTTCTTATCTCGGGAAAACATGCTGGGCAACCACCAGGTCTTGGCCGAGGTCCCACACCTTCTCACTGAGGTGTGGTCCCGACGGCCACATTCAAAAGCGAAGTCGAGAAAATCTGGGTTTCCCTCTTGATAAACATGAAGAACATGAGCATGAAGAACATGAAGAACATGAACATGAGGAAGATAAATGCAAAGATCAAAACTTGCTATTGCAAAAGCTGAGATTTCATGCTATGAACTCAAAAACATGGACCTGGGTACCCATACTCGAAGATGTTATCAAAACAAACACAAAAACATGAGCCTTAATGCAAACTTTCAGGTCAAACGAGGCTTTTCTTCAAGAACACATGAAAACCATTTTCTCTTTCTAAAACCAACTTTAAACCAATGTATGATGTGCAGAACAGGTTTGATCGTGCAATGCAGCTAGATGATCAATAAGAACAATAAGAGTAGGTTTAGATTCTAACCTCAAAACACGAATCTAACGGTTCAAGCTCCAACGATCAAGCTTGGAAGTTCACTCTCTCTTGCTCAAACTTCTCCTTCTTCTTCCTAGAGTTTCTCTCTCTATAAAAGGCAAGATTTGATACAAAATGATATGTTTCTCCCGACAGTCACTGACTTAATCCCTCAGCTGGGACACGTGGCACCAGCTGGTTGGCTCTACTCGGAAAGGTGACTGACTGATTAGACAAGACCATGACAGAGTGTATTTAACATGCTAAACAGCAAGAGCACTCAAGCAAGTAACGACATTGGCTAACAACAAGACTCCGGCAAGCAAGTGGCAAGGACAACGGCTTGGAAGGACAACACTTGACTAAGCTGTGCCATACCTTGGCCTAGATGTACCACACCTCGGTCTAGGTCATACCATTCCAGGAACAAAATCGCTAGTGCAAGGATCAAGGATCTAGATCGCCTAGATATTAACATCTCGGCCTAGATGACGCACATCTCGGCCTAGGTGACGCGCACCTTGGCCTAGATGGTGACATCTCGGCTAATATGCCAGGGTAGAGATGAGGTCAACCGATGGGGTTCCAAGATAGTTCTAAGTGGAAAAGGTTTAGAAGGTGTCTAGGCTCAAGATAACCTCGGTAACACACCAGGCAAGAACAAAGCATGCAAGCAACATTCGAGCAAAACAAGACAAGATTTGCAAATGCACATATCAAAACAAGATCATACATAAATGTATGCAAGTATGACTAAGTTGAAAGGAGGGTTGGTACAGGTGCTTTGGAGGCTTGTGGTGGGATCGGCTTTGCTGGATTGTCTTGATTCTCCTAGATATTAGCAGTATGAACAGTGGTTCCAAGTGCTGGTGTACCCGTAGGAGGTGCATGAGATGCAGAAGCTACTACCGACTGTGGTTATTGTTGTTGTTGTAGCCTATTTATTACCTCAGCCTAACGGGCTGTGACCTCGGCCTGACGAGTAGCGTCTTATTGCATGGTTTCAACTGTTTGCTAAAAATGGTGGATCAATTCTTCCATACTAATTGGGGGATACTGTGCCATCGGAATAGGTGAGTACTCTCGCGCTGGACTAGAAGTAGAAGACTATCCCTGAGCCCAATTGGATGCAGGTGAATTGAAGGGTGACTGTTGTAGAAATTGGACTGGTGAACTCTGTCTGACTCTCTTCTGTCTGGTAATCGATAGGAGTGAAGTAAACACAGGTTGTCCCCTAACAAGATCTCTGGCTTTGCACAGCCTTCTAACTCGGGTCCAGAGCACTTGGGGGATATACGAACTTTTCGAAGCTATGGTGTTATACTACCTAGCAAAAAGAAATAAATCAAAAAGAAAGCAGTAATCAGAAACCGCACAGCATCTCAGCTCAGATGTTAACAACACACAGATGTAATCAAAGTAGTAGGACTACACTCAGCACTGAATTCTATCCCCAAAAACGGATACCAAAACTTGCAACTAATACGCACATTCTTGTACAGTTTCACTGGAAAGCACATACCAGTTAAGTGAGAGCTAAAAACACCCCTATGAGGGAGTAGGGTTACCCTGTCCTAGTTTCATTAGGAACTAGGGTTCACTATTCAAACAAAGCGGTTTCATGCAATCCTGTATTCAGGTAAGCATCCTGTCCTAGTTTGGAACAGTCTCTATGCTTTTCGATATGCAACTTGGCCAAATAGTCAGAAGGGTACCTCAACAAGACTATCTAATATACCTCTCACACCTAACACCGAGAAGTGAAAGGAAGATCAAACAGTACAGTTGTAGTCTAGATCCAAGGGTTGTGTTCTCATCATGGCAGAGCCCGTGACCGGTCATCCTTTTGGCAAGCTTTTCAGGCAAGCCCCCGGCAAACCGTCTAGGAATAGCAGATGGCAAACACAGTGACTTAAACGCACCAATGAAAATGCAATGCAAAGAAACATATAAATGTAGATAAAATTTCATATCATGAATTTCAAGTCAAGTTATCTAATTTCCCCAGTAGAGTCACCAGAAACTGTAGCTCGGCTTTTTCGCGCCCCCTTTTGGAAGTTAAAATAAGCCCTGCAGTATCGGACTCCCGCGGTCCTGAATCTGATCTCACAAGTGCAATGTGAAATAGATACACACCAAGGAGTCCCAATCTGGCAAATCTTTTGGAAAATCGATTTTGAATCAAATTGCCAAAAATGGACTGCTTTGCCAAATACAGAGTCGCCACCTAAATATTTTGTTTTGAGAAAATTTAGAAAACCTATGACTCGTGCCAAAGGCCACGTGTCCATCATCACCAAGATTGTCTCAGCTCGGGAACTTGGGCACGAGAGAGGATGGTCATGAATTGAGCACCTCCACTCGCCCGATCAAAGATCGGCCTTTACTAATCATGATATGAATCTTATTTACATTATATGATCTTGTTTCGGTTTATTGGGCTAGCATTACTATGTGATGCGCACACACACAAGTATAGACTAACTTTGCAAGAATTGGTTGGAATGGAATGAAATGGAGGTTGATTAAGAAGATTAATTATAACTTGGAACATGATTTAGTCCTAGGTTGGTCAAGGTAGAACTAGATTGAAAGTTAGTACAAGCATATCTCCATGATTTGGGGATTTAGTCAAAATTCTTCATGAAATCAAGGATTCTTGTCCCAGAAGTACACAACAAAGGGTTCCTCTAGGGTGGCTGGCCATGTGGGCTGATTTGAGGGTATTAATTTATTTCTTCTTGTGTACAAATGTTGGAAATTGCAAAATATGGTGTATAAAATAAGTGTAAAGGTACGAGTGTATATATATATAATGGTTACTAGTTTGGGTTCAACATGTGATTCAAGAAGAATATGAGGGCCAAAATCTTAATTTATGAATTTGAACATATTTAGTGTAGTATTTAATTTATTTAAGGTTTGGAAATTTAATTCGGTTAAAGTTTCTCTGTTTTGAATTAAACGACGAATTATATTGAGAACCGAAAACCTAGGGTTTCTTGTATGGAAAATATACTTAGAAAATTAATTTAATTATTATTAGGGATTTAGAAATGGTTCCTGAGTTCCGGGTTCAATCAGGGTTTTCGAGTTTTCGGTTGGCGCACATGCTTGATTCTATAACTAGAATTGAAGACAAATATGGATTGAAAGGTCTTTATTGAAATAATTCAACATTCAAGGACTTAATAGGCTTTACAAAGGTTAGGGGCCTCACACAATATGAAATGGAGTGGGGCGGATTGCAACAAACTCACCACAAACCCGATCCGTGACCATCCCTAGGTATAACAAAAGATATTTTGAATCATAACCAAAATAATTTCATAGCAAACATCAAAATCAGTCATAATTAACAACATAATGAATTATAACCAAGTCATAACACTACACTAAGTTAATCAAATAAGGCATATGATACACTAAGAATTTCACTTTCAATACTAGTATACCTTTTTGTAAATATCTTTTCTACACCTCATTGATATCTAATTCTCCCTATTTTGTTGTGTATATATAGAATTCATCCGCGTAAATATTTCAATTTTCTTTTTTTTATTTATATGGTTCAAATTCATTTTATATGAGTTTCATAGTACATTAGTTAAATTTGAATCACATAATAAATTTTTAAAAAAAATATTTTGTACTAAGGGTGCATAAAAAACAGGCAGAATTGTTCAAATAGGTCCAATTTGCGGTTCCAAAGCTTTGGTTATGGTTCTAGACCGAACCGGATCGTGACATATTTGTTTATTATTTGTTTATATTTTTATATATATAAATTAAAATGTTTATTATTAGATTTGAACACTCTAGTCATCATTGCAAAATTGATAAAACTCTAGCCAAACTAATTATTGTTAATTTGTTTACTAACATTAAAGACATATCATATTTATTGTTATATAAAATTCCTAAAATCGTAAAACTGAACCGAATCAGTTTCTATGATTTGACTCTGGCCCGGTTCCACAAGTTAATGGTTTGGTCACGGTTTCAATTTTTCTGGAATTGTAAAAATGGTTCCGATTTATGGTTTACTCTAAAATCAGATCAATTTGATCCGTGTACACCTCTATTTTGTACACCAATTCTGTACACGCATATTTTCAGTTAATTTCTCTATAGAATTGATATCATATAATATTAATGGACATAATATACTTTGAATATGGGTACATTTAACTACCTTTCTTTTTTATTCCTAACAAATATGAGTTGACAGTACATGTGAATGCTTGTATGCATAAAAGTACCTATTTAGAAATTGTCTTTAGAAATTTATCAAGAAAAATGATACATGGCTCAAATTAAACTCTTGTTTGTTGCAAGAGCCATTTCATCATAAGAGGATTTTCTCGGCCTAGTGCTCTATTTGAATTCATCATCCCTAGATTGATCATGCACTGGTTTTTCTTTTTCTTTTTCTTTTTTGCCCCCCGACCTTTCCTGCACAAGACATACCAAACCAAAGCTATCCCACTAATCAATACTACAACCAAACCAACACTTAGTCCCACCACTAGCTCCATCTTACACTTCCCTTTCACCTCAGCCACGTCTTCTGCTCATCACTTTGAAACACACACTAAACTCTCGTGACTTGATAGTATTTTTTTTTCGTAAGAATATCCTATTGAAGCTGAGAAGCCAAAGGTCACCCATTTTGGCAAGTGATCTCTCAGATCAATGATTTGAAAATAGTTTTGTGTGAATGTAGTGTTGTGAAGTAATCTTGCTTCACCTATAATAAAAAAAAATTATTTTTCCACCGGCCTATAAGTAGAAGTATGGAGGCTGAAATCAAGATTGTCAAAAGTGGTTGCAACCGTTTGAAATTCACAGCCTTGGCTGCATTTGCATTTAATGGTTTGACATTGTCTAATATATCTATAAATAGCCTATGTATCGTAGAGATCAATGTGTGGGAGAAAGAAAATAAAAAGAGAGAAGATTGTAGTTCATGCTTTGTTTGTTTTTCAAAATTATATGAGTGAATTTAAATTGAGTTTGGTTTAGTGTTAATCCTCTCATTGTGAATCACCATAAGTGGTTTGCACCTCACTCTCACCAACAATGGTATCAGAGCACCAAGGGGCCCTGTTTCTTCAAAAAATAGTAGAACAGAGCATCATTTCAAATCTTGCCCAGAAATCAAAGTTGTTGAAATAAATTTTTGATCACACCAGTGTGTAGGTCTCATCGAGACGATCACACTGCAAAAACCACATTGAAAATCGATTCCCACAAAGCCTGCACGCGACCCACGCACATCAAGGATATGACGAGCCAGCTACTCTCGAAGATGAAGGAAATTTAAATGAAGCTTAGAAGACTGCATTAAAAGATTCAAGGAAAAGAGATAAAAAAGGCTTGTATCTACTCTATTAAGGCATTGATGAGTCAAGCTTTGAGAAGATTTCAATAGCAGCAACCTCTAAAGAGGCATGGAGTATTCTTTGCAATTCACACCGTAGAATTGAGAAGACGATCAGAGTTTGACTTCAGGTGTTACGTGGTGAATTCGAGATGCTGCACATGAATGAGAATGAGTCAATTTCTGAGTACTTCAACAGAACATTGAACATTGTTAATTAGATAAGAAGATATGGAGAGAAGAGGGAATCTCTTCAAGATTCTAAGATCACTCAGTCCCAAGTTCGAGCACGTGGTTATAGCAATAGAAGAGTCCAAGGATCTCAGTGCCATGACCACCAATGAGTTGATGGGCACACTTGAGATTCATGAACAAATGATCAACAAGAAGACCCCCTCAAGTTCTCTAGAGCAAGCTCTTCAATCAAAGTTGTCTTTCAGAGATGACAGAAACGAGAAAGGGGGGACATCACAAAGAAGCCAAGGAAGAGGCCGTGGTTACAATAATCGAAGTTCTGGTTTCTAAGGAAGAGGCAGAAGAGGTCTAGATAGAGGAGGATAAAGTCAACTACACTTTACTCCAAGAGGAAGAGAAAGAGGAAGAGGAGGTGGTTACAACAACCGATGAGGATTTGACAAAAGCAATGTTCAGTGCTACCATTGCCACAAGTTCGGGCATTACAGCAATGAACGCCGAAGTAGAACAACAACAGAAGCTGGAGAGCAAGTAAATTTTGCCGAGCAGGAAACAAACAAAGTCAGACCTACAATCATGTTTGTCCACCACGGAGGTACTGAAAATGAAAACAATGTTTGGTATCTAGATTCGGGAGCCAGTAATCACATGTGTGGTAAAAGAGAGTTGTTCGTCGACCTTGACGAGACTGTACAAGCACAAGTCTCATTTGGTGATTCTTCAAAGACTCCAGTGAAAGGAAGAGGCAATATTCTGATCAAGCTCAAGAATGGAAATCATGATTACATCTCTAGTGTTTATTATGTTCCTGCCATAAAGAATAACATTTTGAGTACGAGACAACTCCTAGAGAAAGGATACAACATCAGCATGAAAGATTGTCATCTTACCATCAAAGACAATCATGGTAATTTGATCGCTCGAGTGAGAATGTCCAAGAATCGGATGTTTGCATTAAACATCTAACATGATGCTGCGAAGTGTTTAAGTGTCATCATCAAAGACAAAGACTGGCTATGGCATTTGAAGTTTGGACGTCTCAACTTTGGAAGCTTGAAGCTGTTGTCAAGCAAGAATATGGTGAAAGGGCTCCCTCATATTGCTCATAGTAATGAAGTCTGTGAAAGCTGCATTCTTGGCAAGCATCACAAAACTAGCTTTGCCAAAGAAGTGAAGTGAAGAACAACAAAGCCGCTGGAGCTAGTGCACACTAATGTGTGTGGTCCTTTGAAGCCAATGTCAAATGGATAGAATAAATATTTTTTCACCTTCATTAATGATTATAGTCGGAAGACATGGGTGTATTTTCTTAAAAGAAAGTCGGAGGTGTTCAGTATCTTCAAAGAATTCAAAGTTTTTATAGAAAAGCAAAGCGACTACTACACCAAGACATTGCGATCAAATCAAGGTGGAGAGTATACATCAGATGCTTTCAAGAATTAATGCAAAGATGATGGAATCAAGCATTAAACAACACCATCCTATACGCCATAGCTAAATGGTGTTACTGAAAGGAAGAATCGCATAATCTTAGATATGGCAAGGAGCATGTTGAAAGGAAAAGGAGTGCCAAAGCAATTTTGGGCTGAAATCGTATCATGTGTTGTGTATCTACTAAATAGATGCCCAACCAGGAGTCTTCACTCTATGACTCCAGAAGAAGCTTGGAGTTCGCGTAAGCCACGTGTCAACCATCTCAGAATATTTGGGTGTGTTGCGTACACTAAGATTCCAGAAGCAAGAAGAACTAAGCTCGATGATAAAGGAAAAAAATGTATCCTTGTCGGATATGAAGATAGAACAATGGGATACAAGTTGTATAATCCCATTACCCAAAAGGTGATCATGAGTAGAGATGTGATATTTGAAGAAGAAGAAGCTTGAAACTGGAATCAAGATGAAGTTGTTAAAGATGCAGAACTCATTCTTGAAGATGAAACATCAAAAGCACCGGTTGAAATCACAAAAGAAGTTCGAGATGAGCAACAAACTCCTCCACATAGAATACCTGCACCTAGATCGCCAGTCTCTCACAAAAGTATTGCATCATCATCATCAGATGACAGTTTTTTCAAACAACCAAGACCAATGAGAAATTTACAGTAGATATATGAAACTACAGAAGAAGAAGATCTGAATTTGTTCTGCCTACTCGCAGATAGTGATCCACTTACTTTCTCATAAGCCATCCAAGAAGATAAATGGAAGAAAGCAATGGATGAAAAAATTCATGCCATTAAGAAAAATGACACATGGAAGTTTACCAGTCTACTGGAGGGGCACAATCCCATTGGAGTCAAATGGATATACAAGACAAAGAGGAATGCACAAGGCGAAGTGCAACGCTATAAGGCAAGATTAGTGGCAAAAGGTTACAAGTACAGACCTGGACTTGATTATAGAGAGGTGTTTGCTCCAATTGCCCGGTTGGAGACTATCAGGCTAATGATTTCTTTGGTTGCCCAACACAAGTGGCAGATCTATCAACTTGATGTGAAATCTGCATTTCTTAATGGTTTTCTTGAAGAAGAAATCTATATTGAACAACTTTTGGGATATGTTCAGAATGGGCATGAAGACAAAGTGTACAAATTGAAGAAAACACTTTATGGATTGAAGCAAGCTCCTCGTGCATGGAATACTAGAATTGATCAGTATTTTCATGACAATGGTTTTGAAAAATGTCATTATGAGCACGCACTATATTTGAAGAAGGAAGCTGATGGAAGCATGTTGCTTGCTTGTTTTTATGTTGATGATCTAATTTTCATTGGAAACAATCCAGCCATGTTCAAAGAATTTAAAAGAAGCATGGTCTAAGAATTTGAAATGACAGATATTGGATTGATGGCTCATTTTCTCGGCATTGAAGTGGCACAAAGAAAAGATGAAATTTTTATTTCCCAAAGTGGCTATGCCAAGGAAATTCTGAAGAGGTATGGGATGGAGAATTGCAATCCAGTGAACACTCCTGTAGACAGTGGAGTGGAGCTCAAAAAAGGTACAAAGGTAGGTGATGTGGATCCAACTTATTTCAAGAGCTTAGTTGGAAGTCTTCGCTACCTTACTTGCACCAGGCCAGACATACTCTATGGAATAGGACTGATTAGCAGATATATGGAAATACCGGATCAGCCATACCTTTATGCAGCAAAGAGAATTCTTCGCTACATCAAAGGTACAATCAATGATGGTTTATTCTATAAATCAACTAATAATTTCAGTCTTGTTGGCTATTCAGTTAGTGACTGGGGAGGTGACTTAGATGAATGAAAGAGTACTACTGGGTTTGCTTTCTTTATGGGAAATACAGCGTGCACTTGGTCGTCCAAGAAGCAAGCTATTGTGACACTGTCAACTTGCGAAGCTGAGTATGTTGCATCCAACTCAGCTGTGTGTCATGCAATTTGGTTAAGAAATGTGCTGAAGCATTTAGGATTTCCACAAGAAAATCCCACTGAGATCTATTGTGATAATTGCTCAGCAATTGCATTAGCAAATAACCCAGTTTATCATGAAAGAAGTAAGCATATGGACACTCGCTGCCATTTCATCCAAGAGCATGTGAAAAATAAAGAGGTGGAATTATTTCCTTGCAAATCTAAAGATCAGCTTGCAGATATTTTCACAAAGCCATTGAAAAATGATATGTTCAACAGAATGAAGTTGATGCTCGGGATGAAGCAGCATGGAGAATCAAGATTAGGGGGGATGTTGTGAAGTAATCTTGCTTCACCTATAATAAAAAAAAAAATTATTTTTCCACCGGCCTAAGAGTAGAAGTATGGAGGCCGAAATCAAGATTGTCAAAAGTGGTTGCAACCGTTTGAAATTTGCAACCTCAGCTGCATTTGCATTTAATGGTTTTACATTGTCTAATTTATCTATAAATAGCCTATGTATCGTAAAGATCAGTGTGTGGGAGAAAGAAAATAAAAAGAGAGAAGATTGTAGTTCATGCTCTGTTTGTTTTTCCAAATAATATGAGTGAATCTAAATTGAGTTTGGTTCAGTGTTAATCCTCTCATTGTGAATCACCATAAGTGGTTTGCACCTCACTCTCACCAACATGTAGAACTATTCTCAAAACCAAAGAAGACAACACTGAGGTTTATATGTAATTTGAGCCTCATTTGGTATACCATGTGAAATACCACTTGGCCAATTAATAGGTTCAATGGAATTCCTAGAGTTGATATAGACACCGACATGATTGATTGGCAAGTCCGCTTTCCAAGGAATATTTTGATAAGTATCAAACTCTATAGCGACAAATCAGTTCAGGCCAATTGAAGTTGTCGTTTGGTTTTTATTTATGAGGCCTAGGCTACCTCCTACCGAGCCTGAA
This sequence comes from Camellia sinensis, assembly GCF_055761805.1. NCBI lineage: Eukaryota > Viridiplantae > Streptophyta > Magnoliopsida > Ericales > Theaceae > Camellia > Camellia sinensis. The sequence goes on along the minus strand of NC_138962.1, from coordinate 45,068,084 downwards.
GGGATATTGGAACCATTGGTAGCAAGAAAGAATGCAAGCTTCTCACCATAGTTATTTCCTCTTATGACAAATGAGAAATTGGTACTGAAGTCGGTGAGGATCCCAGAGGAGTTGTCCTAAAGATGCATCGGTTGGGTACACGTTGCGCGTCTAGTTATCCACTGCAATGATGACACATTGTACACGTCAGGGTCTCGAGTGACTTGGATGCCCTCTTTGGAGATGTAAGCATCTCCTGTGCAATTTATGAGGGGATCATTGTGTCCAATATTTGGGAGGTTGAAGGAAAATGGAGTTGCATTTGCACAAGGAAATAATATAAGAAAGAAGAGAAGGACGGTCATAGAGAGAATGAAGAAGATTAGATGATTAGGTTTGGTACGAAAGTTTTAGGTAGCAAGCTTGCACTTTGTCATGTAAATAAGTAGATAGATGGTTGGAGGAGTCAAAATTATGTACTAGAGAAAATATTATGCATTATTGTCACTAACTCTTAGCATCTCCAACACTGTTAGTCATTTTAACTAACAAGATGTGCTAAAATCTGTATTGTATAATCCACATTTTGTAATCAGCAATGTTACATACTCACATTATATCTAAAAAATCAATATGTGACTAAATTTCATTCTAGATGTAGGTCAGTCGAATAACATTGTTTTAAAAATTAAGGGACAAATTAAATTATAAAGATTAAAGTGAAATTTTATAAAAAGTACAAAGATGTTAAAGACTAAAGTGAAATTTTAATAAAAGTACAATGATAAGTGTTATTAATGCTATCATGTAACTGCTCTCCATTAATTTTCGAAACGACATTATGCAAATGGACCAAATTGCTACTTGACTCAAAATCTAGAGATTGACTGAAATAATTAAAAGATCAAAAAATAAAATGAGATTAAATATAAAATGCAAAGGTGCAAAATGTAATTTTCATTTTGATTTATGACTTGTTGACGTGTGCTTCTTGTCTTGGATGGCATCTTGAAGCCAAAAATTCTCCCACCCACGTTGTTTGCCATTTTCCCTTTGTGCATGTTGTTAGTCGATTCCTTTTTGAACCTTAAAATAAAAATTGAGTATAGAAGCATTTCGTAAGTGTTTCTTTTGGAAAAAAATGATCATAGAAGCTTCCTGCTAGTGTTTCTTTAGGTAATTGCTGACGAGAGGAAATTTTGGAATAAAACACTATTGAAGCTGTAAGATTGTGTAGATTATATATATATATATATATATTTAATAAAAAAATTCTGATCGTTTATTTTACAACCTTATATCTATTACATTTAGACACAACACAATCCAACATTCACAATGTGATGAAAAGTATCATAGAATCATATTATAAGATGCATCCATAACATATTATTCCAAAGAAAAATATATATTCATCTAAGGAATAACAATTATTTACTAGTAGCTAGTAAATGTCTTATTCAAAGTCCAAGATTACCTATGCCCTTGGAGCTATAACATATACTTTGTTTTCCTCACATTTAAAAGTCCGAATTAAATTTCCATGACTTAACAATATTTTTTTCAAAAAACGCACCAGTTGAAGCCGAGAAGCCGAATGTAACCCGTTCTGGCAAGTAGTTCCTCAGATCAACCTTGAAATTAAGGCCTTGTCTGACATTATTCATAGAGCTAGTGACAACAACACTCAATTTTTTCGATTTAGAGCGATAACTAATCACAGCTTCATTTTCTATCCCATGAATTATGTTATTATACCATACTCAAGTCACATTAGACTTAATAGAGTTGACATTGATACCAATATAAGTAACAGGAGTGATGTTTTATGGATCCCAAGGATTCTGATGGATATCAAACTCTACCGCGACAAATGGGCTAGTGGGTTCCAATGTGGATGGGTTGATTGGAAGCCCAATGGCACCACCAGCAGTGGTGCTGGAACTGGAAGGTTCAAGGAAGAATGAAAGCCCATCTGCAAAACTTGAACTTCCTTTCGAATCAATCACGAAGGTGAAATTAGTGGTGAAGTCGGTCAACTTGCCAGAAACTTTGTCCCAAAGGTGAAACGGTTTGACGTAGGTGGCTTTGCCGGCTTTCTGCTCGAAGTTGGTATCGTGCTTATTCGCCGCGAGGTGGATGCCTTCGGAGGAGATGTAAGCGTCTCCATTGGTGGTTATGTCGTTGCGATTTTTGGGACCAATTTTGGCGATGTTAAAGTTTAGTGCAGTTGCATAAGGAGTTGCGAGAAGAATGTAAAATGTGATAATTGAGAGACAAGAAAGTTGAATGCGTGATTGGAAAGCCATTATTGTGATCAGAAAATTTTATGGGATTGGAACGATGTAGACAATTGGTATATAAATAAATAGATCATTGTTCCAAATCTTGTGATATGTTGATTTATTAGTGTCTTTTTGTACTTTTCATTTAATTGATGATGAATTTTCATAGCGATCCCAGTTTTTCCCGTCATTTATTGTTTTCTGAACTTGGGTTCCGTTGTTGTATGTCTTGTATATACCTTATCCCTATCCTTTATTCTTTGTATTCGAGTTTTGGGATGTGTTGGACGAGTTTAGAATAGGTTGGTTATGAGTTGGTGCAAGTGGTTGCTGCCCAGGTTTTTACTTCTTCGCTCGAGCCAGGCTTTTTGCGCTCGAGCAAGCCTTGGGTGTTTGCTTCTTCACTCGAGTGAGGATTTGTGTGCTCGAGCAAGTATTGTGGGTCATCAGGTTTCCTTTTCAGACATAACTTGCGCTCGAGCGAGCTTTCTTGCGCTCGAGCGAGCTTTCTTGCGCTCGAGCGAGCGTTGTGTCTTGTGTCTCTTCGCTCGAGCGAGCAGTCCTATGCTCGAGCGTTCGTCTACGTCTCTTTTAGACCTGAAGGGTGGCATTCTTCACTCGACCGAGTTTTCTTGTGGTCGAGCGAGCCCTGTGTTATATGTTCTTTCGCTCGAGCGAGAACTCTTGCGCTCGGGCGTGCGTCTGTGTGAGTTGCAAACCTGAAGCTTCGCATTGTTTGCTCAAGCGACGCTTCTTGTGCTCGAGTGAGGTATTTGTTGTATATGGTCGCTCCAGCGAGCCCCGTATATATCAGTTCGCAACAACGTGATTCTACATCACCTTTTCATCCTCATTTCTCTCCAAACCCTAAATCTGGTTGTCTCTCTCTCCACACTTTCTCTCTATCTCTCTACAAATACACCTTGTTTTAGACGTTCTCTACCCTAGTCCCTTCGTATAAAAGTTAGAGCTTGGCTTGGGCTATCTATTGATCCGAAAAAGTTTTGTTTTGGAGCATCTTCAAGTTTCTCTTCCTTTTCCTTTGAGCTTCTTCATTTGAGATAGGGATAATCTACTCATTCTTATGAGCTTTAACATAAATGTTGGTCATTTTGTATAAATGGTTGGATTTGGGGAGTTTGGGTAAAGTTGGGGTTTGGGTGTGGATTTGTGAAAAAGGGGTTTTAAATTTTAAACTCCATATGTGTATATGGGTCTTAAAAATAGAGTTATTGGTATATAATTGTTGAAACGGTGAGATTTGGACCTTTGGGTCAATGTTGCGGAATTTGGGGGAAATGCCCTAGTTTGGAATTAAATATCTATTGTGTATAAATGGTGAATACATTGTGGAATTATGGAATTGGGAAGGATTGTGATTAGATGGTGTGGTTGGATTGAATAATCACCCACCTATGGAAAATGTAATAAAGTTATCTGTTTGTTAGATTTATTTATCTGTTTAAAAATGACTGTTTTGGGCTATCGGTGGAGGATAGTCATGATTGTTGTAGAAACTGCATGATGATTAGGTAAATCAAAACTAATCAATTGGATTATGTCTTTGAATATGACGGTTGGATATAAACATTGAATGTGTGGTTGAATTGGTCATTGTATATGACAATTTATTTAAATACATTGTATATGTATATTGTTTGGGAGGAGATAGGAGATGTACTCCATTATTTAGGAGGAGATAGGGGATGGACTCCATTGACAACTAAGTTGGCCAGAGTGTCCAGGGTGAATGTCTCGAAACCTTATGTACATCTGAATGATGTTGATGATTGAAGTGTTGATAATATAAGTTGTAGTCTCATTTTGAATTGTTTGGATAAATAATGTACCATGTTAATGAATTGATTCGGATAAAGAAATGGAAATGGATTGAAAAACGGTTACAAATGTTGATTGGTTATGGAAAGGATGTACGTTGGTTTACATGTGTTGAACATTTATCAGATGCTGATGTTTTAGTTATTTCTCATATTATGTTTAGCATATTTCTACTAGGCATTGGCTCACCCTACTTGGGACACCATTTTCAGGTACAGGTGACATTCCACCTCTAAGGTCTTAGCTTGGGAGGTTTAGGAGCTAAAGACTCCATTTTGTTGATTTGTTTTTGATGTTAAATGTAAACTCAAGCCGAGGGCTTTAGGGTTTGGGTGTGGATTTGTGGAAGAGGGGTTTTAAATTTTAAACTCCATATGTGTATATGGGTCTTAAAAATAGAGTTATTGGTGTATAATTGTTGAAATGGTGAGATTTGGACCTTTGGGTTAATGTTGCGGAATTTGGGGGAAATGCCCTAGTTTAGGAGCTGAAGACTCCATTTTGTTGATTTTTTTTTTTTTTTTTTATGTTAAATGTAAACTCAAGCCGAGGGTTTTTTTTTGTAATAGAGTTAGAACTCTTTTTTTTGTCATAACCAAGTGATAGCTTGGAAAGATGTAAACCCGTAGGGCATTTATTTTGTTATTAGAAGTTAGAGTTACATGCTATAGTTTCAGGATAAACATCAATGAAAATGTAATGCATGTGATAACTGCTGTAAAGAAGATTCTGATGAATGAAAATATAATATTTCTTCTATGTTTATGGATTATATGAACGGTTGTCTTATACTGTATTTTGAGGGCGTTACAATTTTTTTCCCGCCGCCCGCCATGTTCTTTAATTTCACTACCTTTTTCTCTCTGTCTATCCTCACCTATCCCATAATCGCTAGGCTACTCCACTCCTTTTAAATTTATTGAAAGTCTATGAACTTAAAAAATAAACAAAAAATTTACCTTAAATTTTAAATATACGGCATAAATTTAAATTTCTTGTTATGATTCATAAATGAATCTTGATCTTGAGAATATAAATTCTAGATGATTTTTTGGCATGTTTAATTTTTATTCCCAACAATCCAAAGTACTATTCAGTAAAAATCCCACATTTGCTAAGGTGGCTGTTGATTGTTTATTAGTCAATTAAAAACGTCTCTCCCCCAAACTAAGCTAAGGTGGCATGTTCTATGTTAGCTATGATGCAACTTTGGTGTCCATTTGATGTAGCATGTATGGCATATAACTTTTGGGTCAAAAAAAAGGCAAGACCAAAGCAACAAAAAAAAAAAAAAAAAAAAGGGTTGGATTTGGAATTGAGTGAAATTTGGTGGTCAATTTTGCGAATTTACTATTTTTTGAAAGTTTTGAAACTTCAATTACTCACGGATCACGGAATTTGATTCTGTAAAACTTGCCAGGATCATGGAAGCATGTATTAATAGTTTCTTTATTTTATTCCGAATTTCTATTTTTTGTTGTTTTCTATTTAAGTTAAGTTTGTCTTTACTAATAAATAATAGATGTAAGTCTTAGGGCTCTTTAATTTTCGAGAAATAATATATTTTAAGTTTTTTACTCTTTTGTTTTGACTTTGAGTATTTTTTGTGAATTAATCATTATTGAGTTTTTATTGTCAATAGTCTTTGTGAATCAATAAGTCTTAAAAAAAATCTTATTTTCGGTATTAAATTTTCAATTAATAAATTTTAAAATTATTATTATTTCTCATTTCACGTTGCATCGCCATCTTAACACTTTTGTTTAGGTAAACAAATAAATATTTATTAATAAAAAAAATATTTACTAAAAGTCCCCTGGGTTGTATCTTGTGAGAAATCTAAGTCAAAAAAATTTAATGCTTGAGGTTCTTTTATTACGGCAAACCTCACCTCACTTGGGCAATAACCGGAGTAAATTATGCAATTGTCCTTTAATTGATGAATTTTTTTGGTTGCCGCCGCCACTTGCGTTTTTAATTTCAACACCTCCTCTCTCTGTCCATTCCTCCCCTAACCCTTCAACCTTGCTATTTTTTTTTGACTTATTAGTCAATTAAAATGTGTCTCCCCACGCTAACTAAGCCGGCTTTGGTGGAATTAAAAAATTTTAGCCTCCTCCGATCCCATCTTCTTAATTGTACAACACAATCCAACCTCCATAATTTGATAAAAAATATTACAAAATTATATTATAAGATATGGCGGATGTGTGACAAGATTAGAACAGACAAAGTTAAGAATGAGTATGTTCGAGAATGAATAGGAGCAATATCGATAGAAGTTGAGAAAGAATAGATTGAGATGGTTTGGTCATATACAATGGAGACCAACAAAAACAGTAGTAACGAGATGTAATACACTAACAGTAGATGATAGTGTTAGGGAAAATGGTAGACCTAAATTGACGTGGACTAATGTCACGACCTCAAACCGCCCCTAGTAGTTTGATGCCGTGATGGCCAGTAATCCGAGGTTACCGAAGGCCAACTTTCAAAATTCACACACAATCAGAGTATAAATATATGGGGCTCACAAGTGCGGAAGCAATAATTTAAGATACAAGTGGTCCATAAGAGCAGTGCATAAGTCAAACGGAATAACATACATTCGTACATAACTTTAATACAACAAAATGAAGTACAAAAATACATCTTGACCAAAAGGGTTCTCAGCTATCAAATACAAAATACAATAAAATACAACTAAGAAGCATAATCTTCAAGATGCGGCAAAAGTGCATAATCCAAAACAAGTAGCAAGTACATCTAGGCGTCACCGCCGTCCTGCTCGCCACCTACATATATATAGAGAGGGGTGAGCTTGGATAGTCAGTGAATGGTATAAATAATAAAGGGGTTTGCATGAATGATATCCGAAATCTTTATCAAATCAAGGCACATCACATCTTGTACAAATCCAAGGGCAAGTCAAATTTATCTAACAATCTTTCAAGTCTCGATAATTTAAGTCTTTCAAGGTTTTCAAGTTCCAAGGGGTGACATTAACAAAGGTTGTGCTACAAATGCTTATAGTCCCCTAGCACGTACGGACTTTTCAAGATTGTGCTACAAATGCTTATAGTCCCCTTACTCAACAAATACTCAATTTTTTTAATTAAAATTCATGTTTTTCATTTTAGTAAAAAAAAAAAAAAAAATCACTAAAATTTAATACCTTGTTTGGTTCTAATTTATTGAATTCAATTTTTTAAAAATTGAGATTTTTGTTTTTTTTTTATTTTTAGTGATTTTTTTAATATTTTAAGCAAATTTTTTACTTTTGAGATGCATCAAACCTAGATGTACCTAAAAACAAAAACTTTTGTAAGAAAAATATTTAAAAAATAAATAAATACACAAGAAAATGAAATTGTACTGAACTTTTATATTTTTTTTTATATTTTTGGTATTTAGTGAATTTTTAAAGATTTTTTTCACAAATATTATACTTTTTAATTGTATTTATATTCTAAAAAGCCAAAAAAAAATATCTAAAATATTAAAAAAATCATTGAAAAGAAGAAAGAAATAGGGAATACAAAAAATTTAATTTTCAAAAAATTAGAACAAAACAATGTGTTAAATATTTAATTTTTCTTTTTAATATTGTGTAGCTAAATGATTTTTAAGATATAGTTTGGGAGTAAAACAAATATCCAAATGAAATATAGTAACACATCAAAAAGTTCTATTTGATTGTTTACAGAAACAGACAGCGAGGGGTAAATTATATGGACCAATTTCATTCTTTTTTCTTTTTTCTCGTTAGTCTATATATGGCATACATTGTTTCAATTTAAAATTATAAATAAAAAATAAAGGATAGAAAAAAATATTGTTAATTATTTTAATAAAATTTAATTCAACTTCTTGTACCATAAACATGAATTATTTAATATTTTGAATGCATTGCTCAGTCATTTAGGACATGTCTCATGCAACCTGCAGCAAAATCGTGCAAAAGAAGGGTTGCAAAAAAAAACATATAAATGCCTACTCTTGAGATTGTTATTATAAGATTTTTGTTTTTATTTTTAACTTTAGATTGACATTGTAAACTTCAACACACATGACAATGTCAAACTACAGGGGCGTGGAAAAAACACATCACAATTTGAAAATAAAAAAATATTAAACTTCCCAACCAATGTTTACTACTTCTTTGTGATAAAATAACACAATCGGTGAAGAAACTTAATCAACTAAATTAAATATGTGCACAAAGACTACCACAAAATCATAAGATTTGGAACAATGATCTACTTATTTATATGCCAAATCCAATTATCGACATACTTCCAATCCCATAAATTTTCCTGATCACAACAATGGCATTCCAATCACACATTCAAATTTCTTGTCTCTCAATTATCACATTTTACATTCTTCTCGCAACTGCTTGTGCAACTGCACTAAACTTCACCCTCGCCAAAATCGATCCCAAAAATTTCAATGTCGACATAACAACTGACGAAGATGCTTACATCTCCTCTGAAGGCATCCACCTCGCGGCGGCTGAGCACAATTCCAACTTGCAATAAAGAGCCGGCAAAGCCACCTATGCCAAACCGCTTCACCTTTTTGGGACAAAGTGTTAGCAGGTATTTTAATATTATAATATGTCATAGGTTGGTTTTCTTTTCTTTTCTACCAAGTTTACTTACCATTCTAGTCTTTGCCAAGTCTTGGTCAAGTCTCCCCATTCTTATCTACATCAAGTCTTCCTAGTCTTCCAAGATAAGTCTTCGCCAAGTGTTATCCTTTCAAGTCTTCCAAGTCTTCCTTTTCTTATCCACCAAGGAAGACCCTCCTAGCTTTTTCTCCTATATATATTGAGCTATGTCCTATCTTGAGATATACGAGAAGAAGTTTTGGTTGCTTTTATTATGTCTTGTGTGAGATTATCAGGCAAATAAAAAAGGGTGTATGTGATAAAGTTTTGGGTTCAACCAATTGTGCAGTATTGGTTAACCATACGACTTAGTCGGGCTGTTGTATCCTAGGGGGGACAAGTCAAGGTTTTTTCTGCTGCACCGGTGTGAGGCTTTGCCTAACCACAGAGGGCTTGAATCTCCTTAAAGATAGTGAATTTCCTGCGCCTTAGCCCTTACAATAGTTATTGTAATTTTTACTATTTGCATTTTCTGGTGTTTTATTTGTAATTATCATCAACAATTTTAAGGAGATTCAAATAGCAAAAATCCATGGAGCCAATACTGGAGAAGCCCACCGAGAATACCAGGGATCTCAACAAGCCCTTCCGGTTCAAGGGAGCTCATTTCAAGAGCTGGAAAGGCAAGGTGCTTTTCTACCTCAGTCGCCTCAAGGTGGCCTATATCCTGACCAAGAAAAATCCAAACAAAGTCTCCACTGAAGAGATGACCGACGAGGAGTATGCCACTCATCTTGAAAAAATCAAGAAATACAACACAGATGAGTATAAATGTCGATATTATCTTTTGCACTTACACCACGACCAAGAAAATTTGGAAAGCTTTGCAGAATAAATATGACACTGAAGAGGCAGGCGCTAAAAAATATGCTGCAAGCCATTTTTTCCGCTATCAAATGATAGATGGAAAATCAGTGGTGGAGCAAGTTCAAGATTTTCAGATGCTAGTGGCTGAAGTTAGATCCAAAGATATCAAAATTGAAGACAATCTTATTGTAGCAGGTATTGTCGACAAACTACCATCATCTTGGAGGGAGTTCCAGAAGTCAATGCGCCACAAGTAAAAAAAAACATCCTTGGAGGCTCTAATCACACGGATTCGGGTGGAGGAGGAAGCACAAGGACAAGATGCGCTTATGACACAAGAGCATTCCACTACAAAGGTAAATTTAACTTCTGGAAATACTTTACCTAAAGGTCGATTTCATAAAAATAGTCACTTGAAGCCAGTTAAGAAAATCTGGAAAAATACTAGAAGGCCACAAAATAAAAATTACCCGAGGCAAAAAAAATGGAACCAAGAACCCCCATCACAAGATATGACAAATGTGACATGTTTTGTGTGCGGCAAAAGTGGGCATATTGCTCGAACTTGCAAATTTCGGAAACAACAGTCTCGACCACAGGCTAATGTTACCGAGGAACCATTTGTGGCTATGATTACAGATATTTTTATGGTTCAATCTGTGGAAGGGTGGTGGGCAGACTCTGGTGCCAATAGGCACGTCTGCTATGATAAAGATTGGTTAAGAGATTTCACTCCTTTTAATGAGGAGAGGACTGTTATGCTTGGTTATTCCAGTTTAACCAAGGTGCTCGGGTGTGGGGATGTTGAGCTGAATTTTACCTCTGGACGTGTGCTTGTTTTAAAAGATGTGTTACACACCGTCCATGAGGAAAAATTTGATGTCAAGTTATTTGTTCAACAAAGCTGGTTTCAAGCAGACTATTGAATCTGACCAATATGGAATCACTAAAAAAGGCATATTTGTGGGGAAAGGGTATGCCTGTGATGGAATGTTTAAATTAAATGTTGAGAATAAGAAAGCACATGTTTCTATTTACATGTTGTCTTCTATGAATTTTTGGCATGCTCGTCTATGTCATATTAATAGCCGATATGTGGGAGTCATGAGTAGTTTAGGATTAATTCCCAGACTAACAAATAAGTTTGAGAAATGTGAAGTTTGCAGTCAAGCAAAAATAACTAAAAGGCCTCATAAAAGTGTGGTGAGAAATACTGAATTGTTAGAATTAATTCACGCTGATTTATGTGAATTTGAAGGAATTTTAACACGTGGTGGAAATAGATATTTTATCACTTTTATTGATGATTTTTCAAAATACACTTATGTATACTTGTTGAAAAATAAAAGTGATGTCTTTGAAAAATTTAAAGAATTCCTTCTTGAAGTTGAAAATCAATTCAGTAAAAAGATTAAAAGATATAGAAGTGATAGAGGCCGAGAGTATGAATCTTTTGGATTCAACTCGTTTGCTCAGTCTTTGGGAATAATCCATGAAACTACTCCACCATATTCACCTGCATCGAATGGTGTAGCAAAAAGGAAAAATAGAACTTTAACTGATTTATCAAATGCTATGCTAATTGAAGCAGGTGCTCTTTCAAATTTGTGGGGAGAAGCAATTTTAACTGCATGTTATGTTATGAATAGAGTGCCACATAAAAAAACAAAAGTTACACCTTTTGAGTTGTGGAAAGGGCATAAGAAAAATTGAGATATTTGAGGGTTTGTGGTTGTCTAGCTTTTGTTAGACTTGTGGACCCTAAAAGACCTAAATTAGGTGTGAAAGCTGCCACTTGTGCTTTTCTTGGATATGCAACAAATAGTACAGCCTATAGATTTTTTGATATTGAAAACAAAATAATTTTTGAATCAGGTGATATAATTTTTCATGAAGAAAAATTTCCTTTTAAATCTAAAATTGGTGGGGGTCAAAATTATCAAGAAAATATTTTATCTGAAACCAGTTCCTCTACTCCTCTTTTACAAAACCAAGATACTGTAGTTTTTGAACCAAGAATGAGTAAAAGAGCCAGATTAGAAAAAGATTTTGGCCCTGATTATCATGTTTTTAATGTGGAGGAAACTCCATTAACTTTACAAGAAGCTTTGGCATCTCCTGACTCTGTTTTTTGGAACGAGGCTATAAATGATGAGATAGAATCATTATTATCCAAAAAAACTTGGGTATTAGTAGATTTACCACCAGATTGTAAAACTATTGGTTGTAAATGGGTTTTGAGAAAAAAACTTAAACCGGATGGAACTATTGTTAAATATAAAGCAAGGCTTGTTGCAAAAGGTTTTAAATAACAAGCAGATCTTGACTTTTTTGATACATTTTCTCCGGTTACTAGAGTTACATCCATTAGATTATTAATTGCAGTGGCTGCAATTCATGATTTAAAAATTCATCAAATAGATGTTAAAACAGTCTTTTTAAATGGAGACCTGGGTGAAGAAATCTTTATGGATCAACCTGAGGGTTTTGTGGAACCCGGTCAAGAAAGCAAAGTATGCAAGCTAGTTAAATCCCTATATGGCTTAAAACAGGCCCCTAAACAGTGGCATGAGAAATTTGATTCCTGCATGATTGAGAATGGCTATAAAACGAATGAATGTGATAAATGCATTTACTATAAATCTGAAGAGAATTCACATGTCATTATTAGCCTCTATGTGGATGATCTACTTATATTTGGCTCTAATTTGCATATCATCGTGGAAACTAAAAATATGCTTAGTAGCCATTTTGATATGAAAGATCTTGGTGAGGCTAATTATATTTTGGGAATGAAAATTACCAAAACTTGTGATGGTATATTTCTTGATCAGTCGCATTATGTTGAGAAAATTTTGAGAAAATATAATTTTTATAAGTGCAAGCATGTTCTTACTCTTTTTGATCGTTATGTGCGTTTATTTCCTATTGAAAAGGATGAGGATGTAATTAATCAAAAGGAATATGCTAGTATGATTGGTAGCTTGCATTATGCGACTGACTGTACCAGACCTGACATTGCCTATGCAGTTGGAGTACTTAGCAGGTTTACTAGCAAGCCTGGTAGTGATCACTGGCTAGCCATTGAGCGTATTATGAAATATTTATCTGGTACCATAAAATATGACTTGTTTTATAATAAGTATCCTACAGTATTTGAAGGTTACAGTGATGCCGATTGGAATACCTTGTCAGGTGATTCATTATCAACCACTAGTTACTTATTTACATTGAGAGGTGGTGCTATAAGTTAGAAATCGAAAAAACAAACCATTGCTGCTAATTCAACAATGGAGGCTGAGCTTATTGCTTTAGCTACAGCCAGTGAAGAAGCAAATTGGTTAAGAGATTTGTTAAATGAAATTTCTTGTTGGGAAAAACCGATTCCACCTATATTGATTCATTGTGATAGCACCGCAGCAATTGGTCGAGTTAATAACCATTATTATAACGGTAAATCCAGACCTATCAGAAGAAAACATAGTATTGTGAGATCTTATATGAATAATAGCATCATAAATGTGGATTATATTAAATCTGGTGATAATCTTGCATATCCATTAACTAAGGCCTTAGCAAGAGATAGAGTCTAGAATATATCGAGGGGGATGGGGTTGAAGCCCATTGAATATAACAGGAGCCATGTATGAGAATACTCAACCCGGGGACCAGAGATCCTGTAACTGGGTTCAATAAGAAAAACGATCATATGATGACCGTGAGAAATGCACTAAATTACTTTTTCCCATCCCTATGATGTAAGTGCATTTATCTTGTAACGTTGTAGAGGTTGAGTTATTAAAAAACTCTTAATGAATTTCTGTAGCTCTTATTGAATGGGGTGTCATAGTTATAGGAGCACCCTTGACAGAATTCACCTATGTGAGTGTGGTAGTGGGGCCGCTACCTATGAGATTTGGGCTAATTCTCAAACACACTCATAAATCCTGGGATCGCACAAGGCCGTAATGTGATAGCTTTTAAAACTTTTGTGAACACCTGGAATATTATGTGTGTGCAATAATTATTTATTTCCCTTAAGTAATCATAGTTCAATGCTGAGCATACTATTGGCTCTGGAGTAGATATTATTGTTTCACTAATGGAGGTTCAATGCAGAGCACACCTACCATGATGCATAATATCCTTATTTGCCTAATAATCTCAGTTTTTGTTACTTATAATATTAAAATAAGCGGGGGAATGTTAGCAGGTATTTTAATATTAAAATGTGTCATAGGTTGGTTTTCTTTTCTTTTCTACCAAGTTTACTTACCATTCTAGTCTTTGCCTAGTCTTGGTCAAGTCTCGGTCAAGTCTCCCCATTCTTATCCACATCAAGTCTTCCTAGTCTTCCGAGATAAGTCTTCGCCAAGTCTTTTCCTTTCAAGTCTTCCAAGTCTTCCTTTTCTTATCCACCAAGGAAGACCCTTCTAGCTTTTTCTCCTATATATATTGAGCTATGTCCTATCTTGAGATATGCGAGAAGAAGTTTTGGTTGCTTTTATTATGTCTTGTGTGAGATTATCAGACAAATAAAAAATGGTGTATGTGATAAAGCTTTGGGTTCAATCAATTGTGCAGTATTGGTTAACCATACGACTTAGTCGGGCTGTTGTATCCTCGGGGGAAAAGTCAAGGTTTTTTCTGCTGCACCGGTGTGAGGCTTTGCCTAACTGCAGAGGGCTTGAATCTACTTAAAGAGAGCGAATTTCCCGCGCCTCAGCCCTTACAATAGTTATTGTAATTTTTACTATTTGTATTTTCTGGTGTTTTATTTGTAATTATCACCAACACAAAGTTTCCAGCAACTTGACCACTTCACCACCTATTTCTCCTTCGTGATTGATTCAAATGGTAATATTCAATTTCTGGAGATGGGCTTGCATTCTTCCTTGTTCCTTCTGGTTCCAGCACCACCACCGACGGTGCCATTGGGTTTCCAATCCACCCTCAGACTTTGGAACCCACCAGGCAATTTGTCGCGGTGGCGTTCGATACCTTTTAGAATACTTGGGACCCACAAAACATAACCCCTGCCACTCATGTTGGTATCAATATCAACTCTATTGAGGTTGTTTGGGATGATCTAAATAAGTGCACTTTTTGACTTTTCACAAAAAAAACGTGAAATATGAGTTGGGTTTGAAGCGATGTGATAGAGAGATGATGTGATTTAAATGAGATGATGTGACTTAAATAAGATAGTGACTTTTTGACTTTTAAAATTTTTTGTATTATGCCAAACTAGGCCAGTCTAATGATACCGCAACATGGACCAATAATGTAACTTATGCGATGGAAAATGAAGCTTGGATCGAATATGTCTCTAAATCGAAAATGTTGAGTGTTGTTTTCACTGATTCTACGAATAATTATACAATCCAACATGGCCTTCATTTCCAAGTTGATGTGAGGGACTATTTGTCGAAATGGGTTACATTAGACTTCCCAACTTTAACTGGTACATTTTTTGAAAAAAATATTATTAAATCTTGGCGATTTAATTCAGGTTTTCCAATTTAGTGCAAAAATAAATAAATAAAAAATAAAAAAATAATCTTACTACTCCGCCAATGTAGGTATTCTTGGATTTTGAATAAAATATTTGCTAGCTACCAATTTTGGTAGTTCATATTATTAGGTTTTTATTCTTGACAATCCCGTTTGACAAAACTCCTTTCAGTTGTACTTTTTTCGCACTTTTTATTTCAGTGAGACTATGAGTTGTTAGATGCGAATCCAACCCGAATTGTGTCTTGCAGAAGTTTGTGATGTTAATTCTTTCAAGATTGCCACTTCGCTGACTATGACTGGGATCGAGCTTCCCGGTTAGCTCGCTGGGGTCCAGGGGGTAGCGCCCCTTGATGGGTCCGGGGCAGCGCCCAGGCGGGGTCGAGGGGCAGCGCCCCCATAGCAAAATACAAAAATGCATTCAAAGTTGCATGTCCGCTCTAGCGGACATTCCCCCGCTCGAGCGGAGAATGCTGAGTTCCAGAAATTTGGTGAGTCTGCAAATATACTGTGACCCGTGTTTTCACGCTCGAGCGTCCATTTCCCCACTCGAGCGTACATCCTGGTTTGGAACACGTCATATAGAGTCCCCGCTCGAGCGTCAATTCCCACGCTTGAGCGGACCTCGCGATTTCAGATTCTATAAATTCGCATGTTGCTCAAAATCTAGGGTTACGCCTCCAGATCTTCTTCTTGGATATTAAGGTTTATATTTGGGGATATTTTGCTAGTTTTCTTTGATGTTTTGATTGAGTATTCAACTCATGGTTTAAAGAATATACATCAAAGGATTATTTGTTTGTTCTACACAAAAGAGAGAGTTGTTCTTCGGTGGATTCTGAAGAATTCGAGCCTGAAGCTTTGGTGGATTCTGGAGTGGCTCATCGTCAAGAAAATTCCGAGGTGAAGACGGGGTTAGAAGAGGCACATAGGGGTTGGTTCAATTCGGGCTTGGATTCGCTAGGTAATTGAGAGTATACCTGTGTAATTCCTTTATATCTTCTTATTGTTTTGTGGCTGTTGCCTGTGATTTTTTATCACAATTGGAGGTGCTCCAATTGTGGTTTTTTCACGTTAAAATCGTTGTGTCGATTTGTCTTGATTGTTTGATTGGGATTGTTTTATTGCTTTAAATTGATACATAATCACAAATCAATATCTAACTAATTTCTAGATTTTTCACATATGTAATTAGGTGACATTTGTGTTACATTTTTATTTGGATTAATCGTTGTTATCCTTCGGATGGATACACATTTTTATATGAAATAATATGTTGTGCATGCATTTTATAGTATGATTCTTTCAATATTTTGCATGAGATTTTCGATTAAACGAATAAAGTTATTTAAGATTGACTTGTGTTCATCTCGTTAAATTAAATTGTTTAGAAAAAGTTGACTAATTATGCTGGGTTATAATTTTAAACGGTGGTACTATATGCACCAATTAGTGTACCAATTAATGTTATGACATTATTATTGATCCCACCTATTATACAAATTATAAATATTTAAAACCTCTAAAATTAAATCACATTACCTATTAGTAGTACACTAATTAGTGCATATAGCATTATTCAATTTTAAATTATAACTTATTTGACTTTTTCAATTTATATGCCAAAATGAAGGTGATTTCCATAAATTATAATTTGTAATTTTTTTCTTAACTTCATTGAAACCTTTAAATACGTATGGATAAAAGAGTGGCATCTCTTTTATCTTAATTGTTTTTTTTTGGGGGGGGGGGGGGGGGGTGACACTAATAGTCCCTACAATTTGAGATTCGTGTCACTTTAGTCCATAACTTTTCATTTGTAACACATATAATCTTAAATTTTGAATTTTGTTCTAAATAAGGACAATTGAAGATACTATTACTCAATTTTAAGGGCAAAGTTATCAATTTGATAAAATATAAACTAATTTGACAAAAATAAGCGTCAAAAAAGTATTTTTGAATTTTTTAAAATTATTTCTACCCACCAAAGATAAAATTATGTAAATTTGATAAATCTTTTACATATTTATTTATTTATTTTATCAAATTAATTTTTATTATATGTTTAAATGATGATCATCTAGTAGGTGGTTGTTAGATTTATAATGTGTAATCGATACACTTAATATATGAAATGTTTTTAATTTTAGATTTTTTTTAATTTAATAGATTGGCTTAATAATGATATAAAAGTTGTCGCCATATCTGACTTTTGAAAAAATAGAAACTAATTTAATGAAAATAAAAATAACCGCCTATTACATGATCATCATCCAAAGACATAATAAAAATTAATTTAGTAAATAAATAAATATGTAAAAGATTTATCAATTTTACATAATTTTATCATTGGTGAGTAGAAATCATTTTTAAAAATTTAAAAATAGTTTTTTGACATTTATTTTTGTCAAATTAGTTTATATTTTAGGGAAAATTACAAAAATAGTCCCTATAGTTTACCCGTGTTTTCATTTTGGTCTCTGCATAATTGTTTCAATTTTGCCCTTGCAGTTTGGTTTTTGGCTCGAAATGGTCCAATAGTTAACAGTCATTAGTTTTTTGGACGGAAAATCTACGCATGCAAGGCACACGCGGGCCAATTTTGACTTTCTTGAGTATTTTTGGATCAATTTAATTTGTTTAGTAGGTGTTTTATTTAATTTCATTATTTAATTATTATTATTTTTTAAAATAAATTTATTTAAATATTTAATTAAATAAATAACATATATTTTTATTGATATTTTATTTATTTTAATTTTTAAAAATATATTTATTTAATTGTGTAAAAAATAAAATAAAATAAATTTTTATTTAATCTAGCTAAAAATAATTAAAATATTAAAGATAATTTTTAATTTAGCCATAATTTTATATTTTTTATTTTTAATTAAATTAAATTTGAATTTATATTTTTTATTAATATCTAATTTTAAATTAACAACACTAGAAAAAAAATAATTTATAAATTATAAATTTATTTGTCTTATTTATAAGGCCATAATTTATAATTTATTATTTTTAATTAAATTAAAATTATAATTTATAATTTATATTTTATATTTTTTATTATTAATATATATTTTTTATGAATCTTCTAGACTATTTCGTTGGATTGAATGGGTATCCCGTGTTTGTTTTCTCATGAGATTAGATGTCTTGAAAGAACTATTTTTAATGAATTTAATGTTTGATTGGACGAACTGGACAAAGATCAATGTGCAAAAGATTTTACCATTTTTCAATTGTTTACTAAGTAATAACAATATTAAACATATCTTTAATATTTTAATTATTTTTAGCTAAATTAAATAAAAAATTATTTTATTTTATTTTTTACACAATTAAATAAATTTATTTTTTAAAATTAAATAAATAAAATATCAATAAAAATATATGTTATTTTTTTAATTAAATATTTAAATAAATTTATTTTAAAAAATAATAATAATTAAATAATGAAATTAAATAAAACATCTATTAAACAAATTGAATTGATCCAAAAACACTCAAGAAAGTCAAAATTGGCCCGCACGTGCATTGCACGCGTCGATTTTCCGTCCAAAAAGCTAACGGCCGGTAACTATTTGACCATTTCAAGCTAAAAACCAAATTGTATGGGCAAAATTGAAACAATTAGAAGTACAGGGACCAAAATGAAAACACAGGTAAACTATAGGGACTATTTCTATAATTTGCCATATATTTTATCACATTGATGACTTTGCCCTTAAAATTGAGCAATGGTATCTTCAATTGTCCTTATTTGGAACAAGATTCAAAATTTAAGATTAAATATGTTATAATTAAAAAGTCAAGGATCAAAGTAATATAAACTCAAACTATAGGGACCATTAGTGTAATTCGCCATTTTTTTAGAGTACTCTGGATATTTACATAACAAAAGAGCTATATGATAGATTTTTAAACCAACAATTTTATAAAATAATAGCCTCAATATTATCAAAATAAAAAATTAAAATCATACTTTAAAATTAAAATTATTTTTTTATAACACATTCTACCATCAAAACATTTTCACCCACCTAACAGTCCCCGTAGCACCCCAACAGCCACTTCCACCCTCCAACAACCGAATTGAGATCCCCTCCAACCACTCTCTCCAGCTTTCGTCCTTGCAATAATTTAGATCACTCTAGAGTAGATCCAACGATTCAGATCATTCTATTAAAAAAATAAATTTAATTTTTTATTTTTTAATGGAATAATCTGAACCATTAAATTCTCTCCTGAATGAATCTAAACCATTACAAGGAAGGAGGATAGTAGAGAATGGCCGGAGAGGATCTCAGTTCCCAACATCCCTGCAGACAAGTTATTCGACCAAAGTTCAATGTGGATTTTGGAAAAAAGCTACTGCTGGGATGGGTTTGACTTGACATCAAGGCAATTTGTAATTTGTTCCGTGGGCAACAGTGCACTGTAGTGGTTCGAAAAGAAAGAACCT
The DNA here is from genome assembly GCF_055761805.1 of Camellia sinensis. Lineage (NCBI taxonomy): Eukaryota > Viridiplantae > Streptophyta > Magnoliopsida > Ericales > Theaceae > Camellia > Camellia sinensis. Next base: position 45,048,517 of record NC_138962.1, on the reverse strand, counting down.
GGTTTCATATATGTAAGTATGTATATATATATATATATATATATAGAATTTCTTTAGCATGCATAGGTCATGCTACTATACACACCTCAAAATGGGTGTGTATCATATTTAAGTGTGACATTTATGGGGTTAATTACATAAATGTTATAATTAAATTCTTTTCAATTATAATTAAAAAAAAAAGTCATAATTAAATCCTACATAAACCTTTTGTAAAATTATCAAAGTAATAATCACAAATAAGTTAATCTATTGTCTTATTTATCAAAAAAACGAAGATGCAAATAAAAAAAAACCAGAGGCTGACAGTGTGACTCACATCTTTTGACTCACATGACAATTGTGGGTATCTGTACTATGCGTGGAGCCCTAAGATACAAGAGAAGCCACTTGGACTATCATTTCACACGTCCCGAGATAAAACACGGCCAGGGCCACGCATCACGCATCCTGATATACTAGAAAAACCGTTCAGGCTCGCGTTTCACACGTCCCGAGATAAAACACGCCCAGGGCCGCACGTCACACGTCCTGAGATACTAGAAAACCCGCTCAGGCTCACGTTTGACGTGTCCCGAGATGAAACACGCCCAGGGCCTCGCGTTATGCGTCCTTAGATAATAGAAAAATTGCTCGGGCTCGCGTTTTACGCGTCCCTAGATGAAACACGGCCTGGACTGCACATCACGCGTGTCACGACCCCATTCCGCCCCTAGTAGAACGGTGCCGTGATGGCCAGTAATCCGAGATTACCAAAGGCCAACTTACAAAGATTCACACACAATCAGAGTATACATATGGGGCTTACATGTGCGGAAACAATAAATTTAAATCTAAGTAGTCCATAAGAGCTGTGCATAGATCAAATGAAATGACACACATCTTGACATGGTTTTACAACTTGCATACAAAATAAAATGGAGTACATATTACATCTTGATCAAAAGGCTTCTCAAGCCGAAATATACAAAAGAAATGAATTATAAACTAAGAAGCATAATCTTCAAGATGATACAAAACATGAATCAGAACATCTTGCAAATAACATCTTAGGCGTCACCGCCTTCTTGCTGCCACCTACATATATATAAAGGGGAGGGTGAGCTTGGATACTCAGTGAATGATATTAGTAATAAAGGTTTGAATGAATGATATCCGAAATCTTTATCAAAACAATACATATCATAGCTTGTAACAAAACATGGGATGAATCAAGTTCATCAATCAAAGTTTTTCAAAGCTTCTTGGATGTTAATAACATCTACATAATATCAAAGGATGACATTCCGGACAAAACAAGGGAATAACCATCCCGGAATCGAAGCACACCCGTTCACGATCGTTGGTGGCCGACTCGGAATCGGTTAGACAACCCACGCGGAAAACCATCAGTGGAAAAACAAGGGAATAATCAACCCGGAATTGATTAGACAAACACATCCGTACAAGACCGTCGGTGGCAAGGGAGATATCTCAAACAAGGGTACTAGTTGCATTACAGTCCCCTAGCACTAAGGACTTTCCAAGAATGTCATTCAAACAAACATAATACTTGATACAAAAATTAGAGGATAATCATTCATGCTTGATCAAATACTTTTCCAAAACAAAGCAAAGCAATGCTTTTATCAAAACATTATAATATAACTTTATTAAAATACCACTCACATAGCTCTTCGGGTGTAGGGATTAAAGCAAGAATCCAAGACCCACAAGTACATAATAAATCCCATTGAATGCACTTCAAGAAGACAAGAAGAGATGCTCAAAGATGGTTGTGCAATGCATTCTTAAAACAAGCTTTACGTGAATGAAAATGATCCCGACATTTCTTTCCAAAACCAAGTCAAGACAAAGTAAAACATACTGGGAGTTAAATCACTGTTTTTCATCTAGAGAAAACATGCTGGGTACCAACCAGGTCTTGGAATGGATGCACAGGGACGATCTAGGCTAAAATGACCTAGCTGGGTGAACTCAAGAGGTCTTGGCCGAGGTCCCACACCTCTTGGCCGAGGTGTGGTTACCTAGACTTCGGTGTGCAGCTGCCTGCCGAGGTGTTACAAGGTGCCGGCAAGGGTATACCATGGTTGGCCTAGGTGTGCAGTGGTTAGCCTAGGTGTGCATGCAAGATAGACTAATGGTGCAAGTGATCATGCAAGGTAGGCCAAGGTGAGATACGATGTTTGGTCTAGGTGTGAGATCTAGGCAAGAGTGGTCTCGATGACCACACTTAGGGAAATAAAGTCTGGAAATTTGGGTTTTCCCTTTAATGAACATGAAGAACATGAATACTAAAATCATAACTTCTTTATTCAAAATATGAGATTTCATGAGATGAGTTCAAAAACATGGACCTGGGTACCAATAGTTGAAGATTTCATGAAAACAAACACAAAAACATGGAACTTGTTACAAACTTTCGGATCAAAACATAGTTTTTCTTGAAAAACAAAAGAACATCATTATCTCTTTCTAAAACTAAACTTTAAATCAATGCATGGCTCATGAATCATGCCAGATCATGCAATGTGATCATATCAACGTAAAGAACAACAAGAGTAGATCAAGAATCTAACCTCAAAACATGAATCTAACGGTTCAAACTCTAAGGATCAAGCTTGGAAATCTAGCTCTCTCTCTAAGAACTTCTTTCTCTTCTTCCTAGAGCTTCTCTCTCTACAAGGCTAGGATATGACAAAATGATATGGGTTTCTCAGCTAGCACCTGACTTAACCCTCTGCTGGGACACGTGGCAACGCCGGATTGGATAACCTCAAAAAGGTGCCAGAATGAAAAGACAAGAGTATGACAAAGCGTGTACAACAAGTACGATGGCATGGGCACTCTGGCAGGTAATGATCTCGGATTAGGACAAGGCTTCGGGCAAAAGGTTTCAATGATCTCAGCTAGGAAGGATAACACTTGACCTAGCTGTGCCACACCTTGGCGTAGATGTGCCACACCTCAGTCTAGGTCATACCAGTCCCGAAACAAGATCACTAGGTGCAGGGATCAAAGATCTAGGACGCCTAGATGATAACATCTCGGCCTAGATGATACACATCTTGGCCTAGATGATGACATCTCGGCCAATATGCCAGGGTGAAGGTGGAGGTCAACCAAAGTGGTTCCAAGATGGTCCTAGGTGTTGGCGTGCAATGGCCTAGGTGTGAAAAGCTCAAAGGTATGACCTAGGCTTGGCATGACCTAGGCTTGAGACAGCAAGGAAGGAACAAAGCATGCAATCAACACTTAGGCAAATCGCATAAGCACAAAACAAGACAGGGACCTTTACTTAGGCAAAACAAGTCAAAATCTACAAATGTAAGCTTAACAAGAAAAAATCCTACAAATGCTCATGAACATGACTAAGACAAGAATGAGGGTTAGGGTTATTACAACGCGTCCTAAGATACTAGAAAAACTGCTAGAGCTCACGTTTCACGCGTCCCGAGATGAAACAGAGAGGTGTGCAATAGATGCACAAAAGTGAACAAATGCGATAGATGCACAAAGCAATCGTGTGCAATTAATGCACAAAGTAATGCCAAAGCCAATACTGGGAAAGAACCTCTGAGACAAGATCGTGTGTTTGCCTTAGTGCCCGGTGACGTACCGAACACCTATACTGTGGTGTCAGGTACACTCCCTATATGTTCTCAAAATGCATGTGTACTAATAGATTCTGGTTCTATACATTCCTTTGTATCGCATGCTTTCTCTCAAAAATTGACTAGACCATTAGAACTTATGACATATGTGTTATCTATATCTATGCCGTCTGGGGATTCTCTGGTGTGCACTCATATTTATCCAGCATGTGATGTTATGATTGGCGATATGATGTTATATGTGGACTTATTACCCTTGGACATTAATCATTTTGATTGTATTTTGGGGATGGACTGATTGACTAAATATTGTGCTACCGTTGACTGTGCAAATAAAAAATATTGTGTTTAGACCACCGAGTATGCCTGAATTTACTTTTATTGTGAATGGGGTAGTTCCTCCCCCATATTTGATTTTGGCTATGAAAGTTGTAAAACTCCTTAGGAAGAGATGTAGGGGTTATCTGTGTTGTATACTGACTGCACCATCTGACAGTGTTACTGTAGAAACAATCCCTGTTGCTTATGAATTTTCCGATGTGTTTCCGACTGACTTACATGGGGACTTAGCAGATAGAGAAATTGAATTCACTGTTGAGGTGTTTCCGGGGACACAACCTATTTCCAAGACTCCTTATAGAATGTCTACCTCTGAATTGAAAGAATTGAAAACCCAATTTCAGGAACTGTTAGATAAGAATTTTATCCGTCCGAGTACTTCACCTTGGGGTGCTCCAGTTTTGTTTGTCAAAAAGAAGGATGGATCTTTGAGAATGTGCATAGACTATCGAGAACTGAACAAAGTGACTATCAAGAATAAATACCCTCTGCCCCGAATAGATGACTTGTTTGATCAACTTTAGGGTGCCCAAGTGTTTTCCAAAATTGACCTCAGGTCCGGGTATCATCAATTAAAGGTTAGAGCTGAGGACATAGAGAAAACCGCATTCCGAACTAGATATGGACATTATGAATTTTTAGTAATGCCATTTGGGATGACCAATGCACCTGCAGCTTTCATGGACCTAATGAATAGGGTTTTCAAACAATACCTTGATGAATTTATTGTTGTATTTATTGATGACATTTTGATTTATTCTAAAGACAGGAAAGAACATGAGAACCATCTGAGAACTACCTTGCAGATTTTGAGAGAGAAAAGGTTGTATGCTAAATTATCCAAGTGTGAATTCTGGCTTGACAGTGTGGCATTTTTGGGACATGTAATCAACAAGGATGGAGTTTCTGTTGACCCTCAAAAAACTAAAGCTGTCGTGGATTGGCCTAGACAGACAAATGTAACAGAAGTCTGAAGTTTTCTAGGACTTGCAGGTTACTACCGGAGGTTTGTGAAAGACTTTTCCAAGCTTGCCATGCCATTGACTCAGTTAACGCAGAAAAATGTTCCATTTGACTGGAATAAACAAAGAGAGGTAGCTTTCCAAGTGTTGAAAAGTAGGTTAGTGACTGCACCAATCTTAACCTTGCCTAATGGTACTGATGGGTTCCAAGTGTACAGTGATGCTTTCTATAAAGGCTTGGGGTGTGTTTTAATGCAAAACGGAAGGGTGATTGCCTATGCTTCTAGACAACTTCGACCTCATGAAAAGAATTACCCAACACACGATCTTAAATTAGCAGCTGTGGTGTTTGCTTTGAAAATATGGCGTCACTACTTGTATGGGGTAACTTGTGAGGTGTACACCGACCATAAGAGCTTGAAATACTTCTTCACCCAAAAGGAATTGAACATGAGACAGAGGCGATGGTTAGAGTTAATCAAGGATTATGACTTGCAAATCTTGTATCATCCAGGAAAAGCTAATACTGTAGTAGATGCCTTGAGCCGAAAATCCAGTGCTAATTTGTCATGTTTGCTATCCAATCGAAAAGAATTGTTGACTGACCTAGAGCAAGAAGGGCTATTTACTGCCATTGCCGCTCAACCTACAATTCTTAACGAGATCAAACAGAAACAGTGCGAGGATAAATACTTGAAAAACATCACGGAGGAACTTGATTCAAAGCCAAGGCCAGGATTTGTGTTTGAGAATGATGTGCTGAAATTTCAGAACCGTTTTTGTGTGCCCGATTGTTATGATTTGAGGAAACGTGTTATGACCGAAGCTCACAGTAGTAAATTTGCTATGCATCCGGGGAACACGAAGATGTATCATAATTTGAAACAGAATTTTTGGTGGCCTGGAATGAAAAAGAGTATTACAGATTTTGTGGCTAGATGTCTACATTGCCAACAGGTTAAAGCCGAACATCAGCGACCCGCTGGTTTGTTACAACCACTCCCAATACCGAAATAGAAATGGGAGCACATTACCATGGACTTCATTGTGGGATTGCCTCATTCTTCTCAAGGTATGGACTCTATCTGGGTTATAGTTGACCATTTAACTAAGTCTGCCCATTTTCTGCCTGTTAAAACTATTTATAATGCTGATAAATTGGCCAATATCTATATGACTGAAATTGTGAGATTGCATGGAGTGCCAGTATCTATTGTGTCTGACAGGGACTCAAAGTTTGTATCGAGATTTTGGTAGAGTTTGCAACAGGCTTTGGGGACTGAATTGAGACTGAGCAGTGTCTATCACCCATAGACAGATGGCCAAACTGAACGAACGAACCAAACTCTGGAAGATATGCTCAGAATGTGTGTGTTAGACTTCCAAGGGAATTGGGAGACCTACTTGCCATTAGCTAAATTTGTGTACAACAACAGTTACCATTCGAGCATTGGAATGGCTCCTTACGAAGCTTTGTATGGAAGAAAATGTCATTCTCCGATATGTTGGGCTAAAGTAGGTGATAGACCTTTGTTGGGACCGGAACTTGTGCAAGAAACGACCGAGAAAGTGAAACTGATCCAACAACGTCTAAAGACTGCACAGAGTCGGCAAAAGAGTTATGCTGATGTTCGAAGAAGAGATAGGGAATACGAAGTTGGGGACCATGTGTTCATTAAAGTGACACCAATGAAGGGTCAAACTCGGTTTGGTGTTAAGGGCAAATTGGCGCCAAGGTATGTTGGACCTTATGAGGTCCTTGAAAAGATTAATCCAGTGTCGTATCGGGTAGCCTTGCCTCCGGTAATGGAACATATGCACAACGTCTTTCATGTATCGACGCTTCAGGAATATTTGAGAGATCCACTCCATGTCATTGAATCGACACATGTGCTTTTGAAAGATGACTACACCTATGAGGAAAGACCTATCCAGATTGTGAATCGCCGGATCAAAAAGTTAAGAAATAAAGAAATACCGTTGGTAAAAGTTGATTGGCAAAACCACGGAGGAACCTATGCAACTTGGGAAACCGAGGAAGACATGATGAAGAGATATCCGGATTTGTTCCTATTGGACCCAATGTTGATTTCGAATGAAGGTAATTCAAGTTTGGAGGACCAAACTCTTTTAAGGGGGGAAGACTATAATAACCCCAGCCTCCGATTACTGCTAATCCATGATTAGTTATGCCTAACAGTAATTTAGAAGGAATCCGGAATTAATTTGCATATGTATTGCATTATCTTTGCGTTTCTATTTGTTTGCCATAGAATGACCTGTTCATGTTTTGACTTTGAACTGCGAATTGAAAGCCTTATCGGCGCCCGATTTCGAAATTGATTAGTGCTATGTGATAATTAGAATTTATGTGACTTTATGGTAGATTTAATTTAAATTTGATTTGGTATGATTAAATAAAGTTAAATTACATTAAATGAGTTTATTACATTTTTGCCCCTTAGTGGGCCACTTAGTTCAATCTTGATTAGGAGCTTTTGTTACATATCTCAGCCATTCTTTCTTAGACCTAACCCAGTGAGTGAGAGAGGGAGAGTAAGAGAATTGATTTCATCAAGTTTTGGCTAGGAAATTTGAAGAATTGAAGAAATGATTGCATAATTAGGCTCTTACACCTTAAGATTCAAGACCTAAGGTAGAGATCCATCCCCTTGAACTTGAATTTGAATTGTTCCTTTCTTGGTTCATGGTTAATTAGTGTCTAAAGCTAAGAATTGGTGAATTAAAGCTTAATGCATACATGCATGTGTAATTCATGGCATTTAGGGTTGTCTCTCTAAAGAATCCTTGCATGCATGTCATAATCCAAGTTTTGGTTTAGAAATTCTTCATGTTCCATGTCATATTATCATAGTTGATCTTGTTTTTAGGTTGAACATTGCATTTGGTCATGTTTTGGAGGACTTAAGTTCAAGGATTTGCATGCAAGTCATGTGCATGAAATTAATTTCAAGTTTCAAGTTGAGTTTTGTACAATTGGTTTACTCTTGGGCCATGATTTCTTGAATTGAAGCTTTAAACATGTTGTTTTATGGGTTACTAAGTGTTTTCCAAAGATTTGGCCCAGAAAAATGAGTTTTGGATGGTTGAAGGTCGAGTTTCATGCTTGGAGGTCAATCTGGATTTTCCAGAATTTTGACCCACGCTCGAGCGGGGACTTTCACGTTCGAGCGTGAAGCCTGAGTACATGCGCTTCCGCTCGAGCGGCGAGAGTCACGCTCGAGCGTGAAATGCGTATACCCAGAAGTTTGTGTGGTTTGCAGTCAGCTCGAGCGGGGGAAGCTACGCTCGAGCGAGGGTCTGTGTCACACGCTCGAGCGGGGGTCGAGCGCCCGTCGAGCGTGAATTTCATGCATCCAACACTTTTTCATTAGTTTGCAGTCCGCTCGAGCGGGGGATTCCATGCTCGAGCGGAGATCCATTTTTCTGCATGTCCGCTCGAGCGGGGAAAGCCACGCTCGAGCGTGGACCTTATCTTCAGCAAAATTTGAGAAATGTTTTCCAAGGCATCTTTGCATTCTCATTCCATCCTAGGCATTCCTAGGCCATGTTTAAGACTCTATAGTGAGGATTTAAGGTTAGAAACACACTAAGAACCAACGACGTAAGTTTTGTGTAATTAGAATGTGTGTTTCAAGTGTGTGTCCGTTATGTGTTATGTAGGTCGTGCCCCGTGTCGTGTGATCAATCTGCTCCGTCTGTCTATTTCAAGGCCAACTATGAGTAATAATTTAGTAAAGTTATGTTCAAACTGTATCTACTTTTTGTGTAATAAAACAAGATCTGTTTTCCGAAATGATATGTTCTGTACAATGAATGATTGTTCAATTTCTGATATGTATTCGTGACATCCTTAGCATCATGTGATATCTGTTAGCTGTTACCCAGTATCGGAGGTTCCTTTACGGAACCTATTTCTGTCTGCACGCTGTTACCCGTACCGGAGGCCCTGTCACGGGAGCTCAGCTTCTGTTATGTTATGTTACTCGGATTCGGAGGTTCCTTTATGAAACTGGTTACGCGTAACCTCACGTATATACATTCTGTTCTGTTCTGTTCTGTTAATGCTAATGGATGTATCACGTAAGCTTAATCATGACTTATGATTTCTATCTGTATATGATCTGGATAAACTATGATTTTGATATGAAACTAAATTATGATTTCTGAATTTGTACGAACTCATTCATTGAAACCCTTTACTCTATTATTATTCACTGGGCTTTCGCTCACAGTTTATATTATGTATGTAGGTGAGCCGGCACATGACCAGGGCCAGAATTGACGGCCTTCTGTTCTATTTTGTTAGCCAACTGGTGCGCCTCCCGAGAAGGTTCCGGTCGAAGTCTAATGCTATGGCTGTTTTTGAATTCGTGCTAGTCTCTGTATGTGTTTTGTAAAGTCAGGTTTTGGAAAGTACATTCTGTATATATATCTTGTAGATATTGTGTATCTAGACTGGCACGTTTGTGTTTATATAAATAAGTTTTGAAATGTTCTGTCTCATGTACGTTATCACAGCTCATTGGACCTTGTCTATTTTGTATTATTGCTTTCGCAGCCCTTTATTATTTGCTAGTTTGTTCAGAGGCCTTTGGTAATCTACGGATTACTGGCCGGTTACGGTGCTAAACCTACAGGGGCGGGTTTGGGCCGTGACAAAGAAGAAGCTCAAAACAGCACCAGGACTTACCTGAGAACCACCGGCCACCTGCCGGCCACTAGGAGATATGATCAAAGCAGTTTGCCGGCTACCAATGTGGCCTGCCGGCCAACGATGGCAGATTAGGGCAGTTTGGTCTTTTCGTGCAAGGTCTTTAAGTATAAGCCTCAAGGCTTCATTTCCTCACAACCTTAGGTCCGAAAATCTTTTCTCTCTCTCTAGACACTTTCCCTCTCTAGATCCAAGCTTTACACGTGTTTTCCAACACCCCACGCGAACTTTTTTCGTAAAACCCTCTTAGTTCTCTTCATTTTGAACTGATTACAATTTGATTTCGACACTTTTTCTTGGATTTCCACCACTTTAGGCTTGTTCCCCTTGAGTTTCCCTCGGGTTTGGTGAACTTTTTCGGGCTTTGACTTTTCCTCCCATTTTCTCTCTCCTAGGGTTGACTTTTTCCAAGTTTATCATTTTTTCCTCATTTTTCTTCACTTTTCACCTACTTTTCTTCCATTTTCCAGATGGCAAATGAGATCCCACATGATGGGGCTCCTCCAGAGGTTCCACCTGCATTTTCACCCGTTGCCGAGGCAGAGGAGCCGATCATTGCCAAGGCTGGCGAGGCGGCTGAGGGCATTGAGGCCGACCTCGAGGCGGAGTTTGAGCCTGAGCTTGAGCCGGAGCCACTGCCATTGAGGATACGGCCTTTTGATCCAGCGAGATATCATCCCCGCACGCATATCATGCCACCCGTAAGCATTAGGTGGTTCAGCAACTTTGTTCGCGGCGTACCCGAGGACCTCCTACTGAGAGAGCTGGCCTCTCACCTTTTAGTCAGCGCTACTGAGGTGTGGATTTTGTTCTCATGCATTCCTGCCGTTCCTTTTTCAGCATTTCTTGCACTGTCTTTCATCTGACTGTACTTTTTTTCATCACTGCTTGATATAATTCATCTGTTCTTTGCCACGGGATGACGTCCGTGCCTATAAAGGGTATGGAGCTACAACAGCAAGAGATTGGTATGACGAGCTCCCTGTTGGAGTCTGTGATATTGTTGATGAGATCGACTTCGGCCTCTTCGGCCCCGCCTAACACGGGTCATTACGAGCCGTCCTCTTCTAGAAGCACTTGTGGAGAGATAGTGGGACACCACAAACTCCTTCCACTTCTCTACCATGGAGGAGATGACGATGGCTCTCTACGACTTTCCCATGATCACTGGCTTAGGAGTAGGGGGCGATCCGATCCCTTTTAACATCGACATAGGGGAGTGGAAGGCGGCCTAGATCGAGCTGTTGGGAGCACGCCCACCTCTATACTGGCCAGCATGGTCAGATATAGTTGGTTTGCTGAACAGTTCTAAGAGAGTGAGCCCAAGACATTAGAGGAGATGGAGCAGTATGCCAGAGGCTTCCTGATGTTTGTCCTTAATAACACCTTGTTTTCGAACAGGTGGAACACCGTGAGCTTATATTTGTTGAGTGCCCTGGTGACTCTTTCCTTGGTACGCTTCTATAACTGGGGTGGGGCTGGCCTCACCACCATGTACAACTACATAAGCTCTACCTCCCATCTGAGGGGAGAGCTGATCGGAGGCTATTGGCAAGCCTGAGAGGAATGCATTTTAGTTCCCTCTTTGCACTTTGTGCTTTCTACTTTACATTGTCTACTTTATATCTGTTCAGCACCAATGCTTTCTACTTTGCACTTTCTGCATCTGTTCAAACATTGTTGATCACATATCACTGTATTTTCCTTGCAACTATAGGTTTATGCATATTTTTCAACTCTTGCCCCAAAGCCCACGGAGGAGCTCCCCCTAGTGGTTCCTTACTCGACGCAGTATGATGGCCAATGCCAACGTAGGACTCGCGAGACCTTTGGTTTCTTCCGCCACTACTTTGACACTGTGGACTCTCACGAGGTAACCCGAAACACAGTCATTTCGCTTTACAACTGCTCTAATTCACATTTTAGCAACTGACAACAACTAACAATTTGTTCACTCTGTTTGCAGATCATATGGCAGCCTTGGGCCATGATGCCGGCTAGGGCACGGGACCAGTATGCAGAGCGTGGGCCACATCATGCTTTGGCATCCTGCTAGAGGGCATAGTCTGCCGGGCCTGGTTCTTGAGTGAGCGGTTTGTTCGACAGACCGTGGGCTTGCCGGATCCAGTCATTCCGATGCCATTGCCAGAGTATATAAGGACAGCAGACAGCCTATCTGTTGATACAGTTCCACAGTTCATGGTAGGCTTGGATGCTGATTACTTCAGAGTAGGGTGCAAAGGCTCCTGCGGTAAGAGAGGCGACTAGGGCCCGTGCTAGAAGGGTTCTCCCGGCGGAGCAGAGCACTCGTTGGCCAAAGCTTTCCACCACACTTACATGCTAGCGGCATACTAGGGCTGCTTCCCAGATCCTGATTGAGCCTACAGCGGTTGGGCACGAGCTCGTTGGGGTTCCAGGCTCATTTCAAGTGTGGACCATACTTTAGGATTTTACACCCCACATTTCATTTCAGATACGTTTATTGCGAACACTGATCATCCAAATGCATTTGCAGGCAGCCACAGAGTACATGAAGAGCTATCTCAAGATAATAGCTTCCTTAATAGGCATGGTACAGAGGAGGGAGACGCTGCTCGGTCTCCACGGTATCCTAGTAATTTCTTCAGTTTACACTTCATGCTATCAAATTCCCACTAATACACTGGCATTTCAACTGTAGTCTTTTCCAAACTGCACTGATACACTGCATTGGCACACTATATTTACACATTGTATCTGATTTCTGCATATACTCACTCTGCATACTATGCTTGCATTTAATATGCACACTATAGCTGATATGTTGGCAATTGTCTTTTCAGATCTCATCTATATCGATGGCTCCGGCGGCGACAGCAGCGCTAGCACCGGCAGTACCTCTTCTAGTAGTAGAAATGAGAGGCAAAGATAGGGGTACCCGAGGCTAGAGCAGTCCTCCAGAGCCCATCTTGAGTGATGATGATGCTAAGATCAGTGACTCCGAGGAGACAATGAGTCGGCATTCTGATTCATCTGAGAGCAGAGACGATGATACTGGCTCAGGTTTTGAGAGTGGAGGCGTTGCCGAGGAGGATTCTGGGATAGAGAATGGAGACGATGCTGGCTCTGGTTTTGGCTCAGAAACTGATTCAGACAATGGCGTTAATGAAGATAGTGCCTCCGAGTCCTCCCCTCCAAGGAAGATTACGAAGAGGGCCTCGAGGGTCTGAGGCTACCGGCACTGATTTTTTTTGTACTTTTGCTTAGTTTCTTTTTGTTTGGTAGCATTAACACATGTATAGTCTCAAATAGGTTTTATTTTCTTTGAAACTTGTACTTCTCTTTTGTAAAAACCATGATCGGAATAAAACCTCATAGCTTTTTATAAAATGTGTTGTCATTTTTGCATCATGAGCACCATATTTGCATGAAATAGACATGAGATCGAATTTGCCAAAAGAGCACTTGATTGAAACATTGTTCTTAATCGGGTAATGAACCGACCAACAACTGAAATACAAAATACAACATACAACTCGATAAACAAAGGCAAAACAACTCAAATACAAATAAACAAATTTGCTAAAGCCAAAATGACTCAAAACCAGACCTTAAAATACTCGAAGATCCGGACAAAACACAAGCTTCTAGCACTGCCCAGCACACAAGTGGATAGCAGGCCTAAAAAGAAAGCTGCCAGCCAGAGATAGAGTTTGCCGGCCATAGAGGGTGACCTGCCGGCTACCAACGTGAGAATTGCCAAATTACTCATAGCTAGTTTCCACTCACAGCCTTATCTTCTACAAAAGGTTCAGCTTCGTGATTTCTCCTCCAGAACTTCATTTCAGCAGCAATTTCTTCCACAAATGAAGCTATTTTCTGCGAAAAAGCTCTCAGATTGGATAGCTGCTTTAGACGGCTCAAAAAAGGTAAATTTTTGGGGTTTCGGCATAAATGCACTTTTTCTATTGAGCCAAACTTCACTTTGTTTTCTGTTCCTCCACGCCGCGGCCCGATGTTGGGACCCAATTACATACGTCTTTAGCTTTGGGGGACAAAAAATATGCTCGACAATCAAAGAATTTCAGGCACTAATGAAATCTCGACACGATGAGGAAATCATCCCTCAGCCCTGTTTTGGCCACGCCCAAGCTCTTGGACGGATGTGTGGGCTCACTTTACATGAGGCTCGATCTCTGGCCCACAATGGAGAACTAGACATACCCAGCTTGATTCATCGATTTTTCGATGTCGGTGACCGAGGCAACCTTCTCTGGCGGGGTTTTCAGTAACATGCCCTTTGCTTCTGTATGCTTGCTCATTTCCTTCTTGCCCTTAGTTTTGGTAGGTCCGACATTCGTTTGATCGAAGTGGCTCAAGGTCTGAAAGAATGCAAGAGTTGCATTGGTTTGGTGCTGGTCGAGACTTTGATGGGCTTAGACGCCTTTCATCGACGAGAGACTACCAGATTCGCGGGGAGCCCACTACTTCTTCAGGTAATGTTTCCCACCATTTCTCATATGTGTTTCTCACATCTCTCGGCACTCATACTCTATTTTTCTCTCAAAGCCCTTTCCTTACTTTTCTCTCAACATACATCTCTCTATTCTTTAATCTCTCTTTTCTTTCATCCCTTCCCAGCTATGGCTTTTGGATAAGCTGAAAGTAGTGGACTCTTGCCCTGAGTACTCAGCTCGAGGTTATTTCTTTCGCCACCAACTAGTGGATTTCCCGAATGAGAGATGGTGGTGCAACTGGATGTGCAACAGGTTCGTTGCAGACATAGTTTGGCATTGCCCCTGGCTTAATCTGACCGAGATAAGTTACAACATGGCTCGAAAACTTGGCATCCAGTTGATCGGACTAACGAATTACGTATTCTACTTTCCCTTCTAGTTCAAACGTCAGTTTGGTCATGATCAGAACCGCCCAGAAGAGGGGGTAGAGTACTCGGTTTCATTCCCCATCCGTGGTTCACATTTGCATAGGTATCTGTAGACGCGCCCGCGGAGGGGGGCCTTATGCTACTACAGTTCGGACTCGCGATTTTGTTGTCGCGGTTCTTAATCTGAACCAAAGAGTCCAAATCTGGCAAATCGTTTTGAGAAACAGATTTTTGAAAAAGTAGTGCCAAACATGGACTGCTTTGCCAGATACAGAGTCGCCACCTAAATATTTTTAAAATGGAAAAATTTAGGAAACCCTGACTCGGTGCCGAAGGCCACATGTCCGTCATCACCGGAGTTGTGTCGGCTCGGGAGCTTGGGTACGATCGGGGAAGGTCAGCTATGAGCACCCCCTTTCGCCCGGTCCGAAGACCGGCCTCTACTAACCATGATATCCGATTTTGAAAACATTACGTGTTCTTATTCCATTTATTAGCCTAGAATTACTATGTTATGCGCACAGCAAACAAGTATAGACTAGATTGCCTAATTTGGAAATAAGCATTGCATATCCGTTTGTTTTGGAAAATGTTTTGGATTTGCTACTCGCAAGTAGGCTAAAATGCGAATTTCAACGAGTTTTTCCAACTCAAACAATCCAACCTTCACCCACAGGCATTCAAAACAGTTTATCACATAAGCATCTAGCTACATGGTAAACATGCTGTCATGTTAACATTCACACGCATGCGAGATGCTAAAGCGAAAATACTTACATCGTACTCCGTGCCAAAACAATAAACTAGTTAGCAAACATGCGTGTCCTAGTTCATGTTAAATTACCTAATGCAGCACATACAGGATGCAATTAGATAGGCTCGGCTAACCTAAGCATGGCATATGAAATGCGATCAACTATCACATATTCAATTTTTGAAATGAAGTACAAATGCAGTTAGCGTGATGTACCGAGCCTAATGCATGCAATACAAATGCATGGATGCACACATGCATAGCATAAGGTATGTTAAATTAAACGTGCCCTAATCTACCATCATAAGCAGGTAAATAAAAGGGAAGAAAGAAGTGGGGATTGGAAGACATACACACCACCCACACACACTTATTACAGGTTTGCCCTCGCTCGGAGGGACCAAATAAATATTACAAATTAATTAACTACGCAAGCTAATTAATATTACAAATTGCCTAATCAACTAAGCAAATTAACTAAAACTTAAGAAAACAGGAAAATCGCCTCGGGAGGAGGGCTCAATGCAATGCATGCCCGGTCCCGCTCGGAAATGCGCCGCCATGCATAGGCTACCTCTGTTTTCATTCTTTTACTCCTCTGGAGGCTGCCAAAACCTCAGGACTGCTTCCTTGGGCAATGGGGGTCACCACCGGCTGAATGGAATTTCCACCGGCAGTGTGATGTGGCCACCGGCACAAAGTGAAGCTATCGGCAGAGAAATGATTGCCGGTCGGCACCTTACACTGCCGGTCGGCAGAGTGTTCCTGCAGAATCTGCAAATGACAGCAACAGAGGGCAAGGCAAAGCATGGTAGCACAATTCAAGGCATATATGCACCAACCATGTCCCTTATCATGATAATGACTCAAAGGGGCATGTGTCTCGATTCTCGGACCACCAATCACACATTTCCATGCATGATGGCCCAAAGAACCAAGTATGCAACTTTGATTTCAAATGCATGCAAACCAAATCAAACCAAAGTCCTAATCCCTATCACCAAATCAAGGGGCAAGGAATGCATTTTGATGCAATGCAACCTAAGCATGTTATCATTCATGCAACGTGAACAATGCAATGTACTTATGCAAAGCATACAAGCAAACATGCAAGGTAAGCATGCAAACCAAATAGAGGATGGACTAAAGCATTAATTAGGCAGCCCTAAATGGTCCTAAAACAGTGGCCAAAATGCCCAAAAAAAAGAGGCTAAACACACATGCACACATACACATGTTATGGTCCAAACCTCAAGCATTAAGCAAGCAACATTCAAGCACACTCGCAAAGGGATTTCATGGACAATTAGCATGCAACATGAACTCTAAAATCATGCTAAAACATGGTGCCAAACCAAGCAATAAATCAAGCTAAGCATGCAACAAATGGCCTAAGTGCTCAAAACAAACCAATGGAGTATTGAACTACACTTAGCAAGACCAAACATGGCATGAACTCATTGACCAAAAACAGAGTTTTGAGACATTAATACAAGGCTTAAGAATCACTTAGATGGCATCCAAATGACTCCAAAACAAAGGCATGCATAATCACCAAAACATGGAGCATTGCTACACAAGCTTATGAGGCATTAAAGATGCATCCAAGGTAAACATATAGGCATGCAAATAGGACTAAAATGACATGGTGGATGATTCCAAAACACCAAATCAATGCAAAAATGTCATGCTATACATGCACATACTTAAGGCCAACAAGCCAAAATCCAAAGAGGCTATATGATGCATGCCAAAATCAACCCAAACACCTATGGACAGACCTAAAATATGTCAAGATAAGCACAAAATCTTCACAAATGTAAGCCTAAAACATGCTAGAAACAAAGGCACACGACCTAAGACATGTTAAGGGATCACAAGTCATTACATGGCAACTATGCTAAGCATGCATGGAGTACCAAAACCAATTTAAAATCATGTTATATTATGGACAAATAAGCATGAAAAACAGTCTATACATGCTCAACACACACTCAAACATGATGCTCTCTCAAGAGGCCAAAACATGCCCTTTTCAAGGACAACAAGGAGAGGGGGTGGCCCTCTCTCTTTAGAGACTTTAAGGCACCATCTCCACCACTGAAATCCCTCAAGATTTCAGTGGTGAAGAGGCCCAAACACCAAAGCCCCGAAACTAGCACAAAATAGCACAAAATGAGGCCTTTCAAGGCCTAAGAGGGGTAAAACATCCTCAAATCACAAAACACCCTTAATAAACAATCAAGAGGGTCTAAAAACAGAACTTTTTTGTATTATACACCAAGCTCAAAAATGAATTTAAGACAGGTAGAAATAAGGTGCAAAAATGGGGAATAAAGAGGTGAGATTCTTACCCTTGAAGCCTTCTTCAACAATGATGCTCCAATGACCCTCCTTGGCTTGAATCCAACACCAAAACTTCAAAATCAGTCCCTTAGAACCTCAGTTCCAAGAGGAAGGTGAAACACTAGGTGCTTGTGTGCAATAGTAAGGACTAAAACACACACAAGAGCACAAAAGAGAGGGAAAGAGAGATAGGATGTGTATCTAACCCTAACCCTAGAACTCAAACCCTAACAATGGCTGTCTAAGCTCTCAAAATATCTCAAGCTTCTACCCTCCAAGGCCAAGAGACAAGGCTCTCTCTTATAGAGGCTTATTGTCTTGTAAAGCTTACAAGACAAGCTTCCAAGAGAGAGATCCCTCCATACACGTGTATGGAGGGGAGCCAAAAGCAAGACAGCTGTCTTAAAATATCTGCAAAAACAGATGCACAGTAGTCGGCCGGCCAAAAATGCTATCTTGGCAAAAAAGAGTGCCGACCGGCACCAAATAGTGCTGACCGGCAACAAATAGTGCCGGCCGGCAATATACATTGCCGATGGCAGCAAAAACCAGCCGGTGGCCTCTAGCCACTGCCGGTGGTGGGTGGGGATGGTCTACAAGCCCTACCCTGCCTCTCAAAGGCAAGATGTCAGTGTTTGGTGCAAAACCAGACACTAAACGGTCGGGTTCGAAGATCCTGAGGCAAGGCGCGTGAGCCGAGGCCTCCGGGAACTCCAAACGAACACAAACATGGATAATCACCGAATGTTCAAATGGTGACGTCCAAGTCTTGAGGACGGTCAAAAATGGGGTGTCTACAGTTGCCCCTCTTTGACAGAACTCGAAAGTCATAACAATGACGGGAGTGAATGTCAAAGCCTAGAGACGACCCATTTTTGACAAGGCCGAAGACTTAGACAAACATGCAAGACAATCAAGATATGCGCCCGGAGGCAGGGGCAAAATGCAAGACAATGCACGAAGCCGGACATAACTTATGATCATGCAAAGAAAGCTGTAACGAAGCACACATGCGACAGTTTTAAGCTAGCATACATCAAACTACACTACAATGCAGAAAGGATGTAAGAGAATTATGCAATTCTCAATACGTCTCACTCGAAGGATACAATACCTGTGCGGCTCGTCTGGTTGCACCAGCCTCAAATGAACCGTATATACAATATCGTGCCTGAAAAGAAAACAAACTTAACAGGTACAATATCGTTAGCAGCATGCATAGTAGTATACTCGAGATGCGTGACAGCGCAAAGCAAGTGGGGAGCATAACAATGCTGTGGAAATACAAACATGTAAGTGGAGCATGCGGTCTATGCCGGCAACGAAATTGATTATAAGCATGCGGTCTACGCAGGTAATGAAATCAATCAAATTATGCGGTCTACGCAAGCAAAACATGCGGTCTACGCAAGTAATGAAATTAATATGGGGTCTACCCAAACGAAACATGCGGTCTACGCAGGTAATGATATAATGCGGTCTACGCAGTCAAAACATGCGGTCTACGCAGGTAATGAAAATAATAATGCGGTCTACGCAATCAAAACATGCGGTCTACGCAAGTAAAGAAATTAATAAAGATGCGGTCTACGCAATCAAAACATGCGGTCTATGCAGGTATTGAAATTAATAAAAATGTGGTCTACGCAATCAAAACATGCGATCTACGCAGGTAATGAAATTAATAAAGATGCGGTCTACGCAATCAAAACATACGGTCTACGCAGGTAATGAAATTAATAAAAATGTGGTCTACGCAATCAAAACATGCGGTCTACGCAAGTAAAGAAATTGAACAATAAATATGCGGTCTACGCAAGCAATACATGAGGTCTACGCAGGTAAAGAAATTGAACAATAAATATGCGGTCTACGCAAGGAAAGAAATTGAGCAATTATGCGGTCTACGCAAGCAATACATGCGGTCTACGCAAGTAAAGAAGTTGAACAATAAATATGCGGTCTACGCAAGGAAAGAAATTGAACAATTATGCGGTCTACGCAAGCAATACATGCGGTCTACGCAGGTAAAGAAATTGAACAATAAATATGCGGTCTACGCAAGGAAAGAAATTGAACAATTATGCGGTCTACGCAAGCAATACATGCGGTCTACGCAAGGAAAGAAATGATTACAAACATGCGGTCTACGCAGGTAATGTAATTAACATGCGGTCTACGCAAGTAAAGAAATGATTACAAACATGCGGTCTACGCAGGTAATGTAATGAACATGCGGTCTACGCAAGTAAAGAAATGATTACAAACATGCGGTCTACGCAGGTAATGTAATTAACATGCGGTCTACGCAAGTAAAGAAATGATTACAAACATGCGGTCTACGCAGGTAATGTAATGAACATGCGGTCTACGCAAGTAAAGAAATGATTACAAACATGCGGTCTACGCAGGTAATGTAATGAACATGCGGTCTACGCAAGTAAAGAAATGATTACAAACATGCGGTCTACGCAGGTAATGTAATTAACATGCGGTCTACGCAAGTAAAGAAATAATTACAAACATGCGGTCTACGCAGGTAATGTAATGAACATGCGGTCTACGCAAGTAAAGAAATGATTACAAACATGCGGTCTACGCAGGTAATGTAATGAGATGCGCAAAACCGCGCAACGGAATGCAATGCACAAAACAGTGTGACGGTTTGAAATGCACAAAACAGTGCGATGATTCGAATTGCACAAAACAGTGCGACGGTTTGAAATGCACAAAACAGTACGCCGGTTTGAAATGCACAAAACAGTGTGATGATTCGAATTGCACAAAACAGTGCGACAATTTGAAATGCACAAAACAGTGCGACGGTTTGAAATGCACAAAACAGTGCGACGGTTTGAAATGCACAAAACAGTGCGATTGATATGCGATACATATGGGGCAACTTTTAGATCTTGTAAAAGTCAAAAGGACACGAAAAGGATACACCTTGTATGAATTGGAGTGCCACGCACGGAAGCTGCAGTCCGAGGTCAAAACGGAGGCCGGTTGAACATCGGAGATGCCCTTTCTTGCACTTTCTTGAGCTATGAAGACCAAAAACTTCTCACATGGCCTAAACAAGGCTGTGGAAACACCACCGGCCGGAAGGGGAGGCCACTGGCTGTCCACCGGCTGCAAAATAACTCCATCGGCACAAAATATTGCCGGCCGGCACAAAATATTGCCGACCGGCAAACAGTTGCTGAGTCGGGGCAGATTCGACTTTTCACTTCGGGTGTTTTAAAATAGGGTTTCAAACCCTATTTGCTCACTTCCCCACTGCCGAAAACTCTAACCCTCTCTCTCTAGAGTGTTTTTCTCTCATTTTTCGCCCGTTTCTTCGCGTTCTACGCCCGTTTCGTCGTCGGATTCGCGATTTTCTTCGCGTTTCGAACATTTTCAATCGATCACATTTTTGTTTCGGTGCCTCGTTTGGCGTTCCCACCTTTTCGGGGTTTGTTCCCCTCATTTTCCTCTTCATTCCCGTGCCTTTTCACATTCCGGCCCCTCCCGACCATTTTTGACCTTCTCAGGAGTTGACTTTCCGGTTGACTCTTCGTATTCCGGCCCGGTTTTCCTTCCTCCGGCCATTTTCTCATCATTTTCGATATGGCGGACGACATTCCACGTGGTGGGACTCCCCCGGACCACGAGATGGATCCCGGGGTCGAGCTCCTACCGTTGAGCGAGCGCCCGTTCGACCCGGCGACCTACCGACCGGCGATCCATGTTCTGCCCCCCGACGGCCTGCGTCAGTTCCGGAGCTTCGAGAGGCACGTGGCACCTGAGCTACTACTGCGCAAGCCTACCTCCCACCTTTCCTTTAGCGTTTCCGAGGTAACTTTCTTTCTTCTGCTTTACTTTCCGCAATGTAGGATACAAAACTGTCATAGTTAGCTGTACTCTTTAACTGCTTGAATCTGATATACCGTAGACTGTAGTTGACTGTAAACATACATACAACTGATATCTGCTTGAGACTGACACATGCACACACACTGCACTAGCCCTGAATCACTCAAACACACTGCACTCACTGTATTTCACTGCATACACACTGGCACCCAGTATTTGTCTGAATCTGTTAAATTTGCACACAATGCTATATCTGTTCTGAAACACCCAAACACGCTAACACATCACACGTATTTCACCGTAAGCACACCGGCACCTAGTATTTGTTTAAATCTGACAGACTTGCACACATGCTTTATCTGCTCGGGACCACCCAAACATGCTGACACATCACACGTTGTAGTTCAATGTAAACACACCGGCACCCGGTATTTGTTTAAATATGACAAACTTGCACACATGCTTTATCTGCTTTTTCAAAACTGCATTTTGAATGTTGTCTTGCAATTGTTATTTTCTATTTACAGGAGGGTTCCCATACCATTCACGGGTATGGGAATACTGGCGCTCGAGAGTGGTACGATGAGCTCCCTGACGCGGTCCGACGCATCGTGGATCGAGCGGGTTTCGGCGCCTTCTGCCGAGGACTCTCCAGGCTCTCCACATGCAGATCTCTCCTTGCCGCTCTGGCGGAGAGGTGGTGGGACACTACGGATTCTTTTCACTTTTCCGCTGCAGGGGACATGACGATGACCCCTTACGATTTCTCGATGCTCACTGGCATCGGGGTAGGGGGTGATCCGATCCCATTCGATATCGACATGGATGAGTGGACCACCGCTCAGGTCCATCTACTGGGGGAGGCCCCACCTCTTGCTCGTCCAGGCTTCGTGCGGTACTCTTGGTTCGAGGTACAGTTTCGGGTTCAGCCCGTGTTGGAGGAGGAGGCGCAGATGACCCAGGAGGACGTGGAGAGGTATGATCGCGGCTTCCTCATGTTCCTGTTCGGGACTACCATCTTCGCCGATCGGGCGAACACCGTGCCTCTCTGTCTTCTCAGCGCACTGGTGGACGTCCGGGACATCCTGCATTATGATTGGGGTGGTGTTGCTCTGGCCACCCTTTATGCATATATGAGCTCGGCTTCGCGCGGCAACGGCCAGTTGCTCGGAGGCTACTGGCGGGCTTGGGAGGTACACTTCTTCTCCGCTTTTCACTTCTGTCCGATATTTCCTGTACTCTGTACACTGCACACACTGTAGTCTGCTTTATACTTGTTGTATACTGTACACACGGCACACACATACATTCTGCTTCACACTGACTGTACACTGCTCACACTGTACACTGCACACAATACACTGCACAACACACGGCTTTGCCATTTCTGCCTTATTCTGTATATTCTGCTTTTTCTGATAGCCATACTGACATCTGTTTTGCAGCTGTGGGTTTACGCCTACTTTCCTAGGCTTGCCCCCGTACCAATCACAGAGACTCCCCTGGTCGTCCCCTTCTCACGGCGCTTTGACGGGAGATGCACCCGGCGGCCGCGAGAGACTTTCGACTTTTTCCGCCGATACTTCGACACCATTATCCCGACCGAGGTATGTTTTACTTGCAGTTCATTTAAGCTTCGCTTTCCCACTGCATATTTCAATAACAGTAGATAACAATCTGTCTATCACTTTTAGATCACTTGGCGGCCGTGGGCTCCGTTGCCAGCTGTGACTCGAGATCGGTTTGCCGGTGCCGATGAGACCTCACGTTTCCGGATCTTGCTAGAGGGCCCGGTCTGTCGGGCTTGGTACCTAGGTGAGCGTTTCCTACGCCAAACCCTGGGGTTACCTGAGCAGATAGTCCCGGTTCACCCCCCTGCAGATATGAGGGAGACCGAGAGGCTCACCAGCGAGCAGATGGACGACTACACCATTGGCTGGGAGGAGGCCGGCTTCAGAGGCACCGGCGACTATCGGGAGTACGTGCAGACGTACCTGATACGACCCCTGAGCGGTGGCCGTCGAGTGGAGGGGGCCAGGCCTGTGGCATCGGCGGCTGGGGCCGGAGCGGGAGTTGGAGTAGGGGCTGCGAGGAGGGCCCGAGTCCGTGGCAGGGGCGGAGTTCAGGGAGGACGGGGGACTGGCTAGCCCGCCCTGCCTGCTGTATTGACTTTCCAGGGGCAGGGTGGGGCGACCTATCAGATCCCCTTTGCCCCTCCGCCAGCTGATCATGAGTTCATCGGTGTCCCCGACTTACCTCCGGTATGTATTACTGCACTTTTGTATAGTCATTCATTTTCAGTTTATTTGATATTCCACAGAATACTGATGCATCTAATACTTTTGCAGGCTTCTTCTGAGTACACCCGTCAGTCGTTGGCGATGAATGCCTCGATGATGGGGATGCTTCAGCGGACATTTGACCTCCTAGCCCTCTACAGCATACCGGTATATTCTTCTGACACTGGCCTCAACCATTCATACAATGCTTCACATAATCTGATGCACGGCACAACACCTGATACACTGATCTCACAGTTTCTGATACACTACATACACTGCATTCTGCACCGTACTCTACGATGATAAACTGCTCACGGCATTCTCATACTGTACTCATACACTGCATTCTGCACTGATAAACTGCTCATGGCATTCATACACTGTACTCCGCATTGCATTCTACACTGATAAACTGCTCACGGCATTCATACACTGTACTCTGCATTGCATTCTGCACTGATAAACTGTCTACAGTATACTGATGCATTTCCCTTTTATGTACTTTTTCAGCCTCCTTTCCAGATTCCCATGGCAGGAGGTGCTCCGGCTGGACCTTCCGTCCCTGCCCGAGGGAGAGATGTGGAGGGCCGAGTATTCCCCCGCTCCAAGGCGGGGCGTGCTCATGTCGGGAGCAGCTCGCGAGCTCCAGTCCCGGATGATGATGATGACGAGAAGTCAGAGGCAGAGGTAGAGGCGGAGTCCGAGTCATCGGAGGAGGAGACCGGAGGCGGTTCTAGCTCGGGCTCTGATGACGACGCTGATGACGCTCCTGGACCCTCGTCCAGGAAGAGGACCAGGACAGACTGACGGCCCTTGGAGTGCTCGACACCGATGCGGATTTTTGTTATTTTTCTCTTCTTTCTTGTACTTTTGCTCTTTTCCTTGGTAATTAGATTACCTTGTACTGCCGCAGGCAAATTTTGTTTTCCTCAGAACTTTGTACTTGAAAAAGATTATGAAATGAACAGATTTTTGCTTAAAAAGTGTTACATTTACATATCTCATGTATTGCATCGCATTCCATCATGTTACACCTCAATGTAAACGAAATTGATTGGCTGTCTGAAAATTGAACACTTGCACTGTAATAACCAGATAATTAAACAGCCAACAGCAAAACAACCCAAGCAACCCACTGCCTGATTCTTGGACACACAGCCCTTACTCTGTTGGGGATTAATCTGCATACAGCCCATAACACAGCATTCGGTTCATTCTGCACATAGCACACCCCGAACAAACAGCCCAATCTGACAAGACGGAGCTCAAAGATGGAACCGGTTGGAGTCGAAACACGTTCAAATGTAGAGAATGGCACAGCATTCCGAGTGTAAATGATTTTTGAAATCGAATGAGGGTTTTTCAAACCGGGATATCGAGCCTACAACTGAACACAGCGGGGAGGACTCAAATATAGATACACGACCTAAACACAACGAGACACGCTCGAAAAAGACCTAAAACAAAGGTTGAGGTAAACAAAACCGAAAACACGACATACAGACGCGCTGACGAAGACGGGGGACCTCAGATCACGAGGAGCCAGTTTCTCTAGGCATTGTTTCCCACCCTTTCTGATTTGTGATTCTCACATCACTCGGCTCTCGAGCTCGGATTTTCTCTCAAAACCCTTTTCCTCACTTTTCTCTCAACTTGAACCTCTCTATTCTTCATTCTCTCATTTTTCATCCCTCCCCGGGGTGATTGATGGATAAATAGAAAGGTGTGGGTTCATGCTCGACACCGTTAGCTCACGGTCATTTCTTCTGACGGGTAGAGCGCTCTTCTGGCAAGTACGTCGATGACGGGGGAAAGACAGAACGCCTGGCTCAACTATGCCCCTAGTTCATCATTTTAACCATTCTTTGTTTTTGCTTTCTACTAAAACAGTTTTGATCAAAATGAGAGTCGGATTAACGTACTTGTTCGATTTTTGATTTGAAAAGTATGCGAGTCAGGCCGCAAGCACTGAAAATTTTCCTTTTTGGGTCCAAGACAATGGTCCAGTTTTGGAAAATGAAATAGCTTTCGAGAAAATAGTCAACCTCAGTAAAAATTTTCAAAAAACTATTTTTCAAACAGTCAATTCTCAACGGGCATGGAACTTACTCTTTGAGACGCGCAACCTTGGATCGGAGGCAATGGAAAATTGCCCCTGGTTCGAAAAAAGGAGGGGAGGCAACGGAAAGTTGCCCTTGGTTTGAATGGCGGCTCACGCCGGCTCGCGACAACGGAAAGTTGCCCCTTGTTTGGGATGGTGCCGCAGCAATTCGCAGACAGTCTTCATTGGCGGCGGTCGAACTCTCGGACACAGAGATGACGAAGACGGTCACAACACATATATGGACACAATCACCTTGAAGGGTGTTGGCAACTGGACTTTGGGATGAAATCGAAACCATTGCATGGACTGAGATGCTATGAAAGCGTTGGGGGCTGGACTTCATGATGAAGTTGCCTACGTATCCCAAACATGGGAATCAAGCCTTACGTAGTTCCGGTTAAGGTACACTCGGGTATTTTAACCTTCACTTTTTTAGGCTCTAATTTTTGCCAAGGCGCCCGATGCGGGTTTTCGACCTTGCGAGCTTCTTTCATTTTCTTTCGTTCATTTCTTTTTTTTGGCATTTTTCTTTTTCTTTTCTTTTTTGCATTTTTTCTTTTTTTGTCCTTTTCTTTTCTTTTCTTCTTTTTTGTATTTTTTTGCTTTTTTGTATTTTTCTCTTGCTCTAACTTTTGCCTGGGTCGCCCTTCCGGGTTTTCGGCCCAGCGAGCCTCTCAAAGGGTAAAAGTGTAACAAGTCCATGCCAAATGGTTTTTTGAATTGAAGCCTCTCTGTGTCTAGGAGAACGGCTATTGCACTGATTCGCAGAAGAATCCATCATGGCTGCTCTACGAGCTTCTTCTGGTGAGATCTACTCGTTTTGATTCGGCTTTGGTGCCTCTTGCTCGAGGGCTGCTTCGAAACTGGCCATACAGACCTTTCATGGCGTTTGACCGTTGAACTTCTGAACGTTCTGAACGGGTTCAAAGTTTGAAACGGATGGGTTGAATTTTGAGGCTGAGAGCGATCCTAGGCTGCGCAATCTCAACAGCGGTTCCACACAGGTCTTCACAGGGCCGTGTAAAATATTTGTTTTTGAAAGTTTTTAAGAAAGCGACGAATCGCTCGTGCCGAAGATAGTGTGGAACCAATCTGGATCAAGTTAGGATCCTTCTCAGTACTCACGCCGACAAGCATGATTTCACTCATTAAAAGGCTTAGCACGCCTCTCTTTCTCTCAAAATGATCAAAATTTTGCAAAACCCGAGGAATTCCTTCCTCTTCGTTTTTATCACCGCAGTGTTCAAAAGGTTTGTTTTTTGAAAAACTTAGGTTAATGCAATGAGTTTGGCGCGCGGGAGAGCAGACGAGATTTACTATCAGCCCAATCAAATTCTCTGGCACTTATGCTGAAAGCAAGCATGAAAGTGAGATAGCAACAGCTGTTTCATTCGGATTTGTTGGTGCAACTGGCCCCTTGGCAGAAACAGACTCAAAAAAAAAAACAGATAATTACAAGACAAAACGGTGTTCGGGACAACAACCCCAGAATCACCCGGTATTATATACAAAGGGGACTGACTCGATACAACAAGACAGACCCTTAAGCAAAAAGACTAACTCAAGACAAAGAGACAGACTCAAAACAAAAGACTGACTCGATATCCAAGCCAGGATTTACAAAACTCGGTTTCATCGATGCTCAAAAATGCGTGCCAGACGCTACATCCAAAATATACCAAATGTCGCCCGCAGGCGGTTCACTTTACATACTCGCAGTATCTGAGCCCTCGAAATCCAACAACTGGGTGGTAACGGACTTGGCTGAGGTGGGTGGGAGGATAACCTTGTTGTCGATCAAATCTTGCACTTCATGACGAAGGCGGGAACAACCATCGGTACTGTGACCGGACTGTTGGTGGTACGCGCAGTATAAGGTAGCATCATGCGTGGCGGGGAGATTCTTCGGGAGTGGCCGAGGCTCCAAAGGTTTAAGATGCCCATTCTTCGCCAATATTAGCAATGCCCTAGACAAAGGCATGTAGAGGTCGTGAAAGATCCTACGCCCTCGGGGCAGGTACTTTGAAGTTTGAGGATTCTTGCCAGATGCGCTAGCGAAAGGGTCGGCTGGCACTGCCTTGGCTTTTTTACCCTTTCCCGATGTAGGGTTGGGAACGACAGGAATTGTCTGGGCATGACGGGGCCCATCCCAATTTTCTGCCTGGCTTGAACTGCCTTTGATTGGAGTGGGGAAAGCATCATCCACAGCTTTGGTCACGACCGCAGATGTTTGTTGCTTGTTCATCCCTCTGACTTTCAGAGCCTCGACTGCCCACAGCAGTTGTTCAATAGGATCGGCATCTACCTTTGCCTTGTCTTTTCCTCTAGCCTCAGCCTGATCAAGGGTCTGGGTTGGTGCTGGCATGTCGCGGCTGTAGCTGGAAGCCACCTCTGGCTGGCTAAGCTCTATCACAATCCGCCCCAGTAGCGGGGGCTCCTGTGGTATGAAATTCCCGGCATACGGCGCCGCTGGCGGTGAAGCCGACATTCCATAGGCCAGATCGGCCATGGACCTCTGGAGGTCACCTATCATCCCCATCAATTCAAAGGTGGTGGGCTCACGAGCCTGGTATAACTGGGGAGCCCAGACCGGGTGCACAACGAGCGACCTGGGTGGATGTGACATATTGATGCTGGCCTCACTCTACGGAGCGGTCCCCTGCTCCAATGCAGCCGTCATAACCACAACTTCTTCTGAATTTTGTGCCGCCATAAATCCTGCCTCGGCAAGGGGAGACACTGGCTATTCTGTATCAACTTTGCAACTCTCTGAACTGAAAGGAAAAACAGACAGCATTTCAGCCCAAACTGATCAAGTACGGGTATAGCCAAACAACTGTACCCTACTGCTGATCACTGTTCCCAGAAATCACTGTTCCCGAAAACTGAACCCTGATACCCGCGGATAACTGATTCTCATAACTGATACTGATACTGGTGTCCTCAGGTCTGATACTCAAACTTGCAAACTGACATGTACTTTCCCTGTAGAAATACATTCTAGAAGCACATAGCAAGTAAAGAGAACCAAAACACCCCTATGTTGGGGTAGGGTTTCCCTGTCCTATTTTGTCAGGAGCTAGGGTTTCACTACGCACACAGCGGTTCTCAAACAACCTAACATCGGGTAAGCAACCTGTCCTAACTTGGAATGGTCACTATGGATCCGAATATGCACTAGGTCGAATGGTCGAAAAGGGTGCCTCAGTAAAAATCGGGGTTTGTGTTCCCATACTGTCAGAGCCCATAGCCGGTCAGCTTTATGGTCATGCCTTGACAAGACAAGCCTCCGGCAAACCGTTCAGGAATGGCAGATGGCAAACACTGTGTTCCTAGGCGCACCAATGCACATGCAATGCAAAGAAACACATAGATGAAGTCAAAACAGGATATCATGAGTTCGAGTCAAGCTCTCTAAAAATCCCCAGCAGAGTCGCCAGAAACTGTAGACGCGCCCGCGGAGGGGGGCCTTATGCTACTATAGTTCGGACTCGCGATTTTGTTGTCGCGGTTCTTAATCTGAACCAAAGAGTCCAAATCTGGCAAATCGTTTTGAGAAACAGATTTTTGAAAAAGTAGTGCCAAACATGGACTGCTTTGCCAGATACAGAGTCGCCACCTAAATATTTTTAAAATGGGAAAATTTAGGAAACCCTGACTCGGTGCCGAAGGCCACATGTCCGTCATCACCGGAGTTGTCTTGGCTCGGGAGCTTGGGTACGATCGGGGAAGGTCAGCTATGAGCACCCCCTTTCGCCCGGTCCGAAGATCGGCATCTACTAACCATGATATCCGATTTTGAAAACATTACGTGTTCTTATTCTATTTATTAGCCTAGAATTACTATGTTATACGCGCAGCAAACAAGTATAGACTAGATTGCCTAATTTGGAAATAAGCATTGCATATCCGTTTGTTTTGGAAAATGTTTTGGATTTGCTACTCGCAAGTAGGCTAAAATGCGAATTTCAACGAGTTTTTCCAACTCAAACAATCCAACCTTCACCCACAGGCATTCAAAACAGTTTATCACATAAGCATCTAGCCACATGGTAAACACGCTGTCATGTTAACATTCACACGCATGCGAGATGCTAAAGCGAAAATACTTACATCGTACTCCGTGCCAAAACAATAAACTAGTTAGCAAACATGCGTGTCCTAGTTCATGTTAAATTGCCTAATGCAACACATACAGGATGCAATTAGATAGGCTCGGCTAACCTAAGCATGGCATATGAAATGCGATCAACTATCACATATTCAATTTTTGAAATGAAGTACAAATACAGTTAGCGTGATGTACCGAGCCTAATGCATGCAATACAAATGCATGGATGCACACATGCATAGCATAAGGTATGCTAAATTAAACGTGCCCTAATCTACCATCATAAACAGGTAAATAAAAGGGAAGAAAGAAGTGGGGATTGGAAGACATACACACCACCCACACACACTTATTACAGGTTTGCCCTCGCTCGGAGGGACCAAATAAATATTACAAATTAATTAACTACGCAAGCTAATTAATATTACAAATTGCCTAATCAACTAAGCAAATTAACTAAAACTTAAGAAAACAGGAAAATCGCCTCGGGAGGAGGGCTCAATGCAATGCATGCCCGGTCCTGCTCGGAAATGCGCCGCCATGCATAGGCTGCCTCTGTTTTCATTCTTTTACTCCTCTGGAGGCTGCCAAAACCTCAGGACTGCTTCCTCGGGCAATGGGGGTCACCACCGGCTGAATGGAATTTCCACCGGCAGTGTGATGTGGCCACCGGCACAAAGTGAAGCTATCGGCAGAGAAATGATTGCCGGTCGGCACCTTACACTGCCGGTCGGCAGAGTGTTCCTGCAGAATCTGCAAATGACAGCAACAGAGGGCAAGGCAAAGCATGGCAGCACAATTCAAGGCATATATGCACCAACCATGTCCCTTATCATGATAATGACTCAAAGGGGCATGTGCCTCGATTCTCGGACCACCAATCACACATTTCCATGCATGATGGCCCAAAGAACCAAGTATGCAACTTTGATTTCAAATGCATGCAAACCAAATCAAACCAAAGTCCTAATCCCTATCACCAAATCAAGGGGCAAGGAATGCATTTTGATGCAATGCAACCTAAGCATGTTATCATTCATGCAACATGAACAATGCAATGTACTTATGCAAAGCATACAAGCAAACATGCAAGGTAAGCATGCAAACCAAATAGAGGATGGACTAAAGCATTAATTAGGCAGCCCTAAATGGTCCTAAAATAGTGGCCAAAATGCCCAAAAAAAGGAGGCTAAACACACATGCACACATACACATGTTATGGTCCAAACCTCAAGCATTAAGCAAGCAACATTCAAGCACACTCGCAAAGGGATTTCATGGACAATTAGCATGCAACATGAACTCTAAAATCATGCTAAAACATGGTGCCAAACCATGCAATAAATCAAGCCAAGCATGCAACAAATGGCCTAAGTGCTCAAAACAAACCAATGGAGTATTGAACTACACTTAGCAAGACCAAACATGGCATGAACTCATTGACCAAAAACAGAGTTTTGGGACATTAATACAAGGCTTAAGAATCACTTAGATGGCATCCAAATGACTCCAAAACAAAGGCATGCATAATCACCAAAACATGGAGCATTGCTACACAAGCTTATGAGGCATTAAAGATGCATCCAAGGTAAACATATAGGCATGCAAATAGGACTAAAATGACATGGTGGATGATTCCAAAACACCAAATCAATGCAAAAATGTCATGCTATATATGCACATAAGGCCAACAAGCCAAAATGCAAAGAGGCTATATGATGCATGCCAAAATCAACCCAAACACCTATGGACAGACCTAAAACATGTCAAGATAAGCACAAAATCTTCACAAATGTAAGCCTAAAACATGCTAGAAACAAAGGCACACGACCTAAGACATGTTAAGGGATCACAAGGCATTACATGGCAACTATGCTAAGCATGCATGGAGTACCAAAACCAATTTAAAATCATGTTATATTATGGACAAATAAGCATGAAAAATAGTCTATACATGCTCAACACACACTCAAACATGATGCTCTCTCAAGAGGCCAAAACATGCCCTTTTCAAGGACAACAAGGAGAGGGGGTGGCCCTCTCTCTTTAGGGACTTTAAGGCACCATCTCCACCACTGAAATCCCTCAAGATTTCAGTGGTGAAGAGGCCCAAACACCAAAGCCCCGAAACTAGCACAAAATAGCACAAAATGAGGCCTTTCAAGGCCTAAGAGGGGTCAAACATCCTCAAATCACAAAACACCCTTAATAAACAATCAAGAGGGTCTAAAAACAAAACTTTTTTGTATTATACACCAAGATCAAAAACGAATTTAAGACAGGTAGAAATAAGGTGCAAAAATGGGGAATAAAGGGGTGAGATTCTTACCCTTGAAGCCTTCTTCAACAATGATGCTCCAATGACCCTCCTTGGCTTGAATCCAACACCAAAACTTCAAAATTAGTCCCTTAGAACCTCAGTTCCAAGAGGAAGGTGAAACACTAGGTGCTTGTGTGCAATAGTATGGACTAAAACACACACAAGAGCACAAAAGAGAGGGAAAGAGAGATAGGATGTGTATCTAACCCTAACCCTAGAACTCAAACCCTAACAATGGCTGTCTAAGCTCTCAAAATATCTCAAGCGTCTACCCTCCAAGGCCAAGAGACAAGGCTCTCTCTTATAGAGGCTTATTGTCTTGTAAAGCTTACAAGACAAGCTTCCAAGAGAGAGATCCCTCCATACACGTGTATGGAGGGGAGCCAAAAGCAAGACAGCTGTCTTAAAATATCTGCAAAAGCAGATGCACAGTAGTCGGCCGGCCAAAAATGCCATCTTGGAAAAAAAGAGTGCCGACCGGCACTAAATAGTGCTGACTGGCAACAAATAGTGCCGACCGGCAATATACATTGCCGGTGGCAGTAAAAACCAGCCGGTGGCCTCTAGCCACTGCCGGTGGTGGGTGGGGATGGTCTACAAGCCCTACCCTGCCTCTCAAAGGCAAGATGTCAGTGTTTGGTGCAAAACCAGACACTAGACGGTCGGGTTCGGAGATCCTGAGGCAAGGCGCGTGAGCCGAGGCCTCCGGGAACTCCAAACGAACACAAACATGGATAATCACCGAATGTTCAAATGGTGACGTCCAAGTCTTGAGGACGGTCAAAAATGGGGTGTCTACAGTATCTCACTGCTTGGAGGATGAGAAAACCTCTGGCCCCTACCCCTAGTTTTAGTTGCGCTCTTTCTGGCGAATGCTTGGCTTAGCTCGAGAATGAAGCACAAATCGCGCCCACTTTGGCGTCAGAAGCTTCCACAAGCACGAGCATGGGACGCAGGAGTACCTGATTCACCTATGCCCCTAGTTTATTGCTTTGACCTTTCTTTTCAGGTCTTTTCAATGTAATAAAAACAACTTTGATTTATATCAGAGAGTTGGAGAACTTTAAGTTGAAATCATTGAAAGTAAAGTTGTGAGCACTGAAAATTTTCCTTTTGGTCTAAAAATGGTTTGAGTTGTAAAAGGTAAAATTTGAACAAAAATCAACTTTTATTAAAACTTTCCAAAACCATTTTCAAAAAAGATCACCACTTGACACGCACGGAACCAATCCTCAAGATGCACAACCCCGAATCATAACATCACAAATTGCCCATTGATTGAACACCACTGCCCAGCATTGTAACCAACTCTTCTCTTAGAGCAAAGATCACCACTGAACTTCTAGGTAAAGGACAGACAAAGATGACCTGATTAGACGCATGGACAGTACAGTTGAGTTGGAGGTGATTACGGCCGAACTTCAGGATGAAGTTGCCTACGTATCCCGAAGATGGGAATCAGGCTTTACGTAGTTCAGTTCAGGTTCACTCGAGTATTAACTCTTTCCTTTTGAGCTCTAACTTTTGCCAAAGTCGCTCTTTAGGGTTTTCAACCTTGCAAGCTCAGTTTTTCTTTATTTCTAATTTTTCATGCTCTAACTTTTCTGTAGGTTGCCCTTTTGGGTTTTCAACCTAGCAAGCCTCTCAAGGACAGTATTTCTTTAACTTGTCCATGTTGATCGGTTGTGAAAATTCTAGGCCATCTAAGTCTATAAGAATAACAACTCCACCTGACCAAATAGTTTTGATGATGTAAGGACCAGTCCAATTGAGTCTGAACTTGCCCCTAGGGTCATGAATGGGAGCTCGGTTGTCTTTCAGCACCATATCTCCCTCTTTAAGATTTCAGGACTTAACTTTCTTGTTAAAAGCCCTAGCAATTCTGCGCTAGTAGCCCTGAACATGATACAATGCTTTCAGCCTTCTTTCATCGAACAACATCAACTCTTCAAACCTGCTTTATTGCCAGTCCACCTCTACTATCTGACATTTAGCCATAACTCGCAGCGACGGGACTTCTATTTCAATTGGCAGAACAGCTTCCATCGCATGGATGAGAGAATAAGGAGTTACCCTTACAACGTACGGATTGAAGCTCTGTAGCCCCAGAGTGCGAATGGTAATTTATTTGGCTAGTCCCTGTAGGTCCCAACCATCTTCTGTAAAATATTCTTGATGTTCTTGTTGGCGGCCTCAATAGCTCCATTAGTTTGCGGCCGGTATGTAGATGACTTATGGAAAGCCACATTGTATTTCTCCAACAAGTCTATCACCTCCTTCTTGAAGTGAGAGCCATTATCTAATATGATCTCGTTTGGGACTCCATATCAGCAAATGATATTGTTTCTGATAAACTTAGCTACATGCGATGCCTTCAACACTGCATAGGACTGAACTTCCACCCACTTTGTAAAGTAATCAATTGCCACCAAAATGTATTCATGCCCATTCGACCCTTTTGGTGTGACTACGCCAATGACGTCGATTCCCCAGACTGAGAAAGGCCATGGCGAAGTCATGTTGTACAGTTTTGACGGTGGGATATTCATGCAATTGGCATGAATTTGGCATTTATGGCATCGCCAAACAAAACCAATACAATCTTCGTCCATGGTGGACCAACAGTAACCTTGCCTGAGAATCTTCCGGGCTAGCATCACTCCATTCATGTGCACTCTACACTCCCCTCCATGGATGGCTTCCATCAGGCGCTTTGATTCCTCATTTTCGACACATAACTTGTGCATTCCCAGATGACCTCTTTTGTACAGTTTACCTCTGCAGATGATAAATTGGACGGTTATTCGTCGTATTCCCCTTTTTTCCTTGGCATTTGCCCCTGGTGGATAAATCTCATTTTCCAAGAAGTTCCAAGTATTGTAGTACCAAAGGTTTTTATTTTGTGCTTCATCTATTGCGGCGATAGCCTCATAAGTTGGTGTGTATCTCTGCTCAATGACAATCGGACGCATTCAGACTCCAAAAGGGATGTCTGCCATGGAAGATAGAGTTGCTAAAGCATCAGCGAGCCTGTTGTTCTCTCTTAGTAGATGCGTGAATGTCAGCTTTTCAAACTTAGGAATTACAACATCTAGGGTTTGGTGATAAGCCTTCATCTTTTCTTCTTTGACTTTCCAGCCTCCATTTGCTTGAGAAACAACTAGGTTCGAGTCCCTGATAACATCTAATCTTTTTGTCCCTAGGTCCAATCTTTATGGGACTAGAACTATGTAGATAATTGGTATATAAATAAATAGATAATTGTTCCAAATCTTGTAATATGTTGATTTATTAGTGTCTTTTTGTACTTTTCATTTAATTGATAATGAATTTTTTCCTACCGCCCGCCATGTTCTTTAATTTCACTACCTTTTTCTCTCTTTGTCTATCCTCCCTTATCCCATAATCGCTAGGCTACTCCACTCCTTTTTAATTTACAGAAAGTCTATGAACTCAAAGAATAAAACAAAAAATTTACCTTAAATTTTAAATATACGACATAAATTTAAATTTCTTGTTATGATTCATAAATGAATCTTGATCTTGAGAATATAAATTCTAGATGATTTTTTGGCATGTTTAATTTTTATTCCCAACAATCCAAAGTACTATTCAGTAAAAGTCCCACATTTGCTAAGGTGGCTATTGGTTATTTATTAGTCAATTAAAAAAGTCTCTCCCCCAAACTAAGCTAAGGCGGCATGTTCTATGTTAGCTATGACACAACTTTGGTGTCCATCTGATGTAGCATATATGGCCATATAACTTTTGGGTCAAGAAATAGGCAAGACAAAAGCAAAAAAAAAAGAAAAAAAAAGGGTTGGATTTGGAATTGAGTGAAATTTGGTGGTCAATTTTGCAAATTTACTGTTTATTGAAAGTTTTGAAACTTCAATTACTCACGAATCTCGAAATCTGATTCTGTAAAACCTGCCATGATCATGGAAGCATGTATCAATAGTTTTTATTTTATTTTATTCTGTATTTATGTAAGTTTTAGGGCTCTTTAATTTTTTAAAAATAATATATTTTAAATTTTATACTTTTTTGTTCTAACTTTGAGTATTTTTTGTGAATCAATCATTATTGAGTGTTTATTATTAATAATCTTTGTGAATCAACGAGTCTTAAGAAAAATCTTATTTTCGGTATTAAATTTTCAATCAACAAATTTTAAAATTATTATTATTTCACGTTTCGCGCTCCATCGCTATCTTAGCACTTTTGTTTAGCTAAATAAATAAATATTTATTGATAAAAAAATAGGGCTCTTTTTTTATAAATCCTATTTCTAACTGTTTTATTCCATAAAATTCAAACTATTTCTGAATATTTCATTAGGTCCATTAATTGTAAAAGGACCAAATAACCCTCCTCCGCCTCTCCCGCATGTAACCGATTCTGCATTCCCATTCCAACTATTCAATCCACAAAATTTCTAAAACAAAAACTGAATCCACGAAACCAAATTCACATCGCCTCCAGTAACCCTAGATTCACATCGCCTCACCAACGTCGTCGTCGTCCACCGTCCACCGTCGACCCCAGATTTCTCTTCATCTCACCGCTACGAAGGTTCACATCGGAATGAGGGTGCTTCGTCGTTTGAATATTCCTGTCATTGGATTGAGTTTATTTCATCCATTGAGTGTGGTCCATACCCACCCACCATGAGGAACAAAAGTAAGCAATACCATTCCACCTTCTGCTTTTCAATCATAATGTGATCACCGATGTATACATCCACCTTCTGGTTTTCGGATTTGAATTTGTAAACATAGATGTTTTCGGAATTGATTTTCTAAACATAGATGATGTGAACATTCACATTAGTATTGATTATTGGGTAAACTTACGTTAGTAGACACTGATGTGAACATTCACATCAGTGTATAATGATGTGAATATTCACATTACTGTCATTGTTGATATTGTTGATTGTTGATGTCCACAGAACCCCCAAACTTCACTCAACAATGTGATGGAATATGATGTAAATATTCACATTGTGACATCAATGTCAGACTTGTTTGTGTTGTTGGGTGTTGTTTGGTGCTGTTGGTTCCACCCTTTGATTTTTAGCAACTTATAACATAATGTGATCACCCATGTAAACATTTACATTGCCCTGTAACTGTTGTTGTTTCAGAATTGATTTTGTAAACATAGATGATGTGAACATTCACATTAGTGTTGATTACTGTCTAAACTTACATTAGTAAACACTGATGTGAACATTCACATCAGTGTATAACGATGTGAATGTTCACATTACTGTCACTGTTGATATTGTTGATTGTTGATGTCCACAGAACCCCCAAACTTCACTTAACAATGTGATGGAATATGATGTAAATATTCACATTGTGACATCAATGTCAGACTAGTTTGTGTTGTTGGGTGTTGTTTGGTGTTGTTGGTTCCACCCTTTGATTTTTAGCCAATTATAACATAATGTGATCACCCATGTAAACATTTACATTGCCCTATAACTGTTCTAGTTTTCGAAATTGATTTTGCAAACATAGATGATGTGAACATTCACATTACTATACTAGGTTAACTAACATTAGTATACACTGATGTGAACATTCACATCAGTGTACAATGATGTAAATGTTCACATTATTGTCACTGTTGATTGTTGAATGTTGTTTGGTGCTTTTGGTTCCATCCTCAGCCAATTATATGTTCTTATTTGAACACCCAGGTCTTCCCCATAGATTTGATGGCAAACGAAAGAGAGGGGAATCTCGTGCCAAAGCCAAACCTGATCAAACAGTTGTTCCTGAAAAAGTGAACATGACAAAAGTTAACTACCGGTCAAATATAACTGGATTGGTCAAACTGTTAAAGGATACAAAATTTACAAGTGGCCAATTGAAGCGCCATAGAAAAATACCGTTTGGGCCATTATTTGATTGCTTGATCAGTAATGAAGTCGACCTCAACCACTGCATGAAATATGATGATGTCATTGTACGTATAGTGTAGACATTCAAGCCATCTAGTGGGAGGTTTTACATTGGGGATAAGAACATCCAGATTTTTAGAAGCGATGTATCACTAATTTTTGGGGTGGGCTAAGGTACCAAGTCGATAGACCTCTCTTATGGTGCAAAACCAATAATCGGCATCATACACCGAATGTGCAAGGATGTTAGTCGGTTAAGTGCTGCCAAAATACGAGAAATTCTGAGCGAAGCATTAAAGGGCACAAAGAAACAAGACAATGAAGAGGTCGCAAGATTAGTTTGCATGTACGCATGCGTCAAGCTATTCTTTTCTACGTCCAGAGAAACAATTGGATGGGCTTTCTACTCATACATGGACCCATTAGACAACATGATCGAGTATGATTGGGTTGAGAGCATCCGGGCAACCCTGATGGGTTCATTGGGCCAAAACTGTGGAAAACCAGGACGAGTCACCGGATGTGTGATGTTGCTAATGGTAAATCTCATAAAACTTATTCTATGTTTAATATGAAAATTTACGGGATCTGCCCACTCTGATGTGAATGTTCACATTTCTGGGCAATGGTGTGGAAGTTGACATCAGTGATGTAAACATTCACATTACTGTTCAATAATGTACAAACACACATTAGTAGATGCTGGTGTAAACATTCACATTAGTGAAGATTGATGTGATGGTAGCACCAAAACAAATGTGGAACATTCACATTACTGATGTGAATGTTCACATTACTGGGCAATGGTGTGGAAGTTGACATCAATAATGTGAACATTCACATTACTGTTCAGTAATGTATAAACACACATTATTAGCCACTAGTGTAAACATTCACATCAGTGTCAATTGATGTAAACATTCACATTACTGGCCACTGGTGTAAACATTCACATCAGTGTTAATTGATGTGAACATTCACATTACTGATATTTGTTATTTGTTTCAGTACTGGTTGTGTGAGCATACAACAATCTTACAACCCCGCAACCCCAATGCCATTCCACGATGTGTAAAATGGGACCTCACAGCCTTACATAGCAGCATGAAGTCCATATCTTTGGCTAAGCTTGGTTTAAATGAGGTAGAAGTACAACAAAAAATCTTGTGCCCATTCACATAGTGAGACAAGGAACTATCTAACTAACATAATGTCTCCAACTGCAGGTATATGGCGGCGAGCTAATCGCATCCCCAGCTGAAGCGAAGATGTACCATCATACAAAATTGAATGTGAAGCCCAAACCTGATATTTTGTCCAGTGCACCAACAAAGAAAGATGAAAGCAATGATGATGAAAGCAAAGACAGTCAACACAGTGACGACAAGGATGGATTTTCTGTCGATGCAATAGACCTGAATAATGTTGGACATGATATCAACCCCAGCTGTAACACACCCAATGCTGAGAGAGATATCGTCATAGCACAACCAACTGAGCCGGACATTGTGGATGTACTTATAAAAGAAAACCAAAAAGCTTGGGGGCTTATACGACAATGGGAAGCGAAATACAAACAGTTGGAAGAATTATGGGAGTTGAGGGCAAGGGTGATTGCTTCCCTTAAAGCCAAACTATTTGACCAATCAGGCCCATCCAATATGGACATGGACATGAAGAATTGCATGGAGTGGAAAGACACAGAAATTCAGCGGTTGACAAAGTTGGTCATCAACTTGGAATGTGAAAAAACAATTCTTCAAGACCTTTTTGACGATCAGTCTGTCCACACTATCACTCAAGTTGAAGCACAAAAGGCTCATGACAGCCTTAAGAAGCATTCCACTGCAGCATTGGAACACATTATCAGCCCACCATGGAGGGTAAAGCGCATCAAGCAGAAGGTAAGGAAAGAGCACCGGTTGGATAAGTTTGAATACCCCAACTTGCCTGGTCAAAAGAAAGGGAAAGAGGGAGCCGAAGAGCAATCCCATGTAGTCCAAATTGCACAAGATTTAGACAAGCATCCACAAAAAAAGCAGCCAACAAAGTACAAGAAGTTAACCTTGAACAACAAACTGAAGGTTTAGGCCAACATGAGCAAACTCAACAAGCAGAAGGTCCAAAATTTGCACAAGAACGGCGGTGATGAGTAAGTGATCTTACATATCCCCAACTGAATTTTTTTTTTGCTCATATTCAGTTCACATACATACTTAATAAATTAGATCAATTCATAAATGTGCAATGTTGACATTAATGTTTTCTGTAATGTGTGGCGAGGGGACTCAAAGACTAAGATGTGTATTTTGATGACATCATACATATCATCAAGGAAGAATCAATAAACAACAACGTATGGCAACTGTAAATGTGTACAAAACACACACACACACACACACACACACTGCCACTCCTCTGTTTCTGCAGGTGATAGATGCATATGGTGAAATTCTACTTGAACTACAAGGGCTAGTCAACCCAAGTTTGGAGGATTCAGCATTCATCTTTACAAGCACATGTTTGGTAACCACTAGACTTTTGCTTTGTTTATGTTTCAATAGATGTGAATGTTCATCTTAGCATTATATGCTTATATTGTTAACTTAAATGATAGGCAGATGTGAATGTTAATAACAACATAAAATGACTAATGAGAAGATTCACATTGACAGATGTGAACATTAACATCATTCGCAGTGAACATTATATGCTTATTATGTTGTTAACTTAAACAATACACATATGTGAATGTTAATAACAACATAATATAACAGGTGTGAACATTCACATCTGTAATACATTGCATGACTGTTTCACAAATTAGTAGATGTAAACATTCACATCATTCACATCACTAATCATTAACAGATGTGAACATTCACATCAGTAACATCACTCACCATTAGCAGATATGAACATTCACATCACTCACATTAACAGATATGAACATTCACATCAGTAACATCACTCACCATTAGCAGATGTGAACATTCACATAATTCACATCACTCACAATTAGCAGATGTGAACATGCACATCATTCACATCAAACATTGATATAAATACTTGGTACATCATTGTATGCCCTTTGTGTGTAGAAAATCATGCAAGAATGCCCCCCTCCCACAAGAGAAATAAACTGATTGATGTACACATCAAGGAGTATCAAGGCCAGAGATTCTTAATCTTCCCAATACACGACAACTTCCACTGGACAATTGTTGTGTACGACGTGAAAGAGAATGTATGGAGGCATTATAACTCGCTGCGCCCAAGAGAAGGCATACATGACCCACATATTGACAAAGCACAAATAGTGGTAAGTGGCTGACACATATAATACTTGTCATGATGTGTAATATTTGAACTTGGACGTATGCACTATGTTGGTTGGTGCCTACTATGAAATTTCATTGTTGGCAGAGGGACTACATCGAGGCTTTGGTGCACAACATTGGACCATCATCACCATTATAGACCAAATTATCAAGCCAAAATACTTCGCAAACAATCATATCAGTAGACATCTGTCCTCAGCAAGCATCAAATTCGTAAGCCTAAAATCAATTTGTACACATGTTCCACAACCATTACCTACCTAAATTTCAAAATCTAACAAGAAGTTTGCATTTTCAGGGTGGATTACAGGCCTGCAGTTTGTTACATCATGAGAGCGCATGCATACCGTGAAGACATTGTTGCCAGCCTAGAGCGCTTTGAATGGTATCAAATAAGAGACTCATTAGTACACATTTTTCTGAACCACAGAAAGATAGTGCAATGTAAAAACCTATAGGTGGGGGGTGTCCACCTATCACTGTTACCCAAATCTGTTATCGACATTTAAAACAATTTAGTGTCAATAGATTTTACATATTGGAGCAGACTACCTTAATTGTAAATCAAGTCTATATCACTGCTTGTACAGATATTTTTCAGTCAATATATGTATATGCATTTTCAGGCCTATTTTGCGTTGGTCATGCACATTGAGATTGTATTTTCCTTTTTTTTTTTTGGACACATAACATGATGTGAATGTTCACATCACAGAATGATCATACACTTTCTTATGTTTTAAACCATACTACATGGATGTGAATATTGCTTAAAGTGTTCATGTAACACAATATGACAGGTGCGAATATGATATTTCTTAACACAAGTCAATATTCACATCTAATAATTTGATGATGTGAATATTCACATCATAACTTCTGATTATTTGAATGGCAGCAACGATGTCATGAATATTCACATCTTATGAGTTGATAATGTGAATGGTTACATTGATGTAAACGTTCATGTCATCTACTTTGACGCTGTTAACAGTAACAAGAATGTGAACATTCACACCACAAAAATGTTTAAAAGTTCAACCCATGTGCAATTATTCACATAATGTGATTATATTACACAAGTGTGAATGTTAACATCATGCATTCATCCAAAACACAACAACATAAATGTCAGATTGGTACCTTAAAAAATTAAAAATAAAACACAAATCAAATACTAATGCATTATTATGTTTGCCAATGCAACGTAATCTTATTGCAACACAATGTTTGCCAAC
Source organism: Camellia sinensis (assembly GCF_055761805.1). Lineage (NCBI taxonomy): Eukaryota > Viridiplantae > Streptophyta > Magnoliopsida > Ericales > Theaceae > Camellia > Camellia sinensis. Next base: position 45,005,738 of record NC_138962.1, on the reverse strand, counting down.
ACAACACAATCTTATTTGAAAAATGAATATAAGAATCCAATGTAAAACACAATGCTGAAATGAAAAATGTACATCCTATATCGGCTCTGTGCATGATTTCCGATTATGGCTCCCCAACTTATCACATCTCTCGCACATTATTTGCTTCAGTTTCTCACCCCTTGATGGGATCATATTCTTTTTTGGCCTTCCAGGTGGTCTTTTCACAGTTGGCAGGTATATAGTGAAGTCCGTGAGATCAAAAGGCGACTTCTCCACCGATGGTATAGGGAATATGACACCCGAATAGGCTGCACGATATGTCTCTACATGAAAGTAATGTTCCACACAATCATTGAGATGGTAGCAGCTCTTCTGAATAGCAATAACAGCATGGTCACATTGGAATCCGTTGATTTGCCATTTGAAGCAAGAACATGTACGCCTCGCAACATCAACTGTAACAGATGGTATCGAATGAACTTCAAACACATCCTCATTGGCTTTGCTAACTTGCCAAGACTTGCTGTCATTGAACGAATCCATAAGCCTTGTTTCGAATGTAGGACAAATAAGCTCATTCCATTTGTTTGCTTGGTCACGCTGTGCAGACATTTGCCGCATCAACTGAGTACGAATTGTGTCCACCATTTGAGTGATAGGAAGATTACGTGCTTCTTTAATCCAGTTATTAAATGACTCCACCACATTGGATGTCATCTCCCCATAACGCATGCCCCTGCACAATATCACAAACATTGTACAATACGGAATTTAACAGGCCTGAACATTCACGTTGACATATGTAAACATTCACATCATTCACAGTGAACATTATATGCTTATTATGTTGTCAACTTAAATGATAGACAGATGTGAATGTTAACAACAACAAAATATGACAGATGACAACATTCAAATCTGTAATACATTGCATAACTGTTTGACAAATTAACAGATGTGAAAATTCACATCATTTACATCAGTCATCATTAGCAGATGTGAACATTCACATCATTTACATTGAACATGAAACACAATTGGAAGATTGTTACCATTCTAAACTGAAAATTCACATCGCTACCATTCTAAACGTGACAAATGGAACACCTTAGGAAACTATTATTACCTGAAGTATGAATTTGCCCAGTGCTTAGGTGCCAAGTCCTTGAAAAAATTATGAGCTCGTTGTTTACCCTCCTCTTTTAATTTTGCAAGCTTTTCATGGAACCCAACCACAGTTGGCTCGTAAGTACAGTCACCCAAACTACTTACTAGGTGATCCCTGAATCCATTATCAATTCCTTTCATCTGGTCTCTTAAATTGCTCTTCAAGTGTTGTAAGCAATAACCGTGATGAGCCGGTGGGAACACCTTTGGCATAGCTTCTAACAGACCAAGATTACGATCCGAAATAAAAGTAATCTGGCGCTTACCATCAACAACCTTCCCAAGTTCATGCAAGAACCACGACCAATTGGCCGTGGTCTCTGAATCAACAATCGCAAATGCAACAGGAAACAGACCTACAACACAACACCAATACACAACTATTCACAATATTCCAAAGTGAATAGAAAACAGTATAAACGAAACAGGTCATGTGAATGTTTATGTCTACATTGCCCTATTACTATTGTTATTTTTGGATTCGGGTTCGTAAACATCAACGATGTGAATATTCACATTAACAACCGTTAATAATTCATTGTTGATTGTTGAGTCATTGATAATGTGAACATTCAGAGTACTGTTCATTAATGGATCAACTGACATTAGTATACACTGATGTGAACATTCACATCAGTGTATAATAATGTAAATGTTCACATTATTGTCATTAGCAGACACAGATATTAACATTCACATTAGTGCATACTAATGTCAATGTTCACATTACTTATAATTTCTCAATCACTCATTTTTCCAGACTATGCTGCTCAAAGTGAATATTGACATGAATAGACAGCTAAAAAAAATACTAACCATTGTTTCCATCTTTCGCCGTTGCCGCAAGTAGCTGACCTTTGTACTTTCCTTTGAGGAATGTTCCATCTAGGAATAATAAAGGCTGACAAGAGTTGAACCCAGAAATACACGCAGCGAATGACACAAAGAAACGACAAAACTGTTACTACTCGCATCATAGTCAATATTGACATAACTCCCCGGATTGTACCGCATCACAACATTCGAATACCACCGCAGTTGGTCAAAGATAATGAGTGATCTCCATGAATACCAGCCTTTGCTTTCTCCACACCCAACCATACCACATGGTAACTCACATCTAGCCCATAATCCCTCTTCAAAATAGTCACCACCTCACACGGCCGAGTCAACGGCTTGTCCCTCACAATTTCAGATATGGTACTCGACACCAAATCCGAACTAACTCGCAGATTCTTCGATGTTCGGACATTTGGACCACAACTATTCATATCACTAAATCTCTTGATGTAGAAAAAACCATTTGCTCATTGTGCTCTACAATGTATAGCCCACAAGCAGCCTCTCTCCTCACGCATCACACACGCAGCAATAACTCTTGTTGTCTCGTTCTTGACATACGTACACTGAAACCCACATTGGATGGCATACTTACATAAAACGTCACGAAATTCTTGTGCACCTCCAACAAACCGTTGTCCCACATGCGTAATACTATTTGCCCAAGGGGCTGACAACAACACCTTCTCCTTATGGTGGCAAAATCTCCGTAGTGCATTAATATCTTCCTCAACCCCCACACGCAGCGATCCCGAGCTACTTGACTGACCAATATCACTTTTCAACTCAACCACAACTTCTACATGTTGTACCTCCATTGATTTAGCAAGCAGTAACATGTTCTGAAATTCTTCCTCATTGTCCAAATCACACCTGTTAATCCCAGGTAACCGACAGAACAATGAAATAGAACCAACAGACAACTCCCCCCATTTTCCACACAAACAGTCCACCAAACGCAAATAACACAATGCGCAGGCAAAATTTATTACAGTTGTACTGCAACCATATGTACACACCAACATCATAAAGGTATCTATCTCCTGTAAACACAACAATACAACAATCAACAATAATCCAAACCGATATGAAAGTTCACATTGTGCAAAAATTAGATGACTACGTGTACAGTTCAAGTGTTAAAACCATAATTCACATTAACAAGATGTGCATATTCACATTGATGCATATCCTCTGAATTATATCACCCACACAGAGCCTCATTAAGCAAACATCAAAGTAAAGTGAGAACATCCACATTCTTTCATTAATATTAACACGATGTAAACATTTACATTGACACATATACTATGAATTATATCACCCACACAGAGCCTCATTAAGTAAACATTAAAGTAAAATGCAAACATCCACATTCTTCACATAATACTAACACGATGTAGACATTCACATTGTTCCACCTACTCTGAATTATAGACAATCCACATTCATCACTAATCTGATGACCTTCCGTCCACAGGACCACGATGTAAACATTCACATTGATCCATATACTCTGAATTATATCACTCACACAGAGCCTCATTAAGCAAACATCAAAGTAAAATGCAAACATCCACATTCTTCATATAATACTAACACGATGTAAACATTCACATTGTTCCACATACTCTGAATTATAGAAGATCCACATTCATCACTAATCTGATGACCTCCCCTCCACAGGATCACGATGTAAACATTCACATTGATCCATATACTCTGAATTATATCACCTATGATGCATATAATTGAAAAAACAAAGCATCTGATCCATATCAATTAAAAAAACAGAGCATCTGATCCATCATACAATTCAAAACATAAAGTGAACATGTATTCATAACCAAAATGATACTAACCTTAATCATGCAATCCTACAATCGTCCAGAAACTCGAAAACAACTGCTTTAAAGTGGTTATACTCTAGAAAATCTGAGAACCGAACACCTTCAAATTCGTCGTCTTCACTTGAAAATCACCGAACCAGACTACAACAGCAACAATGAAACCCTAGCACATCAAAGCCTCAGAACGAGCATGCAAGATAGAAACATGTCCATTTGAATTAGGATGATAGAAACTGCCAAAACTGAATCCACGAAATCACAGGGAACGTGTTATGTATTAACACAGTATATATATATATATATATATAAGGGCATAATAGTCCAGGTAAAAATATAAAGTTAGAAAATGGACTTTATGGAATAAAAAGAAAAGTATATGGGACTAATCAGGTTATAATATTCCTTTGTGGACTTAATGGGTTATAACAACTCTAAGATGGATTTATCAATAAAAATCCTAAAAAAATATTTACTAAAAGTCCCTTGGGTTGTATCTGGTGAGAAATCTAAGTCAAAAAGATTTAATGCTTAAGGTTCTTTTACTACGGCAAACCTCACCTCACTTGGGCAATAACCGGAGTAAATTATGGACCTATCATTTAATTGATGAATTTTTTTTGATGTTGCCGCCACTTGCGTTTTTAATTTCACCACCTCCTCTCCCTGTCCATTCCTCCCCTAACCCTTCAACCTTGCTATTTTTTTTTTTTTTTTTGACTCATTAGTCAATTAAAATGTGTCTCCCCACACTAACTAAGCCGGCTTTGGTTGAATTACAAATTTTTAGCCTCCTATGATCCCATCTTCTTAATTGTACAACACAATCCAACCCCCATAATCTGATAAAAAAATATTACAAAATTATATTATAAGATACAGTAGATGTGTGACAAGATTAGAATAGACAAAATTAAGAATGAGTATGTTCGAGAATGGGTAGGAGTAGTACCGATAGAAGTTGAGAGAGAATAGATTGAGATGGTTTGGTCATATACAACGAAGACCAACAGAGGCAATAGTAAAGAGATGCGATACAGTAACAGTAGATGATAGTGTTAGGGAAAATAGTAGACCTAGATTGACGTGGACTAATGTAGTAAATAAATATATGAATCTCCTTAATTTGACTAACGAAATGGCCTTGAATAGAGTCAAGTAAAGAAAAAGGATTCATGCAGCCGACCCATTTGATGAGATTTAAGACTTGATTTGGTTTGGAATCTATATAATAAGGAAGCTCGGTTTTTGAATCCTGATTTGACTCTTATACCTGTGTCAAAATCTGGGCTATTAGATTGATTTAATCTAAGGGCTCAAAATATCTGAGCCCCATTCGTCTCTCATTTTCAACAGACAGCCTCTCACTCCTATTTGTCTCACCTATTTATCTCTTTTTGATTTCAAATTTTGAAAACACGCAGCCTCTCTCTCTCTCTCTCTCTCTCTCTCTCTTTTCTCCATCAGAGCCCAACCTTCCCTGTCGGAGCCCATTCCCTCTCATCATCTTCTCTCTTCATCTTCTCTCTTCCTCCCTCTCTCTCCCAATCTTCATCAGCAATGGCAGCCCCAAACCCCATTGACGACGGAGTCATTGCAAAAGAGGAACATGGGGGCTGCAAAAGGGAACAATGGTGTTCGACAAAGAAATAATCTGGTATACATACGGTTCAGGTGATCAAACCTGGGCTTTTTCTTTGTATTTATACATGTTTTATTATATAGATTTCTATCTTTGGGTAATCTTTGAATAAGCTTTACTCTAATCTTTAATTTTTGGATAATCTTTACTCTAATCTTTAGTCTTTTAGTTAAAATACTATTAATCTTTACTCTAATCTTTAATACGGGGTCACCTCTACAATATCGAAATACGGGAGTCCTTTCGTCTCTCTGCTCCTCATCTATTCTATGGAGATGGAGAAGAGGCAATTGTTCTTGAGGAGCTACCAGTTCTGCAGGAAGAAGAGTGTTGTAGAGAGGATCAAGAGTTCTTTCTTCCGGGTCAAGAGGGTCGTCTGGTCCAGGTTCCGATATGCCAGAAAGATCCGAAAGATAGTCTAGTTCAGGCTCCGATATGGCCTCTTCTACTCCACCACGAAAAGAAACTTTCTTCGCCTCCACAACCCAAACACCACCACTACTACATCTTGGTCTTCTTCTTGCTTCTCCTAGCACTACAAACTGCAGAGTATGATGCAAATTCTTAGCTAACATGTTTGATACAACTGTTATACATATTATATAGTTATATCTCTATATATGATTTTAACTATAAAAATTTATTAGTCTCTGTTTCTACCTTCATACAATTTTACCCATATCCTTCTTGAAAAATTATTGAATAATTCTAAAAATCATGAATATTGTTGTGTTACTTTTGATAAATGAATAGTTTAGTTCTTTCCAGCACTACATAAAACACATTTAAGTGGGTATTTTTTGGATTGTTTTGGGAAGATGAGTAAAAGTTAATTTTTTGATTTTTTTGTGTAAAAAGTTACGAGAGACGATATAATTTAGTGCTCTTTTGGAAAGCTAGATGATATATATAGATATAATTTATGTATATACATACATAATTCATGTATTTGTTTGTATTGTTTAAAAAACAGAGGATGGTGGTAGTGAGAGAGAGAGAGAGAGAGAGAGAGGAGGTGGCGGTTTTGGTGGATTGAATTTTTGATAATTGGGTTGGATACATGTGAACAAGTCTAAAATTGTCCTAAATTTGATTAAATAAATCCTAGGTTTGTTTCATGTGAAATTTTAGATGTGTTTTCTTGTTTCCATGCTCAGCATCAAGTTGTAACCATGTTAAGTTGACAAACATTTCTCAGTGAACACAGTACTCAATTTTATCCACATATACCTTTCAAGTTTGAAATCAAAATCTGCAGAAGTGTTTGAGTATACCTGCAAGTAAAATTTAAGAAGAAAGTATATGTTTGAAATCAAAATCTGCAGGAATGTTCAAATATACTTGCAAGTAAAATTTAAGAAGAAAAATCAAAAGACCTTAAGTAGTATATTTTTAAAGTTTCTTCATCACACTCATAATAAATCTGCCTATCCTATGGATGCCCTGCTGTGACTATTTTTTTAACAGTTTTTTATAATCATCTGAGATGATTATGTGTGGATTTTCATAAATTATTATTTTGGTTCAATTTTCAGGTTTCATTGAAATTTTTATATTTTGTGGAATTTTAACAAGATCAATGAAAATGATGATTATGAGTGTGATTTTGATTTTTTTAAGTGTTTTTGTTTTGTTCAACTTGTATATTTCATTATAGTGTTTGAAACTTGCGAAATTCAATGAAATAAATGAAAAAAACATACTATTTTTGGTCATTAACTTTTTTTAAAACAACTGTGTGTTTTTTTTTTAATTTTAATAATGGGCAGGTTTTTTTATATTTGTTTTATTGAAATTCATTTATTTGGGTCAACTTTTAGATCCCTATCTATAAAAATTAGAATTAAATTTTTTTTGTTAAGTTTCTAATTTTTCTCTATAATTTTAGAATTTAGAATTATACTAAGATGAACAATAAGAAGGCAAATATCCCAATTTGATTTAAAGAAATTCTTTAGCCACAACTACAGATAATGTTGGTGCAGCAATATGTGCTCAAGGTGTTGAGAAGTGAATTAGTAGACATGACAAATGATGCATGGCAAGAGCATCATGTAAAATGCTTTCACCATTTGATTGTGACTGGAAATGTGTTATCTTCACATTGATGACAAGAAACTGATTTTGATATTGTGATCTGAGAAATTCTACAAAACCAAGTCTTTGAAATACCAAATCTTGGATTCTTCTAAGAAGGGACTATATACCTAAATGGAAAAAAATAGGAATAAGCACTTAGTTAAGTTAAAGTCTTGACAGTAAACCTATCATCTATTTTTCATGTTCTGAGTAAAATGGAATGTACTAACCTATCTACGACACATTGTTGTTTTGTAATGTTTATTATGCCTGTGTATTTCTAGAAGTGTGCTTCCTAAAAATGCTCTTTTGGTTTGTGAATTATATAAATCTGATATATACCAAAATTCTATTGTTTCCATTAAAACACAATAAAACCAATGCAATATACTGAAACCATAAGTTGTGTCATCATGAATTTAGAATGTCATGAAAAGAAAATTAGTATTTTTGACTTCTTAATGGCTTTTAATATTTATGACTTATTTATCACTTTTCGTGTAGGCTATGTAAACCTAAATTTTAACCACATTCCAGGCTAGGTGCTGTACCACTCCGTTCTTTTCCCACTGATAGTGATCAGTCATTTCATAAAGTTGTTTGAATTTACAAAGCTGGTTTGCTACTTTTTGATAATTCATAGTTGGCAACCGTTATGATTGTAGAAGGCTGAGTTATTTGTCATTATGGTAATCAAGGCATATTTGGCTTTTTGGAGACTCTTATACATGTTTTATGGAACAGGTGGAGCAATAGCAAGTTGCAAGTCATTGTTGGTACGGTATGTACAGATGGCATTTTCCTGCCAATAATTTTATAAAAATCCTGCCTATCATTTTGAAACATATACTTCTTCTACAGGTAGCATTTGGAATGGGAATCAACAAACCAGATGGTCAGTATTTTACCTGTCTATTCTTTTGATCTATTGCTTCTCATATGAAATGATACATCGATACATGAAAGCGACCCTAAAAATGTGTTTATTTAAGGTTAGTTCTCTTCCTTCTAGGGCTTTGATTCGCATCGATTCCAGAAGCTCAGTTCAAAGTTTGACTAAATCGATTCCAAAAGTTCAATTCAAGGTTAATTTTTCTCTAATTCCTTTGTTTTTTTATTCGTCTCTTTTTGCATACCTGTAGAAGAAATTCATAAATTGAAGGTTAGTTTGATTCAGTTTTACATGTGTATTGATTGATGTATATATAGATTTTTTTTTAAAATATATATATATATATAATTCATTTTGGCCCAAATTTGATGATTTTTGGCGTTTTAACTATCATTTAGTTTATGGGTATTTTCTATTATTCTCTGGTTTGTTTTTATTTTATCAAGAAAGATTTTTTTTTACTAGATATCTGCTCTTGCTATGCGATTCTCTGTTTGGTCGGAGAGAAAATAATGATAGAAAGATAAACTTCATAAATACATATGAATTCAAAAAACCTATATTTGTTGCCAGCAAAGTAGAAGGCTTAGACTCTCAGTTAGTGAACTCATTTTCTTTTGTTGAACTTGGAGGGCTCAAAGTACTCTGTATTTGTGATTAGCTATTTGCTTAAAGTGCCAGCAAATCTTTTTGTTCATTCCTCATGAAACTGATTTTTTGTAAGGTTTTCTTTGTGTGTATATATATTGATTACAGATTTTTTTTTTTGTTTGAAGCCAAGAGATCAAGTGCAGTTGGTTGCACTTTTATGGGTAATGTTTTCTTTGTGTGTATATATAATGGGTAATGTTTTCTTTGTGTGTATTGCAATTTGTATGTTCATCCCTCCTCCCCCCACTTTCTCCTCTTTCCCTTTTTTGCACTTCTCCTCCAAAATTTTACGATGAAACAGCTGCTTTTGTATGTATCTACTGTTTCCTTTTGATTGCTGCAGTGAATTTGAAGAGCCGCCAGCATCTGGCTGACTCAAGTGCAGTTTTTACTTGGTATTAAGTGTAGTGAAACAGAGCTGCAAAACAATTATCCCCAACCCTAAAAAATAGAAAGGCTAAACTACAAAAACATGGGATGAGGTAGAATAATTGCAAAAATATTGAGTATAAAAAATAATTGCAATAGAGGTGGAAACTTAAAAATTAATCTTAAAAATTTTACAATTTTCCCCTAACTTTTGCCCTGTTCTCTTTCTTCCTCCCCCCTTCCCCTTCCCAGCTACTAGGGTGGGGAGGGGCGAAGGGTTGGGGGGGTGTCTGGGAAACAAGGGTTGAGGGAGGGGGTCGGGAAGGGTGGAGGAGTGGCCAGCAACTAGGAAGGGTGGGTGAGGGGTGGCCGGTAAAAATGTAATTTTACTATGTTTTTAAAATTAATCTTCAAATTGCATTTACATTTCAATTATTTTTATTAATCTTCAATTATTAATCTTCAAATTGCATTTATTTAATCTTGCAATTGTTTCGATTTTTTCCATTTTATTGCAATTTTTCCAAAAAGCACAAAAATTAAAATTCTTGGAGATTTATTTATTTATTTATTTTCTTATATGTGTGTATATATATATATTAATCAAATGCCAGCTGCAAGATGCAAGTATTTGTTTTGATTCATGCCATGGATATTGGTTAGAGTTTTATTACTTTGGATTCTCATACTTAAGTTGAGCTTGGTAAGAAGAAAAGGTTTAGTTAGGGTTCTTCAACATTAACCAAATGACAACAATAGTATACTATTGTTGTTCAGGTTTTTCTTTGTGTTATCTTTTACTGATTTTTTTCTTTGTTTTTTTTTCCTGTGAGTATTGTTTTTTCTTTAATTTTGGGTGCACTTTTATGGGTTTTGTTAATTTTGGGTTCACTTTAATTTTGGGTGCACTTTTATACACACATATAATAAGGAAGAGTGGTTTTTGAGTTACTCTATTGAATGGTTGTTACCAAAATGTTCGATAACCATTCTATATTCCTTACTTATTAAGTGTTTGATAAAATGTTTCAATGGAATTTACACACAACGAATCCAGTTGATGGTATCTTCTCTCATATTTTTGTTTTCGGTTTGATTTTGTGAGGAAATGGGAATCATCCCAATAATTTTTTAACTTGCTTTTGGATAATGGGAATCATCCAACTACCAATATTATTCTTCCAGGTCTGTGTTCTGTTATTTTTTTGCGATACACAATATATGTGGAAATATATATTATTTTACATAAAATATTTACATAAAAATATGGGTCTGTGTTCTGTATCTAGAACAATATATGTGGAACTATGCACAATATATGTTATTTTTTTGCCAACTCCATATTGTTAGAACTATGCACAATATATGTTGTATTTTTCATGATTTTCTAGCCATTGTGTACATTTTACTTTCCTGAAATAACTTAAAACCTGATGAAACCCAGTCTATAATCCAAGTTTGCAATATTTTATAAGTTTCTCTTTAGGCTGTTTTTGGATTTCAGATTTGTGGTGGGAAAAGGAAAGGGAAGGGAAAAACTGATTTAAGCTATCTTTTTTTACCCCCACAAATCCCTTCACTTTCCCTCCATAAATCCCTCTACAAATACAAGATCCAAACACAACTTTAAGAGCTGAAAATTTTAGAATTATACAATTCAGCTTTAGTTAATTTGATTATTTAGATTGCATGCAAGCACATTGTCTTTTGTTAATTTTTCAGCTATCACATTCATTAGGTGAGCAAGGATGATGCATTGAAGATGTACAGTAGTATGGTTACCCTTCAAACTATGAACAACATCTTCTACAAAGCACAAAGGCAAGGAAGAATGTCCTTCTATCTCACCTCATATGGAGAAGATGCTATCAACATTGCATCAGCTGTTGCACTCACCCAAGACGATATTATCTTGCCTCAGGTAAGAAACTAGATGAATTAGAGATCAATTTTCATAGGTACTTATTTCTTTCTTCTCAACCAATTAATTAGTGTCACAATATACTATGCAATATTAGCAACAGATTTCAATCTGTTAGGAGCCATATGATATAGAGTCACGCATACCATGAACAACAACACTATTGTATATATTGCTCACAAATTCCTTTCCTCATTTTACCACCTTCAGGTTGCTGACTTGCTACTGTAGTTCCATTGCTCCACTACCTATGTTTTCAAAATCTCTAACCATATGTATTTCTGTTCTTTGTCAGCTTATGCGGCTTGATCTTAATTTCAATGCTTCAGTCATTCATCTTCAGCTCTCATAAATAGAATGATTTGAAGCCAACTTCATATCCTTAGAAGATAAAACTCCAACCCAAACCCCAGAAATGTATCAGCTTTGAAGACCATGCAATTATTTTGATTTCAGCTTTTCATATTTTCTTTTAGACCCCTCCATGTGATGGATAGGTTTTCAATAATTGGTTGGATATATTAGGAAGTCCACGATAGAGAATGATGTAAACGGACATGTATAATGCAATGCAGTATAGGGAACATGGTGTTCTGTTGTGGCGTGGTTTCACCTTGCAAGAATTTGCCAACCAATGTTTTGGGAACAAGGCTGATTATGGGAAAGGAAGGCAAATGCCAATTCATTATGGGTCCAGTGCACTCAATTCTGTGAACTTAGATAGATGTTTTTGAGTTTGTTTCATGGTGGGTCACCAAAGCTCAACAATGGTTGTTTGTCTATGCCATTTTCTTGGTATAGAAACAGGGATTTTCAGGTTTAAGGCATAATTTCATCTCTATAATTGATAATTTATTTTTAAGACAAGAAGGGTTAGGATTACAATTATATTAAATTGATAATTGATAATTTATTAAATAGTATTGGGATTACAATTATATTCTAATCCTAACATTATTTACACCGTGCCTTTAGGCACGGGTATACGCTAGTCATATTATAAGATGCATCTAGAACATATCATCATATATATATATATATATATGGGCATATTACACTAATGGTTTTTATAGTTTGGGGCTCGTAAGATATTATTGCTCACTTTCAAGGGCAAAGTGGTCAATTTGATAAAATATAAACTAATTTAACAAAAATAGATGTCAAAAAAAATATTTTTGAATTTTTAAAAATTATATATACTCATCAAAAATAAAATTATATAAAATTGATAAATCTTTTACACGAACCCCAAATTATAGAGACTGTTAGTGTAATTCACCCTATATATATTATTAAAAGTAGTATTTTTCCCATATTTAGGTGGCACATTATAAGAATTTACTTTTTTTTTCTAAGAGAGTCATGCCAGTATGTATTTTCTTAATTATATATAAAATTCTACACAAACCCAAACCTAATTTAAATTAAACTAACTTTACCTATTTTATATGAATTCTATTTGACAAATATTTCTTTTCAATATAATTTTCATGGTAAATTGAGATAATCCACAAACACAATACCAATTTTGAATTTCATGTTTTTCTTCTTAATTGTTTCAAGGGTATTACTGATTTTTTTTAATGCAAAATTGCCTCTCTTTTTTTTTCTTCTTTTTTTTCCATGCATTATTCTATTCGCAATACTTATTCCATATTATGGATTTGTTGTTTAAATTTTATAATGATTCTATATATGAAATTATACTTCATTATTTTATATAATCACAACTCACATGATGAAAAACCTGCACAATAATGATAATCTCAAGGAACCTTTAGAGTTTAAATTTACTGCTTGAGTTACTTTTTCAATTATCAAACAGAAAGTAATTTTATACTTCGACATTATATTACAGAAGATTAATCACTTCACATACTGAGATGTATCTATCGATTGAATGTTTTCATTATTTTTTCTTTTTGAGTTTAGATATTGTTATGTAATTCTTTCTTAATTAGTCGTTGTTTAATTTCATTTATATAGTTGATATTTTAATATAATCAAGAGTATTTATTTTACAATCTTACAATTTAATATATATATATATCACATAAAATCATTATATGATAATCCAACTACAACATATTTATATTTAATTTTTTTAATAAATTTTATATAATTTCTATTTCTACATATTTTTATTTTCCAAATGAATATAAAAGAAAATTAAATAGTTAGAATTACTTTTAATTTTATGTTACTAATTCTTTTTCTAATTTAAATATTATTTTTAATATTAAAATGAGTATTTATTTTATTATTTTGTAATTTAATATATATCATATAAAATTATTATATGATAATTAGAACTAAAATTATCAAAACACACAAATAATTTAACTAAAATTAATATATATACATATAAGTATTCAAGTAATAATTTTACAAAATGATAGCGCCAATATTATCAAAATAAATAATTAAAATCATACTTTAAAATTAAATTTATTTTTTTATAACACATTCTACCATCAGAACATTTTTCACCCTAACAACATTTTTCACCCACCCAACAGTCCCCTTAGCACCCCAACAGCCACTTCCACCCTCCAACAACCATGCAGACAAATTATTCGACGAAAGTTCAATGTGGGTTTTGGAAAAAAGCTACTGCTAGGATGGGTTTGACTTGACATCAAGGCAATTTGTAATTTGATCCATGGCCAACAGTGCGCTGTAGTAGTTCGAAAAGAAAGAACCTGGTTTCATATATGTAAGTATATATATATATATATATATAGAATTTCTTTAGCATGCATGGGTCATGCTACTATATACACCTCAAAATGGGTGTATATCATATTTAAGTCTGACATTTATGGAGTTGATTACTACAAATTTTATAATTAAATTCTTTTCAATCATAACTTTAAAAAAAATGAGTCATGATTAAACCCTACATAAATCTTTCGCATAATTATCAAAATAATAATCATAATATGTTATAATCAAGTCATAATCAATACCACAATAAATCATAACTAAAATTAAAAATTACAAACATCATAACTGCGACATATGATACACATCCTAAAATTAGAATTTATGATGTATATATTGACCTAATGAATTTTTGTGGCACTACTTAGGTTCATTCTTTCACTCATGCAGTGGGGTTTTATTTATTTACTATTTATTTTTATTAAAGAATTGAGTTTTTGTTGTAAGGTCTATAATGATCTCAAGGGAAAGTGGGTGATGGTGGAAGTAAGGATAGAGCAGAGGTGCAGAAGTGGGTGATAGTGGTAGCGTCAGGGTGGGTCTGGTTTGGGTTTGGTCTATTTTGTTTTTTTATTAGAGAAATTAGAGAGGAAAGGGGGAGGGATAGCAAACAAGGGCAAAATAGGAATTTCCAACAATTTAAGTGCTTACATCAGCATTTTCTGTTAGTTGACTTCATGATTGACTAACAAAGGCTGGGAAATTGTAACGTGACTCTAATAAACCTCAGGAAAATGAATGCAATTTCTAAAATCTCAGGGTACTAATATAATGGGATTAAACCTTAGGGGGTGTCAGTGTAATTTACCCTAGATATAGTTTTATTTTGCTATAGCGTAGGCATTTATATTGGGAAATCAATTTCATGCAATGTTGCAAAGTGGAAAGTCTAATTGTTAGTATTGGCAATTTGATGGGCATTGAGCTTAATTTGTTTAGAGGACATTGGATACGTCGGTTTGGTACTTGCTCAAAATTAAAAGTGCTTGAATTATTTTTCTAACATGATTAAAAAAAACATATTTTGCACTTTATTTTTATTTTTTTTTATTGTTGTGGGTTTTAGAGATTAGAGGTGATTGGTCGTTGACCTTTGAGAAGATGGTGGGCATTTCAATGGCCTGAGATCATTGGCGGTGGAAGAGGAGAAGACCAAGGCAGGCTTAGAGAGGAAAGGGATGGCAGTGAGAGACTTTGAACACTTAGTGTATGTTATGTGATTCTTGTTGCTCTTGTTGTGTTATTATGGCTGTACTTATGATGCCATTATATAGACTCTAGGAGTATTGGAGTCCAAGCAATCTGAAGACAGGTGGCGAGTTCTCCCCGACTCAACAGAAGGGGGATATTAGCCCTATTAGTTGTGTCCTATGATTCAAGTACTTGGGAAGGTTGCATCATAGGAGCTACAGCTGTAGGTATAATATCTTGAGAGGTGTATCATATGTGCATCAAATGTAAGTGTAAGGTCAATGTCCCCTTCTCTAAGCTAGGTCAAAGGGAGAGTTGTCACCGCAAGGAGACAGTTACAGGACCTTGACGATCCCGAGGTCTTAGCCTCCAATCCACAATTCTCCAATAATCCCATGTGGGAATGCCGAGGTCCTGCTCCCAACCTAGACAACCAAGAGAGTGAGTGCATGGGTGGGCCAATGGCTCATCCTGAGCAGCTAAGTAAACATAGGTAAGCCAAACATAGGTGAGTCAAGAGTCCAACTATTTTGCTATGGAGCTGGGGTAAGTGGGTAGAGAATATATTTCTTGAGTTTTGAAGGGCCATAAAGAGCTCTAGGTGAGCCAGCTCTATCAAAATGAGTTGTGGCCTTGTTTTCATACTTGGTGGTGTGTATGCCCCCGCTTAGGCTAGGCATACAACCCCAACTCATCGTGGTGCCTCAAGGGTCTGCCACATGAATGTGTGATGGTGATGACGTGACACCCGTAAGGCTCGCCACGTGCCAAGCATAATAGATACCCACAATTCTTACGTGAGTCAAAAAATGTGAGTCACATTGTCAGCCTCTGGTTCTTTTTATTTACATCTTCATTTTTTTTTATATAAATAAGACAATAGAATAAATTTGTTTTAGATAGTGATTTTCAAGTAGAAATTGATTGGCATATTCACGTAGAAGCAGGGCCAAAACCCACACTAGCTAACAGGGTAGGCCTTTAGTTTTAAGGGGCCCTTCTATTTGTTTCTTGCAATCAAGAAATTTAGCTCCCCATTGAGATTGAATGATTTTTTCTACTTTTCGCTTCTTTTTTCAAATCCGGAGATATACTTCATAAAGGGCATGGCTATATAATAAAAAAATCCACGCATATTCACAATGGCTGATATCTCTACAAATAATATGTTTTCATAAATTGGAGCACAACAAAGATTAGAGATTTCCATTGAAGCACCAAACCAATGAAAAAAAAGCAACAAGCATAGAATTAGAATTGATTTACAGCATACCCATATATAAGCATACATATAGGACTTGGGTTTGTAACTGAAAAGCCAAAACATCATTCTAAATTTGTTTTGCACATTGAATTCAAAAAAACTAACTAAAGTAGCCAATTCCCAAACGGGGTCTGAATGCATTGAGTGAATAACACAACACAAATTAGGGCTAACTGACAACAACTACAACAGTGAAAAGCCACAATTAACCGTGCTAA
Organism: Camellia sinensis; assembly: GCF_055761805.1. NCBI lineage: Eukaryota > Viridiplantae > Streptophyta > Magnoliopsida > Ericales > Theaceae > Camellia > Camellia sinensis. The sequence continues at coordinate 44,988,951 of NC_138962.1, read as the reverse complement.
GCAGCTTAAACAATTATAGCCCTAACTGATAATTAAGGCCAAACAATTATATCCTCAAATAAATTAGGGCTCACATAATGGAACAAAAATTAGGGTAACAACTATAGTCTTCCACGAAGATTTGATAAACAAATAAAGAGAGAAGAAGAAGAAAAAAAAACTCACAGATTGGTTGTCGTTGCTGGAGCCAAACGAATGTTTTGTTTTCTCACCGTCGCCGTTTGAGAATGAAAGAGAGGGAAGAGAAGAGAATTTTTTATATAATATTTTATTTTTTATTTTTTATTTATTTTATATATAGGTCTAATTTGGGCCTTTTAGATTGGGCCTCTTTGTTAGATTGAGCCTTTTGTATTTAACACTATAATAGACTAAAGAATTTGCGAGCAAGGAACAAGCCTTTGTTGCATGTGCTCCGGGTCAAGCCTGTTGGCTGAGGATTTTCTTATGCAGACTTACGTGCAGGTCTTAATAGGTAGATTTGTTATTTAATAGATCTTATAATAATTAATTATGTTTTCATTAAATACTATTAGAAAATGTTACTAATTGTTAATTTTCAGAGACAATTTCAAAATTGTCACAAAAATGTCACTAATTATAAGTTTTAGTGACAGTTTAAAAAAATGGTCACAAAAACACGTCAGTAATTTTTAATTTTGAACGACAGTTTAAAAAATTTGTTACAGAAAAAAAATCACTAATTGTAAGTTTTAACTACAATTTATAAAAAAAAAAACATGACAACAAAAAGTCACAAATTGTCAATTTTTAACGATATATGCAAAAAAATCATCATAAAAATTTTTTTTTAGCAACGATTTTATCATAATTTATTTTTAATAGAATTTAATGAGAATTAAATCTGATTATTAAAACTTATTGATAATTTACCTAACACATTACAAAAAAAATTGATTTTTTGTGACGGCAAACGTTGCAAATACTCAAAACGCTGTCTCAAAAACTTTTTTGTGACGGCAATTGACTTTTAACGACGGCAAGGAGGGGTCACAACAAAGAGCGTTACTAAAAGTTTTTTGCGACGGCGCTGTCGTCGCCTTTTTTTTGCTACGCAAGTTGCCTTTTTTGCGATGGAATCATGCTATCGGCAATAATATGTAAGAATCTGAGATTTTTTGAGACAGCATTGTGTGTTGTCACTAAAAGTGTTATTTGCGACTGGGGTACTTGCCGTCGCTAAAAGTTATTGAGACAGCACAGACACGCCGTCGCTAAATATTATTTGCGACGGCAAACAAGACTGTTGCGAAAGGTTTTTTTTCTAACTATTGGCAATATCTTTTGCGACGACAATACTGACGTCACAAAAAAAATCTGGTTCTTATGTTTCTTTGAGACAGTGTGGTGCCGTCTCCAAAAAAAAAAAAGCAATAAAAATATTAAAAATATGAAAATTACATGTATTAAATGAAAAATAACTAAAAAAGAAACCGATAATTATATAATAATATAAAATTTTCAGTATAAAAATGACAATTCATCCATAATAAAAATATTCTTCCATTCATAACAACACATCGACAAAATTATCCCACTACATAATGTTGCATAATACATATACAATGTTTAAATACATAATGTTGTTCACAAATCAAACAAATATAAATCAAAAACAAAAGTTTTCCTCATGATTCTTCCGTAGGTAACAAATACAAAAGTTAGTCGCAATCTAACTTCCGCCTGCATTCCATAAGAACCAAATTGCTACTCGGGAAATATCTGTAAACAAAAAATAAAAATAATTAATGACAATATAATTATGTGTTAATATTTTAATTACAAAAAAAAATAAAAAAAAATTAACTACTATATAACTACAAAGATAATTAAGTAAATAATTTTGGCTAGACAGAAATCCGGTTCTAACTTCCAAACGGGAATCCGATTGGAGTCCCGTCTTCTCCCACAAGTCTCTCGTGCCTAGGCAATCATGTGTGCCAAGTTTCGTGCTAATCTGACGCCGTTTGGTATTTTGGGGCGTCAACACCTCGAATTCAAGTTTCTTAAGGAACTAGTTTGCCTAGAGTAAAATTCGGCTCTAACTCCCAAACCGGGAACCCGATTGGAGTCCCGTTTCCTCCCACAAGTCTCTCGTGCCTAGGCGGTTGTGTGTGCCAAGTTTCATGCAAATTCGATGTCGTTTGGTGATTTTAGGGCGTCTACACCTCGAATTCAAGTTTCTTAAGGAACTAGTTTACCTAGAGTGAAATCCGGCTCTAACTCCTAAACCGGGAACTCGATTGGAGTCCCGTCTTCTCCCACAAGTCTCTCGTGCCTAGGCAGTTGTGTGTACCAAGTTTCATGCCAAACCAATGCCGTTTAGTGATTTTGGGGCGTCAACACCTCCAATTCAAGGTTCTTAATGAACTAGTTTGCCTAGAGTGAACTTCGGGTCTAACTCCCAAACTGGGAACCCGATTCGAACCCTATCTCCTCCCACAAGTCTCTTGTGCCTAAGCGGTTATGTGTGCCAAGTTTCGTGCTAATCCAACACCGTTTGGTGATTTTGGGGCGTCAACACCTCGAATTCAAGTTTCTTAATGAACTAGTTTGCCTAGAGTGAAATCCAGCTCTAACTCCCAATTCGAGCCTTGTCTTCTCCCACAAGTCTCTTGTGCCTAGGCGGTCATGTATGCCAAGTTTCGTGCAAATCCGATGCCGTTTGGTGATTTTGGGGCGTCAACACCTCGAATTCAAGTTTCTTAAGGAACTAGTTTGCCTAGAGTGAAGTCCGGCTCTAACTCCCAAACCGAGAACCCGATTGGAGTCCCATCTTCTCCCATAAGTCTCTCGTGCCTAGGCAGTTGTATGTGCCAAGTTTCATGCTAAACCGATGCCGTTTGGTGATTTTGGGGCGTTAACACCTCGAATTCAAGTTTCTTAATGAACTAGTTTGCCTAGAGTGAAATTCGGCTTTAACTCCCAAACTGGGAACCCGATTCGAGCCCCGTCTTCTTCCACAAGTCTCTTGTGCCTAGGCAGTCGTAGATGCCAAATTTCGTGCTAATCTGACGTCGTTTGGTGATTTTGGGGCGTGAACACCTCGAATTTAAGTTTCTTAAGGAACTAGTTTGCCTAGAGTGAAATCCGGCTCTAACTCCCAAGCCGGGAACTTGATTGGAGTCTTATCTCCTCCCATAAGTCTCTCGTGCCTAGACGGTCGTGTCTGCCAAGTTTCTTGCTAATTCAACGCCGTTTGGTGATTTTGGAGCGTCAACACCTCGAATTCAAGTTTCTTAAGGAATTAGTTTGCCTAGAGTGAAATTCGACTCTAACTCCCAAATTGGGAACACGATTCGAGCCCCGTATTCTCCCACAAGTCTCTCGTGTCTAGGCGGTCATGTGTACCAAGTTTCGTGCTAATCCGACCCCGTTTGGTGATTTTGTGGCGTCAACACCTCGAATTCAAGTTTCTTAAGGAACTAATTTTCCTAGAGTGAAATCCGGCTCTAACTCCAAAACCGGAAACCCGATTGGAGTCCCATCTTCTCCCACAAGTTTCTCGTGCCTAAGCAGTTGTGTGTGCCAAGTTTTGTGTCAAATCGACGTCGTTTGGTGATTTTGGGACGTTAACACCTCGAATTCAAGTTTCTTAAGGAACTAATTTGCCTAGAGTGAAATCCGGCTCTAACTCTCAAATCGGGAACCCAATTGGAGTCTCGTCTTCTCCCATAAGTCTCTCGTGCCTAGGTGGTCATGTGTGCCAAGTTTCGTGCCAAACTGACGTCATTTGGTGATTTTGGGGCATCAACACCTCGAATTCAAAGGGTTCAAAGGCATTATTGTCTTGTAGATGCAAAATTATGAAACATAATTCACACAGCCAACCATATATAGCTGGAACTAGATTTACTGATTGCATTCTAAGATGGCAAATTCAAATTTTCATGTTTAGAACCTTTTCAAATCATGCCCTTGATGATATCTTATAAATAACCTAAAAAACAATGACTTCAAGAGTCAGGATGCCGTTGAGCTGAGCATGTAGCCCCATACAAAGAAAGCAGAGTAGCTTACATATTAATTAAGCAGCTATTATTATGACTCTCAGGTAGGGAAAATTAAGAAAACTCATCCCCAAAATCAGGTGGTCAAGTTATACAACCCTCCCTTAATAATATAACCTTTTTACAATTGCAAGAGCCACTTTTGGAAATCAAGCTAGGAACTCAGATTCTTAATGCTTATCCTATAAGGAATGCCACAAATATTGCCATGTTCAACCAAGCTATTGCTCTATAATTAGATATAACATGAAAGGTAATACTTATAATAAATAAATTAACTACACAAATAACAACAAACTAGCAAAAAGTTAAAAGAACTACGAACCTGTACAGGTATAGATGGTCCAGCTTCATCAACATGATTTCCCTGATCATCAAATATAACCTGAACCTGAAAATGGAAATGAAAGGTCAAGTTTTTCAAAGATGGGCACCAAAATGAAACCAACTCTACCATTTTTTTTAGTACATTAAACAATGAATTCTAGCTTAAAAAAAGTTTCCTAAAGCTAGCTCTTATTTGCAAACCTTTCCAAAGGCTTCACCACAAACAACTACATCTCCTCTTTTAAGGGTGCCATTCTGCACAATGAATGTAGCTACTGGTCCTTTAGATTTATGAAGACCTGCCTCAATTACTGTGCCCTTTGCACTCTTATAAGGATTAGCCTTCAGATGCTAAGAATAAAGAAAATCTCCCAACTTGTAAGAATCCAAGCTCATGCAAATGCATCAAGAAGCATGCAACAAGATAATGAACGAGTGACACGTGGACTGAATCTATTGAAGTGGTCTCTGTATTTTCTTGTGGACTGACCAAAATAAATAAATTTGAAAGAAGAAATTGTCAAGAGATTCATAGGGAGGGAATGCAATAAGAAGAAAAAAAGAAATAATTGCTCACCACTGAAGAACCACATCAATTCTGATTCCATCTGCTTCTTTTCTAAGACCCACAATATCATGAAGTGGTTCCTGGATCACAGAACTATCAGTCACTTTACAATCAAGACTCAAGCATAATGCAATGGAAATTTAGTACTATTTTCGTGGAGCTTTCGTATGAAATGGATTTGCTTCATTTAATGCTATTGTTGTGGATCTATCTAAGAATTCTTGCTCTCCAGTGGTAATTGAAGTAATAGTCTTTCCATCTTTTAGCTATAAGAATTCAACTTCTAGATTTTAGCTATTTTCGTGGATCTATCTAAGAATTCAACTTTTATATATAAACACAAGCATAACCGGAATAAGGCTCAGAAAATGGACCAAAATATATACTAGATTTTAGGAGAGAAAGAGAGAGAGAGCTATGACCTAGGGCTTCAACAGGCAAAGTCCAAGGGATTCTGCGCCAAGAACGAATGCAGCAAAATCCTCACACTACAGATGTAATCACCTTCGCATTCCATTGTAGATTCAACAAAACAATTGCAAAATATAAGAATGTTCTGTTTATTTAAATGAAATGAAATCATCAAATATATTCAGATAGACAAAAAGATATAAGAAATTAGACCGCACTAGGAACACTGACGAATCGGAAAATCTCTTCAATCATGCGAATTTGAGCGGACCGATGTTCTTGAAGCTGAAAGCTTCGAGCTTGCTATTAATGGCTACGATGGTCCCTGAGCAGCTCCTTCACCACTAGAATGAGAGTAGCAGAAGGAAAGCCAACGGAGTGAGAAACAAAAGAGTGAGGTTCCTTAACCCCGTCGTTTGACGCCATCGCCTGCCGTGCTCACAGTCACGAGAGAGAGAGATGGGGATTTTTGGTTCAAAAATTAGGGATTTGAGATTTGGGGATTTTTGGTTGAGAGGGGAAAAACGAGCAGGAATCAGATTTTGTGTTTTTTTTTTTTTTTTTTTTTGCCACATCAAGTATAACTGTCTCAAATGAAAATTTAAGGTAGCGTTTGATAACATTTATATTTTTGGTTTATGTTTACAAAAATTTTATAAATTAGTTTTTGTTTATTTTTAGAAAAATATAAATTACAAACGCATTTGGTTTGAACAAAATATTTTAAAAAATTTAAAAACATAAACTAAAAAACATGTTTATCTAGGCCTAGAATATTTATATTTATTTTTTTATTATTTATGACAATGAGATCATACACATTTTAATTGAAAAAAAAATTAATTGAAAAAAATTTATTTGAAAAAATATTTAAAAAAATTAATTGAAAAAAAAATATTTGAAAAAACAATTAATTAAAAAAAATTGTTAGTCAAATTTTTAGATTTCTGTTTAAAAACCAACGTAAACTCATTTTTCGAGAGAGATGAGTGAAAGAGAGAGAAAATAGAGATGAGTGAGAGACACAGAGAGAAAGAGACAGAGAGAGAGAGAGAGGCCCATTTCATTTTTTGACTTTTTCCTCTTTCAACAACAATGGGCTCAAAGAAAAATATAAGTGTGAATGAGAGAAATGAACGATTGAGAGAGAAGAGAAATGAGTGAGAGAGAGAGAGAGAGAGAGAGAGAAAGACAACAAAAATAGATGAACAAGAGATATAGAGAGAGAATAAAAGAGAAGAAAGATGAGCAAGAGAGATGAGAGAGCCAGAGAGAATAATGATGAGTGAGAGAGAGAGAAAGACACACACACACAGAGAAAAAAAAAGAGAAACAAGATAAGTGAGAGATAGATAGAGAGAGAGAGAGAAACAACAAAAAGAGATGAACAAGAGATATAGAGAGAGACATAGAGAGAGAGAGAGAGAGAAGAAAGATGAGCAAGAGAGATAGAGAGCGGAGAGAAATGAGAGAGCTAGGGAGAAGAGTGATGAGTGAGAGAGAGAGAGAGAGAGAGAGGCCCATTTCATTTTTTGACTTTTTTCTCTTTCGACAAGTGATTAAGAGAAATGAGAGAATAGCGATTGAAAAAATAGAGAGAAAGAGAAAAAAAAAAAAAAAAAAAAAAGAGATCGATAAATCGAGAGGGAGATCGGTAAATCAATAAGAGAGGATGGAGAGAGTGAGCAACGCGAGCACAATGTGGGACAGAGAGAGAGAGAAAGAGAAAGACACAGACAGAGAGATAAAGAGTGATGAGTAGAGGTAATGAAATTTTTATTTTATTTTTTATTTTTTTTAGTTACTAAGGTTGAAATTTTATTTGTTTCATTTTTATATTAATGAATTTTTATTTTATTTTTTTGTAGAAGTAGGGGTAATATGTTAATGAAAAATATTTTTCGCTAAAATAAAGTTAATTTTTTTTGGTCAATGAAATATATTTTTCTACGACCCTTTTTTTTTTTTTTTGTTACTAAAATGAGAGTGGCAGAGGAGAGGGAGTGACAGTAATGGTGAATGTGGTGGACAAGAGGTGGTGGTGGTGGTGGTGGCGGTGATGCCGAAGGAGATTAGTAGTGAAGTTGTGGTAGTGGTAGAGGAGATGGAGTGGTGGTGGTGGAGGAGAGGTAATGGTAGTAGTAGTGGTGGCAGTGGAGTGGTGGCGATGGTGATAGTAATGGTAATCGTAGAGGTGGAGTGGCAACAGTGGTAGTAGTGGTGGTAATGGAATGGCATTTGCAGTAGTGGTAAATGTGGTAGAGAAGATAGGTAGTGAGAGAAAGAGATGAGTGAGTGACAGATAGAGAAGAGAGATAGGGAGACAGAGAGAGACAGGGTGATGAGCGAGAAAGAGACAAAATGGTCGCTAAAAGTGTATTTTCTTGTAGTGGATCGATAAATCGAGAGAGAGCTCAATAAATAGAGAAGAGATGAGGGAGAGTGTAAGCAATACGAACACAGTGGGGGAGAGAGAGAGATAGACAGACAGACAAACAAACAAACAGACAAGTAGACAGAGAAAGAGAAGAGTAATGAGAGAGAGAGAGAGAGAGAGAAACAGAAAGAGAAAGAGATAGAGATAGACAAAGAGAGAAAGAGATAGAAAGAGAGAAAGAGTGACAGAAAAAGAGAGAGAAACAAGAGATGAGCAAGAGATAAACAAAAGGAGAGAGAAAGAAAGCGAAAAGAGATTAATGAGAAAGAGACATAGAAAAAAAAAGAGACAGAGAGAGAAGAGAGATTAACAAGAGAGATAGAGAGAGCGAGAGACAGAGAGACAAAAAAAGAAGGAAACAAAATATGAGCAAGAGATAGACAAAGAGAGAGAGAGAGAGAGAGAAAGAGAAAGAAAGAGCGAAAAGAGATAAACGAGAGAGAAACAGAGAGATACGAGTGAGAGAACGAGAGAGATAAAGAAAAGAGAGAGAGAAGAGAGATGAAAGAGATAGAGAGAAGAGAGATGGGCGAGAGACACAGAGAGAAAAAGAGAGAGAGATAGACAGACAGACAAACAGAGAAGAGTGATAAGTGAGAGAGAGAAAGAGAAAGAGAAGAGAGACAAAGACACAAAAAGAAAGAAACAGACAGACAGAGAAGAGTGACGAGTGAGAGAGAGATAGAGAAGAGAAACAGAGAAAAGAGACAGACACAGAGAGAAAGAAAGAGACAGACAGACAGACAGAGAAGAGTGATTAGTGAGAGAGAGAAAGAGAAGAGAGACAGAGAGACAGGAAGATGAAAAAATGGGTGAAAAGATAAATGTCGTATCAAAAGAGAAAGACGACGTTGTTTTTTTTAAATTTTTTTTGTGACAGAAAAATACCGTTGCACTTATTTAAACTATTTTGTGACTATATATATATGAAGTCGTCTCAAAGCCACAATATATATATATATATATTTTTTTTTTTTTTTTTGCAACGGTACCTATTACAGTCGCAAAAAATCCTTTTTTTTTCTTTTACGACTGTAGCTGGTGACGTCGCAAAAACTCTATTTTTTTTACGACAGCAATCTCTGCTGTCGCAAAATACTCTATTTTTTTTTGCGACAGCAAGTTGTGCCGTCTCAAAAAGTCACATTTTTTGTGACGGCAAGTTGTCCCGTCTCAAAAAGGCACATTTTTTGCGACGGCAAGTTGTGCCGTCGCAAAAAAAAAAAAACTTTTTGCGACGACAAATGTGCTATCGCAAAAAGTTCCGTCTTTTAAGCCCACTTTTCTTGTAGTAACAATTTAGGTGTACGAGCCAAAGAATTTTCTTCATTGCAAAGTTGACTCCCCTTCATTTGGAGTAGTCACAATAGTTGAGCGAGTCTTCACAAACTTTTCAGCTCCAAATGTTTTTTTTTTTTTTTTGCTAAGTAGCCAAATTTATTTAGAGAAAATATTATGTATTGCTGTTACTAACTCTCAGCATCTCCAACTGATAGTCATTTCAACTAACAAAAGTGTGCTAAAATGTGTATTCTATTATCCACATTTTGTAATCAACAATGTATATACTCACATTTTATCTTTAAAAAATCAATAAATTCATTCTAGATCTAGGTCAGTCGAATAATATTATTTTAAAAATTGAAAGATAAATTAAAATGTAAAAATTTAAGTGAGATTTTGTTATAAGGACAGAGATGTTAAAGACTAAAGTGAAATTTTGATAATTATACAATGCAAAGAGTTATTAATGCTATCACGTAACTGTTCTCCGTTAGTTTTCAAAATAACATTATGCAAATGAATAAAATTGCTACTTGACCCAACGTCTAGAAGTTGACTAAATCACTTAAAAAATCAAAAAGATAAAATTCAATTAAATATAAAGTACAAAATATAATTTACGTTTTGATTTGTGATTTGTTGACGTGTGCTTCTGGTCTTGGATGGCATCTTGAAGCCAAAAATTCTCCCACCCATGTTTTCCATTTTAACCTTAAAATAAAAATTGAGTATAGAAGCTTTTAGTAAGACTCTCTTTTGGGGGAAAAAAATGAGTATAGAAGCTTCCTTTCTTTATGTAATTGCTCATGAGAGAAAGTATTTGAATATGACATTATTGAGACTGTAAGAAGCTTCCTTTCTTTAGGTAATTGCTCATGAGAGAAAGTATTGGATTATGACATTATTGAGTAAGATTGCGTAGATTAAAATTTATTTTTTTTTAATAAAAATTTTGATGGTTAGTTTTACAATTTTATATCTATTATATTTATAGACAACACAATTCAACATCCACAACCTGATAAAAAAAATATTACAAAATCATATTATAAGATGCATCCATACCATATTATTCCAAATAGAAAAGTATATCCATTCAAGGAATAACAATTATTCCAATTATTTACTAGTAACTAGTAAATATCTTATTCAAAGTCCAAGATTACCTTATGCTCTTGGAGCTGTAACGTTTACTTTATTTCCTCAAACTTAAAGATTCGAATTAAATTTCCATGACTTAACAACATTTTTTTCAAAAAATGCACCAGTTGAAGCCGAGAAGCCGCATGTAACCCATTCTGACAAGTAATTCCTTACATCAACCCTAAAATAAAGGTCTTGTCTGACTATGACCTTATTGATAGAGCTAGTGATAATAACACTCAATGTTTTCGACTTAGAGCGATAACTAATCACAGCTTCATTATCTATCCCATGTGTTATGTTATTGTACCATACTTTAGTCACATTAGACTTAATAGAGTTGATATTGATACCGAGATGAGTAGAAGGAGTGATGTTTTGTGGATCCCAAGAATTTTGATAAGTATCAAACTCCACAGCAACAAATGGGCTGGTGGCTTCCAATGTCGATGGATCGATTGGAAGCCCAATGGCACCGCCCACGGCGTAGCTCGCGGTGCTGCTAGAATTGGAAGGTTCAAGGAAGAATGCAAGCCCATCACCGAAAATTGAACTTCCATCCGAATCAATCATGAAGGAGAAATAGGTGGTGAAGTCGGTCAACTTGCCAGAAACTTTGTCCCAAAGGTGAAGCGGTTTGACATAGGTGGCTCTGCCGGCTTTTTGCGTGAAGTCAGTATCCTGCTTATCCGCCGCAAGGCGGATGCCTTCGGAGGAGATGTAAGCGTCTCCATCGACTGTTATGTCAACGTTGAGATTTTTGGGACCGATTTTGGCAATGTTGAAGTTTAGTGCAGTTGCACGAGGAGTTGCGAGAAGCATGTAAAATGTGATAATTGACAGACAAGAAAGTTGAATGTGTGATTGGAAAGCCATTGTTGTGATGAGGAAGAGTGTATGCAATTTGGGGTATAAATAGGTATATCATTGTTTGAAATCTAGTGATTTGGTCAACGTAGGTGTCCTTTTCATACTCAAAAATTAATTCAACTTCTATATTTTTAATCATATCAATTTTATAATTAAATTATTTTGTTTTTTATCAATTTCAGTCATTCTGTCAGCCGCTTTCTATAATTAGACGACTCTTATCGCTGTCTTTATTTGAGATATTATTTTACCCTTCAAATTATTTTAAAATATCAATTAAACTCCTAAGAAATATGAAATTTAGGGGTTCAATTAATATTTTTAAGGTAATTTGGGAGATAAAATAAAATTTCAAACAAAATTTTGGTATCATGTCAATAATTTTTTTTAATTATAAACAGTAGCTAATTGCAAGTGTAAAATTGATTCAAAATTAAATAATTTAAGTATAAAATTAATATTATTAAAAGAATATGAATTGAATTAATTTTTAAGTGATAGTTTAAAGAATAAAATAATATTTTCTCGAAAATTTTGTAGAACATTTTTATTGGAAAATACTTAGACCCCAGTGGGGCACCCACTAATTTTTGCTTGGCTGAAACTGTTTTTCTTTTCTTTTCTTTTTTTTTTTTTTTTTTTTTTTTTTTTTTTTTTTTTTGGCTGGGGTCCCCAGCAGTGCTCCATTGTTATTCAATATCAATCATATCACTTGTGAAGAAATGGTCCTGTCAGCCCCTCGTTTTTGAAAGAGGAAGAATTAATGTGTAATCCATCAGCCCTTGTTTTTGAAAGATGAAGAATGTGTAATCCACGTAGACAACTGTCCTATCAACTTCTTGTTTTGTTATACATAAGATAAAGATAAGATAAGAACCACTGAAGGTAGTGGCCCGGTGAAGGCTGCTCATTCTATAGGAGTCAATCAGGTTCGACTTCTAGGGGATGTGAATCTGTTGAGTTATGCACTTAGTTTGTTAAGGAGATATTGTACTATAATTTAATTGATACGTAGTTTTTTTTTGGAATGTGATTAAGCTCTATTAATGTTTTGGTAGTGGATCCTTTCTTATAAGTTAGATTAAATCAGATTGGTAATCGATTATCTCAGAACTTAGACCAACAGATGCAGTTATGACACATGAAAACATCTTTTCTTTTCTTTTTTTAATGTTTTAAAAAATAAAAAATGAAAAAGGTAAGACAAGATAAGATATTTTTATAGCCTGGGTATTTATATGAGGAAATATCATTTTGCTTCTAAGCTATAATGCAAAAAATAATTTAGCACTCAGATTTTACATTATTTTAATTTGATTTCTAATTTTTTTTTAAATTTGATCAATTTACTTGTTTCCGTTTGTTTCCATTTATAATCAAACGGAACTTGCTAACGTGGTACCAAATTCCATTTGGAACTTTATTTTATCTCCAAATTATACCTTAAAAATCAATTATTCCCCTAAATATAAAAAATTAAATTTTAAATAATATACTTTGTAAAAAAATAATAATAATATAAAAATTCTCATTTAGAATTATTTCTTTAAGTCTCAAATTATCTCGGGTCGATTTTGGAGCACGCACAATTGTAACTAAGGATGGGCATCGGCACACTGGCCCACCCAGCTCAATCCTATTTTGTTAAGGTTGGGGAATAATATTTTAGCCCATAGAGCAAGGCTGGGCTGGACTGGATTGATATTTTCAACTTGATTGATTAATTGACAAGGTTTGAAAATTATATTTTTGGCCCTACCCAGCCCATTACGTATTTAATTAACTTATTTATATAATAAAGTTTAAATTATAAACTTTTTTTAGTTTAATGCATTACTAACAGTTTGGTTTAAAAACTTGTGAAATTATTGGTGTGTTTGGTTTTAAAAAAAATTGTAATGTTTTAATTAATATGGTATTAAATCTTTAATGATTTGTTGCTTTATAGGCATTTGTCTATTTATGAAAAAAATAACAAGTACTATGATGTTTAATTTTTTTATAACTTATGTATATGACCCAATGGGCAGGTTTAGGATTTGTAATTTATTTAGGACTGGGCTTGGGTTGAATATATAGGCCCAATATTCAGGTCAGATTGACTTAGATAAACATAAAATCCATTATTAGGTAATACTAGTCCGGCATGACCCGGCCCGACCTAGTGAATGACCATGCCTAATTGTAACTAGTTTATTCCTAAAATTAATTTTAATAAAATTGATCGACTAATAATAATTTCAAATTTGAGTGGGTAAAAAAAATTAAAATTCAATTACTGTCTAAAGAATACTCAACAAATACTCAATTTTTTTAATTAAAATTCATTTTTTTCATTTTAGTAAAAAAAAAAAACTAAAATTTAATACCTTGTTTGGTTCTAATTTATTGAATTCAATTTTTTAAAAATTGAGTTTTTGTTTTTTTTATTTTTAGTATTTTTTGTAATATTTTAAGCAAAATTTTTACTTTTTAGATACATCTAACCTAAATGTACTTAAAAAGCAAAATATTTAAAAAAATGATAAATACACGAGAAAATAAAAATGTAGTGAATTTTTATATTTTTGGTATTTAGTGAATTTTTAAAGATTTTTTCACAAATATTATACTTTTTAATTGTATTTATATTAAGTTATCTAAAAACTAAAAAAATTATTTAAAATATTAAAAAAAATCATTGAAAACAAGAAAGAAATAGGGAATGCAAAAAATTCAATTTTTAGAAAATTAGAACAAAACAAGGTGTTAAATATTCAAAAAAAAATTAATATTGTGTAGCTAAATGATTTCTAAGATATAGTTTGGGCTAAGGGTGGGTGCAGGTCGGTTGCGGCCATGGAACTTCTAATCCGCCATCCATCCGCCAAATTAGTGGATTGAAAAAAATCAATCTGCATCCGTTCGCCAATCCGAAGGATGTGGATTGAGCGGATGGATGTGAATCGATTTGGCGGTTTAAAATTTTATAAATTTTCAATATAATTCAACTTGTGCATATTCTCAAAAAAAAAAAAAAATACAGTCAATGACTTAACAGAGTATTACAATCACTACATACCTCATCCCCATAAAGTATTATAATTTGTGGTTCTTAAAATATAAAAACAATTCAAACTACCAAAACCATGAACAGAGCAGTAATAGAGATTGTATGCCTCTATATTGTTACATCTATATCTATTTTTTAAAACAAAAAACCAACTGGTATATATAATTTTTTTTATTTATTATTTTTAGAGTTAGATTTAAAAACTAAAATATATAGATAAATAATACATTTATTTTTTTCAATTCAAAAAATATATTTAAGTTGAAAACTCTTTTTCAACATAATATATTCAATAGAATATTTAAACTTTTTTTCAATTGAAAACATAAATAGAATATATAAACAAATTGAAAACACAAAGTCTTACAATTACTAGGAATGCTCGGTGGTTTGGCGGTTCGGTTGTGGTCAAATGAACATCAAATCTGCTATCCGTCCAAAACTAGACGGATTGAAAAAAAATCAGTCCGTAATCATTCGTTTATCATCACGCATCCGTCCAAAATTGCAGATCGGTTCGGTTCAGTCGGTTTAGATGGATCGGTATATTCGCTGCTCACTCTTGATTTGGGCGGTAAAGGAAAATCCAAATGAAAAATAGTGACACATCAAAAAGTTCTATTTGATTGTAGACAGAAACAGGCGGCGAGAGATAAATTGTGGACCAATTTCATTCTTTTTTCTTTTTTCTCGTTAGTCTATATATGGTATACATTGTTTGAATTTAAAACTTTTTAAAAAAAAAATAAAGGATAGAAAAAAATATATATATTGTTAATTATTATAATAAAATTTAATTCAACTTCTTGTACCATAAACATGAATTATTTAATATTTTGAATGCATTGCTCAGTCATTTAGGACATGCAACCTGCAGCAAAACCGTGCAAAAGAAGGGTAGCAAAAAAAAAAAAAACATATAAATGCCTAAGCTTGAGATTGTTATTATAAAATTTTTGTTTTTATTCTTAACTTTAGATTGACATTGTAAACTTCAACACACATGACAATTGGTGTGTGTTGTTGAAAGTAAAAACATATTAAACTTCCCAACCAATGTTTACTAGTTCTTAATTCAAAAGAAGAGGAAAAGAGGAATGAGAGGAGGGTGGATACCGGTTGTTAAGGATAGCGGCAGATCAGGACCTTGGAGGTTGGAAGGAAGTGAGGGTATTTTTAATGTGTTCGTGGATAACCTACCAGCATCCTTGAACCCAAAAGGCCTATATAATCTATTTGCAAAGTTTGGAGTGGTAATCGATGTCTTTATACCACAGAAGAGGCGTAGGATGACTAACACAAGGTTTGGATTTGTGAGGTTTGGTTGTTCTGTGGCAGCTAACATAGCTGTCCAGAAAGCACATGGGTTATGGGTGGATGATCGAACTTTACAGGTCAAACATGCAGAGTATGGGAAGGATATGGGCAGGGGTGAAGCTGAAAAGAAGCCATTACGGAATCAACTACGGGGATCAATAGTATACGCTGATAAAGAGAAAGATGTACTTCATGGGTGTAGTGGCCTTAGAGATAGACGGTCATATGTTGATGCAGTGGTCGGCAAAAGGGGAGAAAGAGGAGAGGGTATCTTGGTGAAGGCAGAAGAGATAGGGAATGGTTGGCTGTTTGAGAGTATAATAATCAGATTGAAGGTACCATATGCTAATATTAGTTTAAAGAAAGAGATAGCAGCGATTGGTGTGGAGGATGTAATGGTAAGAGAAAGTGGGGGAAGGGATGTTGTTATAACATTCAACTCAAATGAGGAAAGGGCACTGAAATTTCCAGCTATTAAGGAACTGATTGGTGATTGGTATGAAGAAATGTCTGAAGGAAAACCAGGGCAGGTGTTGGAGCAGGAAAGAAGCGTATGGATCAGTTGTTATGGCATCCCATTACATTTGTGGAATAGTCACAACATAACAAAGATAGGTGAGGTATGGGGGAAAGTGTTATGTTTTGAAGGAGATATGAGTGAACCAGTGACATTTGTGTGTGCAAAGGTGAAGATTTCTACCAAAAGCATGGAATCCATAAATTCGGTTGTAAATCTGGAATGCAGGGGGAGGGTCTTTCCAGTAAGGGTGTGTGAAGAGCAGGTGATCAACCTCAAATCAGGAAAATGTCCTTGCAGGTGTCATAAAGTTCAACATGAGGTGGAGATTGGCAGTTCGAATGTCATGGATGATCATACCAGGAATGAGGAAGATGAAGATGCTGACGGGGAGGATGATTCAGCAGATGATATGGCGAATGGGTGTGATGTGGACCGTGTAGGTACGCCAAATGGCGAAAATCGGAGTGAGGAGGTGAACAACAGGGAAGGTCGGAGGAGTATAGAGGAAGATATAGCTGGTAGATGTGTAGGGGCTAACATAGAGGCTGCTGTGGACTGTAGCGCAATGATGGATGTGCGAAAACAGAGGAACGGCTCTTCGGAGGAGACGGTAGTTAGTCAGAGTAAGGTTGAGCTGGTTAGTACGCAAGGTTTTGTTAGAAGTATAGACAGACCTAGTATAGAAGGGCCGGGGGTAAATATTGAAGTTATGTTGGGCCAGATTAATTCACCAAATCAGGGGAATGGGCTTTGTCTACCACGGTGTGGGCTGGGGCAGCAAGGAAATCCTGATAGTAACAAGGCTAGAGAAGTTGGGCCAGTTGGAAGGTTATCAAGTTTATCAGAAGCTCATGACAAGGAACCCAGTTGCAGTCTAAGAAGGAATAAAAAAGGGAAACAGAGGATCAAATGTATTAACAAATACAATCCGAATTTACTACTACGAAGGTCAGCCGATTCAAGGAGAAGACACGGGAGCAGAGGTGCGGCATCAAGCTCGGCACGGCCCAAGGCAGCGGATTGGCGAGCAGCAGTGGCGGGATCGTCCTTAAATGCATCTATAGAGGGTGGCATGGACAGATGGAGGATCGTACTCAATGAGGCTGAAGCAACTCTGAAATTGGGGGAATTTCTTGGGATGAAGCTAAATGGGGAAAGGGCTGAAGTAGTGGAGAAAATAATGGACCTTGAGTTGAAGGATATGGACCGAAATGCAGGGGGGGTGGGAGTTGGGGAGTAGGTGTACCAGCTGGGGGGAATTCGGTGAAGTAGTGATATTGTAATGAAGATTCTCTCATGGAATGTTAGGGGGTTGGGGAGGAAGGAAAAGAGAAGCAAAATTAAGAAGATTGTGAGGGAGAGACAAGTAGATATTGCCCTGCTTCAAGAGACAAAGAAAGCAGAGTTATCTGAGGAAGACGTCAGATCAGTTTGGGCAAAGGAAAAAATGGAGTTTATGGGGGTGGATGCTGAAGGCTCTGCAGGGGGTTTGTTGTGTATCTGGGATCCTGATATATTCCAAATTAAGGAGTGTTGCAGTAACAGAAGGTTCATATTGTTATCAGGTACTGTCCTTAACCATTTTCATTGTGCTATTTTGAACATTTATGCTCCTAATGATGTGGGACCTAGAGGGAATCTGTGGCAGAGTTTGTTGAAGCTGAAAGAGGAATTTCTGAACCCATGGTGTTTAGGAGGGGATTTTAATGAGATTAGACAGATTGGGGAAAGAAAAGGGTGTTCGAGGAGAGATAGAGGAATGAAAGATTTTAATGAGTTTATTGACAAGTGTGAGGTATCTGAATTACCTTTACTTGGGAGAAGGTTCACGTGGTGTAACTCTAGTCTTGGTGAGAAATGGAGCAAAATAGATAGAATTTTTGTAGACCCAAAGTGGATTGAGGTATTTAATTTTAAGCTGTGGGGTCTCCCTAGACTGCTCTCTGATCACTGTCCACTGCTGTTGATGGAGGATGAGAGAGATTGGGGTCCAAAACCCTTTAGGGTATTAAACGCTTGGTTTCTACACAAAGACTTTCGAAAGTTTTGGGAGTTGAGTTGGAGAGAGCCTGGTGTTGTAGGCTGGGCTGGTTTCATTTTGTCTCAAAAATTGAAGAGATTGAAAGGTAGCCTTAGAAGTTGGAACTTGGAGGTATTTGGCAATGTTCAAAATAAGCTAAAGACAGTAGAGGGTGAACTCCATAATTTTGATATCTTGGCTGAAGATAGAGAACTTGATGGTGCCGAAAAAGTTAGGAGAAGTGAAGTCAGAGCTGAGGTGTGGAGGTTGAGTAGGATGGTTGAGTGGTTATGGTTACAAAAGTCAAGACTCACCTGGGCAATGAAAGGGGACAAGAATACAAGATTCTTCCATGTGGTTGCAAAAGGCAGAATTAGTAGAAATGAAATAAACTCTATACTAGATGGGGAGGTGGTGGTGGAAGAACCGGGGCAGGTGAAGTGCAAGGTGTTTGATCATTTTAAAAATCAGTACTCAGAGCAGTGGCCATTAAGACCTGTGTTGGGGGGTTGCTTCTCAACAGTGATAGGCAGTGGGAGGGCTGGATGGTTAGAATCAGATTTTTCAGAAGCAGAAATTAAATCAGCAGTGATGGATTGTGATGGGAATAAGGCTCCGGGACCGGATGGGTTTAATTTGATGTGTTATCAGAAGTTCTGGAAAGTCATGAAGGGTGATGTGGTTCAGTTTGTGAAGGAATTTCAAACCAATGGGAAGTTGGTAAAGGGTATAAATAGTTCATTCATAACCCTTATACCGAAGAAAGAAAATCCAATAGGGCTATCGGATTATAGACCTATTAGTTTGGTGAGTTCTATTTATAAGATATTAGCAAAATTGTTGACTAATAGACTAAAATCTGTATTGCCTCATATCATTAGTGAATCTCAGTCTGCGTTCCTGAGTGGGAGGAACATTTTAGATGGTGTGTTAATAGCTAATGAAGTTGTAGACGGATGGAAGAAAGCCAAGAAGAAGGGGTTACTTATCCAGTTAGATTTCGAGAAGGCCTATGATTCAGTTAATTGGAGTTTTCTTTTCTCAATGTTATCTAATTTTGGGTTTGGAGCGAAGTGGATTAAGTGGATTAAGGAGTGTGTAACAACTGTAAGGCTATCGGTGCTTGTTAATGGATCTCCTACGGAGGAGTTTAGCCCACAAAGAGGCTTGCGACAAGGAGATCCTCTGTCCCCCTTTTTGTTTAATATTGTGGCTGAGGGTCTTCATAAGTTGCTAAGCCGTGCGTCCCAGTTGAATTTAATAAAAGGGGTTAAGGTAGGCCAAGACGGCGTTCTGTTAACGCATCTCCAGTTTGCAGATGATACACTACTGTTTTGTGAAGCTCAGGTAGATGAAGTGAGAAAGTTGAAAAGGGTGCTTAGGTGTTTTGAAATCATGTCAGGACTCAAAATAAACTTCCACAAGAGCGTAGTATGCGGGGTGGGTGTCTCCAAGGAGTTTTTAGATAGCTGTGCTGCAGTGTTGAACTGTAAAACTAAGGCACTACCTCTAAAGTACCTTGGGATGCCATTAGGTGCTAATCCAAGGAAGAAAGCTACATGGAAACCAGTGTTGGATAAAGTCAAAAGCAAGCTGGCTGGTTGGAAGAGAAAGTTGTTATCATTTGCAGGGCGGTTAACACTTGTCAAATCGGTAACTTCAGCATTGCCAGTGTACTACTTATCTTTGTTCAAGTTGCCTGAAGGAGTAGCTAGGGAGTTAGAGAAGATTCAAGCTACATTTTTATGGGGTGGGTCTGCCTCGGTTAGAAAAATTCATATGGTGAAGTGGGATGACTTGGCAAACGCAGTGGAGAAAGGTGGGTTGGGTATTAGAAAAGTTAGGGATGTGAATAAGTGTTTATTAATTAAATGGTGGTGGAGGTTTGGCTGCGAAAAGGACACTTTGTGGAAAAGAGTAATCTGTAGCAAGTATAGGTTGGAGCTTGATGGATGGATCCCAACTTTTTTCCCATCTAATAGGCACTCGGGAGTTTGGAAAGGGATTATTGCAGTGGCTGAGCAGTGTAGTAGCCTCAAGGAATTTTACTTGAATAATTTTAAGTTGAAGGTGGGGGATGGGAGGCGAATCAGATTCTGGACTGATTTGTGGTGGCAGCCTGTCTGCTTGAAGGATGAATTTCCAACCTTGTTTAGGTTGGCTGTGGTTAAAAATGAATCCTTAAGAAGTGTGGTTGATAAGAGAAGTGTAGTGGGTGGCTGGGTCTTTGAGTTCAGAAGAGGGCTTTATGAGTGGGAAGAGCATGAGTTGACAAGGCTTTTTGAATATCTGAGGGGGGCTCCTGTTCAATGCTCAGAGGGTGTTGATAGGCCTTCGTGGTTAGGATCATCTAATGGGATATTCACAGTGGCTGATATGTACAGGAGGGGTGGGGTAAATATGGGTGCCAGGCTGAGCATTACCAAAATGATTTGGCTTAAATATATCCCTCCTAAGGTGCAGGTCTTTGGTTGGTTTGCATGGAAGAAAAGACTCAAGTCTAAGGAATTTTTGCAAAAACTGGGGGTGATCACCTCTAGTGATTCTATTGCTTGTGTGTTTTGTGGCAGTGACATAGAATCAGTGACTCATGTATTAGTCTGGTGTCCTTTTGTGTGGAGGGTTTGGTCTGACATGTTGGTATGGTGGGGTATCCAAGCTGCTATTCCAGGATCGGTGGAAAGTTTATTGTTGTGGTGGGCAGGGGAGAAGCTAAATAGGAAGGAGAGGAAAATCTGGAGGGTGATTCCATTGTCAGTGATGTGGTCTGTGTGGAAGTGCAGGAATGAGTGTGTATTTAGAAAATCTATCCCAAATCTGGAGGACCTTTGTGAGTTAATTAAATATAGGGTTGCATTTTGGTTGAAGCTAGTATTCAGTGAGTTTAATTTCTCAGTCCAGGACTTTGTGTTTAATCTGAGGTAGGTGAGGGAGTGCTTGGGTGGGTGTGCTGGTATGGTGTCCTGAGCTGTGATGTGCTGTCAGATATTTGGTAGGGTAGGCTGTTTTGAAATACGGTGGACTGGACTTTGGTGGTAGGGTTTAAGCTGTGTTGCTGGGGGTAAATAATACATAGGGTTGGCTGATGTGAGGCAGTGTGGATTTAATTGTTTCAATTGGGGTTGCTGATTGCGGGGCTGATATGTGGTGCTATCAATTGTGGTAACTGATTTGTGGTGCTATAGTGCTGATTTGTTTATGTTGCTTGGGTCCATGTGGCTGTGATGCTGTCTCTTGGGTCCAGCAGTGGAGTGGTAGTCTGGTGAGTGGTAGTCTGCTGCTGTATCTGTCTGCTGCTGTATCTGTGTTGTGAGAGAATTCTACCGTAAATTGCTCTCTCCACTATTGTGGGTCTCAGAAGTCTGAAGTTGGAGTCTGCTACTGGGTAGCTCATTGCTGGACTGCTTAGCTGAGTAATTGTTGGGTACTTCTGTCCTCTTTCAAGTTTCTTGCTGGGTGTTTCATTGGGACGAATGTCAATGTGGAAGGGTCAATGGGTTGCATGCACATGGGTAGATTGGTAATGGGTTGAAAGCCTATTAGGACCCTACCTGGCTTTTGGTGGCAGCATTTTTTGTCTTTAAAGTAGCACCTTTTGTTTTCTTTTGTTGGTTCCTCACCAACTGGCGCTTAGAGCTTCGTGTTAGCTCTAAGCTCCTCTTTATTGATGTATCCAATCATACTTTGTATGTGTCATCAATAAAGATTTATTTGCCGATCAAAAAAAATGTTTACTAGTTCTTTGTGATAAAATAACACAAACGGCTAAAAAACTTCATCAACTAAATTAAATGTGTACAAAGACTATTCCACAAAATCACAAGATTTGGAACAATGATCCACTTATTTATATGCCAATTATCAACATACTTCCAATCCCATGAATTTTCCTGATCACAATTCACAACAATGGCTTTCCAATCACACACTCAACTTTCTTGTCTCTCAATTATCACATTTTACATTCTTCTCGCAACTGCTTGTGCAACTGCCCTAAACTTCACCCTCGCCAAAATCAATCCCAAAAATTTCAATGTCGACATAACAACTGACGAAGATGCTTACATCTCCTCTGAAGGCATCCACCTCGCGGCGGCTGAGCGCAATACCAACTTGCAGTAAAGAGCCAGCAAAGCCACCTATGCCAAACCGCTTCACCTTTGGGACAAAGTTTCCGGCAACTTGACCACTTCACCACCTATTTCTCCTTCGTGATTGATTCAAATGGTAATTCAATTTTCGGAGATGGGCTTGCATTCTTCCTTGCTCCTTCCGGCTCACCACTGCCGGCTGTGCCATTAGGCTTCCAATCCACCCTCAGACTTTGGAACCCACCAGCCCATTTGTCGCCGTGGAGTTTGATACCTTTCAGAATACTTGGGATCTACAAAACATAACCCCTGCCACTCATGTTGGTATCAATATCAACTCTATTAAGTCTAATGATACCGCAAAATGTAACTTATGGGATGGAAAATGAAGCTTGGATCGAATATGTCACTAAGTCGAAAATGTTGAGTGTTGTTTTCCCTGATTCTATGAATAATTATACAATCCAACATGGCCTTCATTTCCAAGTTGTGTGAGGTACTATTTGCCGAAATGGGTTACATTCAGTTTCTCAGCTTCAACTGATACATTTTTCGAAAAAAATATTATTAAATCTTGATGATTTAATTCTGGTTTTCCAATTTAATGCAAAAAATAATAATAATAATTCTTACTACTCCGCCAACGTAGGTGTTCTTGGATTTTGAATAAAATATTTGCTGGCTACCAATTTTGGTAGTTCATATGTAGTTCGGTGACATTTGTGTTACATTTTTATTTGGATTAATCATTGTTATCCTTCGGATGGATACACATTTTTATTTAGAATAATATGCTGTGCATGCATTTTATAGTATAATTCTTTCAATATTTTGCATGAGATTTTGGATTAAACGAATAAAGTTAATTAAGTTTGACTTCAGCTCGTTAAATTAAATTGTTTAGAAAAAGTTGACTAATTATGTTGGGTTATAATTTTAAACGGTGGTGTTACATGCACCAATTAGTGTATTAACTAGTGTACCAACTAGTGTTATGACATTATTATTGATTCCACTTACTATACTAATTATAAATATCCAAGACCTTTAAAATTATACCACATCACCTATTAGTAGTACACTAATTAGTACATATAGTATTATTCAATTTTAAATTATAACTTATTTGACTTTTTCAATTTATAGGCCAAAATAAAGGTGATTTCCATAAATTATAATTTGTAATTTTTTTTTCTTAACTTAATTGAAACTTTTTTTTAGGGGTGAATGGCACTAATCGTCCCTACAATGGGGATTCATGTTACTTTAGTTCTTGAGTTTTCAATTGTAACACATGTGACTTTAAATTTTGAATTTTGTTCCAAATAAGGACAATTGAGGATATCATTACTCAATTTCAAGAGCAAAATCGTCAATTTGATAAAATATAAACTAATTTGACAAAAATAAATGTCAAAAAAATATTTTTGAATTTTTAAAAATTATTTCTACCCACCAAAGATAAAATTATGTAAAATTGATAAATTTTTTTACCATTTATTTATTTATTTTATCAAATTAATTTTTATTATATGTTTAAATGATGATCATCTAATAGGTGGTTGTTAGATTTTTAATGTGTAATTGATACATTTAATATATGAAATGTTTTTAGTTTTAGATTTCTTTTTTTATTTAATGGATTAGTTTAATAATGATATCAAACTTATCGTCATATTTGACTTTTGAAAAAATAGAAACTAATTTAATGAAAATAAAAACAATCGTCCATTACATGATCTTCATCCAAACACATAATAAAAATTAATTTGGTAAATAAATAAATGTGTAAAAAATTTATTAATTTTACATAATTTTATCTTTGGTGGGTAAAAATAATTTTAAAAAATTTAAAAATAGTTTTTTGACATTTATTTTTGTCAAATTAATTTATACTTTATCAAATTGATGACTTTACCCTTGAAATTGAGTAATAATATCTTCAATTGTCCTTATTTGGAACAAGATTCAAAATTTAGGGTTAAATGTGTCACAATTGAAAAGACAATGACCAAAGTGATATAAATCCTAAACTATAGGGACCATTAGTATAATTCGCCTTTGTTTTTTAGAGGATTCTAGATATTTGCATAACAAAAGAGCTAGATTATTTAACTAAAGTTCAATTTTTTTCACATCATCAAAAATTGCACCAAACAGATTTACAATTTAGGACAAATTACGACTGCAGTCCCTATACTTTGATCCTTCTGTCATTTTAGTTCTCGTAATTTCAATTGACTCGATTTTGACCCAGAATTTATGATTTTGTTCTAATTTGATTCAATTGATTACAATTTTTAGCAATTTTTTATGAAAAATACACATAAATGTCATGCACCATATTTTTAAGGATAAAATTATAAACTTACTAAACTCGATGAATTAATCTCCACCAATTTAGTAAGAATCTTCTATATATAAAAAAAAAAAACTAATGTTATTATCAATTAGACCAAATTTACACAAAATTTAGAATTGAGTATCAAAATTAAGCCAATCGATGGTGTAGGGACCAAAATGACACAATAGATAAATGTAATGACCACCAATGTGATTTGTCCTACAATTTGTTTTAATTCTTTTAAACTAATATTCTAAATAGTTTTAACCATAAAAGCTGACTTATAAATAATACCAAATGAAAGCAATGTGTTACCATCCAAAATAGTTCGTGTATCTTCTCATAATTTAGTCTTCCACAAAAAGTTGCAAAGAACTTGAATTAATGGAACTAATATAATTATTATCGTATGTTTAGTTAGTCAATTCTTATCAAACGCACAGATTGATTATTTCTTCTCTAGATGTTTTTTTTTTTTTTTTTATCAGCAAAGAGAATCTTTATTGATGACGAAATCATACAATACATATGGGGAACATCAATCAATAATGATGAGAATGAAGAAAGGAGAAGGGAAAACCAAGCAAAATGTTAGTGAGAAACCAACAGCAGCACACTTAGAACAACACCCAGAACAACACAAAGATAACATTGCTCTCCACCCCTCAGCAAGCTTAACAGCAAGACAGCAGCCTCCACAAAAAACAACCAAAGCCCAAGTACAGAACAGAATAGAAGAGCAAACAGAACAGAAGAGCTATATAGAGCAGCAAATGCAGTTATACATCAAAACACCAAACACATGACCATTGTAGAAATCCACTGCAGCATATCAGAGCACCTCCTCCTTCTGACAACCAGCACACCACCTCTGCACTCCTGGTACTTCAAAACAACCTGATTTGGTGTAGATTGGAGACAATGTCATGAACTGAGTAATCCACCTTCAAGTGCCATTTGGTCCATAAAGCAATTTGCATCTTAACTTCTTCACAAAATACCTGAAAATCAAGATGGGCACCAAACACTCATTCCTCAACTTCCTCAACTTCTAGATGTTCTTTGTTGTATTGAGTTGTTTTTTTTATATATTATAGGATTTTTTTTCTTGTGTATGTTGTTCCGTTTTTTTAAATATAATTATATAGTATAATTCTCTTGTATTGGTAATTAAACTCCTACTTAAATTGAATAATCGAGGTCATTGAAATCAGGAATTGGAAGTGGACATCTAATATAAGTGTTGCCTACACATTTTGTGCTAGCCAGTGACAATTCGACGCGTGGCAAAGTAAGGGTAATATGGGGAGACCAGGTAGGTCTTCGATCCTGATCATACACGTGGCAGTCAATATTGGTTGTTATAAGATCTGAGTAGTAGCAGCGGATCAACAAAGAGATGTACGGTGACGTGGCTTCAACGGTTGCTCACATTCAAATTCGAATATAGGGGGGAAGCCTAACTGCAAGTGAAGGCGTAGTGGAACTACTTATAAGGTAGCATGATCAGCGATTACGGAGGAGCAGTTCGACGGTTTGAAGTACAATTCGATGGTTATCTTCGGAAAGTATAAATAGCAGGAAGGACTTCAGAGAAAGGGACGAAGAAAGATCTAAAGAATTACTTTACATATTCCAGTGTTATTTCCTGTCCTTTATATTTCTGTACTTTAAGTTCCTGAGCTGCACTTCATTTGTAGGAGTAGTTTTCGAGTATATTGCCGCTGTAATTCTCTACGGAACTAAGATCATTGTAAATTTTTTATACTAATGAAATGCTTCAGTTTATTTAACTGTTCTTATGCTCAAGTTCTCTGAAGTCAAATTACCAGTAAGCCACCAGTAAAAGTCCTCTTTATTGAGGCCAAAAGAACCATAACACAATCGTCTGAATAATTGTTTGGCAATTACAATTCTGTAAGGACTGATTGATCCTTACTGGCACGCTCATAATTACAAAAGTAACCTTCGAAAGCCAAAAACCCAACATATATTTTTGGCACGCCCAGTGGGACACTTTAAAAAATGGCTAGACGTAGGAGACAAGGAGAGAACGAACGATTGGAAGAAGGCATGGAAGGAGAAGTGGAGACATCCAATCCAGAGGATAATGTGATAACACATCCTGTAGAGACTCCTATTTTATCAAAACCCATGGTCGAACAGACCAATACTTCAGAGCAAATACCATTTGTTCGTAATAGTGGACGAGACCAAGGAATTGGACCATCTAGTGTCCCATCTACCCAGCCAGTCAACCCGTGGGGCGGCTTAGTAGATGCTATGGGACAGCAATTAATAAACACAATGGAAAGGTGGGCAGTATCCTTTTTGGATCGAATGAATAACCACCAACCAACAAATGTAAGACACATGGAGGAAGTAAATGCCCCTCAACAAAGATTGGCTAGACAGCCTATGCAAGCTAATGAACATTCCAATGGTCAAACCAGTAATCAGACTCATGAAAGAATACCACCTCAGTCTTGGTACGAACCCATTTCGAGGCCTGCGGCAGGCCAGAATGCCTCAATATTTAACAGTGAAGCCATGCAAATTGGTGGATCTGGCCCAGTACAAGAAAATGGCATAAGAATGGTTCCAAATCCAACATTCGAAGCCCTACCTGGCACTAGGGGGTACAATAATCCCTTATTCGAATTTATACACGGGGGGTTGGAAGGTTTCCCTACAAGTGGAAGGGATACAATACCTGTTTCAGCACCTTTCGTGGGTCCTTTCGTAGGACAGGCTCAAAGAGGTTACTTACACCCACAACAGCAGCCTGTACCACAGGGACAGCCAGTCCCGAATGTACCTCCTTATGGACCAAGGGGACCACAAGCACAAGTTTGTCCGCCAAATCTTGTGTTTGTTCCCCCAGTAGTGGTTTAGCAGGCACAAAATATGGTCCCTAGGGACCAAATTACTGAGATAGTTAGGGAGTTGTGTGGGCCAATGGCTCGGGGGGTTCAAACTCCTGTGTATAGAAAACCATACCCAGAATGGGTCGATAGGGTACATGAATATCCAAGAGGTTTCAGGGTACCAGATTTTGTCCTCTTTCATGGGAACGGAAACCAATCAACAGTAGAGCATATTACTAGGTTTGCCGCTCAATGTGGTGAATTTACCAATCATGACTATATGAAATTGAGACTATTCCCGAATTCTTTAACTGGGGGAGCGTTTGTATGGTACATTAATCTGCCACCTGGCTCCATCCAGACTTGGCAGCAAATGGAAGAGGCATTTCATGCCCAATTCTTCCAATCTGAGCCAGAAGTTTCCATGGCTGACTTGGCAAGATTGAGTCAAAGGCCTGAAGAGAAGGCTACTCAGTTTATTTCTAGATTTAAGAGGGCTCGAAATAAATGTAGAGTAATCTTGCCAGAAACAGAATTCGTAAGATTGGCTCAAAATGGCCTAGAGTTCAGGCTTCGAAAGAAGTTTGATTCAACAGAGTTTAGAGATTTAGTGGAACTGACTTATAAAGTATCTAGATATGAAGCATTACTAGAAGAGGAATAGGATCGAAATAATGCATCATATAGGACATACTACAAAGATCCTAATTATAAGATTAATGCAGCAGAGATTGTGGAAATAGAGCCTATGATCTGTGAAGCATTAATTCATAAAGATACGACAATTGACCAGCAGTTTAAAAAGAAAGATCTCCACAGAAAATATTCTTTCGATTTAACTAAGGCAGATGACATTTTTGATCATTTGCTTGCGGCCAACTTCCTTAAGTTACCAAAAGGTGTTAAAATTCCATCTATTGATGAACTTAAAGGAAAAATATATCGTAAATGGCATAATTCTTGGTCTCACTCGACTAAAAACTGTGTTGTTTTTCGAGACAGGATCCAAGAACAAATTCGGAAAGGGAGTTTGAAGTTCCCAGCCAAAGCTGAAAAAGCCATGGGGATCGATAGCAATCTATTTCCATAAATTGGATAGGTGGCAGCCAATGTCATTATGTCTGACTTTCAGAACCTGTCATTGAAAGAATTGGAGGAAGTCAATGTACAGATGCATGTGGCCAACCAGACAGCAACCAAAAAAGACCTTAGAAGTCCGCCAGCTATGGGACGAGATTTCTCACATCAGAAGGAAGACTCTGATGAAGAAGCACTGGATGATGACTCCTTAGAGGCAGCCGTAATGCAACGAATGTGTCCCAGGTGCAGACTAAGTTGTAAGTGGTTGAAAGGCCTTCCAGTCGATGGGAAGCAGTATTACAGGGATGTGCAGAGGCGTCTCAAACCAACCAATGCTTATAATAAAAGGCCGTATCCGGCTAATGTTAGGCGGCAGCCATTAGTGGTTGAGCCTGCAGTTGATAGAATGCATGCTAAAGGCAAGAGGTCCTTATATGAGTCCAGATCACCTAACTATTACAGGTTGGAGAGTGGTCATTCTGAAAGAAGACTGGAGAAGAGTTTAAGTTTTGGGATCAAAGCCAGGAATTGGCCCCTTGGGCCAGCTTCTCGAAGGACAGAAAATGATCACCATCATCGAGAACCTGAATCAGGCTCAAAGCTTGGAGACAGGGCCAAACAATTATCTTCACAGCCAGCCTCGAAGGTGACCTCGAAAGAAGAAAGAGGCAGTTCAACGTCTGGGTCAGTAAGTTCGTGGGTACCTGGAGTCCCAGATTGGTTTGTGATACAAAACAAACCTAGGGAAATGCCTACCCAAAGGAATTTTGGAAATCAAAGTAGGATGGTTAAGCCTCCTTTGGTGGCCCCCAACAACTGGATATTGCTGAAACACCCAAGAACGAGGGAACCAGATATGGTCCCCGTTATTTTCAGATCACAAAGGAGGAAAATTCAGCGTAGGTACACCCAATACCAGAGAGACCTGAAAGAAAGTGGAGAGAGCTCTTCGTTGATCCAGACTGGAGAGAAGAAGAATCGAAAGTCAGACCATAATTCAAAGCCAGTTACACAAAATGAGGTGGATCGCAGCAGAGAACAGTTGGCCAAGGTTTATTCTGAACTAAAAGTCAGAGAGAAGGAAAGTCTAGCAGGGTTGGAGAAAGCTCTGATGGAGAGTGGTAGCGAAACGGAAGAAGATATTAGCGTAAGCCAGAAGAAAAAAATGGTGGAAGAAGAAATGTTCGAGGCTTTCATGGCCGAGCAAACATTTCTAGTTGGAAAACCAGCCGAAGAAAATCATTCGAAGGGACCCGTTAGCAATGAAATACCAGAATGCATCATGCAGGATGTTTCTGAGGTAATTGACCAAGGTGACCAAGAGGGGAAATAGGTACAACCAGCCATCCAGTTTGGCTCGTTTCCCCCGGTATCAGTGAACATGGTACACATACTACCACAGGAATTCCAAGCTGGAGATGAGAATCAAGAGGGGCAGGAAGCTGATCCAATTCCGATCTCTAGTGAAGATTCACAAGCGAGTATGGTACAAGATAATTTCGAAATGGTTACCCAATGGAAGCTGAATATGAGAGCGAGGAAGTGGTAAGCATTAACCTCTCGTATCCATTCGAATATCCCTCGAATTCCATGACGCAGCATGTTAAGCCTTTGTACATTAAGGCCTTCTTCGATGGGGTTCAATTAAACCGAGTCTTAGTGGATAATGGAGCGACGGTGAACTTATTACCGAAATCCTCCTTGAAGAAATTAGGGAAGAGGAATCCCAGGTTGATCCCAACCAGTACAACCATCGCTGGTTTTACTGGAGACAAACAGATGGCCCAGGGAATTCTACCCATCAACCTGAGTGTGGGAACCAAGGACTGCATGACGGCGTTTTTCGTCATCGATAGCAATGCGAAGTACAATGCTTTACTTGGTAGAGATTGGATCCACACTAATAAATGTGTGCCTTCCTCTTTGCATCAGAAAATGATAATGGCTCTAGGCAATGGGAAGACGGAGGAAATTAATGCAGATCCTCAACCTTTCATAGCCTCTGCAGATTTCGCAGAAGCCAAGATGTATATTGATGGCGTGGCACCGCTCAGTATACTGATGGAATTCGATGGCTCAGCCGAAGTAACGGCTGATAAGGAAATAGCACACCTGAAGCATTTAGTCCAGGAGAGTGCTGGTGAAGAGCTAGTGGTTAAAGATGACAATGATGCCTGGTTATAGGCAGCAAGATGAAGCACCAGAAGCCAGGTCTTTGGCTTTAATCAAGTTTTCAATATTGGATATAAAGTCAATAATCCAGAAAGTTCGAGAGCAAGAGAAAGAAGTCATGACGATTGGCTGCAAGCGGGAGCAGCAACAAGCCAGAGTTTTGACCCTTGATAAATACTGTGCATTGGACATAGAAACAAAAGTCCAAGAAATACAGGAAGAAGAAACCTTGTGGACAGATTTTGTCTATGAGGAAGAGAATAAAGAGGAGAAATCAAAGAGCCTGGAAGCAGAACACAGCAAGGAGATTTCTGCGAAGTTAGAGAAGATCAAAGAAGGAGTTCCAGTAAGTACTCAGATACAAGACCCCTTAGAAGAAATAAATTTAGGGGAAGATTCTGTACAACAACCCATTTATATAAGTGCTTGGTTGAGTTCTCTTGATAGGGACCAGTTATTGGTTATTCTGAGAAGATATAAAGATTGTTTTGCATGGTCATACAATGAACTACCAGGATTGGATAGGTCATTAGCGGAACATAGGCTTCCCATGAAGCCTAACTTCAAGCCATACAAACAAAAACCAAGAAGAATGGGTTCAGAGGTGATCCAGAAAGTCAAGGAAGAAATTCTTAGACTACTCAAAGCAGGCTTTATCAGAACAGCCAGGTATGTTGAGTGGCTATCTAATATTGTACCTGTAGTCAAGAAAAATGGCAAAATGAGGGTATGCATTGATTTTAGAAACCTAAATCTGGCAACTCCAAAAGATGAATATCCTATGCCTATAGTAGATCTGTTGGTGGATAGCTCAGCAGGACATCACATTTTATCAATGATGGATGGGCACTCAGGCTATAACCAAATCTGCATTGCGGAGGAAGATGTTCACAAGACAGCATTTAGATGCCCTGGGAATATTGGGACCTTCGAATGGGTTAAAATGCCGTTTGGCCTAAAGAATGCCGGGGCCACATATCAGAGGGCTATGAACACTATCTTTCATGACCTTATTGGTGGGTATTTAGAATGTTATATTGACGACATTGTGGTTAAATCCCAATCCATGGAGGAACATTTGTTTCATCTAGAGGCAGCCTTTGAAAGAATGAGAAGGTTCAAATTGAAGCTTAATCCTCTTAAGTGTGCTTTTGGCGTATCATCTGGAAACTTCTTGGGCTATGTAGTACACAAGAAAGGAATACAGATCAACCAGAATAAAGCCAAAGCCATCATTGAAGCCAGACCTCCATCAAGTAAGAAAGAATTACAAAAGTTCCTTGGTCAGGTTAATTTTCTTTGAAGATTCATTTCTAACACTACAGGGAAAACCAAAATTTTTTCTTCTTTATTAAGGCTGAAAGATGAAGAGGAATTTGTGTGGATGTAGACACCCCATTTTGACCGGCCCTAAGACTCGGACACTTTCTTTTAACCACCCGCTAATAAAAATTAGAATATGTCATTTTATGAATTTCTCAGCCGAAAAATCAAATTGAAGCTTTAATCCCAAACCTCACCTATTTTGGTCAAATTATTTTACATCACTAATATTTTATCAATTTGTAGTATTTTATAATTTTTATCTAATTTTATGTGTGGGTACATATTTTTAGGTATTTTTTTTATATAAAATAATAAAAAACAAACAAAAAAATAAAAAATGAAAAAGAAAATAAAGAAAAGAAAAAGAGAGGGTCAGATGAGGATAATGGGTTTTGGGATGGAAAAGGATTTTGTTTTTGCTGGATTCAAAGGGGAACAGAGTGGACATTGTGATTGAAAAGTGGTGGAGGAAATTGAAAAAAAAGGAGGGCAGATGAGAGTGGGTGGAGAGGAGACACCTAACAAACACATTATCTCTGCCTCTTCAAAATAATTGAGGTATGTGGGTACCAGAGGTGTAAATTTTTTATGATTGTTGGCATGGTGGGTGATAAACAATTAAAAAATCTCTCTCTTTATATTTTCCAACTTGTTTGAAGCAAAGGGGAGAGGGACAGCATTTTGAGGGGAGAAACATACATGAATTTTTGGCTCTCTCTCTCCCTTTCCCGGGGGCTTGGGTCGGAAGAGGATAGAAAATTGAGCTCTCTCTCTCTTCACATGGCAACTATCAATGGAGTTTTAGGGGGTGTTGGGATAAAAACAGGGGGGAGACACTACACAGCAGAGAGAGACCACAGACACCTAGGTCACACATGCACAACATCACTCAACACACCCATCCACCGCTGCCATCACACACCATGCACGGCACACACAGACACAGGCAGACCTCTCTCACACACTGATACACACACAGCACACACAACACATTGATACACACAGACAACACACACCTCTCTCTCACTCACGGCACCCATACACCTCCCATGCACACACCCACGGGATTGATCTGCTCACACACAGCACACACAACACATTGATACACACAGACAACACACACCTCTCTCTCACTCACGGCACCCATACACCTCCCATGCACACACCCACGGGATTGATCTGCTCACACACGGCACACACACACAGCACACTCACATATGTATCCATGCTTCACCACACACACACTGAGCTTCACTGATACACACTCACGGCACACACACACCCATCACTGCCATACACCCAGCAGCTCACACACTCACCCACACACCACCCATGCACACACACACACCATTCACACACGGCATACACACACGTCACCTCACTGAAACACACCACACACGGCTAACACACACACTCAACACACCACTCATCACCCACACACTACACATGCACACACGGCAAACCCAGCTACTGCTATCACACTACACACACCCGTGGAGATCACACGGCACACAGGATAGACAGACAGACACACGGTTTTGAGAGGGGAAGATCCATACACATGCGGCCTCTCACCATTTTTCAGCTATCTTTCTCCCTCTCTCTATCTCGGCTATCACAGCCCATACACACAGACCACAGAGCACACATTGAGACATGGGCTGATTCTCTCTCTCTTCTAAGTGCCATGGGCAGATCTCCTTGATGTGAGAAAAGAACATACAAACAAAGGAACATGGACCAAAGAAGAGGAGTGGACAAAAGTAGTGGACTGTGGACTGTGCCAGTGATGAAGTTCTTTATCTTCTTTTTCTTTTGAGTGTTTGTGAGGTTTCATTTTATTTTATTATTCCCTCCTCTCTCTCATTTGGATTTGTAATATTTAAAGGATTGTAATAATTCCCCACCCCGTTTCTTTCTATCCCATTCTTTAATCGCTTTCCCTAACTGTACATATGTATATATCTGACATGCCATGCATATCCATACTTTACATTTATGTCTCATGCATTAAGATTCGGCTACATTTACATATGTGGATTTAATCAATTCTTCTGTGATTCTATGCGCTACCTCATGTTATTGAGATGATTCACATGCCATATTTTAGAAGCCGAATCTTTAGTGCATCACATGAGTGAATTGCATTAGGATTCTATATATAAGATCATGCATATTTTACTAACTTTGTTTTGTAGTTGTTCGAGGGACGCCGGTCGATTTGTGAGTTTTTATGCTTTAGCATCTCATTTGTGTGTGATTTTCTTATTATGTTTAGCATCCTACCATGTGGCTATTTGCTTAAGTGATAAACTGTATGAATGCCTGTGGATGAAGGCTTGTTGTTTGAATTGGAATAATTCAATAAATGTACGTTTTAAGCCCACTTTGTAGTGGCAAATTCACAAACTTTAAGCCCACTTTGTCAAGTGGCAAATTCAAACCCTTTTCGAAAAACAAACATAAAATTGAATTGTTCTAATTTGAGCAAACTAGTCTATACTTGTATGCTTCACATAGTAAATTTTAGGATTTATTCAGTAATCAGAACATGAACATATAAAGAAAATAAAAAGTCATATCATGGTTTAGTAGAGGCCGATCTTTTGATCGGGTGAGCGGGGGTGCTCATTATTGACCTTCCCCTCTCATACCTAAGGTTCCGAGCCAAGCATCCTTGGTTACGACGAACAGTGGCCTTGGCACCGAGTCATGGGTTTCCTAATTTCCCAAAATATTAGGTGGCGACTCTGACATCTGATGACGCAGTCCATTTTTGACAAAATTGCAATAAAATGGATTTTCAATAAAAGTTTTCAAATCTGGACTCTCGTCTACGTTTCACATTACACTCGTGAAACGAGATCAAAGAGATCTCGGGAGTCCGAACTGTTTAACGCGCGCGGGTAACCCCCGGGCATGTTACAGTGGACAACGGAGCATCAAAGTGCTTTCGATGGAATCAAAGCCTACTTGGCCAACCCTCCAGTACTGATGCCACCAAATGGCGTTAAGCCTTTGAAGTTGTACATAGCCACAGCAGAAGATTCATTGGGAGCTTTCTTGGCTCAAGACAATGAGGAAGGCAAGGAGCAAGCTGTTTATTAACTTAGTAGGTTTTTAAATTCTTGCGAATGTAAATATTCAGCTGTAGAAAAGCTTTGCCTTGCGCTGTATTTTGCTGTAATGAAATTAAGATATTACCTTTTGCCTACAACTGTCTTGGTAATTGCAACCACAGATTTGGTTAAATACATGTTATCTAGACCTATGTTGAGGGGAAGAATTGGCAAATGGGTATTAGCCTTGTCAGAATTTCACTTAGAATATGTGTCCCAAAGGGCAGTAAAAGGACAAGTTTTAGCCAATTTTTTGGCAGACCATCCATCTCAAACAGAGAGTCAAGAAATAATGGAACTCAGTATGGCTAGTGTCGAGCCATGGCAAATGTGGTTAGATGGATCGAAAGCCAATGGCCTAATTGGAATTGGTATAGTAATCAAGTCACCACAAGGAATAGAAACCACACATGGTTTCAGAATAGATGAAACTGCTTGTTCTAATAATCAAGCTGAATATGAAGCTTTGATAGTGGGATTGGAAATTCTTATTGGATTACAAGTCCATGCAGTTGACATATTTGGAGATTCCCAATTGGTCGTTAACCAAGTAAAAGGGATTTTCAAGTGTCAAAGTATAAGTATGCTGCCATATTATGTCGTCGCATTACATTTGCTCTCTCAATTTGAAATAGTAAATGTAACTTATGTTCCGAGATTCTTGAATAATAGAGCTAATGATGTGGCGCAGAAAGCTTCGAATTTCAAGAGTAAAGATGGTACCCATTGGGATGTAAACCAAACGACATACCAAAAACCTATACCACCTTTAAGTAAGGGGAACATGGTCCTAGAAATCAATTATAATGATCTGCACGAACAGGATTGGAGACATCCAATAATACAATACTTGGCTGGCCCATCCTCGAAAGCCAGCAGAAGAGTTAAATTGCAATCTGTGCAATATATCATATACAACAATGATCTCTACAAAAGAGGGGGAGATGGTCTATTGTTAGAATGTTTAGGGCCAAAAAAAGCATTAATAGCTATGGCTGAAGTTCACGAAGGTATCTGTGGTGCACATCAGCTTGGTGTAAAAATGAGATGGCTGCTTCGAAGACATTCCTATTATTGGCCGACTATCCTTGAAGATTGCATAGAATATGCAAAGGGCTGCCAGGCATGTCAAAAGCATGGTACAATAAGGCATGTGCCCATAACTGATCTACATGCAGTAGTAAAGCCTTGGCCATTCAGAGGATGGGCCATGGATATGATGGGGAAAATACACCCTCCCTCTTCGAAGCATCATTGTTTTATTTTGGTAGCTACTGATTATTTCACCAAATGGGTCGAAGCCAAACCATATAAAGTTGTAGATCAGACGGAGGTTATTGGATTCA
Source organism: Camellia sinensis (assembly GCF_055761805.1). Classification (NCBI taxonomy): domain Eukaryota; kingdom Viridiplantae; phylum Streptophyta; class Magnoliopsida; order Ericales; family Theaceae; genus Camellia; species Camellia sinensis. The sequence goes on along the minus strand of NC_138962.1, from coordinate 44,952,626 downwards.
TTAAAGATTTGATCCATAGATTTGGCATCCCACAAACGATAACGGTCGATAATGGGACTGTTTTTTATGGGAAAATGGTAAAGTCTTTTGTGGCTGAGTTCGGGATTAGCCTTGTGAATTCCACTCCATATTACGCACAAGCCAATGGTCAAGCTAAGTCATCTAACAAGTCCTTAAAAAATGGAATACAAAAGGTTGTGGAAGATAATCCGAGAGATTGGCACAACTTATTGTTGGATGTATTATGGGCTTATAGAACTTCCCCAAGGTCAAGCACAGGAGTCACTCCTTATGCCTTAGTTTATGGGCATGATGCAGTGTTACCAGTGGAGATCAATGTTAAATCCTTAAGGGTAAGATGCCAAGACCAGTTGGATCCTGAGCAGTACTATCAGAGTATGTGCTTGGAGTTAGAAGATATAGATGAAGCTAGAATTTTGGCATTAAATAGCATTCTCTTTCAGAAGAAGAAAGCAGCCAAAAATTATAACAAGAAAGTCAAACAAATGGGCTTCGATGAAGGTGATTTGGTGTGGAAGACAATACTCTCAATAGGGATTAGAAGCCATAGATTTGGCAAATGGTCACCTAACTGGGAAGGACCATATCAAATTCATAGAGTTTTGCCTTTTGGGGCATACCATTTGAAAGATTTGAGTGGTTATGTGCATCCCAAAAAGATTAATGGCAGATATTTAAAACCTTATTTTCCAACTATTTGGGAAACACAGGGAATAAAATAAACACTGAGTACAAGAACATAAAATAGTAAACAAGGAAATGTTTTATAAAGAGTAAAGTACATTGTGCCACAAGTTGGCCCAAAAATCATTACAATGTTTTAGCTGTTTTTGTACAACAGATTTCCTATTGGTAAATGACGAAAATAGTTGAATGGCTGCAGCCATATCTTTCTTTTGATCAGCCAGTCCTTGATTGGTGATTTGCAGTTTGAGGTCAGTTCGGAGTAAGGCTTGATTCCCTGAAGAAAGCTCATCTTCGAGTTGAGCTTTCCTCTCCAGCAATTGAGTTCGAAAGTGAGAGGCAGAGGAGTGTTGTTCCTTAAGCGTCGATACTTCAGTATGCACTTGAGAAACAAAACTTTGATCTCTAACCAATTTCTCATCTGCGGCCTTGGCAGCATGACAGATGCTGATGTAAAAATCGATGGTAGCTGCTGCCTGAGATAGGTGGTTAGAGACATCCATACCAGACTGCTCAGCAAGTTTACAGCATTGAAGAAACCCATTTTTAATTATAGGCCTTTGTAGAGCCTCGAAGGGAATCCTCGAAAAAGAAATTAGCAGGTCCAGACAGGTGTCCAAGTCTATCAAAGGCACAGAAGGTTGGCTGCTGGAGGAAGGAGAGCTCTCAAAAATTTCCAGCAAAGAATCAGCTAAAACTAATGGCTCAGCCTCCTCATCGAATGTCGGAGAAGTAGAAGTGATGTCAAAAAGACTAGCTAATCTTGCTTCAAAAATATCAATCTCATCAGTAGACATGAGGGGCGCAGAGAGAGTTGCCATGTGAGACACAGAAGATTGCATAGTGATAGGAGAAATGGGTGGAGCATCTTTAATGGTCTCCATGGTCCAAGTCACTAATGAATCAAGAGAAGGAGGGCTGGAGCTAGGTAAAGGTGGTAAGTCACGAATTGGAGAGCTGTCAGCACCCATCAAAGACAAGGTAGCAGTTGGAATCTCTTTGGAAGGAGAAAGAGAGGCAAGACTCGATAAAGAAGTAAATTGAGGAAAGTCAAGAGTCAAGTAAGAAAGATAGGGAGTCAAACCAAGAGGAAGAGGTGCAGGAATGCTTGGCCTCAAGAAAAGTGTAGAAAATGTAGACCCTAAAAATGGAAGTATGGTCTGAGTAGTCCTTACATCCTGCATCTGATCTACCTCGAGTGAAACTGAGAGAGGTCTCATCGGAAAGATGAACTCAGAAGTTGCCACTGCAAGAGGAAGAAATGTAAGGCAATGTTAAACCTCGATACCAAAGGCTAACAGAGGAAAAATCGCAGAAGCATAAAAATTACCTGCTCTAGAAGTATCGGCGATAATGGGGGAACTACGAAGGGTGTAATCCCTGGTAGTCTGTTGCCTTCTTACAGTTTCCCTTTGTAGTATGTCAGCAGCGACAGATTCATCTCTCAGAAATTGTTGCTGCCGTCTCTTCTCAGCTCTCTTGAAGACAATCATGGCTTTAGGATGTTCTTGCTCTATTGTCTTGACGGCTGCTTCATGGATGGTATCTTCGACTGAGACAGGAGCGGAAGCAGACATCTTTTTTCTCTTCTCTATGGCTTTGGCGATTGTCTTAGAATCAGAATCTTCGACTATGTCGGAAGGAGAGACAGTCACCTTTCTTTTCCTTTTCCTCTGTATTGGCAGGGTCTGCTCTTTCTCAATATCTTTCTCAACTTTTCCCTCAAGTTCTTCAAGCTGTGATCTAGATTCCAAATAGATGAATTCATCTTCTGACTCTCTGGCAGTTGCTTCATCCCTAACCGAGTCGGATGAAAAGACGATCGCCTTCTTCTTTCTTTTCAAAAATAACTCTTCATCTTCATCTGATTCTTCCTTTTCTTCCCCTTGAATATTGGATGTTCCTTTCTCGAGTTCAAAGAGCCTCATTTTCTTTTGTGATTGACCACCTCCACAAAAGAAGAATTAAAGATAAGGCAAAATGCATTATGAAAGACAAAAGGAGAAGAGACAAGGGTATACCTTTCTTCGAGGCAGCCCGAGTGACTCTGGGAGAAATTGAAGCAGCAAGAGCAGCAGGTGCTATATCTGAAACAGTGGAAGAAGTGAAAACCCCAGTTTCTTTGGGCTTGGTCACATCTAACACCATTAGTAGGCTTAAAGGTGAAATGGCCAAATAAATCTCCATGTTAGTCACCCACCAGTTTTGGTACCTCTTCAACACGGTACCTTGAGGAATGAAAGGGGTGTACTCAAAGTTGGCTAAGTCATCTACAAATTTCAAAGTTGCCTCTTCTAGCCTGGATTTCCGGACTTTCAGATCCCTTCTGGTAAGGCTGAGATTTGTGTTGCTACAGAGAGGTATTGGGACCCCTTGTGTGAGGCCAAATTGTCTAGCAAACTGAGCTGGACAGTAAGGTTCAGCAATGCATTTGTAGGCCTTCGGGTTCAAAGTCCCGATAAATAACTCTCTGGGAATCAGAATGGAAGCCCATATATCCTTGTGAATAAGTGAAGTACAGGACTGGTCACTTAAAAAATTCCTCAACCAAGTTGGACCAATGGAAGGTTCGAAGGGACGAAAGCGGTAAGTAGGAAGGGAGGCTGGAAGCTGGTGAAAGAAAGAGACGTAAAAGGCAAAGGTAGAAGGGTAAAGTGAAGCATTGGCCATCCTTATGCCATGAGTAAGAGGGTTTGGCTCGGAAAATTGAAGGCATTTGGATTGTAATTCAGTAAAATAGGCGAAAAGCCAAAACTGAAGGATCCAGAATGGCCCCCCTTGATTAGCATCTAAGGGTTTCTCACAGAAAAGGGAGCAGACTCTATATACGTGCCCTAGAACATGTGGGGCTAAGGCCACCTTTTTCTGTAAAACAAAAGCTTTGGCAAGAGGGGAAAATTCAGGCATAATTCTCTGAGAAGAAGTGCAAAAGAGGAATTTGCAAAGCCAATACAGTAAGAAAGAAAAGAATTCCCTATCAGTCACAGGGCCCTCTCTTTTATTCTCAGCCCTAGCAAAATCACTATAAGATGAGTTAAGGGAGGGGAGAGAGAAAGGGACTGCTAAATCAGGATAATCTGGTCCAAAAGGGGTGCCAATGGGAGATAGTCCCAGTAAATGGCAAATATCAAGAATAGTAGGGGCCATCATCCCACATCTAAATTGGAAAAAGTTAAAGACAGGATTCCAAAAACATAGGGCAGCAGGAACAAGGAAAGGGTCCTCTGAAATAGTTACCCTAGATAGTCTGAGAGCATCGAGAAGGCAGAGTTCTTGAAGGTCCAGGGTCCTAGCAGGAATAACCCGATCATACCATTCTTGCCACTCTGGTCTCACTGTGGGCCAGCATCGATGGGGGCGATTTATCCTCCAGTTCCTCCAGTCAAGACCACCTTCATAGAGAAGACATTGGTTTTCCAGTCGGGGATACAGGGCTGGGAGCTCAGTAAGGACCTCTTTGAATATGGGCCCAAGCACGTAGTCTAACTGCACATGACGACGAGGGACAAAGATGCGTCCATCAATAGCGCTTTTCTCCTCAGCTTTGTACTTTTCGCATTCTGCATCAATAATCCTCTTCAGGGCCACAGATGGGCTCGTACACTCTACGACTGATACTGAAGGAGAAGCCATTGACGGTATGCTTTTCTCGACAATGAAACCGGGAAAGGAAATAGAGAGAAGCCGGCGATCGGTAATAAGAGGGGTTTGTGCGATTAAAAAAGCAAGTGATTTCAGAACACGAAACAAAAGGGTTTTTAAAGCCCTCGCATTTGAAAATATATTACATGAGCTGTTAAGTATTAAAAGTACGAATACAAAAGCTTCCTTCAATATTGATGCTTTTGGAGGGAAAAACAAGCCCAGTTGTTAAGACTAGCTTCGAAGTAAGATATTTTGCTTCGAAGCCAAGTTAAACGGCTTCGAAACAGAGAAGCCAGCTTCGAAGTAGATTGCCATACCCAAAATATAAAAATACTCGAGTGTTTATTTCACTTAAAAGAGTTTAAAGACCTGTTTTTAGGTTTTTTAACAAAGGTAATGTCCTTCGAAGCAAAACTTGAGATTCTTTAAGGATGGGATTTGGTGTTTGAAACATCAAAAGCAATAATGACAATGACTAGATGTTGACTATGGTCAAAACAGGCTTTAAGTGTCAGATTGCTAGATTCGAAGCACTGTTTCCAATTCAAAGTCAGCCAAAACTTTATTACACAAATTGGAAAGGTTTACAATTGGCTCATTTAGTGTTTCATTTAAAACAATTAAGTCCAGATTCAAAGGATGAAATTGTTCGAAGTTCGAAGCTCTGAGTTAACTTTTAAAACACAAGTGAAAACACAAGTGAAGACAGGGTCAAACAAAGACAAATGAAAAAGAATTTTGTTTATATTAAGATCAGAGCGATTACATCAGCTGACCCTATCTCGGTATGAACTCGAGCTCATAAAAATAAGGAATGGAATAAATAACAAGATCATGAAATTTAGTCCAACAATGATCAATGAAATTTTGTTCTTTCCTTATTCTATCTTCTAAATTTTCTAGCATTGGCTGCATAAGTTGATGTGCTCTCACTTCATAGTAGAGCTCTTCAGCCTTTATTTCGAAAGCCACCTCTCTTAATCCTTGCTCCAATTCATCAATGTCTAAGTCATCCCAATACGCAGAATCTTTATTCTTGAAATCATTGAATTCTTCAATAAAGTTCTCTGCTTCGTACTGAGCATGAATTCGAAGGGACGAAAGTTGATCTAAAGATTGTGTAGTAGCCACAGAATTTCGATGCCAGTAAAGGAGCAATGGAAGTTGGTCCAGAAACATATGAAGTTCTGCCTGAGCAAGGGGATTAAGGACATGGCCCCTAGTCAGAATATCACAAGCCCATCGAAGGTTCTTGAGAGGGACTTCGTCCTCGAGTACATTAAAAGGCAAGTGAGAGAAGGCTGCAAGCAGAAGTTGAGCCTGTTTCCGCTCAGCTGGGGTAGGAGGAGGTAGAGGTTTATAAGGTGGAAAGACATTCTCCATGGATAGGGCAATCTTCAGTTTCTCTGTCCAGGAAAGAATTGGTAGGGGAGAAAGTATGCATGCTTCAATTTCGGGAGACGAAGAAGAAGGTGTGGACGCTTCTGTTTTCGAGGATGATACGGGAGCAGAAGGAACAAAGGCATTAATATAATCAAGCCAGTCAGAAGAACAGATCTTCGCCTTCTGGGCTAAGAATGATGGGTTATACCCTTGCGCTTCTTCTGGGCAAGGGGCAGCGTGCACTATCTTTGTAGGCATGGAAGATGTATACCATGCTACAAGAAGATTCTCCTCCAGACTACGCCGATGGTCAATGGACACATAGGGATAAACAACTGAACTTCGAGTATAGGAAGGAAACTCTAAAGGGTCATTGAACTCAACAAAATGGTGGTTGATTCGCTCCTTCAAATCATAAGTCTCAGGTACTGACCAGCTTGTCCAGTCAGAACCCCCAGAAGAGGAAGAAGTTGCAGCTTTATCCCATACAGAAATTTGCGAAGAAGAGTTGCTCAAATCCATATTTGCAATTTTCCAAATCAAAGGTTTGAGAGCAGATTGTTCGAACTATAAAGGTAGGTCAGAGGGGAAAATTCTTATGTCTATGTTTGTAGCCTTCTGAATCGAAGGATTAAGAGCAATGTGTTCGTAATCCAAAGGTCGGTAATTTGCAAAGACGTCCATGACCTGAATATAGAAAGGTGGGTAAAGGTGGCTAATATATGCATGCTTTCGATGAGAAATAGCATCGACATATGACTCTTCGTATGCTTCACCACTGGAGGAAAGAATTAATTTGGCCATGAAATGTATCAGTCTGTTCGAATAATAAGACAGTGAAAGTACTTAAAGGATCAAGACGAGAGTATTAATACAGATGGTGAGTGACAATTGCATTTCTGGGAAGATGCAAAACCCATGCACGTTCTAAGACGTGGGAAAAGGGACCCTGATCCACTAATATCACCAAGTCTTGGATATATTAGTGCGGGGGGTAATGTTGGCTACACATTTTGTGCTAGCCAGTGACAATTCGACGCGTGGCAAAGTAAGGGTAATATGGGGAGACCAGGTAGGTCTTCGATCCTGATCATACACGTGGCAGTCAATATTGGTTGTTATAAGATCTGAGTAGTAGCGGATCAACAAAGAGATGTACGGTGACGTGGCTTCAACGGTTGCTCACATTCAAATTCGAATATAGGGGGGAAGCCTAACTGCAAGTGAAGGCGTAGTGGAACTACTTATAAGGTAGCATGATCAACGATTACGGAGGAGCAGTTCGACGGTTTGAAGTACAATTCGATGGTTATCTTCGGAAAGTATAAATAGCAGAAAGGACTTCAGAGAAAGGGACGAAGAAAGATCTAAAGAATTACTTTACATATTCCAGTGTTATTTCCTGTCCTTTATATTTCTATACTTTAAGTTCCTGCGCTGCACTTCATTTGTAGGAGTAGTTTTCGAGTATATTGCCGCTGTAATTCTCTACGAAACTAAGATCATTGTAAGTTTTTTATATTAATGAAATGCTTCAGTTTATTTAATTGTTCTTATGCTCAAGTTCTCTGAAGTCAAATTACCAGTAAGCCACCAGTAAAAGTCCTCTTTATTGAGGCCAAAAGAACCATAACACAATCGTCTGAATAATTGTTTGGCAATTACAATTCTGTAAGGACTGATTGATCCTTGCTGGCACGCTCATAATTACAAAAGTAACCTTCGAAAGCCAAAAACCCAACAATAAGACAATGGAGTTGCATTTGCATAAGGGAATAATATAAGCAAGAAGGAAGGTGGTCATGGAGAGAGAATTAAGAAGATTAGATAATTAGGTTTGGTACGAAAGTTATAGGTAGCAAGCTTGCGCTTTGTCATATAAATAAGTAGATAGATGGTTGGAGGACTCACAATTAGTCGAGTGAGTCTTCACAAACTTTTCAGCCCCAAATTTTTTTAAAGAATAAGTGCTAGGGAAAATATTATATATTGTTGTCACTAATTCTTAGCATCACCAACATTGATAGTCATTATAACTAACAAAAGTGTGTTAAAATGTGTATTCTATTATTCATATTCTATAATCAGCAATGTTACATATTCACATTTTATCTAAAAAAATCAATATGTGACTCAAATTCGTTCTAGATATAGGCTAGTCGAATAACGTTGTTTTAAAAATTGAAGGAGAAATTAAGGTGTAAAGATTAAAGTGAGATTTTGTTAAAAACATGGAGATAACAAAGAGTGAAGTGAAATTTTAATAAAAATACAATACTAAGTATTATTAATGCTATTACGTAATTGCTCTCCGTTAATTTTGGAAACGATGTTATGCAAATCAACCAAATTGCTACTTGACTCAAAATTGGCCAAAACAATTAAAAGATTAAAAAACAAAATGAGATTAATATAAAGTGCAAAAGTGTAAAATATAATTTTCGTTTTGATTTACAATAATGATAGAGACCCCCACAAAACACAACCCCCACAACCCTCAAAATGATCTCAACCATTCATGTCATTGTCAGACACAACCCCCCAAAAAAATTCAAACACATCAATGGTCAATACATCAAAATAAGGGTCATGGGAGTTCTCCTTTGTGGGGGTCCCAAACATTTTCCTTTGATTTAGGACTTGTTGGCGTGTGCTTCTTGTCTTGGATGGCATCTTGAAGCCAAAAATTCTCCCACCCATGTTGTTTGCCATTTTCCCTTTGGACATGTTGTTAGTCAACTCCTTTAACTTTAAAATAAAAATGAGTTAATTATCTAAAAATCTTATTTATAAATATTATGGTAACTCAGATTCTATTTAAGATTTTTTTGAATCAATAAATTTTATTTAGTAAAACTAAGAATATTATCAATTTTTTCTAATTTTTTAAAATTAAGAACATTATCAATTTTTGAAGAAAAACTAAAACCAATATCTTCTTCTATTCAATCATATCTTTTGAGTATACATCAGCTATATTGATACAAAGTAATGAGAAGCTTAACTAACTAATTAACTATCTATAACAAAATATCTTCTAACAAACTAACTATTATCTCAACTGTGTAACTAACTCCTCCTAAGCAGTCGACTGAGCTGGTGAACTCTTTGAACTGTAATTTGAGCCTGAGCCAGCTATGCTAGCTGCACTACTTGAGCCTAAGCTCCCTGAGTTGGGTGAACTATATTCCTTAACATTCCCCCTCAAGTTGATGGTAGGAGATATTGGCATCAATTTGGTTTGAAGATAAGAGAAACGAGAAACTGGTAATGGTTTAGTAAAAATATATGCCAACTGATCTTGAGTAGGAACATATTGTAACACAAGATTTTTAGCAAGAACTTGATCACGTACGAAATGACAATCAACTTCAATATGTTTGGACCTAAAGTGAAAAACTAGATTAGAGCCTAAAGCAATGGCAGAGACATCGTCAAACCAGAGAAGAGGAATGGAAGGAGACTCAATACAAAGGTCATGAAGAAGCATGCCAATCCAAGTAAGTTCTGCAGTAGTACGAGCCAAGGATCTATACTCTGCTTTAGTAGATGATCTAGACACAGTGGCTTGCTTCTTGGCTGACCAAGAAATAAGATTTGGGCCCAGAAATACAAACTATCTGAAGGTGGATTTTCTGTCAACAGAGTCTCCAGCCCAATTGGAATTTGAATAGGCCTGAAGAGCAAAGGAGCTGGGTGTATAGATAAAGCCTTATGACAGAGTTCCTTTAAGAAACCTGAGCAACCTTTTTACCTTAGCAAAATCACCAATCATAGGATTATGCATATGCTGACAGAGTTGATTGACAGCATAAGACAAGTCAGGCCTGGTAATGGTTAAGTATTGTAATGCCCCAACTATACTGCGATAAAAAGGATTGTGGAAAGGGACATCTAAATTTTGAGGCAAACCAGGTTTAATAGATATTGGGGAAGAACATGGCTCACAATCCAACATGCAACCTTAGTAAGAACATCCTAAGCATATTTTTTTCTGAGAAAGCACATAAGTAGAGCCAAAGGTTTCAACTGATATGCCCAAAAAATATAAAAGGCAAATTACACAAATAGTCCCTATAGTTTGGGGCTTGTGTCACTTTGGTCCTTGACTTTTCAATTGGGACACGTTTGACCCTGAATTTTGAATCTTGTTCCAAATAAGGACAATTGAAGATATCATTAGATTTTTCAAGGGTAAAATTGTCAATTTCATAAAATATAAACTAATTTGACAAAAATAAATGTCAAACAAATATTTTTGAATTTTTAAAAATTATTTCTACCCACTAAAAATAAAATTATGTAAAATTGATAAATCTTTTAGACATTTATTTTTTTTACTAAATTATTTTTTATTATGTGTTTGGATGATGATCATGTAAAATTAATTTTAAAAAATTAATCATGTAATTTTTATTAATTTTACATAATTTTATCATTGGTGGATAAAAATAATTTTAAAAAAAATTGAAAATTTTTTTTGACGTTTATTTTTGTCAAATTAGTTTATATTTTATCAAATTGACGATTTTACCCTTAAAAATCTAATGATATTTTCAATTGTCCTTATTTGGAACAAGATTCAAAATTCAGGGTCAAATGTGTCACAATTGAAAAGTCAGGGATCAAAGTGACACAAGTCCTAAAGTATAGGGACTATTAGTGTAATTAACCCAAATATAAAAGATTTCCAAGCTCTTTCATAGAAAATGCCTGATGCATTTTAGTAATAAGGAGCTGAATGTGTGTGACATTATTCCCAGTGAGTAAAATGTCCTCCACATAAACAAGAAGAGCAATAAAGACTGAACCATGTTGATATATAAAAAGAGAAGAGTCACATTTGCTATTCTTGAATCCTTGAGAGATCAAAAAAGCAGAAAAAGTAGAGTACCATGCTCTTGGGGCTTGTTTAAGACCATACAAAGCTTTATGCAGCTTGCAAACCTGATGTGGGTGAAAATAAATGCTCAAACCCTAATGGCTGCACCATGTAGACTTCTTCCTCAAGAAGGCCATGAAAAAAAGCATTAGAGATATCTAGTTGTTTGATAGGCCAACTATAATGAAGGGTAAAACATAAAAGAATTCAAATGGTGGGCAATTTAGCAACAGGACTAAAAGTCTCCTGAAAATCAATTCATTCTTGTTGAAGATAGTCTTTGGCCACTAATCTGGCTTTATCTCTAGCAACAGTCCCATCAGAATTGCGCTTGACCTTAAACACCCATTTACAACCTATGACATGTTTGCCAGGAGGAAGAGAGACCAGAGACCAAGTTTTCTGGGCTTGAAGTGCTTGAAATTGCTCCAACATAACCTGTTTCCAAATAGGAATAACCAAGGCCTCCTTGTGAGAGGGGGGTTCAACATCATGAAAGAGAAGCAATTTTGAGAGTTGTGAAAGCTGCTTTGGATCTAGTAAGCATAGGATGACAATTAGAAACAGGAGGCACAAAAGGAAGGCAAACAAAAGTAGAAAGAAGAGGCAACTGAATAGAAATAGAGTGAATAAGAATAGGAGAATGAAGAGAAGGAGAAATAAGAGGAAGAGAAGACTGAAAGGGAGATGTACTGAGAGATAAACCAGCTGAATTTTGAAGAGAGGAATTTTGAAGAGAAGCAGAACTAGAGGCTGGTAAAACAAAGGCAGTGGGTATGGAAGAAGACTGTAAAGGTGTAGAAGAAGAAGGAGAAGACCAAAAGAAGGTTTGAACAAAATGTAACTTTGATGAAGAAGATGAGGAGGAGAAAGGAGCTTGATGAGCTTGTTGTGCAAATGGAAACACTTGCTTATTGAACATTACATGTCGAGAAAGATAAATAGTGCCAGTTTTTAAATCAAGACACCTATAGCCTTTTGCAAAAGAATGATAGCCTAAGAACACACACTCAACTGATTTAGGTTGCAATTTGGTAGGATGATAAGGCTTGAGCCAAGGAAAGCATTGTCAACCAAAACTTTGAGAAGAGAAAAATCTGGAAGTGTATGAAACAAAGTTTCAAAAGAAGTTCTGTAAGCCAATTAGAGGAAGGCAGCCTATTAATGAGGTTAGTGGCACAAGCAATAGCATCAAACCAATAGTGCACAGGAACAAAAAAATGATGAAGTAAAACAATAGCCATTTTAGTGAGATGTCTATATTTTCTTTCAGTTACACCATTTTAAGATGGTGTATAAGGACAGGAATGCTGATGAACAATGCCTTGAGACATAGTGAAATCCTTCATTTTGTTATTAAAAAATTTTGCACCACCATCTGTTCTAAGGATCTTAAGTGTGGTATCAAATTGTTTTTCTACATAAGCTTTGAATTCAAGAAACTTGGCATAAACTTCACTCTTATAAACCAATGGATACAACCAGGTAAACCTACTAAACTTGTCCACAAAGAGAACATAGTATTTATAGCTAGAAATAGATGAAAAAGGTCCTTAAACATCACCGTGGATTAAAGTACGGGGCTTATTTACAATGGAATTGGATAATTGAAAAGATAATCTATGACTTTTGGCAATACAACAGTCAACACAAGCTTGAGAAGTTATAGGAATAGTAGCTTTAAGAGGTAAGTATGAGTGAAGATGCTTAAACTTCAAAGCACTAGGGTGCCCTAGCCTATTATGCCAAACAGTACTAGAAATAGAAGCAGAACTAGACAGTTTGTGAGAAACAACACTTTTGTGAGCTGCAAAAGAGGCATGATCATCAGGTAATGAAGTGGATGGAAAAAAGTGATACAAGCCATGAAGATTAGATCCTCTGTGAAGAATTTTCTTCGTAAGCTTGTCCTGAATAACAAATTGAGTATCATCAAAAATGATAAAACAATTGTTATCTTGTGCCAATTTCTGAACAAAGACAAGGTTAGAAGAAATAAAATTTGTATGAAGCACATTATTCAATTTTAAAATGTGATGTGGAGTAGGAAGAAGACCTTCACCAATGTGCTGGATAGGAATGGAGTTTCCATCTCCTATGGTAATCTGTTTTGAGCCTTGATAAGGTTGATAGCAATTCAGGTGACTGAGATCATGAGTCACATGATCTGTTGCTGCAGAATCCAAGTACCAAGGGCCTTGAACTGAGGAAGAACCTATGGAAGAAGGAGACATGGAGGCTGATGAAGAAGTAACAAAAGCTCGTGGTTACCAACACTCTAGTGCAGAATGACTGGATGCTATTGATTTGGATGTTGAGTTGAAGCACGATATTGTAGATCCATGTGATACCAACACTCTAGTGCAGAATGATTGGAGCCTCCACAAATTTGGCAAATTTGATTTGAGAACCTTCCTTGACCTCGAGAAGAAGAAAATCGACCATAACCTTGATTGCGTCCACCTCTTCCTCCTCTGGATTAAAATTGACCTCGATTTGAGCCAAAATTCTGAGATCTTGAGGAGGAAGTGTGAAATGAATAATTTGGAGATTCTTTGACTGTAGAGAAAGTTACAGTTGGTTCTGTGGACTTTTTGATCTTGGATTTTAAATGGATAGCTTTAGAACACAAGAACGCACAAAAATCATCTATGATGATGATCTCGAGTCTAGCATGAATGGCAGTAGCAAATGAATCAAACTCAGAAGGAAAGCCATTTAGAGTAACTAAGACTAGATCTTCATCTTCAATGTTAACAGATGCTAGGGCTAACTGGCTGACTAGTTCCTTAATTTTTGAGAGATATTCTTCCATTGACTCAGTTTTCGTAGCAACATTGTTTAACTTGTTCTTCAATTGGTGAATATGAGATCAAGGCAAAGTTGAAAACCTCTTGTGAAGAGAGATCCATACCTTGTAACAATGATGAAACTCAAGAACAGAAGCATAGATCGCAGGTGTAAGTGTTACAGTGATGCAACTGAGCAAGTGTGCATCAATCATAGTTCATTGAAGAATATCTAAATTTTGAACTGAAGTTCCTTCTATATCTGTGATTGTAGAGGATGGACATGTAATCGATCCATCAACATAACCAAGAAGATTTGTTGCTCAAAAAATACTCGAGAGCTGAGTCTTCCAAACAATGAAATTTGATCCATCAAGTTTGACAGTAACAAAGGATGAAAGATTAGAAATTAACAGAGTGAGATTTGAATGAAGTGAAGATGATAATGGTGATGCCATAGATCAGTTGCTCGTTGGAGCTTGTAGTGGCTCTGATATCTCAACTTTGTAACTAACTCCTCCTAAGTAGTCGACTGAGCTGGTGAACTCTTTGAACTGTAATCTGAGCCTGACCCACCTATGCTAGCTGCACTACTTGAGCCTGAGCTCCCTAAGTTGGCTGAACTGTATTCCTCAACAATTTTACCTAGTAATGTTCCACATAATTGTTTCGCTAACTGATAAAAAAAACAGAGTACGTGGTTTAATTCAACTATCCAATAAAACCAAGAACATTAACAGTTTTTTCCAATTTTAAAACTAAGCATTATCAATTTTTTCATTTTTAAAGTTTCTTTTTTTCAGTTTTACGCATCAATGTTCCATCATCATGCTCCTTTATAAATACAAAATTTTCAGTTTTGTACAAAAAAAATAATTTAGTTTTTTCAATTTTTTCAAAACAAAACATTCAGTGTGTTTGGTTTGAATTTTTTCGATTAAGTTTTTTGAAAATTGAGTTTTTTTTTCATATTTTTTTGTTTTTAGTGAATATTTTTAAAATTTGAAACATTTTTTTACTTTTTTAGATGTACCTTACTTAGATGTATCTAAAAAGTAAAAAATTTGTGAAAAATATTTTTAAAAATTAATAAATACAAAAAAATACAAAATATGTATAGAATGCTCGTATTTTTATTTTATTTTTTTTTGTATTTTTGGTATTTAGTGAATTTTTAAAAGGTTTCTTTCATAAATTTTTTACTTTTTAGGTATATTTATGTTAGGTATGTCTAAAAAGTAAAAAAAAAATTCTTAAAATATTAAAAAAATTCAGTAAAAACAAAAAAACACAGAAAACAAGAAAATAGAATTTTCTGAAAAGAGTTTTTGGAAAACTCTAACCAAGCGTGCTGATTAGTTTTTTTTTTTTTTTTTTTGCACACTATTGTTTTTTAGTTTTTTCAATTTGAAAGCTGTGTTTTAAATTTTTAAAAATTAAAATAAATGTCAAACCATCATATCATTATTTAAATGACAATTCCAACTATTAAAATTTAATGGGACTTTAAGGTGTAAAAAATCTTAATTAAGACTTAATAAGTATAAGTTCATAAATTAGAACTTATGTGTAAAAGCTCTAATAAAAATTGAGTATAGGAGCATTTCTTAAAAAGTGTTACTTTTGGAGAAAAAAATGAGCATAGAAGCTTTCCACGAGTGTTTCTTTAGGTAATTGTTGATGGGAGAAAACATTGGAATATGACATTATTGAAATTGTATGATTATGTAGATTATATATATATATATATATTTTTTAATAAGAAATTTTGTGGTTCGTTTTACAATCTTTTATCTGTTACATTTATACACAACACAATCCAATATCCACAATCTAATGAAAAGTATTACTGAATCATATTATAAATTGCATCCATAATTTATTATTCCAAATAGAAATGTATATTCATCCAAAGAATAACAATTATTCCAATTATTTGCTGGTAGCTTATTCAAAAGTCCAAGATTACCTATGCCTTTGGAGCTGTGACATTTACTTCGTTTTCGTCAAATTTAAAATTTTGAATTAAATTTCCATGACTTGACAACATTTTTTTCAAAAAACGCACCAGTTGAAGCGGAGAAGCCAAATGTAACCCATTCGGTCAAGTAGTCCCTTAGATCAACCTTGAAATAAAGGCCTTGTCTGACTATGGCATTATTGATAGAGCTAGTGACAACAACACTCAATTTTTTTGACTTAGAGCGATAACTAATCACAGCTTCATTTTCTATCCCATGAGTTATGTTTTTTTTCTTTTTTTTTTTGATCAGCGAAGAAAAGGAAGCTTTATTGATGAAAACCGAGTAAGGAAATACATCAATAAAGAAGAAGGGGAGGGGGAAGGGAAAGGGGAAAAATGGTGAGTTGGTGAGTAACCAACCACAATCAACAAACCCAAACCACAATACAACCGAAATCAGAAACATGCCAAAGCCAACAGATAAAAATACTACCAACCAGCCAAAAAACAAAACAAAACAAAGACTGAGGGAGATCAGCAAAAAGCAAACCATCTTTCTCTCTGCTGGAGCATCCAGGCAGCAGACCACACACACTAACAAGAATCAGACCATCAGTGAGGCAAGAAGATCAGCATCAGGCCACTCCCTTAGATCAACACAACAATTCAAACCAATGCCCAGAACACCTTTGCTAACAGAGGGCAAATGCACTGCCTTCACAAACCAGAACCAAGCTGGCCTCTGCACTGCCTTGACAGACCAGAAGCTGGTACCTACCACTCTGCAACCAAGCTGCATACATACCAATCTGCTTCAAACCCATCTGCTAGCATTCTGCATAATGACATATTCACTTACAGGAGCTTCACTGGAACCAGAGAGAGAGCTTCAGACCAGACTTCTACAAACAAATCTGTTACTTCCCACACTGCTACCACTCTGCATAATGACAGAACAAGCAAAACCTACGAGATACAACCTCTCACCTGCTTCAAATTTGCGACAATATCATGCATAGTGTAATTCACCCCTTTAACATATGACTTGATCCATAATGCAATTCTTACTTTCATTAGCTCTACTATCTGTGCAAAATCTGCATTACCATTGTTAAATAAGCATTCATTCCTAAGTTTCCATAAGGACCAAAGCATGGCCAAAGGGACCACCTTCCAAATGTTGAACTCCTTCTTCCTGAATTTCATACCAGACCACCAGTCAAGCAAAATAACCACAGATCCTGGTGTTACCCACTGCACTTCCCACCAGTTTACCAACTCAGACCATAACTTCCATACCAATGGGCATAAAAGCAACACATGATTTATGGTTTCTACCTCTGCTTTGCAAAATACACATAGTGGGCTGACATTGGCAGGTATAGCTCCAATCCTTTGCATGAATTCTGCTGTTTTAAGTCTCTCTTTCCAAGCTAACCAGCTGAGGAACTGAGCCTTCGGGGGGGCTGCATTTTTCCACAGGAACTTTGAAATGGAAACTGTGGGTCCATTAACTAATTCCAACCTTTTCCACACTGATGCCACAGAGAATACTCTAGAATTACTTGCTCTCCACAAACAGTAATCCTCAGTTAGAGGATTTAGATTAGGTACCTCTGCTAGTAATACATTTAGCCTATGAACTTCCTCCTCCTCCCAAGCTAAAAGTGATCTTCTAAAAGCCAACTTCCAATCACTGCCCGGCCCTTTCCGGTGGTAAAAAAATTGCAAGGAACCTTCCTTCTCCACTGATAAACTAAATAGTCTAGGAAATTCACTCCTAAGACTCATATCATTGAACCATCTATCTGTCCAAAAATGAATTCTTTCCCCATTTCCCAAAATAATCCTGAAGTTTTGTGAGAAAAACTCTGCCACTTCACTATTTGCCGAAGCTAATGATACAATGTCCTTCCACACTGTAGATACCATTGCAGCTGACACTGTTTCTGGTTTCCACCTGCCCCCAATCCCACCATATCTGTTACATACCACCATTTTCCATAGTGACTGTTGTTGATGACCATACCTCCACCACCATTTTAACATTAAACAGACGTTAACATCACTGAGACTTCTCACACGCAACCCCCCTTGGGCTTTACTTTTACACACCTCTTTCCATTGGACTAAGTGAATTTTCCTTTGAACTTCCGAACCACCCCACAAGAAGTTTGATTGAATCCTATCAATTGTTTTAGCAACACCAATAGGCAATTTGAAAATAGATAGAAAATACACTGGAAGATTTGACAATCCAGACTTAATTAGGGTCACTCTACCGGCAAAGGACAAGAATCTCCTCTTCCAAGATGCTAATTTCTTTTTAAACTTCTCCACCACTGGTTTCCAAGTACTTTTTTTCCTTGGGTTGGCCCCTAATGGTAAGCCAAGATATGACAAAGGTAGACTCTGGCTGAGGCAATTCAGGTTGTTAGCAAACTCCTTAAGTAACTCCTCTTCCACTCCAATTCCACAAACAATACTTTTATGAAAATTAATCTTGAGGCCTGACATAACTTCAAAACACCTCAAAATTCTTTTAAGCACCCTGATTTCATCCCAATTGGCTTCCCATGAGTTATGTTATTGTACAATACTTTAGTCACATTAGACTTAATAGAGTTGATATTGATACCGAGAAGAGTAACAGGAGTGATGTTTTGTGGATCCCAAGAATTCTAACAAGTATCAAACTCCACAGCGACAAATGGGCTAGTGGGTACCAATGTCGATGGGTCGATTGGAAGCCCAATGGCTCCACCCGCAGTGGTGCCTGCGGTGCTGCTAGAATCGGAAGGTTCAAGGGAGAATGCAAGCCCATCTCCGAAACTTGAACTTCCATTCGAATCAATCATGAAGCAGAAATAGGTGGTGAAGTCGGTCAAGTTGCCGTAAACTTTGTCCCAGAGGTGAAGCAGTTTGACATAGGTGGCTTTGCCGGCACTTTGCTGGAAGTTGGTATCGTGCTCACGGGCTGCGAGGTGGATGCCTTCAGAGGAGATGTAAGCATCCCCGTCAGTTGTTATGTCGACATTGAGATTTTATGATTGATTTTGGAGATGTTGAAGTTTAGTGCAGTTGCACAAGGAGCTGCAAGAAGAATGTAAAATGTGATAATTGAGAGACAAGAAAGTTGAATGTGTGATTGGAAAGCCATTAGTGTTATGATAAGGAGAAGTATGCAATTTGGGGTATAAATAAGTATTTCATTGTTTGAAACAAAGAACTAGTAAACATCGACTACAAAGTTTAATATATATGTTTTTATTTGCAACTTGTGATGTGTTTACTTTTTCATATGGCTGTTCTTTTGTCACAAAAAACTAGTAAACGTCGGCTGCTAAGTTTAATATGTTTTTATTTTCAACTTGTGATGTGTTTACTTTTCATATAGTTTAACATAGTCATGTCTGTTGAAGTTTACAATGCCAATCTAAAATCTCATCTTATCTTACTAATTATAAAAAATGGAAGTGGCAAAGTGTTTCTAGAATACCCTTTAAAAAAACAAATATATATATATATATATATTACTGTTTTTAAATTAATCCAAACGAAATGGCATAATCAAACGCCACATCAAAAGCAAAAGGGCATAATCCAACCAACAATGTTATTAAACCAAACCAACACCATATTAACTCAAATTCAAACCAGGTAAAAGCAGGCATCGCCAACAAAACTCTGGGACATCATTTTCATGCTACATGAAACTCTCAAATCTCATCATTACTTCTGAAATAACAACAGGGTAATATTCAATAACATTACAAACCTAAGTTTATGAACTTAAGATATATCTAGAAATAGCTTATAGTAATACCAAGGTATAGCTGTGACTGTTGAGCATGGAGGATGGATTCCGGTGGTGAAGCAAAAAGGGAAGCAAGAAGCAAGGAAATCAGTGGACAGTGCAGTAGTTTTCACGGTGTTTGTGGATAATCTACCTAACTCAATGAATACCAAAGGCTTGTTTAACCTGTTCGGGAAGTTTGGACTTGTAAAAGATATCTTCATTCCACAAAAGCGTCCAAGAAACACCAACACTAGGTTTGGATTCGTGAGATATAGCTGTGAAGTAGCAGCAAGCGTTGCTATGCAAAAGGCTAATGGTCTATGGATGGATGATAAAAAGTTATCCATGAAACTTCCAGCTTTCGAACGAATCAGAGAACAGGGGAAGTACTATGCCCAAAAACCACAGCAAATACACCCCAGAGAGGAAGTTCCGAGAGGCTCATATCATTTCACCAACAATAAAAGATTTGCAGACGTGGTAAGAGGTATTCAAGTGCAGGACAGAGACTCCATTACAGTTAAGGCCGAGAAGCATGGTAATGGGTGGCTCTACGACAGTGTCTTAGTCCGGCTAAAAGTCAGATATGTTAACATTAGTTTGAAGTTCGAGCTTAATGCTAGACAAATTGATGGGTTTGAAGCCAGAAACGGAGGCGGTCGTGATGTGGTGTTATCTTTCAAGTCCAAGGAGGAAATGGTAACAAAGATAGAGACCATCAAAGAAATTATCGATGAGTGGTTTGAGGTCATCATCTAATGGAGGCCAGAGCTTACTCTGGCACAGGAGAGACTAGTATGGATTACCTACTATGGCATTCCATTACATTTATGGAATAGGTCCAATCTTGTTAAGATTGGTAGCATATGGGGTGAAGTTATTGATGGTGCTGAATGCATGCCTCAGTCTTTCGACTGTGGTAAGCTTAGGATTCTTACCAAGTGCATGGAACCTGTTAAGCACTCCTCTCATCCAGTGAGAGTCTTGGAAGTTCAGGTCCTTGAAGTAAAAATAATAAATCAGTGCTGTAGCTGTTTAAATCATCTAGATCAGATGAAGGAACACAGTCCAGAGGAGGAACATGAGGATCATGACTCCAACAGAGTTGGTAAGCCACTACAGAACCTCAAAGATGAGTCAACTCAACCCAGAGAAGGTGGGTCAGCTCAGGGTTCTGAGCAATTCAAAAATGAGGCCAGACGATTGTTGACACGTGGGGATGGCAATATAATAGGGGCAAAATAGAAGAGTGATATGGAAGTGGCTGAGTCTAGCGGCATAGTAGGCAAGGAGCTCGAGGTTGAAGCATGCAAGGAACTGGTGGCAAGTAGCAGTGCATTTAATGCCTCAAAACCAGCTGATCAAGGTAATGATGGGCAAATCTTCACGCCTGGTTGTATGAGAAGCATGAGTGGATCTAGTCTAAATTTACCTGGGCTAAACTTGGAAATGGACTTGGGTCATAATAATTTAAACCATGTGGTCTTGGGCCATAATAATTTAAACCATGAGTTGTGTGGGCTGACTGATGTTAGAAAGGCAGCTTTTACTGAGAATGACAACCCAGTTGAGGAAGTTGGTGATTCTGATGATGAGTTTAGCAGCAGTGAAGATGAAGGAGAAGTGGCCCAACCTAATGTAGCTGCTTGGGCCAATAATATTAAGACCCAATGGAAGGAAACTAGTAGGCCAAGATCAGAGAAGGAGATGGCCAACACTGCTGGTACCCAAGGTAGATTCTGGAAAAGAAAAGGAAAATCGGGGGCTCCCTTTAGAAAATCTGGATGGATGAACATCTTGGCAGTAGACAAAGAGGTAGGTGGGTTTAGTGGGACGGTAGTAGCAGAGTCAGATGGTGTATTGGCGAAGGAGCCCGTGGTAGAAGCATGCCAAGTAAGGAAAAATGTGGGTATTTCAAAATCCAGCTTTGTAGACAAATGTCAGTAGTGTTATGATCAGGTGTACACGCTTGGGTATATGAGGAGCTTAAGTGAGTCTAGCCTGCTTAAGCCCGAGCTAAATCTGGAAGTGGTTTTGGGCTGTAATATGGGGACTACTGGGCTGGGGGGATTGCCACTCTTAACGAGTGGACCTACTGATCAGGTTCTCCAAACAAACGTGTGGGCTGAGGTAGACGGGCCAAGTTTTAGCCAAATAAGGGGCTCATCAGCCCTGTTGAACAAGGGACTGAACAAGACAGTAAGTATGAGGAAGAAAGACAATAATAATTGGAACCGAAAAGGGAAAGGTAAGATTCAATCTCAGAAAAAAGGTTTTTTTGATCTTGTGAGTAGGTATGGCTCTAAGGGAGCATCATCCAGCAAGCAAGTATCGAAGCAGTCAGTATTTAGGGACTCAGTTGCGGAAGCTTCAATATCAGCCTCCATTGACAGTGGGAATGCTACAGGTAGAAGGATCCTTAGTGAGGCTCAAGCAACAGTACATATGGGAGCATTGTTGGGTCTGCAGTATAATGGGAAAGAAGCTGAAGTTATTAACCAAATTGTGGAGCTCGAGAGGAAAGATAAGGAAAGAATTGGAGGAGTGAATGGGCCAGCTGCATAGAATGCAACCATGAAGGGGTTATAAGGTGTGTTGTTTGTTTCTTGATGAAGATATTAGTATGGAATATTAGAGGTGTTGGTAGGAGTGTAAAAAAAAGTAAGATCAAGAAGCTGCTTAAGGAGAGAAGTATAGATATTGCTTTGTTTCAAGAAACTAAGAAGGCCGATATCACTGATCAAGAAGTCAGAGCAATTTGGGGAAGGGATTCAATGGACTTTATGGCAGTGGGTTCAGAAGGATCTGCTGGTGGGCTTCTTTGTATTTGGGATCCTCAGGTTTTCCATTTAGTAGATTGTTGTAGCAATAGGAGATTTATTCTGCTTTCTGGTTTGTTGTTTAATTCTTTTGATTGTGTGATTGTAAATTTGTATGCACCTAATGAAGTGGGAGATAGAAGGAAATTTTGGGAGGGTTTGTCTAAGCTAAAGAATGATTTTCCTAAACCATGGTGTTTATGTGGGGATTTTAATCAGACCAGATTTGTGAGTGAAAGGAAAGGCTGTAATAGGAAGGATAGTGGGATGTCAGATTTGAATGAGTTCATTGATAAGTGTGAAGTGAACGATTTACCATTATTGGGTAGAAAGTTCACCTGGTGTAACTCAGCAGATGGTCAAAGATGGAGTAGAATTGACAGGGTTTTGGTGGATCCAAATTGGTTGGAGGTGTTCAAGTTTAAATTGTGGGGCCTGCCTAGGCTCATTTCTGATCATTGTCCTCTGTTAGTGATGGAGGATGATAGGGACTGGGGTCCTAAGCCATTTAGGTTTGTAAATGCATGGTGTTTGCACCCTTTTTGTGCTCCTCTTGTAGATAAATCTTGGAAGGAGACTGTGGTTCATGGTTGGGTGGCTATATATTACTCCAAAAATTGAAAGCCTTGAAGCAGATCCTCAGAATATGGAATAAGGAGGTTTATGGTAATGTGTCATTTAAATTGAAAGCTGCAGAGGAGGAGGAGCATAATCTTGATCTTCAAGCTGAAACCAGGGACCTTACTCAAGCTGAGATAATTAGAAGAAGGGTAGTTAGAAAGGAGGTTTGGAGGTTGAATAGGATGGTTGAATGGATGTGGCTACAAAACTCAAGGTTGAGTTGGACATTGAAGGGGGATAGGAATACCAGATTCTTCCATGTGATGACCAGGAGCCGTCAAAGTAGAAATGTGCTAACATCCATTACAGTAGGGGATTCAGTGGTAGAGGATCCTTATATGTGAGGAGGGAAGTATTTGAGCATTTTAGGAAACATTTTACAGAGGAGTGGGTGGTTAGGCCTAAGTTAGGTGGCTTATTCAAATCAGTCCACATGAGTCCTCAGGTTGAAATGCTTGAAGCAGAGTTTTCTGAGGAAGAGATTAAGGCAGCTGTGAAGAATTGTGATGGTAATAAGGCTCCTGGGCCTGATGGCTTCAACATGCTTTGTTTTCAAAAATTCTGGAAGGTGATGAAAGGGGATGTGATTAATTTTATGAAAGATTTCCATAGAAATGGTAGATTGGTGAAGGGGTTGAATAACTCTTTTATCACCTTGGTTCCTAAAAAGGAGAACCCTGTGGGATTATCTGAATATAGGCCCATTAGCCTGGTTGGTTCAGTGTATAAAATTTTATCCAAGGTTTTGTCTACAAGGCTAAAAACTGTGCTTCCTAGTGTTATCAGTGATACCCAATCAGCTTTTTTCGGGGGGAGAAATATTCTTGATGGTGTACTTATTGCAAATGAAGTGGTGGATGGGTGGAAGAAGTCTAAAAAAAAGGTGTGATAATTAAACTTGACTTTGAAAAGGCTTTTGACTCAATAAATTGGGGGTTTCTGCACTCAATGCTTCTGAATTTTGGGTTTGGTGTAAGATGGTCAGAATGGATTGGATTATGGAGTGTGTTACCACAGCTCGTGTTTCTGTCCTGGTCAATGGTTCTCCAACTAATGAGTTTTTTCCGCAGAAGGGGTCTTAGACAAGGAGATCCATTGTCTCCTCTCTTGTTTAACTTGGTGGCCGAGGGTTTGAATGTGCTATTAAATAGGGCATTCCAGCTAGGTATTATTAAAGGGGTGAAAATAGGGGTTGGGGATGTGGTGTTGTCTCATTTGCAATCTGTTGATGACTCCTTATTGTTGTGTGAAGCTGAAGAGGAGGAGGTTAGTAACCTTAAGAGGATATTAAGGTGCTTTGAGGTTATGTCTGGGTTGAGAATTAATTACCATAAAAGTCAGGTTTGTAAAGTGGGTGTTGCTGATGGTTTATTGGGCAGATTTGCTGATATTTTAAACTGTAAGACCAAGAAGTTGTCTGTGCAGTATTTAGGGCTGCCCTTAGGGGCTAATCCCAGTTGTAAAGCTTCTTGGAAACCAGTGGTGGAGAAAGTGAGAAGCAGATTAGCTAGTTGGAAAAGGAAAACTCTATCTCATGCTGGTAGACTCACTCTAATTAAATCTACTCTTGTATCTTTGCCCGTGTATTATATGTCCTTGTTCAAAATGCCGGATGGGGTAGCTAGAATTTTGGAGACCAGAAAAGAGGGATAAAAGCAAACTCCAAGGGAAATCACCAGACAAACAAGAGAAATTTACAGACTCCTCCCTCTAATGCAGCATCTCACTTGCCTAAGATTAACCAGAAAATCCTGCACTGAAAAATGGTGCTTAGAGAACCTTGGTTTCAGCCATAATGCAATTCTCACCTTAATCACTTCACACAGCTCCTCCAAGTTTGGAGCAGATGCATTAAACACTATAGCATTCCTGTGTTGCCAGATAGACCAAAGCACAACCAGAGGCACTCCTCTCCAAATCTTCCTCTCTTGACTCCTAATACGTTGTCCTTCCCATCATAATAAAACTCCATCAACAGATTCAGGTAGAGCCCCAACAACATCCCACCACAACAGCATTGCATACCACACCTTCCAAGCAAATGGGCAGGAAAAACACATGATTCACAGTTTCGAAGTCACCAGTGCAGAAGACACACAGAGATGAAGCAGAGTTGTTAAGGGCACCAATTCTTTGTAAGTAAACTGCAGTCTTAACTCTATTTCGCCAAGCTAACCAAGTAAAGAATTGAACTTTTGGTGGCAAGTAAGGGATCCACACTAATTTAGTAGACCATAACAAAGGGCCTGCTGAAGCCAGCAAACCAGTATAAGCAGAGCAAACAAGAGAATACCCCAGAGGATGTTGCATTCCACACTGGGCAATCTGATTGATCTAGAACAGGACAAGGTGCTGCTGCCAGGAAGTTTCTAAGTCTGAAAACCTCACTAACCTCTCACTCATACAACCTTCTTCTGAACTGACACACCCAATTACCTTCAGCAACCTTTTGGTCATGCATTGATCTAAGTGACTCTTCTTTATTCACCACCAACCCATACAGACCCGGAAATTCCTCTCTAAGACTTGTCCTATTCCACCATTTGTCCACCCAGAATCTAACATTATTCCCATCCCCAATCTTAAGCTGAAAGTTATTCATGTAATACTCCAAGAGGGTGTTGCTAAACTCTGCAATGGTAACTATACCTTTCCATACACTAGACATTCTACTGGTGGTAGAAGTGGAAGGAATCCAATCCCTGAAGTCCACTTTGTACTTACTGCAAATAACTCTTCTCCACAAGGCTTCCTTTTCATACCCAAATCTCTACCACCATTTGATTAGTAAACAAGAATTTACCACCCTCACTCTTCTCAGCCCCAAACCCCCTTGCTCCAAGCTTTTAGTCAGCTCCTCCCATTTGACCTTATGCACCTTTCTTCTAACTTCTGGTTTTTTGCTTATTCTTGTTCTGCATATTCTCTGTTTGGAATTGCAGCTCGGTTTTTCTTGTTCATCTGTATCTGTTTTCCCTTCAGCTAGTGCCGTACCATCTGGGGGGGCTCTCTCTTTGTCTTTGCTTGTTCTTTAACAATAAAATTCTTCTTTTGGTTGTTTCAAAAAAAAAGATATATCTAGAAATAAAATAAAATAAATAAGTGGTTCAAATTTATTACTTATGAACCCACATTTCATCAATTTAATCTCTACCGCACAAAATATATTAGGATAAATTATAGGTTGATAAAGATGGATTCATAACATTTTTAGACAAGATTTCCTTTTAATAGCACGTGGTGGTAATGGTCTACTAATAGCACAACTCTGTTTCGCAAATTTTTAGTTTAAAGTCTCTTCTAAATTGTAACCCTTCCTCATCTTCCCATAAACTTCTTCACATGCAAAAAATTTAATAATACACTATAAAAAAAATGTACCATATGTTTCAGTTATAACTTCTTGTGATCTTTGGCTATAATTTATTGTAGTAATTATGATTTGATTATACTTTATTGTGATATTGGTTAATATTAGATTGAAAGTGATTTGATTATGAGACAAAACGGTATCAACACTAGAAACTATTATAATATACATATGGTACACATTGTGAGGGTGCATAGTTAATCTCCTACGACTTTGTTTGTCAAGACAACCAAATTATCAATGGTCATGATTATGTTTATAATTTGTCGGATATATTATATGTCAATCATTTTTTTATTTTTTTCCAAATCAAACAAAAACGGCCAGATTAATTTATATGAAATGAAATGATGATTTCTTTTTATTTTATTCCAATGTTTAGTTGAATTAAAATGAAATTCTGGAATATCGTTTTCAGGCTACACAAAACTCTCAAAGCTCATCATCACTTCCGAAACAACAATCGGGTAAGATTCAATAACACTACAAACCCAAACTTATGAACCTAGAATTTATCCAGAAAAACATGGACCCCATACTTCACCAATTTAATCTCCGCTACACAAACATATTCAAGGTAAACTATGGGTTGATAAGGGTGAATTCATAACATTTTTGGATAAAATTTCCAAAAGCAAATTGTTTAGGTATAAAAATTGATATTATTAAAAAATAAAAAAAATAAAAAAAAAAGAGGAGTTGAATTGATTTTTCGGGAGAGTTACACGCAGGTGGGAGAAGGGAAAAAAATTACCAACATATGAAGGTACAAGTGTGCCTGTGGTGGTGTGCAAATTAGAGGCAATGAGAGTGCAAGTGTCATTTGCATGCCTCATGTGTTGTTTTTTTTTTTTTTTTCACCTGCATATGGTTCCCTCTTAATTTTTAAGTGATGTTTTCAAAAGCAAAATGATATTTCATCAAAAACGAATAAAAGAATAATCTTATAACAACAATCTCAAGCTTAGGCATTTATATATTTTTAAATTTTATAGGTGCCTAGGCATTTATTGTTGGAAAAATTATAAAGAGGTAGTTGTGAATTGAAATAGACTCCATTTTGAATGAGAGGGTGTAACCTTTCATGGTGTCTTTTTATTTTAAAGGCAGGGTCAAACCTCCATTTGAATGAAATGGTGCAAACATTTCATGGCGTCTCTTTGTTTTAAAAGAAGGGTTATGTCCCTTCTTTATACCTTTTCTATTCAAATTGAATAGGTGCCAACAAAGCCTATATAAAGGCAGCCCCATTCCAATTTTGATTGATTCTGAAAATTCATTTTCCTTGCCTTCATTTTGCTCTCTTGCATCCTTTATTCTTCATATTATTTTAGGAAAAATATTTGAGAGTTAGAACACAGGTTTGGTTCGCTGAACAAATTGTTTGGAGTACTACTACAATTTGTGAAGATCATTGTATCCTGGGAGATAGACGCCATTCAACCGTAAGTACCGTAACGGGGCGAATCTGTCTTAAGGACAGAGTGTCACACACTCGACTTGGTCTTTATTTTTAATTTGGTTCGATAATTAAATTCGGTATGTTATTTATTTATTTTGTTTGAATTATTTCAAGTTATTTTATTTACACAGAAGATTGTTCCAACAATCTTAAGACAAATTCAAATTATTCTGTTTACAGAATTTTTCATTTGTTTCCTTTTTCATTCTTCGTTTATAAAAAGAAAATTATTTTCTGTGGATTTACAAAATAATATTCTGGTTGGAAAAATAAATAGTGATTATATGCTATTTGACAGATAGTAGTAATATACTGTCTATTTTCTTTGACAACTAGTAGTACGATATTGGTGTCATTAACAATTCAGAATATATTTTTGTGGAATTTTGTCAGAAAATTAATTTTGGTTTTTAGAAATTATTTTCTAAGTTTTCATTAATTAAAATTCTGTTACAGTATTTTAATTATTGGAGTGTTACAAGAGATTTAAGTTTCCGTGTCAAATTAATTTGGTTAAATAAAATTTTATTTTATTTCCAAATTAATTGGAAAATAAAAGTTATATTCTTATTTCTTTTATTTTACAGAATTTAATTTCTTGTGTGGAATTAATTTGGTTGAATAAAATTTTATTTTATTTCCAAATTAATTGAAAAATAAAAGTTATATTCTTATTTCTTTTATTTTACAGAATTTAATTTCCTGTGTGGAATTAATTTGGTTGAATAAAATTTTATTTTATTTCCAAATTAATTGAAAAATAAAATATATATTCTTATTTCTTTTATTTTACAGAATTTAATTTTCTATGTGGAATTAATTTGTTTAAATAAAATTTTATTTTATTTTCAAATTAATTGGAAAATAAAAGTTACATTCTTGTTTCTTTTATTTTTACAGAATTTCATTCTGTGAATTTGGATTAGTTTTCTGTGTGGAATTAATTTGGTTAAATAAAATTTTATTTTATTTTATTTCCAAATTAATTGAAAATAAAAGTTACATTTTGTTTGTTTCTTTTATTTTAACAGAATTTATTTCTGTAGTTTTGGTTAATTTGTTTAAATAAAATTTTAATTTATTTTCAAATTAATTGGAAATAAAAGTTACAATTCTTGTTTCTTTTATTTTTACAGAATTTAAAATTCTGTGTTCTTTGGATTAAATTTTCTGTGTAGTATAAAATTCTAATTATGATTTTATTTTTACGCCAACCTCTCCTTATGTTGGGACTGTGCCAGTGAATCATGGTAGAAAACCAGAGAAGTTCTTAGGAACAGTTTTTAGAAGATGGCAGAAGAGAAAGCTATCTAAAGCAGAAGAAACTAAGAAGTACAAGTTTAACGGCATGTGTAACATTTGTAACAAAGAGGGACACCGGGCCAAAGATTGCCATTACCAACGTAAAGGCAAAGGAAGATCAAGTAAGAAGGTTTCTAAAGCCAAAATGACTGAAATGGATAAAATTTCCAGTGGTGTAGATGTCATAAATCTTTCTGCAGTTGTTTCCGAGGCATATCTTGTCGGAAATCCTAAAGAATGGTGGGTGGACACTAGTGCTACTCGCTATATCTGTGCCGACAAAAAGATGTTCACATCTTATTCTACAGTGGACAATGGTGAACAACTTTTTATGGGTAACTCCTCAACTTCCAAAGTTGAAAGACAAGGAAAGATTGTATTAAAGATGACATCAGGAAAGGAACTCACTCTCAACAATGTGTTGCATGTACCGGACATTCGCAAGAATTTAGTTTCCGGATCTTTGTTGAGTAAGAATGGGTTTAGGCTAGTTTTTGAAAGTGACAAGTTTGTACTTACCAAAAACGGGATGTATGTAGGAAAAGGTTACATGTCTAATGGCCTTTTCAAGATGAATGTAATGACTGTTGTACCCTCAGTTATTAATAATAATACATCTTCTTCTTGCTTGCTTGAGTCTTCAAATTTATGGCATTGTAGACTATGACATGTTAATTATGGATCTTTGCGTAGATTAATTAATATGGAATGTTTACCTAAATTTAACTTTGATTCAAATCATAAATGTGAAATTTGCGTTAAGGCGAAATTATCTAAAACTCATTTTCATTCAATTGAAAGAAGTACGGAACCACTTGAATTAATTCATAGTGACATTTGTGATTTTAAATCAATTCAAACTAGAGGTGGGAAAAAGTATTTTATCACTTTTATAGATGACTGTACTAGATATAGTTATGTTTATTTAATTCGAACCAAAGATGAATCTTTAGAAACTTTCATTTAATATAAGAATGAAATTGAAAATCAACTTGGTAAGAAAATCAAGAAACTTAGAAGTGATAGAGGTGGTGAATATGAATCACCTTTTGGTGAATTTTGTAAAGAACATGGAATAATTCATCAAACCACCGCTCCTTACTCACCTCAGCAAAATGGAATTGCTGAAAAGAAAAATAGGACTTTAAAAGAAATGATGAATGCCATGTTAATAAGTTCTGAATTACCTCAGAACTTGTGGGGGTAGCAATACTTTCTGCAAATTATATTTTAAATAAAGTATCCCGAAAGAAAGTGAATCAAACACCTTATGAATTGTGGCATGGAAGAGTCCCATCTTACAAATACTTAAAAGTGTGGGGGTGTTTGGCTAAAGTGACTATTCCTAGTCCTAAAAAGACTAAAATAGGTCCTAAGACCATTGATTGCATTTTCATTGGTTATGCCAAGAATAGTAGTGCATATCGGTTTTTAATTCATAAATCAGAACATTCTGAAATGCATGTAAATACTATTATTGAGTCAAGGAATGCATCATTCTTTGAACATGTATTTCCAAATAAGACTGGACAAGAGACTAGTAATAATAAAAGATCTCATGATGCTATTACTAGTCAAGATCAAGAACATGATCAAGAATAAGAGCAAGAGTTAGACCAAAATGAGGAAGAGGAACCTAGGCGTAGTAAACGTGCTAGAACCTCAAAATCTTTTGGTCCAGATTTCCTAACATATTTGTTAGAAAATGAGCCTTTAACTTTTAAAGAGGCTATGTCTAGTCCTGAAGCTCCTTTATGGAAAGAAACTGTCAACAGTGAAGTTGAATCCATCTTGCAAAATCACACTTGGGAATTAGTGGACTTGCCACCAGGTTGTAAACCTCTTGGGTACAAGTGGATTTTCAAAAGAAAATTGAAAACGGATGGATCAATTGACAAATATAAGGCAAGACTTGTGGTCAATGGTTTTAGACAAAAAGAAGATCTTGATTACTTTGACACATACTCACCGGTTACTAGAATAACATCCATTAGAATGCTAATTGCCATTGCATCTCTATACAATCTAGAAATTCATCAAATGGATGTGAAAACCGCTTTCTTAAATGGTGAGTTAAATGAAGAAATTTACATGGAACAACCAGAAGGGTTTTCTGTTCCAGGGAAAGAAAAGAAAGTATGTAAATTGGTTAAATCATTATATGGTTTAAAACAAGCGCCAAAGCAATGGCATGAGAAATTTGACAAGGCAATGATGTCAAATGGATTTACAATTAATGAGTGTGACAAATGTGTTTATATTAAAAACACAAATAAAGGTTATGTCATTGTATGTCTTTATGTAGATGATATGCTCATCATTGGTAGTAATAATGACATAATTAAAACTACTAAGAAAATGTTGAATAAACATTTTCACATGAAAGATATGGGCATTGCTGATGTAATTCTTGGTATGAAAATTACCAAAACATCAGAAGGATATGCGTTGTCACAATCTCATTACATTGAGAAAATACTTGACAAATTCAGCAAAGATGATGATCATCTTGCTAGAACTCCTGTAGATGTAAATTGTATCTTTTTAAGAATGTACAGGAAAGTATTTCTCAATTAGAGTATGCCCAAATTATTGGACACTTAATGTACTTGATGAACTGCACTCACCCAGATATAGCTTATGCAGTAAGTAAATTAAGTAGATATACAAGTAATCCAGGAGTAGAACACTGGAAAGCAATTATAAGGGTTCTAAGATATCTCCGATTTACTCGTAACATTGGGCTTCATTATACTAGATATCCAGCAGTACTTGAAGGATACTGTGATGCAAATTGGATATCGGATACTAGAGACTCGAAGTCCACCAGTGGGTATGTCTTTACTCTTGGTGGGGCGGCTGTATCTTGGAAATCTTCCAAACAGACTTGTATTGCTAGGTTTATTATGGAATCTGAATTCATAGCCTTAGACAAAGCAGGGGAAGAGGTAGAATGGCTTCGCCACTTCCTTGAAGATATTCCAATATGACCAAAACCGGTGCCTGCTATATGCATACATTGTGATAGTCAATCAGCTATAGGTAGAGCACAGAGTCATATATATAACGGTAAGTCACGACACATTCGTCGTCGACATAACACCGTGAGACAACTACTCTCTAATGGAATTATTTCCATAGAATATGTCAAGTCTAAAGACAACATAACGGATCCACTAACCAAAGGGTTAGCAAGAGAGCTAGTTGAGAATTCATCGAGGGGAATGGGACTTAAGCCTATTAAATAAGAGTTACCACAACGGCAACCCAACCTAGTTGACTGGAGATCCCAAGATCTAGGTTCAAAGGGATAACCGAGTTGTGAATGACTCAGAAGGATCACTGGGGAGTCTAACTCCTACCCATTTCTTTGATGAAATAGTGATGTCTGCAGCGTTTTAGGTTAAGTAAAATTTTAATGATTCTTATATCTAGGTAAACCTAGTGGAGTATGGCAGGAAACTCTTCATAAGAATCACCTATGTGAGTGTGAACTGGGCCGGTTCTATGAGATTTGTGTAGGGTTACAATTCTCTAGAGCACTCATGAAAGACCAGTTGTTCAGGGTCAAAATGAACACAATAGTGAGAACTAAACTGTGTCTGGAGATATACTGTGTGAGTTCTATTGTCTTGGTTTACACAAACAGCTGAACAGTTCAAGACATCATGTTCACTGGTTAGCTAGTAAATCCGATAGTGTCTCACAAGAGAAGGTTCAAAGCCAAAAGCTAACTATCCTTTGCAGAATATTTCCAATTTCTGTACTCTCTGTATTTACATCATGTTGTTGCATTTTCTCTCTGTCAATTTCATTCATGTGGGGGATTGTTGGAAAATTTATAAAGAGGTAGTTGTGAATTGAAATAGACTCCATTTTGAATGAAAGGGTGTAACCTTTCATGGTGTCTTTTTGTTTTAAAGGCAGGGTCAAACCTCCATTTGAATGAAAGGGTGCAAACCTTTCATGGCGTCTCTTTATTTTAAAGGAAGGGTTATGTCCCTTCTTCATACCTTTTCTATTCAAATTGAATAGGTGCCAACAAAGCCTATATAAAGGCAGCCCCATTCCAATTTTGATTGATTCCGAAAATTCATTTTCCTTGCCTTCATTTTGCTTTCTTACGTCCTTTATTCTTCATATTATTTTAGGAAAAATATTTGAGAGTTAGAACACAGGTTTGGTTCGCCGAACAAATTGTTTGGAGTACTACTACAATTTGTGAAGATCATTGTATCCTGGGAGATAGACGCCATTCAACCGTAAGTACCGTAGCGGGGCGAATCTGTCTTAAGGACAGAGTGTCACACACTCGACTTGGTCTTTATTTTTAATTCGGTTCGATAATTAAATTCAGCATGTTATTTATTTATTTTGTTTGAATTATTTCAAGTTATTTTATTTACACAGAAGATTTGTTCCAACATTTATATTGTGAAATCAATTTTATGCAATGCTGCAAAGCTTGAAAAAGTTGTCAAAATATAAATTATATGGACCAATTTCATTCTTTTTTCTTTTTTCTCGTTAGTCTATATATGGCATACATTGTTTGAATTTAAAAATTAAAAAAATAATAAAGGATAGCAAAAAAATATTGTTAATTATTTTAATTAAAAAAAATTGATAACTAGGTGCCCAAGCCAGCTTAGGCGCACCTCGACTAATCCCGAAAAATCAATCTCACTACCCACTTACGAAGACCCATTTAAAGCAAGGAAAATGTCCTGTATTTAATAAAATTTAATTCAACTTCTTGTGCCATAAACATGAATTATTTTAGGGTAAATTGCACTGTGCACCCCTGCACTTTACACCAAATTTCACTTTGGCCCCTACACATGAAATCATGACAGTCAACCCCCTGCACTTTTGGTCAAATCTCACTTTGGTCCCTACACATGAAATCGTGACAGTCAACCCCTTGCACTTTTACTCAAATCCCATTTTGGTCGCTACACAAGTATCAATGTCCCTCTGTTGTTATTTTATTTTTAAACTTTTAACAAAATCTAGTCATGTAACAAAAATTTGATTACGAAATGAGGGTAAAAGAGAAAAAATCATCTATGTTTCCCACCAATACACTTTGTCCTACATGATAAGCACATGAGAGATATATAATACTATATACATATATACATTCGTATGGTAAAAAATGAGATGAAAAAGTAAGAAAGTAGAGATTATGAAATTTAAAAAAAAAAACGCGACAAATAAATCAAAGAGAAAGAAAGATGAATAGATAGAAGACTGTGTTACCGTGAAAAATAGAGTTTCATGATTCCAATTTATGCAAAACCCTAGTTCATCTTCTTAATTGTTCACAATTTGCGTTTTGTTGTAACCTAATACAGTCATATTTTGATGTAAATTTTGGGATAAAGTGTGTATTGTTGGAAAATAAAGATGATTTTCTTTTCTTACCCTCATGTTGTAGTCACATTATTATCAAATGACTAGATTCTGTTAAAGATTTAAACAATTGTAAAAAACCTAAGTAATTCGTGATTCAGATCAAGATTATTGCAACAACACCCAAACAATTAAAACAGACAATCTAAATCATCTAGCACATACAAAAGTGATTTAAATTGTTGCTTCAAAATCAATAAATCAATACAATAGATTTTTACGTAGAAAAATCACAATTGATGCACCTCCAATTGTGATTAAAAAACCACGGGCTAAACGCCACTAATCAATCCACTATGAAAGAAAGAATGAATACAAATTTACCAAACAAATTACCCAAACTCTGTCAATTTGTCTTCAACAATTTGTATCTTTTTCACCGCAATCTTCGTCTTGGAATTGATCAAATTGATGTTGAATCCACAACATTCATGTCGAATCAATGACTGCGTACAGCTTCGAACTCCTTCAAATACTCTACGCTTGAATCTCCAGATTCCACTGAAGAAGAACACTCTTGAAGTAGAACGCTCAAACAATC
The DNA here is from genome assembly GCF_055761805.1 of Camellia sinensis. Taxonomy (NCBI): domain Eukaryota; kingdom Viridiplantae; phylum Streptophyta; class Magnoliopsida; order Ericales; family Theaceae; genus Camellia; species Camellia sinensis. The sequence continues at coordinate 44,917,930 of NC_138962.1, read as the reverse complement.
AAACTCTTTAATGTGTGCTTGTCAAACCATGTGAGTTTTAATGCTCAATCAAACATATTAAAAAAAAAAAAAAAAAAAAAAACTAGCAAAATAACCCCCAGAAGAAAACCCTAGAACCCCTCAAAGAAGATCCGGAAGTCATGCCCTAGATTTGGAGCAAATTGCAACTTTATAACAGTTGGAATCGCAATCACCGCTCGAGTGCAGGAATGGCCGTTTGAGTGGTGACACTAATACGCGTGTTCCAAACCAGGGTCTACGCTCGAGCGTAGAAACTTGCGCTCGAGCGTAAAAGCACATCTCACAGTATTTTTGCAGACGAGCCAAAATACTAAGAAGGTGGAAACCCCGCTCAAGCGGGAAAACCAAAAACAAAGGAAAAATTGCAACTCGATTAACCCAAGCTTGTTTGCGGAATTGGCAATAAGTAGGGTCCTGACAAATTAATAAGTATCAAAAATAGGACATTGATACTTGTATAGGGACCAAAGTAAGATTTTACCAAAAGTACAGGGGATTGACTGTTACAATTTCATGTGTAATGATCAAAGTGAGATTTGATCAAAAATGCAAGGGGTTAACTGTCATGATTTCATATATAGGGACCCAAGTGAGATTTAGGGTAAAGTATATGGGTGCAAAGTGTAATTTCCCATTATTTTATCTTTTGAATGCATTGTTCAGTCATTTCATGCAACCTGCAGCAAAATCGTGCAAAAGAAGGGTAGCAAAAAAATATATAAATGCCTAAGAGCATCCACGGTGGAACTGTTAACCCTCCACTAGTGTCAGATGTTAAATTTTTGGCCAGCCAAGCTCCATTTTGTTTATACAATGGAGTTGCTAAATGATGTGTTAGGGTCAAATGCTAAGGTCAACTGTTAACTTGTGTGTTAACTGTGGCTAGCATTTTAACTAGCGAGAGAGAGAAAGAGGGGATGTGAGAAGTGTTGTGGGGTTGTCCGACCGGATGCCCGGACCTTCAAGTAAAAAAAAAAAAATTTGTAGAGTTTTTTTGGCCGGTCGAATGATTTTATGGCCTGCCGACTTTTATTACCAAGCAAGACGCACTGACAGAAAGTGAGACGCACTGACAATGTAGTGATGTGGGGGCCATTGCACTTTTCAATTATTTTATATTTTATTCATTATATATATATATATATTCTTAACATACACCTTAACACATCTATTGTATTACTATTCACTCACTATTCATTCACTAAATTAACAAACTCTTTACACACATTTTTTTGTTCCAATTTTGTCACTTTTTGTCATATAGCATATACTTTAACACACATTTTTAACACATTCATTGTGGATGCTCTAAGCTTGAGATTGTTATTAAAAGATTTTTGTTTTTATCTTTAACTTTGGGCGAATTACACTAACAGTCTTTATAGTTTGGGACTCGTATCATTTTGATTCCTAACTTTTTAATTGTGACACATTTAATCCTAAATTTTGAATTTTGTTCCAAATAAGAACAATTGAAGATATCATTGCTCAATTTCATGGGCAAAGTCATCAATTTGATAAAATATAAACTAATTTGACAAAAATAAATCTCAAAAAAATATTTTTGATTTTTTAAAAATTATATCTACCTACTAAAGATAAAATTATACAAAATTGATAAAACTTTTACGTATTTATTTATTTATTTATTTATTTATTTATTTATTTTATCAAATTAATTTTTATTATGTGTTTGTATAATGATCATGTAATGTATGGTTGTTAAGCTTTTAATATGTAATTAATATATTTAATATATGAAATGCTTTTAATTTTAAATTTTTTAATTTAATAGATTGGTTTAATAATGATATCAAAGTTGTCGCCATATTTGAGTTTTGAAAAAATAAAAACTAATTTAATGAAAATAAAGACAACCATCCATTACATAATCATCATCCAAACACATAATAAAAATTGATTTGGTAAAATAAATAAATGTGTGAAAAATTTATCAATTTTACATAATTTTATATTTAGTGTGTAAAAATAATTTTAAAAAATTCAAAAATATTTTTTTGACATTTATTTTTATTAAATTAATTTATATTTTATCAAATTGATGACTTTGTCCTTGAAATTAAATAATAGTATCTTTAATTATCTTTATTTAGAACAATATTTAAAATTTAAAGTTAAATATGTCACAATTAAAAAGTCAAAAACCAAAATGACACAAATCTCAAATTATAAAAACCATTAATATAATTTGCCCTTTGACTTTAGATTGACATTGTAAACTTCAACACACATGACGATGTCAAACTACAAGGGGCGGAAAAGAAAGAAAAATAAAAAGATAAAAATGATGAAATAAAAAAAAACACATCATGATTTGAAAATAAAAAATATTAAACTTCCCAGCCAATGCTTACTAGTTCCTCGTGACAAAATAACAACAAACGGCAAAGAAAAATCATCGACTAAATTAAATATGTGCACAAAGACTAAAAAACACATCATAATTTGAAAATAAAAACATATTAAACATCCCAACCAATGTTTACTAGTTCTTTGTGATAAAATAACACAAACGGCAAAGAAAATTCATCAACTAAATTAAACATGTGCACAAAGACTAATCCACAAAATCACAAGATTTGGAACAATGATCCACATATTTATACGCCAATTATCTAAATACTTCCAATCCCATAAATTTTCCTCATCACAACAATGGCTTTCCAATCACACATTCAACTTTCTTGTCTCTCAATTATCACATTTTACATTCTTCTCGCAACTCCTTGTGCAACTGCACTAAACTTCACCCTGGACAAAATCGATCCCAAAAATCGCAATGTCGACATAACCACCGACGGAGACGCTTACATCTCCTCTCAAGGCATCAACCTCGCGGCGGCTGAGAACGATACCAACTTGCAGCAAAGAGCCGGCAAAGCCACCTACGTTGAACAACTTCACCTATGGGACAAAGTTTCCGGCAACTTGACCGACTTCACCACCTATTTCTCCTTTGTGATTGATTCGAATGGAAGTTCAAGTTTCGGAGATGGGCTTGCATTCTTCCTTGCTCCTTCCGGTTCCAGCACCACCGCCGGCGGTGCCATTGGGCTTCCAATCCACCCCCAGACTTTGGAACCCACCAGCCCATTTGTCGCCGTAGAGTTTGATACCTTTCAGAATACCTGGGACCCACAAAACATCACTCCTGCCACTCATGTTGGTATCAATATCAACTCTATTAAGTCTAATGATACCGCAACATGGACCAATAATGTAACTTATGGGATGGAAAATGAAGCTTGGATCGAATATGTCTCTAAGTCGAAAATGTTGAGTGTTGTTTTCACTGATTCTATGAATAATTATACAATCCAACATGGCCTTCATTTCAAAGTTGATCTGAGGGATTACTTACCGGAATGGGTTACTTTCGGCTTCTCAGCTTCTACTGGTGCTTTTTTCGAAAAAAATATTGTTAAATCATGGCGATTTAATTCAGGTTTTCCAATTTAATGCGAAAAGAAGGAAATCTTACTGCTCTGCCAGCTTAGGTATTCTTGGATTTTGAATAAGATATTTGCTAGCTACCAATTTGGTAGTTCATATGTAACTAGGTGATAGCTGTGTTACATTTTTATTTGGATTAATAATTGTTATCCTTCGGATGGATATACATTTTTATTTGGAATAATATGCTATGCATGCATTTTATAGTATGATTCTTTCAATATTTTGCATGAGATTTTGGATTAAACAAATAAAGTCATTCAAGTTCAACTCGTATTCAGTTCGTTAAATTGAATTGCTTAGAAAAATTGACTAATGATATTTGGCTTCTTCAATTTATTATAATTTCTAATTTATTGGACTTTTTCAACTTATTAGGCCAAAATGAAGGTGATTTTCACAAATTATAATTTCTATTTTTTTTTCTTAACTTAATTGAAACCTTTAGATTCGTATGGACAAAAGAGTCACATCTCTTCTATCGTAATTATTATTTTTGTGAGTATTTTAAATATTTGCACAACAAAAGAGCTATATGAAAGCTTATTTAACTAAACAAGTTCAATTTTTTTCACATAATATCAAAAAATGCACCAAATAGATTTACGATTTATTGTAATTCTTTTAAGCAAATAATCTAAAAAGTTTTAATGATAAAAGCTGACTTATAAATAATACCAAACGAGAGCAATGTGTTAACCATCCAAAAGAGTTCGAGTATCTTGCATGTGCTAAAATAGCACTATCCTATTTGAGTCACAATTATCTTATTTATGTCACATCATTTCAAACTCAATCTATATTTCACGTTTTTTCATAAAAAATCAAAAAATATATTTATTTAGATCATTCCAAACACTCGTTTAGTCTTCCACAAAAAGTTGCAGCGAACTTAAATTAATGGAACTAATTATGTTAAGTTCCGTTGGTCCATTCCAATATAGTTATTATCTCAAGTTTAGTAAGTCAATCTTTATCAAATGCAAATTGATTATTTCTAGAACTGTAGATTCTCTTTGTTGTATTGTGTTACTTATTTTTATATTATAGTGTTTTTTTTTTTCCCTGTGTTTGTTGTTCAGCTCTTTTCATATTATTAGTATAATTATCTTATATCTGTAAATAATCTCCTACTTAAATTGTATAATCGAGAGGCAATTAAAATGAGGAATTGGAAGGGGATATCTAATTTGGTTCTCACAAAAACCAAAAATATCTAACATCTTTATTATTTCTTATTGCAATTTATAGATATGTAAAATGATGAAATAACTTTTTTATGTAACTAACACTATGTTACATCCAAGAAGGGAAAAAAAATTAAAAAATATAAAAACTACTACTTTATTATAATTCAATGTAAAGGCATATTGATGTATATAAAATAAATAAATAAATAAAATAAAAAACTAACTTACTTGTAAATCTTAGAATTTTTCATCCAATGTGACCGCCATTAACATTTTTTTTTAATCATATAATAACTTGAGATTAAAGGCTTGGAAAAATGCCATGCAAAAATAAATAAATAAAAACACTTTGATAAATGGTACAGGCTCATTGGGCCATGTAAAGATTGGGTTACCAAATTGCCTTTTGGGTTCTGGTTAATGGGCTTCCCTTCAGCATGTTTTTTAAAGGTAACTTGAACTTGCTTAGAGATTGGGTTTTAAAGGTAAAGGAAGTGAACTACCCAATTGAATCCAAGCCCATGATTGAATTCTTCACTGTTGTCATTCTTGGTTTTTATTTGTTCGTTTTTCTATTATTCTTTTTGTTAAAGAAGGGAGGTTTGGCTCAAAGGTAAAGGCTTAATCTTAGCGTTTTGGTAATATATTATAATAGTTTATTAAGTTATTATATATTGAGATTTAAGTTTATAATATAATATATTTAAGAAGTCAATTAGGTTAGAAGTTAATGAGAAGAAAACAAAGAAAAAAGAGAAGGGTGGTGTTGTGCGGCTGTGCAAACCGAGAGAGAGATAGTAATCAAAGAAGAGAAAGTGAGGGACGGCAGCAAGGAAGAAAGAAAAAGAAAGAGGAAGAAAAAGATTAGGATTTTATTTTGGTGGTTTCATTAATTCTTTAAATAATTTTTTGATTTTTAAAAAAATATTGTGAGTATAAAACTCACTTTTCTTGATTTATGTTTAATTCGTTGTTTTTATTTATTTATTTTTATTTATTTGATGTTAGTTTGATTTTGTATTTTGTATGTAGATGATTGATTGATTTTAATTATTTTGATTAGTTGTATATGTAAGGTTTAGGATTTTTAGATGATTGATTGATTTTAATTATTTTGATTAGTTGTGTATGCAAGGTTTAGAGTTTTTATATGGATTAATTTTATGGTTGTAATCACACTCATGTTTATATGAAATTGAAATAAACTTAAAATTCATAGATATTGGTTAGAGGATGGATTGATTCGTTGTTTTTATTTATTTATTTTTATTTGATGTTGGATTGATTTTGTATTTGCATGTAGATGGTGGATTGATTTTAATTATTTTGATTAGTTGTGTATGCCATATTTAGGATTTTTATATGGATTTATTTTATGGTTGTAATTGCACTCATGGATATATGAAATTAAAATTAATTAGGAACCCATATATAAATTCCTTATACTCCACCATGACTCCATGGATTGTTGTTTTATTTGAGTAATGGTGAGAAAGAGTGTATAAAAAAAAGTGAGGATTATGAGATTTATTTGAATGCCTTAGGCTTAGCATTGTTATGTTTGTTCTCATGAATAATATGTTTTGTATATATATATTGTTGCCTCGTTCTCATGAGTAGACGAGTGCTTTGATTTACGTGCGTACGTATATGCTAACCATCCGGGGAGTGTGAGTCAAACTCGAGACAATATTCCCGTGTAAGTTTGGCTTCGGAGCGGTGTTAGGTATACGAGAGGCACATGGGATATATGTGTAGGCTGGAAGGGGAGGGCCGAAGTGGTGGAGTTAAGGTATAAAAAATTTAATTATGGGGTGATTGTTATAGTGTGTATTGTATTGATTTGTACAGGTTGAAAAATAGTAAACGACCTCGATAAATTATGAAATTTGAGCAGAGGCATGTATACGTGATTCTAGATAATTTTTGTGTTTTAACTTTTTATTAAAAAGATCGTTTAGAACTTATAACCGGATGATCTTGGTTATTGTAGTTTTGATTCATTTTGGCAATGCAGATTTTAGAGGTTGTTTTAACCTACGAAACGAGCTCATTTTTATTGGTTTCCCATAAACTGAAGTAAAACATTATTCTGCACACTTTTCGTGTTTTAAACTTTTTCGAAAAAAATCATCTTAGGGCATTTTTTGTTCGTTTTCAGCTTCAGATTTTTTTCCGATTAAATTTCGTCTAGATTTTTCTATCAAATTTTTCTCTCAACCTGTTCAGTTTCTATTAAATTCGTCCGCGTTGTCTTTTAGTAAATTTGATTCTGTACAACTTTCATTCTTTGAGTTTTGGTTAATTCGAATTATTTAAGTATAAAACGGTGTATTTTTATACTTCTTCAGTAAATTACTTATGATTAAATTATACTAACTTTATTTTTTTTTTGTAAGATGGTGGGTCTTACTAATTTTTTTATGCAAGGCAGGGCTGACCCTCCATATTTTTATTTCTATTTTTATTATTTTATAATCAATTTATATTTCGTTGTGTACGGACAAGAAACTAAATGCCACTGTATCTCGAGAAACTACACATTCGTCTCGGTGCGGTTGGAACTACTTGTCTTGTCCCGTAATAAGAATTTAATGTATTTTTGTGTCTGGTGGACACGTGGATGTTGAATCTTGTACTCATACCAGTATATCTGTATATTGACCCGTTTTGTCTCCTGGCAACTCGGGTGCGTTCTGTTTGAGGGCAGCCGAGCTTCCTTTGCAAGATTAGTTGAGGCTATGGTGATGACAAGAAATAACTATGATCGTAAGACATGTCGATTGGACTTCTTTTGTTTTCTTGAACTTTGGGTTGATATTAGTTTATATATTTATTTTTTATTTTTTTATTTTTTTTATAACTTTAGTATTAGAATAATTTGGCATGGTTTGTAACCGTACTTTATTTAAGTTGTTTTGACTAATTGTTACTACCTTAATGTTGAGGTATTGTTTAGTTATGAAATTTATGGTGGATGGCTTGGTTAGCGTTTAGTTTTTTTGTTTCACTCCTAGGATTTGAATGATGGAATATTGATTGAAGTTTAGCCCTAATTTAATATTTAATTGTCCGAATTTTGGGACGTAAATTCAAGTCACAAAAACAGTCTTTAAAAGAAGGTTGTGTACATGTTGCTCTCAGCAAATCCCTACTTTATTGGAGTCTTATGCATTGAGTCGTCTTTTTTTTTTTTTTTTTTTTTGGTGGCGATTGCGGGAATATTTATGCTGTGGGGAAGGATACAAGGTTAGTTGTAAGAAACTTCAGTTGGCAGAGATTGTGTGGTTACAATGGCAGGAGTCTTATACAACCTACCTCTCTGGGTAGTTGTTGAATTCCCACTAAACTCAAACCACTTCTCAAGTGTTTGACACTGCTTCCACTCAATAAAAAACTAAATCTTTTTTTAAAATAATTAATAAAGCTTAGTAAAAAAGTTCACACACATAGTACGTGCCACCTTTACAAAATATATTTATTTATTTCTTAAATTCTTATGATTCACAATTCAATTACGATTTGATTCGCGATTCATATATTAATCAATTTGAATCTTTGAGTGAATTTATCTGGGATAGAATTTATGGTGAATTGTACAATTTACAATTGATTCACATTATGATTTCACTTTTTACGATTCATGCAATATTTGAAACTATTACATCCGACATATTCCAACCATTTTTAGTCTAACATATGTCAAAGCCTACACTTTCTTAACCTTTTTTCCTAAAAATTATGTCATAATGCATCATCTAAGAATTTTTAAGCCTAAAATAATTTTCACCTACGAATTATCTATTATTATTTTAGTGAAATAAATATAATTTAATATTAAATAAGATATGGCAGTCAGAATCAATAATTTCACAACTATTTATTTATTTAAATTCATTCATAAACTCTTTTACATTTTAGAAGGAACCATTACACTTTCTCTCTCCTTATTATGCTCTATATAAGGTTATATTGTGGTATTTGAATAATTTTACATTTTCGGAATTTGGATCACATCTCTTGCTACAAAACAAAAAAATGCCATACCAATTAAATGGCATAAACATATCCTTTTATAAGAATTGCTTTATAACACACGCCTAAATCAATTTTTTTTTTTTTTTTCATATATACAATTGTTAACATTATTTTGTTGTAATTTGTACTAAATATTTATAGTTCTTGATTCAATTTGATTCATAATTCATAAAATTAGGATTTCGATTCGCGATGTGATTTTCGATCTAGCAACTATGATTATATATACGCATACCATTTAATTCTAACAAACCAAAAATGTAAATAGTAGTATTTAACAAATTGGGGTAACAATGGTGATGAAGTTTACCAATCTTTATTAGGGGTAGACGTGAGTTGGTTGCGGCCATAAAACCTTCAATCCGTCATCCGTTTATCAAATTGGCAGATTAGAGAAAATCAATCTGCATCCGTCCATCAATCCGGTGAATGTGAATTGAGCGGATTGGTAGATTAACAGATAGATGCGAATCGGTTTAGTGGTTTAAAATTTTATAAATTTTCGACGCACTTCCTCAAAAAAAAATATTATAATCAATGACTTAAAAAAGTATTATAATCACTGCATGCCTCATCCAAAGAAAGAAAGTTTAAAATTTTAGAATATTATAATCATTGCATGTCTCATCCACATAGATTTAGTGATGTTGCTGCGCAGATTGCGCAGCAACAACTGTTGTGCGTCAAAATGGGCCCCGAAATGGGCCCATTTTGATAATCCGAACCGTTTCACATTTTAGAATACATTAAGTAGAACATGCCTGCAAAAAATCAAGTTAATCGGATATCGTTTACTCATTCATCTACTCACATTTGTATCTATAAAAATAAATAATAATTGTAAATTAAAGTATTAAAATGAATACAAATATGAGTGGATGAATAGGTAAATGATGCCCGATAAACTTAATTTTTTACAGGCATGTTCTACTTGATGTATTCTAAAATGTGAACGGTTCGGATTATCAAAATGGACCTTGAAACGCACAACAGTTGCTGTTGCACAATCCGCGCAGCAGCATCACTAAATCTCATCCACATAAAGTATTACAATCTGTGATTCTTAAAATATAAAAATAATTCAAATCACCAAAATCATGAATAAAGCAGTAATAGAGATTGTATGCCTCTATATTGTTACATCTATATCTGTTTTTGAAAATAAAAATCAACCAACATATGTCATATTTTCTATTTATTATTTTTAGAATTAAATTTAAGAACCAAAAAATATAGACAAATAATACATTAATTTTTTTCAATTCAAAAAATATATTCAAGTTGAAAATTCTTTTTCAACAGAATATATTCAATAGAATATTTAAACTATTTGTCAATTGAAAATATAATCAGAATATCTAAACAAATTAAAAATACAAAGTTTTATAAATTACTAAGAATGCTCGCAGTTTGGCGGTTTGGTTGTGATAAAAGAAACCTCAAATCCGTCATCCGTTCACAATTAGACGGATTGGAAAAAATCAATCCGCAACCATCCGCTCGTTATCACGCATCCGTCCAAAATGCAACGGATCAGTTTGATTCGGTCGGTTTGGGTGAATCAATACATCCGCTGCTCACCCCTAGTCTTTATGATCATTGAATTTATGACCATTGAAGCAAGTGAAAAGCATAAATGGTACCCTTGGAGTGTGAAAGATTTGCATCTGGAGCTTGGAAGCTTGTGCTCTGTTAAGACAAAAACTGGAAATAATATCCAAAAGAGATCAGGCATTGTAAACATTTTACAGCTAGCAAATGACTTCTCAACATACCAATCTTTCTGACAAATTCAATTTATAACTCTCTAGTGTGAACACAGCTTTAAATAATCACCTTGACAATTCTCACACCAACAAACAAGTACTGTTTTTGACAATTTAAAATACAAGTCTAAGGTGTGAACACAACTTAAAATTAAGACAATAATATAATCGAATCTCGAACTACAACATTAATCTTTCAGAATTTGATTTGATTATTTGGAACATTTCCAAGTGTGAACACAACTTTTAGGTATTACCCAATTTGATTATTTAATTAGACAAAATCAGCTTCACCAGTTAAATGATTTGTTTGTTTGCACCAACAAAAGAGGTGTAAAGATTCCTAATTTTTTTGTGCTTTTCCTTCATGTTGCGCACGACCAAGTATGTGAAGAAAGATTTGTTACCACCACAATAATAGAAACTATTGATGTGGCTAGAGATTCCTTGCAGTCTTGACAGATTAATGCTTATATAGATGTATATATGCATATATGGTACTTTAATTATGTATATCCAAGGTATGATATATATATATATATCTATATGTTTTTTAAATTCAATTGGTAGGACATAAATTACAAATATCATTAAAACGTACATCAAACTGGAAATTCAACTATGAAAGAAAATCTAACTAAATAACCATCAAAAACACCAAAACTTCTAACAAACAAAGGGGAAAAGACCTACAAAGTTGGTGGAAAGTTGAACCTTAACCTCCCAGTGAAGTGCAGGGACTCTTGGCCAATAGACTAATTGCGCTGATTATATCTAGGATATATATGTATAAATACAAACACATTGAAACAAAATTGAACCTCTGACCTCCTAGTAAAGTGTAGTGACTCTTGGTCAACAAGCTAACCCCGTTGATTATATCTAGCTTATGTGTGTGTATATATATATATGATAGTTTGTCCGTGTGTACGTGTGTGGCGATGGTTTTCTTCAATCTTTTCCTTTTTAGTTCACACATTTTTTTCAAACTTTATTGGAAACACTGCTGTCGAACACCATACAAAGTAGCAATGGGTCAGAAAAGAGACATTTTATCAAAATTAATGTATAGTATCATTCCTTGATGGTTAAAGATCAACCCAGATAATGAGACGCATGAAACTCATATTATTGAATCTGACAACAAGACTGTCTTAATCCTAGCACATGGTTGTTGATGTTGGATAATCATTTTGGTTGCAAACCAGTAAGAAAAGGAATGGCTTTGCTTCTGTCAAATAGCATGCAGATCCACCAGACAGGCATATATGTGAGCACGTTTATTTGGAGCAACAAGATTCATCATCTTCGAAGTCCCACTAATGGGTAGGTAGTGCATGACCTACCTGTTTTCCATCCTATTCTCTCCATTAGCACATGCCAGACCCCTCCACTCGACATGCACAGATAAGCCTAGGGTTAGCACATTGAGGATAACTCTAGACTTCCAACAAGGCATGGTGCCAGCCATCCCATACGCAAGTTTTTTTTATCAAAAGGCTGCAAAGAAATTTCCCAAACCCAAGAAATTTTCACTTTATTTTCCAAACCAAAGTGTGCTGTGAAACCATATTTTAAACATTCAATTTCACCAGAAATTGCAGGTTGAACTTGCGGTCTCACTATGACATAAAATCGCAAGTTCAACAAGTAGTGTTAGATTTTAACACCTGGTGAAATAATTTAATTTCATTAAGACGTGAAATCGCAAGTTCAATTTACAACTTTATTGAAGGATCATCAGTCAACTATTTAAACCATAATGAAATTGCAATTTCATCGCTTTCACAAAGTATCTGGGTACAAGAAATAAGTTGAAAACCTTAGATTCAAGAAATTTGTTTGAAAACTAGCCACCTCATATAACAACTACCGTCCATTACCGTGAATGCTAGCCTGTATTACATGGAGTATACTACTTTTTCTATGTCCACTGGATATGACAATGGTAAGAGTGTAAAATATTTGTTTGACACCCGTATCCAATTTAAACATCCGGATCCTCTAATTTTATATGATATTTGAAGAAGGCACTCACATTTGATAGTAAAGAAACACTTCTAACTTCTCACACGAATGGTAGATATAAATTTCATATTTTACCTAAATCTCACTTAATTAGAAGTACATTTTTAAATAATTTACATTATCTTATCCAAAGAATATTATACAATACGTAATACATATAATTGTTTGAGAGGTGTCTCCCTATCCATATCCAACACTGGATGCATATGCCAATATCCTAAAATTTAAATTTATGAAGATCTAACTGAGGACTAGTACCCAATATCTTGATACTCATACCCAAGTCTATGTACCATAAGGAATAGCTTGAATGATAAGTCCCCTGATATCCAACCAGGAGGTCTTAGGTTCGAGTCCCTACATCACCCAATATGTAGCGGGTGGTCGTACGTATCTACGGTTTTATCCCAAGTCTTACTAAAGGTGGGTCAAGGGGTTTCTCATTATCAAATAAAATTGACCCTTCACCACCAAAAACCCAAAATAATAATATAATAAAATAACACAGCATAAAATACATGTACGTATGTACTGGGACTTTTGCATATATTATTTCTTAAATGGTGCATATGAGATGAAGGACTCAAATAAGCCTGCCCCAGAAGAACTGCATGAAAGCTGTAGCCAAAGTTGGGATTATGATACTCGACACTGAGCCCAATGCAAAATTGTTTTTGATTAATAAATTGGTGCAAAGCACCTTCATAGATTAAATAGTGTTATAATTTGCATTGCGCCAAGTGACATTGCATAAACTAAATATATCCAACAAAACCACTATAAAAGCAATATCTATGTATAGTAAGCTGCAATGATTTTTACTTACATTCAGCTTTTGCCCCACATTTTTTCTATTGCAAAACAGTTTGCCTCTGCCATTGGGATGAAATCAGGTGTATGAGATGGCAGACTGCGATTGCATCCTTCACATGTATGCTGATCAATCAAGTCCTAATAAAAAAATTCTGATCACTAGACATGAGGACCTCGGAGAAATCAAATAAATCTTGATGCTACAAACATTAAGCAAGATGACTATTTACAACAGAAAAAAACCAAACTAATTGAACGGATAAAAGGAACTGTAGTTAACAATAACTTGATCATGTATCCTTCTCATACACTATTAACTTTACTTTGTAGTGTAAACTAATTTGCATAAAGCATAAACAAAATTCTAATTTAGTTTACTTCAAGTATTTATGACTTTGGTGGCAACACATGACAAGGGAATGACATGATTCTCAAAAAGTTCTAATTCTAAGGGTGTGTTTGGATCAGTGATTTTTTTTTTTTTTTTTGGATAATTTGTTTGGATCAATGATTTGTGGGAAGAAGGATCCCCATCAAGCTGATGTGGCAATACCAATATTGAAATTCATGGATAAATCAGATCCTCTCAATTTTTTAAATGGATCCTAGTAACTGGTAGATGATAAGGGGGGAAAAATGGTGACAAAGCTAGCAAAGTCTTCTATGTACAGTACCATTTGTGAAGATGACACATGAAGTTTATGTGATTCACCCAAACAAAGTCATATAAACAAACCAAAAAAAGGATTTCACAATTAAAAAATCTATCACATATTTATGGGAGTTCATTTTACAAACTTGTGACCACTGAACCTCCGTCTCACTACTTGGTTCATGGCTCAATGCACTGTGCCATAACTTCTGTCCGCATATGTAAATTTGCACCTACTAGTGTTCTACTACAAGTTGCTACAAAAAAGGCAACACACTGGAGAATAATCCACGTAGAAGCACCCCACGAATAATACTTCTGTGGAGTATGTGCACTAGCTAAACATTTAATCTCGACACCTCACCATGACAAGCATGTAACCAGCATTACAGGCTGGATTCATACGTATATATATAATACTTTCCAAATTTAGAATAAAATTTTGCGCAAACTCTCTCAAGATTCCAATAAACAAGAGCCAAAATTAAAGAAAAACTCTTGGGTGTTTGTTCCCAACGTGTCATTGACCATAGGATCAGCACTGCCATCCAAGTTCTGACTATATATAATAATAGCAATAAAACCACCAGTCGTATCAGTGGTTCTATAAGTCCGAGGTAAGCTTACCTCACTCGCTCTTCTGTGTTAGTTTATTATTGTATTAGTGTTAGTTAGTTTATTATTGTATAAAGGTTAGTGATAGTTAGTGCTATTAGAATATGATAGTTAGTGTTAGTCATAATGAATGTTCCCATTAACTTTCTTCTTTCGGTGCAAATTGGTGGCACCCTATGTAGCTTTTTGTAGCTTTTCCTCTCTATAAAAGAGAGTGTAAATCTCCTAATAATACACACAATAACTGAATAATTCAGTGGATATTTCTCTCTCTCTCAATCCTCTATCACTCTCTCAAATTATTGTTTCATGGTATCAGAGCCCAGTATTACATTTCTGGCAATTTTCGATTTTGGTGTTTAGTCCCGTACACAGTGGCATACATCAAATCGCTCGGAATTTTCTCACGATTCCAACGGCACCTAGCCCGTTCTCAGAACACCCTCCACGCGCCCACACGCGCCGCCTTTACCTTCAGCGCGTTACCAGCTCCGCCACCACTCTCACACGCGCCCGCACGCGCCATCTGTTGCTACTCACCTCCGCCACGCGCCTCCACGCGCCCACACAACCGCGGCTGACGTCAGCCCTGCCACTCCCGTACGCCGCGCCTGCTATTGTGCGCCTTTCGTGCGCCGCTTCACTACATTGCACCCGTGTGCGCCAAAACGGCTATTGTGCGCCACGCCTGCGCCTGTTCGCTACCGTGCGCCGCCGCCTTCCTGCTAACGTGCTCCTCCCTGCACTCTGCTAACGTGCGCCGCTGACATCATCGCTGACATCATCTCTGTCCAGCAGCCTTTTCTGGCTATTTTCGACCTTCCGGACTCACTGGTACACTCTGTTTTACCAAATTTTGCTCCTACAGGTCTCTTCCTGTTGCTTTAATCCTACTTAACTAGTATTATGGATCGTCTTGACACCTCCCATCCCATTTCCGTTATTCTGAATGGTTCAAACTATGTTCTGTGGGCCCAAGCCATGTCTTCCTTTCTTAAAGGCAAGAAGCTCTGGCGAATTGTCACCGGGGATGTGACTAAACCAGTCAAAGAAAGTGCCACTACTGAAACTACTGTTCATACTGCTACATATGAAGACCGACTTGAGGAATGGGACAGTAAGAATTACCAAATCATTACCTGGTTTCGTAATACCTCTGTTACCTCTATCAGTCTTCAATTTGGCCGCTTTCAGCTTGACTCTGTAACTACTCCTGCGAAAGACATCTGGGATTTTTTGAAAGACCGATACCAGACTACTGGTCTTGCCCATCAATATCAACTTCAGAACCAACTTCACCGCATGCGCCAAGAATCCACTCAGTCTATTAATGACTTCCTTTCTCAAATATACTCTGTTTGGGATCAGCTTGCTCTTTCAGAACCAACCTGGCATGACCCCGAAGATGCAGTTTTATTTACTAACCATCGCAACCAGCAAAGGTTGGTGCAATTTCTCATGGCTCTTACCCCCTCTTTTGAGCCCGTACGTGCCTCTCTGCTTCATCGCCATCCCTTGCCCACTCTTGAACAAGCCATTTCTGAGTTGCTATCAGAGGAGACTCGTCTAGGTACTCTTCAAACTCATCATGTGGACTCTGTTCTTGCCACTCCTCCGTCCCGGCCATCATTTACCCAGCGGACAACTGCTTGCCTCTATTGTCAGAATCGGGGCCTTCCTTCAACCCATCTCCTGGTCAATTGCCCCGTCAGATCCTGCCGCTACTGCAACAAACTTGGTCCTGGTCATCTGCAACAGGATTGTTTTCGCAATCCATCCCGCTCATCCTCCAATAGCCACTCCTCTCGCGGTGGCTCTTCCCGGGGAAGTTTTCATCGTTCCGGCAACCAGTCTCATCACACTGCTACTTCTGCTTCCGGGAATCAGTCTTATCACACTGCTGCTGCTGCTTCCGGGAATCAGTCTCATCACACTGACACTGCCCCCTCTGCAGGGTTCTCTGAGTCACCTGCTCCATCTACCCCTCACTTTTCTCCAACGGATGTAGAGGCCATGCTCAAACAACTTCTCTCCTCATCTGGTACACCTCCTCCTACTGCTTTGTCTGTAATCCCAGGTAACTCCTCTTGGTATTTTGACTCTGCCTGTTGTAATCATATGACCTCCAGTTCTACTATCTTTTCTTCCTTATCTTCATCTTCTCATATTCCCTCAATACATACTGCTGATGGTTCCCTCATGTCTGTTCGTCATGTTGGTACTGTTTCCACCTCTTCTTTATCTCTACCTCACGTTTATCATATCCCTGCTCTTACCTTAAACCTTATTTCCATTGGTCAATTATGTGAACTTGGTCTAACTGTCACCTTTTCTGCTACTGATTGTTTGGTACAGGACCCTCAGACGGGGCAGACTATTGGGATCGGCCGTAAGCGTGGACGTCTCTATGAACTCATTCACCTTCATGTTCCTGCCTCTCCTCAGATTGCTGCTCCTGCATCTACTTCCTTATTATCTCCCTTTCATCTTTGGCATTGTCGCTTAGGGCATATTTCTGTTACTCGTTTAAGGTATTTGGTTTCTAGTGGACAGTTGGGTCATGTAATTCCCGATAATTTCGATTGTATACCCTGTCAACTTGCTAAACAACCTGCTTTATCATTTAATAAGAGTACTTCTGTTTCTCTTGCCCCTTTTGATCTTATACATTCGGATATTTGGGGGCCCTCCCCTACTACTACTATGGGGGGATCCCGCTATTTTGTTGTTTTTATTGATGATTTTTCCCGGTTTACTTGGCTTTTTCTCATGAAAAATAGGTCTGAACTAAAACACATTTATTATCAATTTGCACAAATGGTTCACACCCAATTCTCCAAAACCATCAAAATTTTTCGCTCTGACAATGCTATGGAATATCGGGATTCAGATTTCCTTTCTTTTCTTCAGCATCATGGTACACTGCCTCATCGTTCCTGTGCTGGCACGTCCCAGCAAAATGGCCGCGCTGAACGAAAACATAGACATATTCTTGACACTACTCGCGCTCTCCTTCTCTCTTCTTCCTGTCCTGAAAACTTTTGGGGAGAAGCTGCCCTCACTGCTGTTTACACTATCAACTGTGCTCCTACCCCTGTCATCCATAATCAAACTCCCTTTGAACGTCTGCATGGCACTCCCCCTCCTTACGCCAATCTCCGGGTTTTTGGCTCTGCTTGTTTTGTTCTACTTCAATCCCATGAACACACCAAGCTTGAACCTCGCTCTCGTCTTTGTTGCTTTCTTGGGTATGGCATTGAACATAAAGGCTTTCGCTGTTGGGATCCTCTCTCTAAACGTCTTCGTATCTCCCGCCATGTCGTTTTCTGGGAACACCAAATGTTTTCCTCGCTATCCTCCTTTCACTTACCCGGACTTTCCACTACTGCATTGTTTACTAATCCTTCCATCGATCTTTTCTCTGCTGATTTTGATACAGGTTCCTCCTCCATCGAGACGCCCTTGCTCACCCCTGATCCTGTCCAGCCTGCTCTATCTGAAGGTCTACCTCTTGTTGCCACACCTCCTTCTCCACTGGCTCTTCCTCCCACCGATCCTCCTACGGGTCGACCACGCCGGGTAACTCAACCTCCTATCCATCTTCGTGATTATATTGTTGGATCTGCTGCCTTCTCTACTTATGAACCTACCTCCTATCGTGAGGCTTGTACTAATCCTCTTTGGCAGCAAGCTATGACTGATGAACTCCATGCCTTGGACAAAGCTCATACTTGGGATCTTGTTGATCTTCCTCCTGGCAAGACTGCGATTGGCTGCAAATGGGTTTACAAAATCAAAACACATTCTGATGGCTCTATTGAACGCTACAAAGCTCGTCTTGTTGCCAAGGGTTTCAACCAAGAATATGGCATTGATTATGAGGAGACATTCTCTCCTGTTGCTCGGCTTACCTCTGTTCGCAGTTTACTTGCTGTTGCTACTGCTCGCCACTGGGGGCTCTTTCAGATGGATGTCAAAAATGCTTTCCTCAATGGTCATCTTCTTGAAGAGGTCTACATGCAACCTCCACCTGGGTCTACTTTTCAACCTCATCAGGTTTGCAAACTACAGCGTGCTCTTTATGGTCTCAAGCAAGCGCCTCGTGCTTGGTTTGCTAAGTTCAGTTCTACCATTCATGACTTTGGATTCACCTCTAGCTCCTATGACTCTGCTCTTTTTATACGGACTACTTCTCATGGTACTACTCTTCTTCTTCTGTATGTGGATGATATGATTATCACTGGTGATGATCAAGCTGGTATTCTCCACCTCAAACAATTTCTCCACCAACAGTTTGAGATGAAGGACCTTGGTACTCTTAACTACTTCTTAGGCCTTGAAGTCTCTCATGATTCTACTGGTTCCTATTTGTCCCAGGCCAAATATGTCTCCGATCTTCTGGCTCGAGCTGGTCTTACTGATTGCAAAACTGCCTCTACTCCGGTTGATCCTCAGATTCGTCTCACTCCTCTCGATGGGACTCTTCTCTCTGATGCTACTCTTTATCGCCAGCTCGTCGGCAGTCTTGTCTATCTCACAGTCACTCGTCCTGACATTGCCTATGCTGTTCACATTGTCAGTCAGTACATGTCGGCTCCTCGCACTCCCCACTATACTGCTCTACTCCGTATCCTTCGCTACCTCAAAGGCACTATGTTCCATGGTCTTCACTTCTCGGCTTCTTCCTCTCTTGACCTACGTGCCTTTTCCGATGCTGATTGGGCTGGGGATCCTACGGATCGACGCTCCACCACGGGATTCTGTTTCTTCTTAGGGGATTCTCTTCTTGCTTGGCGTAGCAAAAAACAATCCCTCACTGCCCGCTCTAGCACCGAAGCTGAATACCGAGCTCTTGCTGATACTACTCAGGAACTTCTCTGGCTTCGCTGGCTCCTTGCTGATATGGGTGTTTCTTCATCTGCTCCTACCCCTCTCTACTGTGACAATCAGAGTGCCATTCAGATTGCTCACAATGATGTTTTTCATGATCGCACCAAACATATTGAGATTGATTGTCATTTTATTCGCCAGCATGTCACCTGTGGAACTGTTCATCTTCTTCCTATTGCCTCAGTCGATCAACCCGCTGATATCTTCACTAAAGCTCATCCTCCTGGCCGCTTTCATGATCTTGTTTCCAAACTCAACTTGGTTGATGCTTTCCCTCCTTGAGTTTGCGGGGGGATGTTAGTTTATTATTGTATTAGTGTTAGTTAGTTTATTATTGTATAAAGGTTAGTGATAGTTAGTGCTATTAGAATATGATAGTTAGTGTTAGTCATAATGAATGTTCCCATTAACTTTCTTCTTTCGGTGCAAATTGGTGGCACCCTATGTAGCTTTTTGTAGCTTTTCCTCTCTATAAAAGAGAGTGTAAATCTCCTAATAATACACACAATAACTGAATAATTCAGTGGATATTTCTCTCTCTCTCAATCCTCTATCACTCTCTCAAATTATTGTTTCATTCTGAATGAAAGCTACACTCTCTTCCCTCAGCTGAAATCTGTCTTGAGCTTCCTTAGGCAAGCAGTGAGCTTCACCTGTACTCGCTATATTGCCAAATCATCAATAGATGATAGCAACATTTTTCATTGTTCCCATACTAAAAGAAGTCATTCTGAATGCAGCCCTTATATACAAACAATTTTAAAATAAAAATAAAAAATAAAATTGTTTGATCAGTCTTGTTGAGTGTGAGAAGTCTTTGTAGTTAAATGCACTTTTAATATAACCAATATTTTCAAAAGACTCTTGATTGGGCCGTTACATGTCAGAGAAGCATGTGCATTAGTCATCATCGTACCACTATTGTACACAAATAAAGGGACAGCTCATAGATGGCAAAAGGGCAGACTTTCTCATCACTTTGTCTTTATTTGTTTCTGTAATTTTCTTTCGGCGATTACCTTGTGTTTATGTACTTGCGAAGTTATGTCTTACTTTCCATATTAAATTTTCACAGCTGAAAACCACCAAGTGGTTTTTTGGTCAGAATTGCTCCGTGTTACCCAACAAAAAAAGGTCTTACTTCTAATCAGAATTTAGCATTCCTTATAAAGCAAGAAATGCATCAGAAGCCTACTAGCCTTCCATCCATCAAACCTCAGAGACAATAATCTCTCTCTCTCTCTCTCTCTGCGCAACATTAAGTTTAATATTGTCCATTTCTGCAACTGATTGTTATACAGTGCTTCATGTAATTCTCATCAATAATTTCAATTTTTATCTCTTTATAAGATATATGTCTCTGGATCTAGCAGAGAAAACCAGTGACGAAACCCTACGAAGTATTCAATAAAAAAATGGGAAGAGGAAAAACTGTCCTCAGAAGAATTGACAATTCAACAAGCAGGCAAGTGACTTTCTCAAAGCGCAGAAATGGATTGCTTAAGAAGGCCAAGGAGCTATCAATTCTTTGTGATGCAGAAGTTGGAGTGATCGTCATCTCCAGTACTAAGAGGTTCTATGAATTTGCAAGCTCTAGGTTAGATAAGCTCTCTCTCTCTCTCTAAAATTCTGCATCTTGAAAGATTGCATCCCCATGATTTATGATCAGCCTCAATGACTGTATGTATTTGTTCTATGTTTTTCATTTTGATTGTTTCTGATTTAACTGAAAAATCAATACTTCCGGATTTAGGATTTAAATCTACTATTTTCCTTGCACTGGACTAACATCTACTGCAGCATCACGATGATTTAGTGCAAGTCAATTTGCTTATTTCTGTGAACAGTTTGAAAGATTGTAAGTCAATCAGGCAACTGCGTCTATATATATAGATACATATATATATATATATATATATTGATAAATTAGAAGACTAAAGAGTTTTGAAGTTATGCTAATTGAAAATTTTATTGAACTTATTAAATGTTCACTATGACAACATTATCTTGGGTTTAGCTGAGTAGTAATGATGCAGATGATAAGGAAGTTTAAAATTATAAGCCTGTACAAGATGAGATAGGCTAGGGTCTGCAGAAATTTGGTTACACTTCTAGCAGGTAAGAATTTCCTATTGAAATCATGAAAAGGAATGCAATGGAAATGAGATAGATGTTGTAAACAATCCACTCATCAAACAAGTTTAATTATGTGCATGAAGTTGAGAGTTCTCTTACTATCAACTACCCTTATTGTGATGTCAATATGAACTTTTAAGCTTATATATTCTTTAAGAATAATAATAAAAAAAATGAATGTATGTCAGAGGTATATGGATATATTTTACTTGATAACAAGCAAAGGTGGAAGATAGAAAAATCTCGCTCAATGAGACAATGAGTCAAAATCTACAGGATCAAACCTATGGGACTTGAGAAATGATATAAACTAGGCAGATTTTTGGATCAAAAGTATAATGTGAAATCTTTGATTTTTTTCTTTTCCCTCTATCCCTATAGTATCCCATAGGTATGGTGTTTGAATAAATAGAGAACATTTTCTTCTGTATGAGTCTATATCATTACATTTGCACACATCCTTTGAAGAATTTTAATGACCTTTCACACGAAATAGAAAAAAAGGCTCCTAAAATCACTGGCAAGACATGTCATAGAGAAGAATACCAAAATTATAAGCCTGTACAAGATGAGATAGGCTAGGGTCTGCAGAAATTTGGTGAGTTCCTATTGAAATCATGAAAATGAATGCAATGGAAATGAGATAGATGTTGTAAACAATCCACTCATCAAACAAGTCTAATTATGTGCATGAAGTTGAGAGTTCTCTTACTATCAACTACCCTTATTGTGATGTCAATATGAACTTTTAAGCTTATATATTCTTTAAGAATAATAATAAAAAATGAATGTATGTCAGAGATATATGGATATATTTTACTTGATAGGAAGCAAAGGTGGACGATAGAAAAATCTCGCTCAATGAGACAATGAGTCAAAATCTACAGGATCAAACCTATAGGACTTGAGGAATGATATAAATCAGGCAGATTTTTTGATCAAAAGTATAATGTGAAATCTTTGATTTTTTCTTTTCCCTCTATCCCTATAGTATCCCATAGGTATGGTGTTTGAATAAATCGAGAACATTTTCTTCTGTATGAATCTATATTATTACATTTGCACACATCCTTTGAAGAATTTTAATGGCCTTTCACACGAAATAGAAAAAAGGCTCCTAAAATCACTGGCAAGACATGTCATAGACACGAATACCAAATTTCCGTTGTTTAATTAATTTGAAGATGCTCATAACCCATACGTCGATGAGAGATTTCTTCAATGCAATACAACCAATGAACCAAGCATTTTATCCTTGAAATCAGTCAACCTAATTCCTAATCCTCAAAAATACTCACCATTCACCAACTTATGGTAAATAACAATAAGTTCAAATGTACAATAACCCAATTATAATTAACAGACCTTAGCTTACAATCACATTTGAATTTGTTATGTAAATTATCCTTGCTGCAAATAGAGATGATATGATAAACTGAACATCCAATCTTCATGTTATACACAAACACATATGTACGTAGCATATATGTAGTGTGCATCAATGCACACTCATATGTACATTAAATAAAGAAATACAATTAGACATGGTTAAACATACAACAATATGCATATATGAATAGATGTATATAAGGAGGGTGAGAGTGTGTGTATGAACATGCATATATGGAATGGATTATAACCTAAAGCTGCAAGTTCACAAGCAACCAGAAGACTACCTCTCATGTACCGCTGTTGGGCCAAAGAATTCAGCAATGAATTCCAACTCTAGCTAAAATCCTTACAGATCAAGGTCTATTTTTTTGGGTGAATAGATCAAGGTCTATTTTGACACAACATTAGTAATCAACTTTTTTTTTTTTTTTGATCGGCAAAAGAGAATCTTTATTGATGGAAAAACATAACAAGATGATCCTTACATCAGTAAAGAAGAGGGTGCAAAAAGCATCACAGTGAAACATTTAGATCCCAACTAGGTTGGCACCAAAACGCATGAATGAATAACAAGTAAATGTTATCATTCTTGCAAGTATAGAATGTTTTACTTATTGTAATGGAAACAAAATTGTTCTTTAAGATTTTAATTTGGAAAAAACATATTAGAAGAGGAAGTTAATTCTTTTCCTGATTCAGTATTTTGATGGTAGAAAAATATATGGTTAGAACCCCTTTTTGTTTAAATGGTTAAATTTCCCAAACTAATTTTTTTTATGTCATCAGAAAGGACCAAATAAGTAAACATTAGCCACACAAAAACCAATGAAAATAGGTGTTGTTTCATTTCTACTGATTTCGAATCACCAAATTGTGTGTGGATGAGCGGGTGGATGAACAAGACTGACACCTTCACTGACACACATAACATAAGAGTTGAATCTGGACTACATTGAGATATTTTGGGTAAAATTTTGGGCAAATTACACTCAACTATTGTCCTATATCACTTTACACCCCCCCCCAAAAAAAAACAAAAAAAAAATAATAAAAAATTAAAAACTAAAATTTAACACTCAAACCCCTCATCTACTAATTTTTTTCAATTTGGACCTTAATGCCTAAAATGCCCTTTTAACTATAGGGGCAAATTAAACTTTACCCCCTAATCTCTAGCCACTTTAACTAATAAATGCTACACTTTGTTACCTAAAACTATCAATTTGTATCAATGTAAACCTATAAAGCATGGGTACTTCGACAAACATGCCTTACCCATACCGGGTATTGCTATTTCGTATAGTATTTCTGCATACGTACCAAATATACGAAACACATACCCAAATTTTTCCTTCTTAATTTTTGGCGTACCCAAACGTATCTAAGTATATACTCAAGTTGTACCATACCTCAATCAAAACAGTATTTTCTTCTAATATAAAGGTAAAATTAATTTCATTAGACTTTTTTTTTTTTTTAAATTGTTATGCTTAGCATAACTTTAAAAGTAGCTATGGTTTGTAAGTTATTTAACATAATGACATTCAACTTTAGTTTACACCTTTACTTTTGGCATTAAATATGAATTGTAGGCTGGATTTTTTAACAAATTAAACCATTTAACTAATTGTTATATTACTATAAATTACAAATAAATATTTTTTTTACAAACGTACCCAGTCGTACCCGTATCTTATTTTTTTTAGATTTTACCATACTGACGTACCCGTATCGTACCAGTACCCGTACCCATGCTTCATAGATGTAAACCTTCTGTTAAGAATCCCTTACATAAATGGATGAAAAATTGACATTGAACTTGTACATTATATCTCAAATTTTGTAAATTGCTTTAAAAGATCTTATTATTTTCTTTCCATTATGTTCTCTCTTTCCCTCCTTTGCCCACGTCAATAGCCATAGCTACCTACACTATGGTTACCATTGATGCTTTCTTGAGTGGGAGAAAAGAAGGGAAAAATTAATAATGTCATTTTAGGCACTCTCTCCATTCATACTGTTCTCTAATATTTTATGGTGCAATTCATGTGTTTTGGAATTGATTGAAATTGATGGAATTCAAAAGTATAAGAAAATTAGTGTATTATGCATTTATACTTGCTAATAGAGTATATTGAACATCTTCACAAATCTAGTAAAATTTACATGCTTAGTAAAATTGTACTTGCCATGGGTGGGGTTGTATTTTGAATTTCAAATTATTTTGTTTGCCTTTGAATTGTAGTTTTGTTATGTGTTTCTTCATATTGTTGTTGTTTGTTCTTTTGTGAGTCGGGATCAAGTTTGACAAGGGTAGTGCATTTGTTTCAAGCTATTGTTAACCTCCTGAATAAATTTTCTAGCTCCACCACTACTTACAGGTGCCAAACATTTCTTTGCTTTCCTTTTCTACTTATGTCAAGGAGAAAAAAAAACTTCAAAAGTTTTTCCTTGCATGCACAAATACAACACAACTATGATCAAGTAATAAGAAATGTAAGCAATATAAGGAAAAAAAAAAAAGAAACGATTTATTGACATCTGACTGTTGCTAATGATCTCTTCCTACTGATGTCATGATAACAATAAATGAAGTTCTTGCATTGTACATTCGTAAGTACATGTTGAAAAAACAAGTGGCTGATGTTCTGAATTTACCTCAACAGCATGAGATCAATATTTGAACGATACAACAAAGGGGATGACGAACATCAGCTGTTGAGTCCTACTTCTGAAGCCAAGGTAGGAACAACTCATCCATTACCCTGCAAGATTTCCTGCATTCGCACAGGATATTCAGTTACGTTTTGTAACACTATTTTATTTTTATTTTGTTTTATTTATTTATTTTTATTTTCATTTTATTTCTATTTTTGATAGGCACATTTTGCACCAGTACTTATTGATTTAAAACCTAAAATTCTTTGACATGGATGATTCTAATTTTGTAGAGCTCTCACCATCCTCCAGAACTTCTCCAATATCTGAGCCACTGAAGCACGAACGGTAAAAAAAAGACAAAGTAGGCAGCCCAACCAAACAAAGTACTTTGATAAAAAGTGAGTTTAGCCTCTTTGAAGGATAGTGCCTATTCCATGTAGCTAGTCCCCCTTCAAAACACTCCACCACACTCGTCCCAAACTGAAGTTGCTTTGAAGGATGAGCCAAGGAGTCCCAAATAAGTTGAGGGTAAATAAGCAACCCTAAAGCCTAAAGTATCTGCCAAAGAAATCAAACATCTCCCGATTGCTTTCCCCTCAAATGATCCACATCAAAGCCAAGGGAACCAAAATCCAAGCATTTTTCTTCCTTTTTCCAACTCTTGCCCCCCTCCAAGCATGGAGTAAACCCTGCACATCCGTAGGAAACACCAACGTCACACCAAGCATACCCAATGTCGAAGACCAAAATTCACTAGTCACCATGAAATGTATCAGAAGATAATTGACAAATTCTATATCATGCTTGCACATGCAACATCAATTGACGTGAACTCACCTCCTCCTAATCAATTTATCAATAGTCAAGATCTTTCTATGAGTTAGCCATACAAACAAAAAATGCAACCTTCATAGAAGGGTTTTACGTCAAATCTTCTACCTTTACCTCTCATGCATCCAAGCACGTCCTCTCCCTCCCCAAAGAGAGGAGTTGTGTACAAAAGTGTCATCAATTCCTCTACCTCCCACCCATTCAATACATGAAAAGTCACATTCCAAAAAAACTTGATCACCCAATGATGGATCTCAATTAGCCACAATACAACCAACAGAAGGGAAAGAGGTCTCCAACTTCACTTCCCCATACAAAAGATTACTCCAAAAGCAAATCATGTTCCCACTCCCGGTAGCTCATCAAGTGTGGCTCAAAAACACAATCCACTAATAGCTAGTTTCTGATCATGTCAATACATTAACACGCTTTTTAGTTTGACACCTGGCAATGTGATTAATAAGCGCAACATTTTGTCCCCTAAGTAATTAAAAGTTACTCAAACCATAATATAGAGTTCATGTAAGTTAAGACTCCCTGCCTTGTAATCTTCCTTTTTTTCCTTCTTTAATTTCAAAAACAAAGATTCAATTGAGAAAAATAATGGAAATAAAAAAAAACAATGATCAACTAATATCTCCTAAAAAACTATGAATGGTTAATGACCTTTATTTGTAACATTTCATCTTGCTAACAAGAAGAATCATATTTCATCATCATTCAATATGGTGATGAAAGCAACTATTATGACACAGACAAATTCTTACTTGTTTGTATGTGTGTGTGATTAAACTGGAATGGAAAAAGAAAAGGAAGAGTGAAAGAGAAAAAAAATAAAAAATAAAAACTATCATAAGGCTGGCATGGTCCCATTTGGTAAATCTGATTGGTAGCTTAGAAAAAACATCCCAAACCCAGCTTTAAAAAAAGTTAGCTTTTGAGCTTATTTTGAGAATTTAATTAGCAAACAGTAGGTCTAGCCAAAGTAGAACAGCCCACAACAAACGTTTTTGAAACTTAAGCTAAAAAAGTTGTTTACAAGTTTCACCAGACCGGGCCTTAGTAGTACAAAATTTAATCGTGTGACAAAACAATACTCGCAATGCTCACTACTCCCATGTTGGTAACAGGAAACCCACATGCAATTGGGAGAGCAGAGGCTAAGGCAACATTTAACCCAGTGACAAAAGAACACTGCTATCAAGGCCTCGGAAGCATACAACATTGTTTTCTCAGCATTGCAATAATAAAAACGAAGCATAACAAATAGGTTGGTAGAGATGGATAACTCATAAATTTCAAGAATGACAAGGAGAACACATAATAATAAGTTGATTAGTGAAACATTAAAATATTCTGCATTTGTTAGATCTTAGGCACCTGGCTCATAAAAGGAAAATACATGCTTCCAAAGTAAAACTAAACAGTATCTTAACTAATTCAAAAGATATATGAAGAGAATGATTATGACAGTAAGCAAACAACTGAAAATCAAAACAAAAAAACACATCAAGGGGGAAAAAGAAGAAAAGAAGATAAAAGCAAAGGTACATAGTTGTGTGCATTTATGCGTAACATCTGGTTATTTGCAACTTTCTAATAGTCCAAAAAAATCTGATTATTTTTATATAAACACTATTAGGATTGATGGCTAGGTCGAATATATTCAATATCAAAGGTTCGAAGCTTCACTTGTGCTAATAATCGACAAATTTGTCATAAGTTATGGACAATATAAAAATTTAGTACAATATTTTGAAGATTATTTTGTATCCATTAGCTTTCACTTTCTAAGAAGACCTAGAACTACACAATGACTCCTATTTCATTCAATTCATGTTCTCTGGCATATCCCCCTGATCCTTCATTTCTTTTTTTAAATTGCTAGTTCTGGCAAAGGGAAGCAGAAAGCTTAAGGCAACAGTTGAACTACTTGCAAGAAAGCCACAGGTATAATCACCTTTTTCTGGATCTTATTTTAGTGAGTAGGTACAATTATTTGATATATGATCACTTGATCAATGACCATATATCAATAAAATTGGTGAAAATGTATTAAATTTCTTTGCCAAAGATAAAATCCGTATATGCATATCATGACATTTCAACATGTCTCAGTATCAAACCACATTATTCTTAGTTACAGCATGACATGGGGTAGCTTTAGAAAAACTGGAATACTACAAACCACATTATTCTTAGTTACAACATGATGTGGGGCTGCTTAAGTCTGCTTGCTTTCAACAGTACTAGCTTGCAGGAGTTTGAGAAAAAAGGGCTTCTAGAATTTTAGATAGCAAGTACTTGCAGGTTTTGGTAATAGATTAAAGCTATTAGGTAGGGGAAAGAGTTAGGCTCATAGTTACCAAAAAACACTAATCCCCTAGCAATCTACCTTTTGAAATGCATGTTCCTAGACATGATACACTTCGATTCCAAAATACTATATTTTGGTTACATAATATCTTGAAAATATCTAAAGGAAAGGAGCCAAAACACATCAATATGTCGAAAAATAAACTTCTTGTTAGTGATTTGGGAGTTACTACAATAAGTTCATGCATGTAATGGTGTTAGGGTGTGTTAAGAGACACTGAGTAAAGTTACAAACGCTAACTAGTGTACCAACTAACACACCAAGTAGATACAATATTAGGTGAGACCTATGTTAAGTGGTGAAACTCACATGTATGTCTTATTGTCTTAGTTGGTGTACTAATTAGCGTTTGTAGCACTACTCAGAGACATTGGTGATATGCTAATGTTTTAGTGGTTACAAAGAGTAGTGGAGAAAGTGGGTAATAATTTTAGTGTGTGAGTTACATATTAGCATCTTATATATAGCCATGTAATCTACCTATTGAAAGAGATTGTAATGAGAGTGAATGAATGAGTTGATTGAGTGAATGAATTGAGTTAGCCATTTTGAAGTATGCAGGAATAGTTTTTCTTCTCCAATTCTCTTCCTTTTGAGTGATTGTTGTATGGCTTTTTTTATTTCCAACATAATAGCTCAACTTATAATAGCTCCAATTCTCACGGTTTACCGACCACAGAACCTCTCTGTATACACTATTTGTGGATAACTTGCCTGAATCAATGGTGCCTAGGAAACTCCATGATCTGTTCAATAAGTTTGGAGTGGTGAAGGACGTTTACATTCCACAAAAGAGAAGAAAAGCAACTAACACTAGATTTGGGTTCGTGCGCTACGATTGTTCCATCGCAGCTGATGTAGCTGAGCAGAAGGCCAATGGTTTGTGGGTTGATGACAAATCTTTATTAGTGAAAGTTGCGGAATATAATAAAGGCAGAGTGCCTAGTCTTCGAAAGAATATCCAACCACCAGGATCTTGTGAACCTTTGAAGGGCAGTTTGGTAGCACCAAATCAGATCTGGAAACAACGCATTGATGGCAGATCATTTGCTGAGGTCACTAAGGGAGTTGAACCCAGCAACCACTCAGTGTCAACCATTCAAGTCGAGGAAACCGGGAATGGATGGCTCTATGAAAGCATGATTATGAGGCTCAAAACACCCTACTCTGCTATGCAGGTAAGGAATGAACTCAAGCACAAAGAGGCGAAGGATATTTTAGTTCGGGACGGAGGAGGGCGTGATGTTATCATCTCCTTCAACTCCAAGGAAGAACTGGCAAGTAAAAGTATGTTGCTTAAAGCTTGGTTCTCTGAATGGTGTGAATATATCACAGAGTGGCGAACCGGAATGTACATACAACAGGAAAGGTGTGTTTGGATCACTTGCTATGGGGTGCCCCTAAACCTATGGAACTCAAATACTTTTCGTAAGATTGGGCAACTTTGGGGAGAGGTAGTTCTTCTCAATGGGGATGTTTGCACCCCCGAATCCTTCCGTTGCGGCCGGGTTAAGATAGTTACAAATGTCATGAACCCCATCAATACCAGTCTAAATTTGGAGTGTAAAGGTAGAATCTATCCTATCCGAGTCTTGGAGGAGCCGATTTCAGTAGAGGACGGTAGTAGTTCAGCGGCTTTGCACTCTAATGGCACAACCAAAGAAGCTTGCTCTATCATCAATGGGGGACTCCCCCTCCCTACAGCACCTCGGGACGACGCTGACAAGGCCGTCGCTGTGGAGGGCAGTCTAAGCCGTGTGTCAGCAGTGGAGGAGACTAGGGATGGAGCGGATGAGGTGAACTCATTATTACCTACGGCAAGTCAACATCTGGGGCAGTGTAACACGCAACAGGGGCAGTGTAATCATACCATTCAGAACGGCGTTGAAGCTACACATGTGTGCAACACGCAACAGCCCGTAGGGGGGACTGTGCATGGGCCCATCGTTCCTCAAGGCTTTCTGAAAAGCCTTAGCCAATCTCTCACTGATGGGCCGGGTATCAAGCTGGAGATTGCATTGGGCCACAATGCTTTTGGACCACAGCCTATTAGGCCCTCTAACTCTGGTGTTAAGACCCCATTAATAGGGCCTATTTGTGCAACATCTTGGGACGTCTCACAGTCAAAGAATGGTGCTAACTCCAGCCTAAATTTTTCTAGCTCTAACACCCAACGTTTGAAGAAAGGTAAGAGGAAATGGAGTAAGAGAGAAGGGCTCAAGCACTGTTTGCTAGCTGGGAAATTCTCTGGCTTTACTAGAAGACTAGTGCAATCGGGTGCAAACTCAAATAAGGGACTTGTCAATAGCTTCAAATCTGGATCCACAACCGCAGCTTTACCTGCTTCAACTCTTAGCCCGAATTTACTGCAGTCTCCTAACCGTGGTCTTCTTCAAGAGGCTCAATCCACTTTGCAATTGGGGCAAAAATTGGGTTTAGAACTCCAGGGCCAAGAATCCGAGGTGATTAGAGAACTAATACAAATGGAGGAAAGGGACAAGGAGCGACTGGAAAGAGGGAAGGGCAAAGTGGAATAATTCACGATCACTGGGTGTTATCAGAGTCAATTTATTTCTCATATGAAGACATTAAGTTGGAACATCAGAGGGCTCGGAAGGCATGACAAGAGGAGCAAAATCAAAAAGCTTCTATTTGAAAAAAAGATAGACATGGCTTTGATCCAAGAAACAAAAAAACCAAGTCTGACCAATCAGATGGTGAAAAATGTTTGGCCAAGAGACAGGCTTGAGTTTATGCATGTGGATGCTGAAGGCTTTGCTGGTGGACTGCTTTGCATGTGGGACCCGGACATATTTCAACTTTCGGACTGCTGTTGCAACAGGAACTTCATTCTCCTATCTGGTAAGCTTCTCAACTCCTTTAATTGTGCTATTGTCAATATCTATGCCCCTACTGACATCATAAGGAGAAGGAAATTTTGGGACTCTCTGTTATGGTTGAAAGCTCATTTCCCTATGCCATGGTGTATCGGTGGTGACTTTAATGAGATCACAAATTTAGGGAAAAGGGTAGGCGTCTCACTCAGGGATAGAGGTATGAGGGACTTCAACAATTTTATTGATAAATGTGAGGTAGTTGATCTTCCTCTGCTAGGCAGAAAGTACACCTGGTGTAATGCAACTGATGGCCACAAATGGAGCCGAATTGATAGGTTTCTGCTTAGCCCTGAATGGTTAGAAAAGTTTAAATTCAGTCAGTGGGGTCTTGCTAGGGTCTCCTCTGATCACTGTCCTATTGTACTTATGGAGGATACTAGAGATTGGGGGCCCAAACCATTTAGGTTCTTAAATGCGTGGATGTTGCATTTGAACTTCGCATCCTTTGTGGAACATACTTGGAGTCACTCACAGTTCTCAGGTCCTGCTGGCTTCATTCTCCAGCGTAAGTTGTATGCCCTCAAGTTGGCTCTAAAAATATGGAGTAAAGATGTGTATGGTGATGTCTCATCTAAGTTGCATCTTCTTGAAAATGAACTTCATCAATTGGACTTGAAAGCCGAGATTATGCCTTTGGTTGAGGATGACTTGAAGCAGCAAAGAGAGAAAAAGCATGAGATGTGGGAATTAAGCAAGAAAATAGAATGGGAATGGCTACAAAAATCTAGGCAGGACTGGAATATGAAAGGCGATAAAAATACAAGATTTTTCCATGTTATGGCTACTTGTAGGCAAAATCGAAATTCTCTCAATTCCATTACAGTGGGTGAAGTAGTCATAGAGGCACCAGACCTTGTTAAAATTGAAGTGTGCTCCTATTTCTCTAATCATTACTCTGAGGCGTGGAAGCAAAGGCCAGTTCTTGTTGGAGATTTTAAGAGTGTACGGCTCAGTGATCACTTCCCTTTGCTTGAGGTAGAGTTCTCGGAAGAAGAAGTTTGGGCAGCTGTAGTTGATTGTAATGGAAACAAAGCTCCTGGGCCGGATGGCTTTAACCTACTGTTTTTTCAAAAGTTTTGGAAGATGCTTAAGGGGGAGGTGCTTGACTTTATGAAGGATTTCCACACCAGCGGCAGATTACCAAATTGCTTCAACAGTACATTCATCACACTGATTCCGAAAAAAGATAAAGCTGTCACCTTAAATGAGTTTAGGCCCATAAGCCTTGTCGGTTCTGTGTACAAAATTCTCTCTAAAGTTCTTGCTTCCAGGCTCAAAAAGGTTATGCCTGGGATCATTGGTGACTCACAATCAGCTTTTCTGGGAGGCAGGAACATTTTGGATGGAGTTTTGGTTGCTAATGAAGTTGTAGACAGTTGGCTCAAATCCAGGAAATCTGGGCTGTTGCTTAAGTTGGATTTCGAAAAGGCCTTCGACTCGGTCAATTGGGCTTTCCTTTTCTCAATGTTATCAAACTTTGGGTTTGGCCCCAAATGGAATTCCTGGATCAAGGAATGTGTTTCTACTCCTAGAATTTCAATTCTCGTAAACGGCTCTCCAACTAAGGAATTCAATCCTCAGAAAGGTCTTAGACAAGGAGATCCTTTATCCCCCTTCCTCTTTAATATGGTTGTTGAAGCCCTTAACATCCTTCTACTTCGAGCTCGGGAGTTGAATTTGCTCAAAGGGGTCGTCATTGGAAATAACCAAGTTCAGCTATCTCACCTCCAATTTGCAGATGATTCTCTTCTGTTCTGTGAAGCAGAGTTATCGGAAGTTCTCACTTTGAAAAGGATTTTAAGGTGCTTTGAAGTAGTGTCAGGGCTCAAAATCAACTATCATAAGAGCGTGCTTTGCGGGGTTGGCATCCCTGGCAATACTCTAGAGGAGTTGGCATCTCTGTTGAATTGCAAGACTCAAAGTTTACCACTCAAGTATCTTGGATTGCCGCTGGGAGCTAATCCCAAAAGAAAAAGGATGTGGAAACCAATAGTAGATAAATTCAAATTGAGGCTTGCCGGGTGGAAAAGGAGGTTTCTCTCCTATGCTGGGAGGTTGACTCTGGTGAAGGCAGTGTTGTCTAGCTTGCCTGTATTTTTCTTATCTCTGTTTAAGTTACCTGAAGGTGTAGCCAAGGAGTTAGATAAAATTCAAGCTTCATTTCTTTGGGGAGGCCTAGATCTAAAGAGGAGAATACATCTTGTTAAGTGGTCGGAGGTAACAAGAAGCACAAAGCAAGGAGGCTTGGGCATCAAAAGAATAAGGGATATGAATGTATGTTTACTACTCAAATGGTGGTGGAGATTTGCCTCAGATCATGACTCACTATGGAAGAGGGTCTTATGCAGTAAATATAAGTTCCTAGGTGGGTCTTGGCTTCCAAACCTTTGTTCCAGCATTCATCATTCTAATATCTGGGGTGGCATAGTGGCAGCAGCAGATAAGCATGAGCCTCTCCTACTGTTCTATATTACTAATCTTCATCTAAAAGTGGGGAATGGTTGTCGTATCACATTTTGGCACGATCAATGGTGTAGAGGAATCTGCCTCAAAGATGCATTCCCCAGACTTTTTCAACTGTCCGATAGTAAGGAAGGTTCTCTCAAGGACTTTGTGTCACACTCCTCTTCCATTTGGCTATTTACTTTCCGGAGAGCCCTCTTCGAATGGGAAAAGGATGAACTCCACAGGCTTATTACCACCATAGCTGCTCCCCCTACCTTGAATCTTGAAGTTGCTGACAGTGCTGAGTGGGCAGCCCTTCTCCCTAGCAAGTCTTTCGTTTCCACTCTTTACAATCATTCTAATCTAGCCTTGGGTAACACTGTTCACTCTAGTGGTTTGGTTTGGCTCAACTATCTGCCTCCCAAAATACAATTCTTCGGTTGGCTCGCTTGGAAACACAAGGTTAAAACTTCTGTCTTCTTGCAACGGATTGGTGTCTTGGATAGGTCGGCTTCCACCACATGTCTCTTCTGTAAATCGCAGCCTGAAAGTGTCCAGCATGTTCTAATTCACTGCCCTGAAGTGTGGAAAGTTTGGACTGGGTTATTACTTTGGTGGGGTATTCATTGGGTGGTTCCTGCCTCTGTTGATAATCTGCTACAGTGGTGGGCAGGGTTCAATTGCAAGAAAATTGAGAGGAAAATCTGGCGTGCCATCCCTTTGGTCACCCTCTGGTCCATTTGGAATATCAGAAATGAGTGTCTCTTTCAAGCCTCCCAACTTAACACCCAGCAGTTACAGGATCTCATCATCGTCAGGTTAGCGACTTGGTTAAAGTCCTCTTCCAATCACTTTCCATTCTCCATCAATGATTTTCTCTTCAACGCTTCAGGTGTTAGGCACTGCATACGCTCTTGAGCTGTCTGTTTGCTGGGAAATTCTATCTGGTTTGCTGCATTCGCTCTTGCTGCTGTATAATTCTATCTGTTTGGTCATCTATTTCTGGGTAGTGCTGTGTCCCTGGTTTGCTGTCTGTTTGCTGGGTAATTCTATCTGGTTTGCTGTCTGTTTGCTGGTCTGTTTGCTGGTCTGTTTGCTGTCTGTTTGCTGGTCTGTTTGCTGGGATGGCACGCCAGATTTTGCTGCCTGTTTGGTCCTCCAGATTTTGGTTCTCCTTCTTGTATACCAGCACCAGATTTTGGCACGCCAGATTTTGCTGTCTGTCTGCTGTCTGCATAAACTTGCTACCTAGTTTGCGTAATTTGTATACCAGCACCACCAGGTGTAATTGGCCATGTGTTTTTGGTTCTCCTTCTTTTCTCTTTTTCTGGTTGGCTCCTTGCCAACTGGAGCTCCTAGCTTGTGTTAGCTTCGAGTTCCTCTTTATTGATGTATCCTTGTCTTTGTTGGTTTCATCAATAAAGATCTTCTTTTTCGCCGTTCAAAAAAAATATGATGTACCACATTCCTATTCATCGTACAAAACCGATCCACATT
Organism: Camellia sinensis; assembly: GCF_055761805.1. Taxonomy (NCBI): domain Eukaryota; kingdom Viridiplantae; phylum Streptophyta; class Magnoliopsida; order Ericales; family Theaceae; genus Camellia; species Camellia sinensis. Next base: position 44,882,207 of record NC_138962.1, on the reverse strand, counting down.
GCAAATAATATTGCTTAAAAAACTACTTCTTCACAATTATCATACTATTTAACTTGTTGGGAGAAGATAACATTAAGTTAAGTAAGAAAATACAATAAACCTTAGTTGCAAGAAACGGAGGCAGGGGTGGGGCAAGGAGCCCTATAAAGTAAGGGGCCCAATTCTAGATCCAAAGCAGCAGCAGCCACCAAAGAAGGAGCTGCTTATGACTCTGAAGCAGTAGGATATGCCTTTTCTTTCCATTATGTACTTCGGGAGCTAGGAGTGGGAAGGAATCCAAGTAGTGGAACCTAATCAATTGACATCGGGGATGGAACATAACCCGACTCGGAGAGCGGGGGAGTGAGGACATATAGAAGTTTGTAAGGTTGGGAACACCTATTAGAGCGTGTATATATTTTATATATTTAATATATAAATATATTCTAAAAATTATTTTTTCTACTTGTAAGATGTGTTAAAATATGAATAAATATTTGAGATTGATATAAACCACAAATTGTCTTTGTCAAGTATAAATAAATATTATATAAATAGAAAGTACTATAATAAGTTTACCTTGTTTTTCTTTTGTTTCTTTGACATTTACAAAGTTTAGAGTTTCTATCTCAGTTGGGAGTGAGTTTTTTCCTTGACGGGAGAAAGTTTCTACTTTGGAGCGTAGAAATGCATTTCTTAGTAAGAAACGTTACCCAAGTAGGAGTTTCCTGCTACTAAGCAATAAACATTAAAACAATGCCATTTATAAGGTATGAACTTCAAAATTAGCTAGCACTTGAAAGTGGTTAACTTCAGACTTTATCCTTTGTACACAAGCCAGAGAAAAGGTGATGCAACTAAGTATAAAGTGCTCTCTTGTACATTACAAAATAAAATATTTTCTGTATAACCATTTGAGGATGCACCTACACTTCAATGTGATAACAATTTCAGGCAATTGATGGGAGAAGAACTTTCTGGTTTGAGTGTCAAAGATCTGGAAAATCTGGAAAGCCAATTGGAAACAAGCTTGAAGTGTATCCGGGCAAAAAAGGTACAAAAAATTAGCTACTGTGCAGTTTGTTGTTTGGTGATATTCATGTCACATAATGTGAAGCATATGTATGATCCTTATTATGGTTTTTGACTTCTACAGGACCAAATTTTAACTGATGAAATAAAAGAAGTAAACCACCAGGTCTTCTCAAAATTTGCCCACAATGAGTACCAGTTTCTGTTCAGGGGAAGATTTTATTTTGGAGTATCTAACTTTAAATGATTCAACTGCAGGGAGTTATAATTCATCAAGAAAATATGAAATTGTTTAAAGAGATAAACGCCCTGCGAAAAGAAAATGCAGAATTGCAAAAGAAGGTAATGACTATTTGTATTAACTTCAAATGTCAATTTAAATTGAACAACTCGCAAACCTCATTTCATCTACAAATCCATCCAATGTGAAAGTTGTTCTCTAAGCCTAAAAGGTTTGTGTTTCAGGTTTATGGAGAAAAGGACAAAAATGACATAAATAGAAGTTCTCATGAACCACACGATCCCAGTAATGGATATGACTTACATATACCTACTTGTCTCCAGCTATGCCAACCACAGCAAAAAGAAGGTGAAACACCGGAAAAAGCAGCAGATTTAGGGTAACCATTCTCCTAAGTATTCTAAATAATTTAAACTGAAACTAACAGTACACAACCATATTAATTTAACATTGACCCTCACATGTCCTTCCAAATCACAACAGATTACAACTACAATAACAAAGCAAGCGGGAACAAGGTGTTTGGCGTAGCAGATAGGAACCTTGGTGGGCAGTTGGGGGTTCGACGATCCCACGCCCCTCTCCTCTCCCCTTAAGATATATATATGATGTTCTTTCCGTATCCAGAAAAAAAATGCAAGCAAAGGCGACTGTGGAGATGATAGTCAATTCCATTAATGACTTGGCCCAGAGTGACAAAAATTATTGTTTATCATCAACCTCCTGTGTGTAAGATAGTGGAAAAGAGACATTCAGCATAAACACTATCAGATTTGGTAAGATAAGATACTCGAAATAAACTTTTAGGATTTCTGTGATATGATCAACCACCCACTTTATTTATGTAACATTTGGAAATAGTAAAAATTATTTCATGGGCCAGATAGTATTTTAGATGTCCTCAATATCTTTGTTATCAAGATTTATCAAACAAACCCAGTAGTTGACTTCTATGATAAGGATATAGAAAAGTTCTCTCCACACATTCCAGCATTAGCATCAATGGCATCTCGATATGGAAGTCCTACAAGGGCTTAAAAATGAGAAGATTGCATCACTTTGAAAATTTGAGCAGTAGAGTCTCAAATTCTTCCACAGGGGCGTGAAAAGCACATAATCCAATTTATGGAGAACAATTAACATATTTCAAGCTACAAATTTTGACAATAATCCCACTTAATGATTATGGTGTGCACAAATTCATCAACAAATATAGTTGTAATGGAGATGCATAAGCACACAACCATGCAGGAACATCACTAATTGACACAAAGACGCACAATGAACCATAAATGTATATACTATACATTACATTATAAGTCAACAAATAAATATGAATAACAATTGTCATGTATTAAAACACGCCACTTTAACTTGCACATACATTCAAGGAACAGTATGATCACATAAACATTGGACCTATTGATGTGGTACTTAACATGTTCCACCCCAGCCCAATATAAATAAACGGTGACAATCGACCCTTCTTCACAAACAAATGACTTATTCGAAAGAAGGTTATCAGATCCTTCTGTCTATCAGATGTTAAAATACTGTACATTTTCTCCAGTATGTGTCGGTTGTAAGTTAACAAAAGAGAAGGTATCTAACCTTCAAGATTTTCACAACCTGTGCATGTCACATACGTCAAATTGCCAGAATATATCAAGACATCATCTTCAACTGATTTTCATTGGTTTAACATGTCATACAATGATAAAAACATATCATCATTCACAAGCAAAGTTTAGTAGCTTGACACATTTGCAAAGCCAATTCTTCACACTGAGATTAACAATTATTATTTATACCATCTCAACAAACAATTAATTTCTTTAGTTTTTCATCCCAATGTCCTAGTTTGGCAAACCTAACCTTTTTTCTTACTCTTTGACCATTAATTTAGCAACTAGAAATCTTGCAACCAATTTTCTTAACATTCAGTCCAGCAACCAGTCACCCACTAATCAAGCCAATTCAGAGCTATTTATCTGCAAATGCCATAAATTTCTCACACCCTCTAGACCCTTAATCTATGGTCTTTCCACAAGCAAACCCCCGCATAAACCTAGTTATGGGCGATACTGTTGCAAGTCTCATAGAGCTATTGTATGGCACTAAGAAAATGTTTGACAACTAAATTAAGTGCTCGGGTTAGTAGTTTTTCAAATATATGTTTTATTATGTGTGTTTTAATAACGCACAACCAGTTACCACTTGAATTTGAAATTCACCGTCAAAGATGCTTTGACTTATCATTGAATGCTAAACATGGTTACTGAGTAGCAGTTTATATTTTAATCACTATGGACAAACTCATCATTAAATTTTCAACATCAGTATTCAGCTACTTAAATCTTCAGGACCACTGATTCAACAATAAAACGAATATCTTCATTTACTACAGATTAGGATTATGTATTAGGGAAACAGGGTCATGGAGGAGTTCAACTACTAGCAATAACTTTTTCACAGAACAATCAAATTGATTTGAGGAGTGCTATTAGCATTAGATTTTATCATAGTTTTATTTCACCGAATATAATTGTAAGATACAACTCTTCATTTTTTTTCCTTACATGAATTTTTTTTCAAACATGGAACTAATTACAAGTGTCCAACTAGGTGGCAACAAAACAGAGACAAAAATCCACTAACATCTAGCTCTTTTTTTAATTGGTCACCTTTAAACGAATAAATACCTTTCTCTTTTTCCTTTTTTTTTTTTTGTTTCAATTCCATTACAAACTGATGGGATTATATTTTGAGCACTGCTGGAGAGCTGTAATACCAGCTCTAATGAGCTGGCATGGAGAAAATAAAATAAAAAAAAAAGAACACAAGACACAGTCCATCACTGAACCCCACTGCCAACACACTAGTGATAGATTTAGAGCTCATTTTTTAGAGCTCTAAATCATTTTTGTTATATTTTATAGCCCTCACAAATGTCAGTTCCTTGAAAAGAGATCCAACAATGATGGATATACCATCATTGAACCCAACCCCCTATTTGATTGTGGAATTAAGAGAGGGTAAGTGTGGATCAGATAATCAGGAGTGATTATCTAGTATTCCGGAAACACCACATGGCTATGCACCCATCCACTAATATGGGCATGCAATCACTTTTGAGAAAAAATAAGAATAACTTGAACACATGGCCATTAATAACACGGTTATCAGAATTTCGATCCGGATCATCTTAAGATCCAATGACTCTAGTTGGACAAATGATTCGGATCGCACTAGAATCTTAAATTCAATAGGATCTTAGAATGATTATAATCTTAGTTATAAAATCGTGTAGAATTCTACTACAGTCTCGATCCTATTATAAAAAATTTATTTATTTGTTGTATATGTATATATACATGTATATTTATAAAAGAAATTTGACTATAAACTATTTCTCCAAACATCTCATATAATTTATGTTAAACATAAAACATTGGCCTAATAACCTTGAGGTTATAGGTTCAAGTCTCGGAACATCCACTTTATGTACTATACCAAAGATTAAGTGTGTATCTAATTTTTTTTCTCTCAAATACACATTAATGTGTGCTAATTAAGCGTTTTTTTTTTTTTAATAAAAAGTGCATTATATCAAATTTATCATTTTTCTTTAATGATTTTAAAATTATTTAAGATACATTATCATTATAGATAATTTCTCGATTATTTTACATTGGAAGTATAACCTTCTGATCTTAGATCCAATCCACAAGTTTCTCTCAACAATCCTAACTAAAATTTCGATTTTAACAACCTTCATTAATAATTGAATGCCACTTGAATTCCTAACGCTGATAAGTTTTTGACAGGACGACCCCACATGTTAAGCTATTTGATGTTTGCTTTCTAGATTTCCAATCTTGAGATAAATCTTTATTTCCTATATGAGGATTAAATAGTGGATAACTAGTATCACCTCCACTGTGGGATTGTCCGGATTTTAAGCCCTCCAAATTATTTCAATTTTTCATCATCCATAAAAAAATTTAAAAAAAAAAAAAAATCTCTCCTAATAAAATATTTATCTAACTATAACTAATCATATCTACACATATCTCATCTATTATCCCATAATATTATTTATCCTGCCTAACCCTAACCCTAACCCTAACCCTAACCCTAATCCTGACCACAATTCCGTGGTATCCAATCTCCTAAATTAATCTGGCAATCAAACAACATTAACATAGGATTCACAAAGAGCAACAAACTCATAAAATTAATGGGCATCTCATATTTTAAAGCAAATTGCTTCTGTGATAGTGTTGCAAACAATAAAAAAATCACACAACTAAAAAAAAAACATTGAACAGAGTTACATATATTAAAATATATATATGTATATATATAGCAAACAAATAATAATATAAAAAAATCAAAAAAAAAAATGCATAATCATACCTGGTGAGGGTAGAATCTGAAGATGCTAGAACATTTTTCAAAAAGGCTTTTGGTGATGTGATCATTCGGAGAATGAACAAATGAGCGACGATTAGCTGTCATCCCCAATATTCGCTCACGTTCACGCCTCGTGATATATATATATATATATATATATGTGCGTTACATGAGTATATGGAGCTGCATGAATTCTGTTTGACTCGTTAAAATTAGGTTTAAAATAGGTAATATTTAAGTTTGGCATACTTGAAAAAAAAAAAGATAAAAAGTTAAAAAGTCACTATTCTATTTAAGTCGCATCATCTTATTTAAGTCTCATCACCTCTCTAATATATCACTTCAAACCCAATCCAAACTGAATCCATATTTCATAAAAAATCAAAAAGTACACTTATTTAAATCATTCCAAACAACTTTTCATTTTAGTCCTTTATATTTTAAATTTATTTTATTTTATTTAAAATAACATATTTACAGTCAAATGACATAAAAATATTTAAGGACTAAAGTAAAAAAAGTGACTAAAAATAAAGCAAGTAAAGTGTAATTATCCTTTAAAATGAGGATGGATAAATATTAAATCAGACCAGATTTACATAATATAGTAACACCATGTATATTCTTATCCCACATCAGATTTAACATAATCATCTAAATCATTAAAAAAAATTAAATTTGTCTATTTAACTCAATAAATATGAATTATTATTATTTGTTTTTTTTCTATTTTGAAGGGTTATTAAATTATTTAAAATATTTTAATAATTATTTAAAGTTAAAATATTAATCAAATTTAATTATAAAATAAATATGATCTAATAATTTCTTTAATTTAACATTAGAAAGAAATATGTCTTATATTATTTTTGTAGTTTATTTATAACTAAATAATATAAAAATTAAAACTAATATTTTATAAATGAGCATGCCTGACCAGATTGAGCTAAAGTTGAGTTAAAAACTCTTTATTCTAACTTGAGTTAAAAAAAAATGAGCTCAAAATTTCAATCCAACTTAGGAGTTGTTTGGATGATCTAAATAAGTATTGAGAGGGAAATTTATATCCAAATTGAGCCGAGCTGAGTAGTGGGCCGTTGTGGGCCACGATAAGAAGGGCTGAGTATAAAGGCCTTGGAGTTAGCCCGGCCCAAGATAGCCTTGGAGTTAGCCCGGTTCAAGATGGCCTTCAAGTTAGTCCGATCCAAGAGAGCTTTGCAGTTAGCTCGGTCGCCACGCTCAGAGTTAGCCCGGTCATGGTGTATTATTGTTAGCTCGGTCAGAACCTTGCTATTAGTTAGCTTGGTCTAAGCACACTATGGTTTATACAAGGGAAACCGAGGTAAGAGCAATGAAAGGAAGAACCGAACTAGGTATAGTTTGGTCTACTCTGCGACTTAGCATGGTCATGCTTACCTCGGTCATATTAAAATCCGACCATGGTAAAACCATTTCACTTGGTTTAAGCAGTGAGGGGGGTATTGAAGGATAAGCATTATCTTTCAGGGGTATGACTTCTAGGAGGACTCTACATGGAGGAGTAAAAGTCCTACTGGGATTGTGCCACGCGGAACCTATAAAAGCTCACAACATCACCTATGGAGAAGTAACACAAGTTTGATTCCTGAATACACAAAACTTTTTGTCTATTTGTCTATTTTGCTGACTTAGGCATCAGAGAGGTATCCGGTACACAGCCACTGGCTAGCGCACGTTTGTGTTTTCAGGGAGTAAAGCGACGTCGTACGGAGGAACGCAGACTTGATCAACAGGATTATACGAGAAGGTTTATTTCTTTCCCGTACAATTGGCGCCGTTTGTGGAAATACCAGACAAAGAACAAAACCTCTTGATCAAGTTTCCCTCGCTAATTGAATAGCGCACAATGAAGATTTGCCGCAGTCCGCCATTGACGGACAAACCCCAGAGGGGGGTGGGAGGCGCGAAGGATTGCCCTCTATCCCTCCCATGGCGGACTTAGAGCCCCAGCGACAGAATCCCCAGAGAGATGCAAGGGGGAAGCGGAACAACAGCCCCCGTCGCTCTCGCTCACAAAGTCCTGAAAGGCAAAGGCGAAGAATCGACCCTCAAGCTCTGGAGGATCATGTAAAAGAGCAAGATGAACTAATAAGGAAGATGGCGGGGGACATGGAGGCCATGAAGCGCCAAATTAAGAGAAAATGGGTGGCGACGGGAAAGGGACGCAAAGGCAATACGCCTCGTCGCCACTCAGAAGATCGTGGTAGGCATACCACGCCATCGCAAGCAGAGAGTAGAAGCCTCAAGACAGGCGACACTCAATCAAGGACTTCCAAAACTCGTTACTCTAGGTCTGAGATAATGAGATCATTGAGGTCTTACACTGAGGGAAGTACCTATCGGCCCTCACATACGCACCAGACATCATCCAGGGAAACGGAGTTACCTAGATCGTCCGACTTACAGACTGTGCTTGAAGAAAGGGCGCGACAGAAGGAGGATGCCAAGGCACGCGACCCGCACAGAGTTTTAGCCCTTCAGCGGTTGGCTCCTCGGACGCATGGAAGCGTCGAGGTTGGAATGTCAATACCGCACCTTGCCTACGAACCAACAGATAAAGCGTTGGCAAGACTACATAGCTCGCCGTTCGTTCCAGTGATTGAGAACGCACCATTACCCTCAGGCTTCATCCAGCCTAAATTTACCACGTACGAAGGGAAGACAGACCGTTACATGCACCTAAGCCACTTTCGCCAGGTTATGGCTGTATACCGGCGGAACGAAGCTTTGATGTGTATCCTATTCCCATCCAGCCTTGGCGACCTAGGTTTAACCTGGTTCGAAAGGCTACCAGTAGGCAGCATAGCCTCCTGGGCGCAATTAGCGGAGGCGTTCATGACAAGATTCAGAACGAACACCAAGACGCCAGTGGAGATTGATCAGCTACTCTCCATTGACATGGGCGACAAAGAAACACTGAGGTCCTACAACAGTCGTTACTGGGAGACGTTTAACCAGATAGGGGACTGCTCCATCAATCTCGCCATCGCACAATACAAAAGAGGACTTCCAGTCAGAAACAGATTGAGGGATTCGATTACAATGACTCCACCCCTCATGATGGGAGCCTTGATGGAGAGAGTGCACCAACATATTCGGGTGGAGGAGGATGGCGCCCGTGCCAAAGCAAAATCTGGTGCAACAGCAACACCAGACAAGAAGACTACAGCAAAGGTCAATACGGTAGAACGACAAAACAAGAATGGACGAGGCAGGCGAGACAATGAAGAGGACTGAGATAAAAGATGGTTGAGAGTCCGTACTGCCATTACCACGGTATTCAAGAAACCAATCTACCGAATTCTCAGTGAGATACGCGATGAACCTTTCGTCAAATGGCCAGCTAAATTAGGAGAGACACAGAAGGACTACGACGAAAGATCTCAGTGCACCTTCCATAAAGAAAAGGGGCACCGCACTGAAAACTGCACGCCGTTAAGACAGCATCTGGAGGAGTTAGTGGCAGCTGGTCACTTAGACCGGTACATAGAAGGAGGGACGCAGCCAGCCCCCTAAAACCATGACCACCCAGACGGAGCACCGAACGACGCCCCACCTCAAGGCGTGATAAACGTAATACATGGGGTATTCGAGCCTGAGCGAGTATGTGAGCTTAGGGGCATGATAAAGAAGGCTAAGCACTTAAGGGAGGTATTAAGTGCGCATCCCACCATTAAAAAGGAGAAAACAGAGGCCACGAACGTCATGTCTTTTTCAGACAAGGACTTGGAAAGGATATATTGCCCTCACAATGATGCACTGGTCGTCACTCTCCGTATCAAGGATTACGGCGTCAAGCGAATTTTGATTGACCAAGGAAGCTCATGTGAGATAATGTACTATGAAACTTTCAAACAGTTGAAATTGAAGGACAAAGACTTGGCACCCGCCGTATCTCCCCTGATTGGGTTCAACTCAATGCCAGAATGGCCAGTCGGCAAGATAATCCTCCCAGTCAGAGCTGGAAGTATGACTAAACAAGTGAAATTCTGGGTATTAAAAGTGCCCTCCACTTACAACATAATCTTGGGAAGGACATGGTTACACGCCATGAGAGCGGTAGTGTCAACATACCATCAAGTCATGCGGTTCCCCAACAAAGCCGGAATAATCGAAGAGGTCTATAGAGATCAAATTATGTCCAAGCAATGCTTCGTCACAGTAAATGGCAGCCGAGCTGCCAAGGGGTTTGTTCAAATGGTGGAAGAGCCTGAAAATAATGAATTATTTACGGATGTTGGCAAAGCCGCTGAACAGAAGGCAGTGGAAGACTTGGTACAGGTAAGAATAGATGAAAAAGAACCCGGATAAGTTCTTTTTTCTTGGCTCATCTATGTCCAGCACTAAGAGAATAGAGGTCATGGAATTCTTGATCTCTAACATCGAAGTGTTTGTCTGGACGCCGTATGACATGCCTGGCATTGACCCAAGCTTCATCTATCACCAATTGAATGTCCACCCAACTGCCAGACCAATTATACAGTGCACTCGCAGATCGGCACTCCACCATGCCGAGATAGTGGCGGAAGAAGTAGAAAACCTGCTAGAAGCAGGAGCTATCAGAGAAGTGCACTACCCAAATAGATCTCCAACACAGTAGTAGTACCTAAGAAGAAAGGAAAATGGCGTGTCTATGTGGACTACAAAACGGTCAACAAGGCATGCCCAAAAGACAGCTTTCCTCTTCCGCGGATAGATCAACTGGTAGATCTGACGGCAGGACACAACCGTCTTAGCTTCCTTGATGCGTACAGAGGCTACTATCAGATAGCTATGCATAAACCAGACCAGGAGGTCACATCTTTTACAACGCCAAGAGGACTTTACTGCTACAAGGTCATGCCTTTTGGTCTAAAGAACGCAAGGGCAACATTCCAACGGATGGTCACCAAGATGTTTGAACCATTGTTAGGCAGAACAATGGAGGCTTACATCGACGACATGGTGGTCAAGAGCAAGGACAAGAGTGACCATCTCAAGGACCTAGGTGAGATGTTTCAGATCCTAAAGAAACACAAGTTACGCCTTAATGCATCTAAGTGTGCGTTCGGCGTAGGATCTGACAAATTCCTAGGCTTCCTAGTAACCAACCGAGGCATAGAGGCAGACCCTTCTCAGATCAAAGCAATCCAGGATCTAGAGAGGCCCAACTCAGTAAAGGAAGTACAACATCTCACAGGTATGGCAGCCGCGCTAAACCGGTTCATTAGTCGGTCGTCAGACAGATGTCGACCATTTTTTCAAGCATTGAAGGCCAAGTTTCAGTGGGATGAAGAATGTGACCGTGCCCTGGAAAGTTTGAAAGAATACATGTCTTCTCCACCTCTGCTAGTAACCCCTATACCTAGAGAAGAACTATTTTTGTACTTGGCAGTCTCACAGCACACAATTAGCTCAGTGTTGGTCCGAACAGAAGGAATCAAACATCTACCCATCTTTTATGTCAGCAAGACATTGCTGGGCGCGGAAACTAGGTACTTACCATTGGAAAAATTGGCCTTAGCCCTGATGATGGCATCAAGGAAGTTGTCGCACTACTTTCATGCCCACACCATAATCGTCTTCACAGCTTTCCCATTAAAGCTCTGTTTGAGAGGGCGAACTTTTCTGGGTGAATTTTGAAGTGGGCAGTAGAGTTGGGACAATTTGACATCAAGTTCCAACCCAGAACCGCGATAAAAGCCCAAGCTTTGGCAGACTTTGTCACAGAATTCACCCCAGAACTGCGATACAACCGAACTAGGGTTAGAAGTTGACGCCGAAATAGCGTAACCCCTGGTGCAGGATACCCGATCAGACCCTGAGGCAGACCAAAGTAAAGTAAGGGAAAAAGAAGCAAACCATGCTACACCAAGCAAAGATTCACCAGCAAATGAAGACTTGGTACAATCAGATAATGAGGGGCAAACAACAAGCATGGACTTGAAAGAAAACACCAGCAACACTCAGGACCCCAAGGCATCATCCGATCCCTCTACCTGCTGGAAGTTATTCGTAGGAGAGATGTGAAAGCTCTTTGTGGATGGAGCATCCAACAAGCACGGAGCAGAACTCGGCATAGTTCTCATCTCACCAGATGGCCTATTAGTGGAACAAGCAATCAACCTTGGCTTCCCAGCATCAAACAACAAGGCGGAACATGAAGCACTTTTAGCAGGACTGAAATCGGCATCCTACATGAAGGCCACTGAGCTAATGGTTTACAGTGACTCACAGCTGGTGGTAAACCAAATTTCAGGTGACTACGAGGCAAAAGACGACAGGATGGCTAAGTACCAAGAATTAGTTAGAAAAGAGATCAAGAAATTTGAAGTAGTGCGGATAGAACAGATTGGTAGGGAAGAGAACAGTAGAGTGGATGAATTAGCAAGCTTTGCTTCAATGGCCGATACATCTGTCCCACATCCATTACTGATTGACTACTTACCAAGACCAAGCATTGAAGAACCTGAAGTAGAAGAAGTATGTTGCGCCGAACTAGGCCCTTCATGGATGGATCCCATCATAGTATTTTTAAAAGACGGCGTCCTACCGGAAGAGAAGAAAGAGGCCAACAAAATAAGAGCAAAGTCGCAGCGATTTTGGCTCTCCCCATCAATGGCCTTGTACAAGAAATCCTTCACAGGACCTAATCTAAAGTGTGTCCATCCCAGCAAAGTTGAAGCGTTCTTGTTCGAGATACACGAAGGCGTATGCGGAAGCCACCAATGAGGAAGATCATTAGCTTACAGAGCCATTTCGCAAGGATATTGGTGGCCATACATGCAAGCAGATTCAGAGAAGTATGTAAAGAGGTGCGAGAAATGTCAGAAGTTTGCACACCAAATACATCAACCAGCCAGAGAACTTCTACCATTAACTAGCCCATGGCCCTTCTCAATGTGGGGCTTGGACATAGTCGGACCACTTCCAGCAGCACCCGGCAACAGAAAGTTCTTTCTCGCAGCAACAGACTACTTCACAAAGTGGGTGGAGGCAGAAACACTAGCATCAATAAAAGAGAAAGATGTAAAGAAGTTTGTCTGGCAGAATATCATCACACGGTTCGGCATACCCAAGGCACTAATATCAGACAATGGCACTCAGTTCGACGGCAAAATTTTTAGAGGCTTTTGTGAGAAGTACAAGATAGAATTCTACAACTCTACACCGGCATACCCCCAAGCAAATGGCCAGGCGGAAACATCAAACAAGGTCATCTTGGATGGATTGAAGAAAAGGTTAGGGAAAGCAAAAGGCAAGTGGGCAGAAGAACTTCCTCATGTTTTATGGGCTTACCGTACCACGCCTCGACGATCAACCGGAGAAACACCCTTTTCCTTGGGCTATAGCATGGAAGTAGTAATCCCACTAGAAGTGAGCCTCCCCACAATTAGAAGTGAGAATTTTGATCCAGATTTAAATGAAAAAGCTAAAGCATTAGAGCTCGACCTTGCGGAAGAAAGAAGAGAACGAGCACTGGTTCACATTGCCTCGTACCAGCAAGAGTTATCCAGAAAATACAACAAAACAGTACATCCAAGGCAATTCAAGGTTGGAGATTGGGTACTGCGCAAAGTAATGGGAAACACCCTAGTACTCGGAGACGGCAAGTTAGGGCCCAACTGGGAAGGACCTTACAAAGTAGTCGGATTAGCAAGCAAAGGGGCATACCACTTGGAAGATGAGGACAGTAAAGCCATCCCCAGGCCATGGAACACTGCCAATCTCAAACTATTTTTTTTTTAGCTTTTTCTCCTTAGTATTTGTAATTTTCTTTTTTCTTTCTCAATAAAACAAGTAGTTTCTTTTCAGTATAGCTGTTTCCTTCTGTAAAAGATTGTTTTAGTGAGTTAGGAGCACTGTAAGCATAGTTGGCCAGAATAACCAACTTTGCATTCTCTTCAGCTAAGATCAGGATCAGTGCTGAAGAAGTTGGATGGAAAAACCAACACCCCTCCTAAGCCCAGGATAAGGATCTAGGCTGCAGGACGTTTGGTCAGAATAACCAAACATTTTACTCTAGGTTGGCAGGAATAACCAACTTAGAGGTTGGCTGGAAAAACCAACACCCCTTCTAAGCCCAGGATAAGGATCCAGGCTGCAGGACATTTGGCCGGAAAAACCAAACACTTTACTCTAGGATTGACTGAAAAAACCAACTTAGAGATTGGCTGGAATAACTAACACCCCTCCTAAGCCCAGGATAAGGATCCAGACTGCAGGAAGTTTGACTGGAAAAACCAAACACTTTACTCTAAGATTGGCTGAAAAAACCAACTTAGAGGTTGGCTGGAATAACCAACACCCCTCCTAAGCCTAAGATAAGGATCCAGGCTACTGGAAGTTTAGCTGAAAAAACCAAACACTTAGTCCTCTTCAGCCGAGATAAGGATTCAGGCTGAAGAGGGGTTGGCTGGAAACACCAACACTTAATCTTCTTCAGCTGAGATAAGGATTCAGGCTGAAGAGTGGTTGGCTGGAATAACCAACACCCCTCCTAAGCCCAAGATAAGGATCTAGGCTGCAGGAAGTTTGGATGGAAAAACCAAACACTTAGTCCCCTTCAGCCGAGATAAGGATTCAGGCTGAAGAGGGGTTTGCTGGAAACACCAACACTTAATCCTCTTCAGCCGAGATAAGGATTCAGGCTGAAGAGTGGTTGGCTGGAAAAATCAACACTTATTGTTCTTCAGCCGAGATAATAATCTAGGCTGAAGAGGTTGGCAACTATGGCTTGATAGATTGGAAAGCTAAAGACCGGGATAAAGTATCTCGACAAGAGAAGGTTTCAGACTACAGTTGGAAAGTAAAGTACATGCATAGAAGTAAACAGAAATAACAGTACAAAAGAAATTTCATTGATCATGCAAAGTCAAAGTACACAAAGGGGACTTCAGCCCGGTTACCATTTCTTGTCCAAAAAAAAAAAAAATACAAAGTCAGGAAAATAGGTCATCAAGATCAGCATCCGGTTCAACTCGGAGCCCGATTTCAGTCAAGAGCACGGTTTCGGTCGGAGGTACGATTTCAATAGGTTGCTCGTTAGTCAGGTTTTCCACCGTTGGCTCCGCCTGAGCTGACTGATCGACGGGATCATTGACGACCGGGGTATCGATGGGCACGGTTCTTCTTCATTATCTGAAGCTTCGAGAAATTGTTGCTGAGTGGTGGCAGCATACTCCGCAAGTGAGCTCGGTATGAAGTATTAAGGAGGATTGAAGACCTCGGTCTCAGGCCCATAACCGAGCTGCACCACAGTACCCCTCCACTCACACTTAAAGAAGAGGTCCTTTGCAGCTTCACACTGCTTAATGTATAGGGCTTCACCTTATTTAAAGCCACGGTCTTCCGCATCTTCCAGCTTCTTCTCAAGCTTGGTTATCTCAGCATTCTTTTTCCCTTTAAGTTTGGCTAGCTCGGGCAAATATTTGTCTTTTATCACGGCTGCAGCCTTTTGTTTGTCCGCCTCAGCCGAGCTAACAAGACCAGACAGACGACCATTCTTAATTCGTAGCTCGGCTAACTGCTTCCTAGCCTCTTCTAGCTCGGTAGTTTTTTCAGTTACTTCGGCCATAGCCTACCTTGTTGTTTTACGAAGCTCCAACACTCGCTTATGAGCGATATGGTTCTTCTGTATGGCCTACAAAGGGATGGAAATAAACTTTTTTACATACGACCGAGTAGAAAGTTGTAAGAATTTGAAAGATAAGCAAGAGAGCTACTTACCAGCACCATGGATTTTGTGGATGAGCGAAGTGCCTTTAGCTCGGTTAGGTGGTCGTGGTGCTCCATGTTAGGTGGAAGGCAAACACTTTTAGCCAGATTAAAGGCCATTAGGTGATCTTTTTCAGGGACCATCGAGTCTGTATCCCGTATAACACGGTTCTGAAAAGTAATTTTTGGAGCCCACTTTGAAGAGTTAGCTCGGTCAGAGCGCTCCGGTTGTGGGCTTCGTAGAGGGCTCGGTGGAGGAATGGTATCCTCTTCATCAACAAGGTGTGGCTCGGTCGTGGAAGTTTGAGCACGCTTGTTTGGACGAGATGAAGAGGGCTGATGCGTCGGTAAGGCCACCACGGTCTCTTGGGGTAGGCTTGCTAGCGGTACCTCGGCTTGGTTTGTTTCGGTCAAAAGGGCCCTCACAGCTCATTTTTTGGCCATCTCTTGCTCAGCGGTTAAAGGGATCAATCTGATTAGAGGCAAGTTTGGTTCCTGTTCATGAGAGGCTTCCAATAAGAAATCAGTTACCTTGGTCTTCCGTTTGCCACTATATCGATAGGTCGGTTGAAAGTCCAGTAGCTCGGTCCAACTTCGGTTTGGATATCGCAGGGCGGCACGAAGTATATTCAGGTTGGGGTAGCTGTATTGGGACTTGAGGAAGTTCGAATCTGCATAAAAAAGACAAACAGTTAGTACGGTTTAAGATGAGAAAATCAAAGTAAAGAAAGGCAGTATGAGGCCGAAGTAACTCTACCGACTACACCCTTGTTCCAATTTATTCTGTCACCAGGGATCTGGGCCTGTTGGTCCTCAAAATTTCCAGATACCCAAAGGAAGTCATCATCATTTACGTCTTTATCCGGGGTATGCTTTATTATTTTTTCACGCCGACGTCTTATTCTTAAATAATAGACCTATCCATCTTCGGTGGAGCCTATAGAATATTAATGGAACAGCTTGGCTAAACCGAGATTAAGGCCAACCCGACGGTTTAGCTCGGCAATACCATTTATTATACGGTAAGAATTGGTGGAAAGTTGGGTTGGGCAAAGGTTGGTCTGGCTAAGGAATTCACAGAGGAGAGGCTGTACAGGGAATCTTAGTCCGGTCTCCACTATGGACAGCAGGGTAAAGTTCGAAGTCGTGTTTTCCCCATGGTATGATATCCAGATCGGCTAAGGAGAGATGGACATCATTAGGGATGTTATAATCTTTTCGGAATTCGGCCATGGCTCCTGGTGAGTTAACTAAGAACCTATACTTTCCCATTTATGGTTTAAGTTATGAATAAATTAAACTGGAGTGTTAGCTCGGTCGAAGAGTGATGCTGAGTAGCTCGGTCGAGCGCTCAAAGGAGTGCCTGGACAGCCTAAGTCTGCAAAGTGAAAAACAAAGGTGTTAAGTACAGATCGATTGGACTATGCTAAAAGAAACAAAGGCAAGATAAATGAAGTCCTAGCTCGGCTATGTGAGATACTGCGGGTCTTAGTTCAGTTTGAGCAAGGTGTTTGTTAGCCCGGTTGAGCCTCTAGGGGCAGCGTTCTTAGTTCGGTCTTGACTAAGAGGGTTGGTTTAGCCCCAAGCTGTAGCTCGGTCGTGGTTAAGGCATTCAAGCACACTATTGCGCAGACTTAGTACGGTTCGGTAGTTCGGTGAAAATGAATCAAACAATGGTTCGACTTGTTAAAACTACTAAGTATAGCGCGAAGTATTAGCTCGGTTGGTTAGTCTGGCCAGACTGACATCAACTACAAACAACTTCCTAGTTCAGTTAGATGATGATTTTGGATCAAATACAATGTTCTGCAGATTATTTTGTAAATACAAATGGTTTTTGCAAGGTTCTTTCCTAGCAAACACAAGGAAGAACAAAAAATGGGAAACATGTGTTTTGCAAAAACACAAACAATATGCTGTGGATTAAACAAGTGCAAAAACAAGAAAAATAGAACAGATCTGTGTAGCTTACCAGATGAAGAGGAAGGAACTGGAAGTTGGAAATGGCACTGGAGGGATTCACGAGCTTTGCAGTTGCAAGTCTGAGGAGTAATGGAAGATCAGAAGCAAAGGAGAGAGAGAGGGTGAATAGTGCAAGTGAAGTGAAATATCCAAAAACAAAAGGGTTTTGTTTTGAGTAGAAGGAAGGACAAAAAGAGCGGGACTGTTCAAATTTTGCGAGATACGAAGACGGCGTGACAGTTGTATTGGGCCAATCAGAGTATGCCACGTGTCCTTAAAATAAGAAGCGATTCAGTTGCTGCGATTGAAGAGACGTTTTGACCGGGCATATTTAAGTAGCCTGGTGTTAACCTAGCCCGGTTGGAATGCTAAAGAATTTAGTCTGGTTGGAATAATAAGAGTTTTTAGCTCGGTTGGAATGCTAAAAGATTTTTAGCTCGGCTAGTAAACAGGTAATCCCTATCATGATGTGCAGATGAAATTAAGGAGCAATTGAGAGGGAAATTTATATCTAAATTGGGCCGAGCTGAGTAGTGGGCCGTTGTGGGCCACGGTAAGAAGGGCTGAGTATATAGGCCTTGGAGTTAGCCCAGCCCAAGATAGCCTTGGAGTTAGCCCGGTCCAAGATGGCCTTCAAGTTAGTCCGATCCAAGAGAACTTTGCAGTTAGCTCGGTCGCCACGTTCAGAGTTAGCCCGGCCATGGTGTATTATTGTTAGCTCGGTTAGAACCTTGCTATTAGTTAGCTCGGTCTAAGCACACCATGGTTTGTATAGGGGAAACCGAGGTAAGAGCAGTGAAAGGAAGAACCAAACTAGGCATAGTTTGGTCTACTCTGCGACTTAGCATGGCCATGCTTACCTCGGTCATATTAAAATCCGACCATGGTAAAACTATCTCACTTGGTTTAAGCAGTGAGGGGGGTGTTGAAGGATAAGCATTATCTTTCAGGAGTATGACTCCTAGAAGGACTCTACACGGAGGAGTAAAAGTCCTACTGGGATTGTGCCACGCGAAACCTATAAAAGCTCACAACATCACCTATGGAGAGGTAACATAACTTTGATTCCTGAATACACAGAGCTTTTTGTCTATTTGTCTATTTTGCTTACTTAGGCATCGGAGAGGTATCTGACACACACCCGCCGGCTAGCTCACGTTTGTGTTTTCAGGGAGTAAAGCGACGTCGTATGGAAGAGCGCAGACTTGATCAATAGGATTATACGAGAAGGTTTATTTCTTTCCCGTACAAGTGTAATTTTTTACTTTTTATGAAATATGAGTTGGATATGGATTGAGTTTGAAGTAATATGGTAGAGAGGTGATGTGACTTAAATAAGACGATGTGACTTAAATATGATAGTAACTTTTTGATTTTTTGACTTTTTAAGATTATGACAAACAAGGCTTTAACCTTGTGGGTTAAAAGAAAATTGTCAAATCCTAAAATTGTTATACTAAATTAGGTTAGGTTGGTCATTGGTCTTGTGACCACCCGTACTTTAGCGGTTATTTGGAATGTCCTAAATAGATACACTTTTTAACTTTTTGGACAAAAAAGTTAAGGAAAAAAATATGGTTGTTTGGGTTAACTTTTTGACTTTTTATGAAAAAATATGTATTAAAAAATTGTATAAATTAGTATGTAGGGAAAAATTATGATTGAGAGTTGTGCAGCCGTACTTTTTGACTTTTGATGAATAGTGATAATTTTTTAACTTTTTGAGTAACTTTTTGAATAACTTTTTGATTTTTTGACCACATGCCAAACTTGGCCTTAATATGATGGGTGTAATATGTAAATAAGTTAAATTTAACAATTTTTTTTTAAAATTTAAACCTCAACTTTCTTATAAGATAAAGGGGTTGGTGGACACCGGAATAGTTACATTAGTTATATGCAATGCTCTGTTAGTGTGTATAAAAAATGAAGAAAAGTTTGAACAACTAAAAAATTGAATAATATGAATATTCTAAACCTCCCTTAAGGTAGGATGTAGTATTTTTTTAAGGGAATACTCCATTGATTTTTAATGTTTATAATTTATGTCATTTTAATTCTTTCTACTATTTTGAATGTGTTAATTTAATCTCTAATAAATAGAATTTGTGTTAAAATAATCCGCAACACTCACGACATCTAAATTGGGTGATTTATTGGGACGGATGTCTCTTATAGTGTAATGGAGGTGACGGAAGTACGGACATTTTGGTAGAAATACTAAAATATCACCAATTATATATATATATATATATATATTTATTTATTGGGTTGTTATAGAGGGAGGGTTTAGTGTGTTAACACGTTATGTCAAAAATACCTTCATTATAGTTAGCAAATATAGACAAAAATAGTCAAACACAAATTTTATACATTAAAAACTAAATCGTCACAATTAAAATATTAAGGACTAAATTGATACTAAACATAAATAAACTTTAAGATTAACAATATAAATCTCACAAGTTACTATGACACATGGTACATACAAAATATATATATATATATATATATATATTTATTTTTTTATGGTCATGATAATCGAAATATGACTAAACTAGCAAGTGGATAGAAATGTAATTAATAGAACTTCATTAACTATTAGACTGACTCAATGGGAGAAAAAAAAAAAAAAAGAGAATAATTTTTGGAATTTTTTATTTTCAATTTTTAAAAAAAGTTTTTGAATTTGCAAGAATAAGTATTATTTTGTTTTTGATTATTTTTTCAAAAATCTTTTAGGTCCGCTTAATTTAAACACATTAATACCAAATTTATTACAAAAATTTGTTTAAAAAAAAAATCACTAAGTACTAAAATGTACCCAAAAAAAAATAAAATTTCAGTACTTTTTCATATTTTTTTGTATTTATTAAAATTTAAAAAATAACAAATATTTTACTTTTTAAATATATATAGATTAGGTGCTTCTAAAAAATAAAAATAAAAATTGGCTAGAATATTCAAAAAAAATTCACTATAAGCAAAAACAAAAATACTAATTAAAAACTTAAAACTATTTTTTAAAATTCAAAACCAAACAAATTGAAGTTTTATTTATTTTTTTTAATACAATAAAAATAAAACTGCTAGCAAGGTACAATAAAAAATTAATTTGCAGACTTTTACAACTTGCAAATGTGTATTAAATAATCATGTTTGTGATCCTCGTATCAACGTTGCTTTTTTATAATCCAAATTTAAGTGAATTCCAAAACATTAATCCATCGAAGTGTGAACACAACATTAAACTAAGCCATGCATAGTGTATATACTATATAGTAAAATTAAAAATAAATAACTAAAAATCAATGGAACTAGTTGCGACCTAGAGTTCATGCATTTGTCTCTGATGCAATATAGAAAACTCCTTCTCCTTCGACTGCATTCAATACCAAATAATTAATAGATATAAAAATCAGAACGATTATGAAATTTGAAATTATTACCTACCCTTTTTAAGCACGTCACTTGCAAAATACAACTTATCTATTGCATTCTCATTTGAGTTGTCCTACCAAAAAAACTGTCATCCATACGTATATATTTTATGGGCCATGATTAAGATCCCTTCAAACTCTCCACCCCATGACCCCTACACACATGGGGAGATTGGTGATAAAAAAAAAAAAAAAACCAATCAAAGGCAAAGGGGTCATGAGAGTGACCCTAAAGGAGGTCCGGATCTTTATTGATATTTTATTTTATAGGGAAAATTGGCCTAGGGTCCCTCTCTTACTTTTCATAATAGAAGAGATCCACAAAATTATTTTTTAATGTCTAAGGTCCCTAAACATATATCAGAGAAATTTGACTCTTTGTCTCTACTCTACTCTCTCTCTCTCTCTCTTCTCCTCTCACCCATTGTCTTCCAAATCCAAGGCAACAAACTTTGCTCCTCCACCCTCCTCTACGACCTCTTCCTCAACACCTTCTCCTCCGACTCCTCCCTCCGCTCCGCCACCGTCGCAGACCTCTGCGCCGCCCGAATCCACGACCCGACCTCATAACAGGTCGTTACTATTCTCTAAACCTGAGATTCATGCATATATATGTATATACATCTAATTGAGTCTTGAGGTTGTAAAATTGAAGCGATAAAATATGCAGATCTGGTATTCTTCTTGGCTTCCAAGTTCTTGAAGACAATTCCTCAGGTAGTGTTTATTAATCACTCGCTCAAATTTTTGATGATATACACTTAATTTATATATCTTATTGTAAGTGTTTATAGGAGGTGCAAGTGTGTTAATGAATTTGAATTTTTGTTCAGGCCGCTGCGACGACTTGCTACGTTGCTACGCATCCGAGGCTTGAAAACGTTTCTGGAAAGTACTTGGCAGAATGCAACGAAGCTTCAACATGCAAATTGGGATCCAACTCTACCGAAGCTGCAAGGTTGTGGTCTGTCTTGGAGCTTATGCCCCAAGAATTTCTCAAATTTCTCTGGATTTAACCCAGAGAAATTTGAATTTTCTTTGGATTCAACCCAGAGAAAATTCAAAGGATCGGACCAACATTCATGTTTATCCTGATTGGGCAGCCATGCAAGTTTTTCATTTGATGCATGCTCTTATGGAACACAAAAAATCAAGTTATCATGTTCCAATGAATTTTATGTTTAAGTAGTGATTCAAGATAGTTTGTTGCATCTTCAGGCATACTTTGGCGGCAGAGTGACTGTATCACCATATTTTAACTCAGCTATTGCATCTAGTCATGTCCAGAGAAATTCTTTGCGTTGAGAGAATTTCTCTGGCTGGGAATTTTCTCTGGGTTGTGGAGTCCAGAGAAATTTTCTAGATGGAAGAATATCTGGAAAAGTTTGTCTGAGAATTTCTTTGGGTTTAGGGAGTCCAGAGAAATTTTGAAATTTCTCATGTACCCAGGGAAATTTTGAAATTTCTCTGGTTCAACCTTTGGACAGCAAAAGATGGCTCTATTTCTCCAAAGCCAAGTTTTTTCCATGAGAATTACTGCAAAAAGCACAAAATCTGACTTGCTTAGAGGAGAAACTCCAAATATCAAGGATGGAGTGAGAATATGGTTGATCCAATTTGAGAATGACAGGTGGGAGAAATCATCTGTCCTAATACCCAACTTGGCAAACCAAATCATCTTGATGGGTTTGTATAAGAAGAACAGATGGACTGCAGATTCAGGTTCCGCTCTACAGAAGGGACATTCAGAGGAGTCTATTTGGATTTTTGCTGAGACTAACCTCCACAGGAAGATTTTGTCTCTCATGGATTGTGGTTTCTAGAACTGTACACCTCATTTTGGCTAGAATGAGAGGTAAATTTTAGACAGAATTAAATTTCTCTGAATTGAATTTTCTCTGGTTTGGACCAGAGAATTTCTCTAGATTGAATTTTCTCTGGTTGAATTTTCTCTGGATCGAATTTTCTCTAGATTGATGTTAAGGGACCTTAGACATCATGAAAATAGTTGATGTCCTTTATACTATAAAATCGTAATATCAGGGATCTTAAAAAAAATACCCGTATTTTATAAAGGATAAATCTCATTTGTACAGACACTATCACTTTTTTCTTCCCTTTTCAATCATGTCATTTATATTAAATAATTATCATATCTATCAATTGCCAAATGATTTTTTTAATCAATAACTGTCCAAAATTGTTAAATAATTTTTTCATTCATTAAATCAAATCTATGTATATAAGGGAAAATGACTTTTTAAGAATATTGATTGTGGGAGTTCCAAACTTCCAAACTAATCTTGTTAATTTGTTAATTTTTAAAGAAATAAAAGAAATAAAAAATTCTATTGGTTAGTTCTTTAAGTATAAAAATAAAAAAAATAAAAAAATAAAAAAAAACAAACAAACAAACAAACAAACAAACTCTAATTGTCTATAATTTTGAATTTTAAAATTCCAAACAATATGATAAGTCATCCTCACTCTTTTCAAAAATAATATGGGGTTTTTTTTTAAGGTCCCTGGTATTAAAATTTTATAGCATAAAGGACATCTAATATTTTCATGATGTCTAAGGTTTCTCAATCTGATCTAGAGAAATTTCATCTGGAGAATTTCCAATCCAACCCAGATAAATTTCTTTGACCTTCCCTTCTTTCCAGAGAAATTTTCCTTCTCTGGCCTTCAGAGAAATTTCGCACTCCAGAGAAATTTTAAATTTCTCTGGCCTTCCTGGCTTTCCCTTATCTTCAGATAAATTTCCCTTCTCCAAACCCAAAGAAATTTCCCCTCACAATCTTTTCTAGTTGACCAATCAATAACGATCTATCAAATAAGGAAAAGATTATAAAACGCTTACTTTGGCTAAGAATGAACTTAAACGGTGTTCCCCTATCACGACTCGAATCGAACTGAGTACCATCAAGTAAAGTCCTAGTGTAATTTTCTTTAGTATGTTTAATTTTATCTGTCATGTGTAATTTTCTATGGCATATATAATTTTCTCTGACTAGTTGTGTGATTTTCTCTGTCATGTGTAATTTTCTCTGCCAGGTTGCTTCTTTGATTTTCTCTGTCATGTTGCTTCTTTAATTTTCTCTGCCAT
Organism: Camellia sinensis; assembly: GCF_055761805.1. Lineage (NCBI taxonomy): Eukaryota > Viridiplantae > Streptophyta > Magnoliopsida > Ericales > Theaceae > Camellia > Camellia sinensis. The sequence goes on along the minus strand of NC_138962.1, from coordinate 44,858,293 downwards.
GTTACTTCTTTGATTTTCTCTACCATGTTGCTTCTTTAATTTCTCTACTAGGTTGCTTCTTTGATTTTCTCTGTCATGCTGCTTCTTTAATTTTCTCTGCCAGGTTACTTCTCTGATTTTCTCTGCCATGTTGCTTCTTTAATTTTCTCTGCCAGGTTGTTTCTTTGATTTTCTCTGCCATGTTACTTCTTTAATTTTTTTTGCCAAGTTACTTCTTTGATTTTCTCTACTATGTTGCTTCTTTAATTTTCTCTACCAGGTTGCTTATTTGATTTTCTTTGCCATGTTACTTCTTTAATTTTCTCTGCTAAGTTATTTATTTGATTTTCTCTGCCATGTTGCTTCTTTGATTTTTTCTGCCATGTTGCTTCTTTAATTTTCTCTACCAGGTTGCTTCTTTGATTTTCTTTGCCATGGTGTTTCTTTAATTTTCTCTGTCAAGTTTATTCTTTAATTTTCTCTGCCAGGTTGCTTCTTTGATTTTCTTTGCCATGTTACTTCTTCAATTTTCTCTACCATGTTGCTTCTTTAATTTTCTCTGCCATGTTGCTTCTTTGATTTTCTCTACCATGTTACTTCTTTGATTTTCTCTGCCATGCTGCTTTTTTAATTTTCTCTATCATGCTGCTTCTTTGATTTTTTTTAGAGGTGCATTTGATCCAAAACAGACATACACAAACACACATCATAATTACACATGGCAGAGAAACATAATCACAGAGATACACAAGGATGTTTTCAAATTTAACATCTACACCACCCATTAAGCTCATCACTTGCTTTCCTGAACCATGATGCACAGGTAGTTGACTCATTTATTTGGCCAAACATAGCAAAACAAACAATTGAGTAACCAAGATAAACTTAGAATTGATGGGGAAAAAATATTTATTATTTTCAAATAAGCATAGTAGCTTAAGTTCAAATTAGAAAAGTTCAACTTATGTGTATCATTTCCGATTATGTGTTTGTGAATATGTCTTAATTGCGTCCTTCAAAATAACATCCTTCACAAACCCACCAAAAAGCTACTTGTCTAATCAACTCTCTAAAGCTCCGCTATGATAATCAACACCTTGTCTCCCTCTCTCTATATCTACATATACATGTATATATCTTTGTGAATTTCCAAGGCTTGTTTGACTACTGGTGTTGCCAACGGAAATTGATACTCAAAGCCTTTTGGACTACGATCTCAACTCCAAACCACCATTCACAAACGGCTCTCTTTCTGAGAAATGGTATCGTCGTTCACTTCCACCATTGGGTTGTTTTCTCGTCGCGGTACGCTTTGATTCTGATATTGGTGAAATCGTACATAGATAAGGATGCTTTGAGCTTCGCTTGATAGAGGAGAGAGAGTTGGAGAAGACGACGACGATGATGAACTCCAGCGGAATCTAGAGCGGCCATTGAAGGGAGTGAAGTGAGGTTTAGATTTAGAGAGAGAGTTGAAATAGGGAAGGCAGAGAGAGAGAGAGAAAGAGGTTTGATTTGAGAGTGTCAAATTGAGGGACCTTAGACATCATAAAATAATATTGTGGATCTTATACATTACTAAAAGTGAGAGAGAGACCTTAGACTAATTTTCCCAAATAATATTGATCAAAAAAATTCAAATAAATAAACAATAAAGGCACTAATTATCTATGATTTTAAATTTCAAAATTCAAAATAATATGGTAAGCCACCCTCATCCTTTCCAAAAAATAATATAAATCCTAAAATTTTAAAAACCCAATCAAATTAAAAATTCAATACAATTCTCTCTTTAGAATAGTTAATATTTGATCTTTTTTTCAACCCGGCCAACTCCTTTCTAAATGTAATGATACAAAGATTAGTCTCTCTCTTTGTCAATAATCCAAACTTATTTCAAGTTTGTTTGTTTGTATTTTTTTTTTTTTTGGGGTAAATTTCTATTTTCGTGTGGGTATTTTTTTTCCCCCTATATATATCTTTTTTTTTCTAGCTAAATTGATAATATATATATTTAACTATCTTTGTTTTGGGAGTTAATTTGAATTTTTATTTTTATTTTTTTGGTGGATGTTTGTATATTTTTTATATTGTTGTTATTATTATTTTGATATATGTAAATTGATAATACAGTTATGAATTTTTTAATAGAACATGACGTCTCATATTTGTGGACTCGCCTTTTTCCGCACCCCACCTTTCGGAAGGGTTTAAAAAGAAAGGCATCATAGTTCGGACTCTCGCGGTTCATAATCTAGTTTCACAAGTGCTATGTGAAATTGATAATCACCAAAGAGTCCAAATCTAACAAATCGTTTTGGAAAATCGATTTTCAATCAAATAATGCCAAAATTAGACTACTTTGCTAGATTACCGAGTCGCCACCTAAATATTTTATTTTTGGGGAAATTTAGGAAACCCTGACTCGTGTCAAAAGCCACGTGTCTGTCATCACCAAAGTTGTCTCGGCTCGGGAACTGAGGTACCAGAGGGGAAGGTCATAGAATGAGCACCCCCGCTCGCCCGATCAAAGATCGGCCTCTACTAATCATGATATGTCATTTTACAAACTTTATGCGCTCTTATTCCGGTTATTAAACTAAATTTACTATGTGACGCACAAAAGCAAGTATAGACTAGTCGCAAGACTTGGAACAATTTAACTCATTTTTTTTATTAAATGGTTTGAATTTGCTACCCTTAAGTGGGCTTAAAAATGTGGATTTGCCACCAAACATAGTGGGCTTTAAACATGATTTGCCACAACAAAGTGGGCCTAAAACTTACATTTGTTGAATCGTTCTAATTCAAACAACAAGCCTCCATCCACAGGCATTCATGCAGTTTAGCATTTAAGCACATAGTCTCATGGCAAGCATGCGAAACATGGCAATATGGCAATCACACTCATACAAGCATACTAAAACATAAAAACTTACCTAGTACTCTAAGCCAAAACAAAAATTAGTTAGAAAAATGCATGATCCTAACTATGTTAAGTGACTAATGCAACACATGCAATGATGCGACTAAATAGGCTCGGCTACTTAATCATGGTATTTGCAACACTTTGATAGCATGCTTTGAAACACGTATTCAAAGAAGTATTGAAATTACAATGCCGTTTGAATTATGCGCCAAGGCTTAGTGCATGCAAGACAAATGAATGGATGCAAACATGTAAGCATAAGGTATGCTAATTGAAAATGTCCTAATCTAACTATCAAAAGCGATTAAATAAAAAGGAGAAAGATATGGATTGGAAGACATGCACACACGTACGCACATTTATTACAACATAATGCCCTCATGAAGGAGGGTCCGAATGAATAAGAGCTAAGCTAAGCTAATCTAATTAAGCTGATTAGACTAATTATTACAAATCAAATGAATAACTAGTAAACTAATTACTAACTATTACAACACTTTAATCAACTAGTAAACTAATTAATTAAAATGAATGTACACAAACTAAGCATGCGAGATATTAAGCTACGTTGCCACTGCTCCGCTTCGAGAAGTGAAAGATGCATGCGCTCAATTTTTGTCCCGAAAAGCCTTCCGTTTTGCTTCCGAGAGTCTCTGTTTGCATGGTTGAGCATATTCCAGAAACTTTATGCTCTAACTTACCAAATCTCTGCTGAGGATCACATTAGTGGCCTGCCGGCCATAGGAGGTTGTTGCCGGCCCCCTGCTGGCCAAAAAGATGCCTTGCCGACCAGAAATGAGGCATTGCCGGCCATGGATGGGGCACTGACGGCCACTGATGCTCTGAGCCACCATATTGTAATAGAGCACAAACAGAGCAAAATGAAGGTTTTTCCAAGGGTTTGTTTATACTGTCCCGCTCCTCATCATCTCAAAACCTCAAAGGTGTGGCACACTTGGCTCCAAAACCACCAATCAAGCAATTTGTGCATGATGGCCAAAGAACCAAGGAATACAATCTCATTGTATGTTAAAAAAGACTTAAGACCATCACCCTATCATGTGTGATCAAGGGCAATGGAGACCAAGGAGATTGGCTCATTTCATCACTTTGAGTATGAAACATCCCATTTTTCTCGTGTTCGAATTAACGTCCGATCTGAACACGTGCAATGTAACACGAAAGATGCTTTATCTTGCCTCTTTCACTTGTTCATTTTTGTTTAGTCATTTTAAATTACCAATCCATTCTTTAATTGATTAGTCCAAAAGTGAGTGTCCTCTAATAGAAAGTGAGCTTAAACCACGAGGGCCTTGAGCATGAAAGAGACCTCATGCTGTTGACAATGAACCCCCGAGAGGATTAAACCATTAAGCGTGAATGTCTCAATTTCACACTTAAGCCAACAAGGGGTTTAAACCCACTTTCAAAATAAATGAAAAAGTGAAATAAAGGAGTATGTGACAAAGTTTATGATGCTGAAATTACATGCAAAATAGCACCACAACATGCAAGCAACTCAAGTAATTCATGTTTAAAAGCCTAAAAGACCAAACTAGTGAAGCCTTTTGCACTACAACTATGCAAAAGACCACTCATACAACACAAACAGCCCAAAACAGGGCTAAGGCAACCCAAATCAGAGGTAAAAACATGCTAGAAATAGGCTAAGATAAGCTACAAAAACATGCTAACTTATGAGGCAACTAGGCATGCAACAAGACAACAAGAAAGGGAGGCTAACCCCTTCAATTTTGGACTTTAAAAGAAGGTTTTTGTCATTGAAATAACCCTAACTTTCAGTGGTTAAGAGGCCCAAAAAGTTTTATTTAAAGGTGATGAAAGATGGCACAAAAAGCTTCACAAGCTAAGGAACAAAAAGAGGGAACAACCCCTCAACTCACAAAGACTTAAACTACCATTTTTATGCCTCAAAAACAGAGTTTTTCACACTTCAAAAATAGCCTTAAAACAGTTGAAAAGGATGGTAAATCAAGTATGCACAACAAGCTTAAATATGGTTAGTGCAATACTTTTGAAGCAAAGTGCAATTCAGCCACCAACTCAAGCTCAAATCCCCTTCCAAAGCTCAAACAAAGCTCCAAGGGACCTCAGCTCCAAGGTGGTCAAGTTTGATCAAGGGTTCATGTGCAAAAGTGTGATACCCCTGTTCTGTAATATGCTAATTGGTCCCTAATACGTATGTGACTATATGTTTTGATATGATTTTTGTGTGCCATTATGTGAATATATGCGATTTTGACTATATGTTCACCGTAGGAATATCTGTTTGAATAATCTGCTCTGGAAATTAAATTGAGGGCCTTATCGGTCACAGAACCCGAAATTGATTACGCCATTGTGATTGGCATAATTTTTAGAGCCTACGGTGAAATTTAATTAGAAATTGATCCTGGTCAGATTAAACTGATTAAATTGATGAATTAAGTGCCCAAATATTTTATATTAAAATATTATATTAGTGGGGCTTGTTGTATGATAGCACTACACTCCCCTTTAACTCTTATGAACTCAGGAATCTGAGGGATCCAATTGTGAGAGAGTGAGGGCCGGCCTTAGTGAGAGAAAGGGAGAGAAATTGTGCAATTTAGCTTAAAGTTTGGAAATTTTGGGGATTTAGCTCAAGAATTGACTAGAGCTTAGAAGATCAAAGCTTCTAGGTGAGTAATTCTTGGATTATAGTTCGTAATTTTGTGTGTTCAAGATAATTTGGTGATCAAGAGTAAGATTGAAATGAAATTGTGTTGGAATTGTTGAATTGAAGCTTAATATGTGCATGCACGTAAGAAATTACTTTGAAATTGCATGTTTGAGCACAAATGTGTGTAATCCATGTGAAATGTTAAAGGAAACTCATGTTTTGATCACCATTTGGGTTTTCCAAGTTGAGAATATGGCTAATTCATCACATGCATGTACTATTTGAGAAGATATGAGCTTGAATGCATGAATTTGTTATGTTGGTGTTGAGTTTGACATATTTTGGGCCATGCATGTAGATAAATCAAGAAATTGAGCTTCATAATGTTATAATCTTGCATTGGTACCATGTTGGTATGATTATATTTGAGATTTGAGCCATTGCATGCAAGTAATGTAGCTGGAAAATCGAATTGGAGCTCAAGAACTCAACCTGAGATTTCCAGAATTTTGTTGTCCGCTCGAGCGGGGGAACTGCCGCTCGAGCGGGAAAATCGTGCTCCCAGCACTTTTTGCAGACATGGTTCCCGCTCGAGCGGGGAAGTTGACGCTCGAGCGGGGAGCTATGTAGACAGGCCATCCGCTCGAGCGGCTGAGTTCATGCTCGAGCGTGACTTTGATGTAACCAGTATTTTTACAAGCCTTAAGGGTACGCTCGAGCGAGGAAGTCCACGCTCGAGCAGGGACCTTATTTTCTGAAATTCTGAAATTTGCATTCTGTGTTCTGTTTTTCGTTCTCTTTCACTTATAAGCACTCTTAGGCTTGCATTGAGCATTGTAAATGAGTTAACGAGATAAGAATAGAGCCTAAGAGGAATATGTGAATTAAGGAACGGATTGAACTGTTAGTGACCCTTTTGTGTTCATGAAATGTGTAGGGTCAAGCTCCATGGCAAATCCACAAGCCGATCACTGTGAGTAATATCGATATTCGAATGTTTGTGAATGTCCAATTGTTTATATTATAAGCTTTATGAGTTGCTACTAGGGATTATGGACGAAAGTCTGATATGATTAAATAAATGGACCAAAGGTCGTTTTGATAAACATAAATGGACTGAAGGTCGTTTTGATAGAATTGAATGGACCGAAGGTCGTTTTGTCAGAAATGCACGGACCGAAGGTCATTTTGAGACCAAGGGTCGTTTTGACATAAATAAATGGGCCGAAGGCCGTTTTGACATAAATGAATGGGCCAAAGGCCGTTTTGACAATAAATGAATGGGTCAAAGGCCGTTTTGACAATAAATAAGTGGGCCGAAGGCCGTTTTGACATAAATAAGTGGGCCGAAGGCCGTTTTGACATAAATAAGTGGGCCGAAGGTCGTTTTGACATAAATGAACGGGCCGAAGGCCGTTTTGAGATGAATAAATGGGCCGAAGGCTGTTTTGACATAAATGAATGGGCCGAAGGCCGTTTTGACATAAATAAATAGGCCGAAGGCCGTTTTGACATAAATGATCGGGCCGAAGGCCGTTTTGACATAGATGAGTGGGTCGAAGGCCGTTTCGACATGAATGGAAATCTGAATGGGCCAAAGGCCAGAATGTTGAAACTACAAGTCACTTGATTTGGAATTCGCATAGTTATATATATATGTATACCTGCTAATTGGAAATATGAATTGGGCCCAAGGCCGTTTGGAACCTGTTGTTCTACATTGTTATGTAAATTCTGTATTTGATATTATTCACTGGGCTATTGCTCACGCTCATTCATGTGTTTGTAGGTGAGCCGAGAGAAGTCCAAACGCAGCCCCAGTGAAGTCTGCCAGGAATAACATGAGTTTTAGAGAGTCAGCCTTGCGTCTCACGTACGAGACCCACCCTTGCCATTTTGTCATGCATTTACGTTTGTCTTGTTGGCAAGGACTTTGTGTATATTTTGTATATAGTTTGTTACGGGTTGGCCCAGTTTTGATGATCCTGTTTGTAATAGAAGTTTATGCTACTGTACTTCTGATGTGGGTTATTAACGTATATGAGTATGATTTGTTGATGCATATAAGCACAGCTCTATGGACAAAGTTTTTTTATTATTGCTTCCGTTTGGCCCCCTTTACTCTGTTAGGTTATGTCTATTTTGGTTTGAGGCCGCAGGTAATCTCAGGATTACTGGCCGGTTACGTCCTTAACCCATAGGGAGCGGGTTCGGGTCGTGACAAAAAGTGTAAAGAAACTAGACTTTAAGGCACAAAATAACAAAAGAGAGAGAAAAATCTAGAGAGAGAGAGAGAGAATTTTTTTGTCTTCAAATTTTCTAACCCCCTCACATGCAAAAGAGAGGTCATATATATAGAAGATGCAAATTCCCTTCACAAAGATCCAGCCACACACGTGTTAGAAGATGCATGAACCTGTGCATATAGTTGGCACAAAATATCACAAAATATTTGTTGGAAATACTGATGATCGGCAAGGCTTTGTTGATGGCCAGCAAGCACATTAATGGCCGACAGGCCAAAAGCCATGGCCAGCAGGCCATCAATATCCTCATGCTGAAAAGACCTAAGCATGGTCCAAAGATGAAGTAAGAAGGATGCAGGGTTTGGAAAACTCAAACCTGTGGCATTCTGCCACGGACTTCGAGCGTTCGGTGAGCAATCAAACTCGCCATCGGATATACTTGCACGAACATCCAAGTCTTAAAGGGTCGTCAAAAATGGGGTGTCTACAGTTGCCCCTCTTTGACAGAACTCGGAGTCATGAAATGACATGAGTGACTGTCAATGCCCAGAGACGACCCATTTTGACAAGGCCGGAAGACTCGAACAGACAATCAAGATAGCAATAAAAGATTGCACCTGCAGGCTGCCTACGCATCCCCTTGCGAGGGATCAAACCAGCGCAATTCTGGGGCAAAATGCAAATGATATGCATGATGCAAAAACATGACTTATGATCATGCAATCAAATTGTAATGAAACATCTAAATGCAAACGCTATGCAGTAAAAATGTCACATTCATGCAAAACGAAACAAGGTATAACAACCTCATATACGAAAGTAAGTAAGCAAACATGCTACACATGGGAAGTACAAGTCCAAACCACATTTCATGTAGAAATGATGTAAGAAAATATGCAATCTTAACTACATAACGCACAGGAAAGGCAAAGGACAACACAATCATCGGGCGCACTTGAAGTGCCACACAAGATCACAACGCATTACACACACGAGAGGAAAGACGGTACGAACACAGGGACACACCTGAGCGTTTTAAACCGAAGCGTCCTAACGCGTCGTATACGAGAGGGGAAAAGAGTGGTGTAAACACCGGGTGTACCCGAATATTTCTAACCGAAAACATCCTAACGCGCCATACGCAAAAGGAGAAGAGGGTGGTGTAAACACCCGGCGTACCCGAATGTTTCTAACAAAAAAAACGTCCTAACGCGTCGCACGCAAGAAGAGAAGAGGGTGGTGTAAACACCGGGCGTACCTGAATGTTTCTAACCAAAAAAAACATCCTAACGCGTCACATGCGAGAGGAGAAGAGGGTAGTGTAAACACCGGGCATACCCGAATGTTTCTAACCGAAAACAGGGAGTGGTGTAAACCTCAAAACTCGTCTGAATGCTTCTAACCAAAACAAGAAGTGGCGTAAACATCGAAACTCGTCCGAATACTTCTAACCAAAACAAGGAGCATCAAAGGACAGGAGTTGTCTCACCTGGAACTCCTCTGAATAAACCATACATACAATATCATGCCTGCATAAGAAAGATACTAAGCAGGCATAACATAATAAGAGTGCATATTCTATGCAATAAACAAAAGTATGCTCTATGCAAGAGATGAACATATCCTATGCAAATACGAGAAACGTATATTCTATGCATGATTGGAAAGAATGCGTATTCAATGCATGATAACAGCTGGGATATAACGGCATGTTTTGCGCAAAACCAAATAATTTGAAGGCATATTCTATGCATAGTACAAGAGTGAAGGCTGTAAGCATGTTCCATGCATAATATGGCAACATGTTCTACGTTATGATGTAAGTGGAATGCACATTCCATGCGGCGATAAAGAAACACATATTCTATGCGATAACAAAAACGCATTCGTTAAGATCAATTCAAGAACAACTCTCGATATACCTCTCGGAAGAGTTGTAGCATGTTAAAAGGGATACATTTCACTTATGTCGATAAGCAACGAATATCATACCCTGGAAACACAATTCTGAGCTCTCGCAAAGGCATTCTGAACCAAACACTGATCACTCCTTTCACTTCTTGCAATCCAAGAACACAAAACAGAACCAAGGACACAAAAGAAACTCTTGGACACCTGCCGGCCACCAGTATGCCTTGCCGACCATCGATGGCAGTTCGGGGCAAAATTGACTTTTCAGCCCTGGGCCTTTAAGTATACAACTCCAAGCTTCATTTCTTCACAAACTCTTGCTCGAAAATCTCCTCCCTCTCTCTCTAGGTGCTCCTTCTCTCTAGATTCGCACTTTCTACACTTTTTCCAACACCTCACACAAACTTTATTCGCTAAATCCTCCTAGTTCTTTTCTCTTTGAACCGATTAGAATTTGATTTCGACGCTTCTTTTCTCAATTCCACCATTCTAGGCTCATTCCCCTCGATTTACTCTTGGGTTCTGTGCATTTTTCTGGGCTTTGACTTTTTCTCTCATTTTTCTCTCTTAGGGTTGACTTTTGTTGACTTTTGGCATTCTCTGCGCATTTTCCTCATTTTCGCCCATTTTCTCACCTCCTTTCCAGATGGCGGATGATCTTCCTCATGATGGGGTTCCCCCGGAGCTTCCTCCAGTAGATTTTGAGGCGGACTTTGAGGTCGAACCAAAGCCATTACCGTTGAGTATACGGCCTTTTGATCTAGAAATGTATCATCCTCGACACACGTAGTGCCCACTGCAAGAGGCATCAGATGTTTTACTGACTTCGCCGAGTATGTGCCAGAGGACCTCTTATTAAGGGAGCCAGCGTCTCACTTATCGGCCATTGTCGTTAAGGTACGAAAACTGTTTTCATGCATCACTACCCTTATCTATTTGTATTTCTTGCACTGCCTTCATCTACACACTGTCTCATACACTGTATCGATCTGATTGCATTTCATGTATTGTCACAGAGCGGGTCTCGCGCCTTTAGGGGCTATGGTATGACGACTGCTCGAGATTGGTATGGTGAGCTCCTAGCTAGGGTTCATGACATCGTTGATAAGGGAGGCTTCAGTCTCTTCTACTCCAGCTTAACTCGGGTTATCGCGAGCCATCCTCTCTTAGGAGCTCTGGTGGAGAGGTGGTGGGACACCACCAACTCCTTCCACTTTTCCACCACGTGGGAGATGACGATGACTCCCTACGACTTTACCATGATCACTGGCTTAGGCGTAGGGAGTGATCTGATCCCTCTTGACCCTGATATGGGGGAGTAGGAGGCAGCATGGCTTGAGCTGCTTGGGGCACATCCACCGATATCCCGAGTAGGCATGGTGCAATACAACTGGTTTGAGGAGCAGTTCAGGGGGAGTGGGCCTGAGACGATTGAGGAGATAGAGCAGTATGCAAGAGGTTTCTCATGTTCATCTTTGGTACCACCTTGTTCTCAAACAGGTGGAATACTGTGGATCTGTATTTGCTGAGCGCCTTGGTCGTGTTTCCTCGAGTTTAGTTTTATGATTAGGGCGAAGCCGACCTCTCCACACTGTACGGATATATGAGCTCCTGCTTCCGTCTGCGAGGGACTTTGGTTGGAGGCTACTGGCGAGCTTGGGAGGTACACATCTCAATTCCCTCTTTACACTTTACATTTTACATTTTCTGCTCAAGAATTTCATACTTTATACCTGTTCCATACATATGCTTTCTGTTTTGCACTTTCTATAACTGTTCATACTATAAGCTTCCTGCTTTGCATTTCTGTATCGGCATTTATAATATACCTCCGTCTTCTTCCTGTAGTTATGGGCATATGCATACTTCCCGGCTCTCGCTCCTGAGCCGGTAAATGAGGTTCCACTGACAGTCCCCTGTTCTCGGGTATATGACGGCCAGCTCTACCGTAAGACCCGCGAGTCCTTCTTGTTCTTCCGTTAGTATTTTGACAAGGTAGCGGTGCACGAGGTATCCCAAAACAAAGACATTTTTTCCTTTACAACTATTTTGATCCACACATTAGCAACTGATAGCGACTAATAATATGTTCACCTCTATTTCAGATCACATGGCAGCCCTAGGCCATGATACCGATAGGGCTCTAAGTCCGATACACTGTAGCTTGAGGTATTTCCCAGCATCACATTCTTCTTGAGGGCCCGATTTGCCGAGCTTGGTTCTTGGGCGAGCGTTTCATCCGTCAGACCTTGGGCCTACCTACCGCATTTGTACCGATGACACCACTTGCATCTATGAGATCAACACATGACCTGACTTCTGACAAGGTGATTCAGTTCATGATAGGCCTAAAGGCAGAGTACTTCCGTGTAGAAGGCGATTATGCAGTCTTTATGCAGACACACTTGATGCCACCTCTGACTGGCGTTCGCGGGGATGAAGGAGAGCTCCTGCTGTGAAGGTGAGACACAAAGCGAGTCGGACGAGCAGAGCCCGTGGTAGAGGGGCTTCCCAGAGAAGGCAGGGGACCAGATGGCTAGAGTTGCCTACTGAGCTTACTTGTTGGCAGTATATTAGGGAGGCTTATCAAATCCTGATCAAGCCTGCAGCAGCTGGACATAGATATGTCAGAGCACCCGATTCACCTCTAATATGCACTACAGTTCCCATTTTTTCCATCCTTGCTCAAATACTCAAATATTCATTCTTTCCAGACACTAATCATCCCAAATTGCATTTACAGGAACCCCCAAGGTACGTCGAGGGATTGCTTGAGATATTGGCCTCGTTTGAGGGCATGATCTTGAGGAGGGAGGCACTGCTTGGCTTCTACGGCATCCAAGTGATTTCTTTAGTTTTCTTGCATTTCGGTCATCACATTTCCATTGATACACTGAAACTGAAACTGACACTTCAACTAAACACTTCCCCACGTTGCACTAATACACTACATCTGAACTATACTACACTGGTACATTACATCTGAATTCTGCATTTTCACACTCTATTCATACTCTGCGCCCGAATTCGTTATGTATGTACTCATTTTGCACACCATACTTGCATTCAATACACATAACGTGGCTGACATATACCAATTACCTTTTCACGTCCCACCTTTATCGACTGCACCAGCGGCAGCAGCAGCAGGACTATCAACACCCCATCTAGCAGCAGGGCGAGAGAGTCAAGTTCCTACACGAGGCCGGGGCCGAGATAAGAGCGCCCAAGCTAAGAGTGGCCTTTTAGAGCCTATTCTAAGCGAGGATGACACGGAGACTAGCGAAGCCGAGGAGGCAGCGAGTTAGCATGCTGATTCGTCTGAGAGTGGAGACGACAACGCCGGTTCAGATTCTGCTAGTAGTGATACTGATGCCGATGAGGGCTCCGAGGTAGATGGCGGCGACGACTCTGGTTCCGGTTCTGATTCAACATCAAGTTCAAACAGTGGCGCCAATAGAGACAGTGCCACAGAGTCCGCCCTGCCGAGGAAGAGGACAAAAAGGGCCTCTCGAGCCTGAGATTGCTGGCACTGATTTATATGTTTTTACTTAGTTCCTTTTTTCTAGTAGTGTTAGCACATTGTAAAGTCGTAGATAGGTTTTATTTTGCTTTAAAAAAAAAACTTGTACTCCACTTTTGTAAAAACTACCATGATCGGAATGAAAACATATTTTTAATGAAAAAGTGTTGTATTTTATTGCATTCTAGGCACCGCACAAACACTACAACGCATAAAAATGAGATTGAACTTGATTGAAAACTGCACATTGTATTGGCATTCTCTTAATCAGGTAATGAGCCGACCAACACAAAACAAACAGAATAAAACAATTCGATGAACAACTAATAATAACAACTCGATAAACAACATAAGAACTCGACAAACTAATCAATACAAATACAACTTGATAAGCAAAACAAAGCGAATTCAACCCAACAAACTTGCTCAAGCCAAAAATAGACTCAAAAGAAGACCTTGGGACACACAAATAACAGAATAAAATTACTGAACACAATTGACTCTTCACAAAGGAGGACAGTAGACATAAAAGGAAGGCTACCGGCTATGAGGAGTGGCCTGCCGGCTATCCATTCCTCTGCTGGCCATAAATGAGCCTCTGTTGGCCATCAATGTGCAGAACCTCCAAAATATTGACACCTGGCCTCCACTCACTACTTTATCTTCTACATAAGCTGTAGCTTCATGATTTTCTTCATTCCAGCTTTGTTTTTGCCACAAATGGAGCCATTCTTCGCCCAAAAAATCTCAACTTGGATTGCAACTTTAGATGGTTCAGAAAAGTTAATTTTTCAGCGTTTCGGAATAAATGCACTATTCCCACTGAGTCATACCCCACTGTGTTTTCCGTTCCTACATGCCACAGCTAGATGTTGGAACCCGGTTACACATGTGTTTAGCTTTGGGGGCAAGAGATATGCCTTACAATCGAAGAATTCCAAGTTCTGATGGAATCCCGACGCGACGAGAAAATCCTGCCCCAGTCCCGTTTTGGTCATATCCAAGCTCTAGAAAGGATGTGTGGGCTCACTTTACATGAGGCTCGATCATAAGTTCACAATGGAGAGCTAGACATTTCCAGTTTGATTCATCAATTTTCTGACGTTGGCAACCGCGGCGACCGTTTCTAGCAGAGTTTTCGACCACATGCTCTTTGTTTGTGTATGTTGGCTCATTTCCTGCTTGCCCCTAGTTTCGGAGGGTCTAGCATTTGCTTGATCAAAGTAGCCCAAGGCTTGAAAGAGGGCAAGAGTTGCATTGGCCTAGCATTGGCCGAGACTTTGATGGGCTTGGATGCCTTCCATCGGCGGGAGAAAACTAAATTCGCAGAAAGTCCACTACTTTTGCAGGTAATGTTTCCCACCCTATCTCATATGTGTTTCTCACATCACTCGGTACTCATGCTTTGTTTTTCTCTCAAAACCCTTTCTCACTTTTCTCTCTACATGCACCTCTCTATTCTTTAATCTCTCTTATTTTTCATCCCTCCCCAGATATGGCTCATGTGTAGATTGAAGGTAGTGGACTCTTAGCCAGCATATTTAGCACAAGGCTATTTCTTTTGTCAACAACTAGTTGATTTCCCGAACGAGGTATGGTGGTGTCATTGGATGTGCAACAGGTCTGCTGCTAACATTGCTTGGCGTTGCCCTTGGCTTGATCTGCCCGAGATAAGCTACAACATGTCTTGACAACCTGGCATTCAGTTGATTGGGTTGACACACTTCGTCTTCTATTTTCCATTTCGGTTTAGGTGTCAGTTTGGGCATGATCAGACTTGCCCAGAAAAGGGGACAGAGTACCCGACTTCATTTCCAATTTAAGGTTCACAACTGACTCGATACCCCAATGCATGGAGGACAAGACAACTTCTGGCTCCCGCTCCCAATTTTAGTTGCACTCTTTCTAGCGAATGCATAGCTTGGCTCGAGGATAAAGTGCAAACCGGGCCTACTTTAGCATCTGAAGCTTCCATAAGCTCTAGGAGAGGACACAGGAACACCTGACTCATCCATGCCCCAAGTTTATTACTTTGATCTGTACTTTCAAGTTTTTCTTTGAATGTAATAAAAAACAACTTTGATGTGTATCGTGAGTTGGAGAACTCTGTATTAAAATCAATGAAATTGAAGTTGTGGATACTGAAAATTTTCCTTTTGGTCCAAAAATGGTCTAAGTTGTAAAACGATTAATTTGAACAAAATCAATTTTTATTAAAACTTTTCAAAACCATTTTCGATAAGGATCACAACTTGACACACATGGAATCTATCCTCGAGATATACAACCCCGAATCCAGCAATGGAAAATTGCCCATTGTCTAAATAACACTGCACTGTACTGTAACCAACTCTCATAGTGAAGATCACAATCAAACTTTTGGATACAGAAAAGATAAAGATGACCTAGACAATCTCATGGACAGGACAGTTGAGTTTGAAGTGTTTACGGCTGAGCTTCATAAAGAAGTTGCCTACGTATCCCAAAGATGGGAATCAAGCCTTACGTAGTTCGGTTCGGGTTCACTCGTGTATTAACACTCTCCTTTTGCGCTCTAAGTTTTGCCAAGGCCACCCTTTCTGGGTTTTCAACCTTACGAGCTCAATTTTTCTTTTTTCAAATTTTTTGTGCTCTAACTTTTTCCTAGGTCGTCCTTCCGGGTTTTCGGCCTAGCAAGCCACTCAAGGGTAGTATTTCTTCAACTTGTCCATGTTGATTGGTTGGGAGAATTCGAGGCCATCTAGGTCCATAAGAATTATAGCTCCACCCGACCAGATCGATTTGATGATGTAAAGGCTAGTCCAATTAGGTCTGAACTTGCCCCTAGGGTCATGGATGGGAGCTCGGTTGTCTTTGAGCACCAAATCCCCTTCCTTAAGATTCCTGGACTTAACTTTCTTGTTGAAAACCCTGGCAATTCAGCGTTGATATCCTTGGACATGGTACAGTGCTTTCAGCCTCCTTTCGTCGAACAACATTAGTTTCTGGAACCTACTCTACTGCCAATCCGCTTCTGCTATCTGGCGCTCAGCCATAACCCGCAGCGACAGAACTTCAACTTCAATCGGCAGAACAACCTCCATCCCATAAACCAAGAAATACGGAGTTGCCCCAGTAGATGTTCGAATTGATGTTATGTAGCCCCAGAGAGCAAATGGCAATTTGTCTGGCCAGTCCCTGTAGGTTTCTACCATCTTCTGTAGAATGTGCTTGATGTTCTTGTTGGCAGTCTTAATAGCTCTGTTGGTTTGCGATCGATATGTAGATGACTTATGAAAAGCCACGTTGTATTTTTCAAACAAGTCGATCACTTCTCTCTTGAAATGGGAACCATAGTCTGAAACGATCTCATTCGGGACCCCATAACGACAAATAATGTTATTCCTAATGAACTTGGCTACATGCGACGCCTTCAGCACTGCATAGGATTGGGCCTTGACCCACTTTGTAAAATAGTCTATTGCCACCAAGATATACTCATGCCCATTCGACCCTTTTGGTGTAACTGCCCTAATAACATTAATTCCCCAGACTGAAAAGACCATGGTGAAGTCATGTTGTACAGCTTCGATGGCGAGATATTCATGCGATTTGCATGAATTTGGCATTTGTGGCATCGCCGAACAAAACCAATACAATCCTCCTCCATGGTAGACCAATAATAACCCTGCCTGAGAATCTTTCGAGCTAGCATTACTCCGCTCATGTGCGATCCGCACTCCCCCCGTGGACGGCCTCCATTAGGCACTTCGACTCTTCTACATCAGCACATAGCTTGTGCATTCCTAGATGGCCTCGTTTGTAAAATTTACCCCTGCAAATGATAAACTGAGCAGCCATTCATCGTATTGCCCTTTTGTCTTTGGCATTTGCCCCTAGTAGATAAGCCTCCTTTTCTAAGAAGTTCCAGTTATCATGATACCAGGGGTTCTGATCTTGTACTTCATCTATTGTGGCAATCAACTCATAGGCCGGCGCATACCTCTGTTTAATAATAATCGGACACATCCGGACTCCCAAAGGAATGTCTATCATAGAAGATAGAGTTAATAAGGCATCAGCGAACTTGTTGTTCTCTCTTAATAGATGCATGGAGGTTAGCTTCTCAAACCTAGGAATCAGAACATCCAGGGTTTGGTGATAGATTTTCATCATTTCTTCCTTAACCTTCCAATCTCCTTTTGCTTGAGACACAACCAAGTTCGAGTCTCCAATGACGTCCAACTATTTTGCCCCTAGTTCTAGGACGGCTTCCAATCCAGTGATACACGCCTTGTATTCTGCCTCATTGTTGGATACTTTGAACCAGAGTTTGAAGGCTAAAAGTATATGGGAATTGTCAGGTGCTATCAGCAATACCGCCATCCCATAACCATACTGATTAGACGCTCCGTCAGAATACATTGTCCAAATCTCTTCCTCGACCTGCAAAATAGCCTTGTCTGGGAACAAATACTCTACTACTTCGCCTCCCTCCACTGGGTGATCTGCTAGGAACTCAGCAACCGCTCTCCCCTTGACAGACTTGCGCGTCACATATTTCAAATCAAATTCGGAGAAAAAAAGCAACCAACGAGCTAGCCTACCTGTAAGCGCCGGTTTCTCAAAGAGATATTTGATGGGATCTAATCTCGAAACCAAAATTACGAAGTAAGCTAACAGATAGTGCCTCAACTTCCTGGTGGCCCATACCAAAGTTAAGCAAGCCTTCTCCAGCGGGGTGTAACGGGTCTTGTATTCCAGCATCTTCTTGCTCAGGTAATAGATGGCTTTCTCCACTCTATCTTCAGATTCCTAGGCAAGCATGCTGCCCATAGTCGTGTCGATTACTGACAAATACAAAATCAACGGCTTTCCCAACTCTGGCGGTGACAACACAGACAGGTTCTAGAGGTACTGCTTGATTTGCTCAAAAGCGAACTGGCATCGGTCATCCTATTAGAATTTCTTTCCTTTTTTCAAGAGACCAAATAGTGGTTCACAAGTCAAGGTTAATTTCACAATAAAAAGTCTTATGAATTGCACTTTACCTAAAAATCCTCGCACCTCCTTTTCAGTCCTTGGTGGTGACATTTCTAGTATGGCCCTGATTTTGGAAGGATCAACCTCGATGCCCCTCTGCGTAATCAAGAACCCCAGCATTTTCTCTACTGTGACCCCAAAAGTGCATTTCTGTGGATTCAACCTCAACTGATATGCTCTGATCCGTTGGAAAATTTTCTTTAAGGCGGTGTAGTGGCCCTCTCTTTCCTTAGACTTGACAATCATGTCGTCTACGTACACCTCAACCTCTTTGTGGATCATATCATGTAAAATAGTGGTTGCAGCCCGTTGATAAGTAGCCTCAGCATTTTTCAAACCGAACGGTATCACCCTGTAGCAGTAGGTTCCCCACAGCGTGGTGAAGGCAGTCTTCTCACTGTCCTCAGGTGCCATTAAGATCTGGTTATACCCAGAAAACCCATCAATAAAGGAGAGCAATGCATGGCCTGCGGTGAAGTCCACCAACTTGTCGATGTGTGGAAGGGAAAAGTCGTCCTTCGGACTAGCTTTGTTTAGATCTCTGAAATCCACACACACTCGAATTCTGCCATCTTTCTTCGGCACCGGAACATTGTTGGCCAACCAAGTAAGATACTCAAATACTAGCAAAAATCCTGTATCTACCTGCTTGGTGACCTCTTCCTTGATCTTTAAAGCCCAATTCGGGCGTATTCTCCGAAGCTTCTGCTTAACGGGTCGGGCCTCAGGGTCAAGAGGGATCCGATACTATACAATCACAGGATCGATTCTAGGCATGTCTTCGTAGGACCACGCAAAAACATCTTTGAAATTTTTTAATAAAACGACCAAGCGCTTGTGTTCCTCCAAAGACAACGTAGACCCGATTGGACCAAACGCGGATCCTTCTCAGTATCCACATTAATTGCAACGATTTTATCAACAAGGGGTTTTACAAACCTCTCCTCCTCTCGATCAATCAAATGTTTCAAAACCAGAGGAATTCCTTCCTCATCATTTTTATCAAAATTTTGAAAGTCATAATCAATGCAATATACAAGTGACACACAGAAGTACTCAGAAACAGCAATGGTATCATTCTCATTCAAAGCTTCCAGCTCATCCAATTCCTCAGTTACAACTGACTTAAAAGAAAAGAAAAAAGACGACCTGAACAAAACAACGGCATCCGGGTTATCAACCCCAGGAATATCGAACTCCGACTCAGAAGAACTGGAATCTGATTCCGACTCCATAGACTCTGTGGAATCAAACTCCAGCTCACTACCTGATTCAAAACTGCTGGACAAAAAACCCTCCTCTAGTTGCCAAACGAAAGAGGGTACGATAGATGCATCCAAAATACCACCGGAAGGGTCCACACTTGATTGATCTTCGATCATGGAAACGGTGAAGTCACCTCTCGAGCTCTCCAGTTTGATCTGAGGATCCGAAAGGAGACAAGCCAGCGCTGCTCCTATCTCAAGTTCACTGCCATTGGACTCATCTTCTGTACTCTGTTCTACCTCAGCAGGCAAGTCAGTTTGTTCCTCTGTGGCTTCATCCTCTTGCAGCTGTAGGTCGAAGAAAATCTCAAAGCCGGGCAAACGTCGCTTCTCAAAGTTTAACCATGGCTCAGGAAAGCCGCAAAATGGGAAGTCCTCTCCCTTTTGGACAAAGCAGTTGTTCAGAGTTCCCTGAATTGGTCTATGCACAAGCTCATAATGCTTCCCACTTTGTTTTGCTTTGGCTCTTCCTGTCATTTCCTTTCCTTTTCTCACCCAGTCCTCTCTGGTAGGGGTGTAGCCCAAGCCAAAGGCATGAGGATTATGTGGCACTTTGGCCAGTGCGGTAATGCCCTTGCGGCCGCTTTTTCCTAATCCCATCCCGGGCATATATTGTAGCTTGTTCATGAGGTAGACTTATTAAGCACTAATGTATAACCCCGCATCAATAGCTAAAATGTTTTGCACCACCCGGGCCTCAGCCAAGGTAAAACCAGACAAGAAAACATCCTCCTCGCCGTGTACAATCTCCAGTACCGGTGTAATGACCTTAGGCGGAGGATGTATGAAAGAATTTCCAAAAACAATGGCTACCCCTTTTCCAAGAGGGTACTTTAATATCTGATGCAAGGTGGAAGAAATAGCTTTTACTTGGTGCAGCCAAGGTCACCCAATTAATAAATTGAAGGTAGCCGGGACATCCAAGACGTGAAACTTAATGTCCTGTTGGGGCGGCCTGACCTATGTTTTGATCTGAACTGTTTCCATCACCACTCTACTCGTGTTTTCGTAAGCCCGAATCACCTGGGTTGTTGTTACAAAATCCGCTAGCTTCTGGCCAATGGCATAGGCCGTGCGAGACGGACAAACAATAATTGCAGACCCAGTGTCCACCAATACAACCGGCACCTACTTCTCTCTGCATTCGACTGAGATGTATAGCGGTTTCTTATGCTCATAGCCCTCAGGTGGCAATTCCTTATCAGAAAAGGTCAAAGTAGGTGAAGCACCTCCCGGGAAGACAAGTCCCACTAGTTGTTCTGGAGTTGTGTCGATAGACAGCTTAGCCTTATCCATTGCTGATAGGACAGCTTGCCAGTGCACACGCGAAGCCATGAGCAACCCCCAATAGATATGTCCGCTTGGATCTTCTTTAGCTGCTTCAGTATAGCTTCTTCCTCTAACAATTTCTCATTCTGTTTTTCAGCCTCTTTGTCCTTTCCGGATGCTTCTGGTTGGTCCAGGTATGGGGGCTTGAAGTACTGCCCACTCCTAGTCATGTGGTCCACTTCCTCAGAATACCAAGTATCGTCTAGCAGATTCTGTCCCCAATCTTCATCGGTGTGGGCAATATGCAAGTCATCATCTTCCCACCATATTCCTCCGACAACCGACAGGCAATTGTCTGGTTCCGTTGTAAGTATTCCCGCATCCACATCACAGTCATTCCCCGTAAGACCTTTGGCTTTTCTAGCTTTCTGACTATTCTCGGCTATTTTCTATTCAAAACGCTTCAATACAGCCTCTTGCTCTATATCAACTATACTAACATTACTCAATTCCTGAGCAAAATTCTTAGTACTGGTGCTCTCCGGCAACTCTCCCTTGTCCACGACCGTTCCGGCTCTTGTAGCAGTTCCTGCTTCCGGCTGTTCCAGCTTTGGTTGAAATCCCTCACCCACATCAGGCTCGTCACTGAGCCACCCTGAATTATCTGCTGATCCGTTCAGATCAAACCGGTTGATTTGCACATCCTCCGAATCCTGCTCATCGAAGAACTGCAGATTGTTGATGTCCTCATTGAGGTCAGCTAAGCCATCCAATCCCTAGCTTGGTCCATCCTACCGGACTACATTGACCTCCATCCCTATTGGTAACTCCACCTTTGGCTTGGCCTGTTTGGTTGGCATAATGTAATGGCACAGGTTGTATTCCTCCTCAGATGAGTCCACGGAGCCCTCAGGTGCTGAACTAACATTTCCATATTCCATCAAGGCTATCATGTCTTTATCTACCACGGTCACCACCTCAAGCTTGGGTTGGGATGTGGATGCATTCATCATGCACGAATATGTGCTTTTCGGGATGAACAACGTTGGCTTAGGTAGGTGGGAGGGGGTGATGTATATATTGGGGTCGTAAGAGACGGCCAGTGTTTGGATAAGGTTTACTTGGTTGGGTGGAGGGGCTTAATTGTGTGGTGAGAGAGGATTCGTAGTGACATTAGGCTTTTCGGGAGGCGCTATCACATTGTTATCAATGAGATCCTGAATCTCATGACGAAGTCTAAAGCACTGGTCGGTATCATGACCATGTTGTTAGTAAAAGGCGCAGTACTTAGCCGGGTTGTGTTTAGTAGGGAGAGGATCGGGCAATGGGCGTTGTTCTAACAGTTTCAAATGCCCTTTTCCGATCAGGACCCTCAAGGCTACAGATAGAGACATGTAGAGTGGGGTGAAAACCCTCTGGCCTCGGGCCTGATGGCTGGAAGTTTGGGGCATTGTATTGGCTGTGCCGGCAAAGGGGTTAGCAGTTTTTGGTGTGGTGGTGACCATGCCCACATCTGAAGGCCTTACAGTTGCACTATTGCCAGTAGTTGCATTGGAACTGCGTGTGAAAGCCCTCTTAGGCTGCTCTTTCTCGTAGTCTATCAGACCCTGCTTTATTACATCCTCTATTTGCATCCTTATTTCATGGAGGTCAGCAAAGGTAGACAAAGGTAAGACTATCATCTTTTGTACCAGTCTCGGTTGCAGGTTACGGATCACCATTCAGATCTGGTCCTTTTCAGCCGGTTGGATGGTCATCATAGTGGCCTTGGCCCTCCACCGGGTTACAAAATCGGAGAATCCCTCCTTCGACTCTTGGCGGGTTGCTTCGAGATCACGAGTTGTGACCTCGATCTGTGTGTTGTAGGAATATTGAGCAATAAAGGCCTCAACCATCTCTTTCCAATTCCTCTTTATAGAGTCTTCAAGTTTAGCATACCAAATGGCCACGATACCCGACAGGGTCCAGCCGAAGAGGGATAACTTCTGCAGTCTAGGTAGGCCCATCGGCCGTAGAATGTCTGAGAATAGCTGCAAGTGAACCATGGTGTAGACACCCCATTTTTTACCGTCCTTAAGACTTGGACGTCATCGTTTGTGCACTCGATGATTATGCTTATTTGTGTTCGTTTTGAGCGCCCGAAGTCGTCAACGGAACGCCTTGTCTTTAAGCCTCTAAACCTTTTTGTTTTGTGCTTGTTTTTGGGCCAAAACCTTGTTGCCTCTTGCTTGGAAGGGAGAGGGAACTTGTCTGCCAGTCCTAGGCCTTGTCGGCCACTAGTTGTTCTTGTCGGCCACTTGTGGTGGCCAGTCGGCTACTAATGATGGCCGATGGCCATTTGTCTCTTTTTTAAGATATTTGTTTGCCAGCCGTGCCAGCTATTGTTCACTAAAGTACATCTCCATACACGTGTATGGTAGGATGATTTCAAGCTTCAACCTTGGTTTTCTATATATAGGGAGTGCTCTCCCCCATTTAGAGGGGTTAGACATTTTAGAACAAAATTTTATCTCTCTCTCTAAAATCCTCTTTCTCTTCTTGTTTTGTGCTTTGAAGTTAGTTTTCTCTACACTTTTGCACACTAACCCTTAACCAAACTTGACCACCTTGGAGCTGAGGTCCCTTGGAGCCTAGTTTGAGCTTTGGAATGAGGTTTGAGCCTGAAATTGTGGTTGTTTTGTGCTGTGCTTCAAAGGTAGAAAACTTACTTCATTTAAGCTTATTGTGCACACTTGTTTTTCCATCCTTTTGTATCGTTTTTGAGCTGGTTTTCAACTACAAAAAAACTTTGGTTTTTTAGGCTTAACATGATAGCTTGAGGCTATTTTGTGTTAAAGGGTGTTCTACCATTCTTGTTGCTTAATTGTGTAGACTTTTGCACCATCTTTTGGCATATTCAAATCAAACTTTTTGGGCCTCTTAACCACTGAAATTCAGAGTTATTTCAGTAGAAAAAACCTTGTTTTGAAGTCCAAAATTGGAGGGGGTAGCCTCCCCTCATTGTGTCTTGTTTGCATGCCTAGATAGCTTAACATGTAAGCATGTTTTTTCTAGCATTTTATACCTTAATCTCAGCATGTTTTTGCTACTGTTTTGATTGGTTTCAGCTCTGTTTTGAGCTGGTTTGGTCCTTTGAGGCTTGTATTGTGTGGTTGTAGTGTAAAGAGGCTTCACTAGCTTAATGTTTTAGGCTTTTAAACGTGAATTACATGAGTTACTTGCATGTTTTAGTGTCATTTTGCACTCCATTTCAGCACTGAAATCTCTGCAATCTCCCTCTATTCTTCACTCTTTCATTTATTTTGAAAGTGACTTTGAACCCTTGTTGGTTTAAGTGTGAAATTGAGACACTCGTGCTTAATGGTTTAATTCCTTCGAGAATTCATTACCAATGGCATGAGGTCTCTTTCATGCTCAAGGCACTTGTGGTTTAAGCCTACTTTCAATTAGAGGACACTCACTTTTTGGACAAATCAATTAAAGAATGGATTGGTAATCTAAAATGAGTAAACAAAATGAACAAAGTAAAAAAGGCAAGATAAAGCATCTTTTGTGTTGCATTGCATGTGTTCGAATCGGACGTTAATTCGAACACGAGAAAAATGGGACGTTTCATACTCAGAGTGATGAAATGTGCCATTTTTCTCGGTCACCACCACCCTTGATCATACATGATAGGGTTATGGCTTTGTTGAGTCTTGTTTTGCACTCATTAAGCTTGTACAAGCTTGGTTCTCTAGCCATCATGCATTGAAAATGCTTGGTTGATGGTTTGAGGGCCAAGAGTTACTCTCCTTTGAGCTTTTGTGATGATAAGGAGAGTAACAGTACACACATTCTGTGAGAATACACTGCTTTGCCTCTATTTGCTCTCTGTTGCAGCAAAAGAAGAAGTCTAGGAAAGGGGTGGCCGACGGCCACCAACAGTAGCCGACCGACCATTAATGGTAGCCGACAGCCACCATTTGTAGCCGACCGGCCATAAATGAAAAATTGCACAAGTGTGCTCCTAAGTTAGAGCAAAGGCATTCTGGAAGATGGCACTACTGTTGGTGTTCAAGCATGTGCAAACAGAGGCTACAACGGCAAGGCGGTGGCATTTTCAGGAGGAGAATCCAAGCATGCATGCATCCCTCGCTCCGAGGCCATCTATTCGCTTTATTCATACAAGTGTCAAGTGTTGTGATTATTCAATTAGCTTAGATAGTTAATTAGTTTAATTACTTTAATTTGCTTAGCATAGCTAGTTATTCAACTTTGGTTTGTAATAATTAGTTAACTAGAATAGTTAATTAGTTTCGATTTGTAATAGCTTAGCTTAGCTTAATTAGCATAGCTAGTTAGCTTTTATTCATTCGGATCCTCCTTCGCGAGGGCGTAATGTTGTAATAAGCGTGCGTGCGTGTGTGTATGTCTTCCAACTCCACGTTTTTCTCCCTTTTATTTAATCACTTTCGATGATTAGATTATGGACATTTTCAATTTGCATACCTTATGCTCGCATGCTTGCATCCATTCATTCGTATTGTATGCACCGAGGCTCGGCGCATCATTCAAACTGCATTGCAATTTTAATATTTCTTTGAATACGTGTTTCAAAGCATGCTATCAAAGTGTTGCAAAATACCATGATTAAGTAGCCGAGCCTATTTAGTTGCATTATTACATGTGTTGCATTAGGCATCTTGTATAGTTAGGATCATGCATTTTTCTAACTAGTTTTTGTTTTGGCTTGGAGTATTCGGTAATTTTTTGCGCTTTAGCATACTTGTATGAGTGTGATTGCCATGTTGCCATGATTTGCATGCTTGCCATGAGGCTATGTGCTTACTTGCTAAACTGTATGAATGCTTGTGGATTAAGGCTTGTTGTTTGAATTGGAACGATTCAACAAATGTGCGTTTTAAGCCCACTTTGTTGTGGAAAATCATGTTTTAAGCCCACTTTGTTATGGCAAATCATGTTTTAAGCCCACTATGTTTGGTGGCAAAACCGCATCTTTAAGCCCACTTGAGGGTAGCAAATTCAAACCATTTTCGCAAAACAAACATGAGTTGAATTGTTCCAAATTGAGCAAACTAGTCTATACTTGCTTGTGTGCATCACATAGTAAAGTTAGTTTAATAATCAGAATAAGAACACATAATGTTTATAAAATATCATATCATGATTAGTAGAGGCCGATTTTTGATCAGGCGAGCGAGAATGCTCATTTCAGGACCTTTCCTCTCGTACCTAAGTTCCTGAGCCGAGGCAATTTTGGTGATGACGGACACATGGCCTTTGGCACGAGTCAGGATTTCCTAAATTTCTCCCCAAAATAAAATATTTAGGTGGCGACTCTGTATCTAGCAAAGCAGTCCAATTTTGGCATTATTTGATTTAAAATCAATTTTTCAAAAAGGTTTGCCGGATTTAGACTCTTTGGTGATTATCAGTTTCACATTGCACTTGTGAGACTAGATTTAGAATCGCGGGAGTTCAAACTGTGAGGCCTTCATTTCAAACTTTCCAAAAGGCAGGGGTGCGAAAAAAGGTGAGTCCATACATAGGATCACCCGAGCCATCAAAGCGGTCTATATGCGGTATTTTAAACCTATCTGGCAATGTCATCACCGCATCAGTATAGCCATCCTCTATATCCGGGATCGAATTGACACCCTGAGCTCGTTTAAAGAGCTTTTCCAGCTTGCTTACTTTCAGTGCAGTAAGGTCGACCTCAAACTCAAACGGCGCCTCTGTCGGGTAAATCGGTGCTTTGGAAGTCTGGGGTGGAATTGGCTCTGCCGAAATGTCCACATTTTCCTGGACATTAGTTGTAATCTCGGGTATTGGGACCCTGATTGGGGGTGGATGCGAAGCAGAAGCTGCTGCTTGTTGTGGTTGTTATTGCTGCTGAAGCCTACTGATCAACTCAACCTGTTGGGCTGCAATTTCCGCTTGGCGGGCAGTATCCAGCTGCATATTCTCAATAGTCTGTTGGAGTTGGTGGAGTATTTCTTCCATATTGACTAAGGGGTGCTGATTTATCGGAACTGGTGTGTACTCTCTTTCCGAAGTGGAAGTAGAAAACTGGACTTCGCTGAATAAAGGTAACTGTCGAACAGGTGAGTTATGCTTGACTCTCCTTCGCCTTGTAATCGAGGGTAACAAAGCAAACACTTGTTGTCCTCTTACAAGATCCCTAGATTGGTACAGTCGCCTTACTCAAGTCCAAAGTGCTTGGGGGGTAACTACCTCGTTTGAAGCAATCGTGAAAGACTACCTTTGCAAAACAGAAAATAAAGCAAAAAGAAACAAAAAAATCAGAAAACCTCATAACACCTTGGCTCAAACAGAAACAACACACAATTGCAATCTTAAGCTGGATAACTGTACTGAAACACTGATTTACGCCCCAAATTTCTGTCTCAAAACTGATACACTCAAACTGATACCCAGACTTGTAACTGATACATACATTCCTACAGAGTTTCACTCCAAAGCACGTATCAAGCAAGTGAGAACCACAACACCCCTATGATGGGGTAGGGTTACCTAGGGATTCACTACGCAAACAAGTGGTTTCATACAATCCTACACTCAGGTGAGTAACCTGTCCTAGTTTGGAACAGTCTTTATGGCTTCCGATATACGACTAGGTCAATTGGTCAAAAAAAAAAAAGGTACCTCAGCAAAACTGCCTAATATACCTCTTACACCTAACACCGAGAAGTGAAAAGAGGATCAAACAGTACAGCGGTAGTCGAGATCCAAGGCTTGTGTTCCCATCGTGGCAGAGCCCACAACCGATCAGCCTTTTGGCAAGCTTTTCCAAGCAAGCCTCTAGCAAACCGCTCAAGAATAGTAGATGGCAAACACTATGACTTAGGCGCACCGATACAAATGCAATGCAAAGAAACACATAAGTGTAAAATAAAATAACATATCATGAGTTCGAGTCAAGTTCTCTAAATTCCCCAACAGAGTCGCCAGAAACTGTGGACTCGCCTTTTTCCGCACCCCACATTTCGAAAGGGTTTGAAAAGAAAGGCCTCACGGTTCGGACTCCCGCGGTTCTGAATCTAGTCTCACAAGTGCAATGTGAAACTGATAATCACTAAAGAATCCAAATCTGGCAAATCGTTTTGAAAAATTGATTTTCAATCAAATAATGCCAAAATTGGTCTGCTTTGCTGATTATAGAGTTGCCACCTAAATATTTTGTTTTTGGAGAAATTTAAGAAACCCTGACTTGTGCCAAAGGCCACGTGCCCGTCATTACCAAAGTTGCCTTGGCTCGGGAACTTAGGTACGAGAGGGGAAGGTCATGGAATGAGCACCCCCGCTCGCCCGATCAAAGATTGGCCTCTACTAATCATAATATGTCATTTTATAAACATTATGCGCTATTATTCTGGTTATTAAACTAGCTTTACTATGTGACGCACACAAGCAAGTATAGACTAGTCGCAAGACTTGGAACAATTCAACTCATGTTTGTTTTGAAAATGGTTTGAATTTGTCACCCTCAAGTGGGTTTAAAAATGTGAATTTGCCACCAAACATAGCGGGCTTTAAACATGATTTGCCACAACAAAGTGCGCTTAAAACTCACATTTGTTGAATCATTTTAATTCAAACAACAAGCCTTCATCCACAGGCATTCATGCAGTTTAGCATTTAAGTACATACCCTCGTGGTAAGCATACGAAACATGGCAATATGGCAATCACACTCATGCAAGCATGCTAAAGCATAAAAACTTACCTAGTACTCCGAGCCAAAACAAAAACTAGTTAGAAAAATGCATGATCCTAACTATGTTAAGTGACTAATGCAACACATGCAATGATGCGACTAAATAGCCTCGGCTACTTAATTATGGTATTTGCAACACTTTGTGTAACAACCCCCATATTGCTTACCGGAAAAAAATTACTGAATTACCTACTGATTATTGCTAAACTGGACTGCTTATGACAGATAATTGAACTAACTGAAGTACTGAATGGACTGATTGAAAACTGGAACTGAATTGACTGAGCATATCTATTGTATTGCATTTTTATCTGTTCGATTGTTTGATTATCTGCTGGTATTTTTATGTTTAAACTGCAAAATGAAGGCCTTATCGGCGGCCGAATTGAAAATAGATTGATGTTTTGGGATCATTGGAAATTATGTGATTTAATGGTATATTTATCAGAAAATTGATTAGGTATGATTAAATTAGATTATATATTGATGGATTGCGAGTTTTGGACTTAATTACCAAAAAGCCATTGTTAGTGGCCCACTACCTAGTCACTATTAGAGCCTTGCATACTTGAATCAAAACATTTTCCTCAGCCATATCTCTTGTTCAACCGACCATAGAGAGAGAGAGACTTGAGGAGTTGATTTCATCTCAATATTGCTTGGTAATTGAAGAAATTGAAGGTTGTTTGTGAATTGAGCTTCCTTGCCTTGAATACTAGACTTAGGTAAGGATTTCATCTTCTCATTCTTGTGTTTGAGCTAATTCTTGCATGGCTCATGTTAAATTGTAGAGCTAAGTCATGTTTTAGTTCATACATGTTGATATAGAGCATAATCCATGCATGCATGTTTGAATTGTTGGATTTTGAGTTGAGTTCATGGCAAATTGTTACATGCATGTGCATGATTTTGTAATGGTCCATGATTTCATCATGTTTTGGAAACAATTGGCTCCTTAGAGCATCAAATTGAAGCTTCAAAATGATTTGAATTCATGCATGTTTGCATGTTCATCTTGTTCTTGAAAAATGGTTTGAAATTGGGTTTGAATTAAACACCCTTGGGCTTTGATTTCTCAAATTGAGTTTTGAATCATGTTTAACTATGTGTTTACAAATGTTTTCAGGAAATTCAGCCCAAGAAGTCGAGTTTTGAGTTGTTAAAACTTGGTTTTTGGCTTGGAGGTGCAATCTAGGTTTTCCAGATTTTGCACTTCCGCTCGAGCGGGGACTAGTGACGCTCGAGCATGGAATCCGAGCATCCAGTATTTTCTCTGCACTGTTTTACAGTCCGCTCGAGCGGAGGATTGGGCGCTCGAGCGGAGGCATGTGTCTCACGATCGAGCGGGCGTCGAGCGTCCGTCGAGCAGAGATTTCACCCATCCAGTACTTTTACAGTACGCTCGAGCGGGAAAGTTGACGCTCGAGCGTGTACCTTTGTTGCATGTCCGCTCGAGCGGGACTCTGTTTTTCTGAAACTTCTGAAACTGCTTTTTGAGTACATCTTTGCATCCTCATCCCATTCTAGGCATTCTTAGACCTAGTTTAAGACATCTTGTTGAGGATATAGATGTAGAACACACCGAGGCAAATTAGGGGTTAAGTTATTATCTTTTCCCAACTGTGTAGCTTAGTGTGTGTTCAACCTGTGAACTGTGTAAGGTTGGCGACTGGGGAGACACGCTCTAGCATACTGTAGCCCAAACTCTGTGAGTAACAATTGTGTAAAGATATGTTCAACTGAGAATGTTTTCTGACTGTTTAACGAAACTGTTTTCTGAAGTAATTATTGTTAATTGTTTGAATATATGTCCTATATTCTGAAATGTATTGTGGCATCCTTAGCAACTGTTGTATACTGTTACTGCTATTGTTACAGAGATCTCTGTCGGTTCCCTCGTGGAACCACTACTGTTTACTGATTGATGGCCATCATTACTGTTCGGTCTTTAAGACCTACTGTTTACTGCTATACTAATGGATGTACCACATATGACTGAATAACTGTTCTGACTGAAAGACTGAAGTATTGTTTAATGAACTGCTTTCATTACTGTAAGGACATTTCATTCTTAACCTCTTTACGCATTATGTTATTCACTGGGCTTTAGCTCACTGTTTATATATATATATATATGTAGGTGCTCAGCCACCAGATCGGAGCTAGGAGCGTGGATTAGACTCCAGTTTTGTCAAGCCAGCCTTTGTGCCTCACTGCGAGGTTCCGAGTTGCCATGCTATGGCTTTGGGGTGTTTTGTTTTTCCCCCGTCTGTCTCCATACTGTTTGGATTACTGTATAGACTGTCAGCTACTAACTGTACTGTTATCAAGGGATTAGGTCCCTGTACTGTGTGACTGTAAATTTTGTATAGACTGTACTGTTTGTATGTATGAATGCATGAAAAATCTTTTTGGCATACAGACTGTCACAGCTCAATGGACATTATTTATTTACTGTATTGGCTTCCGCTGGGCCCTGAACTCTGTTTTACTATACTACTGTTAAGCAGGCCTTCGGTAATCTCGGATTACTGGCCGGTTACGGTGCTAAACCCATAGGGCCGGGTTTGAGTCATGACACTTTGATAGCATGCTTTGAAACACGTATTCAAAAAAGTATTGAAATTACAATACTGTTTGAATGATGCGCTGAGCCTTAGTGCATACAAGACAAATGAATAGATGCAAACATGCAAGTATAAGGTATGCTAATTGAAAATGTCCCTAATCTAACCATTAAATGCGATTAAATAAAAGGGAGAAAGACGTGGGGTTGGAAGACATGCACACACGCACACACACTTATTACAACATTATGCCCTCACGAAGGAGGGTCCGAATGAATAAGAGCTAAGCTACTCTAAGCTAAGCTAATCAAATTAATCTAATTAAGCTGACCAGACTAATTATTACAAATCAAATGAATAACTAGTAAACTAATTACTAACTATTACAACACTTTAATCAACTAGTAAACTAATTAATTAAAACGAATGTACACTAACTAAGCATGCGAGATATTAAGCTATGCTGCCACTACTCTGCTTCGGGAAATAGAAGATGCATGCACTCAGTTTTTGTCCCGAAAAGCCCTCTGTTTTGCTCCCGAGAGCCTCTGTTTGCAGGGTTGAGCATATTCCTGGAACTTTCTGCTCCAACTTACCAAATCTCTGCTGAGGATCACATCAGTGGCCTGTCGACCCCCTACCAGCCAAAAGGATGCCTTGCCAGCCAGAAATGAGGCATTGCTGGCCATAGATGGGGCACTGCCGGCCACTGATGCTCTGAACCACCATACTGCAACAGAGCACAAACAGAGCAAAATGAAGGTTTTTCTAAGGGTTTGTTTGTACTGTCCCCCTCCTTATCATCTCAAAACCTCAAAGGAGTGGGACACTTGGATCCAAAACCACCAATCAAGAAATTTTTGCATGATGGCCAAAGAACCAAGGAATACAATTTCATTGTATGTAAAAAAAAGACTTAAGACCATCACCCTATCATGTGTGATCAAGGGCAATGGAGACCAAGGAGATTGGCTCATTTCTTCACTTTGAGTATGAAACATCCCATTTTTCTCGTGTTCGAATTAACGTCCGATCCGAACACGTGCAATGTAACACGAAAGATGCTTTATCTTGCCTCTGTCACTTGTTCATTTTTGTTTAGTCATTTTAAATTACCAATCCATTCTTTAATTGATTAGTCCAAAAGTGAGTGTCCTCTAATAGAAAGTGAGCTTAAACCACGAGGGCCTTGAGCTTGAAAGAGACCTCATGCTGTTGACAATGAACCCCCGAGGGGATTAAACCATTAAGCATGAATGTCTCAATTTCACACTTAAGCCAACAAGGGGTTTAAACCCACTTTCAAAATAAATGAAAAAGTGAAATAAAGGAGTATGTGACAGAGTTTATGATGCTGAAATTACATGCAAAATAGCACCACAACATGCAAGCAACTCAAGTAATTCATGTTTAAAAGCCTAAAAGACCAAACTAGTGAAGCCTTTTGCACTACAACTATGCAAAAGACCACTCATACAACACAAACAGCCCAAAACAGAGCTAAGGCAACCCAAATCAGAGGTAAAAACATGCTAGAAATAGGCTAAGATAAGCTACAAAAACATGCTAACTTATGAGGCAACTAGGCATGCAACAAGACAACAAGAAAGGGAGGCTAACCCCTTCAATTTTGGACTTTAAAAGAAGGTTTTTGTCATTGAAATAACCCTAACTTTCAGTGGTTAAGAGGCCCAAAAAGTTTTATTTAAATGTGATGAAAGATGGCACAAAAAGCTTCACAAGCTAAGAAACAAAAAGAGGGAACAACCCCTCAACTCACAAAGACTCAAACTACCATTTTTATGCCTCAAAAACAAAGTTTTTCACACTTCAAAAATAGCCTTAAAACAGTTGAAAAGGATGGTAAATCAAGTATGCACAATAAGCTTAAATGAGGTTAGTGCAATACCTTTGAAGCAAAGTGCAATTCAGCCACTAACTCAAGCTCAAATCTCCTTTCAAGGCTCAAACAAAGCTCCAAAGGACCTCAAATCCAATGTTTTGAAACCCGGACCGGACCGGCCGCCGGGTGAGGTTCCGGTCCGGTTGGACCTCTTAACCCGGTCAAGTGTAAAAACCGGTGTATTTATTGAGAACCGGTAAAACTCGCGGTTTAACCGGTGAACCAGTTGACCCGTTCACGAGTTGATTGAACCGGGTAGGTTTGCATGCATATATATATATATATATATATTTTTAAAAAAAATTCAGATATACTTTTATTTTTCGTTACTGATCTTCAAAGAGCAGCCATCTGTAGACCCGCCCGCGAAGGGGGGGGCCTCATGCTACTACAGTTCGGACTCGCGATTTTATTGTCGCGGTTCTTAATCTGAACCAAAGAGTCCAAATCTGGCAAATCGTTTTGAGAAATAGATTTTTGAAAAAGTAGTGCCAAACATGGACTGCTTTGCCAGATATAGAGTCGCCACCTAAATATTTTTTAATGGGGGAATTTAGGAAACCCTGACTCGGTGCCAAAGGCCACATGTCCGTCATCACCGGAGTTGTCTCGGCTCGGGAGCTTGGGTACGATCGGGAAAGGTCAGCTATGAGCACCCCCTTTCGCCCGGTCCGAAGACCGGCCTCTACTAACTATGATATCCGATTTTGAAAACATTACGTGCTCTTATTCCATTTATTAGCCTAGAATTACTATGTTATGCGCGCAGCAAACAAGTATAGACTAGATTGCCTAATTTGGAAATAAGTATTGCATATCCGTTTGTTTTGGAAAATGTTTTGGATTTGCTACTCGCAAGTAGGCTAAAAATGCGGATTTCAACGAGTTTTTCCAACTCAAAAAATCCAACCTTCACCCACAGGCATCAAAACAGTTTATCACATAAGCATCTAGCCACATGGTAAACATGCTGTCATGGCAACACTCACACGCATGCGGGATGCTAAAGCATAAATACTTACATCGTACTCCGTGCCAAAACAGTGAACTAGTTAGCAAACATGCATGTCCTAGTTCATGTTAAAAATGACTAATGCATCACATGCAAAAATGCAATCTAGGCAGACTCGGCTAACCCTAAACATGGCATGTGAAATGCGATCAACTACCACATATTCAATTCGTGAATTGAAGTACAGATGCAGTTAGCGTGATATACCGAGCCTAATGTATGTAATACAAATGTATGGATGCACGCATGCATGGCATAAGGTATGCTAATTTTAAAGATGCCCTAATCTACCATCATAAGCAGGTAAATAAAAGGGAAGAAAGAAGTGGGGATTGGAAGACATACACACCACCCACACACACTTATTACAGATTTGCCCTCACTCGGAGGGACCAAATAAATATTACAAATTAATTAACTACGCAAGCTAATTAAATATTACAAATTGCCTAATCAACTAAGCAAATTAACTAATCCTAAGAAAACAGGAAATCGCCTCGGGAAATGCGCCGCCATGCGTGAGCTGCCTCTGTTTTCCTTCCTTCACTCCTCTGGAGGTTGCCAAAACCTCAGGACTGCTTCCTTGGGCAATGGGGATCACCACCGGCTAAATGGAATTGCCACCGGCAGTGTGATATGGCCACCGGCACAAAATGAAGCTGTCGGCAGATAAATTATTGCCAGTCGGCACTTTACACTGCCGGTCGGCAAATAAAGCCTGCAGAACCTGCAACTCACAGCAACAGAGGGCAAGGCAAAGCATGGCAACACAATTCAAAGCATGTATGCACCACTCATGCCCCTTATTACGTTTGTGCCTCAAAAGGACATGTGCCTCGATTCTCGGACTACCAATCACGCATTTCCATGCATGATTGCCCAAGGAATCAATTATGCAATTTTCATGTCAAATGAAATGCAAACCAATCAACCAAACAAGGCCCAATTCCTATCACTAAGTCAAGGAACAAGGCATGCATGCAAGATGCAATGCAACCTAGGCATGCAAGCTAAGGATGCAACATGGCATGGCAACAAACTTATGCAAGCATACAAGCAAACATAGGGGCATGCAAACCAATAAAAAGATGGACTTAGGCATGGTTTAGGCAGCTCCAATAAGGCCTAAAACAAGGGCCAAAGTGTTATAATGAGGGACCGAATACACATACACACATACATGTGTTGAAAGGCCGACACTTAGGCACAAATTGAACAACTTTCAAACACACTTGAAAGGGGGAATCATGGACTAATTAGCATGCAACATAAGCATTGAAAATCATGTCATAAAATGATGCCAAATCATGTTAAACAAGACAAGCAAATGCATGCAAGCATGGTCCAAGTACTTGAGGCAAGTCATGAAGCTTTGAAGCACATTTATCACAACAAACATGGCATGCATTAAGCAACTAAAAACAGGTTTTTAGCATGTTAAAACAAAGCTAAAGGACTACTTAGATGGCATCTAAGTGGCTCAGATTTAGAGGCATGCACGATGGTCAAAACATGGAGCATGCAACACATGCTTCCAAAGCATTAAAGAGGCATGCAAGGCAGTCACGCAAGCATGAAAATGGGACTGAAATAACATGTAAGGTGACCCCAAATCACCAAATCAATGTAAAGATGTCATGCTATGCATGCACATACCTAAGGCCAACAAGCCAAAATGCAAAGAGGCTATATGATGCATGCCAAAATCAACCCAAACACTTATAGACAGACCTAAAACATGTCAAGATAAGCACAAAATCTTCACAAATGTAAGCCTAAAACATGCTAGAAACAAAGGCACACAACCTAAGGCATGTTAAGGGATCACAAGGCATTACATGGAAACTATGCTAAGCATGCATGGAGTACCAAAACCAATTTAAAATCATGTTATATTATGGATATATAAGCATGAAAAACAGCCTATACATGCTCAACACACACTCAAACATAGGCTCCCTTTAGAGGCCAAAATATGCCCTTTTCAAGGACAACAAGGAGAGGGGGTGGCCCTCTCCCTTTAGAGACTTCAAGGCACCATCTCCACCACTGAAATCCCTCAAGATTTCAGTGGTGAAGAGGCCCAAACACCAAAGTCCCGAAACTAGCACAAAATAGCACAAAATAAGGCCTTTCAAGGCCTAAGAGGGGTCAAATACCCTCAAATCACAAAACACCCTCAATAAACAATCAAGAGGGTCTAAAAATAGAACTTTTTTGTATTATACACCAAGCTCAAAAACGAATTTAAGATAGGTAGAAATAAAGTGCAAAAATGGGGAATAAAGGGGTGAGATTCTTACCCTTGAAGCCTTTTTCAACAATGATGCTCCAATGGCCTTCCTTGGCTTGAATCCAACACCAAAATACTAAGATCAGTCCCTTAGAACCTCAATAACTAGACAAAGGTGAAACACTAGGTGTTTGTGTGTAATAGTAAGACACAAAACACCTAGAGCACTAAAAGAGAGGGAAAGAGAGATAGGAGGTGTATCTAACCCTAACCCTAAAATCAGAGCTTAACAATGGCTGTCTAAGCTCTCAAAATATCTAAAGTCTCTAACCTTAAGCCAAGAGACCAGCCCCTCCCTTTATGGAACTTCTTGTCTTGTAAAGCTTACAAGACAAGCTTCATAAGAGGGAGATCCCTCCATACACGTGTATGGAGGGGAGAAAAAAGCAAGACAGCTGTCTTAAAATATCTGCAAAAGCAGATGCACAGTAGTCGGCCGGCCAAAAATGCCATCTTGGCCAAAAGTAGTGCCGACCGGCACTAAATAGTGCTGACCGGTAACAAAAAGTGCCGGCCGGCAATAAAAAGTGCCGATGGAAGCAAAAACCAGCCGGTGGCCTCTAGCCACTGGCGGTGGTGGGTGGGGATGGTCTACAAGCCCTACCCTGCCTCTCCAAGGCAAAACACAAGTGTTTGGTGTAAAACCAGACACTAAACAGTCAAGTTCGGAGATCCTGAGGCAAGGCGCGCGAGCCGAGACCTCCGGGAACTCCAAACGAACACAAACACGAGTAATCACCGAGTGTTCAAACGGTGACGTCCAAGTCTTGAGGACGGTCAAAAATGGGGTGTCTACACCATCTAGGGCTTTCTTCACTTCTTCACATAGGTCTCTCTTCCTCTTTTAAAAGCAGCCGATCTGTCTCTCTGTTTTTTTTTTTCGCCATTAATGAATCAAGTTCTCAACTTTACACAGATTCGCACACCACTGTTGCCAAAGAATCTCAGCCTCCAGCCTGCAGGTATTATTTTGATGGATCTTTGATCTCTTTTTTGTTTTTTAGAAATTTTGGGTCTACTTGAAGGAAGGATCTATTTTGTGTTTTCCTTCATAGAAAATAAAAATAATAAAAAAAAATCCTGTGTTCTTCTTGTTTGGATCTATTTGATTTGATGTACTTCTTGTTTTGAACTTTCAGTTTCCTATGAAAGGAAGAAGGAAAAATCAACTTTTGATAAAAAATAATAATAATAAAATAAATCATTAATTACAAATAACTTGTGTCCTACCAGT
This sequence comes from Camellia sinensis, assembly GCF_055761805.1. Classification (NCBI taxonomy): domain Eukaryota; kingdom Viridiplantae; phylum Streptophyta; class Magnoliopsida; order Ericales; family Theaceae; genus Camellia; species Camellia sinensis. The sequence continues at coordinate 44,820,738 of NC_138962.1, read as the reverse complement.
GTGAAAACACGATGCACACTGTGATGTTAAGCTAAATTTGTGGTTCACCTTTATTTGGTAGAATGGGAATTATTCCTGACTATTCTCTCTTGTACACCAAATAATTAACTCAACTCCTCCAACCCCTGTTGTTTAGATTATATGCACTAAATTAATTGTTGGTGTAGATTGATACAATGAAAAATTAATTGTCCTGCTGCTGTTGTTGTTGCTATACATAGATTGAAAAATTTTGTCACATGATATACTATATTAATTGTTTGATTTCCTTTTTCTTGTTTTGCATAGCCATGAATAATTATGATTATTTTCATTTTCTTATGACCTATTTTACTACATGCATCTAATAATTAGAAGAAAATTAACTTTCAAATTTTCAACTACGCTTAATTTAATTATTGTATTGTATTGAATTTGATTTTTTTTTTATTTTAATAATTGAGTCTCTGGCCAGAATAGGAGTATTTTTTTTATTATGATTATTGTGTTGTATTGTAATGAATCTTACTTTCTGGAATTTTAATTTGAATAGGAGTATTTTTTTTTCATTTTTCTTTTTTTCATTTGTTCTTATTCTACCTGGTAGTTATGAGGGATATCATCTGGCCAAAATTCAATAGCTAATTCCACCCAAGCCACAAGGGGAAAATCTGATATTGCATGGGCACATGTTATCGAGGGACGAGATGTCAATGGGAAGAAGACTTACTCATGTATGTATTGTGGAAAAACTATTAAAGGTGGAGGGATTAATAGAATGAAGCAACATCTTGCAAAGAAGTCGGGTGAGGTTGGGCCATGTAAAAAAGTTCCCCCATATATTCAGTATCAAATGCATGAGTCTTTGAAAGCATTTGATGAAAAGAAGAAGCAAAGTGCAGAAAATTATGATGAATTAAATCCTTATGGTCCAGGTGGTTTTCAATTTGAGGGTGATGATGTTTACGTTAATGTTGATGATAAGGCTGATGAGGTTGTGGAAACTATTCCTCGGAACAATAAGGGCATTTCAATCAATGAAGGAGCTGGAAGTGGGAATAAGAGTAGAGCACCAATGACACATAAAGGGAAGGGAAAGAAACATGAACCAACAAAAATCGGTGATTATTTTGCAGCAAGGACCACTCCAGGTTCACAACCAACTATCAAAAGTGCCCTCCAAACTAAAGAAGCCATACATAGAGCACATATGATTGTTGGCAAATTCTTTTATGATACTTGTATTCCAATTAATGCTGTGAACTCCATTTATTTTCAGCCCATGTTTGATGCCACAATTGCTATTGGTCCAAGATATAAGGTCCCTACTTACCATCAACTTCGAGTTCCTTTATTGAGAGACTCAAAAAAAGAGCTTCAATTGTATATTGACACTTTGAAGAGTTTGTGGGCTACGTGTGGATGTACTATTATGGGTGATGGTTGGATTGATGGTAGACAAAGAAATCTAATAAATTTTCTTGTGTATAGCCCTATGGGAATTGCATCAATTGATGCCTCTAATGCTGTCAAAGATGCTACTCTTCTTTCTAAATTGTTTCTAAAGGTTATTGAGTGGGTCAGAGTGTCGAATGTTGTTCATATGGTGACAGATAATGGAGAAAATTATAAAGCTGTTGGAGGACTTGCAAATGCAACTTACAAATCTATAAATTGGTCTCCATGTTCAGCTCATTGCTTGAACTTAATCTTAAGTGAAATTTCCAAGATGAATCATGTGCATGAGCTTGCTATTAAGACATCAACGGTGACAAAGTACATATATAACCGATCATGGTTGTTAGCTTGGTTGAGAAAAAAGAAGAGTTGGACTGAAATTGTGCACCCAGGAGCAACACGCTTTGCCACTACTTTCCTTGCATTGCATAGCATTCATGAGCATATGCATGATTTGCAAGCTTTGGTGACAAGTAAGGAGTTTGCAAGTTCAAGGTTTGCAAAAGAGAATAAAGGAAAAAATGCCATTGATATCATTTTAGATAAACTATTTTGGAAGGATTGCTTTATCATTGTTAAGATTGTTAAGCCATTTATGCGTCTTTTGCGTATTGTTGATGGAGATGAGAAACCGTCCATGGGATATGTTTATGAAGGCATGTATAGGGCAATCAAAGGTATTACAGATATTTTCAAGAGAAATAAGAGGTTGTATAGGCCTTACACAACAATCATTAAAACTCGTTGGGATAATCAATTGCGGAAGAATATACATGCAGCAGCTTATTGGTTGAACCCAGCTTTTCAATATGATAAAGCTTCATTTTGCAAAAAGCCAGAGGCTATGAATAGTGTACTTGATGTAATTGAAACTAAAGCCACATCAAGTAAAACTAAGCTCATGAATGAACTTAGATTGTTTCGAGATCGACAAGATAGTTTTGGAAAAGAGCTTAACTTTACTATATCTAAGAAAACACAACCTGGTAATCGCTCTTCTTTTTTTTTTAATAGTAATTATCATTATTATTTGATTTTGATTAGAATATTTTATCTCATTTATCTATTTCTTGTTTCTTTTTATTTTTTATTCTTTATAATATTTTTCTTTCTTTCTTGATAATAAGATGAATGGTAGAAGATGTTTGGACATAGTGCTCCAAATTTGCAAAAGTTGGCCATTCGAATTCTTAGTCAAACTAGCAGCTCTTCTGGGTGTGAAAGGAATTTGAGCGTTTTTGAACGCATACATACAAGGAAGAGAAATAGACTAGAACATCATAGGCTTAATGATCTTGTGTATGTTCATTACAACTTGCGATTGAAGAATAGGTAAATTAATCCTTCTCATATAGTAACTAATGGATTCTTTGTTTTATTCATTTATTTAGTCTTACAATTGAATCAATATAGGAGGTATTACAAAACAAGGAATTATGACCCCATTGACATTGAAAGCATTGACAAAACCGAGTTTTGGATTATTGAAGAAAAAAGACTAGAACAAGAGGAGCCTCCATTGCTTGATTATGATGAGCTCGAAAAAATGCTTTATGAAGAAGATGAGCCTCCACGATATAAGAGGCAATGTCATGGTCTACAAGATGGTTAGAAAATAATGTTTCATCATTATGCAACAATCTTTTTTATCTATCATAATCAAAATTATAGCTTAATGATTTTATTTTAACTATTGTAGATGATGTTGAGGATGATATGGAGGTAGAACTTCTTGGAGATGATATCGACTTGGGATCTTTTAGTGACGTGAACATTGGTAATAGATCAAACAACCCGAGCTCTAGTGCAAATGCGAATGAGAATGATGATGATGATTGGCTAAATTATCGTCCCTAGGAGATTTAGGCAAAAATCAAAGATTGTTTGTGATGTTGTGTTGTGTTGTGTTGATTTTTATTTTTATTTTTAAGAATGATGTCATGTTGTAAACATCTTTTTACATTTGTTACTTGAGATTTATGTTTTATGTCGGTACACTTTGGACTTACTTTTGTCTTTTTGTTAACTTATGTTTTATGGATTACTTTAGTTGAATGCTTTCATAATTTTTATTATTATGATTGTTGTTTTTAACAGCTAAATTTTCATCTTTAATTTTATTTGTTGTTAGTATGTCAAGTGTTATGGCTTGTATTTAGGAATTTTTTTTTAAATATAGGAAAACATCACTAAAAATATTTAAGAATTTTTTTTTTTAAAAAAATGAATATTGAATATTTATATTGTTAATTTATATTTTTTAAAAAATTATTTATGACATAATTATGACGGCACGGTTCGATCCAGTTCAATTGCCCGTCCACCCGATTATTTTTTCAGTTTACTCACCGGTCTGATTTTTAAAACCTAGCTCAACTCCGAGGTAGTCAAGTTTGATCAAGGGTTCATGTGCAAAAGTGTAGAGAAACTAGACTTTAAAGCACAAAATAACAAGAGAGAGAGAGAGAAATCTAGAGAGAGAGAGAGAGAATTTTTTTGTCTTCAAATTTTCTAACCCCCTCACATGCAAAAGAGGGATCATATATATAGAAGATGCAAATTCCCTTCACAAAGATCCACCCACACACGTGTTAGAAGATGCATGAACCTGTGCATACAGCTGGCACAAAATATCATAAAATATCTACTGGAAACACTGATGGCCGGAAAGGCTTCATTGATGGCCGGCAAGCACATCAATAGCCGGCAGGCCATCAACATCCTCATGCTGAAAAGACCTAAGAATGGTCCAAAAATGAAGCAAGAAGGATGTAGGGTTTGGAAAACTCAAACATGTGACGTTCTGCTGCGGACTTCGAGCGTTTGGTGAGTAGGGATGGCAATTTGAAACCGGCCCGACGGGGACCGGACCCCCCGACCCCGAATGGAACGGTTTTTTCCTGAAAAAAACTCTCCGCGAGCAGGGGATGGTATTAAAAAATAAATCCCCGATCATTTTCGGGCCGGGGACAATGATACCTTCCCTAGTCCCGGACCCGCCCCGGCCCCAGCCCCGTCCCCGTTTACCCCGATAGGAAATTACAGTTATAACCCTCCCTATATATATATATATATGTTTCCTAATGAAGATGTACCACTATTACCAATTATTCTGACTCAGTTTTAGTCTCTCTCTCTCTTCTCTCTCTCTCTCTCTCTAAAACCCTCGCCTCCCTCCGATCTCCCTCCCTCTTTCCGATCTCTCTCCCTCCGATCTACCTCCTTCCGACCTCACTGCCTCACCCCGACCTCCATCACTGCCTCCCTCCGATCTGCCTCACGCCGATCTCTCTCCCTCCTTCCGATCTCATTCCGATCTTTCTCCCTCCTTTCGATCTCACTCCGATCTCTCTCCCTCCCGATCTGCCTCACGACGATCTTTCTGCCTCCCTCCGATCGCTGTCGTCCCTCCATTCCGTCGCTTCTATCGCCTCATCCATTTGAGCTCAAATCTAATAAAGATGAAGAAAATGATGTGTTAGATTTTTTATTTTTTATTTTTTTACATTTCATGAATATATGATCTATTGATGATGTTGTTGTTGTTGATGAGTGTGTGCTCAGATTTGTTGTTGTTGGATGTTTATGTTGTTGTTGTTTTTTTTTTATTTATTTAATTTTAGCCGGGGAATTATCGGGGTCGGGAAAACCCGATCCCCGTTGGGAGATAGGGGCAGGGGTGGTGATAGGCTCCCCGTCGGGGATCGGGACCGGGGACAGGGAAATTTCTACCATCGGGGATCGAGGACGGGGAGTGTGATCCCCGGCCTCGTCCCGGCCCGTTGCCATTCATATCGGTGAGCAATCAGACTCGCCATCAGATGTACCTGCACGAACATCCAAGTCTTAAAGGGCCGTCAAAAATGGGGTGTCTATAATATTGTTCTTTATGATTTGGCCATTTTTTTAATTTCTTAAACAAAATTTTCAAATTTTTTTATTTGTAAAAAATTAAAAACATTTAATTGACTTACCAATCAATAAATAAAATTTTAAATGATGAACAATGTTCCGTAATTTATGGATTTAAAAAAAAAAAAATTATCACCCATATATGGAATAAGAAAAACTAAAACCGCATATTTTTTTCATTTTTTATTTTCAACTCTTTAAAACTCTAACAGTACCTTTTTATTTTCTCAACATTGTCTTTTTAAATTTGCAAAGATAAAAAACTATACCGGAGTTACATAGTGGTTAGTGGAGGTGGTGAGCATAGCACCAACAACGATGATGATGAGCTCGGTCAGAGTATGTTTGGGTAAGTTTTAAAAAGGTGAATATTATTTAAAAGAATAATAGATAGTTTGGGTGACGAATTAATTTAGAAAACGAATGTGTGATTGAGGTTAAGTGTGAATTTTACTATATAAAAATTGAATATGGATCATATTGTTTTTTTATATATCATTTTGAAACTTTTGCATAGCTATAAAAAATTATTGTGATCACATATTATTTATCATTTGATATATTATTACTATATTATTGTAATGAGTTTTATTATTAATTTCTATTATCAATATAGTGATGAGATGTCACATGATAAATAAAAACATGTTTTGTTATTATTATTATTGATAATATATTTCTTTATTTATTTTTTACAATGTTCAAAAAATAATTTATGTTCATTGTTAGTTTTTGTAGATGAGAAGTCAAAAATAAATTATATATAATTCAAGTTATAATTAATTTGAGATTGAAAGGAAAGTTCCAAAAGAAATTATAATTATATATAATTTTACAATATTTTTAAAAAAATACAAAGAAAAATTGAAACTATAAATTATAATTATTAAACAACCTAATTCTATTATGGAAAAAATTAAATGAAAAATTGATCAAATTTGGATTTATAATTATTAAATATTTTTGATAAGCCATCGATTTTTTATTCCAGTTTTAGCCTGATCTGGTCCTAAATAATTTTTCAGATATAAATAAATCTTAATATTGCTATATTAGACATATTTTGAGAAGGGTAAATTATATCGATAGTCATCGCATTTTGTCTCTGATGTCAATTTGATCTTTGCATTTTTAATTAGCTTGATTTTGACCATTAATTTTAGATTTTGTATCAATTTGGTTCAATTGATAATGTCGGTTAAGGTTTTTAAAATAAAGTAGTTATTGAGTTGGTTGACATTAATTTACTGAGTTGAATAAATTTATAATTTTATTTATAAAATTATAACAGATGCTATTCATGTGTGTATTTTCAATAAAAAAAAAACACTAGCAATTATAACAATTAGACCAAATTGAGACAAAATTATAAATTTAGAATCAAAATTGAGCAAATTAAAATTGAAATGACAAAAATAACACGAGTTAAAATATAAGGTGTAATTTATTATTTTAAGAATAATTACATAATTTCTTAATTAATTTTAAAATTGTTAATAAATATACCAAACAAATATGTACATAATTCCTATTTTTGTTATATTTTTTTGAAAATTATATTTACTAATTAAAAATTAAATAAATAGGTGGGTCTACTAACTCATGGATTGGACATGAACTAGACGATTCTCTAAGGATTAGGCTTAAATAAAAAATTATTGGCAGAAAAATCGATTGAACTAAATTTTCTTAACTACTTTTTAGTATTTAATCCAATATTAAAAACCCCTCAAATTTACTTTTATCAGTCACGGATTGATAAGTTATGATAAAATTTAAATTTATTAGGACTATAATATGACCTCCAATTTAGGGTAACTCTATCTTAGATAATATTTTCATCCATAAATATGTATAACTATTCATTTAATTGTTTTAAACATAAATATATAATTTTTTTAAACTAAGTTCAAAATTTTTAATTATTATAAAAAATACTTGCAAATATTCATTTACTAATTTAATAAATAGATAGGTCAAATGATTCATATAAGTTGGGAATAGACAAAGATAATTTTTAACGATTAGATGAAGAACAAATTGGCGAAATCTAATGTTAAGCTTAAATTTCATATCATAAGTGAATTCTAATTCATTTTTACGTAAATCTTATAACATAAGATAAATTATAATTTTCATGCTAGACAAATTTTTAGACTTTACAAAATATGAAAAAATTAATATATTGACAAATGTAATTTACCACTATCATATGATAAATTAAATTTACGAAACTCATAAGACGAAATGTATTTATATTTTATCATAAATATAATTTTTGTGATTTATTTTTTAATTTTTTCCAATTAAATTATGACATGTATTTATTATTAAGAACTTAGAGTGCACAATTAATGACATAAGAATTAAAAAAAAAAATTCTCTTATATGCAACTGTGATAAAAATGAGTAAAATTAAATTGATTCTAAATTATTTTTACTAAGTATTCTAGATAAATTTTTTAGATTATTATTTAATTTTAAAAATTAATTTTTGATTATTTATTTATATCCGTGCATATCACGGGTAATTATGCTAATTATCACAAAATTCAAAAGGAAAATTACAAACACATTTGATTTACACCAACTACCATTATATATATCTATACTATATATATAACTAAATGTAGTTGTTTTGTCAAAAGCCTTCAAATATTTATTCCTAAATTCTCATAATTTTAAAACACTCTCTTTCCTACGTGGCAATCTTTTTTGATTGCCTTTCATGTTTTCTATTTTTCTTCATTTTTTATTTGTTTGATTAATTAAAATTAAAATTAATTTCATTATTTATGGATAAAGATTTGAATTTCAAAATTTGTCCATATAGATAAACATATAAAAACTGAAAATTAATTTTATAATCTACAGATAAAGATAAAAAATAAACAATTAATTTTAAAAAATTAACTTGATAACTTATAGATAATTTAAAATTTCTTCCCATAAATAAACAAATAAAAGTTGATAAATAACTTATAAAAATTAATTTCATGGCTTACAAATAAAGATAAAGATAAATAATTGATTTTTTTTTTTAAAAAAAAAACAAAATTACTCTCTTTTTTTCCCCCTCATTTCATACTTTAATTAATTTCATTATAGATAAACATATAAAAATTCATAAATAATTTATAAAAATTTATTTCATGACCTATAGATAAAGATAAAAATTTTAAAAATTATTTTAAAAAATAATTTCATGACTTATAGATAAATAAACATATAAAAATTGATAAATAATTTATAAAGATTAATTTCATGGCCTACAGATAAAGATAAAGATTAAATAATTGATTTTCAAAAAATTAAAATAATAAAATTTAGATAAAGATATGATTTTGTTAATCTATATATCTATCAAAAACATATATATCTAAATCTTTATTTTGATTTACTTTTTTTTTTCTCCTATCATATATTATTCTTTTTTTTATTTTAAATTTTTTATCTTATGAAATGCTCTTATCTATAACTTCTTATCTCCTATTAAATTCTTAACCTTCTCTTGATAATTTTTATTATTCGTTATTATCTACCAAATGATAAAGATTATAAAATAAAATAAAAAATTATCGCTTTGAATGAGAATAGTATTAATAATGAAATAATAAAAGTACATGGGAGAAGGTAGCACAAAAATCTCACAAAATTAATTTTCTTCACTATATTTATAGAAGGTAATAATTTGAGATTCTTTCTATTAGTTATTAAAAATAATTTGCATTAGATCATTGCTATGTTTTTTTTTTTTTTTTTTTTTTTTTTTTTTTTTTTTTTTTTTTTTAATAAGGCTGCCATTCGTTATAGTATTTCTTCAATCCCATCTCCAAATTCTCTCTTTAAAATTTTTGTTTTTTCAATAATTAAGTTTAGAATCAATTTCTTATCAAATTTGTTTTCTTGATCCTTATTTTATTGAAGGATCGAGACGAATAAAACTTTCATATAATATATGAAATTAATTAATATAATACAAAGATGATAGGGAAGTACTACATATTTATCAATATCTCTATGTTATTATTAGTTGATTTGCTAGATTATACTATCAATTTAGAGCCCATATGATTTAATTCAATGTTCATGACTCTATTTGTATTTGACCATTTTTTCGTTGAGTAACTGATATAATTTTTTTTTTTTGGTATATAATGATTAAAGCTATCATTTGTTATATTTTTTCAAGTACAATTCAAATAATTTTTTATCATTTTTTTATAAATAAAATGGATTAAAACTATTCTCTTATATAATTTTTATAATCCTATGACATTCTTATCTTGATTAATTTTTTTAAAATGACGTAGAAACTATGCAAATATTATTCAAACTATGGAGAATGATTTATATTTTGATATGATATGAGTGTGTCATTAATAGAGGAAATCAAAGATAGAGAGTTGCTAATATAATCAATCAATGATTTGTTTGAGAAGTTCTTTTTATAAGCAAGGCAACAAACTTAGATTAAAATCTTTTAAAAACTACTTATAAATTATAATTAAAAGTTGATATTTATTCATAATTTGATCCCACAATAATAATATACATCATTGATTTAAAAGTCCAAGTAAATTTATGATAATTTTTCTGAGCTTATAGAATTTCTCTCTTTTAATGTTTTGTTTAGTTTGATACAAGTTATTTATGTTATCAAGTAATTGTAATACTATTATTCTCAACAATTTTTATAATTAATAATTTCTTATGCATATCAAATTTTATTGTAAAATTTTGTACGTTAATTATTGTTAACATCTACCTAGATGGCTTAATATTACGACTTGTCGCTATTAAGATATAATTTAAGATTAAGATGATTTATTATTTACACAAAATATATATAGTCTATTTTTCCGTGCATCGCACGAGTTACCGCTAGTATATATATATATATATATTTGTTAATGTTATAATTAAATGCTCAACTGCAAAGAACTATCTTAAAAGGGTTATGACCAAAGGAAGTTTTCTAGTTTTAGTTTTTTTTTTTTTTTAATATTTTGGTTTTAAAGATTGAAATTAGGACATAGGGTTATGAGGTAAGTTTATTTTTATTTTTTTTAAAATATTTGAGGAGTAAGGTTTCTTGTTGGTCAATGGATGCATATGATTTCTTGATGATTGACACTTGGCCAATCTCTTAGTTGGAGGCATGAAACTTAAATTATTTTAATCCTCTAGTTTACAAGGCTTCCTCAACCCTAGGCCTTAATGCTGATTTAAGGTAACATCGAATCTTATTGGTCTGTAGAAGCAAAACCACGTGGTTGTGGCCAATCAAAATTGCACATCTCTGTAACACACTAATATAAAAAATCATATATTAATAAATGACTTTGGTTAAAAGACAATAAACATGAATTGGGTTGGTGACATAATAGTGTTCCCTATGCAATACATAGTATATATGAAATGGGATAAACTTAAATATTTGTGTTTAATATTATTTAGATATAAGGGAGATTTATTAAAAAAAAAATTTTTAAGTGTTTATATTTTAATTAGTCCATAAGATATTCTTGTATTTCAATAAGTTTTATTTCTTGAACATTTGATCTACTAAATCTTAATTCTTATATTTAAAGTATTTTATGGACATTTGTACCCTTATAAATATTTTTTGAACGGTAAGTAATTTACTGATGTGAACATTTATATTTTACAATGTGAATATTCACATTGACGGTGTGAATATTCACATCATAGAACATTCACACTATAAATATGAATATTATTAGGGGTATTTTGATAACTATGCTACTCATAGAACTTATTGGAATATAAGAAAATAATATGAACTAAATAGAACATAAGTACGTAAAAAGGGATTTATGAAAAAGTGTCCCTAAATGTAATTCTTTTTAAATTTTTGTAAATAACTTCTTGTAAATTGATAAAGAAAAATTAAATATTGATGATAACAGTCCATGCTTATTTTTAGTAGCGGAGTAAGAAAAATTACGTTTGTACCTCTATATTTATGATATTTGTAAAATATGTAATGGGATTGTTCCTATTTTTTAAAAATACTTTTTCTATATCTTTATTTAATTAATTTTTCATAATATATGATAAGATGTTCTCCAACTATTTCACATGTTACTTAGTAGCATCAATATAATCTAATCAATTTATTTATGAAAAATGTTACTAACCATGAAAGTTTATTTTGAAAGTTGATTTCAAAAATGAAGTGGATGGTGTAAAATTAAGTTGGTTGTTTGGCAATGGTTTTTGCCTAAATAAGCACAAAAGATAAAATAGACTAAATAAGCAAATAAAACAAATGATTGTTTTGGGAAGATAGTTAAAACCGGACTTTTTAGTTTTTTTTGAAAACGTATAAAAAATAGGATTATTTACCAATAAATCCTACTTTACAAACTGTTATACCAAATAGTCCCACTTTTATTCTATTATACCAAATAGTCCTGCTGGTGGGTTGATTTGGTCCTTTTTGTTTTTTTTTTTTTTTTCCATTTTTGTTTAACTGTGTGGACGAGAGTGCCCTTGGTTTAATGTGGGACTGTTTTGCTGGATCAGTTCTTTTTTTGGAAACGTTGCTTATTCCGTGTGTACTATGTGCGTTGTGTGCTCTGTGTGTGTATCATTGTGTGTGTGTGTGTGGGGTGTGTTGAAGCCAACAGTGTGTGTGTCTTAGAGAGAGAAGAGAGAGCTAGGTTTGGTGTGTGCTGTGTGTGTGTGCCCACTACCGCCGCCGTTCCCGGCGAGCACCACCACCACCTCCCCCCCCACTCCACAACCAACTACCTAACCAGCCTCGGCCTCGGCTACGCCATCGCCATCACCCTCGGTTTCCTTGTCCTCCTCTCCACCCTCCTCCTCGTCTCTTACGTCTGCCTCCGCCATCGCCGCCGCCGCCAAAACCTTAACCCTAGCTCCACCACCACCACCACAACTTCTTCCGACAATGGCATCATCCTCCCCCGCATAATCTTCGTTGTTGAAAACGACAACGAAGACAACAATAACGTCGTCGTAGGGCTCGATCAAGCGGTCATCAATTCGTACCCTAGGTTTCCATTCTCGAAGGATCGAGACGGTGGAATCAACGATTCGATGTGTTCGATCTGCTTGTGTGAGTATAGAGATGTTGAGATGCTGAGGCTGCTGGGTGTAATCCTCTCCCTCCCTCAACCGTGTGTGTGTCAATGGTCCCTTGGGTGTGTGTCCAAATCTATCAATGTGTATGCATCTCGGTCTTGAGTGTGTGTTGTGAATGTGTGTGTGTCTGCCTGTGTAAACCTCCAAACACACCAACCCAGCCAAAAACAAAAACCCTTTACAGCGCTTTGCCATTCTGTGACACCCTCACAATGTATCACCTGCAACACACCACACATCCATTCACTAATTATGCACGTGAGACACACATGCACCACACCCAATTTTCCCCTAACAGCAGCATCAATAATGGTTAAATGAGGGTAATTACGTCCCTCACAATTGAATGGGACTAAACGGTTTAGTAGAATAAAAATGGGACCAACTGGTTCATAAGTTCAAATTTTGGAATTTATTAGTAAATCTCCCTATGATAGATAATGTGACCAAAAATGGGTTAAAAACTGAAAGATGACTTTTAATCATCTTTCCAAAATAGCCCAAAATATCACATTCAAACTATAATTATTTTATTTTTTTTCTCGCAAAAGTCATAAAAACCAAAAATGGTCAAACCAAACAAACTTTTAATTTCAAACTAAAAAATAGCCAAAAATCCAACTAAAAAAAGTCAATTGCCAAACATCAACTATGATTTTAGTACAGATGTACTAGTACTATTATTTTGAGTATTTTTTGGTTAATTTTTTTGTATAAGTGGCATTGTTATTTATAAAAGATGTGCATGTCACATTATTTTGTTTTTTATATTAAATAAAAGGCATGTATACTTTTTTATTTACTTTAATATTATCAACCAACAAAATAACTTCATTATTAGATCAAAACTTCAGAAATTACTTATTTTCTTTTCATAAATTACTTTGTTCACTCTTATGTAAAATATTATCTTCTTATAGGGATGTACCAATACTAAATTAAAGGGCAAATTACATATACACCCCTCCAGGTTTGACAAAATTACAGATACCCCCCTGAGGTTTGAGAAATTACGAATTCCCCCCTGAATGCTATATTTGCATAAGAAATTAGGGGGTAATTTGTTATGAAATATAAACCTCAGAGGGTAAATTGTTATGAAAATACAAACCTCAGGGGGCGGGATGTAATTTCCGAAACCTCAAGGGGATATCTGTAATTTAACCAAACCTGGAGGGGTGTATATGTAATTTGCCCTAAATTTAAATTTACACACATGCCTTGGCCCCCTAAATATAATTTATGGTTCCGTCCCTACTTACTTTCTCAAGAGTAATGTGATATAACTTTTTTATATTTTAGAAATTGATTTGGCAGTTGAGTTATACTAAACTTTTATCTCAAATTACAATGTTTTATTATTGCATCCCACATCAATTTATTATATGTATAGGCATATACTTTTTCTTTTGGGGGTTGATTTTTTTTTTTAATTTGACTTTTTTAAAAATTAGATTAAATGATTTTATTTTTTAGATTCGTCTTGACTAGACAATTTTTAAAATATTTTTTTAATTTTTTTTTTAAAAGTTTAGAAAAGAAAAAAATAAGCTAATTTTTGTAAGTATTTTAAAATTTATTTTTCATTTTTAGTTAAATTTTTCTAAAATTATTATTGCTTTTTATTTTTAGAATCTTTTAGTTGGGACGAAACCAAAAATGTAAAAAATATAAAAATACTAAAAGTTTAAAAAAAAAATCAGAAAAGACAAAAATAAACTTTTTTTTTTAATTTTTCCAAATGAAACCTTGTACATTTTTAAAAATAAGTTGTAGGATATTTACCTTTTCTCAATCCCCCGAGTTGTTATGAAACTCGCATGCTAGTTGTATTATGCCACTTTTGTCATTGAGATAATCTCGGTGAAGGGCTTCTAATAGGGTTATAAATAAACTAAGTTGTTTGCGATTTCAAATTTTTTTTTTTTTTTTTGATCGGCAAAGAAAACTTTATTGATGAAAAACAACCGAATTACATCAATAAAGAGGAGTTTGGAGCTAGAAGAAGCTCCAACCTCCTAGTTGTTTAAAAACCAACAAACAATGCAAAACAAAGGCAAAGAAGCAAAGATAAAAAAACAAAAGAACAACTGAGCAAATGAGCACCAAAATCTGAGCATCAAAATAGCAACAAAATCTGAGCAAGCTTACCCCAAGATTCTAAGCATAACAGCATAACAGCTGAGTGGCAACATACTAAGGAACATCAGAAACAGATGAGTGGCAAGCTCACACCAAAATCTGGAACATCAGAAACAACACTCAGATTAAACAACACTCTGATCAATCAACAAAACAACTCTGAGGAAAACACTTGCAACACCAAACAGAACTCTGTTTCCATGCCACTGATAAACAGACCCACCAACAAAACAGGCCAGACCGTTGAAGCAGCCAATAACACTCATTGAAACAGCTGAATCAAACACCCTGAAGCAGAGGACCTGAAGCAGAATTACAGAGGGCCTGATGCAGATAACTTGATCTGATTGAAATTGAAAACAATATCATCAACTAAATAATCAACCTCCAAACTCTATTTTACCCACATAGCAATCTGCACGTTCATTTTATCACAAAATTCATCAAAAATAGGTTGTGCCCCTTTGAAAATACATTCATTTTGCAATCTCCATACAGACCATAACATAACAGATGGGACTACCTCCCATAATCTAGAAACCCAGTGTTTACTCTTACCAGCAAACCACCACTGCAGAAGGCCCTGAACTGATCCAGGGATTGCCCAAACCTGATCACTCCATCTTACCATTTGAGACCAACACTTCCAAATCGGTGGACAAAACAGGAGCACATGATTCAAGGATTCCACCTCAGCTTGGCAAAACACACACATATTATTTGCTGATGCATGTAGCACTCCAATCCTCTAAAGAAAGGTTGAAGTCTTAACTTTGCCTCTCCAAGTCAACCAACAAAAGAACTGCACTTTTGGCGGAGCTAAACCAACCCATACCCCTTTAGACACAACCTGGCCAGTCCCTATTGCAACATCCCATCATCTTCTCACAGAAGATACTGAAAACTGACTTGAACTATTTGCTAGCCAAGAACAAGAATCAACACAATCAGAGCTAACCAATGTAGATGTTTCCAACAGGCCCATCAATCTCTGCAGCTCCTCAGCTTCCCAAACAAATAACTGTCTTCTAAAGCTAAACTGCCACAGCCCCAAGTTACTCTTCTTGGCACTGATTTGCTGAAGGGTCTCCTCTTTCTCATTGGATAAACTATATAGTCTAGGGAATTGAACCTACAGGTCTCTATTGTTGAGCCATGTATCATGCCAGAACATGATTCTCCCTTCATTTCCAACCTTAATTCTAAAATGATCACCATAGAACTCACCCAATTGTTGGTTTACTGAGAGAAGTTTCACAATGTCCAGCCATACTGTGGATATCCCACTTGAGAGGCTCAAAGCTGGAACCCAACCTCCTTCATTCCTACTATACCTTGAACAAACCACAGCTTTCCACAGAGCTGTGACTCAGCTAGTTAGAGTATCTTTTAAGGGAGGGGGTAATAGAGCATTCTGAGGCATTTTTGCTAGTGTAATTGATTTTTTCTTCCTCCAAGGGGCTCTGTATCAAAAGAGGCAATGTCTATTTTAATTTTGGCTCTCCACAACTAGCAAGCCTTCATTGAGAGGCAAAATGATTTCTCGCTAAAATTGCATCCTCCATCTAATCAAGTACTCTTCTTTTAGTTAGTTTTGTATTGTATATTGCATCCAATTGATTTAATTTTATATTTGTGTATTACCATTTGAAAATATGATCGTTTGAAAATATTTTTTTAAAAAATAATTTAATATATATTTTAAAATAATTTAATTATATACATTTTTAAAAATATTTATAAATGCCATGTCAACATATGTATACATATGTTGACATAAAAAGACATTCATAAAAATAACTTATGTATAATGTATACATATGATACATTATATACATTTTAAAAATAACTTAACATATGATAGGTATCATGTCATAAAAAGGTTATTTATTCATTTATCTTTGTTTATAATATTTAAAAAAATTAAAATTAGTTAAGTTAATTTGATTGATTAACTAAAATAAAGAGTATGGATGAATATACACTAGCTAAACTAGTTAGGCAAAAATAAAAAGAGTAACTTTCTATGTACCTTTATAAGGCATTTTGCCTCTTACCCTTAGAGTTGCTCTTAAATACTTGATTCATGAGCTCATGAGTCACAACAGCTAGTTGGCAAATAATTAATAATTGGGTACATATATGTAACCATGGTAATTTGTTTCCTATATTAATTTAGTTCATATAATTCTAATTATATTATTTTTTCTCTTGAATTTTGGACATTATATAAACTTAGTCCAATTGCAATAAGATTGCAGGTGCATGGACTAAATTATTCAAATTGAAATTATGTGAAATTGTTCAAACGAAAGGGATCAGTGCTGTAATTTATCCCCTCCAAAAAAAAAAAATAAGGGTGCAATAAAATGTTTTCATAGTGTAAATAAAATCACTCAATTTAAAATGGTTCATTTATTTTTGAATAAACAACTTTGTCCTTGATTTATCAATTTTTTAACAAACCGTATTAATTAAACTATATTGATACAATATAAAAAAAAATAATGATACAACTAAAACTACAAGGACTAAACACACTGAACGAATTGAGTCTGGATCCTATAGAGTAATTTTTTTCTATAGTGAACATTTTAATGACTATTGTATTCTTGACTTTTGATTATTGTACATTCAATTTTTGTAAAATTAAATTTTGGTCATCGAAAAATCATTTCTAAAATCACTTTAAAAGATCCGAACTTAAACAAATTATAGGAATCACAGGTTTCTACTAGGTGAAATTATTTTACTAGGTCAATGGAATAATCCAAATAAGTTTATGCACAAGCTAGTGTGAACAAAGTTATGTAGTTTTCAATTTATTTTATTTTTAAAAAATATTAAGTTGGTTATGATAGTCCAAGGGACTAGAAAACAAAGAAAAGGTAACTTGGGCACCCGGTAAATGCAAAAGTTTGACGCAGTGTGTATATGTGACAAGTCAATTTCAGAAAGAAAAGAAAATGGAAGAATTTTCTGTCTCCAATTTTCCAAAGAAAGTGTACAATTTTCTCAATCCATTTTTCCGCAAAAAGATAGTTGAGAGGGTAATTTTTGGGAAAGATTGGGCCGAGCTGCAAGTTGAGCTTTGAAGCCCAAAACGCAGTAGACTAGGTAAAAAGGCCATACAGAATACTCCGGCCCAGAAGGGCAAAATTACTCCGGCCTTGGGAAGACAAAGCTACTTCGGCCCAAGGAGACGAAATTACTCCGGTTCAAGAAGAGATCGTTACTTCAGCCCGAGGAAGAGTAAAATTACTCCGGTCTGGAGGCAATTCACAGTTAGGCCGGTCTCAGAGTTAGTCCGGTCGCAGTATGTTCTAAGAAGGCCGGTGTCGGAATTAGTCCGGTCGTGACTTATATTGGTTAGGTCGGTCCGAACTTGTTACCTGGAAGTTTGATCTAAGCGCATCAAGGTCGAACAGGGCAGCCGAAGTAAAGAGTTGGAGGAGAAGACCGAACTAAGGATAGTTCGGCCTTCTGTGGCTCGGTATAGCCAAGTTTACTTCGGTCAAAAGGAAGTTCGGCCGTAAAGAAAACCATCCCACTTGGTTTAAGCAGTGGGGGAGGGTGTAAAAGGATAAGCATTATCCTTAAGAGATTGAATCCTAGGAGGACTCTGTATGGAGAAATACAAGTCCTACTAGGATTGTGCCATATGAAACTTATAAAAGCTCACAAGCATCACCTTGGAGGAGGTAATTGAACACAATCTTTTTGAGAGCATAAATCTTTGTCTGTTTGTCAAGCTTACTGACTTAGGCATCGGAGAGGTTTCCGGCACACACCCGCCGGCTAGCTCACGTTTGTGTTTTCAGGTGACAAAGCGACGTCGTACGGAGGAGCGTGGACTTGGTCAACAGGATTATACGAGGAGAATTATTTCCTCCCCGTACAATTGGCGCCGTCTGTGGGAATAACAGACAAGAACAAAAACCTCTTGACTAAGCTTCTCCTTTTCTCATTCAATGGCACACATTGAAGACTTGCCGCAGTCCGCCGTCGACGGACTAACTCCAGAAGGGGGCGCAAGGCGTGAAGGATTACCTACCGTCCCTCCCATGGCGGACTTGGAGCCCCAACAACATAATTCCAGGAGGGGTGGCAGAGGAAGGCGGAATGGCAGCCCTCGTCACTCTCAAAGTCCCGACAGGCAAAGGAGGAGGATTGATCCTCAAGCCCTGGAAGATCGCGTAAAGGAACAAGATGAACTAATTCGAAGGATGGCGGCGGACATGGAGGCCTTGAAACGCCAGATGAAGACCAAAGATATGGCGACAGGAGAGGGGCGCAAGCACAAGACGCCCCCTCGCCACTCAGAAAGTCGTAGTAGGAATACTACACCCTCTCAAGGAGAGAGCAGAAGCCTCAGGACAGGCGACACTCACTCCTTATCTTCAAGGACTCGTCACTCCAGGTCTGAGAGGACGAGATCCGAAAGATCAAACACTGAAGGAAGCACGTATTGGCCTTCACATTCACACCAAACAAGATCCAGACAAACTGAGCTACCCAGGTCATCCGACTTACGAACCGTGCTAGAAGAAAAAGCACGATGCAAGGAAGATGCCAGGGCAAGGGATCCACACCGAGTTTCGGCCTTACAACGGTTGGCTCCTCGGACGCACGGAAGCGTCGAGGTTGGAATGCCAATACCGCGACCGGCCTACGAACCAACGGACAAGGCATTGGCAAGACTACAGACCTCGCCGTTTGTCCCAGCGATCGAAAACGCACCCCTACCATCAGGCTTCCTTCAGCCGAAGTTCAATACATATGAAGGGAAGACGGATCCATATTCTCACCTGAGCCACTTTCGCCAAGTCATGGCTGTGTACAGGCGAAACGAGGCCCTAATGTGCATACTCTTCCCATCAAGTCTGGGCGACTTAGGCTTGACTTGGTTCGAAAAACTCCCAGAGGGCAGCATAGCCTCCTGGGCCCAATTGGCAGAAGCGTTCGTAACAAGGTTTCGGACAAATACTAAAACACCGGTGGAGATAGACCAGCTACTCTCCATCGACATGGGTGAGAAAGAAACCCTCAGATCTTACAACAGTCGCTACTGGGAGACATTCAACCAGATTGGAGACTGCCCCACCAATCTAGCCATTGCGCAATATAAAAGAGGCCTACCAGTAGGGAACCGACTAAGGGATTCAATTACCATGACGCCACCCCTCACCATGGAAGCCCTGATGGAGAAAGTGCATCAGCACATCAGGGTAGAAGAAGATGGCGCACGTTCCAAATCCAAAACAAGTGCGGCCACGGTACCAGAAAAGAAAACCTCAGCAAAGGTTAATACGGTGGACCGAAGTAACAAAAATGGACGTGGCAGACGAGATAACGGAGAAGACCCAGACAAAAGATGGCTGAGAATTCGCACTGCCATAACCACGGTGTTCAAAAAACCAATATATCGGATTCTAAGCGAAATCAAGGATGAGCCTTTTGTCAAGTGGCCAGCCAAGCTTGGAGAAGCTCAGAAGAATTACGACGACAGATCACGGTGCACCTTCCACAAAGAAAAAGGGCACCGAACTGAGAATTGCACGCCCCTAAGACAGCATTTAGAAGAATTGGTGGCAGCAGGCCACTTGGACGAATACATTGAAGGAGGAGCGCAACCAGCCCCCCAAGATCATGACCAACCCAACAGAATGCCAAACGACGCACCACCGCAAGGCATTATCAATGTAATTCATGGAGTTTTTGAACCTGAGCGCGTATGCGAGCTTAGAGGTTCAATCAAGAAGGCTGAACACTTTAGGGAAGTATTAAGTTCCCAACCCGCCATCAAGAAGGGGAGGACAGAGGCAACAAACGTCATGTCCTTTTCGGATAAGGACCTGGAACGAATTTACTGCCCCCATAATGATGCCCTGGTTGTCACTCTCCGAGTCAAGGATTTTGACGTCAAGCGGATTCTGATTGACCAGGGTAGTTCATGTGAGATCATGTATTACGACACATTCAAACAACTAAAGCTGCAAGACAAAGACTTGGCACCTGCAGTTTCTCCCCTGATTGGATTCAACTCCATGCCAGAGTGGCCTGTCGGCAAAATAATCCTTCCAGTCAGAGCTGGAAGTGTATCAAAACAGGTGGAGTTCTGGGTATTGAAGGTCCCCTCCACCTACAACATCATCCTGGGCAGAACATGGCTACATGCCATGCGTTCGGTAGCGTCATCATACCATCAGGTAATGCGGTTCCCCAATGACGCCGGTATAATTGAAGAAGTCTATGGCGATCAGATCATGTCAAAACAGTGCTTCGCCACAGCAAATGGAAGCCGAGCTGCCAAAGGATACGTTCATTCGGTGGAAGAGCCAGAAAGTAATGAACTATTCGCTGACGTCGGCAAAGAGGCTGATCAGAAAGCGGTGGAAGACTTGGTGGAAGTAAAAATAGATGAGAAGAACCCGGATAAGTTCTTCTTGCTTGGCTCATCATTGTCCAGCGCTGAGAGATTAAAAGTCTTAGAATTCTTGACCTCTAACATCGAAGTGTTTGCTTGGACACCTTACGACATGCCAGGCATTGATCCAAACTTCATCAGTCACCAACTCAATGTCCACCCATCCGCCAGACCAGTCATTCAACGCACACGCAGATCGGCACTCCACCACGCCGAAATAGTGGCAGAAGAGGTGGGCAACCTGCTGGAGGCAGGAGCAATAAGGGAAGTGCACTACCCAAAATGGATCTCCAACACCGTCGTAGTGCCAAAAAAGAATGGTAAATGGCGCGTCTGCGTCGACTACAAAACAGTCAACAAGGCGTGCCCGAAAGATAGCTTCCCTCTACCAAGGATAGATCAACTGGTGGACTTAACGGCAGGACATAACCGACTTAGCTTTTTGGATGCATACAGAGGCTACCACCAGATCGCCATGCATGAACCAGACCAGGAGGTCACTTCCTTCACAACACCAAGGGGGTTATATTACTACAAGGTCATGCCCTTTGGCCTAAAAAACGCGGGGGCGACATTCCAAAGGATGGTCACCAAGATGTTTGAACCATTGTTAGGCAGAACAATGGAGGCGTACATCGACGACATGGTGGTCAAAAGCAAGGATGAGAATGACCATCTGAAAGACTTAGGCGAGATGTTCCAGATCCTGAAGAAACACAAGCTACGCCTCAATGCGTCCAAATGCGCATTCGGAGTTGGATCTGGCAAATTCTTGGGCTTCCTGGTGACCAACCGAGGTATAGAAGCCGACCCCTCTCAGATCAAAGCGATCCAGGAGTTGGAGAGACCAAACTCAGTTAAAGAAGTGCAGCATCTTACTGGTATGGCGGCTGCACTCAACCGGTTCATAAGCAGATCGTCGGACAGGCTACGACCGTTCTTCCAAGCTTTAAAGGCCAAGTTTGAGTGGGATGAAGAATGCGACCGAGCTCTGGAAAGCTTAAAGGAATACATGTCTTCCCCACCACTACTTGTTACTCCAGTACCTGGTGAAGAACTCTTTTTGTACCTAGCAGTCTCTCAACACGCAGTCAGCGCAGTGTTGGTTCGTGCAGAAGGAATACAACACTTGCCCATCTTTTATGTCAGCAAGACATTGTTGGGAGCCGAAACAAGGTACTTACCATTGGAGAAACTAGCATTAGCATTAATGATGGCATCCAGGAAATTGGCGCACTACTTTCATGCCCACACCATAGTCGTCCTTACGGCCTTTCCATTAAAAGCTCTGTTTGAAAGGGCGAACTTCAGTGGGCGAATTTTGAAATGGGCAGTAGAGTTGGGACAATTCGATATCAAGTTCCAACCAAAGACCGCAATAAAAGCTCAATCTTTGGCAGACTTCGTCGCAGAGTTTACTCCTGGAAGTCATCATATCTGTCCAGTCGACCTGACTGACTCAACCGAACTAGGGACGGAAGTTGACGCCGGAATAACGCAACCCCTAGTGAAAGGTAGTCCATCGACCGAATTAGAGACGGAAGTTGACGCCGGAATAGCGCAACCCCTAGTGGAAAGTAGTCCATCAAGCACAAAGGCAGACCACATTAAGGACGACAAGGAGGAGCCAAACAAAGGCTCACCAGCAGTTCAAACAGAGGACGAAGGGCAGACAGCCAATATGGACTTTGAAGAAAACACCATCCTTGACCCCACGGCATCGTCTGACCCTTCCACATGCTGGAAACTATTTGTTGGAGAGATGTGGAAGCTCTTTGTGGATGGAGCATCCAACCGACATGGTGCAGGGCTTGGCATAGTCCTCATCTCTCCAGACGGCCTGGTTATAGAGCAAGCAATCAACCTTGGCTTCCCAGCATCCAACAATGAAGCAGAGTATGAGGCGCTTATCGCAGGACTCAAGTCAGCACACTTCATGAAAGCAGTCGAACTAATGGTATACAGTGACTCTCTGCTGGTAGTAAACCAAATTTCGGGCGAATACAAAGCAAAGGACGACAGAATGGCCAAGTACCAAGAGTTAGTCAGAACAGAGATCAAGAAGTTTGATGTGGTAAGGATAGAACAAATTGGCAGGGAGGAAAACAGCCGAGCGGACGAGCTAGCAGGCCTGGCCTCAATGGCAGATACATCGATCCCTCATCCATTACTCATCGACTTCTTACCAAGACCAAGTATAGAAGACCCCGAAGCAGAAGAAGTATATTGCACTGAATTAGGCCCTTCATGGATGGATCCCATCATCCTGTTCCTAAAAGACGGCATCCTACCAGCAGAGAAAAAAGAAGCCAACAAAATAAGGGCAAAGTCGCAGCGATTTTGGCTATCTCCATCTTTGGCATTATACAAGAAGTCATTCTCTGGGCCTTACCTCAAGTGCGTTCATCCCAGCAAAGTAGAAGCCTTCCTATTCGAAATACATGAAGGGGTATGTGGAAGTCATCAAGGGGGAAGGTCGCTCGCCTACAGGGCTATTTCGCAAGGATATTGGTGGCCGTATATGCAAGCAGACTCAGAAAAATATGTGAAGAAGTGTGAAAAATGCCAGAAATTCGCGCACCAAATACATCAACCAGCAAGAGAACTCCTACCTTTAACTAGCCCATGGCCTTTCGCAATGTTGGGCTTAGACATAGTAGGACCACTTCCAACAGCACCCGGAGGCAGAAAATTCTTTCTCGCAGCAACAGACTACTTCACAAAATGGGTGGAAGCAGAAGCACTGGCGTCAATCAAAGAGAAGGATGTGAAGAAGTTTGTTTGGCAGAATATTATCACTCGGTTTGGCATACCAAAAGCACTGATCTCAGACAATGGAACTCAGTTCGACGGCAGGATCTTTAGAAGCTTTTGTGAAGAGTACAAGATAGAGTTCTACAATTCCACACCGGCATATCCCCAAGCAAATGGGCAAGCAGAAGCATCAAATAAAGTCGTCTTGGATGGACTTAAGAAAAGGCTAGAGAAGGCAAAAGGCAAGTGGGCAGATGAACTTCCTCATGTTTTATGGGCCTACCGCACCACACCTCGACGATCAACAGGAGAAACACCATTCTCCTTAGCATATGGAATGGAAGCGGTGATCCCACTAGAAGTTGGCCTCCCCACAATTCGAAGCGAAAATTTTGATCCAGACTTAAATGAAGAAGCCATAGCCTTAGAACTCAACCTTGCAGAAGAAAGAAGAGAAAGAGCGTTGGTCCACATCGCCGCATACCAACGAGAATTAATCAAAAAATACAGCAAAAAGGTTCATCCAAGACAATTCAAAATTGGCGATTGGGTATTGCGCAAAGTAATGGGAAACACCTTGGTCCCAGGAGACGGCAAGTTAGGCCCAAATTGGGAAGGTCCTTATAAGGTGGTTGGGTTAGCCGGCAAAGGGGCATACCACCTAGAAGACAAGGACGGCAAGGCAATCCCTAGGCCATGGAATACGGCCAATCTCAAGTTATTTTACTTTTAGCTTTTCTTTTTCAAACATGTGTAATTTTTTCTTCCTTCAATAAAATGAGCAATTCTTTCTAGCACAAATTATTCTTTGTAAAAGTTAGCTTTCGAGACTATGTTTTTTGCGAGCATTCTATTCCAAGTTAGCTGGAAAAACTAACTCAGAGGTTGGCTGGATTAAACCAACATCCTTCCTAAGCCCAGGATAAGGATCCAGGCTGCATGACATTTGGTCGGAATAACCAAATACTATAAGTTAATTGGAAAAACTAACTTCAAATAGTTGGCTGGAATAAACCAACACCTGTAACTCTTCAGCCGAAGTAAGTGCAAGGCTGAAGAGTGGTTGGCTGGAATAAACCAACACCTGTAACTCTTCAGCCGAAGTAAGTGTTAGGCTGAAGAGTGGTTGGCTGGAACAAACCAACTCTTGTTACTCTTCAGCCGAAGTAAGTGCAAGGCTGAAGAGTGGTTGGCTGGAATAAACCAACACCTGTAACTCTTCAGCCGAAGTAAGTGTTAGGCTGAAGAGTGGTTGGCTGGAACAAACCAACTCTTGTTACTCTTCAGCCGAAGTAAGTGCAAGGCTGAAGAGTGGTTGGCTGGAATAAACCAACACCTGTAACTCTTCAGCCGAAGTAAGTGCAAGGCTGAAGAGTGGTTGGCTGGAACAAACCAACTCTTGTTACTCTTCAGCCGAAGTAAGTGCAAGGCTGAAGAGTGGTTGGCTGGAACAAACCAACTCTTGTTACTCTTCAGCCGAAGTAAGTGCAAGGCTGAAGAGTGGTTGGCTGGAATAAACCAACACCTGTAACTCTTCAGCCGAAGTAAGTGCAAGGCTGAAGAGTGGTTGGCTGGAATAAACCAACACTTAATACTCCTCAGCCGAAGTAATTATGTCGGCTAAGGAGTGGTTGGCTGGTAAGTATAGTTTAACCAACCAAAAACCGAAATAACACTTGGAGTGAAAGGAAGTCATTACAAACGCAAGCATACACACAACAACTGGAATAAAAGAAGTAAAATTTTCATTCAAAAAGAAGTCATTACAAGGGGGCTTAGTTCGGTTACAGAGAAAAGAGTACAAATTTAAGAGAAAAGTTCATCTATCTCGGCATCAAAGGCCGCATCAGTATCAGCAGGAAGACCGGTCTCTGGCGGCAGGACTCCTTCAGTCACAATAGTGGCATCGACCGGAGCCACAGTGTCATTTGGCTGTTCAATAGTCAGATCTTCAACTCTAGACTCCGACCGATCTATCTGATCCACGTTTTCAACCGGAGTATCCTCAGAAGCAGAATCTTCGTCAGTATCTGAACCCTCAAGGAATTGCTGCTGCAGGGCATCCGCAAACCCCGCAAGGGACTTCGGTATAAAGTACTCTGGAGGGTTGAAGACCTCGGTCTGTTGATCATAACCGAGCTTCTCCACAGCCGCCCTCCAGCCGCACTTGAAGAAGAGCTCCTTGGCGGCATCGCATTGCTTGACGTAGGCCACTTCTGCCTCCTTGAAACCTCGCTTGTACCCCCCCTTGTCGACCGCCTCCATGTTCTCTTTTAGTTCGCTTATTTCGGCGTCCTTCCTCTTCTCAAGCTTCAACAACTCCCGCAAATACTTGTCCTTCATAACGATGGCAGCTTTCTGCTTCTCCGCTTCCGCCGAATTGACTAGATCGGCAAGACGGCCGTTCTCCGCTTCTAGCTCGGCCATTCTCTTTTCGGCTTGTAGTAGTTCGGCCGACTTTGCTTCGGCTTCCGCCATCGCCTGCCTTGTGGTTTTGCGGAGTTCTTGGACTTTCCTATACGTGACATTGTTCTTTTGCAAGGCCTGGCAAAACAAAAATCTCATCTCAGCCGAAGTAAAAGTTAGGAAAAATTTAGACAGGAAAAGACAGACAGAGCTACTTACCAAGATCATGGACTTGGAAGCAGACCGAATTGATTTCATTTCGGTGTTCAGTTGCTTCAAGTGGTGCTCCATGTCCTTGGGGAGGCACACACTTTTGGCCAGATTAAAGGCCAGTTGGTGGTCTTTTTCAGCCACGACCGAGTCAGTGGCTTTGATGTTACGGTCATTGAAGATCAAAGGCGGAGCCCACTTCGGAGATCGAGCTCGGTCCGTTTGCTCTGGTTGGGACGCAGCATGAGGACTTTGGGGGACGGTTTCGACTTCATCAACTAGTTGTTGTTCGGCTGACGTAGATCGGGCGCGTTTTGAAGGGCGAGATGAAGAAGGCCGTTGTGAAGGAAGGGCCACGACGGCAGGCTGCACCTCAGTAGTTGGTGTTACTTCGGCTCTAGTTGTTGAAGTTAGAAGGGCCCTGACTCTGCTCTTCTTTGCCATTTCTTCCTCAGCGGTTAATGGAACAAGTCTTATCTCGGGCAAAGTTGGGTCCGGTTCCGGTGCCTCTTCAAGAAGGAAGTCAGTCACCTTTGCTTTCCGTCGACCGCTGTAACGGTAGGTCGGTTCGAAATTTAGAAGCTTGGCCCAATCCCTTTCTTTAACCCGAAAAGCGGCTCGCAAGACTCCGAGGTTAGGATAGCTATACAGGGAATGGAGATGGGCAAAATCTGCAAAAAAAAGAGAAGTGTTAGTTCGGCTAGTAGACTAAACAACCGAGATAACTTACGAAGCAGAAGACCAAAGTAAAATTACCTGGCTCTCCCATTTTCCAATTTATAGGTCGGCCAGGAATTTGAGCTTGAAAATCCTCAAAGTTCCCAGAGACCCAAAAGAAATCATCATCATTTAGATCTTTATCCGGAGTATGTTTAATTATCTTCTCTCGACGGCGACGAATTCTAAGGTAGTAGACCCACCCAGCATTCTTCGAACCGATGGAATACTGATGGAATATTTCGGCTAGGCCAAGATTTAGTCCGGTTTGATGGTTTAATGCGGCTATCCCCATTATAATACGATATGTGTTGGTGGATAGTTGGGTGGGACATAACCTAGTCTGTCTAAGAAATTCGCAAATTAACGGCTGGACAGGAAACCGTAGTCCGGTCTCTATTATGGATTGAAGGGTGAAAGGGACGAAGCCTTCATTGTCCCAGGGAGTAGCATCTTTCTTGGCCAACTCCAGTTGGACATCATCAGGAATCTGGTAGTCCTGCCTGAATTCGGCCATGCCACCAGGGGTTTCGACTAAATATCTATACTTACCCATTTGTTGTATAAATTACGGATAAGTTATTTCGGTACAAAATTTTGGCTCAGTAGCTCGGTTTAGCACACGCAGGAGTGCCTGGGCAACCTAAGTCTGCAAAGTAGAAAGCAAGGGGGTTAAGCACAGATCGTTGGACCGCGCTACAAATTATAAGCAAGATATACAAATCCTACTTCGGCTTAGTTGGCTGGTTCTACCTTGGCTCATCAGAAGGTTTCTTAGCTCGGTTTTGAGCAGTTTAGACCGGTTTAACGTCTAGGGGCAGCTTTTCTGAGTTCGGTCTAAAAAACTAAGAAAGCTGGTTTAGTCCCAAGGCCTAAAACGATTACAGTATAATTACTTCGGTTGAGCTCTTAGGGGCGGCTTTCTGAGTTCGGTTTGAGGACTAAGAAAGCCGGCTTAGCCCTAAAATCTTAGCTCGGTTATAGACCGAAGTACCTAGTTCGGTATGAGCAAGCTTGTTCGGTGAACTTATCTTGGCTAGAGTGGGTCAGAAGAAACTACTGATATTCCTACAAGTTCTAGTTCGATTACGTTCTGAATCTATCCACATACATAACACAAACAGTTTCCTAGTCCGGTTGCTAGGTGATTTTGGATCTAAGACTATTTTTCTACGAAATAGTTCATACATACATAGAGTTCTACTGGTTTCTTCATAAAAAAGTACAAAAGCCAAGCAGATAGAAGGAGAAAAATGTTCACAAAAAGCATACAAAACAAAAACAGATGGAAGAACAACCAAAAAAGCAAGAAATGGTAGGCTTACTCACCAGATTAGAGTAGAAGAAGCTAAAGGTGGAACAGTAGCAGCAACGAAAAGCACGGATTTGGAAGCAAAGAAATGAAGACAGAGAGAGAAGATAGGGAATGTGAATACAGGTGAAGGTTTCAGAAAGGAAAGGATGTTTTGTGAAATATGAGAGAGGGAAAAGGAAAGGAAGAAGCGGGAACTGTTTCAAAATCACGGAGCACGAAGACGGCGTGACAGCCGTCCTTAGCCAACCAAAACATGCCACGTGTCATAAGAATGGGAAGCGTTACAGACCTTATGATTGAAGAGACGTTTTTGACCGGACAAAACATGGCCAGGAGTAAAGTTAGCTCGGCTTAAAATTCGAGAGTTTTTAGCTCGGCTGGAGAGGCTAAAGTATTTTTTAGCTCGGCTGGAGAAGCTTAAAACGACACTAGCTCGGCCAGTGGACTGGTAATCCCAATCATGCTATGCAGATGGAATTAAGGGGCAATTGAGAGGGTAATTTTTGGGAAAGATTGGGCCGAGCTGCAAGTTGAGCTTTGAAGCCCAAAACGCAGTAGACTAGGTAAAAAGGCCATACAGAATACTCCGGCCCAGAAGGGCAAAATTACTCCGGCCTTGGGAAGACAAAGCTACTTCGGCCCAAGGAGACGAAATTACTCCGGTTCAAGAAGAGATCGTTACTTCAGCCCGAGGAAGAGTAAAATTACTCCGGTCTGGAGGCAATTCACAGTTAGGCCGGTCTCAGAGTTAGTCCGGTCGCAGTATGTTCTAAGAAGGCCGGTGTCGGAATTAGTCCGGTCGTGACTTATATTGGTTAGGTCGGTCCGAACTTGTTACCTGGAAGTTTGATCTAAGCGCATCAAGGTCGAACAGGGCAGCCGAAGTAAAGAGTTGGAGGAGAAGACCGAACTAAGGATAGTTCGGCCTTCTGTGGCTCGGTATAGCCAAGTTTACTTCGGTCAAAAGGAAGTTCGGCCGTAAAGAAAACCATCCCACTTGGTTTAAGCAGTGGGGGAGGGTGTAAAAGGATAAGCATTATCCTTAAGAGATTGAATCCTAGGAGGACTCTGTATGGAGAAATACAAGTCCTACTAGGATTGTGCCATATGAAACTTATAAAAGCTCACAAGCATCACCTTGGAGGAGGTAATTGAACACAATCTTTTTGAGAGCATAAATCTTTGTCTGTTTGTCAAGCTTACTGACTTAGGCATCGGAGAGGTTTCCGGCACACACCCGCCGGCTAGCTCACGTTTGTGTTTTCAGGTGACAAAGCGACGTCGTACGGAGGAGCGTGGACTTGGTCAACAGGATTATACGAGGAGAATTATTTCCTCCCCGTACAATAGTAAATGCAAAAGTTTGACGCAGTGTGTACATGTGATGTCAATTTTAGAAAGAAAAGAGAATGGGGCAATTTTCTCTCTCTTATTTTCCCAAGAAAGTTGTGGAATTTTCTCAAATCAAATTTTCCGCGATGGATTTCCTCCGACACGTGATATGAACTGAATGGTTTTATTGGGTACGTGATACTCGTTATGCGTTATATTTTAATAATTTAAATTGTTTATTTTAAAAATTTATTATATATATCTACATAAAAAATTAAATCAATCTAACAATTATAATATATTCAATCTGTCACATTTGTTTTAAAAAAATTGAACGATAAGAATGTTTTTAAAAATAGACTATATTTTTTTGTGACAAATGAAATAAATTGAATATGTTACGATTATTGAATCGATTTAATTATTTTTATAAATAATATACACAAAAAATTTATAAAACATAGTTCAATATAAAAATAAGACCAATGATAAATCTTACAAATTTGAATAATAAAATAAATGATTCAAATTATAAGAATGATATCAGTAATGGATTCTATGAGTCCGAACAATAGGTTTGGCCATATCTAGATAAGAGAAGGCCAGGCCCAAAAATAAAAGAGTAATGCTAGAAAATCACATATTTATACTCACAAATTTACCCACAATGATGTGGCGTTAGAGTTGGGCGCACCATCATTAAGGCCTCGTTTGTTTGGCTCCGTATGGGATTAAGAGTATGATGAGATTAAGTGAGCAGATTATTAGTGTAGTAGTCTTAGATTAAAAATGTAAGATAAAAAATAATAGTTTGTATATCACCAGATTAGTAATACTATAGATCAAATTAGGGCAAATTACATATACCTCCCTCGAGGTTTAGCTAAATTACAGATACCCCTTGAAGTTTGAAAAATTACAGATACCCCCCTGAGGTTTTTATTTTCATAACAAATTGCCCACTGAGGTTTATATTTTCATAACAAATTACTCCCTAATTTGTTATGAAAATAAAACCTTTAGGGAGATATTTGTAATTTCTCAAACCTCAGGGGAGTATCTGTAATTTAGCTAAATCTCGAGGGAATATATGTAATTTGCCCATAAAATTAATATTTTTTTAACTTTTAGTATTGTTTTTAATATTGTAATTATAATTATTTTTGTACTTTTAAGTCCACTTAATCTAGAGACGCTTAAAAAAATATAAATTTTGTATAAAAATCATTTAAAAATTCACAAAATATAAATAAAAAAAATCATATTTTTTAGTATATATTAAAATTTTAAAATATTTCTTTCACAAATAAATTATTTGAAAAAATAGAATTAAAAATATTTTAATCCATTAATCTCATCACTATATTTCTAATCTCATATATTTTCTTTCCATATTAGTCTAACCAATAAGATGGATGAGCTTGGGATTGGACTAATAGTCCAATAAAATTATTAATCTGATGTTTGGTTAAACAATTGAAGTACGGATTAATTATTTTAAACTTGACTATTTTAAACTGGCGCTTGGAGCTTCAGTTAGCTCCAAGCTCCTCTTTATTGATGTCCTGTATACTTTTTGCATACCTTCATCAATAAAGATTTTCTTTGCCGATCAAAAAAAAAAAAATTTTAAACTTGACTATTAGTTAAGATAGGATACATAATCCAACGGATTCGTAGTCCTAGGACTATTAGTCATGGGAATGTTAATCCAGTCCGCCCAAACAAACATGAAGTATAGGGTGTGTTTGTTTTGAAGGATTAGAGAGTGGGATTGGACTATTAGTCCCACCGGACTAATAGTCCATAGTTTGTTTCATTTTTTTTGCTCCGGACTAATAATCCCTGTGCACTATTAGTCCCACAAATATGAGACTATCATATCCCATGGGGGGAGGTGGGATAGAAACCATGAGATTAGTATCCTATGGGATTATTTTGTGAAATATCTATTTTACCCTTCATGCTATTACTTAGCAAACAATTAGAAAATGATAAAATAGTCTTTTGAACATTTATAAATTATTTTTTTAGTGTTGTTAATTTAAAATTATATATTAAATAAAAAAATTTAATTATAAATTATAATTTTAATTTAATTAAAAATAATAAATTATAAATTATGGCCTTATAAATTAAATTTTTTTAGTGTTGTTAAAAAATTAAATTTACATATTAAATTAAATTATTTTTTTAGTATTGTTAATTTAAAATTATATATTAAATAAAAAATATAAATTATAAATTAAATTTGTTTAAAAATAATAAATTATAAATTATGACCTTATAAATTAAATTTTTTTAGTGTTGTTGAAAATTTAATTTATATATTAAATAAAAAAAATTTATTGTCGTTTAATTTAAAATTATATATTAAATAAAAAATATAAATTATAAATTATAAATTTAATTTAATTGAAAATAATAAATTAAAATAATTAAAATATTGTGCAAAAAATAAAATAAAACAACTTTTTATTTAATCTAGCTAAAAATAATTAAAATATTAAAGCTATGTTCAATATTGCTATTACTTAGTAAATAATTGAAAAGGATAAAATAGTCATTTGAGCATTTATCCTTCTCCATAATATCCCAAACAAACATTGGATAACTAAAAACAGTCCAATCCAGACATTTAATTCCATGACTAAACAAACATAGGATACAAATTTAGTACAACCAAATAGTCCCGGGACAATATATCCCAGGACTAATAGTCCAATGACTTACAATCCCTCCTTATCCAGTCCGTCCAAACAAACGCACTCATATAGTTAAACAAACAAATTTAAATATATAACAAAACAAAAATTAATATATATTTTGTCACATAATTGTAAGTATTGTTTTTTTAATTTTTTTTTAGGCTTCTCAAACATTTCCAAAATAAAAACGTCCGAGGTGGGCAAAAAAGGAAAGCACATGTCAGTGATCTATACGTTAGACTTAGACAGCACCATCAAAATTCTGAAGAAAAAAAAATTATTAACTACTTCCACACCCAAACACGGTACGAGGAACTCATATCATATCCCCCACTCGCTCGAGTACAAAACCACTATACCCTCTTTCCCTACTCGACGTGTGTCTATTGCTCGCCATCCTAGTCTCCTCTCGTCCGTCAACAACCCTTCGTTTGGTCTGTATCGACAAGTGTCATCATTAAATCGCGAGTATAATACTTTCTTATATATACTCGCGTTAGTATGGGTGTTTCTGATTTGCTGAATCTTTAAACAGAAAAAATGGTAAAGTGACTTTTGGTTGCACAGAAACGCTCCATGTTTTTTCTTTGAAGCCACTTTCTTGTTTAGTTTCCATATAAAGAAAAGTATTGCTTCATTAACATTTCTCCAAAAGAACTCTCTCTCTCTCTCTAGTCCTCAATCACAGCTCTAATTAGTAAGTTCTGTATATGAGTCTCCTTTATTATTTCTTGTCTTTTTCTTTCTTTTTGTTTTTTATTTTTTCATTTTTGCTTGCTATTTCTATATATGTAGTTTCTACTTTGATCTTTGTTGTTTACTGACCTTTCTATAATTTAGGTGGTTATTATGGTTTATTTTCTTGTATTATTCTCATGATTTGTTGTTGTTGTTTGTTTGTGATTTGATTTTGTGGATCTAGGAGAGACAGGTTTTGGAGAGAAGAAAACCCTAAAAATAACAGAGAAGTGAAGATGGGAAGAGGAAAGATTGTGATTCGAAGGATCGATAATTCATCAAGCAGGCAAGTGACTTTCTCTAAGCGAAGAAATGGATTGCTCAAAAAGGCTAAGGAGCTATCGATCCTTTGCGACGCTGAAGTTGGACTAATTATCTTTTCAAGCACTGGCAAGCTTTATGACTATGCAAGCACCAGGTTTGATTAATTCCCATAATCTCTCTCTCTCTCTCTCTCTCTCTCTCTCTCTTTCAAATATGAAGTTTATATGACCTAGCTAGCTACTTTACCTCATTATGGTATGTGGATTCAAATTAGTGAATTGAACCTTTATAAAAATACAAATAAAAACTTGAGACTTTTCTTCCTCTATTTACCCAAATAATATATGTTTTAGTCAACAAATTTTGAGTAGATTTTGAAGAGTAAAATGGGGTCTAATAAAGTAGTATATATATATATTGAAGTTGATCTTGCATCTAATGTTGGGTAGAGAAACTAATGAATCTCATCATATCATGTGTTCATAAAGATATATAAGATTTCATAGGGTAGATTTTGCTTAGGATGTTTAGATGTATGCCTAATATGGCACTTCTGCAGCATAGATACTAGGGTGCCATTAACGGTTTATGTTTGAAGATTAGATGGTGCCACTGAAGGATTTAAAAGTGGATTTTTTTGGAGTTGAAATCAAAGTTCTCTTTTCACTGAGAAGAATTGAAATTTTCCTCAAAATAATTATTCATATGATTGTGTCTATTTGAAGCATAGATATTGCAATTGATTGCACCAATTTGAGGAAGGAATCTACATAAAATTTCTACGAAGTTTTTCATGTATGGAATAAAGATTTTCATTTCATGATCAATGTTTCTTAAAAATTCAGAAGAAAGTTTTAGAACTTACAATGGCATAGTATTTATATACTTTTTTATTTTAAATTTTCATGATTGCAAGTGTAACCTCGTGAAACGAAATAGAAATGATCAAAATCATCCAAGTTCTCTTTCTTGGAAAGGAATGGACATTATTGAAAATAAAATAACTAACCATGAATATGTTAAAAAGGATTTATACCTTAATTTGGTTCTTCCTTGTACCAATTTTAGTTAAGAATGCTCGAACATGTAAGTGCAGAAAAAGTGGTGCTTAGGAATTATACTTTACTAAGGTTCTTTACTTAGATTTTTCTCTTATTTTTCTGTTAGTTTTGTTACGGATACAAATTAATCTATAATTTTTTTTTTTTATCGACTCACATTTGTAAAATCTACACAAATATAAGTAATTGATTAAAAAGTTGGTAAATTAATTTGTTTAGGAAAATGTTATAGGTCCCAAATTTTCTACTAAATAAATGACCAAATATCTTACATGGGTGTAGAATCATGTGAGACATTTGATCATTTATTTAGTAAAAAATTTAATATTCTTAGCATTACCCATTTGTTTATCTCTATCCTTTTCGTTTTCCCAAACTAGTGGCAAAGTAAGTCCTAGGTTTGCTTGAGAATCTTTCCACTTCCAATAAATAAAATTGTAAATACAGAATTGTGTGTAAGAGGGAACTACGTAATATATAACGACTTTTGAAATCACTTATGTGCAGCAAAGTGAATTTCACGAATCTTAAATTATCCAGTACTCACTTGTAAACTTAATATAGTATACTCAAAGAAACCAACAAAGTAGAAGAAGGTGAAGAAAGACTTGTTTTTTTTGTGTTTTCAATCAACGTTGAAGTTTTATTTATGTACACAACTAAACAACAATAAATCAAATATTTAGGAGATATTATAGGATATGAAAAATGACTGAGACCCCAGCTGGGGGTGCTGGGTCAGCTCCCATTGGACCAAAAAAACTGTTTTTTTTTTTTTTTTTTTTTGGATTTTCGGCCAACCCCAGTGCGACACGTCACTGGAGGTCGTCAGTGGGGGTCACCCCACTGGGGTCTGTAGCATGGCCCTAAAATAAATAAATAAAATATAATTTTAATATAAAATAACAACATAGACATGATACAACACACTAAATGCATAAAAAAAGTATTCTTTTTACTTGCATATATAATTTTAATATAAAATAACAACATAGACATGATACAACACACTAAATGCATAAAAAAAGTATTCTTTTTACTTGCATATATGCAAACACATAAGCAAGAACAAAACATGTAAATGTATTTATCATTTGTACAATAAGGTAGCATATTATTCAGTAGTTTCGAAATATTATGTGATATTTTAAATGTGTATATATTTTAAAGTAATAATGTAGTAAAAAAAATTATTGGAAAAACAATGTTAATCCCCCTTATTAGTAATTGAAAGATCAAAGATGACATACTTGGACCTTATTTGTTGTAATATAAAAAAGACAAAAAGTTAAAAAGTCACTATTCTATTTAAGTCATATCATCTTATTTAAGTTACATTACCTCTCTACTACATCACTTCAAACCCAACTCACACCCAATCTATATTTCATAAAAAGTCAAAAACTACACTTATTTAGAACATTCTAAACAACCCCTTAATATATTTTACAAATTTTTATTTATTAAGAACACTGCAATGTCATATGACATTTCAAAATTACTTAATAATTTTTGCTTGAAATAATAGAAAGGATTTGCTTTGTTGGGACGCACATGATTTTAAGGAGGCAAATTCTTAATATGAGACAACACATACATCATGTTGCATGGTAATTTCTCACATATAATAAGAGGTCTCAGTTTTATGTATTTTAATATTAGGGAAAATTATGTAAATAGTCCATTTAGTTTACACGATGTGTCGATTTGGTTCACGTAATTTCAATTTATTTGATTTTGCCCCTTAATTTAACAGATTGTGTCATTTTAGTCTAATAAATAACGGTTGTTAAGTTAATTTAACGGAATGTCAAACAATATATCAATTTGGTCCCTGTATTTTTCACAATGTGTGAATTTAGTCCCTGTCAAAATCGAGAAAATTGAAACTGCAGGGACCAAATTGACACATCGTGTAAAGTACATGAACCAAATTGACACATTGTTTGACCTTCCGTTCAATTAATTTAACAACAGTTATTTATTAAACTAAAATGACACAATCCGTTAAATTAAGGGACAAATCGAGCAAATTAAAACTACATGGACCAGATTGACACATTGTGTAAACTATATAGACTATTTGCATAATTTACTCTTAATATTATAAATAAATTTAGGGAGAACTATTTTAATCTTGAATTTTTCTAAGAGATTCTATTGGTAGTTTAAATTTTTTTTACAAATTTAAAGTTTTAAACTTGAACATAATTATTAATTTTGCATTTCATTCAAATAATTTCAAGAGTCTCATTTAAATTTTTTATGCCTAATTAAGAAAGATGATAACGAAGGTTTTTTAGGTCGTCGCATAGCAAAATGCTTCTAGAACAGTGACAAATGTTGGTTCTTTCACAGGAGAAAGATGATGTTTGGGATGATCACCTGTGAACATGGTGATTATTTTCCATTGCGAGAAAAAAAGGGTGTTTGGGGAGTTAAGCCAAATGGATGTAACTTTAGGGAGAATTTTTTTTTGAGGTTTCTAATATTAAGATTTTATAGTATAAAAGATTGTAATATTTTCATAATAGTTGGGGTCTCTCACTATTTTTCTGGAGAAATTTCGATTCAGAGAACTTTCGACACAAAAAAAATTTAATTTAGAGAAATTTCAGAACACAGACAAATTTCTCTGTATTTTGAGATTTCTTTGGTTTGAAATTTCTTTAGTTTGTTCAATTTCTTTATTTTTCTGTATTTTGAAATTTCTCTAGGATTAAATTTTCTCTGATTTATTCATAAATTTCTCTGTGATTTGCTGACAATTTTCTCTATGTATTCGACTAATTTTCTCTGGTTTGCTCATAATTTTCTTTGTGTTTTAACCAAACCAGAGTAAATTGTGTCTTTTCACAGAGAAATTTCAGGCAACCTTCAACAAATATATACACAAAAAGATATTGAGGATAGAAATGTTTTTACTCAAATTTATGCTTGAATATGAGTTTATCCACTGCAGTAGTCAAATTGAGTATAATAACAAACTCATATGAACAAATATATGTGTGACATAACTTTGGCAGTTGTGTATGTGTGTGTGCAAAATTTCTCTGACATTTGAAATTTTTCTGACCAAATTAGACTACCAGATTTGTATGCAATAGCTAAAGAAATTTGTAAAAATGAAATTTCTCTTGCATGTTGATTTTCTCTGCAATTTCTCTGGCATTAAAATATTCCTTTGAGATATGAAATTTCTTTGAAATTCCCATTGGGCCTGTTAATTTTCTTTAGAATTTACTTACTACCCCCCTTTTGAGTTTCTTCTTCAAGCTAGTTATGTGTATATAATTTTCTCTAGTATGTTAATTTTCTTTGTCATGAGATTTCTCTGCCTTTATACTAAACATTTTGAAAAATTGGGATAAATTTTTGTGTAAGGACCAAAAAAATTTGATTTTCTTCCCCTTGTAATGTTGATATTCTCTGGCCAAATCATACGCTCCCACTTGTAATTTTCTTTGGTCAAATCAACTCAAAATCAATAAACAATGATATTTCTGCTGCAAATCAACTTGAAATCAATATATGTAATTTTCTCTGGCATGTTAATTTTCTCTATCATGGGATTTCTTTACCTTTACAGTAAACATTTTAAAAGATTTGGCTAAATTTCTTTGTGTAATGGTCAAAGAAATTTGTTGATTTTCTCTAGCCAAATCATATACTCACCTGTGTGATTTTCTTTATCCAAATCAACTCGAAATCAATGAACAACAAACATGTCTACTGCAAATCAACTCGAAATCAACTTTATGATAAGAAATCAACTCAAAATCAACTTGAAATCAACTCGACTAATGTTTCAAAGACAAAGATCTCAACAAAATTATAAAAATGTGATCTCCAAATCACAAGTTAAAATCAAAAACCTAATGCGAACCACAAATCAGAATCGAAAACCTAATGCAAAATTGAAATCTTTACACAAATCAAATAGAAATCAACGAACAAAGAACAACTCGAAATCAATTCCACTAGAACGACCAACGAAATCATAGAAGGTTGGCTATCTCATTTTTGGTCAGAGGTTCTGAACATTTGTGATCCATAGAGCCATTGTTGCTTTAATTTTGCTTTGCTTTGCTATCTAGAGAAAAGGTGAGGATGATTATGTGAAGAGAGAAAGAGAGTGGTTTTAGAAGAAATTTGATGTCTGTAATTACGGGTGATGGACTTGAGGACCTTACACTATAAAAAAATATATATATAGTAAAATTAACACATAAGTCCTAATTTATGAACTTACACTCCATTAAATCCTAACTAAGATTTTTTGAACCTTCAAGTGCTATTAAATTTTTAATAGTTGAAATTTCCCTTCAAACAATGATTGTTCATCGTTTATGATTATCTATTAAAGAATATGATAATTTGGCATTTATTTTGATTTTCAAAACTTTAAAACATTAACTTTCAAATTAAAAAAACTAAAAAAAATTATGTCCAAAAAAAAAAGTTTTTATTTTGAAAAAATTGAAAAAACTGAATTACTTTTTTGTGCAAAACTGAAAATTTTGTGTTTATAAAAAGATCATGATGATGGAATATTGATGTGCAAAATTGAAAAAATAAAATAAAATAAAAAAACTAATAATGTTTTTAGTTTTAAAATTGAAAACAAATGATAATAGTCTCGATTTTATTGGGTAGTTAAATCAAAGCAATAAGTAGAAGGGCAAAAATATTTAATCTTGATGATGCAGTTTGTCCTGGGTGGATGGGTCGGGCTAGTCCAAGCTCTTCAAGTTCCGATCCAGACGGATGATTCCACCAGATGACCTGCAAGCAAGTCCAAAGGGGAACGGGGTAGTCCCCCAGTGAACCGTCCGGCGAACAAATCAGTAAAGGAAGAAGGAAAATATAGAAAGAGAGAGAGAGAGATAGAAAAGCTTAACCTTCCTCTTGTCTTCGATTCTTGCTTATATCCTTTGGTAATCATTTCACTGTCCCTTGCAATGTGCCCCCTTCCACCGAAAGCCTGTGCCGTAGCTTACCTTGTTCAGGGTGAGGGGGCTCTGTTCCGACGGGGAGGTGTTGTCATAATAAATGCTGTGATGGGCTACATTAATGGTGATATGTTGTGGCAATAACTCTGCAGATCTTTGTCTGCTGATGTGGCCTGTGTTTCACCTGCCATGTGCCCGAATGTCATTGGCCCTCCATGCCCAGATGGCCTCCAGCTGTCCTGGGCTTTGCCAGCCGGGTTATGCTATGGGTCCCAAGCGATGGGTTTGGGGTTGTTTGCTGTGGGCTGTAAGCCTTATGGGCCTATCCATGTCAGTAGTCCCCCATTTCCGAGTGCAGCTTTAGTCTAACGAAGGGAATAGTAATAAGGAAGAGAAGTGCAAACCGAGCGGAGAGGCCGATCGTTAGGCGTGCTGACCGCGAGGCGCGCTGACCGCAAGGGTGGCCGAGCGGGAGGGGTTGACCGTGAGGCGTGCTGACCGCGAGACGTGCCGACCGCAAGGGTGGCCGAGCGGGGGGAGCTGACCGTGAGGGTGGCCGAGCGGTACGGCGCGGGGCTCAAAAAAAAAGGGGGGCGTGCCATGTGATGATGTGAAATGGAAAGGACAGGGTAAGGGGAGGGGACAGTGCATGGTGGCCATACACGTGGCAATATCGTGGGGGAAGTGAAGCGTTGGAGCAGAAATGAAACAATAGGTCACGGGGGGGGTTTTGAAAAGGCGGTTTTGGCGGTTGATTTGAAAGGTTTTTAAACGGGCGAAAATTAATTTGGATCCATGGAATACGGGTAAACCGTGGGTTTTTGGTATAATTCGTTTCACCTACCTTTTTACAAAAACTCAAAATACCCAAGTGTTAATTCCTTCATTGCGCACGACACACCTGTGCAACATTTTCTCAACTTCCTTGCTCCTGCGTCAAAAGTGATTCGTAAGCAAACCCTAGAAATGGCACAAGAAGAAGTGGTAAATGTGAGGGTGGACCCCCTAGGAGACGATGATGTAGAGGAGCTAGAAGCGCGATATAGGACGGAGACACAAATGGTGGGGGTGGGGGAACCGGTGGGACAATCGCAGGCGTCGGCCCTAATATTGGCTCAAAGGCCAATAAGCCAGGTAAAGCCGGATCAGTGGCACACTAAGGCTGACAAATCCACAATTACTGCGGCGGATTTGGAGGCTATCAGGGAAAAATACCAGATTCCGGCTGAGGTGGAGTTATTGCTGCCAACATCAAGGGAAAGGCCGTCTGATGCCAGGCCAGGGGAGTTTTCCCTTTACGAGGAGGCGCTAAAAGGTGGGCTGAGGTTGCCACTGCCTCAAGTGGTGGTTGACATACTGAACCGTCTAGAGGTAGCACCGGGGCAGTTGATGCCCAATGCATGGAAGATTCTGCTGGCCTGTGCTAGCGCGTGGCCCAAGGCGAATGGAAGGGAAGCCATGGCGGTAGACGAGTTCTTTTCCTGTTATAAGGCTTCGGGGCAACAAGAGACGTGGGTCACCCTACAGGCAGTGATGGGGAGAGGGTTGGTGGCGGGGCTGCCGACATCGATCAAGGAGTGGCGGCCACGGTGGTTCTACGTGTCTGCCAATAAGGGACTGGGAGTGCGCACCATCTGGAAGGTGCCCACTAGGTCGATGGAGTCAAGACTGGGGGCAGCGGCGGAAGAGAGAGTGAAGAGGGTGAAGGAGTGGAGGGAGAGAGAGAAGGCCAAATGGAACGAGCTTGTTCAGCCGTCCGCATTGTTTGAGGCAGGGTTGGGACAGCAGCCGAGGGGTGGGGACCTCAACCGAGCAGAATTGGAGGCGAGAAGAAAAGTTCAGAAAGTAGAGGATCAGGCCATACTTGCCAAAGCCACGAAGTTGAAGGAAACGTGAGGAGACCGACTGCCTCAACCGATCGCGCGGGAGAGGATTCGACAGCGCCCAAGGCCGCTAGGAGGGAAGGACTTAAGCAGTTTTGAGCCACGACCGCCCCCAGTAGATCCTGTAAAAGAACAGGCCAGAAAGGAGGGGGAGGCTCTGAAGAAGAAGAAGAAGAGGAGTGCCCCAGAGGGAGCTGCAGATGAGTCTGGGGCCAAGAGGGCTAAGGTGGCCCCAGCTGAAGTGAAGGCCCCTGTGGTCAAGGATACCCCAGAGGTGGTGGGGGTCACCCCAACACTGGAGGTTGTGGAGACTGCCCCAACAATGCAAGTAGGAGTTGGGTTGACTAAGGCTGAGCCGAGCGGGAGGGAGTAGACCCAAAGGGGCCCTGCCCCCCAGGAATGAGGGGTCCATCTGGCCACAGCAATCTATCACGCTCGCGCGGTAGCTGGAAGGTTGGAGAGAGAAGAAGGCCCAGCTAGGGCGGGGGCAGACCACTTGGTGAAGATTGTGGAGGAGACAGCCCTGCGCTCGGCATCCGGATTCAATGAGGCTGACTTGCTGAGGGGGTTATGCTCCGCCCAAATGGAGGTAACCACCTTGGCAGGGGCTCTTCTAAGGAAAGCAGGGGCTGCCAAGCTAAAAACTGAAGAGGTCAAGGCCCAGTTGGCCAAGTTGAAGAAGGAGAGTGCCGACTGGAAGACTGCCCATGCCGAGCTGCAAGTAGTCAAGTTGGAGCTGGAGGACACACGTCGTAAGGTCGTGTCGCTCGAGTTCCAACTGGCTGGCGAACAGAAAAAGTTAGAGGAGTCTGAAAGAGCCTGCGCTGTTGCAGTCGAGCGGCAAGAAGAGGCCATGAGCAGCAATGAAGAGCTGGTCAGGCAAAAAGATGAGGCAAATGCCAGAATTGGAGATCTGTTGAAGGAGTTGGAGGATGAGCGCGCTAAAGCAGAGGAGGAGAAGGGGAGGCTCGTGAGGGAGTTGGAGGCAGAGAATGCGAAGGCGATGGCGGAGATGGAGAGTCTGAGGAAGGGAATGGAAGAGGAAAGGGCAACGGCGGCTGCTGAAAGGGGGGCCTTGTAGAGAGAGCTGGACGAAGAGAGGGCGAAGGCGGTTTCTGAGAGGGCGGCCTACCCCGATTTGTGCGTCGCAGCAGTGGAGCAATACAAAAGGACTCCCGAATTTCAGATGGCAGTAGATGCTGCAGTCGCCAGGAATCTGGCTGGGCAAGAATCTGTGGCGGTGGGCCCATCAAGGACGACTGCTGGAGGTAGGACGGAGGCAGAAATTATTGAGAGCTTCCAGCAGTGAGACTTCTACAAGCACGAAATGGCTGAGTTCTAGGATAGCGGTTGGAAGATGTTCAAACGCAGAGCTGAAGAGCTGTTCCCAGACTTGGACCTGAGTAGTGTAACGATTGGTGAAGATGATGTGGCCCAGACCCCCCTGGACGAGGGCATTGAAGAAGAAGAGCTTATATCCAGCGAGGAGGAATAACCAAGGAAGATGAAGAGCCCCCTCTCTGTGTTTGTTTGTTTGTTTTTTTTGTTTTTTTTGTTTTTTTTTTTTTTTTTTTTTTTTTTATTGTAATGAACTTGTGTACACATTGTAAATGAATAAAATTTCATTTATGTTGTCAGTTGACTTTGTTGGCCTGTATTGTCTAAAATGAATGAAGTCTTGTCATAAAAATTGGTCATAAAAATTGTGCAATAAGAATTTCGTGCAAAGTTAAGTTAAAAGTTCCTCCTTGCAGAATGAGATTGGATTTGTATGAAAATTGAAAGGATGATAGTGGTTTATTGAAAAATTGGATTATGAAATTGTAGAACATAATATTCGAATGGGGTTAGTACTTCCAGTTTAATAAGTACGGATGAAGAATCCATGGATGAGGACAGAAAAGTAGGTTGCAAATCGTAACTAAACGGTTAATTGTAAACTTGTAGAGAAGAGATTGGAGAAACAAGCTAGGTGGGATGGGAGATAATCTGATTAGTAAATGAAATACGTGAGAACACCTTTGGAATCTAACTAAGTAAAAATGTGGTCCTGGAATTGTGAATAAGTTTCAAAATGTGACTGAGTGTTAAAAACGTGGTCCTGCTTTACGAAACTTCGTGGATAGGATGATCTCAGCATGGAGTGCTCAGTTCTGGATGAGGCTTTGAAGTGCTCAGTCTGGCTGAGGCTTTAAAGTGCTCAGTCTGGCTGAGGCCTTGAAGTGCTCAGTCTGGCTGAGGCTTTGAGTGCTCGGTCTGGCCGAGGCTTTGGGTGCTTAGTCTGGCTGAGGCTTCGAAGTGCTCTGTCTGGCTGAGGCTTTGAAGTGCTCGGTCTGGCTGAGGCTTTGAGTGCTCGGTCTGGCTAAGGCTTTGAAGTGCTCAGTCTGGCTGAGGCTTTGAGTGCTGCAAGTGAAAGTGTCATGGGAGCGACATACAGACAGTTGAAGTATAAAAACTGAGAACTTCGGTCGAAATTTGCATTATGTATTAAAGAGGAAAATACAACAATGTTGACAATACAAAAGTATGAACTCATTGATAGTAACGCTTCAAATGTTCCGCATTCCGAGGATGGGGGAGGTCTCGGCCTTCCATGTCTTGAAGTCGGTAAGTGCCTGGTCGTGGTCGGGCTTTCACAACGTAGCGTCCCTCCCATTTGGCTGCCAGTTTGCCCTCGGTTGGATTCTTTGTGGCAAGAGTCGCTTCTCTCAAGACAAGGTCCCCTACAGAGAACTCTCGTGGTCGAACTCTGCGGTTGTAGTGTGTTCTCATTTTCTGCTGGTACGAAGCCAATCAGACAGCAGCAATCTCTCTGAGCTCTTCGATGAGGTCCAGGTCTATTCGATGGAGCTCTTTGGTTGAGGCGAGATCTGGATGTAAAACCCTGGAGGTGGGCAGACTGACTTCTATCGGAATAACTGCCTCAGCGCCATATGTTAAGCGAAAAGGGATTTCCCTAGTGGGAGCGCGAGCAGTGGTTCGGTAAGCCCAGAGTACATTTGGTAGTTCCTCAGCCCAAAGGCCTTTAGCAGCTTCGAGCTTAGTTTTGATGATTTTTAGAAGAGAACGGTTGGTGACCTCGACTTGGCCATTTGCTTGGGGATGACCGAGGGAAGAGAAGTATGGTTGAATCTGGAGATCTGCACAAAATTTTCTGTACTTCGCGTTATCGAATTGTTTGCCATTGTCGGAGATGATGGCTTAAGGGATGCCAAATCGGCAAACGATCGATTGCCAGATAAACCTGGTGGTGTTCCGCTCGGTGATTGTGGCAAGGGGTTCGGCTTCGACCCATTTGGTGAAGTAATCAATGGCGACAATCGCGAACTTGGTCTGGCCTCGACCGGTGGGAAGTGGACCAACCAAGTCGATCCCCCATTTGGCAAACGGATAAGGGCTGCAGAGTGTGAT
Organism: Camellia sinensis; assembly: GCF_055761805.1. Classification (NCBI taxonomy): domain Eukaryota; kingdom Viridiplantae; phylum Streptophyta; class Magnoliopsida; order Ericales; family Theaceae; genus Camellia; species Camellia sinensis. The sequence goes on along the minus strand of NC_138962.1, from coordinate 44,775,935 downwards.
TAACTCTGTAGGAGGAGCATGGGGGATGTTGGCGAAACGTTGACATTTATCGCATTTGAGCATGAAATCGGTTGCATCCTGATTAAGAGTTGGCCAAAAATACCCAGTACGGAGTATCTTGTGGGCAAGGGACCTGCCGCCTGAATGGTTACCACAAATTCCCTCATGGATCTCCTGCATTGCATAAGTTAGTTGAGCTGGATTGAGGCACCGTAGATATGGCCGGGAAAAACCGCGCTTGTACAATATACCATCGACAATGATGTAATTAGATGCTCGGGATCGGACTTTGGCTGCCTGCTGTTGGTCATCTGGAGTGCCCCTGTGGTCAAGAATAGGAGAATGTCGGATGCCCAAGGGATGGGTTCGTTTTGGATGAACTGTACAACTTGCAGGTCGGGTGAATTGGCCGGGTGGTGTAGGTATTCGAGACGGACATCATGGCTGAGGTTAGGGTGGTTAGCAGAGGCCAGTTGAGCCATCTCATCTGCTTTGGAGTTTTCCGCCCGAGGTATGTGCCTGATGTGGAAGGTATTGAAGAGGCGAACAAGGGGGAGTGCCATATCCCTGTAAGCTCGCATTGTGTCTTCTTTAGCGTCGAAGTCCCCCGTCATCTGACCGACGACAAGTTGGGAGTCGCTGAATACTCGGAGGTGGCTGACACCAATGTCCTTGGCAAGGCGGAGTCCTACTATCAATGCCTCATACTCGGCCTCATTGTTGCTTGCTTCAAACAAAAAACGGAGGGCACATTTGAAATAGCCGCCCTCGGGGGAGGTGAGGATGAGGCCGGCCCCACTTCCTTCTCTGCGAGACGAACCGTCGACATTGAGAGTCCAAGAATGAGGATCTTCTGGCTCTGTTGGAGTTGGTGGGAGTAGAGGGGTAGTGGTCGGGGCCGGATTGGTGAACTCCAGGATGAAGTCAGCTACAGTTTGCCCCTTGATTGCTGTCCGAGGGCGGTAGGAGATGTCGAACTGGCTAAGTTCTACTGACCACTGCATTAGTCTGCCTGAGAGTTCTGGTTGCTGCATGACCTTTTTCAGGGGCTGGTCGGTAAGGACCACTATGGAGTGGGCTTGGAAGTATGGGCGGAGTCGTCTGGAGGCAATGACTAAGGCTAGGGATAGTTTTTCTAATAAGGGGTAGTTCTGCTCCGCTCCCCTGAGAGCCCGACTGATGTAATAGACCGGCCGTTGGATTGAGCCATCTTCTCTGAGGAGAGCTGCAGTGACTGCGGTGCTCGACACTGCTAAGTAGAGGAAGAGGGGCTCGCCCTTGATTGCCTGTGAAAGAAGGGGAAGATTAGCCATGCATTGCTTTAACTGTTCGAAGGCCTCTTCGGATTCAGCTGTCCATTCAAAAGTCTACCGAAGAACTTTGAAGAATGGTAGGCACTTATCTGTTGCACGGGAAATGAAGCAGTTGAGGGTTGCCACTCGGCCGGTGAGTCTTTGAACTTCTTTGACCGTCCTAGGTGACTGCATCTCAACCAAGGCCTTGATCTTCTCAGGGTTAGCTTCAATGTCGCACTGACTGACCATAAAACCCAAAAACTTTCCAGATCCTACGCCGAAGGTGCACTTCTCTGGGTTGAGCTTCATCTGGTACTTGCGCAAGGTGGCGAAGGTCTCTCGTAAGTCAGTGAGGTGATCGGAGGAATATTTTCTTTTGACTAACATGTCATCGACGTAGACTTCCATATTCCGACCTATTTGGTGATGGAAAACGGTATTAACCAGCCGTTGATAGGTGGCCCCAGCATTCTTCAACCCGAATGGCATTACACAATAGTGGTAGGTACCTCGGTTGGTAATGAATGATGTGTGTTCCAGATCAGATGTATGCATCAGGATTTGGTTGTACCCAGAGAAGGCATCCATGAAGCTGAGCATTTGATGACCGGCCGTGGCGTCGACCAGCAAATCTATGCGGGGAAGGGGGTAGCTGTCTTTAGGGCAAGCTCGGTTCAGGTCAGAGTAATCGACACAGAGTCGCCATTTGCCATTGTGTTTGCGGACGAGGACCACGTTGGACAACCATCTAGGGTAGTCCACATTTTTGATGAACTGGGCCTCAAGGAGCTTGTCAACTTCTCGGCTATAAGAGTGTTGCGCTCCGGATGGAAAATGCGTTGCTTCTAGCGGTGGAGTCGAAAGTGGGGTTTGATGCTGAGGCGGTGGGTTATGAAGAAGGGGTCGATGCCTGGCATGTCTGAATGGGTCCAGGCGAAAACATCTCTGTGCTCGGTCAGGAGAGCGGTAAGGTCGGCCTTGGCTAGGGAAGGTAGTTGGCTACCGATTTTGGCAGTTTTGATTGCGTTGGTGGGATCAATGTTAACTTCAACAAGTTCCTCCACAGGTTCTCCTCTGACCAGCTCGTCCTCGTCTCGGACGTCAAGCCCTTCGATGATCATGGCCTCTTTCAGCTTGACTTCTTTGAGTGAGGCGACATAACACTCCCTGGTCACGGTCTGTTCTCCTTTGACAGTTCCGACGCCGAGATCGGTATGGAATTTGATGGCAAGGTGATAGGTGGATGTGATGGCTTGGAAGGCCTTTAGGGCTGTGCGGCCAAGGATGATGTTGTAAGCAGAGGGGCAGTCGACCACAAGGAAGGTGAGCAACTTAGTGGTCTGCCTCGGGTGTTCGCCAATGGTTATAGGTAGATCAATGGAGCTGATGGAGGTCACACGGTCGCCGGTGAAACCGACCAGAGGGGTTTGGAGAGCTGGCAGAAGCAATTAAGGAAGATGATGTCTGAAGAGCTGCCATTGTCTATGAGAACTCGTCTCACCTTGTAGTTGGAGAGGATGGCAGAAATGACAAGGGGGTCATCATGTGGGTAACGGACTCCTGCACAGTCGGTGTCCGTGAAGGTGATGGGTTCGATCCACTGTTTTGACTGTTTGGAAGGTCGGTCCACCGTCGCCACTGCTTTGTCTGAGCCCTACCTTCTGAGCCTAGCGGGATGGTCCCCCGCAAGCAAGGCCGCCTGAAATGACTCTAATTTCTCCGACTGGTGGAGGGGGATTGCCTGGAGGTCGAGGCTGTGGCGGTGGGCGATCATGGCCTTGGTTAGGTGGGGCTTGGTTCCGGGATGGTGTATGCCGGCGATTGTTCCTGGGAAGGTCGGTTCTTTGCCTCTACTGAGGGCGGGTGTCTGTGAATCGGCTGAGGTGGCCCTGACGTATGAAGGTCTCGATCTGATCTTTGAGGTTAATACACTCGTCGGTGGTATGGCCATGGTCTTGGTGGAAACGACAGTATTTGAACTGATCTTTCCGATTGGAAGGGTTTCGTGAAGGCAGGGGCCACTTGAGGGGGTAGTCCCGCTGGATCTGATTGAGGACGTGTTCCATGGGAGAGTTGAGTGGTGTGTACCGCTCGAACCGACCGGGCGGTCGGGTCAGAGCCGACCGATCGGCTCAGTGGGGTCGGTCACTATAGTGGGGTGTTTGAATATTATACTGGGCGGTCCTGGGTTCTGAGTCTTTCCTCTTGTCTCTAGGGGTCGGATTTTTAGTGATTGGCTCCTGCCGAGCGGCCAGGGAATCTTCAGCATTCATGTACTTCAGGGCTTTGGATAGTAGGGTTGCCATGGTGGTTGGAGGGCTTTTGGAGAGGGAGAAAAGAAAATCGGACGACTGTAGGCCGGCCATGAAAGCCGTGAGGATGACCTTGTCGTCATTCTCTGCTACTTGAAGGGCTTCGGTGTTGAAGCGGGTGACGAAGCTGCGGAGCGACTCCCCCTTGGTCTGACGAATGTTAAGGAGTTGGGTGGCTGGGCATCTCTGATGCTGGGCTCCGATAAAATGGCTCAGGAAAGAGTCACTGAGGTGTTGAAAGGTGGAGACGGAGTCCGCCGGTAACTGGCTAAACCACAGCTAAGCTGATCCCTTCAGTGTCACGGGGAAAACTCGGCACATGATCTCGTCAGGGAAAGCATGGAGGATCATGAGGGTGCGGTAGGTTTCCAGATGGTCGACTGGGTCCGTCGTGCCATCGAAAGAGTCAATGGTGGGCATTTTGAACTTGGCGGACAATGGTTTGTCCCGGATGGAGGCAACAAAAGGCAAGTTGGCGGTGACTGAGGGCTTGTGCTGAATGTTTTGCATGACCCCTTGTAGTTGGAGCTTCATAGCTCGGAGTTCAGCGTCCCAGAGGGGAATGTTGTCGCCATGGTCGGTCAATGGAGGCAGGACGCGGCTGGCTTCCCCCTCAGGGGCTAGTGCCACGACTGACGGGCGTGGGGGTGGAGGTGGTAGGCTCATATGTGGAAGAGGAGGAGGTTGTAAACCTTCTGGGTTGAGCGGAGGGGGTTGTGGAGCAGTGTGGACCGGGGTTCTTTCTTGGTTAGGTGGAATATCTGGAGGTGGAGCGGGGAGGTTTCTTTGGAGTAAAGCACTGATCAGGGCCTGGTTTTGCTCGGCCACGCAGTTAATGCTGTTGGTAAGTTCGATGATGTACTGTGGTGGGTTGTTTGGATGGGAAGGGTCTGTTTGATGATCAGCGGTATTATGGTGAGAAGCCATGGACCTAGTCGTGACCATACACCTGGACGGGTGAGAGGAAAAGGTAACGGGGAGAAAGGGGGGCTCCGAAGATAATGAACACAACTAGCGCACGAATAAACCACAAGTTCCCACAGACGGGGCCAACTGATGATGCAGTTCATCCTGGGTGGATGGGTCGAGCTAGTCCAAGCTCTTCAAGTTCCGATCCAGACGGATGATTCCACCAGATGACCTGCAAGCAAGTCCAAAGGGGAACGGGGTAGTCCCCTAGTGAACCCTCCGGCAAACAAATCAGTAGAGGAAAAAGGAATATATAAAGAGAGAGAGAGAGATAGAAAAGCTTAACCTTCCTCTTGTCTTCGATTCTTGCTTATATCCTTTGGTAATCATTTCACTGTCCCTTGCAACGTGCCCCCTTCCGCCGAAAGCCTGTGCCGTAGCTTACCTTGTTCAGGGTGAGGGGGCTCTGTTCCGACGGGGAGGTGTTGTCGTAATAAATGCTGTGATGGGCTGCATTAATGGTCATGTGTTGTGGCAATAACTCTGCAGATCTTTGTCTGCTGATGTGGCCTGTGTTTCACCTGCCATGTGCCCGAATGTCATTGGCCCTCCATGCCCAGATAGCCTCCAGCTGTCCTGGGCTTTGCCAGCCGGGTTATGCTATGGGTCCCAAGCAATGGGTTTGAGGTTGTTTGTTGTGGGCTGTAAACCTTATGGGCCTATCCATGTCAAATCTCATACTCTGTTTTTTTATCAGTTAGTGAAACAATTATCTGAAATACTGTTATGTAAAATTAATAATGTTCTTAGTTTTCAAAATTGAGAAAAACTGATAGTATTCTTAGTTTTACTAAATATGACTTATTAATTTAAAAAAGTCTTAGATAGGACTTGAGTCACCATAACATTTGTAAATAGGATTTTTAGGTAATTAACTCAAAAATATATTGTGGACCTCTCCTACTAGTAAAAGTTGAAAAGGGATGTTAGACTAATTTTTCCTAACTTTAAAGGGTTGGCAAAGCCATAAAAATTAAAAAATAAAATTTAAGATCTCAAGTTCGAATATTTTAATAAGATATTAGAGATTTGTCTAATCATTAACTTTAGGCTTCTAAAGATTTTTGACATCCAAATGCAAGATAACTCGAGTCAAATTGAGTTAGGATGAACAGAAGATGCCTAGATTATAATAAAAAAATAAAAAAAGTAGGAGATAACTCGAGTCAAATTGAATTAGAATAGTTTTTGACTGTTCAATTTTTATTTTTATTTTTTTGTTTTACATAACAAATAATGGATGCATGTACATTTTAAACTTGTTGGAGTATATATAGAAGAAATTTTTTATATTGGATAAAATAAAAAAATAAAAAAAGGAGTCCTAACATAAATTAGACTAATAGTTGGCACACACAATACGATATTTAAAAATAAAATAAAATATTTATTGTATATTATGTACTACTCAAGTAATAAGAGTCTTTTTTAGTATATCAAGAATCCAATGTTCGAGTTCCACTCTCCCCATTTATCCATTTTTTCTTAAAATAAAAAAATGAAGAACACATGACATAAGGAGAAACAAGCAAAAACTTAGACACTAGGTTCAGCCTTCATTTAGTATAGATGAATTCACCATATTTATAAGCTTAAATGCTTTAGGGAAAATTTCACTTTGTCCTCTCAAATTATAATTACATCAATGGAGTTAAATTTTTAATGAAATATCACACCAATTAACACACAAACTCTTATGTGTGATTTGCTTAATTTATTTGTATCTAAAGACAATAGTTTGTTGCAATTGATTAATATTTCATCTATATTATTGAATATTTTATTAATAATTGATTGTGCATTGCTACATAGTGCATGAATATTTGTCTCCTTATATTTTGGGACAAAGTGAATTAATACTGTCAATTAATTATGTGTATTTCCAACAAGTGTGATAATATGTCAAAAATATTAACATCATTAACAGGTAGGTATAGTGAACTAATGCAACAGTTTAAGAGAGTAATTATTCAAATTGATAATTCAAAGAGTAAAGTAATATTAGTGTGATAGTTTGAAATGACAGTAGATTTTTTCTTTGCTTATAAATTCCAAATAATATATGTTAGGTCATAATGTTAAGCATGTAAATTCCTCCATTATTTCCCAACGTATAGAGTCATGTCGTTATTTTGCATTTGTGGGCTCCTTAGATAACCCAACAAATGGTATCAAAGTCGATAACTAACGATGTATGAATAGTTTCATAGCTAAACCAATATTAGTGAACTTGTATAGACACTCCTTACGAAGTAAGAAATTTTTTGATACACCAGATAGAGTTTGTGAGATATCCTAAATTGGATATGTAACTTAGTAGATTTCTACAAAACTCTTAATGGGGTAAGAAAAATTTTCAACCCATAACCAATCTTAGTAGACTTGCACAAAACTCTCGATGGAGCAAGAAATTTTTTGACGTGCTTGATGGAGTGTGTCGTATCTCTAGTTGGACACATACAATGTTATAGAGTAACATATTGAAAACTAAATATGAGTGATTCATGATGTTGCTACATGTCTGGTTGACTCCTAGGAAGAGATTATTGGTTTTTGTGTAAAAATGGAATTACATATTAGACACAAAAAAAAAAAAAAAAAAAAACAAACAAACAAACAGACAAACAAAAGTGAATCTTAAAATATTAATCAATGAGCTTCTATTCCAATTGTTATCACCCGCCCCTCTTGTAAGAAAGGTGAGGGGTTTGACTCTCACCGCACTATCATTACTTTTTTTTATTTGAATTTGTATAACTTGTCACCCTTTGCAACTAGTGTTTAACGACTCCCTTTCCCCATTCCCTCCTCCTAGAAGTAAGCCAGATATTAAGATCTTGTTTGGAAAGTTAGTTATTTTAGTAGGTTAAAATTTTTGTGTTTGAAATATTGTTAAATTTTTTTATAATTGGATGTGATGTTTGTAAGAGAAAAAGTGAAATAATTATGCGTTTGATGTAACATTGTCTTACAATTTTAGCCTATTTTATCTTTTTATAAATTTTAACCAAAAAGAGTCAAAAAAATCTCTTGCCAAACAGGACTTGAACGAACTCATCATTTATAAGTCTAAACGTTTAAGTAGATATAAATTTAAAACAACATATATTGAATATTGGTGTCATCCCAAGTGGTTTGGGCTGACTTTTGGCAGCATGTTGAGTTATACAAGCGAGATGGACCCAAAAGAAAAAAGAAGATAAAAACGATTCTTGTTCATAAGGGATTTAAAGAGAACTTTTACTAGCTAGCTATCATATTACCTAATACAGCACCCTCTCTATATTTGGACTTAAAACTGTGTAAAGATAAAACACTAAAAACGACGGAGACAAAGGTACAAGGCTTAATTTAATTTGATTTATGCGCACAAAACCAAAAAGTACAAAAGATAGTAGCTTGCACTTCAAAAATTAAGGTGCACAGAAGAAAAAAAACAAACAAAAACAAACGGCTTCTAAACAATGTATGCTTATATGTTTTACTTTTTATCACCAATGATATAACATAAAATCAAGACTAGCCGAGTTAGAGATTGGGAGATGAGCGGGAGGTTAGCTACCGATTTTTTGATTGCTTCTTGTCATGTGACCCATCCTAATTGATTGTATTGCCACACCTGATATAGAGCGAAGGGCACACTGCCGTAGGGTTTGAGGCTTGTGATCTATTAAGAAAGGGACTGGGGGATGTGATGATTGCTCTCTTGATATTTTTGGCTACGTATTGGTTTGTTGTTGTGGGGCTATTGTTTTTTCGCTACAGCTCCCAAGACCGTGGCTTATGGTTACTGATCATGCTAGCTTCATGTGACTCTGTTGGGATTTCTCGTGAGATAGATTTTTTCCTCCATCATGGCTTTGGTTAGTGGCTAGGATGTTACGACTGTGAGGAATGGGATGCTTATTGGATTTCATGTGTTTATCTGCAGTAGAAACTGGGGGTATGTGGGGTTGGTTATCATCTTTGATTTGGCTTGAGGGTTGTTGATTTGTGAGTGTGACTGTTGTGTTTTATTAGCTTTGTGATGTTTATGTAAACATAAATTTCAGAACATAAACCTTACACTTTGGATCGTTTACCATGCGTATTATCAAGAAATCAAGACAAAATGACATACCTGAATCCATTGATGAACGGTTAAACGGAAGCGTGATTATCAATGAACTCTTTGTTATTGATTATGTTATTACCTTCTAATCCTTTCCTCTTTGATGCCTTATGTTTCTCCTTGAGAGGATTTAGGAAAAAAAATGGCAGTGTTCTTATTTCCACTTGGGAAGGAATAGGGACCATAACCTTTTAAAGATTGTAATTGGTTTTCAAAACTGAAAGGTTGTGGAAGTTCAAAAGGAATGAAAACCAACTTTAATCATTATTGGTTTTAATTTCTATTTATTGATTTTCAAAAACTGAAAAGTTATGGAAGTTCAAAAGGAATGAAAACTAACTTTAACCAATATGTTTTAATTTCTATTTCTGCCCTTCATAGAAATAGAAATTATACAACTAGTATCTACACATTAGGTCCATAACACATATACCCTTAAGCCTATTAACTAAATTGAATCACTTAAATTGTAGGCTTCTTATAAATGATAACACCACATTTAATTATGTGGTCCCATTGAGACATTATCTAACAGTTTATTTGCATCTTTGCCCATATTTATCCCAAGTTTCCATCTATTATCTCTGATGGTAGGGTTTACTTGGAGACAAAAATAATATATGGACAGAGTTGAGTTATTTTGTTTTCTGTTGTTCTTGTATATCCCCCCCTCCTTCTTAGGGGGGATGCAGTAGCAGTTTATGTTGGTTATGTAATCGTTTTTCATTTGTTGTTGGGCGTGCCAAGAGTATGTTCCTTGTAAACTTGTAAATTTTATTGCCTTTGTTTTATGACTTCCTCACCTAAAAAAAAAAAAAAAAATCATATCCTGTTCATGTTCTAAGTTCACTCAAACAAGCACATGTATGATAATATTGTTTTGACTCTACTTTTTCTCACCATAGAATTAGTTTCTGAAATTCCTACCATAAGCTCAAATGAACACACAAACAACATATATTTGAGAAACAATAACATTGTTTTTGGCTCTTTTCATCAGCATGAAATCTGTAATCGAGCGATACAACAAACTGAAAGAGGAACAACGTCAACTGCTGAATCCTGCTTCAGAGGTCCAGGTAATCTTTCCACGAACCGCCCCCTTCAACTTCCCTCAATATTTCCTGCATCAGTAGAGGCATATATAAGTGGCTTTTTGCTACCTCTTGCAATAAACATCACAGTTCTTCGTATCAACAAAATCTGTAGGCAAACTGGTGTCTAGTCCTTGTAAATTGTGTTCTTTTCTTGTGTGTAATATAATGCTATATCGGCACCTTCTGGCAGTAGGCAATGGTTTTGTTTTCTGACCATCTCAGGGTACACTGAAATTTTCTATCACCCTGTTTGGCTATCTCTAAAAAAGCTGTTTTTGACTAAATAAGCCACACAAAAAAAAAAACAGGTCTGATTGTTTGTGGTTAAAAAAGCTAACAATAGGAAGAAAAGTGAAAAGGACCCACTTACCAACTTTCATACTAACACAAAAAGAGATCAACGTTTTTACAATGCATCAGCTTTTTTAGTAACAAGCATGTGTCACACATTTTAACAGGTTACCAGAAACAAAAAAATTGCTTACTTCTTGCCTTAGGTCTCGTTTGGCAAGTAATTGTTTTAATCAAAAAGTCAAAAAGTTACTCAAAAAGTCAAAAAGCCAAAAACCTATACCAAAAGTCAAAGATTTCATTTTCTCTCTCCTTTTTGCAATCTTTTCGTAAAAAGTCAAAAAGTCATCCCAAACATATTAGTTTTTTTATATCATATTTTAGCTAAAAAACCAAAAAGTCACTAAAAAAACATGTTCCCAAACAATAGAAATGTATGTTAAAAAAAAACAGTTGTCTGAGAAATGCAACATCCTCAAGCTTTCATCACCATTTTTATAAACTACATATATATATATATATATATATATATATATATATATATCATTCCACATCGATTTGAAATAGAAAACAATATGCATAATTTCATGTCAATTGTGTCATAGTCGAGCATTGAGAAAGAGCATATCGATCAACTAGTGTAACAAAGAAAGAACTACATCTCAACTTCTCAGAGTTTACACCCAATCTAGGATAAATTTTAACCATTTTGAGGCAATGCATTGGAAACTGATATTGGTCTTTTGATGATTAGTGTTCACTGCTTTTTTTTTTTTTTTTTTTCTCTCTCTCTCTCTTCTACACTATTAAGCAAGTTTGGATAATCTGTTTATTTCTTCTTCAAGGCAATATGAAGCAAGTTTGGGTAACTTACTACTACTATAGGTCCACCATTACTTCAGTGCATGAAAATTTGATAAGAGTGGTAAATTTACTTTAAATTATGGAGATTTGCTCACAACTATGATGAATTAATTAAGAAAAATACCACAAAGCTGATATTATAATTCGGTAAAGTAAATCCTGAGGTTGCTGCATTGGTGGTTGTCATTCAATTAGATGTGAAATCTAGGAAGCATCCTTTTTTTCATGGTTGTAGTGAAGTTTTCTTTTGTTCAAATTCTTTAATATTAAGAAATTGGTTGGTCAAATGGAAACAAATGCTATAGTAGATAGCATTCGAGGAATGAAACAGAACAAACAAAATAATCACTGAAACAATCAATATTCAGGATGCAATCAACAAATCTCTCTAGAAATTTCATTTCACATGTCAAGTATAATCTTGCTGCTTCTTTAAGCCCACACTTGTTTCTCTGACAATGTTAGGACTTTAAGGCCCCGTTTGTTTCCAAAGGTAGAATGGAAGAATTCATAATAAGGGGATTAATAGTGAGAGGATTGTTAGTGAGGGGATTAAGTAAAATTGTGTTTGTTTTGATGATAGTTGTTAGTGTAGGAATTGTTAAATTATTTTTATATAAAATAATAAAACAAATAAAAAAATATAAAAAATTAAATATTAATATTTAAAAAAAAATTCCAATATATAAAAAATAAAAAAAATAAAAAAATTTCTAATCCCTCACTATTTTTCTAATACCATCTCTACCTCCTCCTTCCCAATCTCCTTTCCAAGGCCTTTACTAATACCAAGGGATTAGGAGTCTCCTCTCCATTTGTCAAAACAAACACCCCATATAATAGTCCTACCTCACTATCAAACCTAATCCCCTCCCTATAATCCCAAACAAACGGGGCCTAATAGTATTATGAAGCCTATTCAGTGTTCATAGGATCGTTAATCTCCACAATCCAGCTTGATTATATTTTAGGCACCAAGATAGCTGGAGATCACTGTAGTTCTAATACTTGATTCCCACCTCACATTTTAGGCACTAATCTCCACCAACATTTTTCATAGTTCTAAAAGTTGAAAACACCTCACATTAATTATTGTATATTTATCACAAATAAAAATCTCACATCACATCATAAAGTTGAAAAAATCAGACATTAGAATTGAATTTTTTCCTCTCTTCCAGAGCTTTCTATGCTCTCATCGTTTTGGTGAATCTAGTCTTCCGTCCATGAGTGAGCTATGTTTTCTCGTCATTTCTTGAAGAGGCAACTTTTCGGCTTTTTCACCGGAACCAGACCACTCCGAAAGCAGATCTATACAAGAAACTTTGCCTATTGGTTGAAGAATTTTTTATTTTTGTTTGTACCACATGAAAACCAACATCGAAGACTGGAAACGCCAGAAAACACACCGAAATTTCTGAGATGAGAGGGAATGGAACAGTCCAATATTTTGACTGAAATGAAACTAAAGACCGTGTGGAGTTTTTTTTAGTCGGAACAGTAAATTTCGGCTGATACAATCCGGTACGGAAAGGGAATGACAACACTAATTTGAAGGTGAATGGATATATATTTTTGTACGCAAAGAATCCCTTTTATAGGGTTGCAAAATCGTGGAGGCCATCTCACCTCTGGATAGGTGGCTTTACCTATCTCCCTTGGTTTGACAACCAAGAGGTATCTCAACGACTCCTACATCCCATGATCAAACCTCGGGGGGTGCATCATGGGCTCTGTAGTGGTAGGTATGATACCTAGGAAGCTGTATTAGAGGCCTCTAGTGCTAGAGCGTCTCCAACGATAATTGCTTAAATGGCATTGTGTCAAATTGCCATTTTTTGTCTAGCTATTGTGTCAAATTGCTATTTTTTAACAATCTTGCTCCACTAGTACAAGTGATATTGTTTGGCAAATATCATTTTTTTGGCTCTGATTTGCTGAGCTTTATTATGATTTTATTTTTGGCTTTGATTTTTCTTGGGCCGTGATGTGAATTGCTTTGTATATATATACAAAAACACCAGGCCACCCATCATTAAAAAATCTCACATCTCTCTCACGCCCAAATCCCTCTATCACAAGCCCATCTCTTACCCGTCACGTCCCCATCTCTGTCTCACCCATCACTGAATCCACACCAAGAAAAGTCTCAACTGAGAACGAAGGTTTCTCTCTCTTTCACGTATCAAGCTTCTTCATTAGCGAAAGCTTCATTGTTAAGAAAAGGGCCGAAGAAGGCTGGTGCCTCCAGAATTAGGGCAGGTGATCACAACTTCATCTTTCTTAGCCATCAATCTCACTGATCTCCGCTTGTGGTTTTAATTTTTGGATTTTAATTTTGATTTTTAAATTATAGTTTGGTTTATTTCTAAAAACAAATGAGTTTATTGTTGGGTTGCAGTCTCTGTAATTTACGGTTAGAAATTTATTGGCCATGAAATATATTGCAGTTTGTGAGGGAGTTTTTGGGAAAGCTAAATATAAGGGTGGGTGGGGCACAATTAGAAAGATGGGGTGGCAAACTTGGCATTGCCAAACCTTTGGCAGACCATTGGAAGAGCAATTTGGATGACATGTTGCTATATTTGGGCTTTGGCAGTATGCCGGTGGAGATTCTCTTAGATGTGCTACCTTTTTTTCTGATGTGATGGACCTTGGTCAACTTTTGTCTTGTGTTTGTCCCTCTCTCTAAGATTGATCAAGGAGGAGAAAAAATTGGAAGAAAAATAAAAGACCTGAAAACCTTAATTTTTTTTGAGGATCTGAAAACCTTAATTGATTCCTGAAATATTCAAAATTGAAATTACAACTGTTCCACGCAAGTGAATTCAATTTGTCAAGGTTAAGCTCGTAGGCAAGAGAGCCATAGAAGATCAAAATACGGGACAATACTAAACCAAAAGGACAGACAACGATTTCATGAACAGCAGACGTCATTTTCTTGTTAATAGGCGCCCCCCTCCTTCTAAGCAAGTGACGGGAAGTGACAGAGCTACATACCCCTTCAAGCTTATCACATTCATTAGCTTTGACATTGTTGCCCCAGTCCATGTTTCCCATTTTTGCCATGCAATTGTGAATAGAAATAAAATAAGGTAAAAGGAAAGGCAAAAAGTGGGGTTCTGAATGAAATAAAGCTTAAAATGGCTGGCTAGTATACCAAGCCCAAAAGGACACTACAAGATAATGGCGAGAGATTCACTTCCCTGTGGTGATATGATCTAACAGCTAAACAATGCCAAAAACATCTTATCCACATATTCATTGCTCTAAGCTAGTGCCTACTCAGTAAATGGCTATCACTTCCCATTGGTATCATTGGGTCAAAGAGTAGTGATTTGCAGCATTCAAAACTATCTATTGATAGAATATATGAATGCACCAAAAAAATCTAGAACAATGAAATAAGAATCATTAGCTTCGAGCTCATTCTTGCATGCTTGCCTAAAGCAAAGGAAATAACCTCCCAGGGTATTCTTGTATAGCTTTGAAAGAGAAATTTTCCTCATGGATGTTTGCAATTCGCCATCACAACCAGAACACTGTAAGAGATATGATAGGTGGCTCCAAATTAGCTTCAAATTTTAAGATAAAGTGAATCAAGATTCTCTTGCAGCTGAAATCTATCAGATGTTTTAGCTTCCCATAAAAAAGCACTGCAAGAAATTAGAAACACAAAAGGTGTAGAAATAAAATTTATCGACCAGTTTGGCTATGAAAAAATAGTGCAGAACAATCATAGAACTGCAGTGAAGGTGGCATAAAATTTCATAAACACAGAGGTGTCCTGCTACATAGGAAACATCAAATAAAACGAAACTCATCATAAGAGTTTTTTATAGCTAAAGTGAGAAAAATGATGATAATCAAGATTGAAAAGTCAAAAGTGTTTATCCAGAGTTGTAAGCTCTGACGAAAAATAAAACAAAAAATCAACATTGAAACAACAGACTATTTATTCGGGCTTATAAATGTAACTAAGATGCAATTTTTTATGATCAATGGGCTTTATTAGAGCACAACTTTTATATTTTCTTCATCCCTTAATTCAATTAAATTACATTATATTCTAAAAACTATAGACTACCGGATTTATCATAATACTCTTCTATTTTCGATTTGAAGTCCTTCACTAGAACACAAAGAACCAAAATCTTTGTTGATGTTCCCCTAGAGAACAAACAAAAGACTAGCAACTGGGACTAGTGATTCTCTATCTTGCAGGAACCTCTGGCTTTTTTCTAAACTTGGTTTATTTGGTTAATGCTGCCTCGAACACAAAGCTTTTGGGGCCTTAACAAGAGCATTGTGTTTAAATTTAAACAGTGTTATCACAGCCTTGTTTGAATTCAAAATACTGATAAGTAACTCTTGATCGTATAGATGACCCTCTATAAATAGGACCACCACAAAGAGCTACTAACTGAAGGTGGTATGTCCGTATTTCCCAACACAGGTTAGACACGTATCCTAATGAATCCTATTATTTTAATTTTTTTAGACCAAGACACTCTTCGGACACTTGAGGACACATGTGTCCATTGCTTAGACACACATGAAATACATCTTAAGTTTGAGCAACATAATTTACGATACTATGAGAACAGAAAATCAATGTAGATTTATACCTATCAATCGTTCGCTCCTTTAAACTTGACAAATTAGTGTTATGTTGGATTTTTTTTATTATTATTGAATGAAATGTTTATATATATGACATATGACATAACAAATACATAAAACCTATAAATTTTTCATGTGTCCCCCCATGTGTCCTACATTTTTTGAAAATTGTTATACCAGCATGCCTGTGGTGTGTCACATGTCCATATCCGTGCTTCTTAGCTACCAAGAATATACATTCTTGCTAAAAAAGTTGATGCACATATCTGAATCAGATTGTTGGTGGAGTCCATGAAAATTCAAACATAAGGATTAAAATTGATGGTCGATCTCCCAACGCATCAACTGGTGTTTTAAACTGATAAGGCATAATTTCAATAGTAATTATGCTAAGGTTGTTTTTGTGGACCACTGGAGGTGAGCCCAAAAACAATTGTCTTCAATATAATTTCTGTTCCTGAGAGGCAAGGAATGAGCTAATGCTCTGGTGTTTCCAATTGCAGAAGAATGAACAGAAGTCCCAAAACAACATTGTAAGAAGAAGCTCCTGATGGATCCACAAGTTTCAGGTTTCAATATAGTTCCATTGAGAGATAGTTCGTTTTTCTTGACCAATCAGAAGCACTAGAAAGTTGCAATTTAAAGCATTAGCCAGAAGGAATTCATCGGGAAGATGGAGGAAGTTTTGTTTCACACCAGTAAGCACATAGTTAACACAGTGTTTATCACAGGTTACTTCCCAAAGGTAAGAATAGTTTGTTTGTCACAGTAGCAGTAGAAAGTTGCGTCTTAAAGCATTTACAAGAAGGCATTCACCCAGAGATGCAGGAAGTTTCGTTTCACACCAGTTAACACAGAGTGAACACATTACGTATGAGAGGTTACTTCCCAAAGGTAAGAATTTAGCAGTAGTAAATAAAAGAACCATTTATCAACAACAGCAACTCAGTTTTTACATGATGTACAAGATCCTAAAAATATGCTTGCATAGTTATGTGTTCATCAAGATTTAAAAGGGAATGAAATTTACCATAAGCACCTTAAGCTCGCCCCAAGACTTCTACACAAATAGAATATGTTGGCTATTTTGAATTGGGAAAACATGAGTGAAATAGAGTCATGATATGATTTTGCAGTTTCCTTGAAGCGTGAAACAAAAGGCACTGAGATACTAGATACCTGCATCCAAGATATAAGGTTTTCTTAAGGAAAGTATTTCAAAGAGAAAAAAAGCAGGCAATAAGATGTCACACATTTCACATGCCTAAGAAAATGTGACACAATGCTTCTAAATTTGCCGAATTGAAAGGAATTGAGAAGCAAAAGAGGCAACAAGATATCTCATAACCCTGTATGGAAACTCTTGGATGAGAATGGAAGGCAATGATGGTTCTGCACCAAGACGAACAGACACTTATAAAAAGGTTCTGTGTCGTGTCCAACACCAACACTCATCAGACACACATCCAAATGAATCATATAATTTTTTTTACTCTTTTTTAGACCTAGACATATTTGGACACTTGGGGGACACACATGTCCATCACTTAGACACATATGAAACATAATATAAATTTGAATGATAAAAGAAAAGCAATGTAGATATATCTCTCTTCTTCTGAACTTTACGAATTAATGTCATGTTGCAATTTTTTTTTATCATCCTTCAAGGAAATAAAGATATATATGACATATCACAACTATATAAAACTAAATATACTGCGTGTGTCCCTTATGTGTCGGCTAAGTTACACGGTAACACGGACTCAGATACAGGTATCGGGTGCGGGTGCGGGTGCGGGTGCGGGTCTAAGGGTCGGACACTTCAAAATTAAAAATTAAGGATACATGGATATGTATCCAAATTTAGATACGGGTACGGGGATACATTAAATAGATTTTTAAATATATATATATATTTATTATATGAAGATGAGTTATATTATATAAATAACAAATAAAAATTATAAAAATAATTTTAGATATAAAATAAATTATATTATATATGATAAAATAAGTTATTTTTATTTTAGACACAAAAATTATATTATTTATAATATATTATATTATATAATTTTTTTGGATGAATAATATTATATATTATTATATTAATGCAATTTATACTATATGTTAATGTAAATGTAATATGAATAATAATTTACAAAAATTAGATATTATACTATATTTTAAGAAATAATAATTAGATGTTAATGTAATGCAATTTATACTATATTTTAAGAAATAATAATTAGATATTTTATTATATATGATAAAAATTATAATTTATAAATTATATAAATTATATTATATATGATCAATAACAGAGACAAAGAGGGAACAAACGAATAGATTGAGAGATGAAGAGAGAGAGAAGCAGAGACGAGACGAAGAGAGAGAAGCACAGAGACGAAGAGAGAGACGAAGACGATCAAGATCGAGATCGGCAGTGAGAGAAGAGAGTGACGAAAATGATCGAAGCCCTCCGAGACGAAGACGATGATGATCGTGATCAATAGTGAGAGCCCTAATCGTGATCGTGATCGTGATCGATGATCGAAGCCAACAGCAACCAGGTTCTCTCTTCCTTTCTCTTCTTTCATTTCTTTTGCTGTCTGTAAAGAGCCGTGTCCGAGAGAGAAGAGGCGAACTGACACAAATCCCACACCCGCACCCGTGTCGTGTCGTGTCGTGTCGACACGGGTACTTCGCCCCAAAGTGCCGAGTCCATGTAACACAGTGTGTCGGGACTTGCATTTTTTGAAAATTGACCTGTTGGTGTGTCAATATCATGTCGCATATCCATGTTTCGTAGGTCCTGCATATTGAGTTTCTAATCTTAAATAATCTGATTCAGCAACCAACAGTTGATGGGGAGAATTTCTAAAAGTAAATACAATTTGGACACTAGAAACACTGAAATCACAGACTTTCCTAGCTTTCCTATGCATATAATGTTTCAAAGAGTCTGATTGTGCAAATATATAGCACACATATGCTTGGTTTATTATCTTCATTTTCTCCAGTAACTCAACCAAGATTCTCAACATTTCTTAGAAATCACGGCAACATACCACATTACTTCTTATTCTACGAGAATATCAGCCACCGCTTGAAAATATCAAATAGAAAAAAATTGATTAGAACCTATGACCACACAAGTAACATTGATTCTTGGATATGTTGCAGCAAAATTACTACACGTGTGTAAAAAGCAATACCTATTAACCATTTTCAGGAATATGCAACACTATAATGTTAATATGCTCCAAGTAATTTGATGCACATTTGCGGTTCACTCAACAACATGGCTAAACCAGGAGGTCAAGACAATCTGAAAACACATAGCAAGTTTAGGAAATGTTAAAAAAAGGAAAAATAAATTTTAGTGATGACTGAAATTCCTAGCACGTATCCATGGAGTCTCAAACCAAAATCATAGTTGGACAAGAACTACCATTTTCCCTTCTATAATTAAGCCCAAATAGATTTCCCTGATCTTATCTTATAGGTACATATATCTTAAGTGGCACATCATGTCATCTTATATCATACGTGTTTGCCACGCTGACATCTCCAACTGCCTTGGATCAACGTGTTAGCCTAATGAGATGACCCCTCGTACCAATCATGCGTCTCCCATGCTCCCCTCAAGGATCGAGCCATGCCAAATGAGGAGAGTACACACGATAACCTCAAGCCTAGGCACAAAGGGCTACTAAGGCATCTCTCTATCTGCTCAAATGGACGCGTTTGAGGCACCCCTCAACTGGGCCTAGTAGACACCCAAACACATCATTCTCTCAACTTGAAGACATGCTTGACACCCATAGGCTCAGTCAAGCTTCACTTCCTCCAATCACTCCTTCCTAGTCCCTCCAAGTCTCGATCTCCAAGTATCAGGCACACACTCACTCTATACTTAACCATGCCCTTCTCTGTGGTTCACGCTCTACTTTCCTTGTCTTTGTCAAGTGGCTCTCCAACCAAGCACATATCTCTTATGATCTGTACTCGTTCTCCATAGACATCATGAGACCATCATGCCCCAAGTAATCGATTTTCCATGTGGAAGCGAGATAGCGCAAAATCATCTCCAGCCAAAATACCCTGAGAATGAAAGCGCCACGAAAGCGCCTATATCTATATATGTCTATAAATATATAAATTTATGCTTATATTTTTATACGAGGATTTTCTGCAATAATCTTGCAATGGTTTGAATTTGAGAATGAGAAACTCTAAAAACAATCAATTGGGTGGCTTAAGGGCGGTTTCAGTAGGTGGTGTATCTGTGCTCATATTTGGCTACTACATACCTCTCCCATGACGAGCAGACCATCCTAGTCCAGTGGAAGTGGCTTATGCTTTCCCATCTTGGACATGGGGTTCAATTTTCACCCGTACCAAAAACAAGGTTCTATTTCCATGTGTAGAATGATTAATGCATGGAATGTTAGGATGCTCACTAGTCCATTGAGATTTTTTTTGAGCATCAACAAAGAATTTTATTAAACAAAAGCAAGAAACAAGAAAGAGGACAAGAAGTCCTCATACACAGATAGAGGTCAAAACAGACACAAAACAAAATAAAAACCAAAAACCCAAAAAGCGCAAATAATAAGAAAACTCCTAGCACTAAGGATGGCAAACAGCAGCCCAATCCCTAGAAATCAAGAAAAACAGAACTCCTTAAAAGGAGACGCAAAAACCCAAAACGAAGCCAAATATCCCGTCCTATCCCACAAAGCCTCTGCATCTGATTCCTTTCCATCAAAGATTCATGCGTTTCTCTCTAGCCAAATAATCCAAAAGATAGCTAAAACAATACAGGACCACAATGTTTTGGCTCTCTTGTTACCGCCAAACCCTTCAAACCTAACCAAAAGCACATGTGCACTCCTTCGGAGCAACCCATTGATCTTCACATAAGCCAAAATGACGTTGCCATAATGCAAGAGCCACCGGGATGAAGCTTATTTCTAAAAGAAACCATGTCAACTTAGTCCCTAACAAAACGGGCATAACCTATACAATATCTCCATGCGTCGTATAAAATCACATAAAGTGATCCCACATGGTGATACAAAATCACACAAGGTGGAAGTCACATATAGTGATAAATGTGGGCGTCCAATCATTTTCAGATATCCATTGGTTAAGAAGGGGACCTAACTTATCCAATGGTCAAGGTGACCTAGCTTACCGCCCTATACAAGTAACTATCCAAGTAACTACTGTGATCATGCCTAATTTCATGACTAATCTAAAGGGTTGGGTTATTCCAAGAGCTCCTACACAGCTCAACCGACTCCCTTCACTACCAATGACTTTATCACTACCCTCCATCCAACATAGCCACACATAAGGCAACACAGTGTAATCACAGAAATAATACCCAACAATACCCTAGGAAAAAAGTCTTCACATTCACAGCCTTACACTATAAGTGACAATTAACATACTCCTCATCTTAATTAATCATAAGTACGAAATTGGAGTCGCAAATAAACAACCAAGCACAGCCAAACAACTATGCTGGCGAAAAAATACCAAAAACCAATGAATTTCAATCAAATCACTCCTAAACTTGAGGATGTGTTTCCCTCATGTGGACATGGATATCTGAAAATCGATCAAGTCAATATGTTTCCCTCATGCAGACGTGGTTATTAATGACATCAGCCCTAAGAAACTGTGCTATTTTCTTTCTTGGCAATCTCTAGATGATTCTCCGTAAGTTTCTATCCATATGAGGTTCGATTGGGTTTGATCTTAACCTCATATAGTTAAAGTTGAGAGAGAGAGAGAGAGATTGTTTTAGTCTGAGATAGTTAACTCATCCAACATGGCAAAAACCATGTATTTGTATCAAAATCATTCAAAGTCACAATATCACCCCTCTCATCTCTAAAGACAAAAACAATAATAAAAACTACCAACATAACAATAACGCTTTTCAAATAGCCCAGGCACACAAAGATAATAGGAAAATCATTAAATGTGACTTTCGGGTGAGAAAGCAACATGAAAACTGAAATATCATATTTTACATGTGGCCACAATACTAGTGTTGTTATGCATAAAGTCAGACTCATTTTGATTTATACAGATGTTACAACTGAGGCTTCTAATTTATACATGTATGCAAAACTACGTAATTATGTGGTGTGCACCATCTATTGCCCAAATATACAAGTAGCATGAACAAAGTAATTCAATATATTCAAAAGATATCCACAATGAAATTACAAAGTTTCCTTTTGGGAATTTAAAAAGATTATGCTGCCCTCAAGCTATAGTGGCTAAGCATTCATGGTCAACACAAATCAAAGAAAAACAAACAAAAAAACAACTCATCACTAAAAACATCCATGATAAGATTTCACAAGCAATTGTTCAAGTTGATGGGTTGTTTAATATGCTCAAATAGGTTATTTAACATATATATATATATATATATATGTATATATTAGTAGCACTGGATTATCCAAGCTCTCAATCTTCTTTTCCATTTTGTGATAATTCTTCATCCATATTAGAACCCCCCAAAGAAATTGCAAATTGCACTCTAGGCCATAGCTGTTTTTGTTCTCTTTTGTTTTAGTAGTCTATTTTATAGTTGTTCAAGCACATTATCACGCGACTGGGGAGATTGGAGCAAATGTGGTTCATAGAATTAAGGCAGGGATGGCTTAAGTGGAAGAGTGCGTTTGGAGTATTGTACAATAAACGAGTACCCATTAAACTAAAAGTGAAGTTCTATAGATTGGCTATTAGACCAGCGATGTTGTATAGGACGAAATGTTGGACAACTAAGAAACAACATGTAGAGAAGATGAGTGTTGCTGAGATGAGAATACTAAGGTGGATGTGTGGCAAGACTAAAAAAGACAGAGTTAGGAATGAGTATATTCGAGAATGAGTGGGAGTAGTACCAATAGAAGATAAGTTGAGAGAGAATAGATTGAGATGGTTTGGTCATATACAGCGGAGACCAACAGAGGCAATAGTGAAGAGATGCGATACAGTGACGCTAGATGGCAGTGTTAGGGGAAGGGATAGACCTAGATTGACATAGACTAGTTTAGTAAATAAAAATATGAATCTCTTTAATTTAATTAATGAAATGACCTTAGATAGAGTTGAGTGGAGAAGAAAGATTCATGCAGCTGACCCCGTTTGATGGGACTTAAGCTTAGCGTGGCTTGGTTTGGTTTGGTTTGGTTTGGTTTGGTTTAAGCACATTATAAAGACTATCTACCCAACAGTCTTTGCTTCAATTTAATAATGTTGGTCCTGCTGCATTCTTAAATTATATTGGACATAATTAACTTCTTTTTCATAATTACTAGTTTTGGCAAAGGGAAGCAGAAAGTTTGAGGCAACAGCTGCAGTACTTGCAAGAAAGCCACAGGTAAGATTTTTTCACATTATTGTAAATCTTAAACATCACTAGCTATTGGCCTAAAGGCAGCATAGCAATTCATGGTGCAATTATTAATGACTTCACTGGTCTTGCACAGAAGGCAGACCACCCCATGGAAGAGCCATCCATGTCAATGGTGGTATGGTGTCTCCAAGAGAGATCTAAGCCTCTGCTTTTCTATTGAGTTATAGCCACAAATCCAACAACTAAGACTCACCTGTTTATAGTAATTCCCAGACAATATTTTCAGTACCTAAGGAGGGTTTGTGATATCTAGATTCAGATTAAACAAAATCCATGACTACAACTTTATACTACTCTAGTACTCTTTAAGCTTTGTCATCTGCAACCTTGTACTAATATGTTTTGATCACCATAGAAGGCCGTGCTCCTAATAAACCCCTCTGCAGACATTTAAAATTTAGACATGTATTTTGTAGAATCACTCCATTCTAACATCTTGTCATCCATGTTCTATCAAAATAATTGTGCCTTATCAGAACTACATTAAAGCTTGTGCAACATAGATCTATTCATTATAAAGCAGAAGATTATGTTACAATTGTAGGAGATTTATGCCAACCAGATGTACACCAAAAGATCTAGTTTTGAAGACTATTTGAGAAAGATTAGTCAATGGACATGACAAAGAACCAGAGACAAATGACAGTATGAAACAAACAAGGACAACTAAGTAAATTTTGGCATCTTCCAAATCAGTACAACAAACCACTAAATTTTCAAAAGAAATGCCAAGTATAAGTTTTCAAACATTAGCAAGATGTTGGAGGAGCTTGTCAGTTCAAAGTATATTAGAAGTAAGCTTTAGAATGGCAGGAAAAAGGTATTATGTTATGCTGGAAGAAAATTATTTCCAATAACTTACAAATAAAGATATAGCTGAAATTAAAATTTGAGGATGCACCAATAGTGGGCACTGAAATAATTGCAGGCAACTGATGGGAGAAGAACTTTCTGGTTTGGGTGTCAAAGATTTACAAAATCTGGAAAATCAACTGGAAATGAGTTTGAAAGGTGTCCATGTGAGAAAGGTAATGCATACTTAGCTTCTCATAAGGTACATGATACCCCATGTAAAGTGTATCAATGTTCCTAACTGTAGTTATTGTTTTCTGCAGGACCAAATTTTAACTGATGAAATAAAAGAACTAAACCGGAAGGTCTTATTGGAAAAACAGCCAGAATTCTCAGTTTTCAGCTAAGAGTTTCTCTAACATAAAGGAGCTGATTTTCATTGATTTGATTACAGGGGGGCCTCATTCAACAGGAAAACATTGAGCTAAACAAGAAGGTAAACATACTGCATCACGAGAATACAGAACTGCATAAAAAGGTATGTGGTCTGCAAAAATAATATTAACTCCAAAATATCATTTGAAAATTATATACCCTTTATCATCTTTGACACGAAAACTGGAAGTTTATCTCTAGCCAGTTCTGAGGAGAAGCTTTGCATCTCAGGTTTACGGAGCAGAGTGTGTCAATGAAGCAAACAGAAGCTCCCATGTTTCACGTGGACTCCTTGGTTTCAACTTCCATGCACCCATCAGTCTCCAGCTAAGCCCGCCACAGCCTCAGAAGAATGAAGCCCCAGCAAAAGCAATGAAGTTGGGGTAAAGTTTAAGCCGCCTTAGAAAATCAATTGCCACTTATAAAATTCCAAATCCTATTGTTCTGATATTGATCCCGTCATTATATTCTTGAAATTTTTTCCAGGCTACAACTGCATTAGCAAAGGAGGTCAACCACATTAGATGGATGTCAGCCAGTTCAATATTCCACCCTCAATTGTGACATCAGGCTTCTTATCATTGAGACAGATGCGCTGCAAGACGAATACTAAGCATAATAGTAATCAGATTTGGTGTGAAATGATCTATTGAACCAGTTTTAGATTGCCATATTGTGATCGACCAAAAATCAATTATCTATGTAAAGTTGTGCAATAAAGAAAAAAACTGCATGCCTGAGATGCTGTATTAACTGTATACAGTTTATATGATTGTTGAAATGATGGACTCCTTATGTACTTGTGTTTGATTGATGAAGATTCAAATACACTGATTGGTCAGACACAAAACATTGACATTGAATAATCCCCCTCCAGTGATCCATAAGGCTGCATTTGATTGACAGGAAAAGAAAAGGAAAAAGATAATGAAAGTCATTTTCCTCCATAACATGTGTGCTTGGTTATGGATCCTACCATAATCATTTTTTTAACAGGAATATTTTCCTTCAAAACTAGTCATATATTTTATACTGGATTATGCATAGCAGTGCAGGAAAGTAGTTCCGTGTTTTTAGAAATTTCTTTTTAACCCAATGCATGTGAGAAAACTAAATATTATTATTTTCCTTTCCTTTAGTTAACTTTTCTCAAGGATCACTTTCATGTATCATGTTCCTGGCAATCAAAGGGAGATTAAAGATCCTTCCCAATAAAATAAAATAAAAATGGAGACAACAGAGCATCCTCATAGGTCGTTCTCTAATAATTCTGTTGTTTTCATTAAATTTTTTATGCTTTCGATTTCTTAAGAAATAATTTAATTTTCAATCTCCAATGGTCGACACATTTGAATTTTTGCATACCTTGACATTGTAAGAGGAGATTGGGAATTTAAAACTACATAACTTATGGTTGTGAAAGTATACAGATAGTGTACACATGTCCTCCACGCCACAATCTTCTTATGCTAGCAGTTTGCAAAATTTCCAAACTATGTAATGAGGGATTTCTTGTCAAATCATGTTATTAAATATAACTTTTATTCTAGTTTTACTAATCTGAATCACAATTTTAGATATTACATCTAAATGGATGAATTTATTCAGCATATAATTTCCAGCCCGCTACTGTACATGGCAGTATGATATAAGTACAAATTTTTCCTTTGTAAGCAAGTTATGACAATATATGAAACAAAAACCTCATAGTCCAAATTGCTAGCCTTCCTCATGGACGATAGTTTTACATGTTACATATTAATAATATGGGCAAATTATAGTAAATTACCCTTTAATTTTGTATTTTGTGTCAATTTGGTCTAATTAATAATTATTGTCTTTAATATTTGATGAAAAATAGTCACATACTCCTCATGTGTCCATTCTGCATGGGCAAAATGGAAAAATGAACAATACTAATTATACTAACGGTCCTTAAAAATCACTGCTTGTGCCAATTTGATCTATTAGTTTCGACCAGAATAAATTCCCCCTTAAATTTTGTAATATGTGTTTAATTGGTCCAATTGCAACCCAACGTAAAAAAAAATTGACAGAAAATTAGCACGTACGGCTCACATGACCACTTGGAGAGTCATAACTAAGAAATTAAATACATTTCTCCTCAAAGACTCTCTCTCTCTCTCTCTCTCTCTCTCTCTCTCTCTCTCTCTCTCTCTATTACTCTGGCCAATCAAGATCGTGGTGAGCACAACCATAACAACCACCCTTTCTTATCATTTCCTAGCATTTCTCTCTGAAAGTCAATTGCTCAACAAATAACAAATCACAACTCATCCACTAATTAAGCATTTTATTCGTCAATCAATTAGACAATTGAACTATCAATTTTAGCAATCTCACCAAAATTAAAGCAATCAACCATGAGACATAAGATTTAACACGAAAACCTATAGGAGCCCAATTTTATAGGGAAACAACAATCCCAACACCCAAAAACTGCTCAAATTGAAGGAATTGTAACTTCTTATGTTTAACTACAATTGAGTCCACTACAAGCTTCAACAATATCTTCGTCTTCAACCCATATTACCCAAACGACACAGTGACCAAGGGATTGAAAGTAAATTGTCAAAGTTTTGAGGTGAAGTTAATCAATCAAGATGAATGAATTGAAATCAAATGATATTGTGTGGTTTCAAATCAAAGACAAAGTGATTTTCATCAATGGAGTCTTAACAGTTATAACGCTACTATATAGAGAGAGAAAATAGATCCAAAATCTTTAAAAATAGTCATCCAAATGTCTTGAATGATGCAATGATCATTGTTTAAATGAACTAAGGAAAGATGGTCAAAAAAATAATAATAAATAATTAAAAATTAGGATTCGTGCTGACAACCCTCAAGTGCCAGTAGGGTGTTAAGCAGGTGCACCTCTCAATAGCTTGAGGGCATGAACACCTATAGAATATTGAGCAAGCGCATGTACACAAAGGTAAAGCGCTTGAGCACCTATAGAGCATTAGACGAACAGACCTTGTAGGATTTTATATGTGCGCCTATGGAGTGCTTTGTGAGCGGCCATGCAAAGCTAGAGCTTGACCAATTGTAGGGCATCGGTTGAGCGGACACAAATGGAAACCACATTTTGAAGTGAGCTTTGAAACACATAAAATCAAATTCTAAGATAGGTTAGTGCATTGTGTTTCATAAACTCTTATATTTCCCCTGAAGTACCTATGTACATTGGATATGACAATAGTAAGGGTGTGGGATGTATCTGACACTTGTACTCAATTTAAACACTTGGATCTTTAATTTTTTTACAAAGTTTGAAGAAGGAAAAACTCACATTTGCTAGTAAAAAAAGCATCTCTAACCCCCCTTTTTTTTTTTAATAAATAAGAATATTATTAAGAAACTAAAGCATCAAGGAGATGAAAAAGAATACAAAATGGCACCCCCAAGAAAGGAACACCACACACAAAAACAAACAAAACTAAACAAATCCACCAATCATGTCATCTAAAAAGCCCAAAAAGGTAAACAAATCTGGATCCACTTACACAGACACCCAACCGCACAAAACATGGAGAAACCTCGATTCCAACCAATACACCGAGCGGACAACCTCTTGAAAAATACGACGGTTCCTCTCCAGCCAAATGAGCCACATCAAAGATAGAAGAGCCAAAGCCCAAGCCTTTCGAGGCCTCTTCCCCCACCCAACCCCTTGCCCAACTCCACAAAACCCCTAACACTCCTTCCGGCTGAACCCACTACACCGCAAAAGTAGAAAAAATAAGAGCCCACAAGCAAGAAGCCACCGGACACTGAGCAAGCAAATGGTCCACCGACTCCAAAGTAACACAGCACATACAACACCAATTAACCAAAACATGCCGCCAACAAACCAGATTATCGATAGTCAAAATACTGTCAAAAGCCGCAGTCTACACAAAGAAAGCGACTTTAGAAGGAACACCTGTGACCCAAATCCGACGCCAAGGAAACTTCCCCTCCATAACACCACATAAACCCCGATAAAAAGAAGAAGTTGAGAAAATATCCTTTGAACCTAGCCATCCCCAAACCAAGACATCATCCCCTACACCTGCAATTGGCAGCCCATAAAGAAAAGCCAGCAAATCCACTATCTACCCAAGCTCCCAATCCTGAACCTACCGACGAAGAATAAAATCCCAAACCATCCCACCAACAACCTCAGCGTCCCTCCCCCTCCAAAAAAAATAAAATAAGAAGCCACCACCACATCCGAATCTATCACAAGACGAAAAACCAACGGGAACCGATCCTGCAACACCTCCCACACTACACCACTGATCCTTCCAAAACCAAACGCTTACACCAGAACCCACTAGAAAATAAACTTGTTCCCAAAACTCCCCCCTTCCCAACCAAATATCTTTCCACAACCCACACCCATAAGACCCCCACATTCATTGTACTCCAATCACCATGATCCACACCATACTCTGCAACCACCACCCTATGCCACAACTTATCCCTCTCCCAAGCAAACCTCCACAACCACTTCTCCAACAAGGAAGAATTAAACCTGTCCAGCCACTGCAAACCCAAACCCCCCTTCCTATTGTTCTTAGAAAGGGAGTTAGGGCTTGTACTCAACACCCTATTTCTAAATTTGTGTCATATGATTCATTGTCTCCTGTATATCATGCTTTTGTTTCGTTTCTATCTTCTGTGTGTATCCCACAGGGGTTGAAAAGAAGTTGCTAATGATCCTAAGTGAAAGGGAGCTATGGTAGAAGAGATGCAAGCCCCAAGCAAGAATAATACCTAGGAGTTAAGTCTCTATCCCAGTGGAAAAAAATCAGTGGAATGTAAGTGGGTGCTCACCATTAAGCAGAAGGTTGATGAGACAATCGAACGATACAAAGCAAGACTAGTGGCCAAGGGATATACTCAAACATATGGAATGGATTATCAAAAAGCCTTTGCTCCTGTCAAGGTTTTCAAAGGCGTATACGAGGCGCGACTTGAGGTGAGGCGAGGCATACGGAAAACGCACAGATGCGTTCTTTTTTGGGCGAGACACCAGCTATGCATACGTGTCAAACGCAGAGGCGTAAGCACCTGTCGCGCTTTATGCGCTTTTCACGCTTTCGACAGTGAGGCGCAAGCCTTTGCGGAGTTCAATTCAAAAATCAAAAAAGGGAAATGATAGAGTATTTAATGGAAACTTGTTATATATGACTTCGATTGAAACAGAAATTGCTCAAGAAGAAGATATATATACCTTGTAAGTTGATATTCTTCAAATCAGAGTCCCAACAAGTTTAAATCAGTCTTCTAATCTTCTCCAACGAACTAGGATTTTTCAGGTACAAAGTCTCTCTCTCTCTCTCTCTCTCTCTCTCTCTCTCTCTCTCTCTCTCTCGTTTTTCTGCATCGTCTCTCTTTGTGTTCTCGTTGGTTCTTTCTCTATTACTCCATTCCGACAGTGATGTACATAACTTTTTTGTTTTTGAACAAAGACTGATGTATATATCTATCTCTCTATTTTTGTGCACACAAATATCTCTATTGTACTTGTCTAATATATTATTATTATTATTATTATAACTTAGCTTCTACTTCTTTAATTTATTATTATTATTATTTCTTTAATTTTTTTTTTTTTGATAAACTTTAATTTTTTATTATTATTGTTAATATTCTATTCTTCTTTTTGCCATCCCATCCCACTTAACCAGTATCTGTTTTTTTTTTTTTATTTGTTTTTTTTTATACAGTGCTACTGTTGATAAGTTTGTGGGGACAACAACAAAAAAAATGACTGAACCCAAAGGCCAAAGAAAAGATTTTGTCTGGAAGTATGTAAAAGAAGTTGATGGGGAAAAGTATTTTAGATGTAAATTTTGTGATCAAACTTGTAGTGGTATTATAAGTCAATTTAAAAATCATCTAGCAGCACGCATAAAGGTATTAAACCGTGTTCAAAAGTTCCTGAGGATGTAAAGTTGGAATGCCAACATGAATTAAAAAATTTCTTTGAGCAAAAAAATGCCCGCAATGAAATGCTATATGAAACTGGGATGGGTGCTGGAGCAAAGGGCGAGAGTGGTGCCTCTCAATCTATTAAAGGCGATACTAGTGGTATGACACAACCTCCAAAACCGAGAGGTCCAATGGATAAATTTGCTAGTTCTCAAGCACGACAATCTATACTGAACTCCAAATGGAAACAAGAAGAAAAAAAAGATGTGTGCCGAAAGATTGGGTGTTTTATATATTGTAAAGCTCTTCCATTTAATTTAGTGAATGATCCGTATTGGGTAGCTGCAATTGATGGAATTGCAAATTATGGACCTGGTTTCAAACCCCCTTCTATGCATGAATTGAGGACTGGATTCTTAAAGCAGAAGTAGAAGATATAAATGTCATGATGGAGGAACATAAGAAAGCATGGAAACAATATGGATGCTCAATTATGTCTGATGGTTGGACAGATGGGAAAAGTAGAGTTCTTATTAATTTTCTTGTAAATAGCCCTGCTGGAACTTGGTTTTTAAAATCAATTGATGCATCTGATACTATAAAAAATGGGGAGTTGATGTTTTACTATCTTGATAGTGTTGTAGATGAAATTGGGGAAGATAATGTTGTTCAGGTTATTACTAATAATGCTTCAAACCATGTCAATGCTAGGTCGAGACTTATGGAGAAGAGGAAGAAGTTGTATTGGACTCCATGTGCTGCGCATTGTATTGATTTAATGTTGGAGGACATTGGAAAATTGAAAGTCTATGACCAAACTCTCTCGTTAGCTAGGCAAGTGGTCAAGTTCATATATGGACATTGTTGGGTTCTTTCAGTGATGAGATCATTTACAAAGAACAGTGAACTTCTCCGTCCAACAGTAGCACGGCTTGCCACTACTTATCTTACTCTCCAAAGTCTTTACAAACAAAAACAACCACTCCAAGCTATATTTTCTTCAGAAAAGTGGGCTTCTAGTAGTTGGGCAAGAAAGGTTGAAGGGGTAAAGGCTCGTGCAACTGTGTTGTTTGATCCAAAATTTTGGCCTAATGTTGCTTTTTGTATCAAAAGTGTTAGAATTTACCATCACCTACCACCCATTTACCATCACCTACCACCACCTACTCCTCACCTACTCCTCACCTACTACACTCACCCTCTCCTATATAATGAGCCACTCACCATTTGTAATAAATATCAAACAATATTTATCAATCAATAATACATATATTTTTTACATGGTATCAGAGCAGGTTTAGAACCTAATAGTTTCACTTCCCCGGCGGGCGGCAATCTCGCCTTGGCCGCCCGCCGGGCCTCAACCTATTCAGCTTATTTTCTACACATACCTTCCTCATCACTATCTGTCTCGGTGGAGCTCATCACAGACTCCACCGGCGAACTCAGATCCGAGTAAGGCCCAAAGGAGCCAAACCCACACGGAAAGTCAAAGGGAAAGGCCTTCTTTCTCAGCAAAACCTTAGGCATCCTCTGTAGCAACCGCTCTGAGATGCTTCAAATCAGTCTTGTTCCCGATGAGCATGATGACGATGTTGGCATCTGCGTGGTCTCTCTCTCTGTGAAGTCACCTTTATGAGGTTAAGAAGTAATTTGAAGCAGCTTGCTGATCAGTATGCTCTTTCCGAACAGCAATATGAACAGAAGTTGAAGCCTTCACTTTTAAATACATGACCCAGATGGCCACCACAAACTGTACAGACCCCGAAGCAGCCAACTTTTGCCCCAATCCATCCATACCTCTTTTTCTTTTTCTCCTAAAGCCGCCTTCTTCAATGGAGAGGAAGGTTAGGCCTCAGAAAGAACAAGCTTTGAACTGTCCAAGGTGCAATTCATCTAACACCAAGTTTTGTTACTACAACAACTACAGTCTCACACAACCAAGGTACTTTTGCAAGACTTGTAGAAGGTATTGGACTGAAGGTGGATCTCTCAGAAACATTCCTGTTGGAGGAGGTTCAAGAAAGAACAAGAGATCTTCATCTTCACCTTCATCAACAACAACTTCATCATCATTTTTATCAAAGAAACTTCCTGATCTGGTTCTTCCACCTCAAAACCCTAAGATCCATGAAGGCCAAGATCTCAACTTGACTTACCCATCTCATGATTTCAAAGCCATCTCTGAGCTCATTCAAGTGATGTTTGTTGAGTTCTTTCATACCCATGTCGGTGCCGATGATGCCGATATCGGATCAGAACTCATTTTACTCATCTGGGTTTTCTCTGCAGGAATTCAAACCAACCCTAAATTTCTCTCCTATCACCGGCAGCTACATACACACTTGCCCTATACCAATCCATTATAATATCTTAACCTCCACTATCCTAGTCCACCGAGCACAAACATCAACCACATCACAACCACTTTTTTGTTTTATTCCTTTTATCCTCATCATCATGTCCCCCACTCTCTCTTCTTTTATTATTATTATTATTATTATTATTATTATTATTATTATTATTATTATTATTACACCCACTTCACTATTCTTCTTCTAATTATATATATACTTTTCCATTTTAAACTATTTTCCACCCAACACCATCAGCACATTGCATCCACCGCCCAAAATTTTTTTTTTTATTCTAAAAGCTTAATTGGTGCACTCCTTGTTCCCCATTTTCTTTATTTTATATATATATATCTATATATCTCTTTTTATTATATAAAAAAAAAAAAAAACAAAAAAAACAAACAAACATCATCCTCTCTCCTCCGTTTGATTTCAAATATATTTTTATTATTTCTTTCTTTAGTTTTCTTTTACATTATTTTTACTCTTTTTCCAATTCCATTCATACCATCTAGCTTTGCACACCAAACCATATTTTATTCATCTCAGGGATCAACCCCGATCACAATTTTACACAAAAAAAAAAAAATACAAACAAACAACCACATTCACAGGTGGGATTTTTTTTTGTCTTCTCTACTCTGCCGCCGGTCTTTTCTTCTTGCCTCCGTCCTGGGCGGCCCTTGCCGGTGTTGCCTCCGTGTGTCCCACTCCACTGGGCATGATCACTACTCCCTGCTCCTCCACTGCAGCATATGGCGGCCCTCCAAATCGGAACATAACGGTGGCCTTCCGCTTAAGCTCCTTATTTTCTGCCTTCAGCACACTTATCTCTGCTCGCGCATCCTTATACATGCGTTGGAGCAGAGCCAGTTGGGCGTTTAAATGCTGCACTTCATTTGTCCTACTCTGCAGCCGGTTCGACAAGTTTGTGACCGCCGTCATGGACTCCACACATGCCTTCAAAGTATACTGATTGGCCTCCACATCCGACTGCACTGCCATTCTTTGCTCCACAGACCGCATAGGAAAGTTCAACGGAGCAAACTCCGGGGCGCTTGGTTGAGGTTCCAGTGCCACCGCACCAGTTCTTTCTCCTGTTGACTCGTTGAGGTCGGGAAAGAGAGTGAGCAGACTCCGAGACGAAGAGGCCATTTTCTGGGCAACAGAGTGTTACAGAATATCTCTCGCAACAGAGTGTTACAGACTCTCTCTCTCAGCACAACGAAGAGGTTTTCACAGGATTTCATAGGTTTTTTGCCTCTGCCTCGGCCTCAGCCTCCGTCTTGATTAAATAGCCGAGGCAGCCACGCGTATCGCGCGCCACTTGCCGCCAGACGACAAACGGGCACGCCAACCAAGGCACTCACGTGCCTCGCCATCATGTCCGGCACACCTTTTGATGAATTGGGCACGCCTTTTGATGGCACGCCTTTTGACAAAATTGGGCACACCTTTTGAGGGTGCCACTTTTACAAGGGTCCGACAAGACTCTGTAAACTGTCCCGACATTGATTCCGGTTAGCTCCTTCATGGGTCCGACAAGACTCTGTAAACTGTCCCGACATAGATTCCGGTTAGTTTCTACAAGGGTCCGACAAGACTCTGTAAACTGTCCCGACATTGATTCCGGTTAGTTTCTACAAGGGTCCGACAAGACTCTGTAAACTGCCCCGACATTGATTCCGGTTAGTTTCTACAAGGGTCCAGCAAGACTCCGTAAACTGTCCCAACAACTGTCACCACATTGTCTGCTACAACGGTCCGACATGACCCCATAAACTGTCTTCTACAACGGTCCGACATGACCCCATAAACTGTCTTCTACAACGTTATGACACCACCATACAGTGTCCTCTACACCGTTATGACACCACTTTTCAGTGTCTTCACCAACGGTCTGACACGACCATACAGTGTCTCCTATCCTTTTTTATTTTTATGTATTTTCTTGTTTTGTTCCTCTCTTCAAACTCAAGTTGGTTAGTTTCTATCCTCCTTGAGTTTGCGGGGGGCTGTTAGAATTTACCATCACCTACCACCCATTTACCATCACCTACCACCACCTACTCCTCACCTACTCCTCACCTACTACACTCACCCTCTCCTATATAATGAGCCACTCACCATTTGTAATAAATATCAAACAATATTTATCAATCAATAATACATATATTTTTTACAAAAAGCACAATACCTTTGTTAGTGTTTTGCGAGAAGTTGATTCAGAGGAGAGGCCTGCTATGGGTTACATTTATGAGTTGATGGATTCGACTAAAGAAAAGATTGCTTTTAATTGTGGAGGAAATGTTGGAAAGTACGGACCAATTTGGAATAAGATAGATGCAAGGTGGACACCACAACTTCATAGACCTTTACATGCTGCTGGTTATTATCTAAACCCTCAGTTGCGCTATCGAGATACCTTCTCCTATGTTAAGGAGGTGAGGCAAGGATTGTATCAGTGCATGGATAGAATGTTGAGTTACGATGAGCGTCTCAAGGCTGATATCCAATTGGACTATTATGATCAAGAAAAAGGGGAATTCGGAAATCGTGTTGCAATTGATTCCAAAGCGATATGCTCTCCCGGTAAGAAACTAATATGAAAATAATTTTCCAATTACATTCTTTAAAATTAAAATACGAGATTGAAATTATTTGTGCATTTTTCAAATTATGTAGCTAATTGGTGGATTTGTTTTGGGAGCAAAACACCAGAGTTAACAAAATTTGCTATTCGAATACTTAGTCTAACTTGTAGTGCTTCGGGATGTGAGAAGAATTGGAGCACCTTTGAGTCGGTAATATATCATTCTTTCCTAAATTTTCTTATGCATAAAATAAAATATTCATGTTTCTAACTTGTTATATGTCGTTTCTTATATTATTATATTAGATTCATACAAAAAAGAGGAATAGGCTTGAGCACAAACGTTTGAATGCTTTGGTATATGTGAAGTACCACACTAAACTAAGAGAGAGGAGTATCAGAAGAAGACAAAACAACGATCCAATACTAATTGATGAAATTGATTCAGATGATGAATGGATTCCTGAAAAAGAATATCCCATCCTCCCCCTTGATGCTTCTTGGCTTGATGAAGAAGAATTGTTCGATGTTGAAGCAATTAGGACTGTGCCTATCACTACCTATGATAGAAGTGTGTAGAATCGATCAACTACGACTACGATTAGTGTTGACTCTTCGAATGCAAAGAAAAGAAAAGTTGGTGAAGGTTCAAGTAAGTTGTTAAACAATTATGGACTAGTTGCATATATATTATTATATGTGTGTATTTAATTAATTTGAAATCCTATTTCTTTGTTTAGGAAATGATAGAGGAAAAGGCAAGGCAGCAAGATGCACCCTTGTAGATGAAGATATAGAGTTGGAAGAAGTTGGTGGAATAGATGATGGAACCTATCCCATTATAGATATAGCGAACGAAGATGATGACAACATTAATGAGGATGACTTAGCGTGACCTATTATTTATTTATTGCTTTGTTTATAGAGTATTAGAGTTTAAGTTATTTTGTTTATTGAACAATTGGAATTTAAGTTATTATGACCATCACTTTAAGTTATTTGTTTATTATAGTATTCATTGAGAATGACTTATAAGGTTCTTATAATACTTGAAATTATTAATTAATTTTGGTTTTATGCTTAGGATGGCTTTTAAGAATTTTATTTAGTAATTCTTATTTTTTTTACTCTTTTTATGCTATATTTAATTAATTTTGTATTTTATAAAAATCAAAAAAAAATCAAAATTCAAAAGGCTTACGCCTCAACGCCTCGAGGCTTACGCCTCGCCTCAACAAGGGTAAAATGCCTCGCCTTGCGCTTTCGCCTTTAAAAACACTGGCTCCTGTAGCAAACATGAATTCCATTCGAGCCATCCTTTCATGTGCAGCTAAGTTGGGGTGGCCTTGGCAACAACTAGATGTGAAGAATGCCATTCTTCACAGGAATTTACAAGAGGAAGTTTATATGGATGTGCCACCAGGATTCTCCACTCAGTCTGCAGTTAGGAAAGTCTGCAGGTTGAAGAAAGCATTATATGGTTTGAAACAGTCTCCTTGGGCTTGGTTTGACAAATTTCTAAAAGCAATGTTGAGGTTTGGGTATAGGTAAAGCAATGCAGATCATACCTTGTTTGTCAAACACAACGCAAATAAGGTAACTGTGCTTATTGTATATGTGGATGATATAGTTGTGACAGGAAATGATGAAGGAGATGTAACACATCTGAAGATGCAGTTGGCCAAGCAGTTTGAGATCAAAGATCTCAACCCGTTGAGGTACTTTCTTGGAATTGAAGTTGCCAGATCTGACAAAGGCATCTTTATTTCTCAAAAGAAGTACATTCTAGATGTTCTTAAAGAAACAAGCATGTTAGGCTGTAAACCAATTGATTCACCTATTGAGGTTATCCATCATCTTTGCAGTGGTGTTGGTAACTTGGTGGAGAAGGAAAGGTACCAAAGACTTGTTGGACGGCTTATATACCTATCTCACACTCGGCCGAATATTGACTATGCAGTTGAGATAGTAAGTCAGTTTATACATGATCCTGGTACAACACATTTGGAGGCTCTGTATCGTATTTTGAGGTATCTTAAATCTGCCCGGGAAAAGGAATTTTGTTTTCTAATCATGGGCACTTGAGGTTGGAGGTATTTACTAATGCAGATTGGGCAGGTTTTGTAGATGACAGGAGGTCTACATCTGGTTACTGCACTTTCGTAGGGGGTAATTTAGTCACTTAGCGTAGTCAAAAGCAGACAGTGGTGTCCCGATCTAGTGCAGAGGCAGAATACCGAGTTATGGCACATGGTACTTGTGAACTCATGTGGCTTCAGTCTTTGTTGAGTGATATAAGAATTGTTTGTGGTGATCCTATGACTGTACTGTGACAACAAAGCTACCATCAGTATTGCTCACAATCCTGTTCAACATGACAGAATCAAGCATATTGAGATTAACTGACATTTTATTAAGGAAAAATTGAATAAAGGTTTGATGTGTATACCTTTTGTGAAGTCGGAAAATCAATTGGTTGATGTGTTTATCAAAGGTCTTAGTAGTAAAGTCTTTCATCCAATTTGTTACAAGTTGGGCATGAGAGATATATTTGCACCAACTTGAGAGAGAGTATTAAGTGTTAGTGTCTGTGTCATCCATGACACACCATGACATCAGCCCTATTCTGATGTCATTCATGACATCAGTCTTATTTTATGATGTCATCCATGACATCATCCATATCCTGGTGTCATCATGACATCAACCTAAGAAGTATGGATACGGATACACGATACAACACGGACATGCCAACAAGCTAATTTTCAAAAAATGCAGGACACGACACGTAGGGAACAGGCATAAAATATATAATTTTATATATTTATTATATATTACATATATGAATATATCATTTAAAGATAATAAAAAATGCAATATGACACTAATTTCTATAAATTATATAGTTTTTGTTTTATTATTGTATCTTAAGTTGTTTTGCTCAAACTTATAATAAGTTTCACTTGTGTCTAATCGTGTGTTTAAGCGATGGACATATGTGTCTTCCAAGTGTCCAGAGAGTGTCCGAATCTTTAAAAAATATGACCCGTTTTGAAGAGTGTCAAATATATGTCGGGAAAGTGTTCAAAGTGTCGGTGTCCGACACGAACACGGCATGATATGTCACCTTCTTAGAAGTGTCCGTACTTCTTAGACATCAGCCATATTTTATGATGTAATCCATGACATAAGCCCTGATCTACTTTGGCTTATAAATAGGCTACTTCATCTCATTGTAAAAGACACAATTCTACATATCAATAAAATCTTCTCTCTCTTCTTCTTCATCTATATATCTGACACATATCCATCCATGTTGAACCACTACGAATACCATCTTTAGCAATAACAAAATGCAAAACTATTACACAATTAGAATTGCAGAATGAAATTCAAATCACATGGGTACAATGTTCGTGAAATGAAATTATAAGAGATAAAAGGGAAATAAATAAAGAACAAGCATATCCAACAAAACAAAAATAAATTTTCAAAAGATAAACCAAGAAGAAAACAGTTCACAAATAAAAAATAAATAATAAAAAATAAAAAACTGAGGAACTTCTAGAGCCAATAACAAGTAAATGAATCAATAAGAAGTTGCCAAAATGTGAAAAACTGGGAATCAGCTATCAAGCACGAAGAAGGATTCCAATACAATGAAAGGACCAAAAAAATATTCTCTATGTTTACCTTATTGGAGAAAGATCAAAGTTAACCCATTTCTTGAAGCTTCTTCTTCCAAGTATTAACAGTGAGTAATTCAATGAAGCGAAAGAATCAACGTTTGCCTACACAAAAACAAGGCATTTGTTCATGTATACGGTTCAAGTATATGCTTAACGCACATAAATACATAAACAAATGTATATAAAGCATTAGCGTTATGAAATGCAATAACGTAACTGTGACTTATAACAACTGCCAGGAAAGGAGGTTCTTGAAGCACTAGAAACCAAAAGAGGGATATAGACAACGAGTGTTGTATAGAGCGAAACAAATGAAGGAGGTTGGGAAATAAAGTAGATCTAGGATGTACAATGCATGCATAAGAATGTATAATAAGCTCCTCTCTCTCACTACCATGTTCTTTTAGTTTGTCTCTTTATCCCCATTAGCTCTGCTCTGCTCCTCTAGAGTAGCTACATGAGTTGCATGGGCTAATTTTTTGTCAAAAATCCGCAAAGCTATTTTCAATTTGGACCAATTAAATACAAATTGCAAAATTAAGGGGCAAACTTGTTACAAAATGAAATTACGTGGATCAAATTGATACAGGGGACAAACTACAAGAACCAGCACTAACTTTTGTTTATTTTCCCATTTTGCATTGTATGGGCACATGAGTACGTGACTATTTCTCTCTCTAAAATCCTGACGAATGTTATCAATTGGACCAATTGGAAACAAAATGTAGAATTAAAAGGCAAAGTTGTTACAATTAGAACTGGAGAGACCCAAATTAACCCCAGGTAAACTACAAGGATTATTATTGTGATTTTACCCTAATAATTTCTATTGTTCTGCACCATTGTACAACTTAATTGATAATCAACATACTACTACACAGACAAACATATCCATGTCGAACCCCTAAGAATACCATCTTTAGAAAGAACAAAATGCAAAACTACAACAAAGAACTGCAGAATGAAATTCTAATCACACAGCACGGGCACAGTATTCATGAAATTAGAATAAATAAAATTAAAAAATTAAAAAAATGAACTAATAAACAACCATATCCAACAAAACAAACATAGATTTTCAAAAGATAAACCCGGAACAAACAGTTCAATATTTTAAAGGGTAAATTATATAAATAGTCCTATAGTTTACACGGTGTGTCTATTGTTTTAAGTTGCTCGATTTTGCCCGTTAATTTAACGGATTCTGTCATTTCAATACAATAAATAACGGTCGTTAAGTTTGATGGACGGAAAGTCAAACTATGTGTATATTTGGTCTCTGTATTTACATAATGTGTCAATTTGGTCCCCGTCAAAATCGAACAAATCAAAACAACAGGATCAAATTGACATATTGTGTAAACTACACGGACCAAATTAACACATTGTGTAGACTTTTTATTCACCAAACTTATTATTTATTGGACTAAGATGAACCAATCTGTTAAATTAAGAGACAAAATCGAGCAAATTGAAACAACATGACCAAATTGACACATCGTGTAAACTACCGGACCATTTGCATAATTTGCCCCATTTTAAATATTAAATAAATAAACTTTGTTTTATTTGGTTTTCAGAATCAGTTTTCTGAAGAAAAAAAAAATCAAAATTCCAAAAAACTAATTTGGCGTTAAAAAAAAAAAAATCAAAAACACTCATCATCAAGTGGTGTCATCTTTTTCGAGTGTGAAATTAATTTTTGAAAATGAAGAATAATTTTTTTTAATGTTTATTTCTGTCAAACTAGTTTCTACATTTTCGAACAAGAAAAAAAATTAAAATTCTGAAAACAGATTCTGAAAATCAAACCAACCAGAGAGCAGTAACAAGTAAGTGAATCAATAACAAGTTGCCAAAATGTGAATCAAGCTCAAATAAGAAGAATTGAAATAAAATAAACAGACAAAAAACACAATTAAATGTTCAACTTACTGGAAGATAATCAAATATAATCCATTTCATGAAGCTGTTTCTTCTTCCAAAGATTAACATTGATTGATTCAAAGAAGCGAACAAGGCATTTGCTTAATGAACATAAACACAAAGACAAATGCATATAAAGCGTGAGCGTTACGGAATGGAAAAAAACTAACTGTAACTGATGAGAATCAACATGAAAGGAACGAGAAACCAGAGGAGAGATCGAGACGATGAATGAAGAACAAATTAAAGGAGCTTGGGGAAGAAAGTAGATCTGTACGAATGTGTTAATTGTTGGCTTTAGAGAGAGAAAGAGAGGACGGGGTGGAGGAGAGAGAAGAAAATATCTGCAGAGAACTTACGCGTTGGAGGAAAAGAGGAGACGTAGATCTGCTGCAGTAGGTATTTTGTGTGTTGCTACTACTGGACACCTGTCGGTTAACCCGTCCAGGTTGCGGTGCCATGATGGCGTTTTTTTTTAAGATAAAATTTACTCATCGTGTGCATTTCTAATGATATTTTTTTCTTTTTCTTTTTTTTTTTTATGAGTATTATTATTCAAATTTACAATTTTGATTCACTTTTGAGATTAAGGGATTGCTTGTAATATCCTAAATAAGTGTACTTTTTAACTTTTTAAATTAAAAAGTTAAGAAAAAAATATGATTGTTTGAGATAATTTTTTGACTTTTTGTGAAAAAATGTGTATTAAAAAATTGTATAAATTAATATATAAGAGAAGTTTTTTGGTGAGCAGGCAACAGTACGGTGGCAATATTGTGCAGAGTAGTGTATAGGAGATGCTTGCCTCCTTTTCGGGCATTGAATTGAAATGTGTTGTTCAGCCCGTGGGGGCACACCATGGGTCCCATTTTACTAATCAGAACCGTCAATATGTAGAACTCGTCGAGTACTATATATTTACAAAAAATCAAGTTGATCGGATATCGATAGCTATCTGATCGGATTTGTTTTTTTGTCAAACGTTAACTATAACACCATCCATTTTTTATACAAAAACTAATTTGATCATATAATTAGCGATATCCGATCAACGTGATTTTTTATTATTGCATAGTATTCGACGAGTTCTACACATTGAACGGTTTAGATTATCAAAACGGGATCCGTAATAGGTTCCCAAGGGCCGAACAACACTGTCTTGTTTGTGCACCCGCATGTTGCTTTTGTCCAACCAAAGTTAGCTAAAGTACAACTCACGTGAGAAGTGAGTTATACTTTTTTTTATAAAATTAATTTTTTTAGATTTTTTTTTTTTGTGAATAGTTATAATTTTTAAACTTTTTTAGTAACTTTTAATTTTTTTTACTTTTTTTAAGGATGCCAAACTAGTCCTAAATCATGTGACACTATTAAAATATTTAAGTTAATTTTCTATCACATTTATTTTTTATTTATAAATTATTGGATTTAAAAAATAAACTTATATATTAATTATTCTTTTTTTTAGACTCATATAATTATTAGGTCTTAGCAATTGGTTTTGGTACATTGTCACAGGATAATTACTTCTTAAATTTTTATATTTTTTATTAAAAATTTATTTTTAACAAAATTATATTTAAAGCTAATTTTATTTCAATTGTTGAAAAAATAAAAATTAAACATCCACCACCACCTTTCTCCTCCAACCAACAACCACCTATTAATGGCCTTTTTTTCTCATTTTGTTCACCACTTTGTAGTTCCTAACGCATCTCTACTATAAAAACATAAAGAAAAAATAACAAGAAATAATAAAAATAATATAAAATAGATTTTTTTTTTATGTTTGATATTATTTTGATATAGTTAACTTATATGTTATTTAAAAAAATAATCAAAACTTGTTTTTGTTTTTTTTTTTAAATATGTAAAGTCCTATTCTTTAAATTATCTTTTGTCCCCCAAAAAATAAAGAATGACCGTGGTTTAAGATTCGAGTGTATGGAGAGACGTTGACATACTTTATAATATAATTATTAACATATTAATTGTTATCTTGGGAAAAAAAACAAAAAAAACATACAACTATAGAGACTCATATACCCAAGGGGCTCAAATAATTTTTCGTGTGTTCTTTGGGTCATACAAAAGAAATACACACCATAGCCTTATTTTTTTAGAAAAATTGATACCGATTGTTCAAACAATAACATGTAGGCCCAAAAATCAAATGGGCCAAGCCACTTTACAAATTTTATGGCCCATTTGTTAGCCCACTCGCAACAAATGGGCTCAGCCATGATATGGCGGCCCAGATTATTCAGTTGCTAGGCTGGAGCTTGCATTGTTATTTTTTTCTTTTTTAAATGGGGAACTTACCAATAATTCCGTATACCAAGTTCAAAACCCATCTAATCCCAAAACAAAACACTTACACCAATTAGTCCTATTTATTTTTAATTGTTACCAAAAAATCTTTTTTTTTTTTTAATTTACAGACGCTGCTACATCCCACTCCCCTCAGACTTCTGTCAAGCGGTCATCAGAAACTCGCTGTAATGTTCAACATCACCGAGAAGCCGCCGGAGTATCGTTGAAAGTTCATCGGAATGTTCTGAACGTCAATTGAAGTCACCAGAATTTCCAAAATGTTCGTTGGACGTTAAGAACATTGTTGGATATTTACCGGAATGTCCAAAATATTGTTAGAAAAAAAATGAATAAATGGAGAAATTAGAGCAAAAAAACATAAAAAAAATGTGCTAAACATTGATAAACTAAAAGAAAGAAAAAAATGTAACGACAAAAAACAGCAACAATAGGAAAAAAACGTATGTTATTTTTCAATGTTTATAGCGTTTAAGCAAATAATCTCCAATATTAATCAAACTGAAAAGTAAGCTCTGAAACTGTAAAATATTTCAGTTTCAAAGAAAAAATCTATTAAGCATTTATCCTTATTAATCAAACTAAAAAACATGTTATGAAATTACAAAATTTTACAATTTTAAAGAATGTTATAAAACTGAAAAATTTTACAGTTTTAAACCATGATTCATTCTAACATCAAAAAAATTGAAATTGCAAAATTTTATAGTTTTCATCGCCTGTAACTAAAACTCAAAAACAACTTATTCAGAATTTGAAATTTTTTTTCATTAAAACAAAAAAAGAGAAGTGTATAGTAAAAAAAATATAAAAAAAATTAAGAGAACGAAGGTGAAAGACAGATACAGAGGAATGATTGTACTCCGGCAACTATTTTTTATATTAGATCTAGCCGGATCTGATATAGATCTACTTAGATTTGATGTAGATCTACATCAGATCTAAGTAGATTTACTCATCTTTTTCGTCGGAAAATATCTTTCTTCACCGTCGGTGAGAGTAAAGTAAGGAATCGGTGGTGGTGATTGTTGATGAACCTCAATCAAAGGTAGTCGTTGGTTGCTAGTGACTATATCATAAAGATAAAGAGAAAAAGCAAGACGTGGTTACTCGTCAACGATCGCTAGAAATCAGAAAGACAAAGAGGCAAAAAACA
Organism: Camellia sinensis; assembly: GCF_055761805.1. Taxonomy (NCBI): domain Eukaryota; kingdom Viridiplantae; phylum Streptophyta; class Magnoliopsida; order Ericales; family Theaceae; genus Camellia; species Camellia sinensis. The sequence goes on along the minus strand of NC_138962.1, from coordinate 44,731,698 downwards.
ACGAAGGCAGAGAAACAGAAAAAGGTTACAAGACTTTTGAGTATAAACAAAAGGTTGTGAGACTAAATAGGCCACACCTTTTTCAAGGAGGAATTTTTAGTAATTGCCCTTTTTTAAATTAGGTAAAAACAAAACAATCCAAATAATGAGATATACTTTTTATTTTTAAATTAGATGAAAAATAAAATTTAATGCAAAAAAAGAAAAAAAAAAGAAAAAAAAAGAGGTATCAACACGTGCATGATTTCTGAGATGGATCTGAATCCTCCCCCCCCCCAAAAAAAAAGGGGGGTCCCACTACAAGACTCATATAATCTTTTAAAAAAGTATTTCTACGTGACTCTTTCAATTTTGCAAAACATTCGAGAACCCGCCTAGAAGCATCACTCCATGGGTCAGCATCAATAATTGGCTCTCTGTCAAAAGAAGACAAAATCCATAGAAGATAGAGATTCTCCTCAGATATCAGAAAAATGCACGCCAAGAAAAGAAAAAAAAAGATTTTGTAGATATTTTGTGAGTCTGTCAGTGATAAGGATTTTCCTTCACTCACTACTTTAATAAAGTGGATATCTCTTATCCTGCTTTATTAAAGAAAAGCTGTGAAAATCTTTACACGTGTCTTGTAATAAATTATAGTGTCAAAATTTTGTCAAAAAAGAAGGATTGAATGATATGCGATGGGGCCCAAAGTAGTACCCGATATCATTATCCTAATCTTTTATTAATAAAATTTATCTATATCCAGAATAGTGATTTAAGTCAAGCATATAATTGTATACATTTATGTCTTGTCTTTATATGCATACAATTTTCCGTCAAAGTTTGCATATGTTTAGGAAAGTTTTCAAAAAGCCTAGAGTCTAGGCTTGTAGGTTAGTCATAGGACATAGATTAGGGTTTTTGTTTTTATCTTTCTTTTGAGTTGTATAAATTGGCTTGCATGCCAACGAAGAAAGCAGAATGAAAAACACCACTTCACTCTGCGTTGTAAATTTTCCAACCCCTCTCAAAAACCTCTAAGTGTATTAAGTTTTTCAGAGTTTCAGAGTCTGTAATATAATCTTTGTAAGTATATTTCCTATTAATATGAAGTGTGAGTAGTTTCTCTTTTTTCTTAAATATTTCGAAAGGGTAACTCTTCTATTCTAAAAATTTATTTTCTTTTTGGGAAAACTAAGTTTATGGAATGCTTGTTTGCTCATTAATATTACATGCTTTGAACCTTCGTAGTATCTTCAGTTTTCTATTTTGTTACTGAGTGACCTTAGCTGAAGAGCTCGTGTGAGCCGTGGTTAGGCGTTGGAGGGCGAATTGTAGGCAGAAAGGGAAAAGTAAAAAATAGAAAATAAAAATATACTATGTTGAACGAGGCTTAGTCTCAAGGTGGGAGTACATGTAATGAAAACAAACATTTCCTAAAAATAGTTTTTACCATAGAAAAAAAATTTAGAATAAAAGGAGAGCAACCCGAGTAGAAATATTAAGGAAATATTGTCCATATAAGAATTTCAAAAAATCAAAAATTTGTATGCCCTTAGACGTAGACCTTAGAAATAAAAATTAAATTTCAAAAAAAAAAAAATCAAAAAAGTATATGCTCTTAGACGAAGACCTTAGGAATAAAATTAAAATTAGTACTGAACTAATACAAGAATTAGAAAATCAAAAATTTAGATATCAGTTTCTTTTATCATTAGCTTCTAACAGATCTCTAGAAAATTACAGTTTAAAAATTTCTCAGATAAATAGACAGCTAACTATAAAACAAGAAGCCTTAAAGTTAGCCATACAACAGCTTGAAGATCTTTTAGCATAACTGTAGAATTAATTAGATAATTCTCAGCCCAATTCCAAATAGTGGTAGACCACTAACTCATCCCCCAAAAAATTGGTATCAGAGCAGTGTTCGGTTTTAGGACAGTTTAAATTAGTTTATGCATTTTGCTTATGGTAATAGAGTAGTTTTTATTTTTGGAGATTTTAGTTATAAATTTCATATTATAGTAGCCTGTAATAATTTTAAAGTAGGAGTTAATTTTGTGTATGAAAAAAGTAGAGTATCTAGATTTAGAACTCAGCAGCCATAACCGTCGCCTTAGCATAAATAAAAATAATTTCTGTTGTAATTTTGAAGAAACTTTTACACATCAGCTTCATAGTGAACATAATCCTCAGCTAAATAGCATCATAGATTATCAAATTAATTTTGCAGAAAATATTAAAAAAGACATAGATAAAATTAGTAATCTTTTTATCTCATCTATAGATCATCTCCGTAATAATCGTATTATAATTAAAGATCAAGATAAAAAATTAGATTATATCCAAGATCAGTGTAGTTCTATCCTACAAAAAAGAATAGATTTAAATTTAGAAAAATTTCCTACTAAGCTAGAAATAGAAACATTAATTTCAGCTACAAATCAAATAGCTAAACAAATAGAACAAATTAATCAAATTCAAGATAATTTAAAACAAAAATTAGAAATTTTAGAACAACTTGTAAGGTCTTAGTTTATGAGTAGTGATAAGAAAGCTAATAGAGATTACCAGACTATTTTAAAACAAGCAGAAGATTTTCATAATAACCCAGAAGGAATTAGTAGTTATCAAGGAATAAATCAATCAGATAAAATATCAGTAAGACAAAATAATATAGAAATTTTATTTTTAATTCGATTGTGTGAAAAATTTGAATACCTATCAGAACAACTACATAGCTTAGAAAATCGCCTAGTGCCTTTAGAAAAAATAGTACTTCAGAAAGGAAAAGGAATAGAAGGACAATCCAACAAACCTCAATCTCAAGTAAACGAGGAAGATATAGCTAGATATTTTGAAAAGCTTAAATTACCTAGGAAACCAGCGTGTAGAATTTATAGAAAATAAATATGTTTAAACAGCTAATTAAAGGAAGTAGTAGTAAAAAGCGTAATGAAGATGAAGATGTTAAAGTGGAAGAATTTATAGATGTAGAACAGCAAATAGAAAAATTTTAAAAAGAAAAGTTAGAATTAATTCCAGCTAAATATGTGTATAAGCTAGGTAAGATTCATAAAAAATAATATTTATTTAAACACTATGGTGAATAGATGATTAGTATGACTCAAGAAGATGAGAAAATAGAGCTAAATTTAATAGAAAGGGAAAGCTATAAATATGCAGTAAATGAACACCTTAAAATGACTCATTTAGGATTAGTAGTGGTAGGAGTTAAGGCTTTAACCAGAGAAAATTTAGGAACTAAAGTGTTTGTATGTCTCTATGATGATAGGTTTAATGATGCCGGACAGAGTATTTTAGGTAGTTATGAACTAGATATGAATTCAAAAGGAGGAATAGTTTATTTTACACCAGATTTTTTACTACCAATCTTGACCTTTCATAAAAAAATAAAAATAGGAATAAAGAGTAGAGGATATAAATGAAAAAGGGAGAAAAGAATTTATTAGTTTGCACAGGATTTTTAGGTTTAGCAGTCTCAGAAAGCAATACTCACTATAGACTTACTAATGATCAGATAGTTAAATTATTAGGCGCAAAAGGAATAAAAGCATTACCAGCTAAAAAATTTAATTCTGAAAATAATGCAGCACTAGATTGGAAACTAGGAGATTTTCTAGGACAAAAGAGATTAGCCCCTCAAGATAATTTATTATACCAAACAGCAGATGGAAATTATGCAGTAAGATTTACTCAGTACACTTATGTAGCACTAGAAAAATCTGAAGATGATGAATTTAGTAGTATAGATAGGGAAGAAAATCAAGATAATCGTAGTGAAATAAATCAGCTTTATGTAATGACAGAAGAAAAAACAGTATCACAAAATAAGATATATAATATTGATGAGATAGATTTAGAAAAATTTACCCTAGAAGACATGAATAAAATACTAGATGCTAGATATTATGAATACTTAGCCAGAGGAGATACCCATGATGAAGCAGTATCATTTTTAGATCAGGAATTTCATACAGAATATGTAGATGATATCATAGAAGATAATATACATCCTAGCAAAATATTTAGAATACCAGAACAATCTAACCTAGAAGATACTTTTTATATGAATACAGAAAGCTCAGGAACCAATAATCCACAACCAACTGTAGAAGATCCAATAGAACCAATGCAGTATGCAGTAGGAGGAAGAAGACCATTAGCCAGTTCAGGACGTAGTCACACAGACCCAAATAAAAGCTATAAGTTTCATGGAAAGCGTAGACAACTAGATATGAGTATACAATTACAGTCAGTCCATAATCAAGGAACCCTTTTAGATTTAGCTAGATTCGACCCTCAGATATGGCAGGAAGTAATAGAAAGATGGGAAAAAGATGCAGTAAAAGCATGGATGACTAGTCCCTATGAATCAACGGATATGTGGGAATATATGGAGACACTTCTAGGAGATTCAGCTTATAATATTTATTTAACTTTCAAAGGGAAATATGAAGAAACAATTAAACAGCTCAAAGAATTAGGAAATAACCCGTGGAATTTTACAAATTTTATTAAAGAAATACTTATAGGATATGATCCTTCTAGAGGAAATGATTCCGCTCAAAGCGTAGCATTAACTGAGTTAGACCAAATAACATTAGGAAGTTGGAAATATATTGTACCTTTTAGTAAAGAATACTTAGCCATAGCAGCAAGAATTGGAAAAAGTTTTGATGAAGAAATAGGAAATAAATATTTTAGAAAATTACTAGGAGAATTAGGAAGAGAGATAGAAAACAAATGGTCAACTTATTATGCAAGTTTACCAGCAAAAATAGCCACAGGAGAATTAAGAATAAGAGGAACTTTAGGAATAGGACCTAGAATAGTTTTTACATTTTATAAGCTCAGAGAAAAATGTATAGAAGTTAAAATACAGAAAGACTTGAAAAAACAAAGTTACGGCTTTTGTAGCAGTGTAATATATACTCCTCAGCAATATGAAGATGAATATAATAGGAAAAAATACAAAAAATATGAAAAATATAGAAAAGAAAAATATTGAAAGAAAAAATATAGAAAACCATGGAAAAAACAAAAAATTATTAGAAAAAGTAGAACTTTTAATAGGACAAATTATAAGAAATAACCCAGAGAAGAAAAAGATAAAAGAAAACAAAGATATGTTAGAAAACCCAACAGTAAAAAATGCAATTGTTTTATATGTGGAGAATCCAATCATTTTGTAAAAAATTGGCCAAAAAGACAAAGACCAAATACTAATAAACAAATAGAAAGACTACATATTATAGAAGACTTAGAAGAAGATATAGTTAGCATAACTAGTGATGATTCAGAAGTATATAGTATAGTCAGCGATTATGAATATCAAATAGAAGCCATAAGTTCAGATAGTGATTCAGAAAGTGATACTAATATAGATAATCTTTTAGAACAACTCAACCAAGAAATAGGACTAACACCTTCCCAAGATACTTTCTTTATGATGGAATGTAATGCAGATACTGAATGTCAGAATAACTTTCAAATAGGATTAGGATTTGATACCACTAGATGCAACTATTGTAATTGGTTTCCAGCTAAAGATAAACGAGCTCAATGTTTATTATGCAGTATAACCTATTGTATAGTCTGTTTAGAAAAATTAAATATGACACATAAGATAGCATTAGGAAATACTAAAGAAGATCATAGTCTAGAAAGCAGAGAATTACATTTAACAATTAGAGAACTAGAACTACAAGTAAGAGAACTTAAGATACAAATACACGAGATAGAAACTAAGACTAGTTTTGACATAGAATGTTTAGAATTAGAGAATAGACAGCTTAAACAGCAGCTAGAACAATTTCACAATAAGTACCCTTTAAAAGACAAACTAATTGAAGAACATATGAATTCATTAGAATTAGTCAACCTAGTTGATTCTCAACCCTTTAGTCAATACTCTAAAGCCCAACCAGATACTACATCTTTACCATTCAATTATCCGGTTATACCTAAACCAAATCTAGTTGAGATCTCTTGTGTAATCAAGTTTGCAGCAAAAACCCTTAGTATAGATGCCATGATAGATACAGGAGCTAGTAAATCATATATTGAACAACAAGTAGTTCCCCCAACATAAAAAAAGTTTTAGAGTGAATGTTTTTCTTCTTCTTAAATAGACAAAAGTCAATTAATTTTGAGTTAAACAAAGAAAATAAACAGTTTGGTGAAACGTTTTTATCTTTGAAATCTATTTATTCCATCTTCTATGATCAATCCTCACTTTTGTGAAAATGTCATTATCAATCAATCCATGTGCATAAGCTTAATCCCAAATAAAGAGGTGTTTTGAGAAGATGGTTAAAAGTTAAATTTTTTATTTATTTGTATCTTTTAAAAAAAAAACGTGTAAAAATGTGAGAAATGATATGCCCAAAATAGGTGAAAAATTAAAAAATAACTTTTAATTCATTTTTTAAAAGAGGCCAAACTAGATCATGAATTTTTAACTTTATCATAAAATATATATATATTTTTTATTATCTCTATATTGATTAGTGTTACTTTTATGATTATTTCTTAAGAGAAAAGTATCGTGAGGAAAATTAACACCACATTGAACATTTTGGGTTTGTTGATTGTGGAATTGAAAATTTTAAGAAAAATGATAAAAGTCGCTCTATAAATATCCCGTTTCCTAAATTTTTATTAGAAAAATGACTATCATGGGCCATTTATATTCTAATGCAAATATTCAAAATATAAAAATATTTAAATATAATGTTACAACTTTTATACCAGTATGAAAATTATTTTCATAGTATTATAAACTATACATTATCAAAATAATAAAATAATAATTAGCTGAAAATCAAAATTTATATCCGTCTTAATAGGTTAGTTTGGTTCCACCAATTTTGTCTTCCACCATTGCCAATTTATGCTGTGTTTGGTTGGGGGATTTGGAGAGAGATTTGGAAAGGAAAAGGGAAAAGGTGTGTAAAACTAGGTAAAATATAAGCATGTTTTATTCACATTTCACCTACCTTTTTCATTTTCCTTTCCAAATCTTTCTCCAAATCCCCCAACCAAACACAGCATTAAAGTTTTGAAAAAACTATGAAATATTCATCATATTAATTCATTTGAGTAGGTAGCCAATTGGGCTAGCTCAATTAATCATTTTTATACATTCTAAACTAGGAGATTAGAAGGTTAATAATAAAGTTTATTTAGTTGTTTGTTTACTTCTTATCATAGAGTCTCTCGTGTATAATGCAGTGGTTGTTAGTGTTAAACTCATGAATATGTATTGTATAATTTTTTAAAAATAGTCGATTGTTGAATTTCACATAATTGCTTTGATATTTGTAAAATTTGATATTCTAATACTAATGAAAAAAAAAAAAATTAAATCAATTGGGTTGGTAGAACCACTTGAGAGAATAAGAAGGCTCACCATCACTTCCCTTGCAAAGAAGTTCAAAGATCACTCATTACTTCCTAAACTCTTCTTTTTTATCATTACTCTTTTGCAACAAATCGTCCCCTGATACAAGCAATATGTAAATAGCCTTAATAATTAATACGATGACCTTGGTATAATTTAATTAGTATCCATGATAATAATGCTATGTGGATCGGATGGTTTTGTTAGATTATTTTCTCACAAGTTTAGCCTTGTGTATTTTTATTTTATTTTATGAATTTGTTCTTTAGTTTGATAAGAAGAAAATTTTAAAAGTTTGTAGATACATGTTTTATATTTTGCATAATGATGATTTGGTACTAGTAATGATATACTGAGAAATTTATTAAAACGATAAATGATTGAGATATTCTAACTTTCGTTTATGGGTTTTGATTTATTTTTGATTCATTACTATTAGTTTTTATTGAAATATGATGTGAAAAATATAAACAGTTGAATTGTATTTTTTGAATCAAATAACTTTTTAAAACTCATAACCGAACAAATTGTAATATGTGTTTGGTTATGAGTTGTAATTTTTTGATGTGAAAAAATAACTTTTCTAATAATGTGTTTGGTTATGAGTTGTAATTTTTTGAATCAAATAACTTTTCTAATTTCAAAAACTCAAAACTCCCTCTAAAACTTAATGCAAAACTCTTTTTAAAACTCATAACCGAACAAATTTTTTACACTCAAATCATAATTTCCAAAACTCACAAAGGCATGGTTTGGGAAGAGAGTTTGGGGGCTTTTTTTGGGCTAAAATAGTCATAAAAAACAAAATATGTTTTTAATCCAATAAAACAAAATATCACATCCAACCTATAATCATTACATTCTTTCTCTTACAAAAAAGCCAAAAAAGTCAAAAGTCCTTCCCAAACCAGATTTTTTAGGCGCAGGATAAAATAGTTAAAAAAGCCAAAAGCCAAAAAAGCCAACCCACTTTCCAAACCATGCCAAAATCAAAATACAACTCTATTATTAAATCATATTTAGAAAATTCTACCAAACACTACCAAAATTTCTCTAGTATAATCATAGAAAAATTTCATCAAAGGACTTTAGTTAATTAAAAAAACATATTAGACCTTTCCAACTACATAAAATTGAAGAGAGATATTTCACTAATTTTTAAAAAAAATTATAATTAAAAATTAAAACACAACTTACTAATAAATAACTTGAATAAGAATTCTTAATTCAAAGGTACCGACTAAGGATTTAGAAAGAAAAAAAAAATGTACCAAAAATGTAAATTAAATAAAAATTTAATTATTAATCTATTTTTTTAAAAAAAATTTATAATTAAAACACAATTTAAGATATTTTGACAAAAATATTTAAAAATATTTTTTAATAAAAAGATGTTAGGTCCACTCGGCTCTTTGTATACCTAAAAAAATGTTAGGTCCTTGATTATTTCTAATGGGAATGACCTATTTTCAAGCTTTATTTCTAATGGAAATAACCAATTTTCAAGCGTATAAAGCGTATAAAGAGAAAAGAAAGAAGAAAAAAAAAAGTACATACTCGTTTGGGTGCCCTATTAGAATTAAAATAGTCATATAAGATAAAATATAGCATTTTAGCTAAATAGGATAATATGTTACAATCAATCCATAATCATTTAATTTTTTCTCTTCTAAAAGTCAAAAAAATCAAAAAATTTATCCCAAACGAGACTTTTTAATTCCAAACTAAAATAACTAAAAAACAAACAAGCCAATTCACATTCCAAACGAGCTCACATATAAACTTTCCAAGTATGTGTTGATGAGACTGCTTATTACAAAAAAATTCAATTATCTTTCTAAATACAAAAATTTTAGCCTCTTAAAATAGTCAAAAATTAAAATAGCCTACTAAAATAACAACTTCCCAAACACCCACTCTATTATCAAATCATATTTAGAAAATTCTAACAAACGTTACCAAAATTTCTCTGGTATAATCACAGAAAAATTTCATCAAGGGACCTTAGCAAATTAAGAAAACATATTAGACCTTTCTTACGACATAAAATTGAAGAGAGATATTTCACTAATTTTTTCATAAATTTATAATTAAAAATTGAAACACAACTCACTAATAAATAAGTTGAATAAGAATTCTTAATTCAATGGTACCGACTAAAGATTTAGAAAGAAAAAGAAAAAAAAATCACAAAAATCTAAATTAAATAAAAATGAAATTATTAATCAATTTTTTTTTATTTTTAAATTTATGATTAAAACACAACGTAAGATATTTTGACAAAAATATTTAAAAATATTTTTTAATAAAAAGATGTTAGGTCCACTCGGCTCTCTGTATACCTAAAAAGATGTTAAGTCCTTGATTATTTCTAATGGGAATGACCTATTTTCAAGCATATAAAGCGTATAAAGAGAAAAGAAAGAAGAAAAAAAATAGTATATGCTCGTTTGGGTGTCCTATTAGGTTTAAAATAGTCATATAAGATAAAATATAGCATTTTAGTTAAATATGTCACATTCAATTCATAATCATTTCATTTTTACTTTTCTAAAAGTAAAAAAAGTCAAAAAGTCTATCCCAAACGAGACTTTTTAATCCCAAACTAAAATAACTAAAAAATAAAAAAACAAAAAACTAATTCACATTCCAAACGAGCTCACATATAAACTTTCCAGCATGTGTTGATGAGGCTGCTTACTACAAAAAAATCCAATTATCTTCGCAAACTCAAAAATTTTAGCTTCCTAAAATAGCCAAAAATTAAAATAGCCTACTAAAATAACAACTTCGCAAACACCCACTCTATTATTAAATCATATTTAGAAAACTCTAACAAGCTCTATCAAAATTTCTCTGGTATAATCAAAGAAAATTTGCATTAAGGGACCTTAGCTAATTAAAAAAACATATTAGACTTTTCTTACGACATAAAATTGAAGAGAGATGTTTTACTAATTTTTTCATAAATTTATAATTAAAAATTAAAACACAACTCACTAATAAATAAGCTGTGTAAGAATTCTTAATTCAATGGTATCGACTAAGGAATTAGAAAGAAAAAGAAAAAAAAAATGTAACAAAAATCTAAATTAAATAAAAATGAAATTATTAATCTAATTTTTTTGTATTTTTAAATTTATAATTAAAACACAACCTAAGATATTTTGACAAAAATATTAAAAAATGTTTTTTAATAAAAAGATGTTAGGTCCACTCGGCTCTCTGTAGACCTAAAAAGATGTTGGGCGCTTGATTATTTCTAATGGGAATGACCTATTTCAAGCTTTATTTCTAACGGAAATGAACTATTTTTAAGCATATAAAAGCTTAGAAAGAGAAAAGAAAGAAAAAAAAAATAGTACACGCTCGTTTGGGTGTCCTATTAGGATTAAAATAATCATATAAGATAAAATATAGCATTTTAGCTAAATAGAATAATATGTCACATTTAAACTATAATTATTTTATTTTTTCTCTTATAAAAGTAAAAAAAAGTCAAAAAATCTATCTCAAATAAGATTTTTTAGTCCTAAACTAAAATAACTAAAAAATAAAAAAACAAAAGAGCCAATTCATATTTCTAACGAGCTCACATATAAACTTTCCAAGCATGTGTTGATGAGACTGCTTACTAAAAAAAAATTCAATTATCTTTCCAAATACAAAAATTTTAGCCTTCTAAAATAGTCAAAAATTAAATAGTCTACTAAAATAGCAACTTCCCAAACACCCACTCTGTTATCAAATCATATTTAGAAAACTCTACCAAACGCTACCAAAATTTCTCTGGTATAATCATAGAAAAAATTTCATCAAGGGACCTTTGCTAATTAAAAAAACACATCAGACCTTTCCTACGACATAAAATTGAAGAGAGATGTTTCACTAATTTTTCATAAATTTATAATTAAAAATTAAAACACAACTTACTAATAAATAAGTTGAATAAGAATTCTTAATATAATGGTGCCGACTAAGGATTTAGAAAGAAAAAGAAAAAAAAAATGTACCAAAAAATCTAAATTAAATAAAAATTAAATTATTAATCTATTTTTTTATTTTTAAATTTATAATTAAAACACAACGTAAGATATTTTGACAAAAATATTTAAAAATATTTTTTAATAAAAAGATGTTATGTCAACTCGGCTTTTTGTATACCTAAAAAGATGCTAGGTCCTTGATTATTTCTAATGGGAATAACCTATTTTCAAGTTTTATTTCTAATGGGAATGAACTAATGGGAATGACCTATTTTCAAGTTTTATTTCTAAGGGGAATGACCTATTTTCAAGTATATAAAGCGTATACAGGGAAAAGAATGAAGAAAAAAAAAAATAGTTCATGTTCGTTTGGGTGCCCTATTAGGATTAAAATAATTATATAAGATAAAATATGACATTTTAGTTAAATAGAATAATATGTCACATTTAATTCATAATTATTTTATTTTTTCTCTTATAAAAGTCAAAAAAGTCAAAAATTTATTCCAAACAAGACTTTTTAATCCTAAACTAAAATAACTAACAAATAAAAAAACAAAAAAATCAATTTACATTCCAAACAAGTCCACACATATAAACTTTCCAAGCATGTGTTGATGAGACTGCTTCGTTTTCATAAGTATGTTTAAAAATTTTGTTGATTATTGTATGAGAGGGTAATTTTTGGTGAAAATTGGGCCGAGCTATGAGATGGACTTTATGGCCCAAAGTATGAAGGACTGGGTAAAAAGGCCGAAAAGTTACTCCGGCCCAAGAGAGATAAAGTTACTCCGGCCCAAGAAAGATAAAGTTACTCCGGTCCGGAAGCAACTTGGAGTTAGGCCGGTCTCAAAGTTAGTTCGGTCATGACGTATTGTGGTTAGAACGATCAAAACTTTGCTACTCGGTAGCTCGGTTTGAACATACCATGGTTTGTACATGAAAGAACCGAGATAGGGAGTAGAAAAGAAAGAACCGAACTAAGGACAGTCCGGCCTACTTTGCGGTAGGGGTGCAACTCGGGCGGGCTCAACCCGAGCAACCCGAGCCCAGCCCGAGTTTTTTTAGGGCTTGGGCAACTATATCTTGTAATTTGGACGGGCTTGGGCAGATTTTTGATGCCCGAATTGCAATTCGGGCCGGGCTTGGGCAGAACTAATGGCCAACCCGAGCAACCCGAGCAACCCGAATTGAATTTAATATATTATATAAATTATATAATATATAATATATAATATATATATAATTTAATAAATTATATAATATATATAAATTAAGTAAAAGAATTAGTCTTAATTTTTATTTTTTATTTTTATTTTGGTTAGTCTTCTATTAAGTAAAAGAGTCAGTCTTAATTTTTATTTTTTATTTTTTTTTGGTTAGTCTTCTACCATTAGATTAGTATCTTTTATGTCTACCCTTAGATCTACCTATAGGTTTCTGGACTCGGGCAATTCGGGCAATTCGGGCTAACCCGAGTTCAAAATACAAAGCTTGGGCCGGGCTTGGGCAGCAATGCTCGGGTTCATGGTCGGGCTTGGGCGGGCTTGGGCACTGTCAAATACAATTCGGGTCGGGCTTGGGCAGACCCCCAACCCGACCGAACCCGCCCGAGTTGCACCCCTACTTTGCGGCTCAGCATAGCCAGTGTTATTTCGGTCATGTGGTAGATCGGCCATGGTAAAAACCATCTCACTTGGTTTAAGCAGTGAGGGGGGTGTTGAAGGATAAATATTATCTTTCAGGAGTATGAATCCTAGGGGGACTCTACATGGAGGAGTAGAAGTCCTACTAGGATTGTGCCACGCGAAACCTATAAAAGCTCACAAACATCACCTTGGGAGAGGTAATACACAACTTTGCTTTCTGAATTCACAGAGCTTTATCTATTTGTCAAGTTTGCTGACTTAGGCATCGGAGAGGTTTCCGGCACACACCCGCCGGCTAGCTCACGTTTGTGTTTTCAGGTGATAAGGCGACATCGTACGGAGGAGCGCAGACTTGGTCAACAAGATTATACGAGAAGATTTATTTCTTTCCCGTACAATTGGCGCCGTTTGTGGGAAAAACAGACAGAACAAAACCTCTTGATCAAGCTTCTCCTCTTTTCAAACAATGGCACACATTGAAGAATTGCCGCAGTCCGTCGTCGACGGGCTAACTCCAGATGGAGGCGCAAGGCGTGAAGGATTACCTTCTGTCCCTCCCATGGCGGGCTTGGAGCCCCAACGACATAACTCCAGGAGGGATGCTAGGGGGAGGCGGACTAACAGCCCCCGTCACTCTCACTCGCAAAGTCCTGATAAGCAAAGATGGAGGATTGATCCTCAAGCTCTAGAAGATCGCGTGAAGGAACAAGACGAATTGATAAGAAAGATGGCGGCGGACATGGAGGCCTTGAAACGCCAGATGAAGAAAAAAGAAGTGGCGACAGGAGAGGGGCGCAAAAACAAGACGCCCCCTCGCCACTCAGAAAATCATAGTAGGAATACCACACCCTCGCAAGGAGAGAGCAGAAGCCTCAGGACAGGCGACACTCAATCCTGGTCTTCCAGAACTCGTCACCCCAGGTCTGAGAGGACGAGATCTGAAAGATCATACACTGAAAGAAGCACGTATTGGCCCTCGCATTCACACCAAACCAGATCTAGACAGACGGAGTTACCCAGATCATCCGACTTACGAACCGTGCTCGAAGAAAAAGCACGATGCAAGGAGGATGCCAAGGCGCGGGATCCGCACAGAGTTTCTGCCTTACAACGGTTGGCTCCTCGGACGCATAGAAGCGTCGATGTTGGAATGCCAATACCACGCCCTGCCTACGAACCAACAGACAAAGCATTAGCAAGGCTGCAGACTTCACCGTTTGTTCCGGCGATTGAAAACGCGCCCTTACCATCAGGCTTCCTTCAACCAAAATTCACTACATATGAAGGGAAGACGGATCCCTACTCACACTTGAGCCACTTTCGCCAAGTCATGGCTGTATACAGGCGAAACGAGGCCTTAATGTGCATACTCTTCCCATCAAGCCTTGGCGACCTAGGCTTGACTTGGTTTGAAAAACTTCCAGAAGGCAGCATAGCCTCCTGGGCACAATTGGCAGAGGCGTTCGTAACAAGGTTCCGAACAAACACTAAAACCCCGGTGGAGATCGACCAGCTACTCTCCATCGACATGGGCGATAAAGAGACTCTAAGATCCTACAACAGTCGCTACTGGGAGACATTCAATCAGATTAGGGACTGCCCCACCAATCTCGCCATTGCACAGTATAAAAGAGGCCTTCCAGTCGGGAACAGACTAAGGGACTCGATCACCATGACACCACCCCTCACCATGGAAGCCCTGATGGAAAGAGTGCATCAGCACATCAGGGTAGAAGAAGATGGCGCACGTGCCAAAGCAAAATCTGGGGCAACCACAGCACCAGAAAAGAAGACCTCAGCAAAGGTCAACACGGTAGACCGAAGTAATAGAAACGGACGTGGCAGACGAGATAACAGAGAAGACCCGGATAAAAGATGGTTGAGAATCCGCACTGCCATAACCACGGTGTTCAAAAAACCGATATATCGGATTCTTATCAAAATAAGAGATGAGCCTTTCATCAAGTGGCCAGCCAAATTAGGGGAAGCACAGAAGTACTATGACGAAAGATCACGGTGCACCTTCCATAAGGAAAAAGGACACCGCACTGAGAATTGCACACCGTTGAGACAACACCTGGAAGAGTTGGTGGCAGCAGGCCACTTGGACAAGTACATTGAAGGAGGGACGCAGCCAGCCCCCCAGGACCATAATAACCACCCTAACAGAATGCCAATTGACGCCCCGCCACAAGGCATTATCAATGTGATACATGGAGTTTTTGAACCTGAGCGTGTATGCGAGCTCAGGGGATCAATCAAAAAGGCTGAGCACTTTAGAGAGGTGCTAAGTGCCCAACCTGCCATCAAGAAGGGAAAGGCAGAGGCAACAAACGTCATGTCTTTTTCGGATAAAGACTTGGATCGAATATACTGTCCTCACAATGATGCCCTAGTCATCACTCTCTGAGTCAAGGATTTTGACGTCAAGCGGATTCTGATTGACTAGGGCAGTTCATGTGAAATCATGTACTACGAAACATTTAAACAATTAAAGCTACAAGACAAAGACTTGGTGCCTGCTGTATCTCCCCTAATTGGATTCAACTCCATGCCAGAATGGCCCGTCGGTAAGATAATTCTTCCAGTCAGAGCAGGAAGCGTGACAAAACAAGTGGAGTTCTGGGTATTGAAGGTCCCCTCCACTTACAACATTATCTTGGGCAGAACATGGCTGCATGCCATGCGATCAGTGGCGTCATCCTACCACCAAGTAATGCGGTTCCCCAATGACACCGGTATAATTGAAGAAGTCTATGGGGATCAGATCATGTCAAAGCAATGCTTCGCCACGGTGAATGGCAGCCGCGCTGCCAAAGGATACGTTCATTCGGTGGAAGAACCTGAAAGTAATGAGCTATTCGCGGATGTCGGCAAAGAGGCTGATCAGAAGGCAGTGGAGGACTTGGTAGAGGTAAGAATAGATGAAAAGAACCCGGATAAGTTCTTTTTGCTCGGTTCGTCGTTGTCCAGCACTGAGAGATTAGAGGTCTTGGAATTCTTGACCTCTAACATCGAAGTGTTCGCCTGGACACCCTACGACATGCCAGGCATTGATCCAAACTTCATCAGTCACCAACTTAATGTCCACCCATCCGCCAGACCAATCATCTAACGAACACGCAGATCGGCACTCCACCATGCCGAAATAGTGGCGGAAGAAGTAGGTAACCTGCTGGAGGCAGGAGCAATTAGAGAGGTGCACTACCCGAAATGGATCTCCAACACGGTCGTAGTGCCAAAGAAGAATGGCAAATGGCGTGTCTGCGTTGACTACAAAACAGTCAACAAAGCATGCCCAAAAGACAGCTTTTCGTTACCACGGATAGATCAACTGGTGGACCTAACGGCGGGGCACAATCGACTTAGCTTTCTGGATGCATACAGAGGCTACCACCAGATCGCCATGCATGAACCAGACCAGGAGGTCACGTCCTTTACGACTCGAAGAGGACTATACTGTTACAAGGTCATGCCCTTTGGCCTGAAAAACGCAAGGGCAACATTCCAACGGATGGTCACCAAGATGTTTGAACCATTGTTAGGCAGAACAATGGAGGCTTACATCGACGACATGGTGGTCAAGAGCAAGGATGAGAATGACCATCTTAAAGACCTAGGCGAGATGTTTGAGATCTTAAAGAAGCACAAGTTGCGCCTTAATGCGTCCAAGTGTGCATTCGGAGTAGGATCTGGCAAATTCCTGGGTTTCCTTGTGACCAACCGAGGTATAGAAGCAGACCCTTCCCAAATCAAGGCCATCTAAGATTTGGAGAGACCGAACTCAGTGAAGGAAGTGCAGCATCTCACCGGCATGGCAGCTGCGCTCAATCGATTCATAAGCAGGTCGTCAGATAGACTACAACCATTTTTTCATGCCTTAAAAGCCAAGTTTGAGTGGGATGAAGAATGCGACCAGGCTTTGGAAAGCTTGAAGGAATATATGTCTTCCCCACCATTGCTCGTCACTCCAGTACCTGGTGAAGAACTCTTCTTATACCTGGCAGTCTCTCAGCACGCAGTTAGCGCAGTGTTGGTTCGTACAGAAGGAATCTAACACCTGCCCATCTATTATGTCAGCAAGACATTGCTGGGAGCCGAAACAAGGTATTTGCCACTGGAAAAACTAGCATTAGCCTTAATGATGGCCTCCGGGAAATTGGCACACTACTTTCACGCCCACACCATAGTTGTCCTCACAGCTTTTCCACTAAAAGCTTTGTTTGAGAGGGCAAACTTTTCTGGGCGAATCTTAAAGTGGGCAGTAGAGCTGGGACAATTCGACATCAAATTCCAACCGAGAACCGCAGTAAAAGCCCAATCTTTGGCAGACTTCGTTGCAGAATTTACTCCAGGAAGTCATCATATCTGCCCAGTCGACCTAACTGACACAACCGAACTAGGGATGGAAGTTGACGCCGGAATAGCGTAACCCCTAGCAGAAAGCACTCGGTCAGACTCCAAGGCAAACCAAATTAAAGACAGCAAGGAAGAAACAAACCAATACTCACCAACAGTACAATCAGATGGCGAGGGGCAGACAGCAAGCATGGACCTTGAAGAAAACACCATTCTTGACCCCACGACATCATCTGACCCCTCAACTTGCTGGAAGTTGTTCGTTGGAGAGATGTGGAAGCTCTTTGTAGATGGAGCATCCAACCGGCATGGTGCAGGACTTGGCATAGTCCTCATCTCCCCAGACAGCCTGGTTATAGAGCAAGCAATCAACCTTGGCTTCCCAGCATCAAACAACGAAGCGGAGTATGAAGCACTTCTCGCAGGACTCAAATCAGCATGCTATATGAAGGCCACCGAACTAATGGTATACAGCGACTCACAGTTGGTGATAAACCAAATTTCTGGCGACTACGAAGCAAAGGATGATAGGATGACCAAGTACCAAGAATTGGTCAGAACAGAGATCAAGAAATTTGAAGTAGTAAGGATAGAAGAAATCGGCAGAGAGAAAAATAGCAGAGCAGACGAACTAGCAGGCTTCGCCTCAATGGCAGATACCTCCATACCTCATCCACTACTGATCGACTACCTACCTAGACCAAGCATAGAAGACCCTGAAGCAGAAGAGGTATGTTGCACAGAACTAGGCCCCTCTTGGATGGATCCCATCATCCTGTTCTTAAAAGACGGCATCCTACCAGAAGAGAAAAAAGAAGCCAACAGAATAAGAGCAAAGTCGTAGCGATTTTGGCTCTTCCCATCCTTGGCATTATACAAGAAGTCATTCTCAGGACCTTACCTAAAATGTGTTCACCCCAGCAAAGTGGAAGCATTCTTGTTTGAAATACACGAAGGGGTGTGCGGAAGCCATCAAGGAGGAAGATCGCTAGCTTACAAGGCCATTTCACAAGGATACTGGTGGCCATACATGCAGGCAGACTCAGAAAAATATGTGAAAAAGTGTGAGAAATGCCAAAAATTCGCACACCAAATACATCGACCAGTAAGAGAACTCCTACCATTAACCAGCCCATGGCCTTTCGCAATGTGGGGCTTGGACATAGTAAGACCACTTCCAACAGCACCCGGCAACAGGAAGTACTTCCTCGCAGCAACAGACTACTTCACAAAGTAGGTAGAAGCAGAAGCATTGGCATCAATCAAAGAAAAAGATGTGAATAAGTTCGTTTGGCAGAATATCATCACTTGGTTTGGCATACCAAAAGCCCTAATTTCAGACAATGGTACTCAGTTCGACGGCAGAATCTTCAGAGGCTTTTGTGAAGAGTACAAGATAGAGTTCTACAATTCTACACCGGCATATCCTCAAGCAAATGGTCAAGCAGAAGCATCAAATAAAGTCGTCTTGGATGGATTGAAGAAAAGGTTAGAGAAGGCAAAAGGCAAGTGGGCAGATGAACTTCCTCATGTTTTATGGGCTTACCGCACCACACCTCGGCGATCGACAGGAGAAACACCATTCTCCTTAGCCTACGGAATGGAAGCAGTAATCCCACTAGAAGTTGGCCTCCCCACAATTCGAAGCGAAAATTTTGATCCAGACTTGAATGGAGAAGCCATAGCATTAGAACTTGACCTTGCAGAAGAAAGAAGGGAAAGAGCACTAGTTCACATTGCCTCCTACCAACGAGAGTTGATCAGAAAATACAACAAAACGGTGCATCCAAGACAATTCAAGATCGGAGATTGGGTACTGCGCAAAGTGATGGGAAACACCTTGATACCAGGAGATGGCAAGTTAGGGCCAAACTGGGAAGGTCCTTACAAATTGGTTGGGTTAGCAGGCAAAGGGGCATACCACTAAGAAGACAAGGACGGCAAAGCAATCCCTAGGCCATGGAACACGGCCAATCTCAAATTATTTTATTTTTTGCTTTTTTCCTTTCAAACATGTGTAATTTCTTTTTCTTCAATAAAACAATCGATTCTTTCCAGCATGAGTTGTTCTCTGTAAAAGCTTAGCTTTAGTGAAATTAGGAATATTGCAAGCATTCTTCTAAGTTAGCTAGAAAAACTAACTTAGAGGTTGGCTGGAATAAACCAACACCCTTCCTAAGCCCAGGATAAGGATCCAGGCTGCAGGACGTTCGGTCGGAATAACCAAACATTATTCTAAGTTTGCTGGAAAAACTAACTTAGAGGTTGGCTGGATTAAACCAACTCTTAGTGCTCTTCAGCCGAAGTATGGGTATGGCTGAAGAGTGGTTGGCTGGATTAAACCAACTCTTTGTATTCTTCAGCTGAAGTAAGGGTATGGCTGAAGAGTGGTTGGCTGGATTAAACCAACTCTTTATACTCTTCAGCTGAAGTATGGATATGGCTGAAAGAGTGGTTGGCTGGATTAAACCAACTCTTTGTACTTTTCAGCCGAAGTAAGGATAAGGCTGAAAAGTGGTTGGCTGGAATAAACCAACTCTGAGTACTCCTCAGCCGAAGTAATTATGTCGGATAAGGAGTGGTTGGCTGGTAAGCATAGTTAGTTTAAGCAGCAAAAACCGAGATAAAAGTTGGAAGTGTTAACATACACATCAACCGAAGTAAGAGATAATGAAAATATTCATTCACCAAAAAGCAAATACAAAGAAGGGGCCGTAGCCCGGTTACAAAAGTAAAAAAGCTAGCCAAAAAAAAAAAAAAAGAGAGTACAAAATCAAGAGAAAAGATCTTCAATTTCGGCATCAAAGGCAGCATCGGCATCAACATGAAGACCGGTTTCAGGCGGGAGCTCGTTCTCGGTCACAAGGGTGGTTTCGGTCGGAACAACGGTTTCACCTGGTTGTTCAATAGTTAGGTCTTCCACCGTGGGCTCCGGCCGAACTGACGGGTCCGCATTGACAACCGGAGTATCCTCAGAAGCAGAGTCTTCGTCAGAATCTGAGCCTTCGAGAAATTTTTGTTGAATGGCATCAGCATACTCCACTAGGGAGTTCGGTATGAAGTAGGCTGGAGGGTTGAAAAGCTCGGTCTGTGGATCGTGGCCGAGCTTCTCAACGGCTGCCCTCCAGCCGCACTTAAAGAAAAGTTCCTTGGCGGCTTCACACTGCTTGACATATGCATCCTTTGCCTTCTTGAAGCCTTTCTTTTCGGCTCCTTTTGCGCTCTCCTTCAGCTGGGTTATCTCGGTATCTGTAACCAGCCCGCGGGGGACCTCGCTACAGCTCGGACTCGATTAGTAGTCACGCTTCTGAGTCTGAACCAAAGAGTCCAAATCCGACAAATCGTTTTGAGAAAACAGATTTTTGAAAGAAGTGCCAAACATGGACTGCTTTGCCAGATACAGAGTCGCCACCTAAATATTTTATTTTGGGAAATTTAGGAAACCCTGACTCGGTGCCAAAAGGCCACGTGTCCGTCATCACCAAAGTTGCCTCGGCTCGGGAACTTGGGTACGATTGGGGAAGGTCACTTCGTGAGCACCCCCGCTCGCCCGATCAAAGATCGGCCTCTACTAACCATGATATCTATTTTTGAAAACATTGTGAGTTCTTATTCCGGTTATTAGCCTAGGTTACTATGTGATGCGCACAGCATACAAGTATAGACTGGATCGCCTGAATTGGAACAAAACATTTCATGCTTGTTTATTTGAAAATGGTTTGATGATGCTACTCGCAAGTAAGCTA
Source organism: Camellia sinensis (assembly GCF_055761805.1). Lineage (NCBI taxonomy): Eukaryota > Viridiplantae > Streptophyta > Magnoliopsida > Ericales > Theaceae > Camellia > Camellia sinensis. Next base: position 44,710,550 of record NC_138962.1, on the reverse strand, counting down.
AGACGTGGATTTGCCACCCTCAGGTGGGCTTAGAAAAATATGATTTTACCACTATCTAGTGGGCTTAAAACACACATTTGATGAATTGTTCCAATTCAAATAACCCAACCTTCACCCACAGGCATTCAGGCAAATATATCACATAAGCAATTAGCCTCATGGTAAGCATGCTATTCATGGCAGTCACTCACACGCATGCAAGGATGCTAAAGCATAGAACTTACCGAGTACTCCAAGCCAAAAAGAAGTTTATTAGAAATCATGCATGATCCTAAGTATACAGAAATGCCTAATGCAACACATGCAAAAACGCAAACTATAGCAGGCTCGGCTATTCTAAACATGGCATATGAAATGCTACAACTAACATGTATTCAATTTGGAATTGAAAGTACAATGCAGTTAGTATGGTGCGCCGAGCCCGGTGCATGCAAAACAGATGAATGAACGCAAACATGCTATCATACTGTATGCTAATAAAAAAAATGCCCTAATCTAACCATCATAAGCGGATAAATAAAAGGGAGAAAGACGTGGGGTTGGAAGACATACAACACACACACGCACACTTATTACAGTTATGCCCTCGCGCAGAGGGTCCGAATAAATATACAGTCCCGAATAAAAGAATATTACAGTCCAAATAATACAGTCCAAATAATATACAAATTCCTAATTAATTAATAAATTAACTAAGAAAGTAAATAAAACTGGCATGCAAGCTAGGGACTGCCTTGCTTCTGATGGATGATGCATGTCCGGGTTGTCTTGCGCGGAAATCCACCGAGATGCCCCGATTAGCCTCTGTTTAGCAGTTATTCTTGAAACGCGTGCCAAGTCCCGAAAAGTTGCTGATTCTTCATTTTGCTACAACAGAGAGCAAGAAAGGGGCATAGCAATGTATTTTCACAAATATATGCATGCCTCGATCCTCGTGCCACCAATCACGCATACCGAGGCATGATGGCCGAGGAGTCGAATTGCACAACTCAATATAGAATGATTGCACATGAAAACACAATAAGACCTAACTCCATCATGGATGATCCGGAGTGTCGGTGACTGGGGAATTGAGACACATTCCGTCACTCGGAGTACGAAATGCACCTCGTTTCCCGTGCCCGGGCTAACTCCTATTCCGAACACGATGCAATATGCATGACATGCATGAAATGCAACTAAGATACAATCCTAACATACACAATGCTATGAAAATGAGATGCCTCGAAATGCGTGCACACCGGCACGCGAACCGAGAAAATGACGTACGCAATGCAAATGATATGAAATGCGATATGGGCTTACACTAACATAAGAGAGCCTCAGCCACACTTACATAAGAGGCCGATGGCTGAAAATGAAGTGCCTCGAAATGCGTGCACACGGGCACGCAAACCGAGGCAATAGCATACGCAATGCGATGGCATGGAAAATGATATATAAAATGCAACATGGACTTATACTAACATGAGAGAGCCTCAGCCACACTCACATAAGAGGCCGATGGTTGAAAATGAAGTGCCTCGAAATGCGTGCACACGGGCACGCAAACCGAGGCAATGGCATACGCAATGCGATGGCATGGAAAATGATATATAAAATGCAACATGGACTTATACTAACATGAGAGAGCCTCAGCCACACTCACATAAGAGGCCGATGGCTGAAAATGAAGTGCCTCGAAATGCGTGCACACGGGCACGCAAACCGAGGCGATGCCATATGCAATGCAATGGCATGGAAATGATATGAAAACATGCTAATGGAATTTAAGCACTGAAATGTGGGGGAAAACAGCCCTGAAATGAGGCGAAAACACATCCGATGCATGGAATCTCTCCCGAAATATGAATTTTGGCACCCGAAATGGCCTATAGCTATACCAAACATGCACAATATGGACATGCAATGAAAATACAGAAGCAAGGCAGCCTCAAAATAAGCATTTTACCAGTACAAATCATGGCCAAACAGCAAGCAAAGATAGGGCAACAATGGCATGCGAAAATGGCCCTAAACATGAGATTATGAAGCAACTCACAGTTGCTAACTCCAAATAGGTTAGGGCCCTTCAACAACATTGAAGAGGGGCCAAAAATAAGCCACTTTACAGAACTGTAAAAACCCTAAAAACAAACATAGATATAGCTAAGCTCTTATGCAATAAAAAGGGCCAAAAGGTGGCCAAAGAGGCAAGTGGTATATGCAAAGCCCAAACTGAAAAATTCCCTTCTACAACATTGAAGAGGGACCAAAAATAAGCATATTTACAGAACTGTAAAAACTCCAAAACAGTATACAAACATGCTAGAAATGCAATGCAAAATGAGGCTCAAAAGAGGCTATAACACAAAGTATACAAAATATTCATCAAACAGCCAAAGAGCCTTAATGAAACATGAATAATGGGCCAAAATAAGACTACTTCTAGGCCTGTAAAAAGACCAAAAACAGAAGCATGATAGGCTGCCAAAGCATGCAAGAAAACGGCATTCAAGGAGGATATTGAAGCAAGTGCAATATGGAGGGCTCAAACAGGGTTGAGCCCTTAATGAGACAAGAAAATGAGCTCAAAAAAATGACCTTTTCAGTTTTGGTCAGAGCTCAAATCAATAAGTATGTATGGCTTACAAAAGGTGCAAGAAATGGACCAAAAAGGGGGAAATGCTACTCACCCTTGAAGACCAATGCTTTTGTTGCTTCTTGGACCAACTTTGATGACTTTAAGCTGCTGGAATTCCTCCCCTTGCTGCTGGAATGGAGGGGTGGTGGTAGAGCTTGACAATGATGAAGAAATGAGGTGTAGAACTTGGATATTTTTGAGAAAATGGGAGAGATAGAGGGAGAGTTGTATGTAAAGCTTCAAAGCAATTTTGTTCCAACCCCTCCTACAAGTGTTGGCAGCTGGCTATATGGAACAAAAAGAGGTTGTAAAGGTGGGGGAAAAAGGAGGCAAGCTTTCCCCCACAAAATATCCCCCGGATTGAGATATTTTCTGGGGGAAACAGCTATACAGCTGTAAAGTGCAAAGTGTGAGGAACATGGCCGGCCCATTATTGGACTTGGATGTGGCCGGCCGGCCACCCCCCATAGCCGGCCGGCCAAGGGTCAAAAAGGCCAAGTGGCTTTAGTGGCCGGCCACCACATATTGGTGGCCTCCCAGGTCTCCTCTTCACAACCCTGTGGTTCGAATTTGGAAACTCTAAAACAGGAGAGAGAACAAGCCATTTTGAGGAGGGGTTCAAAAGGTTCAAATGGAATTAATGGCCGGCCATAAACTTTTAGGGTCCTCCCATGTGTGTACAACACAAATATGTGGTTCAAAGTTCAAGAAAGTGGCCCAAGGGTGTTCAACATTGGCCCGGAAGGAGGGGTTCAAAAGGGTCAAGAAACATTAGTGGCCGGCCATGAACTTTTAGGGTCCTCCCATGTGTGTACATCACAAATATGTGGTTTGGGTTTGAAGAAAATGGCTCCAAGGTGTTCAACATTGGCCCGGAAGTGCGAAAAACGGGTGTCGGAGGGCGAAAATGGAACATAACTGGTTGCCAAGATAATTGCTGGCCTCCCACCCTTCTACGGCCTTCCCGGTGATAAAACAGAGGTACCTGCCAAAAATGAACAAAAACCGATGCAAAACGAATGCTCGGGGGCCAAAACACGCAGTTCGGGGTCCCGAAAATGGGCTGTTAAGCACCGAAAGTGGCGTTCGGCCACGAAGTGGGTTTCTCAGACCCCAGTGTCCCTCAAAAGGGAGAAAATAAGATGTATGCCAAAAATCAGAGCAAATGGAGATGGTTAGGCGGTCCCGAACCGAGTCACACGGCCAACGGTCCCGAAAAAATGGAAACCGGGCTCTGAAATGGGCAAAATGGCCCACGGCCACCAAGTGTAGCCCACGGCCACTGAGAGATGGTCTACGGGACCTCTCCCTCCCCTCAGGAAAAGAAACAGAGAAAACCGAGTCTGGTTCGCAAACCGAGACAAGGCACAGAAGAGGGTTCGGAAATCTGGAGGCGGGGCTTACGGCCGCGACTCTAAGACTTCTGAACGAGCACGATATGCAACGTCACCGAGCGCTCAATCGGTGATGTCTGAGTCTTAAGGTCGGTCAAAAATGGGGTGTCTACAGTATCTTTCTTCTTTTCAAGCTTCACCAGCTCGCGCAGATACTTGTCTTTTAGCACAATGGTGGCCTTTTGCTTTTCTGCCTCGGCCGAACTAACCAATCCGGCCAGTCGGCCGTTCTCAGCTCGTAGCTCGGCCATTTGCTTTCTGGCCTCCTCTAGCTCGGTCGCCTTCGCTTCAGCTTCTGCCACGGCTTGCCTTGTTGTTTTCCTGAGCTCTACCACCTTCCTGTAAGTGATATTGTTTTTCTGAATGGCCTGACAAAACAAAGACTTCCCTTGAGCCGAAGTGAAAGTTGGAGAAATTAGACAGAAAAACGGACGGAGCTATTTACCAAGATCATGGATTTTGTTGAAGACCGGATGCCCTTCAGTTCGGTGTTCAATTGCTTTTGGTGGTTCTCCATATCTTTGGGGAGGCACACACTCTTGGCCAGGTTGAAGGCCAAATGATGATCCTTCTCAGCAACAACCGAGTCAGTGTCTTGGATATCTCGGTTGTTGAAGGTAAGTTTTGGTACCCAGCAAGTAGTAGTTCGGTCAGAAGGCTCCGGTTGGGGGCTTGGTGGCAGGCTTGGTGGAAGAGCAGTTTCTTCTTCGTTAACCAAACTTTGTTCGGTTTCGGCAGTCCGGGCGCGCTTGGTTCGGCGGGATGAGGACGGTTGTTGGATAGGAAGGGCCACCACCATTTCTTGGGTCTGACTTGCTGGTAGTTCTTCGGCCCTGTTGGTTTCGGTCAAGAGAGCCCTTACCCTGTTCTTTTTGGCCATCTCCTCTTCAGCAGCGAGTGGAATTAGTCTGATTTGTGGTAAGGTTGGGTCCGGCTCTAGGGCATCTTCAAGAAGAAAATCAGTCATTCTGGCTTTTCGGTGACCACTGTATCTGTAGGTCGGCTCGAACTTCAGCAATTTGGCCCAGCTACGCTCTGGATACCGTAGTGCGGCGCGCAAAGTGGCTAGGTTTAGGTAACTGTATAAAGAGTGAAGGTGGGCAGAATCTGCGAAAGAGGACAACTGTTAGTCCGGTTGATACATTAAAAAACCGAAATATAAAAAAACAAGCAAGAAGACCGAAGTAAGTATACCGGGTTCTCCTTTTTTCCAATTTATAGGTCGGCCAGGAATTTGGGCTTGATGATCCTCAAAGTTCTCAGACACCCAGAAAAAGTCATCGTCGTTTAAGTCCTTATCCGGTGTATGTTTTATTATCTTCTCTCGACGACGACGTATTCTCAAATAGTAGACCCACCCATCTTCTTTTGAACCAATTGAGTATTGGTGGAAAATTTCGGCCAGGCCAAGGTTTAGTCCGGCTTGGCGGTTCAGTTCGGCTATTCCTATAATGATGCGGTATGAATTGGTGGATAGTTGGGTTGGGCATAATCTAGTTTGTTTAAGAAACTCGCAGATTAAAGGTTGGATTGGAAATCGTAGTCCGGTTTCAATAATGGATAAAATGGTGAAGGGGACAAAGCCTTCATTACCCCAGGGAATGACGTCTTTTTCGGCCAAAATCAGGTGGACGTCATCAGGTATATGGTAGTCTTTTCTGAATTCGGCTAAGCCGCCCAGAGTATTTACTAGGTACCTATACTTCCCCATCTATGGTATAAATTATGAATAATTTATATCGGTGCAAAAGTTGTGCTCAGTAGCTCGGTTGAGCGCACAGAGGAGTGCCTGGGCAACGTAAGTCTGCAAAGTAGAAAACGAAGGGGTTAAGCACAGATCATTGGACCGTGCTACAAATTAAAAGCAAGGTAAAAGAGCCCTACTTCGATTTTGTGGACAGATTCTATCTCGGTTCGGCAAAATTCTTGGTAGCTCGGTTTGAGCAGGGTTTTTATTAGCCAGACCTTCGCAAACATCTCGGCATACTTGCTTTGGAAACAATTTTGTTAGACCGGTTCATCGTCTAGGGGCAGCTTTCTGAGTTCGGTCTAAAAAACTAAGAAAGCTGGTTTAGCCCCAAAGGTCTAAATCGGTTGAACTATGAGTTTGTTACTTCGGTAGAGCCTCTAAGGGCAGCTTTCTGAGTTTGGTTCAGAAACTAGGAAAGCTGGCTTAGCCCCACGGCTTAGCTCGGTTGAAGACCGAGGTTCCTAGTTTAATGAGTTCAAACTTCGTTCGGTGAGCTTATCTCGGCTAGAGTGATTCAGGAGTTGGTAACTTACTGAAACTACTGTTATTTCTACGAGTTCTAGTTCGGTTATTGTCTGGATTGATCTACATATATAACATAAACAGTGTCCTAGTTCGGTTGCATCATGATTATGGATCAAAAGCTCGTTTTCTACAAGATGTATCATATGCTCATGTGTTCTACTGTTAAAGTTTTTCCATGAAAGTACAGAAGCGAAACAGAAATGGAAGAAAATGTTTTGCAAAAATACAGTAAACAAAATGCATAGAATAAATACGAAAGCAAAAATAGGGGAAGGAAAATGGATTTGCTTACCAGATTGAAGAAGAGGGAACTGGAGATGGAAACAGTAGCAGCAATGAAGAGCACGAGCTTGGTAGTTGAAGAAGTAGAAGCACAGAAAGAGAAGACGAAGAATAGTGTAGATGAATGATTCAAGGGTAGAGGGGTTGTTTTGTGAAAAGGACGAGAGAGAAAAAGCGGGAACTGTTCAAATTTTTCGTAGTGCGAGGGCGGCGTGACAGCTGTCCACAGCCTATCAGAGCCTGCCACGTGTCATTGGAAAGGGAAGCGTTACAGTCGCTGTGATTGAAGAGACGTTTTGACCGGACAAGCAGGGCCCGGAGTGAAATAAGCTGGGCCGGAAGGCTAAAGAGTTTTTAGCTCGGCTGGAAGGCTAAAGAGTTTTTTAGCTCGGCTAGAGAGGCTAAACGGTTTTTAGCTCGGCTGGAAAGGCTTAAAAACTTCAGCTTGGCTAGTAGACAAGTAATCCCAATCATGCTGTGCAGATGGAATTAAGGGGCAATTGAGAGGGTAATTTTTGGTGAAAATTGGGCCGAGCTATGAGATGGACTTTATGGCCCAAAGTATGAAGGACTGGGTAAAAAGGCCGAAAAGTTACTCCGGCCCAAGAAAGATAAAGTTACTCCGGTCCGGAAGCAACTTGGAGTTAGACCGGTCTCAAAGTTAGTCCGGTCATGACGTATTGTGGTTAGAATGATCAAAACTTTGCTACTCGGTAGCTCAGTTTGAACATACCATGGTTTGTACATGAAAGAACCGAGATATGGAGTAGAAAAGAAAGAACCGAACTAAGGATAGTTCGGCCTACTCTGCGGCTCAGCATAGCCAGTGTTATTTCGGTCATGTGGTAGTTCGGCCATGTTAAAAACCATCTCACTTGGTTTAAGCAGTGAGGGGGGTGTTGAAGGATAAGCATTATCTTTGAGGAGTATGAATCCTAGGGGGACTCTACATGGAGGAGTAGAAGTCCTATTTGGATTGTGCCACGCGAAACCTATAAAAGCTCACAAACATCACATTGGGAGAGGTAATACACAACTTTGCTTTTTGAATTCATAGAGCTTTATCTATTTGTCAAGTTTGCTGACTTAGGCATCAGAGAGGTTTCCAGCACACACCCGCCGGCTAGCTCACGTTTGTGTTTTCAGGTGATAAGGCGACGTTGTATGGAGGAGCGCAGACTTGGTCAATAGGATTATACGAGAAGATTTATTTCTTTCCCGTACATTGTATTACATGTGTTGTATTGAACTTATTGATTTGAAAAATGTCACAATATTTTATATAGAATTTATTTTTATATAACATTACCTTTAGAATTAGACTTGTTGGAAACTAACAAAACATATGAATATAGGGTGTTTTGGGAAAATGATTAAAAGTTAATTTTTGACTTTTAAGCAAGTTTTTTTGGCTTTTTTAAAAAGTAATTTGGTAAAAAGTTACTTTTAACTTTTTTTGGTTAATATTTATTTATGATGTCACATAACAATCAAATGATCAAAATATTCCCACCCAATTTAGGAAATTTATATTTTTATCCATGTATAATTCTAATCAATACAAAAGGTATAATTGTAATTTCACAACTTATTTTTTTAGACTTTCCAAATCACTTATTGCTAAAAAAAGCCAAGCTAACTTTTCTATGCCTAAGCTACAAACGCAGCTTTTAACTGTGTTCCCAAAAGAGCACATAATATCCTTCGCCAAACAGTCTCAATTAATCACCCTATGTAAATGAAATGGTGTTCACATTCTACTAAAGGGTGTAAAATAAAAATAAATTTTCATTAGTTCAGAACAATGAAAGATTATAATTTTAGATTAGATTAATACATTTTTTTAAATATGAAATTTACAATTTTAAACTAATCATCGATAAAAGAACTCGATAAAATTCATCTAATGATCTCTTTTTTCTTAGTATTTGAAAGGTAATTTAATGGTCATTAAGTAAACACGTACACACTTTTTTTTGATTTCTCACAAGATATCTGAGCCAACTAACGTGTACGCACTACACACTAGAGCTTCTTTTACTTTTTTTTTTTTTTAATTTTATTTTATAATTTGAATGACAGAACATATTTCTTCACCAAGTTGGCTCGTTGCACAAATCCACAAGCAAGCATAATGGATTACGTCACATTAAAGTAACCTCAATGGAGTAATAAAAGCATAGCCATAACTAAATTGGTTGAAGTACGAACTAGGTGTACCCGCACAAGATATGTTTGCCGTTTCATTTTTTTTTTTTTAAAAGAAGGTTCGATCATGTGTCACACTACATATTTTAATCCAATGGAACCAGTTACTTTACATCCAATTAATCATACATATATATATATATATATATAATTATTAAAAGTAATATTTTTTTTCATACGTATATATATATATTATTAAAAGTAATATTTCATATTATTAAAATTAATCATACAATTTTATAAAGGCTTTTTTTTTTTTTTCTTATAAAAGAGCTACGTCAGCCTGAATTTCTTAATTACATATAAGGTTATATACAAATCCAAACATGATTTAAATTGTACTAATTTTATCTATTTTATATAAACTCTATTCGACAAATATTTATTTTTCATATATTTTTTATGGTAAATTGAGATAATCCACAAACACAATACCACTTTTGTGTTTTATTTATTTTTTCTTAATTCTTTCAAGAATATTAGGATTTTTTTTTAATGCTAAATTGCTTCTTTTTCTTCTTCTTCTTCTTCTTATTTTCCTGTGCATTATTTTATACCCAATACAAATTCTACATTATTCTATATTACGGATTTGTCGTTTAAATTTTATAATGATTCTATATATGAAATTATATTTCATTTTCTACATTATTTTATATAATCACAACTCCTAAGAAGAAAAATTTGCACAACAATGATGCTCTCAGGGAACATCTAAAGTTTGAATTTACTGTTTGAGTTACCTTTTCAATTGTTAAACAGTAAGTTTATTTATGTTTTGACATTACATTATAAATGATTAATCACTTCACACACTGTTCTATTATTTGGATGTTTTCATTATTTTTTCTTTTTGGGTTTAGCTGTTGTTATGTGATTTTTTATTAGTTAGTCATTGTTGAATTTCTTTTATATAGTTAATATTTTAATTTAATTAAGAGTGTTTATTTTACAATCTGATAATTTAATATATATATATATATATATCATATAAAATTGTTATATGATAATCCAACTGCAACATATTTATGTTTAATTATTTTAATAAATGAAAAATGCCTTGGACTCCCAGTGGGGGTGACCCCCACCACCCCCACTGTTTTTTGATTGACTCAAAATTGTTTTTTTTTTTTTTAGTCTTGTTGTGAGAGAGCCTCACATGGAGCTGGGGTGCTGGGGTCCCCCCCACTAGGGGTCCCCAGCACTGCTGTTAATAAATTTTATATCATTTATATTTCTACATATTTTTATTTTCCAAATGAATACAAAAGAAAATTAAATAGTTAGAATTATTTATGTTACTAATTCTTCTTCTAATTTCACTATTATTTTTAATATCAAAATGAGTATTTATTTTACTATTTTATAATTTAATGTATATCATGCAAAATTATTATATGATAATTATATTTTTATAATATGATAGAACAAAAATTATCAAAATACACAAACAATTTAACTAAATTAATATATCTATCTATCTATATATATATATATAAAAGTATTCAAGCAACAATTTTATAGAATGTAAAGCCAATATTATCAAAATAAATAATTAAAATAATACTTAAATTTTTAAAATTTAAATTTTTATTTTATAACGCTCATTGTATTATCAAATATTTGTTTTAAAAAGCATGTGCATTGCACAGGTCAACTACTAGTTGTATGATTGTTGGCTGTATAATTTGTAAAAGCCAATCCCAATTTAACACGTGGCACGAAGAGGGTAATTTGGGGAGTTAATACAAGTTGCCAACCAAAGTCAGACACATGGCAGTTCGTATTAGTAATAATACATCTGCGTCGCATTGAAACAATCGAAGGATACAAGATAATGTGGCCTAACGGTTATTCACAAAGTTTAAATTTAAAATAAGGAGGGAAACCTAACTGCAAGAGTGGTGTAGTGGGACTGACTGTGAGAGAGCATGTTCAGTGATCATGGAAGGACATTTCGATAGTGGGAAGCCCACTTCAATGGTTATCATTGAAGAGTATAAATAGCAGAGAAGGCCCCAGAATGAAGGCCCCAGACTTAGATCAAAAAATCAGTTTATTTACTTCATTTTTCCTTCCAGTTTTTACAGTTCTTTATATTTCTGCACTTCAATTCCTGTACTGCACTTCATTTCCTAGGAGTAGTTTCAAATAACATGTTGTTGTAAACCTATACGAGGCTGGGTCAGATTATTGTAAGTTTTCATTTACTTAATGAAATTCAGATTCTGAAATTGTTCTTCATTTGTTGTTATTTACTAAATTCTCCTAAACAAGCCACTAGTAAAAATCCTCTTTATTGAGGCTGAGAGAACTATAACACAATCGTCTGATAACTAATTGTCAATTAATATTCTGTAAGGACTAATTAATTCTTATCATCACGCTTAAAATTACATTATTAACATTCGAAAGCCAAAAAAACCAATATATTTTTTTGGCACGCCCAGTGGGACTCTAAAATGGCTAAACGTAGAAGATAAGGAGAAAGCGAACGCCTGAAAGAAGGTGTAGAGGGAGAGGTAGAAGTACCTGATCTAGAGGATAATGTGATAACACATCCTATGGAAGCACCTATCTCATCAGAACATATGGTCGAACAAACCAGTAACTCGGAACATGCACCACATGTTCAAAATATTGGACGAGACCATGGAATTGGACCATCCACTGTTCCTTCTACCCAGCCAATGAATCTGTGAGAAAGCTTGGTAGATGCCATGAGACAGCAGTTAATGTATACAATGAAAAGATGGGTAACATCTTTCATGGATCGAATGAATTCCCATCAACCAACTATCACAAAGCATATGGAGGAAAATTTAAATGTTCTTCAGCAAAGATTGGCTAGAGATAAACAGCCTACGCAAAGTAATGAACATACTAATGGTCGGACTAGTAATCAAAATTATGGAAGACCATCACCTATACCTCAGTCATGGTATGAGCCTCTTTCAAGGCCTGTGGTAAATCAAAATATCTCTGTACCTAACAACGAAGCCATACAAATTGGTGGATCTGGGCCAACACAAGAAAATATTATGAGAATGTTTCCAAATCCCATGTTCAAAACCATGCCTAGCACAAAGGGTTTCACTAACCCTCTGTTCGAATTCACACCCGGGGGGTTACAAGGGTTTCCTGAGGCTGAGAGAGAAACAACACCTGTTCCTCCTATTGCAGCACGTTTCGCAGGTCCTTTCGCAGGACTGGCTCAGAAAGGTCAACCATACTCTCAACAACATCCAGTACCACAAGGATAACCAGTCTCAAATATACCTCACTATGGACCAAGAGGACTTATAGCTTGACTTTCTTTGCGCTCCCTTTTGGAGAGCTCGAATTGGTCCTACAGTTCGGACTCCTGTCACGATTTTGAATCTAATCTCACAAAGTGCAATGTGAGACTGATAAACACCAAAGAGTCCAATTCGGCAAATCATTTTGGAAAATTGATTTTGAATCAAATAATACCAAAACTAGACAGCTTTGCCAGATTACAGAGTCGCCACCTAAATATTTTATTTTGGAAAATTTAGGAAACCTTGACTCGTGCCAAAGGCCACGTGTCCGTCATCACCAAAGTTGCCTCGACTCGGGAACTTGGCTACGAAGGGGGAAGGTCATGAAATGAGCACCCCCGCTGACCCGATCAAAAGATCGGCCTCTACTAATCATGATATGTTGTTTTATAAACCTCATGTGTTCTTATTCCGGTTATTAGCTAACTTTACTATGTGACGCACACAAGCAAGTATAGACTAGAATTGCAAGAATTGGAACAAATTCAACTCATATATGTTTTCGAAAATGGTATAAATTTGCCACCCTCAAGTGGGCTAAAGCGCGGATTTGCCACCTCAAGTGGGCTTAAAACATGATTTGCCACTTCGCAAAGTGGGCTTAAAACACGTATTCGTCGAATTGTTCCACAGGCATTCACGCAGTTAATCATTTAAGCACATAGCCTTCATCCACAGACATTCACGCAGTTAATCATTTAAGCACATAGCCTCATGGCAAGCATGCGAAACATGGCAACACTCACACTCATGCAAGTATGCTAAAACGTAAAACTTACTGAGTACTCCAAGCCGAAACAAAAGCTAGTTAGAAACAATGCATGATCCTAACTATGTTAGATGCCTAATGCAACACATGCAATAATGCAATTAATAGGCTCAGCTACTAATATGGCATATGATTCGATTTGAACAACATGTGATAAACACGTATACAAAGAAGTGTTGAAATACAATGCAATTTGAATGATGCGCTGGGCCTCAGTGCATACAAAACAAATGAATGATGCAAACATGCGAGCATAAGATATGCTAATTAAAACATGATCCTTAATCTAACCATCGAAAGCAGATAAATAAAAGGGAGAAAGACATGGGGTTGGAAGACGTGCACACACACCCGTACACTTATTACAACATCACGCCCTTGCGAAGGAGGGTCCGAATGAATAAGCTAAGCTACACTAAGCTAAGCTAATTATTACAAAACGAAACTAAGCCTCGTTTGGGAACAGGCTAATTTAGTAACTTTTTGGCTATTTGGCTAAAATATGAGCTAAAAAAAACTAGTATCTTTGGGATGACTTTTTAGTTTTTTACGAAAAGATGTGCAAAAAGTAGAGAGAAAAGAGAATCTTTGACTTTTTGGTATGAGTTTTTGGCTTTTTGGCTTTTTTAGTAACTTTTTGACTTTTTGGCTAAACCGACTTGTTGCCAAACGAGGCCTAATTAACTATTCTAGCTAATTAATTACGACAATTGAAATAAATTAACTAACTATTCTAAGCTAGCTAAAATATTACAAACCAAATTAAACTAATTAATTACAACACCTGTATTAATTAGCTACAACAAACTAATAAAGCAATTAAACGGCCTCGAGGGACGAGGGATGCATGCCTGCTCAGTTGTTCCACCCAAAAAATGCCATTACCTTGCCATCAGATGCCTCTGTTTGTACTCATTTGATCATCGAAAATTGTACCAACTTCCAGATTGCCTCTGCTCCAACACAGAAACACATTTGTACAAAAATTCACTAGTGGCCGGTCGGCCACAAAAAGTGGCTGTCGGCCACCTCAATTGGCTGGTCGGTTACTCCAAGTGGCCAGTCGGCTACCCCCATTTTTGGACTTCTGCTTTTGCTGCAACAGAGAGCAAACAGAGGCAAAGCAATGTATTTTCAAGAAATGTATGTACTGCTACCCTCCTTATTGTCTCTTAAGCTCAAAGGAGTGTAGCTTTTGGCTCTCAAGCCATCAACCAAGTATTTTCAATGCATGATGGCTACAGAGTCAAGCTTGTACAAGGTTAATGAGTGCACAAACGAGACCAAAATAACCACCACCCTATCATGCATGATCAAGGGTGACAGTGACCAAGAAAAATGACATGTTTCATCACTTTAAGTATGAAACGTTCCATTTTTCTTGTGTTTGGATTAACATTCGATCCAAACACATGCAATGCAACATAACATGATTATCTTGCCTTTTTTACTTTGTTCATTTTATTTACACATTTTACATTACCGATTAGTCCTTTAGTCGATTAAGTCCAAGGTGATTGTCCTCTACTGGAAAGAGGACTTGAACCATAAGTGCCTTGAGCATGAAAAATGCCTCATACTGTTGGTTAGTAGAAACCCTCAAGAGAGGATTAAAACCATTAGGCATGAGAGCCTCAATTCCACACTCAGGCCGACAAGAGGCTCAAAGCCACTTTCAAAACAAAGTAAAGAGTGAAGAATAGAGGGAAGTTGCAGATGTTTTAGTGCTGACATGGCATGCAAAATGACACTAAATCATGCAAGCAACTCATGCAGTACATGCTTAAGAGCCTAAAGCATTAAGCTAGTGAAGATCACAACACCATAGGCATGCAATACAAAGCTCAATTGATCAAACCAGCTCTGGACAGAGTTAAAATATGCCAAAACAGTGGCTAAAAGATGCTGAGATTGAGGTACAAAGTGCTAGAAAAGCATGTTCACATGTTAGCTTGCAAACAAGACTCAAGACACAACTCTCAAAAGCAATGAAAGAGTGAAATAAAAGAGCATGTGACAGAGCTGTATACAGTGAAATTACATGTAAAAAGTCACTGAAACATGCAATCATCTCAAGAAAAACATGTTTAGGGGCCTAAAATGCCAAGCTAGTGAAGCCATTTGCACTACAACTATACAAAACTAGGCCCACATGACCAAAGCAGCCCAAAACAGAGTTAAATCATGTCAAATAAGAGGCAAACACATGCTGGAAATAAGCTAAGTTAAGCCACAAAAACATGCCATCATGTGATGCTAACTAGGCATGCAAGTGAGACACAAGGAGGGGAGGCTAACCCCTCCAAATTTGGACTTCAAAACATGCATTTTACCACTGAAATAATTTTGAATTTCAGTGGTATAAAGGCCCAAAAAGTTTGAATTTAATATGCTAAAAGATGGTGCAAAGGTTCATACAAATAGGCAACAAGAAGGGTAGACAACCTCTTATCACAAAATAACTTCACGCTAACATGTTAAGGCCCAAAAATCAGAACTTTTTATAGTTGAAAACTAGGCCCAAAACAATATAAAGAGATGGCAAAACAACTATGTACAAAGAGCTTAAATGAGGTAAGTCTTATACCTTTGAAGCACAGCACAAAACAGCCACTCTCTTAGCCTCAAACAACCTTCCAACAACCCAAAATAGGTTCCAAGAGGCCTCAGCTCCAAGGTGGTCCAATTTGGTTAAGGGGTAGTGTGCAAATGTGTAGAGAATTCTAACTATCAAGCATAAAACAAGAAGAGAGAGAGAGAGAGAATTCTAAAGAAAGAAGGAGAAATTTGCTCAAAAATATCCAACCTCTTAAAATGGGAGAGAGACCCCCCTATATATAGAAAATCAAGCTAAAGGCTTGTATTCATCCCTTTATACACGTGTATGGAGATAGCCTTCAGTGAACAACAGCTGGCACAGCTGGCAAAGAAATATCTGAAAAAGGGAACAAATGGCTGTCAGCCACTTTAGGTGGCCGACCGGCCACCTTAACTAGCCGACCGACCACTTTAAGTAGTCGACAAGAGGGAAAAGTGGCCGACAAGGCCCCTCCCTCTTCCAAGAAGGAGGCACCAAGGTTTGGCCCAAAAACAAGTACAAAACAAAAAGGGTTTAGAGGCTCAAAGACAAGGCGTTCCGTCGAGAACTTCGGGCACTCAAAACAAGCATAATCATTGAGTGCACAAACGATGACGTCTAAGTCTTAAGGTCAGTCAAAAATGGGGTGTCTACAGTTGCCCTCTTTGACAGAACTCGGAAGTCATGAAATGACGGGAGTGAATGTCAAAGCCCAGAGACGACCCATTTTTGACAAGGCCGAAGACTCAGACAAACAAGCAAACATAACAAAGAACGGTTGCGCCAGCAGGCTGCCTATGTATCCTTTTGTAAGGAATCAAACCAGCGTAGTTCTGGGGCAAGATGCAAATGATATGCACGATGCAAAACATAACTTATGATTATGCAATGAGGGTTGTAATGAAACATCTAGATGCAAATGTTATGCAAAGAAACGCTACAGCAAACTCACATAAGCAAGTAAACATGAACCAAATCACATTTCATACAGAAAAGATATAAGAAAATTATGCAATCTTAATTGCACCTCACGCAGGAAAGATAAAGAACAACACAACCCTCGGGCGCACCCGAGGCGTGAAACAAGATTTTAATGCGTGGCACATACGAGGAGAGAAATGGTGTGAACTCAGGGACACACCCTAAGGCTCCGAACCACAGAGAACAGCGATAATAAGTGAAACACATCCAATTATTATGCAACCAAAACAAAGAGTGGTATAAGCATTGGAATCCATCCGGATACTTTTAACCAAAGCGTCCTAACGCGTCACGCGCGAGAGGGAAAAGGAAGCGGTGTAAACACTAGAGGGTGGTATAAACATCGGAGCACGTCCCAATGTTTCTAACAAAAAACAGAGTGGTAGAAGGGTCGAAACACGTTCCAAACACTTTCTAACCGGAAGGGTGGTATAAACACCAGGCACACATCCCAATGTTTTTAACCGAAGCAAGGTATAAGCGCCGGAACACGTTCCAAATGTTTCTAACCAGGAGGGTGCTATAAATACCAGGCACACGTCCCAATGTTTCTAACCGAAGCAAGGTATAAGCGTCGGAACACGTTCCAAACGCTTCTAACTGGGAGGGTGGTATAAACATTGGGCACACGTCCCAATGTCTCTAACCAAAGAGGGTAGTATAAGCATCGGGCACGCATCACAAATGCTTCTAACCAGGGGGGTATAAACATCGGGCACACATCCCAATGTCTCTAACCAAAGAGAGTGGTATAAGCATCGGGCACACATCCCAAACGATTCTAACCAAAGAGGAGTCGGTGTAAACACCGGGCGTACCCGCATGTTTCTAACCAACGAGGAGCACAAAGCGGGGGAAACGATCTTACCTGGAGTTCCTCTGAATGAACCGTACATACAATATCGTCTGGTTGCACCAGCTTTGAATGAACCATACATACAATATCGTGCTTGCATAAGAAGGAAACTTGACAGGCACAATATAATAAGAATGCATGTTCTATGCAAGACAAATAACCATGACACAATGCTTAGAGGCATGCTTCATGCACATCATGCGAGGAACAAAACAGAAGCATATTCTATGTAACGAAAAATGGAGCATGTTCTATACAACACCAAATGCATGTTCAATGCAACAGGTACAAACATTGTCTATGCGTATGTAAGGGCATGTACAATGCAATACAACGCGACATGCATATTCTATGCAAACATGAGAACATGTGTAATGCAATGCAACGCAATATATACATTCTATGCATAATAATAACAATGCATATTCAATGCAACATCAATAGCACATTCGATGCAAAACACCGAATAAAGAAATGCGCGTTCTATGTAGTGAAAAACAGAACGTGCCTTAATAGAACCAATTCAGTTGCAACCTCTGATTTACCTCTCGGAGGAGTTACAGTATATTTCAAATGGATGCACCTCGTTCATACCGGCTGACGATGAGTCATGCATTGAAGACATGGTTCGAAACTCCCACAGAGACGTTTTGAGTTGAAAAGTGAACCTTTTTTGCATTTTCTCGAGAGACAAGGACACAAAACAACATAAAAACACACAGGGAGCACACTGGAAGCATGTCGGCCACTTTTAGATAGTGTCGGCCACTTGTAAATGTTGTCAGCCACTTAAGTGGCCGGTCGGCCACAAAAACTGGCCGGTCAGCCACAAAAACTGGCCGGTTGGCTAGTTGTGGTAAACCTGGGCCATTTTGGTCTTTTTGCATGGAGATCTTTAAAAACACATTTCCAAATCACATTTCCTCACACCGCCATTGCTGAAATTGCTTGCTCTTCATCCCTAGACCCTTTTTCCTCCTAGATCCGTGCCCCACATGCGTTTTCCAATGCCTCTTGCGAAGTTGATTTGCTAAAACCTTTTGATTTCTTCCATTTTGAACCGATTAAAATTTGTTTTCGGAGCTTTTTTCTCCATTTTCGCCACTTGAGGTTTGTTTCTCTCAAGTTTATCTTGAGTTTGACCTCTTTTCCCGGGCTTTGACTTTTTCTCCCATTTTCTCTCTCCGAGAGTTAACTTTTGGCGCTTTCCACTTATTTTGCTCATTTTCGCCTACTTTCTCTCATTCTTTCCGGATGGCAGACGACGCTCCTCACGATGGAGGTTCTCTAGAGATGGAGGAAGAGCCTGAGTACATACCATTGCCGCCTAGAGTCTGACCTTTCGACCCGGAGAGGTACCGCCCCGAGGCGCATGCACTACCGCCTAGTACAGTCCGTCACTTCAGCGGATTTGCACGAGGCGCACCAGCAGATCTCCTGCTATGAGAGCTAGAGTTTCACTTGTCTCATGGTGCCTTCGAGGTATGCACTGTACTCTTACATTTTCCACGATGTACTTTACATTTCCTGCATACCTCGCATTTTTACACTGTATTTCATCTGCTCATTCTGAACACACTCACACACTGTATTTTGTCTGCTCATTCTACACACATTCACACACTGTATTTCTTCTGCTCATTCTGAACACATTCACACTGTATTTCTTTTGCTCATTCTAAACACATTCACACACTATATTTCTTCTGCTCATACTGAACATAGGTAGACTCTCGCTTTACCCGAGGATATGAGTCCACCTCAGCGAGGGAGTGGTACATAGACCTCATCGACGGTGTCTGCCAGATCATCGATGAAGCAGGCTTTGGTTTGTTCTGCATGGGGTTGTCGCATTTCATGGCGAGCAGGACCCTTCTGAGCGCGCTGGTAGAGAGATGGTGGGATACCACAACTTTTTCCATTTCTTTACTGCTGGGGATATGACGATGACCCCATATGATTTTTCCATGTTGACAGGCCTCGAGGTAGGAGGTCGGCCGATCCCATATGATATCGATATGGGCGAGTGGGAGGCCGCCTGGACTTATTTGCTGGGAGCACACCCACCTATCTTCCGATCAAGGATGGTCCGATACACCTGGTTCGCAGACCACTGCAGAGGGACAGCCCAACAATTATAGAGGAGACCGAGCAATATGCCTGAGATTTCCTAATGTTCTTCTTCGGCACTACCTTGTTCGCCGATAAGACGAACACAGTCGGACTGTATCTTTTGAGCGCCTTAGTGGACTTATCTCAGGTTAGGCATTATGATTGAGGCGGTGCCGGCCTCGCTACCCTGTACTGCTACATGAGCTCGACCTCCCGTAGGAGGGGGAACAGAGTTGGCGGCTATTGGAAAGCCTGGGAGGTATGCTTTACTTCTCTGCTTTATATTTTCTGTCGTTCTTTTTGCTTTGCACTTTTTATACACCGCACAAACCGTACACTGCACACACATAGTCTAATCTTTACATTTTACTACACACTTTGCTTTTCGTATTTTCTCGGTATATCTGTATTCTCTGCATTCTGTATTCTCTGGACATTGCACACATACTTTACTTTCTGCATTATCTGTGCTTATCTGTATTCTCACTATCGCCCTCTTGCTTTTCATAGCTATGGGTGTACGTCTATTTCCTGACGCTTGCTCCAGAGCCGGAGGTCGAGATGCCTCTTGAGGTGCTATATTCTCATCGATACGACGGGCGGTGCCAGCCAAGGACTCAGGAGACCCTCTCATTCCTTCGCCAGTATTCCGATATAGTGAGAGCGGTAAAGGTAACTCAAAACTCACAGTTCTTTCGGCTTTCAGCTATAATTCATTTTACATATCTAATGGCAACTTATCAATCTATGCACTTGTTGCCTGCAGATCATGTGGCAGCCCTGGGCGACAATGCTAGAGGATACCAGATTCTAGTTTGCCGGAGCTTAGGGCACTTCCTGGTATCGGCTCATACTCGAGGGACTAGTAGGCCGAGCCTAGTTCCTAGGCGAGCGCTTTATGCACCAGACGCTGGGTCTGCCGTTACAGTTGGTTCCCTTACCACCTCCACCTTCCATGCGAGCCACAGAGAGTCTCTCCCCGCAGGAGATCATTGACTTCATGCGGGCTGGAGATGCAGACCTCTTCATTGGAGAGAGGGACTATATGACTTACATCCAGACGTACCTCATGCCTTATTTGACAGGCATTCATGCTCATACAGGGAGGGCAGCTAATGCCCCTTCGTCGAGCAGGGCCCGAGCACAGAGGGGCAGGGCTAAAGGGATACCTCCTGCTAGGCAGAGTGTTGGATGGCCAAATCTTTCGATCAAGCTGACGAGTTGGCGGTACTTTGGAGAGCCTTATCAGATCCCGATTGAGCCTTCGTTGCTTGGTCATTGATATGTCAGGACAACCGATTCACCACCGGTATGCATTACAACTTTCATTTTTTTCATTCTCGCTCAGATACTCAGACATTCATTCGTGCACTGATCATCTCAACTTGTATTTACAGCCCTCCATAGGGTACGTCGAGGGGTTACTCGAGATGTTGGCCTTATTCGAGGGCATGATCTTGAGGAGGGAGTCGATACTTGGCTCCCACGGTATTCAGGTAATTTTTCAGCTTTCTTGTATTTCGATCATCATATTTTTCTGTTGATATACTAAAACTGACATCTCAACTGAACATTCCTCACACTGCACTGATACACTGCATGTATAGATCACATCTGACACATTGCATTCACATACCGTATCTGACTTCTGCATGTACTCATTCCACACACCATGCTTGCATCTGATATACATACTGTAGCTGATATATTCAAACTGCCTTTTCAACCAAAGTCAGACACGTGGCAGTTTATATTGGTAATAATACATCTGCGTAGCATTGGAACAATCGAGGAATACAAGATAATGTGGCCTAACGGTTATTCACAAAGTTTAAATTTAAAATAAGAAGGGAAGCCTAACTGCAAGAGTGGAGTAGTGGGACTAACTGTGCGAGAGTATGTTCAGCGATCATGGAAGGACATTTCGATAGTGGAAAGCCCACTTCAACGGTTATCATTGAAGAGTATAAATAGCAGAGAAGGCCCCAGAATAAAGCCCCCAGACTCAGATAAAAAAACCAGTTTATTTACTTCATTTTTTCTTCCAGTTTTTACAGTTCTTTATATTTCTGCACTTCAATTCCTGTATTGCACTTCATTTCCTAGGAGTAGTTTCAAATAGCATGTTGTTGTAAACCTATACGAGGCTGGGTCAGATCATCGTAAGTTTTCATTTACTTAATGAAATTCAGATTCTGAAATTGTTCTTCATTTGTTGTTATTTACTAAATTCTCCTAAACTAGCCACTAGTAAAAGTCCTCTTCATTGAGACTGAGAGAACTATAACACAATCGTCTGATAATTGGTTGGCAATTAATATTCTGTAAGGACTAATTGATCCTTATCGTCACGTTTAAAATTACATTATTGACCTTCGAAAGCCAAAAAAGCCAACATATATTTTTGGCACACCCAGAGGGACTCTGAAATGGCTAGACGTAGGAGACAAGGAAAAAGTGAACGCCTGGAAGAAGGTGTGGAGGGAGAGGTAGAAGTACCTGATCCAAGTACCTGATCCAGAGGATAACGTGATAACACATCCTAGGGAAGCACCTATTTCATCAGAACCTATGGTCGAATAGACCAGTAACTCGAAACATGCATCACATGTTCAAAATATTGGACGAGGCCATGACCATCCACTGTTCCTTCTACCCAGCCAATGAATCTGTGAGAAAGCTTGGTAGATGCCATGGGACATCAGTTAATGTATACAATGGAAAGATGGACAACATCCTTCATGGATCGAATGAATTCCCATCGACTAACTATCACAAGGCATATGGAGGAAAATTTAAATGTTCTTTAGCAAAGATTGGCTAGAGATAAGCAACCTATGCAAAGTAATGGATATACTGATGGTCAGACTAGTAATCAAAATTATGAAAGACCATCACTTATTCCTCAATCATGGTATGAGCCTCTTTTGAGGCCTGTGGTAAATCAAAATAGCTTAGTACCTAACAGCAAAGCCATACAAATTGGTGGATTTGGGCCAACACAAGAAAATGGCATGAGAATGTTTCCAAATCCCATGTTCGAAACCATGCCTGGCACAAGGGGTTTCACTAACCCTTTGTTCGAATTCACACCTGAGGGGTTGGAAGGGTTTCTTGCGGCTGAGAGAGAAATAACAACTGTTCCTTCTATTGCAGCACCTTTCGCAAGACGGGCTTAGAGAGGTCAACTATATCCTCAACAATAACCTGTACCACAAGGACATCCAATCTCAAATATATCTCCCTATGGATCAAGGGGACCTCAAGCACATAGGTTTTCACCAAATCCTTTGTTTGTTCCTCCAGTAGTAGTCCAATAAGCACATAATATGGTTCTTAAGGGCCAAATTGCTGATATTGTCCAAGAAATGTGTGGACCTATGGCTCGGGGGGTTCAGACTCTTGTGTATAGGAAGCCATACCCAGAATGGGTGGATAGAGTGCATGAATACCCAAGGGGGTTTAGAATACCAGATTTTGCTCTCTTTTGTGGAAATAGAAACCAGTCAACAATAGAACACATTGCCAGGTTCGCAGGCCAATGTAGTGAATTTACCAATAATGATTTTATGAAGTTAAGACTCTTTCCAAATTCTTTAACTGGGGCAGCCTTTGTATGGCATATTAACATCACACCTGGTTCTATCCAAACTTGGCAGCAAATGAAGAAGGCGTTTCATGCCTAATTCTTCCAAACAAAGCCTGAAGTTTCTATGGTAGATTTGGCAAGGTTGAGCCAAAGGCCTGATGAGAAGGTTGCTCAATTTATTGCCAGATTCAAAAGGGCACGAAACAAGTGTAGGGTTATTCTGCCAGAGCCTAAATTTGTGAGATTAGCTCAAAATGGTTTAGAGTTTAGGCTTTGAAAGAAGTTTGATTAAACTGAGTTTCGAGACTTAGTGGAATTAACCTATAAAGTGTCTAGATATGAATCTTTACTTGAGGAAGAACATGATCGAAGTAATGCATCATACAAGACTTATTATAGGGACCCTAATTATGAAATTGATGCAACAGAGATCATAGGGAAAGAGCCTATAACCTGTGAGGCGTTAATTCATAAGGACATTAAAATAGACCAGCAATTTAAAAAGAAAGGTCTTCATAGGAAGTATTTTTTTAATTTAACAAAAGCAGATAAAATTTTTGATCATTTGCTTGCAGCAAATTTCCTAAAGTTACCGAAGGGAGTTAAGATCCCTACCCCAAAAGAACTTAAAGGGAAAATGTACTGTAAATGGCACAATTCTTGGTCTCATTCAAGTAAAAACTGTATTGTTTTTCAGAACAGGATCCAAGAACAGATTCGAAAAGGGAGTTTAAAGTTCCCAACCAAAGCAGAGAAAGCTATAGGGATTGACATTAACTCATTCCCAGAGATTGGGGAAGTTACAGCCAATGTTGGCATGCCAGATTTTCAAAACCTATCATTGAAGGAATTGAAGGAGGTTAATGTGTAGATGTATGTTGCCAGCCAGACTGCTTTCAAGAAGGATACCAGAAGTTCACAAGCAAATGGACAGAGCTTTACAGACCAAAAGGATGACTCTAGTGAGGAGGCACTGGATGATGACTCTCTTGAGGCAGCTATTATGCAAAGGATGTGTCCCAAATGCAGGTTAAGTTACAAATGGTTGAAAGGGTTCCCAATTGATGGAAAACAGTATTACAAGGATGTACAGAGACGCCCTAAGCCAACCAACACCTACAACAAGAGGCCATACCCAACTAGTCCCAAACAATAGCCATTCTTGGTTGGACCACCAGCCATTAGAATACATTCCAAGGGTAAGAGACCTCTGCATAAGTTCAGACCACCCAATTACTACATGATAGAAGACAATTATCCTGAGAGAAGGCCTGAATTGGGCTCAAGTCAAGGAATCAGAGCTAGTAATTGGCCTCTAAAGTCAACTTTGAACAAGATGCAAGGTAATTACCCTAAAAGAAGGTCTGAATTAGGCTCAAGACAGGGTGCTAGGATTAGTGATTGGCCTCAGAGGTTAGCTTCGAAGGTGGCTTCAATGACTGGAAAAGGAAATTCAGCACCTGAACTAGTGAGTTCATGGATACCTGGGGTGTTAGACTGGTTTGTCATGCAGAACAAGCCTGAGGAAATACCTGTACAAAGAAGTGTCTTTAAAGACCAGGGTAGAATGATTAAACCTCCCTTGGTGGCTCCAAATAATTGGGTATTACTCAAGCACCCAAAAACAAAGGAACCCGATATGGTTCCAGTAATCTCTAGGTCTCAAAAGAGAAAGATTCAGCGAAGGTACACCCAGTACCAAAAGGATCTGAAGGAAAGTGGAGAAAGTTCTTCATTGGCCCAGTAAAAAGGCCAGACAGAGGGAAAAGAAAGTCTAAAATTAGCTCCTCAGAACAAAAGAAGTATCGGCAGAGAACAGTTGGTTAAGGTTCACACTAAATTGAAAGCCAAGGAAAAGTCCAGCTTAGTAGGTCTTGAAAAGGCCTTGATGGAAAGTGACAGTGAGATAAAAAGAGAAGTTGAACTAGTCCAAAGGAAAGAAATGGCTGAAAATGAGATGTTTGAGGCCTTCATGGCTGAATAGACCTTTTTGGCCGAAAAGTCAACAGGAGCAGACCACAAACGAGTTGATTTGAAAGAAGTCACCAGTACTAAAGTACCATAGTGCAACATGGAGGATGCTTTTGAAATAACTGAACAAGTTAGTTTGGAAAAGAAACAAGTGTAGCCAACAGTTCAGTTTGGCTCATTTCCTCCAGTGTCAGTAAATATGGTATATATATTGCCACAGGAGTTCCAGGCTGAAGATGGAGACCAAGAAGGTTAGGAAGATGACCCTATTCCAGTTTCTAGTGAAGAATCACAGGCTATCATGATTCAAGATGAGTGTGAAGTGGCTATACCAATGGAAACTGAAGATAAAAGTGAGGAGGTGAGTATTAATCTCTCATATCCTTTCAAGTATCCTACAATATCTATGATGCAGCACGTTAAGCCCTTATATATCAAGGCTTACTTCGATAGGATACAATTAAACAGGGTGTTAGTGGATAATGGGGCAGTAGTGAACCTGCTTCTGAAGTTCTCTTTGAAGAAATTGGGGAAAAGAAACCCTAGATTAATCTCAACCAGCACAACCATTACTGGCTTCGCTAGGGATAAGCAGATGGCTCAAGACATCTTGCCCATCAACTTGAGTATGGGAACCAGAGATTGCATGACGGCATTCTTTGTTATAGATAGTAATGCCAAATATAATGCTTTAGTTGGCAGGGATTGGATCCACACCAACAAATGTGTGCCTTCATCTCTACATTAGAAAATAATGATGATCCTATGTAATGGAGAGACAAAGGAGATCAACGCAGACCCTCAACCCTTTATTGCTTGTGCTAACTTTGCGGAGGCCAAGTTATATACTGAATGAGTGACACCACTCAGTATATTGAGGAAACCTAATGAAATAGCCAAAGTGACGGCTGATGAGGAAGTAGCACACTTGAAGCACTTAGTGCAGGAAAGTGCTGATGAAGAGTTCGTTGCCAAGGATAACAATGATGCCTGGTTGTAAGTAAGAAGATGAGACCCAAGAAGCCATATCCTTAGCTTTAGTCAAGTTTTCAGCATTAGACTTAAAATCAATAGTCCAGAAGGTTCAGAAACAAGAGAGGGAAGCTATGGTGGTTGGCTGTAAGCAGGAGCAATAACAAGTCAGGCCTTTGACCCTTGATAAGCACTGTGCATTGGACATCGAAAAAAAAGTCCGGGAAATATAGGAAGAAGAAGCCTTAAGGACAGATTTTGTCTATGAGGAAGAGGGTAAAGATGTTGAACCAGAGAAAGTGGGAGTAGAACAAAGCAAAAAAGTGGCTTCGAAGGCAGAAGAAGTCAAAGGAGAAGCATTAGTAAGTGCTCAAGTACAGGACCCCTTGGAAGAAGTCAATTTAGGGGAAGGTTCTGCACAACAACCCACTTATATCAGTGCTTGGTTAAGTTCTCTTGACAAGAACCAGTTGTTGATAGTCCTAAAGAAATATAGGAATTGTTTTGCGTGGTCATATAATGAACTATTAGGATTGGATAGGTCATTAGTGGAACGTAGGTTCCCTATGAAACCTAACTTCAAACCACACAAACAGAACCTAAAACAGATGAGCCCTGAAGTGGTTCAGAAAGTGAAGGAGGAAACTGGACTCCTTAAAGTAGGCTTCATTAGAACAGCCAGGTATGTTGAATGGTTGTCAAACATTGTGCCTGTGGTTAAAAAGAATGGCAAGATGAGGGTGTGCATTGATTTTAGAAATCTGAATTTGGCAACTCCAAAAGATGAATACCTCATGCCTATAGTGGATCTATTAGTAGCCAGTTCAGCAGGGCACAAGATTTTGTTTATAATGGATGGGCATTCTGGTTACAACCAGATCTGTATTGCAGAGGAGGATGTCCACAAGACAACATTCATGTGTCCTGGGAATATTGGTACCTTTGAATGGGTAAAAATGCCATTTGGTCTAAAGAATGCTGAGGCAACGTATCAAAGGGCAATGAATGCTATCTTTCATGATCTTATTGGAGGGTACCTAGAGTGTTACATTGATAATATTGTTGTAAAGTCCCAGTCCATGGAGGAACACTTGGTTCACTTGGTAGTAGCTTTCGAAAGAATGAGAAAGTTTAAGTTAAAGCTTAATCCTCTCAAATGTGCTTTTAGTGTATCAGCTAGAAATTTCTTGGGCTATGTAGTGCACAAGAAGGGAATACAAATTGATCAGAATAAAGCCAAAGCCATCATTAAGGCTAAGCTTCCATCAAGTAAGAAAGAAATGCAAAAGTTCCTTAGTAAGGTTAATTTTCTTCGAAAATTTATTTCTAACGCTGCAGGGAAAATTAAAGTATTTTCTTCTTTGTTAAAGTTGGAAGATGAAGAGGAGTTTGTGTGGACAGTAGAACATTAAACTGCTTTTGAAGGAATAAAGCCTACTTGGCCAAGCCTTCAGTGCTGATGCCACCAAAGAGCGACAAACCTTTGAAGTTATACATTGCTGTAGCAAAAGATTCATTGGGAGTTTTTCTAGTCCAAGACAATGAAGAAAGCAAGGAGCAAGCAGTTTATTACCTTAGTAGGTTTTTAAATTCTTGTGAATGTAAATACTCAGCTGTAGAAAAGCTGTGCCTTGCATTGTACTTTGCAGCAATGAAATTGAGATATTATCTTTTGCCTACTGTTGTCTTGGTAATTGCAACCACAAACCTAGTTAAGTATATGTTATCTAGACAAATGTTGAGAGGAAAAATTGGCAAATGGATATTAGCTTTGTCAGAATTTCATCTAGAATATGTTCCCTAAAAGGTAGTAAAAGGACAAGTTTGGCTAACTTCTTGGCAGATCATCCATGTCAAACAGAAAAGCTAGGAGATAATGGATCTTGGTGTGGTCCATTTTGAGCCATGGCAGATGTGGTTCGATGGATTAAAGGACAATGATCTGATTGGGATTGGTGTTGTAATTAAGTCACCACAGGGGGTAGAAACCACACACGGTTTCAGGGTTGATGGAATTACTTGTTCCAATAATCAAACTGAATATGAAGCTTTAATAATAGGGCTGGAAATGCTTACTGGATTACAAGCTCATACAGTTGATATATTTGGAGATTCTTAATTGGTAGTCAACCAACTGAAAGGAATTTTCAAATGTCATAGTGTAAGCATGTTACCATATTATGTTGTTGCATTACATTTGCTTTCTCAGTTTCAGATAACAAATGTAACTTATATCCCAAGGTTCATGAATAACAAAGCCAATGATGTAGCTCAAAGGGCTTCAAATTTTAGAAGGAGTGATGACACTTAATTGAACATAAGTCAAGCAACATATCAAAAATTAATACCACATTTTAGCTAAAAAAAATGTGGTGTTGGAAGCCAATCATAATGACTTACAGGATCAAGATTGGAGGCATCCGATCATGCAGTACTTAACTGGCCCATCTTCGAAGGCCAGCAAAAAGATTAAATTGCAGTCTATGCAATGCATAGTGTACGGTAATGCTCTTTACAAAAGGGGAGCAGATGGGTTGTTATTAGAATGTCTAAGGTCGAAGGAGGCATTGACAACCATGACTGAAGTCCATGAAAGCATTTGTGATCCCCATCAGCCTAGGGTACAGATGAGGTGGTTGCTTCAAAGGCATTCCTACTATTGGCCAACCATCCTTAAAGATTGTATAGAGTATGCTAGAGGTTGCCAGGCATGCCAAAAACATGGCATGATAAGACATATACCAATAACTAATCTGCATGCAATTGTGAAGCCTTAGCCATTTAGACGTTGGGCCATGGATATGATAAAGAAAATACATCCACCCTCTTTGAAGTATCATTGTTTCATCCTAGTGGCCACAGATTACTTCACTAAGTAGGTCGAAGCTAAACCATATAAGGCTATAGATCAAATTGAAGTTATTAGATTTATTAAAGACCTGATTCACAGATTTGGCATCCCACAGACCATAACTATAGATAATGGGACTGTATTCGATGGAAAGATAGTAAAGTCTTTCACAGCAGAATTTAGAATTAGTCTTATTAATTCCACCCCTTATTATGCACAAGCAAATGGTCAGGCAGAATCATCTAACAAGTCCTTGAAGAAATGAATACAAAGAGTTGTGAAAAATAATCCTAGGGATTGGCATAACTTGTTGTTGGATGTATTATGGGTTACAGGACTTCTCCAAGATCAAGTACTGGAGTCACTCCTTATGCTTTGATATATGGGCATGATGCAGTGCTGCCTGTGGAGATTAACATTAGGTCTTTAAGGGTGAAATGCTAGGACCAGTTAACTTCTGAGCAATATCATCAGAGCATGTTCTTGGGGTTAGAGAACATAGATGAAACTAGAATTCTAGCATTAAACAATATTCTGTTCCAAAAGACAAAGACAACCAAAAGCTATAATAAGAAGGTTAAGCATATTAGCTTTAATGAAGGTGATTTGGTGTGGAAAATAATACTCCTAATATGAATTAAAAGTCATAAATTTGGTAAGTGGTCACCCAATTGGGAAAGACCATATCAAGTCCATAGAGTTTTACCTGGGGGAGCATACCATCTGAAAAATTAAAATGGTTATGTACATCCCAAGAAAATCAATGGTAGGTATTTGAAACCTTATCAACCAACTGTGTGGGAAACATAAGAAGTGTGAGAAATGCTAAACAAAGAAGCATGAAAATACTCAAGTAATAAATAAGAATTTCATTTCATAAATAGTTAAATACATGCAACCATAGATTGGCCTAAAAATCAGTACAATGCTTTAGTTGTTCCATATAATTGATTCTCTACTCCTAAGGGATGGGAACAACTGAATGGCTGTAGCTATGTCTTGCCTACGGTCAGCTAGCCCTTGATTGGTAAGCTGCAGCTTTGTAGTAATTCGATCCAAGGCTAGGTTAACTGTTGCTAACTCCTCTTCTAATTGGGCCTTTTTCTCCAAGGGTTGAATGGGCAACTAAGAAGTAGAGAAATGTTGTTCCTTCAATTTAGATACTTCAGTATGTATATGGGAAACAAATTCCTTGTCTTTTAATAGCTTCTCCTCTGTAGCTTTAGCAATGTGACAAAACATAGAAATCTATGGTAGCTGTTGCTTGGGATAAGTGGCTCGAAATGGCCATGTTGGATTGCTCAATGACTTTGCAGCATTGGAGGAAACCATTTTTAAGTACAGGTCTTTGTAAGGCTTCGAATAGGATCCTTGAAAATGATGTCAGCAATTCCAAACAAGTGCCTAAGTCTAATGGAGGCAAGAAGACCCTGCTGATGGTTGGAGAGCTCTCAAAAATTTCCAAGGAGTCAACAAGGGCCAATGGCTCAGTTTCACTGCTGGCTGCTGGAGTGGTTAAAGGTGTGTTAAAAAGGCTAGCTAGCCGAGCTTCAAAAATGTCTATCTCTTCCACTGACATTGGAGGTATAGAGAGGTCTAGAAGAGATGGTTGCATAGGGATATGAGAGGAGGTTGAAGTGTCCTTGGCAGTGTCCATAGTCCTGGCCGCCAGTAAATCAAGGGAAGATGGACTGGAGCTAGATGGTGGTGGCGAAGAAGAAATTGGTAAGCTACTAGTATTTTCTCTAAAAGCACTAGCTATCATTGATGATGTGATAACTGGGCCTTCTCAGGTGATGAAGGAGCAACCATGATTGCAGGGAAAGTAAATTGGGCTGAGAGTTAAGCCCAGGGATAAAGAAATAGGAATGCCTTGCCTCAAAAAAAGTATGGAAAGTGTAGAGCCAGGAAGTGGAAGTATTGTTTGGATGGGCTCTACACTTAAGGGCACTTTGGTGTTGATTTTCCTCCTCCTTTTCGAGGTTGCCTCTAATGGTCTTTCAATTTCAGATAAGATTGAAGAAGCCATTATCGAAGGAGGAAGTGGGGTAACTGTTGCTGCAAGATAAGAAATAAGAAGCAATATTAAGTTTTATTGCTGAAAACTTGGGAAAGGAAATTATTATAGAAACTAAAGGAAATTACTAGCCTTGAAAGTGGTGGTGGTAATAGTTGGAGAACTGCGAAGGACATAATGATCAGCAATTTGTTGCCTCTTTATAGTTTCCCTTTGAAATGTATCAACAGCAGCAGCAGCTTCATTCCTTAATATCTACTACTGCCTCTTTTTCTCATATCTCTGGAAAACCACTAATTCCTTGGATTGCTTCCTCTCTACTACCTTGGCGGCTGCCTAATAAGTAGGGTCATCATTGAAATCAAAAGGGGAGACTGTTATTTTCTTCTTTCTCTTAAGTGGTGTTTCTTTAGGTACTTTCTCTTCTTCAGGATCAAGCACACGTTTTCTCTTCTTTTGTTGTTGTTGCTTGTCTTTAAGAATGCTTAGGGCTTGAACCCTTTGAGAAGAGTCTACTTGTGAAGCACCTACATCAAAAGAAAGCCGTAAGTAGATAAGCAAGGCATTATAAGTATCATAGAGAGAAGAGAAGGAAAAAAAAATGCATGCCTCTCTTCGCAGCAGCCTTGATGATTCTAGGAGGAGGAGGAGAGGCATTGGGAATAGTCTCTGTGGTAGCAAGAGTAGGAGCTAGGATAGCAAGGGTAGTAGAGATAGTAATAGTGGTCCCAGTCTTTTTTGGTTTGGCTTGAGAGGTCACACCTAGTCCCACTAGCAGATCTTTGGGAGGTATTGCCAGGAGCACCTCTCTATTGGCTGTCCACCAACTTTGAAATCTTCTCAAAGCTGTGTCATATGGGATAAAGGGGATAAATTGAAACTCACTCAACTCTTGTAGCAATTTAAATGTTGCTTCCTCCAATTTAGTTTTGGGTACCTTCAGGTCTCTGACTGTGAGATTGGTATTGGAGAGGCTATAGAGAGGAACAGGAATTCCTTGAGTAAGCCCAAATTGCCTGGCAAATTGGGAAGGACATTCAAATATGCATTTGTAGGCTCGAAGATTCAAAGTACTGATAAAGAGCTCTCTTGGCAACAAGATAGAGGCCCACATATCCTTGTGTAACAAATTGGAGCATTCCCTATAAGCCAAAAATGCCTTGAGCCAAACTGGTCCTACATTGGTTTCGAAGGGACAAAAGAAGGAAGGAAGTGGAGAAATTAAGAGTTGATGAAAGAAAGTAAAATAATAGGCAAAGTTGGAAGGGTATAAAGAAATCCTGGCAAATTTCTCTTCGTAAGTAGTGGGTTCTTGCACTAAAAATCTCAAGCACTTGGAGTGTAGACTAGTGAAATATGCGAGGAGCCAAAGTTATAATACCCAAGGGGGGCCTCCTTGGTTAACATCCAGAGGTTTTCTGCAAAATTGGGAACATGCCTTATAAACATGGCTTAAAACGTAAGGAGCCAAGGCTATCCTCTTCTTCGAGGCAAGTGCCTTGGCAAGTGGGGCAAACTCAAGCATAATCCGTTGAGATGAAGTACAAAAGAGAAATTTGTATAACCAATACAGAATGAAGGAAAAGAACTCTCAGTCACCTACAGAGCCTACTTTCTTGTTCTCAAATTTTACAAAATCATTGAAGGAAGAGTTCAAGGGTGGAATGGTGAAGGTGACCGGAAGGTCTAGGTAACCAAACGTAAGGGGAGCACCAAGTGGTGAGAGCCCTAAGAGATGGAAAATATCAAGAACGGTGGGGGCCATCATACCACATCGAAACTGGAAAAAATTAAAAGCTGAATTCTAGAAACAAAGGGCTGCAGGTATCAAGAAAGGATCCTCAGGGATAATGAACTTGAAAAGGCGAAGGGCATCAAGGACACAGAGCTCTTGCAGATCTCATTCTCTGGCAGGCATAACCTTGTCATACCACTTCTCCCATTCAGCCCTCAATGTGGGCCAGCAGTGGTGGGGGCGGTTTATCCTCCAGCTTTCCCAATCAAAACCTCATTCATAGAGGAGACAGTGATCCTCTAGATGAGGACACAAAGCAGGAAGTTAAGCTGGGGCTTCTCTGAAGATAGGTCCTAAGATGTATTCCTGTTGTTCATTATGGCAAGGAATAAAAAGGCGACCATCTATGGTATTCGGTTCACCAGCTCTGAGCTTGGATATCTCTTCGTCGATACACCTCTTTAAAGCCACGAATGGGCTCACGTGTTCCACAGCTGGTACTTTCAAGGAGGAAGAAGCCATTAACAAGAGTTTTCGGAGGACAAAGCTTAGAAAAGAGTAAAGAGGAGGAGAGACCAATAGAAATGAAGGGTTTGTGTTTTGGCGAGCAAGTAAGTTAAAAACGCGAAGGAAAGGGTTTTTTAAACTTTTCTGCCCGAAGGATGAGCAATCAATTGAAATGGATAAAAAGACCTAAGATAATTGGTTGACTGATTTTGGAACCCATATGAGTTTAAGCCTTTGTCTTAAAATTCATAGGAGTCCTGAAAGTATAACATGAAAAGTTTCTCTCAAGGGTGATTGTTTGGGAAGGAAACTTATCTCAAACACTCAGATTGGCTACGAAAACTAATATTTGGCTTCAAGGTCAAGATTTGGCCCCAGAGCCAGATGTCAAACAACCAACTAAGGCTTCGAGAGTAGGAAGTTGACTTCGAAACACATTTTTATTTCTGAGAATGCAGGAATGTTTAGGTTTGGTCTGCTTCAAAGGGACTGGGGACTTGCTCTTAGATTTCTTGTGAAAGATAAAATCCTTCGAAGTGAACTTTGAAGTATTCTGTAGCTGGAATTTGATTCTTCTTTGATGTTTTAGACTTCAAAGTTGCAGAGTCAGTACCAAGTCAAGTAAAAGATCAAGATCCAAAAAAGACTAACCTAAACATGAAAAATTCCTTTTGGGATTCTCTGTCAAAAACAAACCTTTTTGGAAAGCAGCATTGTTACTTAGTCCTTCGAAGTACTTAAAAGTAATTTTGATACAAAGGTTGGTCAATTCAAAGCTGTTAAAATTATGCTGACCCTGTGATTGGAATGAGAAGACGTAAAGCAAAGATTGTCAATTGTACTTCACATTTTGGACATATTTAAATTAGGTTTCAAGAATTCCATTGGAAATGTTCAAATCAGACTTTGAAGGAAAAAATTGGTAAATTCGAAGCTCTAATTTTATTTGAATTGGACGAATAAATGGTCACAAGCATGCAATTGGAACATAAAACCAGATCATGCCAAATAGAGAAAGAAAACCTAGTTTTATTGACATGTAAATAATTACATTAGAAAGCCTTCTTGACTACAAATTCGATTTCATAATAGTAAGGAATGGAAAAAGCAACAAGTTCATTAAATTTGACCCAGCAGTGTTCAATGAATTTATGTTCTTTCTTTATTCTGTCTTCTGTACTATCAAAGCTAGGTTGCTGCAGCTAATATGCTATTATTTAGTGAAAAAGCTGTTCTGCTTTCATCTCGAACTTTATCTCCTTCAAGCCTTGTTCCATCTTATCCATATCTAAATCATCCCAGTACGCTGAATCCTTATTCTTGAAGTCATTATATTCTTCAATGAGATTCTTTGCTTCATACTGGGTCTGAATTCGATTGGCTGAGATTTTGTCCAAAGAGTTACTAGTAGCCAAAGAAATTTGGTACCAATGAAAAAGGAGTGGGAGTTGATCCAAAAAAGCTTAAAGCTCTGCCTGGGCAATGGGGTTGAGGACATGACCCCGAGTCCTAATATCACAGGCCCATCAGAAGTTCTTGAGAGGAGTCTTATCTCCAAGAACATTGAAGGGCAAGTGAGAGAAGGCAGCAAGCAGAAGTTGAGCTTGGTATCGCTCAAATGTAGTTGGACGAGCTAGAGGTTGGTAGAAAGGAAGAAACTGACTCTCAAAAAGAGTAAGTTTTAGTTCTTCCATCCAATGAGGATTCTGAGGAAGAGGAGGTGTAGAGGGATTTATCTCGAAGGAAGAGGGGAACTGGGGGTTATTTACGTATTCGAGCCAGTCAGAAGAGCAGAGTTTTGCCTTCTTAGCTAAGAATGACGGATTATATCTCTATGATTCATCTAGATGAGGAGCTATGCGCACTATCTTCGTTGGTATGGAAGACGTGTACCATACCACAAGTAAGTTGTCTTCCAGACTGCGTCGGTGATTAATGGGTACATAAGGGTAAACCACTGAGCTCCGAGCAGAAAGAGGGATAGACAGAGGATTATCAAATTCAACAAATCGATGGTGAATTCGCTCTCTTAATTCAGGTTCATCAGGTTTTGGCCAACTTCCCCAGCCAGTAGACCTGGAGGAAGAAGAAGCAGCTGTGTCCCATACAGAGAGTGGTGGGGCAGAAGAGGAGCTTCCAAGATCCATTTTTGCAAATGCTTTGTCCAAGGGTTTGTAGTTGACAGATTTTTGGTCTAAAGATTGGTAATTGGCAAAAGCTTCCATGACTTGTATAAATTGAGGTGGATAGGTGTAACCAATAAATGCATTAAGGTTCTTTAGAGGCCTGCAATCATCTTCCAAAGACTCTTCATATGCTCGATCAATGTAAGAGAAAGTGTATGTGGCCATTGGGGATGTACTAGTCTTTTCGTCTACTCAAAGAATGGAAGTGCAAGATGCAAGGATTTAATGAAGTTCACTGCTTCATTATTCAAAAAGCGGTTACACTACTAGAATACACAGAGCCCATGCATGTCCTAGAACACGGATGGATTGCACTAGCTTACTAATATCACCAAGTATTGGGTATATTAGTGCGGGGGGTAATGTTGGTTGTATAATTTGTAAAAGCCAATCCCAATTTAACGTGTGGCACAAAGAGGGCAATTTGGGAAGTTAATACAAGTTGTCAACCAAAGTCAGACACGTGGCAGTTCGTATTGGTAATAATAGATCTGCGTAGCACTGGAACAATCGAGGGATACAAGATAATGTAGCCTAACGGTTATTCACAAAGTTTAAATTTAAAATTAGGTGGGAAACCTAACTGCAAGAGTGGCATAGTGGGACTGGCTGTGAGAGAGCATGTTCAATGATCATGGAAGGACATTTCGATGGTGGGAAGCCCACTTCGACGGTTATCATTGAAGAGTATAAATAGCAGAGAAGGCCCCAGAATAAAGCCCCCAGACTCAGATCAAAAAACCAGTTTATTTACTTCGTTTTTCCTTCTAGTTTTTACAATTCTTTATATTTTTGTACTTCAATTCCTGTATTGCACTTCATTTCCTAGAAGTAGTTTCAAATAGCATATTGCTGTAAACCTCTACGAGGCTGGGTCAGATCATTGTAAGTTTTCATTTACTTAATAAAATTCAGATTCTGAAATTGTTTTTCATTTGTTGTTATTTACTAAATTCTCTTAAACAAACCACTAGTAAAAGTCCTCTTCATTGAGGCTGAGAGAACTATAACACAATCGTTTGATAATTGGTTGGCAAGTAATATTCTGTAAGGTCTAATTGATCCTTGCTAGCACGCTTAAAATTACATTATTAACTTTTGAAAGGAAAAAAAGACAACAATGATATATTGATATATATAGTATTTAAAAAGAAAAAAAAAACTGATGTGAGCTTGTAATTATTTAAAAAAAAAAAAAAGACAAATGCCAAAATCTAAGAGTTATGTCGCAGTGATTGAACTATAAATTGATTTTGTTTTTTCTTTTCAATGGGCTAATATTGTTTAGTTTTATTTTATTTTTTTCTCTTTGTCTTGGGAAACAAGGTAATATAAATATGAGTAGACAAATTTAAATAATTAATAAATTTACCGTTTCATCTAAAGTCATATTAACATCTCCTCTCTTAAAACTACACTTCTATCTCTCTTTCTTCCAATCACATCCTCTCATAACTCCCTTTTTAAGTAATCATAATCAAACTTCCCATCTCATCTTTATTGATTACTTTTTATCATTTTCTTTCATCGAATCCATTTTTTTTCTTAGTATTGATTGTTGATGTTAGTGTATATACTAATTTGGTGGTGTTGACTTGATAAATGTTTTATATTGTGAGAGAGGTAAAGAAATAAAAAGAGAGAGAAAGAAATGACGTGGATATGACAGTAATTTAAGAGAAGGGGTTTGGTAGTGGTGGTGATGATTATGGTAGCGGTGGTAGTGACAAGCTTGATGGTGAGAATGGTTTATGGCAATTGTGGTAGCAGATAATGTGTTTGTGAGGATGGTCATAGTAATAGTGACAATTAATGGTGTGGTTGTAGTGGTTATAGCGATAATGATAGTAAAAATTGAGAGTAGAGTGGTTGATGATGGTGCTGCCACGATGATTAAGGTGTAAGTCCGTGGTCACGTGATTGCCAACATGATATTTTCTATCAAAATTAGGATAAACTTTGAGAATTGGAAACAATCAAATAGTTTAAGAACCATATTGGATTTTAAAAAAAATAAATAAAAATTAATGGCCAAAACAAAATTTTGCTAATATTTCAATGGACAAAATGTAGTTTTGCAATTTTGTTGGGTGGCAAGTTAACATAATTCTAAAAGGAGGGCTGCTATTTACACCGACGTTATTTCTTTAGAACCTTAGATATTCTATTATTACAATTTTGCCTTAACATCAATTTCTATTTTTCTATATCTTTCTTTTCAACCCTAACTTTAATCCCAATCTCCATCTCCACTTCGACTGGTGGCCTCTCTCCACCCCACCATCACCGTCCCTCCCTAGCTTATTCTTCACTTGAAAAACCCTAACCTAATTAGCGCTGGCCACTCTCCTTTCTCTATCTTCGACCACTTCATTTTCTATCTCCGTCTCTTTTTCTTCTTCTTCTTCTTTACCTGCAAAACTAACCCTAAACCTAACCAGCACTGACTACCTTCTTCTTCATCGCTCGCTGTCGTTGTCACTACCTTCCACCTACCTTACACCACAGCCAGGCCTCTTTTCCAGTCGCGTGACCCTAGATCTAGGGTTTGCAAAAACTTAACCTCCTAGAAGAAGAAGAAGATGCTGAAGGGGGGGGGGGGGGGGACAATCGTTGCCATCACCACGACCAAATTGCGAACAACATAACACCACCAAGTCTTTCTCTTTTTGTAATGCCACCACTCTTTCTACGATTTTTCTCTTCGTCACCAATGGTTCGGTATAGTAGATGCGGAGGGAGGCAGATGGGTAGGGGAGAGGCTATAGTGGTGAGAGAAGGTAGGGAAAGGCTTTTATGAAGAAATGACGGGTAAGGGGCTGACGGACAGGAAGAGAGAGGATGAGGGCGTGTCATGACCCATCTCAGTGCCTAGGGCTGGATTCACAATGAGTTAATTTCTAAAATTTCCAAGATTACTTTTACGTAATTAAATTAAATTAAATAATGCAGCAGAATAAAATAAAAGATATAGATAAATATCTGAAGCATACATGAGAATTATTATAACATAAGTTAGATAATAATTACAAGTAAATACAAAAAAAAAAAAGAAAAAAAAAAGAAACATGGTGTTCATCTCAAATTTAGGTCTTGATTAGTGGGGTAAAATCATTATTCTTTAAGTTTCTCCACCTGAAAAGGGTTTTTAACAGCTATAAGTACATGATAAAGTGATAAATATTATACTAAGAGTATAAGGGTATACAATTACCATTAATAATTATTTAGGTTAAATAGAGAATAGTTTGGTTTGAATAAATTATTTTAAATAATAGACATGTAATACAAAAATTGTATGTGCAAAATAATCATAACCACAGTACAGAACAGAACAGAACAAAGGGTCAATGGATCCATAACAGACAGAGGGTCACAACGTTACTAATTCGAGGGCCAATGGTTTATTTAAGTCACATAAGGCATGGGACCGTCAAAAGGTTACTAAGGTGACAATTCAGAGGGCCTATGATTATTTAAGTCCCCTAAGACATGAGATCTCCATGGTGGTATTTATAAAAATAAATGTTTTTATACGCATTGTTGAATAAATTCCAAAATTAAAAAAAACATATCCATAGGTTTAATTTTGAACAAACAGGGCTCGTAAAATTAATAAAAACATGATTTGCATAAAATAATTCATAAAAACAATAAAACAATTTATGACTACTCAAGGCATAATATAACTCACCTTAATATCAACTCCTAGACTATGCTTGGTTGCATTTTTTTGAAATTTTTTTTGAAAAAATGATTTGAAAACTCTTTTTTAAAAAAAAAAATCATTGTTTGGTTTTCCAAAAAATACATCATTACAATTTCAAATTTCCCTCCAAGTTAAGGAGAGAGACAATAAAAAATAAACACAAATTTCACATCAACAAATACTCTCATCTACATTATATATATATACAAAAATGATTTTTCCCTCGAATTTTGCCCCCTTGAATCCCCCGACTGCCCAAAACGACGTCGTTTTGGGCAGTTTTTTTTTTTCCTTTATGCAGGTTTGAAAATGGAGGGGAATGTGGAGAGAAGAGAAAGAGGGAGAGAAGAGAGGAGAAGAGAAAGAGGAGGGGAAGAGGGAATGGAGAGAGAGAGGGCCCCTCTGATCGCAACTCGTCGTTGCTCATCGCAGCTCTCCAGTCTAGTCCTTCTTCTTCTTCTTCTTGCAGTCCAGTCCAGTCTTTCCTCTTCTTCTTCTTCTTCTTCTTCTTCTCAAATTCGGGCGATTCGGGGAGGGGGAAGGGGGCGGGGGGCTTTTCGAGCTACATATCACCTCTCATATATATATATAAATGTACATGGTTGGTTTGATAAAAACATAATGTGGCATGTATCCATTAAAAAAATCGTAATTTTGGCAAATTTATGTACACATTTTCGAAATAACCAAAATTAAAATACAAATTTGTAGAAAACGTAAATTTATACAAATTTCAAAAAAAACGTTAATTTATACAAGTTTGCAATAAACGTAAATTTATGTACAAAATTTCGGAAGCCGTAACTGAATAAAAATGCCCAGTTATTTAAAATTGGCATTAAAAAAATATATGTGAATCGATGTTTAAATTTATTTAGAAAATCATAAATTTGTTCACAAATTTATTTACAAAATTGTATATTTATGTTTAAATTTATTTTCAAAATTGTTGAATTATGTTCAAATTTAAATAAATAGTCAAATTGATAAAAAAATTTGGGCTGTATGTGTGAATAATTAAAAAAAAAAAAAATTTGTACCTACACGTATCATGGTCAACCCGTGGCTGATAGAGGGAGAGAAGCAAATTAGGAAAAAAAAGAAACAAGCAAAGGCTCTTCACATCAGGTGAGGAGTATACAAGTACAGTGTACTAATGCCTGGGCTCTTAGAATCAAATTCGGAATTTTTTTTCCGTAAATGGGATTGATTTTTAACCAAACAGGTTGTATAAAACTTTTAAAAAACATGTGTTCAAAAAATCACAACCAAACAGTGATTATTTTTTATTTCCTCCGTTTTTTTCGAACCTCACTACTTGCTTTTACTTCTATTTTGTGATGCCGCCCTTTATTACCGCAACCTTTATTATATGTCCGAAGTGTTAACGCCTCATACCCAATTTTTCCCTTAATCATTACGTGGACAGGCGGCACAAGTTGGCTGTCTCCAGCAATGTTCTCCTAAGTCTCCTGGGCTTATCAACAGATTACACTCATTCTATTAGTGTTACCTCCCAACTCTTGTTAAGTAATTATATTTGGGCCTCGAGTAATATAAAAATTACACCATCCTCTCTCGATAACATATCATGATTTCTAATTAAATTAAATTATATTTTAACACACATAACTATTAAATTAGATATATTATTATTGTTTAATTTATATATATATATATATATATATTTATATTTTGCTTTATTATTATTTTTTTGATATTAATTAAGTATTTAGGGTGTCACAGGGTGAAAACTGGCTAGCAACGACGACCGTCGGACTTGCACAGGAAGGAAATGGCAGTGGGTTGGGTTGGAAGAATGGACGAGGAAAAGGATATTATTTGAATTAAAGTGGGAGTTTAAAAATAAAATGAAAGAGACCTATGTAACTAGGGGTTGTTTTGGATGACCTAAATAAGTGCACTTTTTATTTTTTTACGAAAAGATGTGCAGAAAAGTAGAGAGATGATGTAATGAAAAAAAGATAAAAAGATAAATTATTTTGTATATGCCAAACTTAACCTAGATGAGAGGTTCAAAGAAGTGTGGCGCAAAGAAAAAATAGAAGCAAATAGTAACCCTCTTCTAAAAGAATTCCATTTTTTCCCCCGTTTTATACCAATTGATTGACAGAGTGAATTGGTTGGAATTACTTGTCCTCAAATAAATAAATAATATATATTTACAATCTTTACTGTCATTAGTTTCAAGGGGTGTAAATTTAGTACTCCTTCGTCTCATTTTTATTTTTTTGCCCCTCTTAAAATGTTTGTTTACCTTTTATTTTGGAATACTAAATTTTATTAGATTTTTAAAATTATTTTTTATAAATTATTATTAACTCATTTCAAAATTCAAATTATAGAGCAATAGTAAAAAAATATTTTAAAATTTAAATTAAAATATAATAATTATATATATTTTTAATAAATTGAATTTTCTGAGAAATAAATTAGAACGGAGGGATTGCCTCAAATAAGACCTTTGACTAAAGCATCAATACGTTACTGTTGTTTTATAACCCCTCATTCCCATATAGGAAACATATCTGCCAGGTTGAAACTCTCTTTATTATTATTTTTTTCTTTTTCAAATCTACAAATAATCATATTTATATTTGACTATTTTATTGGATTTGCATCTAATATAAAAAAAATTCAAATTTGTTAACAATGATCTAGTCTGAAGTTTCCAGGAAACTGCTTAGCATGTTGAACGAGCCCATTCGCTTTCTTTATTTGTAATCTCTCATTGTTCTACCCGGAACAAATTTCAGGAGTTTTTTAAAAAAAAAATAAAAAATTGAAGCGTGAATTGTTATCTGATTGTTCAACGACCTTGCATTGAATCAGAAAGATCGTTTTTTGAGGTCTTATCATGCTTTTTTATTGGTTGTTCTGATTTGGGTCTTCTCTGTTTTGGGATTTGACTAGCTGGTTTTCAAGGTTTCTCATTGAGGTAAAGCTTTGGTTGATAACTGTTTTATTTGATTTTTGGTAGTAATTCTGTGATGGGTTTTGTTGTGTTTTCAGGTTAATTTATGTTGGATT
The DNA here is from genome assembly GCF_055761805.1 of Camellia sinensis. Classification (NCBI taxonomy): domain Eukaryota; kingdom Viridiplantae; phylum Streptophyta; class Magnoliopsida; order Ericales; family Theaceae; genus Camellia; species Camellia sinensis. The sequence goes on along the minus strand of NC_138962.1, from coordinate 44,668,582 downwards.
TGAAATCTTGATGATTTCCAGGTGGGGTTTTATGGGTTTGGTGTTGTTTTGTTGATTCATATGTATTTGGGTTTTTGTTGAGATCTGCATAGCCTGTTTTGTGTTGTTTTGAATTTGTTTGGTTTGATTCGGTATCACCATTGCTGTCTGTGATACCGAATTTGATTGGAAAAGGGTTGAAAACAGACTGTTTTGATGCTGAAATATTGAAATTGAAATTGAAATTGGATTCAGTTCTGTTGTATTAGATCTTCTTCTCCTTAATTTGGTTGTTCAAATTGGAAACCCGAAGACAGTGAGGAGAATTATGGCGCTGTCTCGGGTTGGATCTCGGGATGAACTAAACATTGATATAGAAGGAGAGGGAGAAATATTAGACAGAGAACGTGCTCCTCTGAAGGAGAACCGACTTTATAGGACTCATTATCCTGGTGTTGTGAGACAAAGAGCCTATATTTTTGATGGAGAAGGGAATTATTATAACAAGGAATGGGATTTAATGGAGGGTAGGGGCAAAGAGTTTTGTTGGTACCATGTGGAACTTCCCAAAGGGAATCAAAAACTGTCCCAATCTGCACAATACCTCATTGATGCTCTTTGTCCGCCCTTGAAACTCCAAGACATTTTATCACTCGTCAGCAATGGACCCTTTTGTGGGCATGTAGATGGTGCTCTTGTGTTTAGGGTTAACTCACCAGGCCCTCCCTCTAGCAACTTTACATTCAGAATTGCTGCAAGAGTTACTGAGAATTCGGTGATTACAGTCTCTTTGGGCCGTGTTCCAAGATTGGGTTTCTCACCTGTCGGTCAGTCTCTTCTTTCGGAGATTCCTAGTGTGGAGAGTCCAAAAAATTTAAGAGGCGATCAAAAGGAAAAGGGTGGGACTGTGATTAGGGAGCATGTTCTTGAATTTTTATTGACAATGAATCATTCTGAGGAAGCTGATAATCCTGTGCCAAAATCTGCTTCAAATCTTGTTGTTCATGTTGTTGACACACATGTAGATCATCTCCAAGATGTTGTGACCAAACTTGAGATTGAGCTGGATGCAGTGGAGGTTGAACTGGATAGAGGTAATTCTCTATCTCTCTCTCTCTCTCTCTCTCTCTCTCTCTCTCTTCTTTTTTGATTTTAATTTTAGTTTTAATTTTTAATGCCAAATTTGACTTGTGCTGCACAAATATTTTATGCCTTCTCAGTTTTTTAATTTTTTATTATATTATAAATCAGTGGTTCACTTGTTTTATATATTAATGATCAACTCTTTATGTTATTTATCAAAAAAAAAAAAAAAAATAAAAAAAAAATGATCAACTCTTTATGTTGTAACATTCTGTGAGTATTTCCATAGTATTTATTAAGGAGGCGAGATACTGACTTTCATGGTTCATTAGTTACTTTTGTTATTGCCTTCCTATCTAGAAGGAATCTTAATATGCCATTCATGTTGTCTCATAGTTTTGTAGTTACTATCTTAATTGTTGTAGTTATACACCCCTTCGCAATTCATTATAATTAATCAATTTTTAATAATCATGGGGCCATTCCTTATGCACATTAGATGGATTGCTGTGTTTGATTGGTGTCAGCACCTTTTAACTTTTGTCTTTGAACTAGGTGAGTGCTCAAGTTTCCGATAAGCTCCTGTGGATTAGAAGATTTTCATTTATGGAACTCACATATTCGAATATATATATATATATATATATATATTTGAGGAGTTATAAAGCTTTTACTTCATAGCCATAGGGCTGTCAAAGCTTGAAGGATGAAGAGTGAGCCTAGCTATCTAATGCTTAGGATGTTGTACAACAAATAGTTTCATGAACTGTCTAAAGTTGGAAGTTGTTCGAGTCGAGTTATTTAACTTTCTCTTGTTAAAATGAAATTTAGTACACTATTAACATATAAAGTCTTTATAAGTATTTCTCCATCATTACTTAAAATGCCAGTTCTGTCTCTATTCTCTAGTGTGTTCATGTGTGCAACATGGTAAAATAGTTGGAAATTAAGGTTAAAAAAATATTGACATTATCTCCTAGTTGCTATGTTATCTGGAACGTAGATCGTTCTGGTACGTAGAACGGGAATGGGAACGTGATACGCCACATGTTCTAAAATGTGGTACGATAGGTGTAGACTTGTATATATTAAGAACTTAAGGTACTTCTAGGTAATTTTTTTTTAACTATTAGATATCCAATAAAATGTAATATTTTCTAAGCATTATAACCTATTTTTTGATTTTTTGTCTTGTCAAAACTTAACTCACCTTAAATTTTAGTTCGTTATATTTGAATTTTTTTCCTCATAAGGCAATATTTAAGGACATATATTGAAAAAAAAAATTTGAGATCGCTTTTGAACACTAAATTTACTGTTTTGGAACAGAAGTGTACCATGTTTCAGAATGTGTCTACCAATACGTAATTTGCTAGAGTACTAGCGTTTTTTGGTAACATAGCCTAGTTGTCTTGGGAAAACTCGAGATTTATGCTGGTGTTTCAATGAATCAAAGTAATCCAATCCCTTGACCTACAAAGGTTCTATTTGAGCAGAAACCTTTGTTTCATATTGACTATGGTGACAGTAATGGCAAACACAAAAAATATCTGTGTTTTCAGCAATCCCTTACCAGCCCATTAATTAAGAAGCTCGGATATTTTTAAAAGGTGTTGCATTCGTGTCAGACACTGACACTTGTTGGACATTAGTCTAATAAGTCGAACATGCATTCAAATGTGTCTTATTATTATTATTTTTATTTTATAAAAAGTCAAATGCATTTTTGACAGTTGGGGACAAACGTGTTATTTGTTCAAACACATGAAACACTTTGCCTAGTTTGAAGAAAATAAAATCGACATTCAATAATTGTATACAAATAAACTGATCGTTTCTTATCTTTTTTGTTTTTAGCTTCCCCTATTGTGTTGGAGGAGTAGACTGTCTTGCCTTACAGAATATGCATCAATTTAGAATAGGTTCGAAGTGAAAATTTGCAGCTTTAACAACCAGAAGCATTCTGATCAGATTAGTGCGTGCTTTCTAGCTACTCCTTATTGTGATTTGATGTAATTGAGGGATTCGGTGCTTCCCCAACCAAAAACCTGAGTGATCCAATGTAATTGTTGAGTATAATTGTCAGATACTTCATGGTTTAAGATTATTTTATTTATTTATTTTAAGATTATTTTATTTATTTATTTCTATTTTTTACACCTTAAAGGCTTAAATTATCCAGAAAGATACATTCCTACTTTAGGGAGGGGATAAAGAATCTCTGTTAGATTCCATGTCCTAAGATGAATGCAGAAGTTCAGATTTGGCTTTCATAATCTGTAAAACAATTAGAAAGAAATGGCATGATTAAATTGAAAATGCAAAAAAGTAAAGTGGCTTTTCCATATAACTTTTTTGATTGTTCAACTTCGACACATTCTCTTTATCTTACATTTGTTCTTGGATTGTTTTAACAAATTCTCCTTTCTACTTGATTGCAGGTGGTTTTGTTTTGAAAAAACAAATGCTAGATGATAGAAGATTCCCAAAAATGCATCTTGACTTACAGCGTCTCTTGCAGGTAGTTTTTTAGCCCCATTCATCTCCTCTGTGGCCTAAACTAGTTATGGTAATGGATTAATCATGTTTTTCTGAATTTTTTTAAAAAACTAATTTCGTGAAAAAAATCAAAAAAAAATAAAAATCATCATTTTCATATGATTTTTTCTTTTGTTGGTATTTATTTATTTATTTTTTAAATATCAAAAAACAACTTTTGAAAACTCTTAACTAAAGATGGTGCAGGATTGTGGGGTTCACAAAATTTGACCAATCAGAGTTCACTCTCTTTTCAATGGATTATTTGTATCTTGGTCATGTTTCTTATTCTTTATCATCCAAAGAAATGTGATTAGTAGAGCTTGTCATAATTAATTGATGTGATCCTTTAATAGATCAAATGATATGAAATAAAGCACATGGCTAGACATTGTTTTGGTTTCTATGTGAAGTTGATGATATTCCAACACGAATGCAGGTTATTGCGCACGGAGAGCAAGTATTTCCACGAGTCAAGGAAAGGTGTGCTTCAAAACATTGGTTTGCCAACGAAGACATCATTTCCCTTGAAGAGTTAATCGGACGACTCAGGAGGCTAAAGGAGAACGTTGGTTTTATAGCCAATCGTATCACAGCAGTCCAGGCTGGTCTGGATAGCTGGCAAGCCGAGCAAATCAATAAGAAACTCTATTATCTCTCCTTCCTTTCGATCATATTCCTCCCTCTATCTGTAATCACCGGAGGTGAAAATCTTTCTACATACGTACCTTTTTAAGCATTTCTTTTTCTTTTGGGAGTAGGCTTTTTTGGCTTTTTTAGTTTGGCTTTTTATTGTCTTTGGTGAATTTTTTAAAAAATTATATCTAATTTCTTTACTTTTTAGATCTGTCTCAACTAGATGATCCTAAGAATTAAAAATATTAAATTTTATTTTTTGAAAAAATCCAGAAAATACAAATTTTTTTTTTGGGATAAAATTTGATTTAATTCTGTCTTTTGTGAAATTTTTTCAAAATTGACTTATCTTTTTAATGTTTAGAATTGTCTCTAGTCGAGATGGACCTAAAAATGAAATTTTGACTCAAAGTTGAAAAAGTTCAGAAAAGATAGAAATAAGTCAAAAGAAATAAGCTAGCTTTTTAGTTTTTGCTAAAGAAAGAGATTCATCATTTGAGTAATAACTTTGTTAGCTTCTCTAAACAGTGTTCGGGATGAATGTGGGAGGAGTTCCTTGGACAGGGCAACGAGACCCAAAGATAAAGGACGGTTTTCGCAATGTCATATTGCTCTGTGTTGTGATGCTATTTTTTCTGCTTTTGTGCTTCATTGTCCCAGCTGTTTATGCTCGTATAGTTGCTTGGCGGAGAAAAAGAGCTTTGAAGAGAAGCTGGTCTCTCAACCGGAAGTCCTTCCTTAAGAGAACAGTAGGAGGTGAAGGAAGAGGAGGTTACCTTCGGCTTTGAGGGAACAAAATAAAGCGCCATGCTGTTTCATGGTACATGTTCTGCTTCTCTTTACAGCCCGTTTGGATTGCGTGATTTGGGAAGGAAAAACAAAAATCATTTCTCTGGGTTTGTATCGCTTGGTTGGATTAGTAAAAGGAGAGAAATGGGGTGACATGGAGAGAAATACATTTATCTTATAACCCTTCTTTTGAATCTTTAACCAACAAATAACTATTTTTTTCATAATACCAGAACTGCCCTTTTGACACCTATAAAAGGTTATTTTAGTAATATAACGTTAAAGAAATTCTTTTCTTTAATGTAGTTTAACCAAAGAAGAAAGGGGAGAAATTGTTATACTTCAGGGAGATAAAACAAAATTTTCTCTCTTATTTTCTTTTCTGTCCTAACTTGTGTAATCATTTTTTTTCTTCTCTCTCTAAAGTTCCAAACATTGTTTATCTTTGCTCATCTGTGGAATATATATTTTTGGTTTCTAATTAATTGATGTATGCTTTTTTTCTTCAGGAACAATATTCACACTCTTTCCTTCGATCAGTTTGATTCAAGATACACTTTTTTCCGGGACTCAAATCATCGATTTTGCTTAATCCTTCCTTTGAAATGGGAATCCATATGGATCACTGGTTCTCATTTCTTCCGGTGAGAAGATGAAATTTGTGTAGTCAAATGTTGTTATCTTTCATTAATTTTAATTTATTTATATTTTGTTTTTTGTTTTAGTCGAATGTTGGCTTTTGATAGAGTCACGTGGAGAAGAAAGATTTTTATAGCTGACCCCATTTGATGGACTTAAGGCTTGATTTTGTTTGGTTTAGTTTGTTTTTCTCCCTCATTTAAGTTCATTGTTGTTTTTTTAAAGGCTTACCTTGTATAGGATATTTTTTTTATATTCAATTTTTCTTACATGTACATGATGATTTGTACCACTGATTCCTGTTAATGACAAAGTATACTTCTGTGACACAAAATTTATGAACCCTAGTCTTGTCGGAATTAATCAAATTTATTTATTTATTTATAAATTTTGCTTGTGTGTTTCATTTTTTGTGAACATTTTAGGTGCTTATGATTATGATGTGGCCCTATAGTTTTTACAACTAAAACTGTTTGTGTATTTTGTGAACTCTGAGGTCAACTGATTTTTGCTCACCAAATTTTATTTGTTCCTAGTTTCTGTCATATTTGTATCACTGTTGGGTTGGAACATTTGGCCCTCTCCAAACTTTGCAGTGGTGGAACTGGCGTGCGCTAAAACTTTCCTTTTGTTTGATTGGGACATTATGTTACATATGAGATTGTGATTAGTTCACCTCATGTATGAGTTGTATTTGATTTTATAATCGGTTTTTATATTTGTAGATTATTTCATAATTTAAACAACTAGTGAAAGAAAATGAAAATGCTTTTTTCTTTATTTATTTATTTTTTATTTTTATTTTTTATCGTTAAAGATAAAACAATAGGTTTCTCATGTAGTTGTTAATATGATTCACACAAATTGTGCATAAGGATAAGAAAATACAATAAGAAATTGGTAAATTTATATCGTTACTAAAATAATTAAAATTTAAAGAGCTTAAAAAGTTATTAAATAACGAAGCGAATTGCACTCAGAATAAATCTGGTTAGTACACTAACGTTGTGTTTGGTTGGAGGATTTGATGAGGGATTTGGAAAGGGAAAGGGAAAAGTTAGGTGAAATATGAATAAAATATACCTACATCTCACCTAGTTTCACACACTTTTTCCCTTTCCTTTTCCAAATCCCTCCTCAAATCCCCCAACCAAACACAGTGTTAACAAATTTTCAAACTTTGGAGCAATTCTCATCGAAGTACATCAATCAATGTTGAAATTACAAAAATAAAGTTTATTACATATCACACATGAATCTCATGTAATTGTTGGATGAACCTATCTACATAGCTAGTCATGAAGCCTGGGCTGGTTAAGGTTTGTTTCCACTTAACATGGTTTTTCTTTACCAATCCACCTACTTCACTGTCTTCATCCATTACAGAGTTAATAGCCTTGCACAAGCTCTCCTTTGAAAACCATCCCTTTCCGTCTCTTGCTACCTCTACTGCAACTTTTAATTCCTCAACCATTAACCTAGTGTTCAAAATTTGATCTAATAGATGTGGTACAAGCACTATCTGAGTATTGCTCATTAGAGACTCCCACATTGATCCAAATCCACAGTGATTCACAAAACACCCAACAGATCGGTGTTCTAATATTTGTACCTGTTGTACCCATCCCCCATAAACCACTCCTCTCCCTCTAACCCTTTCTTCAAACCCCTCAGGCAACGCTCCTTCCACCGTTGTCGCCCCAGTAGGCGATTTTAAGGCTATAAAAAATGGTAACCCTGTTAACTCGAACCCTAGAATAAGTTCTTGAAATTGGTTTTTTTCAAGGATTAATTGGCTTCCAAATGCACAAAACACAACGGAACCTGGCTCGAACCCCTCCAGCCACTTCCCCCACCGCTCTTCAAGCAACGATTCCGTTTTTGTCGGTTCAAGCAAGACATGTCCTGTTAGAAACACAGGCTTTCTATACTGACTTCTTATGTAGTCACAAAAGTGTCCCTCTATTTCTTGGCATGTTCTAATAGAGAGTGCATCACATTCTCTTATGGCAGTTGTCATACGATCATATAAAGTTATCCCACTTCCAAATTCAGTTGATATGATCAATGGTGCAAGAGCTTCGTGTTGGCGTAACACCACCGTGGAGGACGGGTAGCCTGATGGTGGCTTTTCCATTTCGGCCTTCATTAGTGTCATGTCCTTGAAAACTTTACGCGCAGGGACTAACTGCATAGCCAAAGTTGTTGCAGAAACAACAGTGTAGCACACGGTTTTTGTTAAAATACATGTAATATTGATTGATGTATCACAAGATTGTTGTATTGATGTGTTGTATTACAAATCAGAGTGGCATTATATAGGAGAGGGTTTGGGTAGTAGGTGTAGTGTAGTGGAGGTGGTAGGTGAAGTGGGTGCTAGTGGAGATGGTAGGTGGAGGAGTAAATTGGTAAATTCTAACAGCCCCCCGCAAACTCAAGGAGGATAGAAACTAACCAACTTGAGTTTGAAGAGAGGAACAAAACAAGAAAATACATAAAAATAAACAAGAAAATACAGAAAAATAAAAAAAAGATAGGAGACACTGTATGGTCGTGTCAGACCGTTGGTGAAGACACGGAAAGGTGGTGCCATAACGTGGTAGAGGACACTGGATGGTGGTGTCATAACGTTGTAGAGGACACTGTATGGTGGTGTCATAACGTTGTAGAGGACACTGTATGGTGGTGTCATAACGGTGTAGAGGACACTGAATGGTGGTGTCATAACGTTGTAGAGGACACTGTATGCTAACCGGAATCAAATGTCGGGACAATTTATGGGGTCATGTCGGACCGGTGGAGATGCTAACCGGAATCAAATGTCGGGACAGTTTATGGGGTCATGTCGGACCGTTGTAAAAGGCTAACCGGAATCAAATGTCGGGACAGTTTATGGGGTCATGTCGGACCGTTGTAAAAGGCTAACCGGAATCAAATGTCGGGACAGTTTATGGGGTCATGTCGGACCGTTGTAAAAGGCTAACCGGAATCAAATGTCGGGACAGTTTATAGGGTCATGTCGGACCGTTGATGAAAGTTGCACCCTCAAAAGGTGTGCCCAATTTTATCAAAAGGCGTGCCATCAAAAGGCGTGCCGGAGTCATCATGGCGAGGCACGTGAGTGCCTTGGTGGGCGTGCCCGGTTGTCTGGCGTCAAGAGGCGCGCGATGCGCGTGGCTGCCTCGGCTATAAGACGGAGGCTGAGGCGGAGGCAAAAACACCTGCGAGACATATTCTGAGAGAGAGTTCTGAGAGAGATTTTGTAACACTCTGTTTTCTGAGAGAGTTTGCTGAGAGAGATACTGTGTAACACTCTGGTGCCCAGAAAAATGGCTTCGTCTTCGTCTTCCCGTGGACTGCTCACCCTCTTTCCCGACCTCAACGAGTCAACAAGAGAGAGAACTGGTGCGGTGGCACTGGAAACTCAACCAAGCGCCCCGGAGTTTACTCCGTTGAACTTTCCGATGCGGTCTGTGGAGCAAAGAATGGCAGTGCTGTCAGATGTGGAGGCCAATCAGTATACTCTGAAGGCATGTGTGGAAAGCATGACGGCGGTCACAAATTTGTCGAACCGGCTGCAGAGTAGGACAAATGAGGTGCAGCATTTAAACTCCCAGCTGGCTCTGCTCCAACGCATGTATAAGGATGCGCGAGCAGAGATAAGCGTGCTAAGGGCAGAAAACAAGGAGCTGAAGCGGAAGGCCACCGTGATGTTCCGATTTGGAGGGCCGCCATATACTGCAGTGGAGGAGTATGGAGGAAATGTGCTCGGTGGCGTGGGAAATCCGGAGGCAATATCGTCAAGGGCCGTCCAAGACGGAGGCAAGAAGAAGAGACCGGCGGCAGAGTAGAGAAGGGATGTCGGTGTGTGGCCGTCTGCAGAAACAAAGCCGTTGTTGTGGGTTTTTTTTTTTTTTTTTTTTTTTTTTTTTTTTTTTTGCTGTAAAATTCTGATCGGGATTGATCACCGACTATGAATAAAATATGATTGGTGTGCAAAAGGCCTTGGTATGCATGTAATTTCGCATGATCCATATGCCCTAGCGGATAGAGCCCGTGCTATTGGTGTGGACGTGGTCTCTTTTGATGAGGAGAGATGTTTTTTTTTTTTTTTTTTTTTTTTTTTTAATAAAAAAAGAGATATATATATATATATAAAATAAAGGAAGTGGGGAACAAGGGAATTTTGGGCGGTGGATGCAAAGGGAGGAGAGAGAGTGGGGTGATTAAAAAAAAAACAGAATGGTGGGTTGGAAAGGGAAAAAGATGAGAGAGAGAAGGCATGGGGCAGCTTCACGAGATTTAATTGCCAGAGCATGCCTTTCTTCTTTCTTGTAGTCTAACGAACCCAATGCACCATTAGGATGTTGGGAGCAATGGTGTAATGATAAAAAGAAAAGATAAAACATAAAATAATGATTTGAAATGTGTGAATCTGTGAGTGGGACTTGGTTTTGCTGTGCCAATTGTGCATGTCGGGCAAAGCTTCTTGGATGTCCCATTGTAAAGGTCCTCAAGAGAAACCTTGAGGGGATGAATCACATCCTCTCCTCTTCTTTGCCTACGGCCTCTGCTGCTACCACCAGTTGGGTTATCTGAGATGCTTGCAAGGGAGAAGACCCCCGAAATCTTAAAGTAGTCAGCAAGTTTAAGAGGCGTGTCTGCTGGGATGAACGACACGCTATTGACAGCATATCTCTGCTTGTCAGTGATGATTGGAGCAGAGTTTGCAAGTCTGATTGTCCGGGTAGTGTTGATCATCCCGTAATGGTATGAGCCTTGAGGATTAGGTCTTGGTCCACTTGCTGTTAGATTTTGCCTAACAGATCGTGACTGGTTAAGTGACCAATCAATCTGAGTTGTCGGTCCACCAGGGGGAGGACCGGAAACGCTTCCTGCTGAGTTACTGTAATGAAAGATAGATGTTGCCGAGAGCACTGGGGAGGTGAAACGTGTTGAGACAACCATATAGTAGTCCTGTGCAGGCTGATCGGCAGTAACCAGTACAGAGTAGGACTGCCCCAAATGGATGTAAAGAGACGGGATTTGGGTGAGATCGGAGGTCCGACCCCGGGGTTTGTTCAAGATGGATGATGGTGATGATGCTCTGATCTTGAAGGTGAAGTTCTGCCATGGAATTTGTTAGCAACAGCAACAAGAAGATCAAATAATTTGTGGCAGCGGAGTGAATGTATGTGTAGAGGTCCGGCGGGCGGCCAAGGCGAGGATGCCGCCCGCCGGTGAAGCAGAATAATTAGGTTCTTAACCTTGCTCTGATACCATGTTAAAATACATGTAATATTGATTGATGTATCACAAGATTGTTGTATTGATGTGTTGTATTACAAATCAGAGTGGCATTATATAGGAGAGGGTTTGGGTAGTAGGTGTAGTGTAGTGGAGGTGGTAGGTGAAGTGGGTGCTAGTGGAGATGGTAGGTGGAGGAGTAAATTGGTAAATTCTAACAGTTTTCAAGAATCCAATCTTTGATGCTAGTTCTGGTACCCAATGAGCGCTGTCAAAGAAAACAAAATTGGGTTTTAATTTGCGTAGCAATGTTTCAACTTGATCGCGAGTGAGATCCATGGCGGTCGCTAGGTGAGTGGCCAAGGAAATGGGTATGTTGGAATCTGTCTCAGTGCCTGGAGGAAGGCCTTCGATGTGTGGGACGACGAGGGGGTGGAAAGTGATGAGGTTGGGATGGAGATTTGTAGCTTCCCATTGAATTTGAATCTTGTTTGGCAACAAAAATGAGATTTTGTGGCCTCTTTGGGCAAGCTCGTTGGAGAGATGGAGGTATGGAGTCATATGGCCAATGGCAAACCATGGAAACATGGCTATGTGAAACTTTGAGTCCTTGGGCTGAGCCATTAATTTGTACTTGGTTGGGGAGTGAGTTTGCGAGTGCCTCAATTTATAGACTCAAAATATGTTACACACAAAAATCTAGGCTGTGTTTCGTAGGGTTTTGAAAGTTTAGTTCCACCCTTTGATTTGCCTATGGTGTTTGTTTGCAACTTTTAAAAATTAATTCCACATTCACTTTTGAAAACTCGGTCGAAGGCAGGAAAATTTGGATTAACCGGACGTCCCACCGGCCGTCTGGCTGGTTGACCGGAACAGTGATTTTTTTTTTTTTTTTGAATTGACACATGTTAATTTTTATATATTCAACAAAAAATATTTTTGAATTTTTTAAATTTTTTTATGAGCTTTAATAGAATTTTGAGTTGTGTTTGGTTATGAGTTGTAAGTTTTTTTATCAAATATCATATGTCACATCAAAAATTTTCCACCAAATTCAAAACTCTTTTCAAAACTCATTCACTAAATAAATTTTCCACACTCAAATCATAATTCCAAAACTCACAAACTCAAAATACAACTCCTATTCTCAAATCATAGTTAGAAAGCTCTACCAAACGCAACCTTAGATTTTAATTTTGCTACTTTGTTGCAACAATCCACTTCCCACTTATATTATTTAACGGATATTTACACACAAATTTTAATTTATAAACTTATACTCCATTACGTCTTAACTAAGATTTTTTGGACCTTAAAGTCCCGTTAATTTTTTAATAGTCGGAATTGTCTTTCAAACAATGATTGTTCATCATTTATGATTATCTATAAAGGAGTATGATGATTTGACATTTATTTTGATTTTTAAAACTTTAAAACATTAACTTTCAAATTGAAAAAATTAAAAAAAAAATTGTGAGAGTGACCAATAAATTTTAAATGTTGAACTTACGATCCATTTGGTCCCAAATGATTTCTAATGTTCCGTTTGGTCCTTTTGTTTGTGAAAGGATGCTTTGGCCATTTAATTTGGTTGTTTGTGTTAGCGTTAAAGGTGGAGGTGAGTGGTGTTTTTAATGCACGTGAGCCACACAGCTTGGTTGTGCCATTTTCAGTTTAAGGGAAGTCACGTGCCACATAATTGGGTGCCACATTTCGAAAAAGCGCACTAAGGCCGTTTTGTGTTTTACACTTGAGGATTGGTGTGTGTCACATCAATGGGGTGCCATACAACGCTGAATCATACTAAGGGGTTCTGGTAAGTAATAGTAAGAGAGATGAGTGCCATGTGACACACAACCCAAAGACCCAAACCTATACCCGTTGCCTAGGACCCACAAATGACAACCACATATGCACCCCTTTTTGGTAGTTGACATTTCGTATTTTTAAAAACCCTAGAATTTCGTCTTTCCAAAATTTGAAAATTAGATTAGGCATATATACCGTTCAAGATTAAGGGTTTTTGATGATCAATTGGTTTGTGTGTTTATGGTGTGACATTGCACTATTCGTTTTGCCAACGCTGCTGCATTTCAAAGGCTTGGTCGATGGCAGAAAAAGGTATGCCTGTTGAGTTTGTGTGCGCTTTGTCTATGTGTATGCGTCGTGTGTGTGACTTTGAGTTTTTCGTTATTTGTTTGTGTGTTTGATTTCCCCATTTAAGGCGTATCATTTCCCAATAATAGCAGTCATAGCTATGTCATTTGTTACGTAGTTTGAGTATTGGATGTGTTGTTTGGTAGGTGTTATATTGATTTCGTGTTGTGTGATTATGGTGATGGATATTGTGTTGATGGTATGTGGGGCTGGTTATGTAAGTGGGTGAGTCATGTATGTCCGTGGATGGCATGGAAAAGTTAGTTTGGGGTACTGCAATAGTGGCCTTTTGGTGATGTGGTGGTGGGGGTAGTGATGTTTTTGTCAAGGAATAAGAAATATGATTATCTATGTTGGTTGTGTTGTAGTATGTGTTGTCGTATGGGTGGATGTGTTATTTTGATTGCTAAATGGGTATGGGATGGTATGGGGTGTGGTTTGAATAATTGTTAAAATATGACATAAGGGACAACGTAATGTGGCAACGATATTTTGGTGTGTAGTAGGTTGTTAGGTGGTATGTTTACGGGGTTGGGCCATGGTAACGGCACATGTAGGACGTGGTTAGGTGGTTGGATGTGGGGTTGTGGATGCGGGTGTGGCAGAGTGGTGTATTGTCTTGAGAATGTTACTGTGTTTGCTTGGCATTTTCGTGTGGAGGGGATTGTGTATATTTGTCATGTGCGTGTTAGCTGTGTGTTAGTGTCTAGAAGTATTCGGGTTTGGTTTTTCCCCTGATGTGTTATTGTTTTGGATTACAGGTTGTGGGAGGTCAACTAGTCCGTGGACACGTTCGTGCGAACAGAAACAGCTTGAAGAGACAAGTGGTAAAAAGTTAAACAACCTCAGAGTTAGAATGCAGGGTCGTGTTGTAGACACTCTATTTTTGACCACCCCCAAGGCTCGAGCATTTTGCTCGGTATAGTCGATGATGAAAGTTATGTTGTGCGTAGTTTGAGGTCTCAACGAAGGGGCAAGGTTTAAGCTCCGAAACAATCCCAAACCTTCCATATTTCTACTGATTATACCCCAGAAATCCATTTTTACACATTGTACCATTCTGTGCTGAGTCTGAAGTAGAGAAACAAGGGATCCTTTTAAGGCCCGACCGTGCCTCATTGAGGGCCGACCGTGGTTATTGATGGCCGACCGTGTCTTAGTAGCGAGAAACACTGTTCTAGGAGGGAGCTCACCAACTTTCCATTTTTGAAGATATTTATGACCTCTCTTGCTCAAATTCTATAAAAACGAAGTTGTATCTCTGTTTTGAGGGTTGAAGAATTTTTAAAAAGCCTATACACCTTCTTGAGAGCTCCTTCTTTTTGTGCAAGCAACCCTTTGAGCAAGCTTACCACCTTGAACCTATATCCATACACCATATAAGCATTCACACCTTAGCCTTAGGACCTTGGTTGAGCCTTGAGCGTCACAATTCAAGCTTGAGAGTGTGTTTGGATTTAGTTTGATTCACAACAAAGAGCTTACATTTCTTGAGAGGTATAAGCTTACTATCTCTTCTCTTGCTCTCTTTTCTATCATTTACTATCAAGTTCTTGTATTTTTTTTTTATTGTTTTGATCTTCCTTCAAGTGTCTAAACTTGGGTTTGGAAAGCTACCAAAGGGTAGAGAAAGTTAACACTCTTTCTTACACCTTCACCTATAGCTCAAACCCTTGTTTTATACCCTTTTCCTTTGCTTTCTAAATTGATTTTCAGAGTTTAAAAGAGGCTAAAATCATGCTTTGAGGTTTCAAAAGTGGAGGGGTTAGCTACCCCTCATTATTCTTGCTTGCTAGCCTTATTGTCTTTGCTTGTTGTTTAGCTTTTTGGGCTCTTTTCATACACTTTGAGCCATTTTTTCTTCTTTTTTTTTCACATATTAAGGGCTGTTTTAGGGCTGTCCTAGGTTGTTTAAGTAATTCATGCTTTGATTAGTTTACTTGTTGTCTCACAAGTCCTTATATATAGCTTGTTGCATATTGTTCTTGCCTTTGTTTAATTTCCATGTTAAGAACCTCATTTTAAAAATAAACTTACCATTCATCTCTTTCATTCGAGAGTTGTTTCACTCAGTTGACGGTTATTCAAAACATGAACTAGAAATCTATGCTTAATGGCTTAATCTCTAAGGAAGTTCATTGTCAACGACATAGTCTCATTTTCATGTTGAGAATCACTTTCCATTTGACACGTTTCTTACTTAGTGGACATAACAATCATCTTGGACAATTGGGTTATAGAATGGCAAAGACTAATGAATTTGGCTTAAAATGAACCAACCCACATAAAGAAAATGAGTTATATTGCTTGGGCTCGGTCGGGCGTTATGTCGAGTCTATTGTGTCAAGAGTCGTCACGCGTCAATTCACGGTGTTTTGACGACCCTTGAAGCGTCTTTACTCCTCCTTTTTGAGCTCATCCCATGATAAAGGGGAGGGATGGTTGTTATTCATTGCATTCATTGAATTTTATTCAAATTGTGGCCGAAATCATCAAGCAAACAAATTGCTCGTTGATGGTTTTGGAAAAGATTCCAACATTCTCTTGAGGCTTTTCCATGATAGAGAAGTATAAGAGGGACAAACAGAGTTCAGAATAACTTTGTCTGCACTGTTTTCACTTCAGAGAACAAAATAGGATTTTGCATAAAATTAAGGCACGACCGGCCTTATTTAGGTCCGACCTGGCTTCATTGGGGCTGGCCAGCCATCAATGTTTGGTCAGCAGCATATATTGCAGAAAGTAGAGGGCAGTGACTGAAGGTGAAACAGAGCAGACCTAGGTAGACAAAGCAGTTCTTGGACATTGTGCATGCAACTCTTGTGCATCCTTACTTACATCAATGTTGTGCATTCTTGTTGTAATTATTATTGTAATTATTATTATTATTATTGTTTATTTGTAATTGTTATAGTTAGTTAACTTAGATAGCTAGTTTATTTCTCATCATTATCCTTATTATAATAGAGTAGCTAGCTAGTTAATTCTTTGCTTATTTATTCATTCGGTTTTGTAATAGTTAGTTTATTTCGGACTTTCGGACATTCATTCGAACCCTTTTATGTGAGGGCTAATATGTAATAAGTTGTATGTCTTTCAACCCCACGTCTTTCTCTCTTTTACTTATTTTCTTACGATGGTTAGTATAGAACATCATTTTTCAAATTAGCATTCTTATGCTTTCCATCCACTGTCTTGCATGCATCCAAGGTTCGGCTCATCATACTAATCTAATGCAATTCGAATTCAGTACTTGAATACGTGCTTTATCGCATGTCTTGAATGGAATCATATGCCATGCTCATAGTTGAGCCTACTAAAATTACATAACGTGTGCGTTGTATTTAGTCATATTGCATTAGTTTGGAGCATGCATATTTTCTAATTATTATTCTTTGTTTTGACTCGGAGTACTAGGTGAGCAATTTTGAGTTTTAGCATATTGCATCGGATGTTTGTGTTGCCATGCCAAGCATATTTTCATGAGGCTAATTGCTTAAATGATATACGTGTTTGAATGTCGGTAGATGGAGGCTAATTGCTAAAATTGGGACAAATTGA
The DNA here is from genome assembly GCF_055761805.1 of Camellia sinensis. Taxonomy (NCBI): domain Eukaryota; kingdom Viridiplantae; phylum Streptophyta; class Magnoliopsida; order Ericales; family Theaceae; genus Camellia; species Camellia sinensis. The sequence goes on along the minus strand of NC_138962.1, from coordinate 44,651,953 downwards.
TTAATGTACAAACTCACATTTTCAAGTAACGAGTATCAAAAAATAATTTTTCAAATAAAACATGAAATCAAAGTATTCGAATCTTCGCAAAATAGTTTATACTTATGTGAGTCATATAGTGATGTTAATTTAAATAAAACCAAAGCAAGAGCATATAACGTAAATAAAAACCACATCATGATTAGTAGAGGCTGATCTTTGATCGGGCAGGTGGGATGTTCAATTCATGACCTTCCCCTCTCGTACCTAAGTTCCCGAGTCGAGACACTTTGGTGATGACGGACTAATGGTCTTTGGCACGATTCTTGGATTTCCTAAATTTTTCAAAATATTTAGGTGGCGACTATGAAATCTGGTAATGCAGTCCATTTTTGGCATTTTTGATTCAAATGATTTTCCAAAAGAATTGCCGGATTTGGACTTTTTTTATGTTTTCACTATTTCACATTGCACTTGTGAAATCAAATTCAGAGCCATGGGAGTCCGAACTGTAGGGCTAGTTGTATCCGAAAGAAGCACGAAAAGCAAGCCACACTTGTCCTGTTCAAACAGGCTAAAGTCGTAAACAATGTGTTGGCCCGAAATGTAGCAAAACCGTCAAACATTCCCCAATGACAGGCACATAGGAGGCTAAATTTCCGTTTAAACATTGCGGGTATAGTTAAGCTTGTTAGTTCTTCAAGTTTGAGGGTGGAACACTTCAATCATTTGAAAAGGACGCCGTTCTGGATTATGATTGAGGCAATACATATCAACGATTTGAACCACAAGGAATTCAGAAAGTGTGATGAGCTGGTATGTAAAATTATTAGGGCATACAAGGAACGGGATAATCATTCAACATTGGAGTCCATCGTCAAACTGGGAAATAGTGACATACGGTTAATATTTGGTTTACAGTGCGGGAAGAGATGGCTTGATTTGTCGCCAGGACAAAGGCTAGTATCGGACTTCATTCAGCGCAGATGCCGTGACACATCTCGGGTAACGTCAAAGTTGGTGAAGACATTGTTCATGAAGTCTGTGGCTGGGAGAACGCGACAAGATAGGGAGGACACAACGAAGTTGTTAGCTTTGTATATATGTGGCAAACTTTTTTTCTCAAATTCTGGGAAGACAATAAGTTGGGCCTTCGTATGGTACATTAATGACCTGCATATCGTTGGGATGTATGACTAGACGGGTGCAATATTGGCCTCACTGATGGTTTCAATCAGAGAGTTCCATCGCACCCCAGGAAAGGTGACTGGATCCGTGGTTGCTTTACTGGTATGTTCACTATTAATTGTTAAATGTTGTGTAGTTTGAATTATTTTGATAAAATGACAGGATTGTTTAAATGTGTTCTTTTTGTAACACAGTACTAGCTATGTGAACATTCAATCATAGTTGAGCCTCAGACTGACAACATGTTTCCAAGATTCCTCAAATGGGACATTGGGATGTTGCTAAACAAAGCTCAAGGGGTGGATTTTGATGTTCCTGTCAGTTTTGAAGTGTTTGTTGTGTGTTTGTAAATACGACAAGTCACGCAACATTTGTTCGGTGGTTTGCCGTAGTCACGAAACATGTTGTGTGTTTGAATTGCGCAGGTGAAAGTCGACTGTTTGAGCATGAACGAGATGTAATAGGATCGGATGTAGAATTGTTGGAGTAAGATATGACGAATTTTGTCGACATACATATGTACGATGATGGTAGGGAGAATCAGTTTGTTGAGGAGGGGGTTGGAAGAATTTTAGCTACAATCAGTGTTGGTCGGGAGACGAACATTGCAGGGTCCTTTGTCGGCGAACGTGAGGAGCATACGGAGGGATTTGTGCATCGGGTGCTGGGAAGTAATGGTGGGATTGGCAAGGATGGAGTGCGTGGTCTAGTACATGACATCGGGCATGACGACCTAGGTGATAGTAAATTAAAAGATGCACTGAATGCCATGGTAGCGCTAGAGGTGCAGAACAAAGCAAAAGATGATATGATAGCATTACTTGAACGAGAAGCTGGTAGGTTAAAGAGTAAAATACAGATGCAAGCGGTGAACATAGTTGGGGGTTTTGTTGTGTGTTGAAAATGAAAGACGACGAGCTAGATAAGTTAAAAAAGGAGAATGTGGAGTTGAAGAGAACAGTTGCAGTACTTGAAGACCAACTTGCGGATCGAGATGTCCAGGTTGTCATGCAAGCTTACCGAACTAGTTGCGAGGGAGGGGATGTTGGCGATGATGGCAGGAGTGGGTCTGAGTTTGGTGGGGTGGCGCAATGTGACGTGCCACCGTTGTGGGTAGTTGAAGAGCGTGGATGCATTGAGAATGGAAGTGTTGGCCAAACGGGCACAGAGTACATACCAATTTAGGTTGACGGGGTGCGAGACATATGCCTGTCTGATCCAAAAGTAGAAGTCGTACTGTATGTAGGTGAACATGCACATGGGCTGGGCATGCAGAGTTCATTTGTGTGTAACATTAAGAACAAAATGAGAAAGGAATGAAAACTGCCAAAATTTGAGTACCCTCTAGTGATAAGGCGTGGCGAGAGGGTGGATACGAAGGCTACCAATGTGGAGTTGGGCATGCTTTGTGTAAAAAATGATACAGTTATTGATGTGGATTCGGTTGTTTTACCTGATAAGAGGTGGTCGGGGTTCGATATAAACAACCGATTGGGGGTGTGGAAAATGATGTCAATGGATGAGAAGGCTAGGATCAAACAAGCTTATGACCGGCACGGCGATGGGTACGTAACGACTTGTAATTTATTTTTGTTTATTTTATTTTAAATTCATGCTCTTTGTGAATTGGTGGATGGTTACAATGGTAGTTAATGGTTTTTTGGACAAGGCGGTTATGTGGGGGGATACGACAAGCGGTGTGACTGTGTAATTCACTAATGTCAAAAATCTTATCCGACAGAGTTCCATTCGTGGAAATGTGAGACACGCAACCCGATTAAAGTTTAACTATCGTGTATGAGTTTATTTGTTTATACTACGTAGGGGACATGTGCCATTGGTTTATGGTGTTAACATATTTTGGGATTTGGTTTCTGGAAAACATTAGGTGATTGATGTGTATATGGAGTTGTTGAAAACTGAGCAGGTGAGGATGTTTGGTGGTGATGATTCAGTGGACAAATCATATTTCTTCAGCAGTATCTGCCTAGTGGGTGGTGGTTGTAAGTGTTTGTTGTTTGGTTGTGTTAAACCCTGATGTGATATCATTTTAATGTGTGGCATGTGCAGGATATGGTAAGAAACCATGAAATCCGTGTGATGGAGAAGTATATCCGGGTGAACGTTTCTGCAAGAAGTGAGTGTCGGTACATGCATTTCCCAATGTGTCACCTTGCACACTGGACACTTGTGGTCTATGATACGAAAGACGGTACGTGGAAGCATTTCAATCCAATGCGGTAGCGTTCAGAGAGGGTAGACGTACACTAACCTGAAGCTCTGGTGTTGGTAATTAGTATAATAATGTGCTTTGTTTTGTTTTTGGTAGTTAGATATTTGTGGTGTGGGTTTTATGTGTTTTGTTATTAGTGTTTGTGTGTGTGTCTTGCAGAAGGAACGAGTGTCGGACGTTATGAAACAATTGCTTCGTACATTTGGACTGGATGAGCAAAGTATCGAGGCAAATTTTAGCCACTCCTTGGAGTCTGTAAGTAAGCGTCCACAGTAAAAACCAGATTCGTAAGTGGCTATGTGGTTTATATCGTATGGGCCTTGTATTATTTTTGAGTCAAACACGTGTATACCTTTTTGTTAATATGAGGTGATGTTTTTCCACGCATGCTGGATTGTGGGATAATCGTGTGCGCGTTGATGCGTTAGTATGTGCACCGATGTGACGTGGCTTGGTCACTGCAAGGCACCAACTACAGCATGTTGCGTGCGAATATGGTGAAGTCTCTCATTAGTGATCCGTTGCAGGGGTTGAAGACTTAGTCATGGCCAGTTACAATGTGTTTGTGACATATGGCAGTTTTGGTTTAGAACATAGCCTGACAAATCTCGTAATTAAAAATTTTTGTTTATGAAGATGGTTTTACCCGTTCGATGTTTATTTTTGAAATCATATATCCAGTTGTTTAGAATGGTAATTTAAAAATTTTGATATGGAAATATTTCTCCCAACATACGTATTATTTTGTGTGGACGTCGTTGTGGGAAGTTTGCTGCACGATGTGGAAATAATAAGTTTTGTTTCCAATTGTAATGTTGTGTGTTTGTGTGGTGGTATTGGAGATAGAATACAGTTAGGAGATGCAAAATGAAAGCTAGTTTTGGCATCCTAAAATGTCTAAATGAACACAGGCGATGTATATTTGAAATTGATGTTAGTGCTATGTTTTGTTTTCTATAAATGTATGAATGGAGTTATGTGCTGTGCTGTTGGGAACGAATGTTGTGTATATCATGGTAATGTCGATTGCAAATGTGGGTGGAGTTTTGATGGAATGTGTGGCATGGATACAAATGTTGGTGGTGTGGAATTTTTGTGTGGCGTGTGTTTGTTGATTGTGTGGCAGTAACTGTGTGGTTATGCAAAATGTCAGTGATGGATGAGTAATGTAAAACAGTCCGAAATATACAAGTCGAAGTGTTTTGGCTGGCAAGAAAATAATACTATGGTCGAATTGAAATGTGAATGCATTTGAAATAAAGTAAAAATTGCGCATGACACGATACCGGTATCCAGCCATGCATCGTTCAATGCAGTATGTGGCGCATCCACTTATTTCGATTAAAAATTAAAAAAAGCTTAAAATATAGTTTCAGCAATTCATGAATCCAAAATGGAAGTTATATTGGTTCCTTGCAAGTTTTCCTGTTGTGGTTCCCCATGCATTGGCAACGACTGCACTAAATTTGTTGAACTTGTTCCCCCATGGATAACATACGTTTCTTCTTAGGTTGTCCTGGTGGTCTTTTGATGGTTGGTGATTGTGTGACAAAATCTTCAGCACGGAATAGTGGTTTCTCAGCGTTGGGATGGGGTTTATGTTGTGTGTGTACAAATTCTAGTACTTTGCCACGTGGTAATACAGAGCGACTAAATCATAGAGGTCAAGATCGTTGGTACGGATGGCGACAACTGCATGAGCACATGGGAAACTCTTGATTTGTCACTGGAAACAAGAACATGTATGTTTTCCCACGTCAACCATGACAGACGGAAAGAAGTGAACCTCATAAACCTGTTCGTTTGATTGGCTTACAAGCCATGATCTGCCTTTGTTATATGCTGTAACCCGATCTTCCATTTTCGGACAAACAACACCAGGCCACGCTTGTGCCTTACAACAACGTTTGGCCATCTGATGCATTTTTTTCGTTCGAATGTTGTCAATCATTTGAGTTATTAGAAGGTGTCGTGCTTGCCATATCCATGAGTTAAACGACTCAACGACATTTGAACTCATCTTGCCGTAACGTGTACCACTAGTGATAGAGAAATATGAGGAATGTTATATGAAATTGGAGAATACAAAATGAGGACATAGTAACAATACAGTGAAAGAGCATTGGGTTTGAAAAAAAAAAATGGAAAAGTGTTTACCGGAAATAAACATTGGCCCAATATTGAGGGGGTAAATCTTTTAAGAAGGCCGGTGCGACCTTATGTCCACATTTGATGAACTCCTCCATACTTTAATTGAATGCAGCCACAGTTGGTGCATATGCACACGCACGAAATTTAGTCAACATTCCCGCACGATATGAACTGTTCACGTAACGTAATTTGTCTTGCAAGTTACGTTGCAAATGTTGCAAATAGAACGCATGATGAGTTGTGGGAAATATGATGGGTACGGATTCCAATAGTCTTGTATGGCGGTCCGTTACAAAAATAAGTGTTCAATGGTCATCCACAGCGTGCGCGAGCTGTCCCAAAAACGAAGACCAGTTCGTCGTGTTTTCTGAATCTACGATTGCTATGGCTAATGGGAATAAACCTACATTAATTTTCTCTTCGCAATGAGAAAAAGCATTGTGATTATGACAAAATGTGATTGTGAAATTAGAAACACACATATGGCATTGAAAACAAATAAACCAGTCTATTAGAAAAAATGTAATGAGCTTGAGCGCAACAATGAAATTAATATTGCACCTATAAACAGATGTGTGTGAACATAATAACACAACGTACCTTAGTTGCCATCCTTTGCGGTTTCGGCTAACAAGTTTTCCTTAAATTTCCCCTTCAAAAAAGTCCCATCCAAAAAAAGCAACGGTCAACAATGGTTGAAACCATCGATACATGCTTTGAATGAAATGAAATACCGCAAAAAACGGTTGTTTTGCTGATCATAATCAATGTAAATATAACTACCAAGGTTGTTCTCTATAACAGCAGTGCTGTACCACCATAACTGGTCAAACAAAATAGAGTGTGCTCTGAACATTTCACCACGAGCTTTTTCAACACCTAACCATGCAACCCGGTAGCTAACCTCCAGTCCATAATCTTTTTTGAGGTCATACACAACGTCCATAGGTCATGTAAGCGGCTTGTCACGTACTCATTCGGAAATAACATCGGACACTAGGTCAAAACCCACCTTCGGGTGTTTGGGTGTCCGTAAAGAAACGCTACAAGTGTGCTCGTTACACAACTTGCGAATGTAAAAAAATCCATTAACATGTAACACACGTGCGTGAGCATACCACACGCATCCTTTCGCCTCCCTCATCATGCATACTGCTGTAACTCTAACGGAGTCGTTCTTCACATATTTGAATCGAACTTTACACTTAACCGCGAACTTGCGAAGAACCATTCAGAATTCATTAGCTCCACCCTTAAAACTCTGACCAACATAGCGAACCCCATTAGCCCATAGAGCAGACAGGAAAACCTTTTCAACATGGGGAGGAAAATTGCCCAATAAATCCTCATCATCCCCCATATCCGATTCCTCGTCTGTACCTTCCGTGTGGAATGGAATGATTCGTGCATTGTGAACAAGGATGCCAATTCTATCAGCATCAAGTACATCCCATAACTGAATAATGACATCGATACATTGCATCCTGAATGATCGTGTAAGAAATACCATGTTTTCCGTATCGGCATCATTCTGTAATGTGAAGTTATTATAACTTGGCAATTTGAAAAACAAATGGACATCTGCTAGTGTCAACCCAACAAACTTATCACACGCACGACTGACCATATCATGAAACCGGAATGGAGCTTCCAAATTGACTGCAACATTCATCTTGCCGTAACAACAAATTAATATAACTTGCGTGTCCATCACTTGCCATTGTTAACACATTTGACATCAGAAACACAAACCACAACTGACAACCCCCCTCCCCCAAAATTGTTAAACAGAACATAGTAAAATGCAATGTGACATAAATACATGACTAGATTACACTTGAACACCATACTGGTACTACGAAACAAACAAAATCAACGAATCCACAAAAACATGACATACCTGCATGACCACGGTCCCCCTGATGTCCAAAAATGCTATCTTTATGACTCCGTTGCACAGTCATCGCACAAACACACCAAACACAACACCCCAAAACCCTAACCAAAAGGCTACAACATATGTGCCATCCATGGAGAACCTGTCTAATATGATATCCAACGTAACCATAAACAACACGAGATCCCAAAAAAACCGTCCTGAATCAAACACGTCAACAAAAAAAGGGTATAACTGTCAACCTCATATGCCAAATATGGAAAATAAAATCATATAGGATCAAAACACCTCACCAATAGGACTTATCGGATCAAAAGTTCAAACATGGGACTGATTGGTATAACTGTTTGTGAGATGTGATTTATTGGTAAACATTCCAAAAAATTTATGTACCAAAATAAAAAATATATATTTTTATTTTTTTGAAAAATTGAAAAAACTGAATAATTTTTTTGTACAAAACTAAAAATTTTGTGTATATAAAGGAGTATGATGATGGAACATCGATGCACAAAACTAAAATTAAAAAAAAATTGAAAATGAATATTTTTAAACAATTTTTTTACTTTTTTAGATTCATTTTACTTAGATGTATCTAAAAAGTAAAATATTTGTAAAAATTAATAAATACATAAGAATACGAAAAATGTATTGAATTTTTATATTTTTGGTATTTGGTGAATTTTCTAAAGATTTTTTTTTTCTTCACAAATATTATACTTTTTAAGTGTATTTATACTAGGTGTATCTAAAAATTAAAAAAATTGCTTAGAATATTAAAAAAATTTAGTGAAACAAAAAAAGACGAAAAACAAAAAATTTCGATTTTCTAAAAAGTAAATCCTGAAAATAGGAACCAAACAAGCTAAATAATGTTCTTAGTTTTAAAATTGAAAAAAACTAATAATATTCTCGGTTTTATTGGATAGTTGAATCAAACCAATAAGTAGAAAGATAAAAATGTTTAATCCCATGTTTTTTTTTTCATTAGTTAATGAAATAATTATCCGAACACATTACTATACAAAATTGATAATGTTCTTAGTTTTAAAAATTGAAAAAATTTGATAATATTTTCAGTTTTATTAAATAGGACTTATTGGTTCAAAAAATCTTAGATATGATTTGATCTACCATAACATTTGTAAATAAAACTTTTATATAATTAACTCATTATTTTTAATGATTAAAGATAAAAGAAACAAAAAAAAAAAAATTCTAAAATATAATTGCCATGTGACGACTCCACATATATTTTTATTTTTCTTTTTTAGAAGTATACATTATTTTCATCGCATTTGATCATAAAGGGCGAAATATTAATGTGAAGAATACTAGTAAATCAAATCTAACAAAAAAATACTAGTAAACGTATCAATAAATATATTAATCAAACATAATGCTAACTGGACATCAAGTAAATTGGTGAAAATTACATAAATATTTGTAGTACTTCTACTATATGGAAGAGTTTTCATTACAAGGAGATATACATATTCAAGAAATGGATTTGGTGGGGGAATATCTTTTATATTTGTTTATTAACCATTCAGACTGCTCAATTTTTTAGAATAAACTATTTAATATTTTTTTTATAAAAACAAATAAAATCTAATTATGTAAATTTAATTATCGAATCAATATAATTTTTTATATGAATGATTTGCTCGAGGATCCTCCAAAATGAAACCCATCAAGACCCAATCACAATTCTTTTATTAAAAATTCAATTGGATCAGTTTAGTGTCACGACATTTTTTAAAGAAAAATAACATAAAATCTCCATTAAACAAGTCTGTGTGTCAATTTTGTGTTATGTGAGTTTGACAATAATTTGACTAGTATATTTCTCTTGTTGGCCATGTTTGGTGCACTTGTAGAATTATTTATAATTTTTTTTTTTTGAAATATGTGACATTGTTTGGTGTAACTTTTACTCATAATAATTATGACAAAAATAACTTAAATAAATTGAAAGAAACTGGTTTTGATTGCCTACTTTCAATTTATACAATCTACACCAAACATGCCCTTGTATCTTAAGTGACATCTTATCAAAAAAATGATTAGTCATAATCCGCTAACTTTGATTGTATTGCGGAAAAAATTCCTAGTAGGATCCATGTATTGAAAAGAGAGAACTTTAGGGTATGACTACAGGTAACTACACATATTTAAGAGGAGTTTAATTTGTTAGTTGAGAGCTGTGTCAAATGATTAATCATAATCCACTAACTTTGGTTGTATCGTGGAAAAAATTGCTAGTAGGATCCACGTATTTGAAAGAGGTAACTCCAAGGTAGGACGAGAGATAACTACTCCACATATTTAAGAAGAGTTTAATTTCTTAGTTGAGAGTTGTGTCAAAACGCAAGTCTTGAAAACCAATGTGCCACCACTTTGGTGAAGTTTGATGTGTACTTGTTGAATTTAATTAAGTGTAAATTATATTAGCGAAAATTAGTGATAAATATTTAAGAGCAAATTTCACTTTATTTTCCTGTGATTTGGATCAAGTGCAGTTTATTCATTGACATTCAAAAATCATCACATAACTCCCATGTGGTTTGTGGATCAAAATACACCGTTAACCTTTTCATCTAAGTTAATTGGCAGTGACATTGACAGGCTGATTTGGTGAGTAAGCCATTATTTAAGACATAAATATCCTTTTCATAGCTTCAAATTTACAAAAGAATGCCATTGTTCTTTCTGTCAATTTTTTTTTTTTTAGATACAGATCTTTCTCTCTAATTTTTTTTTTTTGGATACAGATCTTTCTCTCTAATTTTTATTTTTTATTTTTTTTATATAGATCTTCCTCTCTACTGTTTGATTCTCTTTTAATGTCCAATTTTCACATTGTAGACTAGTTAATCCTTGTGAAGTTGATTCCCATCTTTATCTCTCTATTTTGCTTGAAACTCATTGTATATACAAGTATATGTATATGCAAGTGTATATATAAAAATATATTTATATACAGACATATGCATATGATATTTTTATATATGTAATACATATAATGTGTGTGCATACACTCTTTAGATGGATTGGGTTTGATATGTATATATATGTATGTATGTACACATAATAAAAAAAAAATGGATTTGAATTTGTATATGTGAACTGGGTTCATATATGATTAGAAAAATGGGTTTGGATTTGTATATGTGAATTGAGTTTGGATTTGTCTACAATAAAATGATCTCTCTCTTAAGAGATGCCGAATAAACCAGCCAAATCGTGGGCACGGTGTGCTGGTTTGCGGCCACGAACAAATATGCTAGCTCAGCTGCTATTTTGGACTTTTGAGCATTGAAATACTCCATTTTTCTTCCACGATCTGCTCCATGGTTTAGCAGGCAAGCATCCACTCTATTTGTATATGTGAATTGGGTTTGTATATGATCAAGAAAAAGTTTGGGCAGTTAACTGGGTTTGATATGTATATATATATGTACATATGATCAAGAAAATGATGAATATGACATTGTATATATATACATGTATATGTATGTACATATGATCAAGAAGAAGATGAAAAAAATAGAGAGAAGAAAAAGATGAAGATGAGGATATAATTGTCAATTTACAACTTCTATTAACAGAAGTTAGTGTGCATTTCAATCTAGTAACCACATAGGGATTATGTGATGATTTCCAAATGTTGGGGGTAGATCGCACCTGGCCCAAACCACAAGGGGGTAAAGTGAAGTTTGCCCTAAATACAATTTAAAGGAAAGGCACAAACAACCCATTTGTACTAGCAGGACCAGGACAGCTTCTTCTGTGCTTAAGCTTGCTTTAGCTTCCCTTACATCTTGTTGTGCGCCAAGATGAGTGGTAACCTAATGGTTGACCAACAATAAACAATGCATAACGTTCTTTCCGCACCATCAGAATATTTTACTGTGAAAGGTCATTTTACTTGTTTTGAAGGGTATTTTGTATAGCGATCCCGACTTTTCCCCGTCATTTATTGTATTCCGGACTCGAGTTCCATGATTGTTAGTTGTTGTCTATGTCTTGTTCCCATCCTTTAATTCCTTGTATTTGAGTTTTGGGATGTGTCGGGCGAGTTTGGAACAGGTTGGTTGTGTGTTGAAACAAATAGTTGCTGCCTAGGTTTTTCCTTCTTCTCTCGAGCAAGGCTTTTTGCGCTCAAGCGAGCCTTGGGTGTCTGCCTTTTCGCTCGAGCGAAAACTTTTACGCTCGAGCGTGCATTTGTTTCTCTGTGAAAACCTGAAAGTTGGTATCTTTCGCTCGAGCGAGCCTTCTTGCGCTCGAGCGACACCTATGTTTTGTGTTCCTTCGCTCGAGTGAGCACTTTTACGCTCGAGCGTGCATCTGCGTGAGTGGCAGACTTGAAGCTTTGCATTGTTCACTCGAGTGATGCTTCTTACGCTCGAGCGAGGTATTTGTTGTGTCTGGTCGCTTGAGTGACAAGTCCTTCGCTCGAGCAAGCCTCATATATATCAGTTCGCAGCAGCAGGTTTTCACATCATTTTTTCATCTCATTTTCATTCCAAACCCTAAATCCGGCTGTCTCTCTCTCTAAACTCTCTCTCTCTCTCTCTACAAATACACCTTGTTCTTGGGTCTCTCTACCCTAGTCTCTTTGTAAGAAAGCTAGAGCATTACGTGGGCTTCATTTTGATCCGAAAAAATGCGAATTTGGAGCATCTTGAGTTTCCTTCTCCTTCTCCTTTGAGCTTCTCCATTTGAGGTAGGGATAAACTACTCTTTTTTTATGAGTTTTAACATAAATATTAGTCATTTTGCATAAATGGTGAGATTTGGAAATTTTAGGAAGTTAGGGTTTTGAGTTTGAAATTATGAAAGAAGGGTTTTCTATTTTAGGGCTCCATTGAGTATATGAGGTCTTGAAATGAGGTTATTCGTGTATAGTTGATGAAATTTGGCCTTGGGTGCAATATTTGAGAAAGGGGGATTAATGCCATAATTTGAATTTAATAAATCGTTTGTTTAATTAATGAAATCAATTATGGAAATATGAAATTGATATGGAAATTAAGGAATTGGGGAAAATTGAGATTATGTGGTGTAGTTGGATTGGTAAATCGCTCACCCATGGGAAAGTTAATAAATTATCTGTTTGATGAATTTATTTATCTGTTTAGAAATAACTGTTTTGGGCTATCGGTGGAGGATAGTCATGATTATTGTAGAAACTGCATGATGATTAGGTAAATTGGAACTAATCACTTGGTTGATGTCATTGAATATGACGGTTGGATATAAATATTGAATATGTGAATTGTTGGGTCATTGTATATGCCAACGTGTTTAATACATTGTATATGTATTTTTGTGTGGGAGGATATATGAGATGTACTCCATTGTTTGGGAGGAGATAGGGGATGAACTCCATTGATAATTAAGTTGACCTGAATGTCTTGGGTGAAAGTCTCGAAATCTTATTTATTTGGGTGTCGGTTCTCTCGGACGTAGATCCGTAAAATAGCAAAGATATAGAAGTGTATGTTTGATGTTTATGATTGAAGTGTTGATAATATGAGTTGTAGTTTCATTTTGAATTGTTCGGATAATAATGAACTATGTTAACGAATTGGTTCGGATAAATTAATGCAAGTAAATTGAAATGTGGACGTCAATGTTGGTTGACTATGTAAAGGATATGAACTGGTTTTCTAGCGTTAAACATTTATCTGATACTAATGTTTTAGTTAATTCTCATATACTGTTTAACATATCTCTATTGGGCATTGGCTCACCCTACTTGGGACACCATTTTTCAGGTACAGGTGATATGCCGCCTCTACGGTCTTAGCTTGGGGGGTTTAGGAGTTGAAGACTCCCTTTTAGTTGTTTGTTTTAATGATTACATGTATATTCAAGCCAATGGCTTTTTATGTATAGAGTTAGAACTCTTCTTTTGTTGTAGCCAAATGACAACTTGAAAAACTGTAAGCCTGTAGGATATTTACTTTGTTGTTAACGTGTAATACCTTTTGTATAGAAGACTCTGATGAATAAAACTATAATATTTTTCTTATGTTTGTGGATTTATGAATGATTGATTTATACTGTAATTTTTTACCCGTTGAGTTTTTTATCTGTTTAACTTTTCATTGACTATATGTTCAAATTTATATTTATTTGTTGAAATTTTTTCTCTATCTGTTTAATTTTTTTTTTTGCGTACAGTTCAAATTATTTTTATCTGTTGAACTTTTTTATTTGTTGAATTCTTATTTGTCAAAATTTTTATCTGTTTAATTTTTGTCCAAATAAAAGCTATCTGTTGAAATTTATCTCTTCAAAAATTTTGTTTGTTCAAATACAGTAATGCTAAGTATCATGAAAAACCTTTCATGAAAATAATCATGAAGGCTTTATGACCCTTGGATTACACTTAGAATAAAACATCCTACACTAATTAAGATAATCCAAAGATCATAAATCTTTTATGATCATTTTTATGAAAAAATTTTCATGATCTCTAACTTTTCTCATTCAAATATCTGACCAAATTTGATAGCCAAACTAACCCCTTATCTGTTCAAATAACTGACCAAATTTGATAGCCAAACCAACCCCTTCAATTTTCCCCCCCTATATGCTCTCTCCCTCTCCCTCTCCCTCTCCCTCTCCAACTATCTATTGCAAATCATCATCATCAACAACAACAATAATAATAATCCAAAAAATAAATAAAATTCCAGAGCATATTTATAAAGAGGAAGTCACCTATTTTATGTCTCTATAAACAGATCTATGCTTATATATATATATATATATATATATATATATAAAACACGTCTCAAATTTTCATATCCAACACAACACCAAAAGAAGAAGAAGAAGAAAGAAAGAAAAAAAAAGATTCAAGCAACAACAAACAACAGATTGATCGGTTGTTTCATGGATCTCAAATCTTAGTTGTTGAGGTCGCAGAGGAGAGAGTGTGTGTGGCACAGATCGGATCTCAGGGACCGTCCCAGCGCCTTTGTCGACGGTATGGCACTAAGCGCACTTGGTCCTGAAGATCTTCTTTCCAGATTTGGAGTCGCCAGGAGGAGCTTGATCGAAAGACGCCATTGCTGAAGCAGAGGAGAGAAACTGAAGCACTCGATTCAAATTTGCAGATAATTTTCTACAACGCCTAAGGAGATTGAATAGCTATGTAAAGCCACAAAGGATGAGGCAACGTATCTGGATTTGGATATCACGATCTGGAAGAACGGCTTCACATCTCTAAAAAATCCAGGCGATGGATCTGTATACGATCGTGGGGGTTCCACCACCGTTGGTATGAATAGAGAAGATGAAGAGAGAAGAGGAGAGAGAGAGAGAGAGAGAGAGGCGGCGATGATGATGGTCTGCGGCGGCGGAAACCTCCGTTGATTCGGCGGCGACAGTCGAAGTACAATCTGCTGTGACGATGCGGCAGCAGTGTCTAGATAGAGTGAGAGAGTCTGGTTTTTAATCTAAAGTTGTCTTTATATGGACAAACTATTTCAGCGCTGGACCTTTTATCAAACAAAGTTTAAAATTGCATTTTTGACTTGAGCGCCATTATATTAAGATCTTCCATTCTTTAAAAAAAAATAAAAATAAATTAAAATCTTAGAGAATCTCCGATGAGAGTTGTTATTGCCAAAATTTGGTAAAAGAAACGCCAAACATTGCTTCAATGGCAAGTTTTGACAGTTGTCATAACTGTCAACTCATAAATAGAGTAGCCCTTCCTTCCAGCAAAACATCCCTTTCTTCATCCGATTTGTCATTTTTGCAGATGAAAGCTGAAAACTGGTGTGTGTAGGACGTCCCGCCAATCGTTTGACCGGACGACCGCCCGTGGTCGATCAGGTGATCATTCGGTCAGACGTCCCACACACACCAAAATCTATGTCAAAATGGCAAAATTGACAAGTCTCGATTGAAGCATCATTGCTATAATTCTACCATTTTTTACTATTCATTGCCATAATTTTGCAATGGCAAAGCTATTATAACATTTGACATTGGAGATGCTCTTACTAGTGAATATTATTTTAAGGTCTTTATTCATGAATTTGTAAATTTTGATATTTTCAACTATAAAAATATCACCTCTAAGAGAGATATATTTATATAATTTTTAAAATTGAGGTTAATATTTTGAAAATCGGACCAGTGAGCGAAAAAAAATGTAACCAGATAGATGGGTCACCCATTCAACAACAGGTGAATTAAAATTGAACCGTGATATCATAATTATATCATAAATATATTAAAATTTATAAGTATAAAAAATATAGATATTAAAATTACAAAAATTATTAAATAACAAACATTTACAAAAAAAAATTCTTAAAATTTATTTTACGTTTTTTATACACTGATTTTTAGTAAAAATAATTAAGGCAATATTGAATTTATAGCATATATACTTATTACATTGTTAACAATTGTGTTGTTTGTCATGATTTAAGCATTGTGATGGCTAGTAACTGAAGTTACCTCCGGCCAATTCTCGAACAAATTAATAAACGCGAGTGGAAGTAATATTTAAAAGAGGGTACCAAAATAATCATCGGAATTTCTATTTTTATTACAAAATGTATTGACCAAAAAGACCGATATTTACATATAAAAATATCATAAAAGTGTTGTGTGTGTCTATTCCTCAGTCCCGCATCTAAGATTTTCCAAAAGCTATTTCTGAATTGCATTATTTTCTGAAAATTGGAAAACAACTATAATCACATGACAGAGTGAGAAATATTATACCAAGAGTAGAAGGGATACGAAATAACCATGGATTGTTATTTAGGCCAAAACATTTAAGATAACTTAGTCAGAACAATTAATCCTTTAAGTAGCAAAACTGAGATTGTGTAAATAAATAACCATAACTACGGTAATTTGGTAAACAAATCATTTAAATGGCAGAAACTGAAATATAGAAATTATATAAGTAAATGACTATAACCACGGTACTAAACAAAATAGAACAGAGGTCACAGAAGTAACAGTCAGAATAGAGATACAGATTCAAGAGGTGGCTCGTACGAAACTCTAGAGGTGGCTCCCACAATAGTGTAGCACTTAGCTCCGTACAACACTTTGTTCCGCACCGAACAGAAGTCAATGGATCCATGACAAATAGAAGGTCACAAAGTGGTCAAACAGAAGCCAATGATTATTTAAGTCCCCTAAGGCGTGGGACTCCCGTAGTGGTACTTACAAAACATAATTGTTTATAAGGTTATAGTCAAATATTCTTTAAAATATAAGCAAACATATTCATGTGTTTCATTTTAAACAAATAGGGTTCAGAAATTAAACCACGTAACTGAAATATTAATATAATTTATAATAATTTATAAAATATAACTTGTATAAAATCAATTATGGTAAATCAAAACATACATAAAATATATTATGGTAACTCAACGTATAATATAACTTACCTTAACTTTAATACCTTACTATTTTTTTCTACTATGAAAGACCTTTTCACCCTCCACTATTTTTCCCTTCCTCTTTCTCTCTTTCTTTCTTTTCTGTCTTCCTTTCCTTTCCTTTCCTTTCTTTCTTCTTTCTTTCTTCCTCCAGGTGAAACGCCTCCCTATTTATAGGGAGATAAGGCGCAGTAGATTCATTTTTATCCGTAATAGATATTTAAGATAATTATATTTTGACTCAATTTTTTAATATAATTATATAAATAAATAAATAAATTCTTAATTAAATTATACTTTATTATATATCAACATAAAATTAATTATTTATTTAATTACCACTTTCATTATTATTATTATTACCAATATTATTATTTATTTATTTATTTATACTTTGACCCCTAAATTTTTGTACTAATTATATTATTTTACAAAATTACACATAATAATACAAAATAAATTGTATATTTTCTTAACTGTGATTAAATAATATTAGTATAAATTTTACAGAATAATTAAAAATCTGAGTTGTTACATTGTTGGCTTAATGGTTTGAGTGCTTATTTTTTATGCACTTGATTCCATGTTCAAGTCATATCCACAACATATTTTTGAAAGAAACTTCAATTCTTCAAACCTAATCGATTCTTATGTTGACTGGTTGAACTGATAGTTGTTATGGTTTTCAAATTTTAAGTTAGTTTTGAGTATAATTTGGGTTTGAAAGGTCATTCGGACCGGAATTAAGTTTGGTCACCGGTCCGACTGGCTAGTCTAGTTTGGGTTTGAAAACATTGATTGAGGTAATTCATACGTATGGATTTATAAATAAGAAGAGTAAAATAATATTCACCAATAACTGAATTTTTTTTGGTGTAATTAACCTTTTAATTAACGGATCATACCGGTCACTTGTTATCATTCAATTTTGTGAAAAGATGTAATTTGTGTAGTCTAATTTGTTTAAGAATTTATTTTTAAAAATTAGAAAAATAATTTGTTAAATAATAAAAAGAATAAAAAAATAAAGAATAATTTTTTCATGTGGATATATCTTCTTTGATGACAATAGAAAAGGATCGACCCATTCTGAAAATATGGATCAATTTGTTGAATCAACCCATGGATGTGTGTCATTCAGTGACACATGTGAACTGGATTAATTCAAATTTAAATTTTAAAATTGTTTTTAAAATTCTAGGGCCCAAATTCTCTTGATTTCAGCCAATCAAAGATTAAATTGGAAAATTCTAAAAATATGTAGCCCTACTAAACCTACAAACGCAGGCCCATTTGTAAAAGAGGAGACAAACAAGTCTCTACAAATGTCAGAACTTAGCCCAAAAAAAAAAATCGCCTGAGTTCTAAGGCCTCGATCAGTAGCGGAGTCAGGATTTTAATTTAAGAGGGGCAATATTGAGTTAAGATTATAGTGATCTACCACAATACAAATAATTTTGATTCTTAATTGAGGATAAAACAATTAAAAATGAACATAATTTCATATTTAAAATTTTAAAGTTATGCTCAAGTTAGTTAGTTTTTTTGCTTTATGTTTTTTTATTTTTGATTGTTTATTTATTATTAATATGATTTACTATTTTAGTTTTGTGAACATGATGATCATTATAATTTAAAATGCCATCACATGCTATTATTAAAAACGAGAATGACAAAATTACACCAAAATACACTCAAAGAAAAAAGAGAGTGGAAGAGAAAGATATGAGAGAAAAGAGAGAAATAATATAGAATTTAAAAGTAAATATTTTGACAAAATTAAATATTTAGAGTGACAAATTACAAGAATTTGCATTTTATTTTTAATTAATGAATCATGTTATAATGAAACTAATGAATTATAATCATAATGAAAATCAATACACCATATAACTAATATAAATAAATATTTTCAAAAATAAGAGAGAAAAATCATAAATAAATAATAAGGAAAATACAATTAATAACCAGATTGGGATATTTGAACCTCTAACCTCATAATGAAAAATGCAAGAATTTTGACTAATAGATTAACCAGGTTGGTTTTGCAAAGATTTTGTTAAAAAAAAAAAAAGAAAAAGAAAATGAGATAGAAAAAATTATGACATATTCTAAATTTTAAAAATTAATTATTTTTCAAATAAGAATAAAAGTATAATTTCTAAAAATTGAGGGGACCCGTGACCCTCCAAGTCCCAACGTGCCTCCGCCCCCGCTCTCGATTGACAAATTATATAAGGGATAAAATAATTAATAAATTAAAACATCTAATCATACTATTCTTTTTATATTTTATATATTTTTTTTATAAAAAATTAAAAAGTTAATTAAAATAATCAATTTCAATTTTTACAAAACTTGGCGCCTCCATTGAAGAAGAAGAAGAAGGAGGAGGAGAAGTTCATAACGTAATTATGCTTCATCTTCAACAAACTTGCACTTGTCTGTTTTGATCAATCCAGTTTTGATTTCCACTCTCAAATGGTGATCGCTGTCTTCCTCACTCAGATCTCTCCTCAGCTTCTCTCTCCGCCTGAGAATATTTACTAATTTCTCACCACATTTCGTAAGATCTTAATATTGTTATATACATATATATATATATCTATGTATGTAGTCATTTGATGTATTGCTTTCTGATCTCATCCACTTTTATGATTTGCGTTCTTCTTTAGTGTATTGTAGATTCGATTCCGTTGCTTGATCTAACAGTATGTTTGTTTCCCTTGAAAAATTATTGATTATTTTGATGAAGTTTTGTTACAGTATATTGATCTAGCAGTCACTGCTTATGTTCAAAGATATTCACCAGTGAGATTTTAGCTAAAAATATATAGTACATTTGATTGCTAGATTATGATAAGAATATTGATAGAATTGTGGGGATTAATTATATTACGTAGGATTAGATGGGATGAAGGATTATATATTAGATAAATGAAAAATCTTTCACCTTGTGTAACTTTATTACAAAATTTCGTAATATTAAATATAAAAATACGCCATCTCATTATAAATTAGTGTAACAAAATGTCAAAAATTTTGTAATTGATATTGTAAAAGTTTATGGTTTGGTTATGATATTTTTTGTTACATTAATTTTTGGTGAGATTACGCATTTTATGATTAATATTATAACATTTTGTAAAAAAATTACATATTTTATGATAAGGTGCATTTTAGGGGTGCATACCATAACATTTTCCTAAATAAATTATAGAATCTAAGAAATAGATTGGATAGAGAGAGTGTGGTATTATATTATGTTTGGTTAGAATCGATAAAAAGAAACAATTATTTTTGATTGTGGAATGTAAGATATATATAACGCAGCGGATAAATAGATTCAGGCATACCTTATGAGTTAGAATCCGAAACGAAGAACCTTGTGGGTAAATCAGGTGCTTCACAACCATGAACTAAGAACACCCAACAATGGAGTGATACCACAGTATGAGTATCACTCGCTTTAATTACAATGCAAGTGTTTGATTGTTATTCTAATGGGAGAGAGTTAGAGAGAGAGCTTGGAAAAAAAAATCATCTGTTATTTGATTCATTCCCACATCCCATATATCGTATTTGATATATAGACTGACCATCTATCCACATGTCCTAAGGATAGGATAGATATAGATAGATAGTGGGTTATCCTAACAAATAGGATAATTAGGAAATCAAATTCAAATTACATGGGTAATTTGAATGGGTCATGAGTCATGTCGCATGGACGCCCTAACTCGAGTCCAATACTCGGTCCAATTTTCAACATCTCCCACTCGCACATGAGTTGGCATGACACAGCCACATCTCTATCTCAGTCTCCCCAAATATTGAACAATCTCATACTAGCCAATGAACCGTGCGACCGCTGAGAAAACCTGCATGTGGGAGCTCTATACTAGAAACTCAAAATGAGCCAGCATAGGGACATTAACCCAAAAAGAATATAAATAGTGTCTCATATACTCCAGATCCATCTAATTACACCGGTCCAAAAAACATCTCTAATCCCTCAAGAGAGCAAGTTTGACCCTCTCAATTCTTGCAATATATTCACACTCAATCCGTCTCTCATACAGAGCGATGTGAGTTGCTGGCAATGAATATACAACATTGATGTAATATTAGATGATCTTCCCATTGCCTTTATGCTATTTAGTTTAGGATTGACCGCTTTCCCAGTGATGTCCCTTAAGGTCGAGTCATACATGACCGCAGGCAACATACCAAAGTAGCAGAATATCAACTCCTTACCTTATGACATAGTCAAAGGTCACAAAAGGGTACGTAAGTGAAAGTCATATCAATAATAACACGTAAAACTCACACGGTGAGGAAACAAGGATCCATTATCTCACTTCATTACTCAGTCGCTAAGCATATGTAGTATGAATACATGCTACGTTGGAACAACTCTTTCAAAGAGTGACGTCATACTCGATATATCGTACAATTCTTAGTCTAGTCTCTTTCTAGCGCCTAACCTGAATTTTCTATTTGCTCGCCTTTCAGGCGTCAAATAAGATCTCGCATCTGGTTAATCATAACAGGCACAACATGGAAAGTGGGTAATAACATCCATGTTTGGTATTTAACACGACCTCATCTTGGTTGTAACCAAGGCGACATGCATAATGGATAATTTAAGCCTTTTTTGGCTTCAAAATAAAATAAACCACTAGTCTCATCCTTGCTCGCTCCCAAGCGTTAAGGATGATTGCTCGTGTGAGTGAGTCAATCTTGTCTGCTGACATCAGCATCTGCTAATCTTATGACACAAACCATAATAGTATCAACATCCCATAATCTCACAAAAATAAGTGATTGATTGGAAAAACACAATCACAATTTGTGCAATTCTAGATTCCAAACATAAGCCTTATTAGCACCTTTTACGATAAGCATATGTAACGGAATCTCCTATGTGCGCCTCACATGAAGTGGTTCAAGATCACCACCTCTTGCACAATTACCCCTCTAAAGATATTTTGGTGACCAATTTGTGTTCATTCAAGATGTGTCCAACGAGTGCATTGAATCTTACAAAAGGCAAATATATACACTACCAGTAAAGCATCATCCACAGTCTAATGAGCAAGGTCAAGGTCTAAACTACTCAGTTGACTATTTACCAAAGATAACACTCAACATGCTGAATACGCCCACATAGCGTACTTCAGGCTCCCACAAAAAAAAAAAAAAAAAACAAGGAATATAGGTCATCTGTTTCTCCCAAAGACAATTCGAGGATTTACTCAATAGCTAAGGCTTTAGCTTTTACCGATGGGTAAGTCAATGTGTTTGCAATTTCGCATCTAGAATCATTTTAGGATATTCCTTATGTAAGTCATCAAAGACAAACTGAGAATTCTCCTAAAACAATCTCTAAGGATCTTACATCCGAGCATATAAATTACATCACCCATGTCACGTCCTCAAAAAAAGAGAGGATAATCTAATCAAGCATAACATGAAACATATTACTTTCATTCATCTGAGTTTACATTACAAAAGATATTAGATGCATTACACTTTCATAAATGTTCATCTTGAAACTATAGCATATAACTCTAATTGATAACAACAAAATAATTGCCCTAAGGGCTACACCTTTCCAAGATAACACTTGGTTACTGTGGGAGCCGGATATTGTGGAGGCAATAAAGCCGAATAATGGTATGAGGACAGTTGAGGACGGAATTTGTATTCGGCTTCATCCTGGACAATCCCAAAGCCGAATAGATTGATCGGCCGTAGAACCAGTCGAACAAAAGCCGAATAAGTAAACGTACAATGGATTAAGGGTGGGCCCGATCCTGAGGCCCAAAAGAAAAACATAAATAGAGGAGCATCAGCCAAAGAAAGGTATGTGAGAACAAATAAGATTGACTTGAGATATAAGCAACCATGAGAGTATACACTGACTTATCCATCGGAGCGCTAATTCATTCCTTTTTAGGTGACTAGCTGAGGATCAAGAGTGTCCTACAGGATCCAGAGAGTATTTCCAAACCACTTTTCCACAATTGGCGTCGTTTGTAGGAATACTCCAGCACATCCATGGTGGACGTGACGGAAGATCCTCCGGTAGTCGCTGACGACCTTACGACACAAGATGATACCACTCTAAGCAACATGCTTGGGCCAGAGAACATTGCCGTACGAAGGGCCTTGAACTTCGACTCAGTTTCCCAGACCTCACCCTCGACATCAGCACATGAGACAATGCAAGCGATTATGGACCAGGCGAAGCAAAATGAACAAAGGTTGGACAACATGATAGTTGAGAACGAGCGCCTTCGATAAGATTTGGCCTTGGAGGTGGCAAAATCCCAACAGGCCGCGTGCCAAGATCCGGGACGACCTCTGAGAAAGGATGGTTGACGACCTCGAATTCGGAGACATGATAGCGGCAGTGATTCTGACTTATCAATGCTAGAATCCAAAAAGAAGGGACGAGTCGAAGTCTCCAGTTCTTCTGAAGGAAGTTCGCGTGTACAAAATAAGCGAAGAAGAAATGATTCAGACGAAGAGGATCAACATGACCCCTTTGTGCGACGGATCGCAAGGGTAGTGCTACCCAAAAAGTTCAAAGCTCCATCGTTTACCTTATACGATGGAAAATCGGATCCCACTGATCACATTCGTCATTATAAGCAAGCCATAACGCTTCAAGTAGACTACAAGGCCCTCATGTGTCGAATATTTTCGAGCAGTTTGGGACCGTTGGCTGTCAGATGGTATTATAAATTGAAACCGGCATCGATTAAGAGCTTCCATCATCTCCAAAAATCCTTCAGGGCAGGTTTATCACCAATGAGGTCCAGCCGAAGCAGGCCGATTCTCTCTGGGCAATGCAAATCCAACCAAGGGAAACCCTACGTGCGTATTCGGCGCGCTATTGGGAATGCTTTAATCTAGTAGATGATGCCTGCAATGAGTCCATGGCCATCACCGCCTTTAAAATGGGATTACATCCTGATAGTGCCCTCCGCAGCTCCGTGACCAGAAGGCCCCCCAAAATAGTCTGGTCATTAATGAAGAAAGTTGAGAGATACTACAAAGTGAAAGATGACGCCCTGCAGGTCAAAGTCGGGCACAAGGCTAAGAAGGCGGCCCCATCTGAAATTGTTCAGCCGATAAATTCTGTACCATCACAGAGCCCTGAACTACGAAATCGAGTTAAACGAGACAAAATATGAGATTTGCGCCGATCAAATGACTAATGCTCACACTGAGCTAATGAACAACTTCAAGTGGATAGCAGGCGCATAAGGCGCGCGGACAAGAAATATACGGAGTTGTCAGAGCTGATCAACACGGTTATGTCTAAAGTTCAACACCTTCCATTTTTCAAATGGCCACCCAAGATGGTGGGACCTCTCGACATGAGGAGACGGGATAGGCGGTGCAAATATCACAAAGACCACGGTCCTGATATTGACAGTTGTTATGCGTTGAAGGATCACCTTGAGAAGTTGGTACAAGATGGTCGGCTTAAGCAACATGTCCAAAAGAACAACTCATCCAAAATAGTTATTTTACGACAAGATTTACCTCCACTCGGCATAATCCATACAATATACAGCTTGCCGACGGCATCCGCGGTACATACAATTCAGTCGTATCCTAACCCCCAAAAGCAAATCACACTAGCAAAACGGCCCCATGAAGCTGCGAGTATTACTTTCGATGATTCTGATTTGGTCGGCGTAACGCTCCCCTACATTGATCCCTTGGTCATCGAACTATGCGTAAACCGATTCACCGTTGAACATGTTCTCATTGACCAGGGGAGTACTTCAGAAGTTATGTACTACAAGACCTTCGTCAAACTCGGCTTCACTGAGTTGGACTTGTCTCCAACTCATTATCCGTTATTCGGCTTCAACGCTAATCCAGAATATCCGTTGGGCAAAATCACCCTACCAGTTCGGGTGGGCTCCCGATCAGTGGATGTAGAATTTTTTGTTGTCAAGCTTCCTTCACCATATAATCTCATCATGAGATGAACTTGGCTGCATACCATGCAGGTCGTGCCAAGCACTTATCATTAACTACTTCGCTTTCTGACTGAACACGGCATTGAGCAAATTCGAGGTTCCCAGAAATCGGTGCATGCATGTTATCTTATTGCCGCAAAGACACCAAGAGAGCTGGAGGTGAATTCAATTGAGGTGTCGGATCGAGAGAGCCTCGATGATGTTGGGTGGCTCCCAAGTGAAAAGGCAACCAGAGCCCTAGATCGAGTTGAAATTGATGGGAATCCTGCCAAGTTCTTCATGGTCGGCGCTTCCCTGAATAAAGTCGACAGGCAGGAGCTCATTTCCTTCTTACTCGGCAACCTTGATGTATTTGCATGGTCACTATATGAGATGCCGGGGGTGGATCCATCTGTGTCTCAGCACTGCTTAAACGTTGATCCCAAATGTCAGCCGATTATTCAAAAGCCGGCGGTTAGCCACGGAACACACTGCTGCCGTTGTTGAATACTATGGTTGTAAAGAAGAAAAATGTAACTTGGCGTGTCTAC
Organism: Camellia sinensis; assembly: GCF_055761805.1. Lineage (NCBI taxonomy): Eukaryota > Viridiplantae > Streptophyta > Magnoliopsida > Ericales > Theaceae > Camellia > Camellia sinensis. The sequence goes on along the minus strand of NC_138962.1, from coordinate 44,626,535 downwards.
GTGGATTTCGCGGACTTAAACAAAGTTTGTCCCAAGGATTGTTTTCCCCTCCCAGAATAGACTAGCTCGTAGATGCAACGGCATATCATCAACGTATGAGCTTCCTGGATGCATACAGAGGTTACCATCAAATTGCTATGCATCCGGAAGACCAAGACAAAACTGCATTCCTCACCCCTAGAGGAACCTATTGCTATAAGGTTATGCCTTTCGGGCTGAAGAATGCGGGGTAACCTACCAAAGACTAGTCACTGCCATGTTCAAGGAGTAACTCGACCGTACAACGGAAGTGTTCATCGATGATATGGTGGTCAAGTCCAAAGAAGAGCAAACTCATCTAGCCGATCTGAAAGAGACATTTGGCATTCTTCGCAAATATAAAATGACGCTGAACGCTTCCAAATGTGCCTTTGGCATTGAATCCAGCAAATTCCTTGGCTACATTGTTAGCCACTGTAGAATCGAAGCCAACCTCAGACAAATCACAGCAATTCTAGAACTCGGCTCTCCCCGGTCGGTAAAAGAGGTTCAAAAGCTGATGGGAATGGCTGTCACACTCAACAGGTTCATCAGTCGTTCCATAGATAGCTACCGACAATTTTTGGCCCTTCAGTAGGGTAAAGCTTTTGAATGGACCCCCGAGTGCGAAGCCACTTTGGACGGTTTGAAGACTTACCTCCGATCAGTTCCACTCTTGACAATACCTTCGGCAGGTAATCCACTCATTTTATATCTGGCAGTTTCCGACCGGGCCGTCAGCATCGTATTGTTAAAGGAAGAACTAAAGGAGCAGCGGCCAGTTTATTATGTGAGCAAAGCAATGGTTGACGCCGAAACACGTTACCTTCCGTTGGAAAAACGCGTCCTTACTCTCGTCATGGTAGCAAGAAAACTGATGCATTACTTTTAGGGACATACCATTGGGGTACTAACGTACTATCCCCTCCGATCATTACTCCGCAGTGTAGAAGTATTAGGGCGCGTTTCAAAATGGGCTCTTGAACTCGGCCAGTACGATATTCAATTTCTACCCAGAACCTCAATCAAGGGACAAGTGCTTACCGACTTTGTGGCTGAATTCATTGGATGCCTTGCCGACTTTAAGTCTGATCAAATTCAACCTAAGCCGAACTAGAGAATTTACGTTGGGGACATTTGGCAGTTGTATTATGACGGATCATCCAACTAACGTGGCAGTGGGGCGGGCGTAGTGATTATGGCTCCTGATGGGGCAATAATCGAGTAGGCTGTGAAACTGGGCTTCGAAGCATCGAACAATGAGGCCGAATACGAAGCATTGTTAATCGGCTTACCGAATGCACTTCTCCTTGGAGCTCGGCGTCTGCTTATCTTCTGCGATTCAAAGCTAGTCATCAACCAATTGAAGGGGGAATACGCAGCAAAAAATGACTGTATGACGACTTACATGAAAACAGTGAATTCTTTGCTGGCAAAATTCGACCATCATGAATTAAACCAAATAACCCGGGATCAGAACACACATGCAGACGCCTTGGCTTGCCTAGCCTCCGCCATTAACTCAGAAATTAAACGGACAATTGAAATAGGATTCATCCTTGAGCCGAGCATTGCCCCCTTAGAGTCAATTCAAATAAATATCATAGAATCAGGTCCAAGTTGGATGGACCCCATCATTGTATTTCTATCTTCCGAATAGCTCCCGACGGACAAGAAAGAAGTGCACAAACTGCGAAACAAAGCCCTGCGATATTACTTAGATCCGCAAGGAAAGCTCTACAAAAAATCCCTTTCTGGTCCATACCTAGAATGCGTTCATCCGGATAAAGTCGAAGAACTCTTGACTGAAATTCACAAAGCTAGTTGTGGTGCCCATTCTGGTGGGCATTCTTTGGCTCACCGAGCTGTAACACAGGGGTACTCCTGGCCGATCATGAGAGCTGATGTCGAGTGTTACGTCAAGAAATATGAACAGTACCAGAAGTTTTCCCCTTTAACCCATTTGCCTGCTGAAGAGTTGAGCTCGATCACCAGTCCTTGGCCGTTCGCTCAATGGAGGCTTGATATCATCGGGCCATTGCCACGGGTCCCACGGAACAAGCGATTCTTGATTGTCATGACAGATTACTTCACAAAATGGGTCGAAGCGGAGACACTAACACACATTCGAGATACTGATGTTAGGCGTTTTGTATGGAAAAATATCATAACATGATTCGGCATTCCAAGAGCACTCATTTCAGACAACGGCACCCAGTTTGATTGTGGCGTCTACCAAGAATTATGATGTACGTATGGTGTTCCCTATTTCTTCACCCCGGCTTATCCACAGAGTAATGGTCAAGCTGAAGCCTCCAACAAAGCCATCTTGGACGGCATCAAGAAGAGGCTAGAGAAAGCTAAAGGCAGATAGGTCAAGGAATTGCCCAGTGTGTTGTGGGCTCATCGCACTACTCCGAGGTGATCCACTAGGGAAGCGCTGGTTTCTTTATGCTTCGGAACCTTGGTAATCACCCCCTGGAGATCGGCCTCCTAACCTTGAAATCGAAAGTTTTTGATATGGGCCGAAATAACATGATGTTGGCCTTGGAATTGACTCTGATTGAAGAACGATGAGACCATGCTCTTACATCCATGGCACGGTACCAGCAACAGCTCGCTAAGTCGTACAATCAACGTGTTTAGCTATGCCGTTATACACTAGGAGAATTGGTCCTCAAGAAAGTACTTCCCGCTGCTAGGAATTCGGCTGACGGAAAACTGGGTCCTAACTGGGACGACCATTATTAGATCGATTCAATCGCAGGAATAGAGGCGTATCGGCTTAAAGACATATCTGGGAGAAGTCTGCCACGTCCTTGGAATTCCACGCATTTGCATAAATTTTATCATTAACCTGACTTGTGGGGCATGATAACTTGTTTTGAATGTTCGCCGTGTACAACTTTCACTTTTATAATGCAAGACTTCTTATCTCACTATATGAAATTTTAGTTCAGAAAATCAAAAGCCTCCGAATTCAGAGCGCCCTTTGTGGATTTCACGATTGGCCAAGATAAAAGCCTCCGAATTCGGTGCCCCATCGTGAATGACACGTTTAGGCCGAATAAGCCTCCTGATTCGGAGCGCCCTTCGTGGATTTCACTATTGGCTAAGATAAAAGCCTCCAAATTCGGAGCCCTATCCGTGAATGACACGTTTAGGTCGAGTAAGCCTCCGGATTCGGAGTGCCCTTTGTGGATTTCATGATTGGCCAAGATAAAAGCCTCTGAATTCGGAGCCCCATCCGTGAATGACACGTTTGGGCCGAGTAAGCCTCCGGATTCGGAGCGCCCTTCGTGGATACCACGATTGGCCAAGATGAAAGCCTCCGAATTCGGAGCCCCATCCGTGAATGACATGTTTAGGCCGAATAAACCTCCGGATTTGTAGCGCCCTTTGTGGAATTCACGATTGGCCAAAAGTCTTCGAATTCGAAGTCCCATCTGTGCAAGATACGTTTGGGCCGAACGAGCCTTCGAATTCGGAGTCCCATCTGTGCAAGACACGTTTGGGCCGAACGAGCCTTCGAATTCGGAGTCCCATCTGTGCAAGACACGTTTGGGCCAAACGAGCCTCTGAATTCGGCTTCGTGGACCGATTGGCCAAGGGAATAAGCCTCCGAATCCGGAGCGCCCTTCATAGAAACCACGTTTGGCCAAGGCAAAACGCCTCCGAATTCGGCGCTCTTTTTGTGAATATTATGATTAACAAGCATAAATGTAGCTGATGACAAATGGAAGATGATCATAGCTAAATTTATAAACATAAATTGAAACAACATGCAAACATTTAAAATAATATGTTTCATTGAATTAATCAATAATACATACAATATGTTCAGTTTTATTCGGCATCCCCCTTGTCATCGCTCTTCTCGACTTCGAAAGTCGCAAAAGGAAAATGATGACCCTGATATAACAACGACGACGAATCAACGCCTGCTACCCGGAGAGCCTCTGCAGCCTGGAGAGGCCCGTGCTTAAATCCACGATTCTCGCATCGGCAGACCTTCTTGGTGAGCTTTTCCTTAGTCTTCTGTATCCCAACTTTTTGGTCGTCATGGAAGCCTTGTTCATAAGCCCTAGTCTTTGTAGCCTCTATTGCAAACATGCTTGCTGTATCCCGATCGACAATCGCATGACTTATAAGCCATTGGGTCACCCTTTCTTCCACAATCAGGTTAGCTTGGCCGGCCGACTGTGTCTCGGCAGTTTTGACCTTTCTTAGTTCATGCTCAGCCTTCTCCGCGCGAGCTTCTAAGTGTTGAATGTGTTTATCCTTCTGCTCTATCTCCCGTCGCGTGGCACGAAGACGCATGCCGATTTCATAGGCGGTATACAGCCCTTTCATTGCTTCATGGATGTCCTCCCAAAACATTTTGAAATTAGGTCGATCAACCATCGACTGCTGAACTTCAGGTGGAAAAATCTGTCAAGCAAATTCGACTGCCACATTTGGGTCGTGAACAATTGAATCCGCTTCCGTCATCGATTTGTTCCCCACAAAAACCGCAAAACTTAATGGACGCGGCGTCGCACTGGTTTCTCCTCTTGAGCATGGTAGAGGGGAGCTGCCCCGTTGCTGGTTTTCCCTTCTGGGTGACCTACTTCAACGATGCGGGGATTGGCATTTTTCACGTTCCTTCGACGTCCTACTTCCCGTGCGCGTAAGCTCGCCACCTTGATTCATCTCTGTGTCCAACTCCACCAGTGTTCTCCCTTTTTCTTTACTGTTGAAGAATAATCTTCTTGCTATCCACAATCGTCCACACTGCTCTTTTCCTCCCTCAATTTATTGGCTCTGAATGCAACAATGGCCCCTTTGCGCACCCAGCACCCACCTCATTTATTCCTTACAAGTGCAACACCCCCGAGGCGATCTCATCATTGCTAAATCTCAAAACCTGGTGCTACTCATCTCACGTGCGCCAGCCGCTCCATGAACTAATAACATTTGGCATTCCAGTTCATGCATCAGCTGGGGTAAGGGCAGATTTATCAATCTAATAGGCCAAATGTCCAGGCCTGGGGCCGATCATCACATGTGCCCAACCGCTCCATGAACTAATAGCATTCGACATTCTAGTTCATGCATTAGCTGGGTCAATGGCAGATTTATTAATCTAATCGGCCAGATGTTGAGCCCTTGTGCCGATCATCTCATGTGCCCAGCCGCTCCATGAACTAATAGCATTCGGCATTCCAGTTCATGCATTAGCTGGGTCAAGGGCAGATTCATTAATCTGATCGGCCATATGTCAAGCCCTTACGCCGATTAGGTTATGTGCCCTAACCTCTCCATGAACTAACAGCATTCGGCATTCTAGTTCATGCATTAGCTGGGTCAGGGGCAGATTTATTAATCTAATCGTCTAGATGTTGAGGCCTTGAGGTGGTTTACTCGTTATTTTATCGAATATTCATGCACCTTTCCAAATTGTTAACTGCCGATTCATTTATTTATTCGGCTAAATAACAAAGACAAGCATAGGATGTTTAATTGATTCGGTTAATTTATCGGATGTTTAATTTACTCATATGTAGCAAACAAAAAAGCATAAGGAATTTTCATTAATAAATTGAAGACAAATAGTATATGTAGTAAACCGAAAAGCATAGGAAATTTTCATTAATAAATTGAGTACAGATAGTAGTCATTTTACACATGAAAATTACCTTACATTTAAACTTCTAGTCGAAGTAAAGAAATGAAAATCCACTAAAAAAAACCTACAAGAACTATGCATCTAAGATGCCTAACAAAAATCAAAATATCACCCTAATCAATCTTCAGGGTCAGACTCTAGCGGCTCAACGTCTACCTGCTCGTATGGAATCGGTTGTGCCAATGTCACATTCGCAGCAGTGAGGGCTTTGAGCCAGCAGTGTTTGAATCCCCGATTCTTGAACTTGGGCACTTCTTCCACGTAGTTTTCCAAGGCGGCGTCCTTCTTAGCTTGGAACGGTTTGGAAATCTCGGAGTCGACTACTTCCTTTGCTTTCCTTAACTCTTCTAAATCAGCTTCTAGCTTAGCGATCACCTCCTTGGCTAACTTGAGCGCGTCTTCACTTGCTTTTGCCCTCTCTTCGGCGGCCAGCCTTAGTCGGTCAGAATTCCTCGTGCTCTTAACCTTGGAGTCGACTCTCGCACATTCCTCTGCCACTTTCGATGCCTCGGAATCGGCTCTTTGAGAGGCTTCCACAGCCTTGCTCTTTTCATTTTCAATTTCGGCTTTCAATAAGCCGATCTGTTCTATAATGTCATGTTGACGGCGGCCGATTTCGGCTATCCTGCCCACCGTCTGCAAAACAAGGAAATAGAGTTACAAAAAATAAGAAAAAAAAAATACATATATATCTAGGCGGAAGACTGCAAATAAGGCAAGTAATGTACCAATAAGGCCGATTGAACGGTTAATGCAATTGACATTAGATCTGGCTTTGCCTGAAATGTGGCTCTGTCAATCGGCAAGGAAATTAAGGAGGCTATGCTCAAGGCCACAGCCGGGTCCCTCAAAGCTGATGCATCAGAGGCAATTGGCATATCCCTTATCTTTGGTTGAACAACGAACGGAACAACCAAGTCTGATTCCTCAATGCGCGACCATTTATCGATTTGGTCTTCACTAGAGACGGCTTCTCGCTCGGCGGGGCGCTTTTTCCCCCTTTTGCTCAGCCTCCTGATCTCCCTGTTCTACCTACTCCGTCTCGGCCGTTTTGGTCTGAGCCGTTTCTTCCTCAATAACAGGCAGAGAGGACTCAGCGACAGTAGCGGGTGGAGTTTTCTATCGGATAGCCTCGGCTTTTCTTCGGGCGGCCATCCTTTCGGCATTTTTCCTCCTGGCAAGTTGTGTGAGCAACTCCTCAGCCATATTCTCAGGATACGCGCCGAGAAGGTCTCCTAAGTTTGTAAAAATGTTTTCAAAGGAGACGTCCCCTCGATCTGAAGTGGATGGATTGTTGGATAAATTGAGGTCGGCTTCCTCAAAGGCCAAGTTTAGAGCCTCGTCTACCTTAGCTTCCGACTGGTTCGGCTCCTTGGTGACCTCTTCGGCTACTTGTTCTTCCACCTGCTCCGAATCGGAGGCTTCCAAACCAATCTGCCTTAGGTTTCTGAAGTTAGGGAAGATAAGGACCGTAAGATGCTTTTCGTCCCTCGGAATTGAAATGTTGTCTGCCACCGAAAACATTGCGTAAATCGGCTCGTATCTCAGAAGAATATGGGCCGCCCCCCCTGTTTCTGAAGGCTTGGATGGCCAAAAAACTGGAGTGCAATTTTAATTTCCACAAGTATGGTGTCGTCGGCTGAAATCAAAACTTTCTTCAAATTGTTGCCTATATAAAAAAATGGTAAGTACATAGAAGGAAAGCCGAATAAATATATGATAATAAAAAAATGAGCTATACGGCCACCTGGTTTGCCTTTTCGTCTTGGCACGTGATCTAGGCGATCTTCACCTTGCCGAATTCCTAGTTGCCTCGGGCAACGACCATTACATCATCAACATGCTTGCTAGAGCTGGCAAGCATAGTCACTAAGTGATGATCGGTATCCTTAACCCTGAGAAAATTGCGTCCCAGTCGGCCAGAAGATTTGGCTAAGGCATAACAATGTCGAATTGCAGGTATACCAAGGTTAATCCTAAGGCGTCGGTTCAACTCTATAATCCCTATTATGATTCGGAAAAAATTTATATTAGGTTGGGAAAGGATTAGACCCCAGTGTCGAAGGACGGCCATTAAAAATGGGTGAAGGGGAAAAGAAACTCTGCCCTCAGCAATTGATAGGAGATGAAAGATGATTGTACTTTCATCAGTCCTCTCCATATCAGTGGTGCTGTCTGCTGCGAGTGACAGGTGGACATCGTCGCTGATGGAATAATGGCGTCGGAAACCGGAAATTCAATCTGCAGAAAGGAGTTCTTTCAAGTGTTTTGCCATCCTTGCCAGCCTAAGGATTATGCAAAACTAAAAATAAACAAGGAAATGAGATTCAAAATGAAGGAGAAGAGAACTTACAAAAAGTAGAAGAGACAATGAGAAACATGAAGAAGTTGCAAAGGTCGCGAAATATAGGTATATTACAAGGCAAACCAGAACCTTTGAGTATTCAAAAAAAACTTATATTCGAAGGGACAACATAGTTTCAAGTCGCATTAAATGAAGAAAGCGTACGAAGAGGCGTGGAGATGTAATGATGCTTAAAAAGTGTGTGTTCTGACATGCGTTGGAATGAGGTTAACTGCCGTTCTTTCCTTGACTTTTGAATTTCGAAACCAAACACGCCGTTCGAAACCAAACATGTCGACTAACTAACGTTAATAGGATGTTTGGGGGGCAATTGTGGGAGTCGGATATTGTGGGGGCAATAAAGTCAAATAATGGTACGAGGACAGTCGAGGACGGGATTTGTATCCGGCTTCATCCTGGACGATCCCAAAGCTGAATAGATTGATCGGCCATAGAACCAGTTGAACAAAAGCTGAATAAGTAAATGTGCAATGGATTAAGAGTGGGCCCGATCCTGAGGCCCAAAAGAAAAATACAAATAGAGAAGCATCAGCCAAAGAAAGGTATGTGAGAACAGGTAGGATTAACTTGAGATATAAGCAACCAAGAGAGTATACACTGACTTATCCGTCAGAGTGCTAATTTCGGCACCCCCGATCGGAGTGTTCATGCATTTTCAGGTGACTAATTGAGGATCAAGAGCGTTCTACAGGATCCAGAGAGTATTTCCAAACCACTTTTCCACAGTTACAACAAAAGAAAGAGTCCTAGCTCTCTATATATAAAGCCCTCGACTTGAAGAAACATTTAGCACAAAACGAAATAACAAAATGGAGCCTTCAGCCCCTAAACCTCCCAAACTATGTCTTTGGAGGAGGCATGTCACCTGTACCTGAAAATGGTTTTCCAAGTACGGCGAGCCAAAACTCAGTAGAAATATGCTAAACAATACATGGGAATTAACTAAGATATCAGCATCAGATAAATGTTCAGTACTTGCAAACCAATCTTACACCTTTTCCATGACCAACTAATATCGACATCTTTATTTCAGTCCATTTCGATTCATTTATCCAAATCAATTCCTTGATATAGTTCATTGTAATTTAAACAGTTCAAAACGAGACTACAACTCACTTATTAACACTTCAATAACAACCATTATTCAAACATTTCAATTTCAGTGCCATTTTACGGAATTCTCATCCGAGGGAATCGGCACCCATATACATATAAGATTTCGGGGCTTTCACCCTGAACACTTCGGCCAACTTAATTATCAATGGAGTCCATCCCTTATCTCCTCCCAAATAGTGGAGTACATCCCCTATCTCCTCCCTAACAACGATACATATACAATGTATTTAAAAGCGTGCCATATACAATGACTACCAAATTCACACATTCAACAATTTAATCAAACCGTCATATTCAATGACCTAATTCATATGACTAGTTTCAATTTTCCTAGTCCTCATGCAGTTTCTACAATAATCATAGCTATCCTCCACCGATAGCCCAAAACAGATATTTCTTCACAGATAAGTAAATCTATCAAACAAATATTTTGCCAAATTTCCCATAGGTGAGTAATTTATCAAACCTAACTATACCATTCATTTATATATCCTTCCAATCTCATATTTCTCGCATCAATTTCATTATTTATACAAATAATTTATTTAACTCATATTAGGGAAAATCTTCTCCCTTTTCAAATATCAACCCCAAGGCTCAATCTCACCACTTATTCCCATAAATCATCATATTCAAGATCTCACATACATATATGGAATCAAATATAGAAAACCCCTCTTTCAAAAATTCAAATCCAAACCCTAACTCCACCAAAATCTTTTCAAATTCCACCATTTATACAAAATGACAAACACCTAGGTTAAAACTCATATTAAAGAGTAGAATATCCCTACCTCAAGTGGAGAAGCTCAATGGAGAGAAGGAGAAACTTTGAAGATGACCAAAACTCAAACTTTCTTGGATCAAATGGAAGTCCACGAGTTGCTCTACCTTTTTAACAAAGGGACTAGGGTTGAGTGACCCCAAAATCAAGGCGTATTTATAGAGAGAGAGAGAGTAGTTTAGAGAGGGAAAGAGCCAGGCTAGGGTTTTGGGTGAAAGAGATACAAAACGTGATGCAGAAAAGCTCTGCTGCGAATTGATATACACAGTCCTCGCTCAAGCGAAGGAGTTGTCACTCAACCGACTAGACACAATAAGTGACCTCGCTCGAGTGCAAGAAGCGTCGCACGAGTGTAGAATGCAAAGCTTCAGGTCTGCCACAGACGCACACGCACGTTCGAGCGCAAGAAGTCTCGTTCGAGCGAAGAAGTAATTTCACCAGACTCGCTCGAGCGCTAGAAGCTTCGCTCAAGCGAAGAACTTCCCCTTTCCAGAAAAACTGCGTCTGGGAGAGAAACCTAAAGACCTTTAAACCTCGCTCGAGAGCAAGAAACATCGCTCGAGTGAAGAAGCCAATTACACAAGGCTCGCTCGAGCGCAAGAAGCCTCGCTCGAGCGCAAGAAGCCAAAATCTGGGTAACAACAACTTAGACCAAGTAACAATCAACCTGTTCCAAACTCGCCCAACACGTTCCAAAACTCAAATACAAAGAGTCAAAGGGGAAAAACAAGACATGGATATAATATTTAACCAAGGGCCCCAAGTCCGGGACACAATGAAGGTCGGGGCAAAACCGGGATCGTTATAACCTTTCCCCCATAAAGAATTTCGTCCCCAAATTTTAGTACAAGTTTCAAAAATCATGATTACCCAATTTTCAAAATGACTATCATTCAACTCTCATTACCATAACCCACCCACTGGTCATTCAATCTCTTCACAAGAGAACAATCCACAACATATAGCTCAACATGTATTACCAATATGCATATTTTGAAATTTAACTAATTCCAATACATACATCTCAGATTTTCAAAACATATTCAATGTTTATGATAAGTTTGCATTTTCAAAATCGATACAACATATACAATGTCCAAATCAACTTGCATTTCTGAAACACATTTAATATTTACAATGCTTTCATAATCCAAAAACATATACAACATTTTTATAGTTCATCAACAAAACTAAAATTTCAACATACACTCAAACATCAACAAATAGGTCCGGATACTTTGCTCGGACTTCCAATTCACACTCCTAAGTTACTTCCTCAACCCCGTGATGTTTCTACAATACTTTGACCAAGGGAATTGTCTTGCCTCGCAAGACTTGGTCTTGTCTATCCATGACATTTACCGGTCTCTCCTCATATGAGGTATCATCGTCTACCTCTAAGTCGGTCCAATCTAACACATGCGATGGATCTGGCTCATACTTCCAAAGCATGCTAATATGAAACACGTCATGCACCCTGGAAAGTTGTGGCGGTAATGCCAAACGATAGGCAACCTCTTCAATTCGCTCAAGGATCTCAAAAGGGCTAATAAACCGAGAGGATAACTTCCCACTCTTCCCAAATCTCATCAAACCCCGTCTAGGTGATATTTTCAAAAAGACATGATCACCCACCTCAAATGACAAAGGTCTGCTTCTACGGTTGGCATAACTCTTTTGGCAACTCTGGGCTGTAACTAACCTCTTACGGATAAGTGCCACTTTCTCCGTCGTCTCTCGAACCAACTCTGGACCTAACAAAGGTGTATCAACCACCTTGGCCCAACACACTGGAGATCTACACGGTCGACCATACAAGGCCTCAAACGGTGCCATGTCAATACTCGATTGGAAACTGTTATTGTAGGCAAACTCCACTAAGGGTAAGTGTCTCTGCCATGACCCCTTAAAGTCAAGGACACAGCCTCGAAGCATATCCTCAAGGATCTGAATAGTACGCTCGGACTGCTCGTCAGTTTGAGGATGGTAAGCCGTACTAAAAGTCAATCTGGTGCCCAAGGCACTCCGAAAACCCTGCCACAATCGAGCAGAAAAATGCGGATCTCTATTTGACACGATCGTCACAGGGACTCTGTGCAACCTCGCTATGTCCCGAATATACAAGTCAACAAGGTAATCTACCAAATCTCTTACGCGCATAGGAATAAAATACGCCGACTTAGTCAGTCGATCAACTACCACCCAAATGGCATCACTACCCCGTTAAGTCCTCGGAAGACCCATAACAAAATTCTTCGTGAGATGCTCCCACTTCCACTTAGCTATAGGCAAGGTTTGCAACAAACCCGCTAGCCTTTGATGTTTGTCCTTCACTTGCTGACAAGTAAGGCACTTTGATACAAACACTGCCACATCCTTCTTCATACCCCTCCACCAAAACTGGCGACTTAGATCATGATACATCTTTATGCCTCCCGGATGCACCGCAAGGCGTGAATGATGACACTCACGAAGTACTTCCTCTCGACAAGACTCTGGCACAAACAAGCGGTTACAGTATCTCACACTTAGGTCGGGATACACAGTCAAACCCTTCTCTACCTTCCCACCAGAGATCTTCTCCCGAAGGGATTCTACCTCAAAGTCACCCCTCTGCCCTTCTAACACTCGATTCACAAGTATAGGTTGTGCAACCGCAAAGAACAAGGCTGCAGACTCAACAGACTCACCCAAATGCAAGTTAAACTCCCCAAGAGCACCCAACATTTCCCATTCCCAGATGGCAATACAAGCCACATTACCGATAGATTTCCTACTCAAGGCGTCGGCCACCACATTGGCCTTCTCCGGATGGTAATGTAACTCAAAATCATAATCCTCTATGAACTCCATCCACATTCTCTGCTTCAAATTCAAGTCCTTCTGTGTAAACAGATACTTCAGACTCTTATGATCAAAAAACAACGCAAATCTCTCCCCATACAAATAGTGCCTCCAAATCTTCAAGGCAAATATCACAGCTGCTAACTTTAAGTTGTGAGTAGGGTAGTTCCTCTCGTGTGTTTTCAACTGCCATGAGCCATAGGCTACTACTTTCCCTTCTTGCATCAATACACAACCCAAACCCTCTCGTGAGGCATCACAATACACTAAATAACCCAATCCTCTCTCCAAAATAATTAAGACTGGAGTGGCGGTAAGTCTAACCTTAAGCTCCTGGAACGACTTTTCACAGGTGTCACTCCACACAAATTTAACCCCCCTTCTCGTCAGCCTAGTCAAAGGCGAAGCTAATCTGGAGATATCCTTCACAAACTGACGGCAATAACCGGCCAACCCCAAGAAACTACGAATCTCAAAAGCATTCTTAGGTTGTACCCAATCTTGCACTGCCTCAATTTTGGATGAATCTATAGTCATCCCTTCCCCGGATACCACATGGCTTAATAACTTAACGTTTCCTAGCCAGAACTCACACTTCCCGAACTTAGCATACAACTTATGGGCTCTAAGTAACTCGAGCACCACTCGCAAGTGTTCCTCGTGCTCCTCTTCAGAAGATGAGTAGATCAAGATGTCGTCCACAAAGATGACTACAAAATGGTCTAAGAACTCTCGGAAGATGTAACAACCCCGACCCATGATTAGCGCTAATTCATGTTTATGTATGCCTAATAAGTAATTAAGAAGAAATCCTGAGTTAATTACATGTACATTGCATCATTTTGTGGTTATATCTGTTTAACGTAGAAAGATCTGTTCATGTTTTAGTTTTGGTCTGCGAATTGAAGGCCTTATCAGCATTTGATTCTGAAATTGATTTGATTTATGTATTATTTAGAATTTTTAGAATTTTCTGGTAAGGTCAATTGAAATTTGATTTGGAACGATTAAAGTAGATTAATTAATGCTCATTAATTTAGATTAAACCAAACTAATTAAATCAATTTCATGAAGCCTATTTAAGGCCCACTTGACTTCACTAGTCCATTTTGCTCACTCACTGCCTCAAATTGATGCTTTAAACGTGAGTGAGAGAAAGCCTAGGAAGATTTGGTCCTAGGCTTGGGAATTGAACCCAACTAGAGGATTTGCTAGGAATTGTTGTTATTGGAAGAGGATTGGAGAGTTTAACTTCAACACTTGTGAATTCAAGTCTCCAGGTAAGGGATCAAATTCTTAGTTGTGTAATTGAGTTAGATTTTTCAAGACCTCAAGTAAACTAGATGAATTCATGTGGAAATTGTGTTAAAGTTAAAGAGAATTGAGCCATACCATGCATGCATATCCATTTCTTCACAAATTGAGCATGATTTCAAAGAATTCTTTCATGCATGTGTTTATCTCACTTATGTTTTGAGAATTTATCATGTTTTACATCCTCTTATTTCATTTGATCATGATTTAGAAACTTGAAGCTCAATCATTTCATGTATGTGTAGACACCCCATTTTTGACCGTCCTCAAGACTTGGATGTCATCGTTTGGACACTCGATGATCATCCATGTTTGTGTTCGTCTTGAGTTCTCGGAGGTTTCGGTCGCGCGCCTTGCCTCAAGACCTCTCGACTTGTTTGTTTTGTGCTTGGTTGTGTACCAAACACTTGTATTTTTGCTTCTGAGGGCAGGGAATGGCTTGTTGGCCATCCCCACACCTCACCAGCCTTGGGACTTGTGCAGCTTTCAGAGGCATGAAACAGTGCAAACAGAGGCAACAGTTGGCATGGCAACGGGTTTCTGAGCGAGGCGAATCGAGCATGCATCATCCAATCATTTCGAGGGGGAGCTGTGGCGGCCTCTTTAATTTCATACTTAGATTGTTTTGTAATTAATTTGTTAATTACTTAAGGGCTTTGTAATATTTAATTAGCTAGGGTAGTTGATTAATTATTCGGTCTGTATTATTTATTCGGACCCTCCAAGAGAGGGCAATGTTGTAATAAGTGTGCGTGCGTGTGTGAATGTCTTCCAACCCCACGTCTTTTTCCCTTTTATTTACTAGCTTTTGATGGTTAGTTTAGGGCATATTTCAATTAGCATCCTTATACTCGCATGATTGCATCCATTCATTTGTCTTGCATGCACCGGGCTCGGCGCATCATACTAACTGCATTGTATTTCAATTCCGAGTTGAATACGTGTATCAGTTGTTGCATTTCATATGCCATTTTAGAATAGCTGAGCCTATCTTAGTTGCATTTTTGCATGTGTTGCATTAGGCATTTCAGCATAGTTAGGATTCATGCATGATTTCTAATTAGCTTCTTTCTTTGGCTTGGAGTACTTGGTAAGTATTTATGCTTTAGCATCCTTACATGCGTGTGAGTGACTGCCATGATAGCATGCTTACCATGAGGCTATTTGCTTATGAGATATAACTGCCTGAATGCCTGTGGGTGAAGGTTGGGTTATTTGAATTGTAACAATTCACCAATTGAGAGTTTTAAGCCCACTTGAGAGTGGCAAAATCATGTTTTTTTAAGCCCACTTGAGGGTGGCAAATCCACGTCTTAGCCTACTTGCGAGTAGCACCATCAAACCATCTTTCAAATAAACAAACATGAAATGTTTTGTTCCAACTCAAACGATCCAGCCTATACTTGTATGTTGTGTGCATCACATAGTAATTCTAGGCTAATAACCGGAATAAAAGCACATAATGTTTTCAAAACTCGATATCATGGTTAGTAGAGGCCGATCTTTGATCGGGCGAGCGGGGGTGCTCACGAAGTGACCTTCTCCAATCGTACCTAAGTTCTCGAGCCAAGGAAACTTTGGTGATGACGGACACGTAGCCTTAGGCACGAGTCAGGGTTTCCTAAATTCCCCCAAAATAAAATATTTAGGTGGCGACTTTGTATCTGGCAAAGCAGTCCATGTTGGCACTTCTTTCTAAAAATCAGTTTTTCAAAATGATTTGCCGGATTTGGACTCTTTGATGATTCATCGGTCTTGCATTGCACTCCGCGAGATTAGATACAAGACCGTGACATTGAGTCCAAACTGTAGTAAGCCCCAATGAACAAAACGGGATTCCCTCCTGGGACGTTCGGGGACATCTACAGTATGTCATGTTTTTGGAGAGTTCATGAAGTTTAAGTTGAATTTGCGAACAATTGGCATGCTTTTGGGCCTTGATTTCATGAAATGATCTTTAAATCATAATGTTTTGTGAATTTCTAAATGTTTTCCAGAACTTTGGCCCAAGAGGATGAGTTTTGAAGTGTTTAGTTTGAGTTTGAAGCTTAGAGATCAAATCTGGAAATTCCAGAATTTGAATCTACGCTCTAGCGTAGGAGTTCACGCTCGAGCGAGAACTCTGAATACGTGCACTTCTGCTCGAGTGACATGATACCCGCTCGAGCGTGAAATGCATGTATCTAGAAGTTCATATGTTTTGCAGCACGCTCGAGCAACAGAAATCACGCTCAAGCGGGGATTGAGCATCCGTCAAGCGTGAAAAGCAAGCAACTAGTACTTTTCTGAGTTTACAGTCCGCTCGAGCGAGGGAAGTTACGCTCAAGCGAACCCTCACTTTTAGCATTTCCGCTCGAGCGAGAAAAGCCACGCTCGAGCGTGGACCCTGTTTTCGGCAAAATTTGAAAAATGTTTTCAAGTGCATTCTAGCATCCTCATTCTATCCTAGGCACTCTTAGACCATGTTTAAGGCTAGAAACACACCAAGAACAAATGAAATAAGTCACATACAATCCAAGCGTGGGTTTCAATGTATGACTTTGCCATGTTATGTAGGTCATGCGCCTCAGGAGAGGTGAATTGCCATTTTGCCATCTATTTGGAGCTACCAATTATCTGTGAGTAATAACTTTGTAAAGTTATGTTCAATGTTAAATATTTTCTGAACTTTATGATATGAAATGATTAGTTTTTCTGAAATGCTACATTATGTTTGAAATGAATGAATGATTGTCCAAGATTCTGAAATGCATTCGTGGCATCCTATGATATGTGTCCCTTTATAGGTCATCAGGTCCCTTTATGGGCCATCAAAAACATCTCTGTGCACATGAGTCATCGGAATGCCTTCAAGGCCGTCCTTTTATGGGTCATTTGATTTGTGAGCGCTAATGGATGTACCATGTATGATTATAGGAAAAATCTGAATTTGAAAATGATTATGAATATGTATATGAATCCGTTTCTGATTTGGAATCTGAATATGCATAAGACTCTGTTTCTGATAAGAATTTGATTTCTAACTTTGTGACAGACATAATTCATTAAACCCTTTACTTTGTTATTATTCACTGGGCACCAGCTCACTGTATATATATATATATATATATGTATGTAGGTGATCAGGCGCATGACCAAGCTTAGAGGCGTCTGCCTGGAATCAATTTTCGATAGCCAACCTATGTACTTCCCGCAGAGGTTCTGGACATGTCTAGTGGTTATGCCTGCTCAGTTAGACAAGTCTTTGTGCATTTTGTAAATAGGGCTAAGTCCCTTTTTGTCTAGCTTATATATGTATATATATGATGATGTGTATACGTATGTATATAAAGTTTAAAATTTTTCCGGCTCATATAAGTCTGCACAGCTCAATGGATGTTGTATAATTGCTATTTGCTTCCACAGCCCCTAATTATATGTTATTCTATTAAGAGGCCTTTGGTAATCCAAGGATTATTGGCCGGTTATGACGCTAAACCTATAGGGGCGGGTTTGGGTCATGACAGAAGATTCGGTTTATCAAGTCCATAAACATAGCTGGGGTATTGGTTAGCCTAAAAAGCATTATGAGAAACTCATAATGGCCATATCGCGTACGGAATGCCATCTTCGGGATATCCTCCTCCCTGACCCTCAACTGGTGGTAACCCGATCTTAGGTCTATCTTGGAGAAACAACGAGACCCTTTCAACTGATCAAACATATCATCTATACGAGGCATAGAATACTTATTCTTAACCGTAACCCGGTTCAACTTCTGATAATCGATACAAAGTCGCAAGGCTCCATCTTTCTTTTTAGCAAAGAGGGCCGATGCTCCCCAAGGCGAAGTACTAGGGTGAATAAAACCCTTATCTAGTAATTCTTGGAGTTGAATCTTTAACTCACTCAACTCAGCTGGTGCAAACCAATACGGTGCCATGGAAATCGGTGTTGTGCCAGGCACTAGATCAATAGAGAACTCAATCTCTCGGTGAGGTGGTAAACTAAGAAGGTCCTCAGGAAAGACATCCGAGTACTCACAAACCGCTCTTGGCAACTCAACTTGAACTTTATCACACTCACTACTCAAGAAGTTAGCAAGAAGACAACTAAGTTCACTCTGGCTACGCAAACCATACACTGGTGATAAGACTCTATCCACCTAGTCTCCCAAGAAATAAAAGTAATCACCGCTCAAGGTACATACAGTAACCCTCTGAAGGTAGTAATCTATAACAGCCCGGTATGACGATAACTAGTCCATACCCAAAATAACATCAAAACCAGACATGCCCATCAATACAAAAGAAAAAGGGAGTTGACGATTGGCGACCTCTATATCACAGCCCCGACACCCCTGTTTCAAAACCATTTCACCCCCGACAGGTGACATAACACAAATAAGAGATGCTAACTATGCCAACTCCAACCCCAAAACAGATGCAAATGTAGATAAAATAAATGAATGGGATGCACCCGTATTAATTAACACATTAGCAACCAAGTTGCAAAACAAAAAGATACCTCTCACAACAGATGGAGTCGTTACAAGATCTGGCATGGTAACAACATACACGCGCCCCGTAGGTCTCTGATCTACCTGCTCACCTCTCGGAGCATAAGACTGCTGCACAGACTGAGCCGAAGAAGCTCCCTGATTGGCCCTCGAGGCCTGCACTGACTGAGCTGGCTGGTGACTCTGTGTCTTCCTCGAACTAGACGCACCAGGTGTGCCACCCAACTGTGGGCAAAACCTCTTCAAGTGTCCCGCCTGCCCACACTGATAACAAGTGAGTGGCTAGCCTTTGCCCTGACTCTGGCCTTGAGAACGAGCCGAAGATGAAGCTGCTCGTTGCGCTCCTCCCCTCTGCGGGCAAGCTGGAGACTTGTGGCCCAACTGACCACATTTGAAACAAGTGAAGCCTCCTTGACCACCTCTCCCAGAACCCGAACTCGGCACTGGAAAGGTAGACCTCGGATGCGCTCCTTGGGATTGTTGAGGGTTAGAACCCCTCTGCGTCTTACTGTCCCCCTAACTATCCTGACTTCTCTTGGAGCCCTTCATCCTCTCCTCCTCTGCATGCATAATAGTCTCCAAATGGGCTGTAGCCTTCACAAGGCGCCCATAATCCCTAATCATGGATCCGGCTACTCTAAACATGAGTTCGGTCCTCAGTCTCTTCTCAAACTCCAGACAACGGCGTTCCTTAGTCGCCACTAACTCCGGTGCAAACCTAGACAAGTTAGTAAAGCTGGCCTCAAACTCAGCCACTGGTGTATTCAACTGTTTGAGCTGAGAAAACTGATCCCTCAATTTCTCCTTCACTGTAGCAGGCAAGTACTTGTCCTGGAAGGCTTCAACAAAGGTTTCCCAAGTCCCACCAATGCGCCCCTACGCATACTTCCACCACTGACCTGCGTCTCCCTTCAGCTGGAATGATGCCAAGGTCACTCTCAAACCTCCGTCTTCGATGCCGAGCATCTCAAACGTCTTCGTTATCTATTCCAACCACTCATCAGCCTTCAGTGGCTCCTTAGGTTCTCCCAAAAACTCGTCCAGGTTGGACTGGTAGAACTCCCTCTTCAAAAAAGAGGACCCAGCTTCAGCTACATGGGCCTGGACTTGATTCTTAGCCTCGAGAATGTCCATAGATTTCCTTAAAGCTCCGGCCATCTCGCAGGCTAAGGCGCTTATGGCCTGCTGACCAACCGGTTCGGCCACATTGGCTTGACCCACTTCTTCCTTCTATGCCGAAATTTCATCCGGTATAGGCATCTCGTGCCTCCTAGGCCTACCACGCCTACCATTACGACCTCGTCCTGAAATCCTAATAAAGATAACAAAAACGATTAGCACATTTACAAATGTGCCGAAGCTATCTCACTCGCGTCCTAATTCGATGGACAACTGTAATTCACTCCACATAAACACATAATCACATAAACACATACGAATTTCATTTCCGGATAATGACCACCTCATGATGTTGTTAGAGTTCTAGTTAGAAATGGCAGTGATCAAGTGCCTTTCCAACAGGATTCCTAGAAACCCAAGGACCCGATCAACATCCTAGAAATTAAATCTCATACCCATATATTCACATAAACATGTCATCATGTAAGCACATAATCATTCATACTTAAGTCCCTAACAAGCGAGACAAACCCATTGTGGTACTAACCACTTCCCACGTACCCAAAGTATTCAAACCCGGTACGCTCTGATACCAAGTTGTCACGCCCTCAAAAAAGAGAGAGGATAATCTAACCCAAGAGATTCTTAAGCATAATATGAAACATATTACTTTCATTCATCCGAGTTTACATTACAAAAGATATTACATGCATTACACTTTCATAAATGTTCATCTTAAAACTATAGCATGTAACTCTAATTGATAACAACAAAATAAATGCCCTAAGGGCTTACACCTTTCCAAGATAACACTTGGTTACAACAAAAGAAAGAGTCCTAGCTCTATACATATAAATCCCTCGGCTTGAATAAACATTTAGCACAAAACAAAATAACAAAATGGAGTCTTCAGCCCCTAAACCTCCGAAGCTATGTCCTTGGAGGCGGCATGTCACCTGTACCTGAAAATGGTTTTCCAAGTAAGGTGAGCCAAAGCTCAGTAGAAATATGCTAAACAATACATGAGAATTAACTAAGATATCAGCATCAGATAAATGTTCAGTACTTGCAAACCAATCTTACACCCTTTCCATGACCAACTAATATCGACATCTTTATTTCAGTCCATTTCGATTCATTTATCCAAATCAATTCCTTGATATAGTTCATTATAATTTAAACAGTTCAAAACGAGACTACAACTCATTTATTAACACTTCAATAACAACCATTATTCAAACATTTCAATTTCATTGCCATTTTACGGAATTCTCATCCGAGGGAACCGACACCCATATACATATAAGATTTCGGGACTTTCACCCTGAACACTTCGGCCAACTTAATTATCAATGGAGTCCATCCCCTATCTCCTCCCAAAAAACGATACATATACAATGTATTTAAAATCGTGCCATATACAATGACTACCAAATTCACACATTCAACAATTTAATCAAACCGTCATATTTAATGACCTAATTCATATGACTAGTTTCAATTTACCTAATCCTCATACAGTTTCTACAACAATCATAGCTATCCTCCACCGATAGCCCAAAACAGATATTTCTACACAGATAAGTAAATCTATCCAACAGATATTTTGCCAAATTTCCCATAGGTGAGTAATTTATCAAACCCAACTACACCATTCATTTACACATCCTTCCAATTCCATATTTCTCGCATCAATTTCATTATTTATACAAATAATTTATTTAACTCATATTAGGGAAAATATTTCCCCTTTTCAAATATCAACCCTAAGGCTCAATCTCACCACTTATTCCCATAAAACATCATAATCAAGACCTCACATACATATATGGAATCAAATATAGAAAACCCCTCTTTCAAAAATTCAAATCCAAACCCTAAGTTCACCCAAATCTTTCCAAATTCCACCATTTATACAAAATGACAAACACCTAGGTTAAAACTCATATTAAAGAGTAGAATATCCCTACCTCAAGTGGAGAAGCTCAATAGAGAGAAGGAGAAACTTTGAAGATGCCCAAAACTCAAATTTTCTTGGATCAAATAGAAGTCCACGAGTTGCTCTACCTTTTCAACAAAGGGACTAGGGTTGAGTGACCCATAAATCAAGGTATATTTATAGAGAGAGAGTATTTTAGAGAGAGAATGAGCTAGACAAGGGTTTTGGATGAAAGAGATACAAAAAATGATGCAGAAAAGCTCTGCTGCGAACTGACATACGCAGTCCTCGCTCAAGCGAAGGAGGTGTCGCTCGAGCGACCAGACACAACAAGTGACCTCGCTTGAGCGTAAGAAGCGCCGCTCGAGCATAGAATGCAAAGTTTCAGGTCTGCCACAGACGCACACGCACACTCGAGTGCAAGAAGTCTCGCTCGAGCGAAGAAGCAATTTCACCAGACTCGCTCGAACGCCAGAAGCTTCGCTCGAGCGAAGAACTTCTCCTTCCAAGAAAAATTACGTTTAGGAGAGAAACCTGAAGATCCTCAAACCTCGCTCGAGTACAAGAAACCTCGCTCCAGCGAAGACACCAATTACATAAGGTTCGCTCAAGCACAAGAAGCCTCGCTCGAGCGAAGAAGCTACAATCTGGGCAACAGCAACTTAGACCAAGTAACAACCAACCTGTTCTAAACTCGCCCAACACGTTCAAAAACTCAAATACAAGGAGTCAAAGGGAAAAAACAAGACATGGATATAATATTTAACCAAGGGCCCCAAGTCCGGGACACAATGAAGGTCGGGGCAAAACCGAGATCGCTATAACACCCATGTCCATCATGTCTAAAACAGAGGACTGCCAACCCTAGGTGATGACAACCTCATAAATTCCTAGCCCATAATGACTAAGTAAGGAAAAACTTCTTTTTGGACCATTGATCATGCCTCAGTGGTCTTCATTGACCATCGTTGGCGTATCACGGCTCAACAAAATCTAAGAACTACTATTTGGATAACTGCTTTAGGCTGTAAAAAAATTATTGGAACTAGAAATCTTTTTGCGCTTCTAACTTTTCACCATAAAAGTAGAAGGTAAATCCCTACGGATCTACTTATCCAATTCTCCAATGAGAAGTTGGGTCACAACGTCCACAAATCAAAGTTCTGAACTCATGTCAATCATAACCTAAGTCAAAGTAACCTCACTCCCCAGGAGGAACTCTTCTCATAGTCTACACCTTCATCAATGGTGCGACTTTTCGGTATCTAGTGAGCCTTATGCCTAAAAAAATGACTATCCAAATTACTTATAACTTTAGAATAGTTTTGCGTCATAATGGAAAGTCAACCAAATCCTAGAAATGATTAATCCTCAAAGACTTTATCTTAAACTGCGCAACATTGATCCACTCTTCTAAAAGTAGGGGACTAGAGAGCCTTTGGCATTATCCTAGGCTTTTTATTATCTTGCAGAACAATCGTGAATGTTTCCCTCTCAATCACCAAGTGATAATGTGGAAAAATTTCACATTCGCTACAACGCAACTAAGAATGCAGAGTATTTTTCTCTAATGGAGTAATCCAAAAGTAGGTATGTCACTCCCACTATCGCTAGGATATTGGAAATTTCTTTCCATTCTTAACTAGGCTACATAGAGCGCCATACTTAGAATTCTCTATCTTATAGAGTTCCAGAACTCTATTTACGCCACCTTTAGTAAGAAAACTTTATGTGACTTAGTTACACTCCCACAAAGCTGCTTACCTAGAAGCACATGACCCGAAGGGTTTACATAACTGCATACAATTATGCGCCACATGACCCTAAGCATTTACAAGACAGCATATAATAATGCGCCATAGGACTCTAGGTCTTAACTTCTCAACCCTTATGAGAAGTAAAATAAAGATAAGCTGCTTGATGGTTACAGATCGCCCATAGATGGCTCTCTGCTAACCCATTACTCAAATAGAGTATAAAATCTGATATGGAGGGCACTTAGTTAGGGACATAGGCAACAAACTAAAGTGCAATTCCCAATTGGGAAACATATTGCGCCATAATCTACGTAACACAACAATGATTGATTTCTTATCTCTACTACACCATTGTGTTGATGAGTATTAGGAATAATCAATTTTCTAAGCATCCATTTCTCTTCGTAGAGCTTTCTAAAAAACAACTCAAATAGATACTCGCCACCTTGGTCAAAACTAAACGTACAAAAGCTTTTATTTAATTGATCTCGACCTCATATGTGCAATGTCAAAAATCATCTCAAAACTTTTGACTTATGAGAGATCAAATAGTCTTGACTAAGATGTGTATCGTAATCTATAAATGTGTCGAGATTGGGGCTAGCTATCATACCCTTACACATATCCAGTCACAAAAAACATAGTGCACTAAATGCGCTAATACAGATGCTCTTCTGCGGCTTTCTTACTTACTTGTGCGCAACCATTGCAAACAAAGTTACATATTTACATGAAAGTAGGCTGTCACAAGCGAGTGGGCCTGAGAGGGCCTACTCAAACCATCCATGTCATCTTCTCATTAATGTGATTAAGTATAATAAGCCATCGATTTCATGACCAATGTCATAAACTAGTTCCAATCATCCTAACGTGTGAGTTCTTAAAGACATGTGCAAAGGTTTAAGCCCAACTAGGTAATGACTCACGACTAATTCTTGTTCACTAGATCATAAAAAGATGTCATAGAGATATCAAGTGCGTCTAAGTCGCAAATTTAACTAGTAAGTGCTAATCCCCTGCACCTTCAAGCCAATTTTATTTTCCATACACTTTACTACATCTAGTTGAAACATAACGATACTCCTCTTGCGATCTCTATTTCTCGCTTCATTGTTAGTTGCAATTAATTATACTATCCACAAGAAGAAGAAAATAAGCTATCAATCTATGACAGCTTCTGAAGTAACTTAAGAGCGAATTAGGTTAAAGAGTCTAATTTAACACAGTGCTCTCACGAGCTATACGTCAAATTCTTAAAGTCATAACAAGCTTGTCGGCCTCGACCCTTTCATTACTATCCTACAACTTTTGCACTTAGTGGTAAACATTATTCAAAAGCGTTAGCCTAGCTAAGGAATCATACAAAGAAGCACCTCCTCATGTCTCACACTCAAGTGTGGAAACAGTAAGTGTCCAGACTCAGACAAGTTGGCAATGCTAAGAGATTTTGCAGCCACTAGGCACTAATCTTTTCACTTAGTGTTAATAGATTTTGCAGCTTCTAAGTGCTAATCTTTTAACTTCAAGTGATACTTCAACGCACACTATTATAGTGTGTGAAAGTTTGCTCCATCCACTCCCATCAGTTGGGTAGAGAGCAAAACACTGCTTATACTGGCTACTCGTCTTACACTTAATGACTAATTCATTTAAGCTCGCATTTCTTAGATGACGTAACTCTTGAATGTTGTTTCATCAAATGATGCAACATTATTACAAGTCAAATTACAAAAGTCAATCTACGCAGCTCAATAGTCAATATCATATCTAGATCTATTGAGGGCTTACTCATGTCACAACTTCAAACTCGCCAATCAAAACTACTTACCATGTCGCTAACCATAGCGCACACATTAGTTTTTATTGCGCCTAACAAGGCAAACAAAACCACGACCGTCATGTTTTCTTACTTGGCTCAATTAAGGTTTGACCTAAAGTCTCTAAGACTTTTTGCTTATCTAAAGAATAGGATTACATTGTTCACATTTGAGCATCTCTACGAAGTCTAGGTCAACCAAATTAATTTCCATAAGCTAAGTCAATTTAGAGAGAGAAAAAAAATGCGCATTGAGATTAATTTGATTAGCATAATATAACTTTCCTGCAAAAATCTAAATTAAATAGTGACAATATTACATAAGTCGCAAGATTGAAAATCCGCTATGCTCGTAATCATCTCTTACGCCACAAGTGATAATTATCCAAAATTTAATTTAATTCATGCGCAAAACATTAGTTTTCGGAAGTAAATCTACAAAGATTTCTCTCAACCGAACAACCTCCCACAAACTATGGCATGTTTAAAGTATGATAAAATATTCTAATTCTATACAATAGCATCTTAATGTAAATTTATAATCAACTCTTGCTATATTTCATTTAATAATGGAATTTAAAATTAATTATGCTATTTTAATTACAATATATTACAAACTCTAGACAAAAAATAATAATATGCTGTGTTTAATGTTCAGATTATGCCATAACAGAAAGTATATAACTTCTGAAATTTTTCTAAATTTTTCTGAAATTTTAAATAATTATTAAACACACATTAAATCAGAAATAAATATTCCAGAATCTGGAAAAATACAACAATCATGCCAGTAAATAGTAAACCATTACAATAGTCTACAGTAAAAATTGCAGCCACAGAAGCTTAGCCATACAACACCAGGAAGCATTTTAAAATAGAAATAATGAATTATTATTTTTTAGGAAAAATATTTTTTATTTTCATAAAATTTTGAAAATTTTATAGTAGATAAAAAATGTAATTCTGAGTCTAACTGTACCAACCACGCTTAAAACAAAACTATAATGAATTACTTATGACCATTTAAAGTAATTTTGGATTTTTAAAACAAACAAACAGAGCCTTACATCCAACAGCCAAGCCGGTGTGAAAAACAGTGCGGGCCGGCTCGGCGCACGTGTGGCAGTGCACTTGGTGCGCACATGGACAATGCTAACCGCGCGCGTGTGGGCAGCTCGTACGGTGTGTATGCACTGGGACGCGTGGCAGGCGCTGTTGGAGTCAGCTGGCGCGTGAGGCACATTCGCTGCCTTCCGGGGTGATTTATGGTCCAATTTTGGTATTGCCGAACTTCATTTTCCAAAATAAAAATAATGGTGGACTCAAAAATGACATTTAACAAACACAAATAACGAGGTGTATCACACACTCTCTCTAATGAGAGTGGAAGTGCATAAACTCTGTACTTCATCTTTTTCCTTAAGCCACCAAAAAATCAAAACGAACCCAAATTAGGGTTTGATTTTTCTCATCAACCGTAAGTCCGAATCTAACAAATAATATATGGTTTCGAAGGTCTCGAAACAAAAATTCTAAATATGTAAGATTTGTAGACTGAAATTAAAACATGTAAAACCATCATGTATGTAAAGTTTCAGGAATATAAAATGGATCTTCATTTTTCTTGAAATCTAACCGTTAGATTTTCATGAAACTTTGCAGCTATGTTCTACATGAAATATACTACAACATATGTATTTTTTAGGTTGATCAGAGAAAGTTCGAAAAAATATTAATTTTTCATGCATATATTACATATATATATAATTATATACATATTTTAATACACAAAAAAAAGCACGAAAATACCCATTTATGGTTCTGATACCAACGTAAGATATATATAATGTAGCGGATAAACGGATTCGGGCATACCTTATGAGTTAGAATCTGAAACGAAGAACTTTGTAGGTAAATCATGTGTTTCACAATCACGAACTAAGAACACCCAGCAATGGAGTGATACCACAGTATGAGTATCACCCACTCTAATCACAGCACAAAGTCTTGATCGTTATTCTAATGGGAGAGAGTTAGAAAGAGAGTATGGAAAAAAAATCATTCGTTAGTTGATTCATTCCCACATCCCGTATACCGTATTTGATATATAGACTAACCATCTATCCACATCTCCTAAGGATAGGATAGATATAGATAGATATTGGGTTATCCCAACAAATAAGATAATCAGGAAATCAAATTCAAATTACATGGATAATTTGAATGAGTTATGGGTTATGCCATATGGACGTCCAAACCCGGGTTCAATACCCAGCCCAATTTCCAACATGGAATGAAAAAGAAAAATAATCAGGAAAGACCAAGTCACCCTAATACCACAATTCCTATGGTGTTATTTAATCTACATCTTTCTTGTTTAATCACCATACCAATATTAAGGTTATTCTTTTTAATACCATGATAAACAAATAACAGTCCAAAAAACATGTTTGAACCCACCTTTTGTCCCCTTTCTTATACTGCAATTGAGAGGTTAATTTTTGGTGAAAAATTGGGCCGAGCTATGAGATGGACTTTGTGGCCCCAAAGTACGAAGGACTGGGTAAAATAGGCCGAGAAGTTACTCCGGCCCATGAGAAATAAAGTTACTTCGGTCAAAAGAGATGAAGTTACTTCGGCTCAGGAATTATAAAGCTACTTTGGTTTGGACAACTTGAGTTAGTCCGGTCTCCGAGTTAGTCCGGTCATGACGTATCCTGGACAGATCGGTCAATACCTTGCTACTCGGTAGCTCGGTCCCAACATATCATGGTTCATGCAAGGGAGAACCGATATGAGGAGTAAAAGGAAGGGCCGAACTACCCGGCCTACTTCATGGCTCAGCTTAGCCAGTTTACTTCGGTTAAATGGTAGTTCGGCCGTAGTAAAAACCATCCCACTTGGTTTAAGCAGTGGGGGGGGGGGTGTAAAAGGATAAGCATTATCCTTTAGGAGTATGAATCCTAGGAGGACTCTGCATGGAGAAATAAAAGTCCTGCTAGGATTGGGCCACTCGAAACATATAAAAGCTCACAAGCATCACCTTGGAGGAGGTAACATAACACAACATACAATTTTGCTTCCAGAATACATTGAGCTTTGTCTATTTGTCAAGTTTTCTGACTTAGGCATCGGAGAGGTTTCCGGCACACACCCGTCGGCTAGCTCACGTTTGTGTTTTCAGGTGACAAAGCGATGTCGTACGGAGAAGCGTGGACTTAGTCAACAGGATTATACGAGGAGAATTATTTCCTTCCCGTACAATTGGCGCCGTCTGGGGGAAAAACAGACAGAACAAAACCTCTTGACTAAAGCTTCTCCCCTTTACATTCAATGGCACACATTGAAGAATTGCCGCAGTCCGCCGTCGACGGACTAACTCCAGAAGGGGGCGCAAGGCGTGAAGGATTACCTTCTGTCCCTCCCATGGCGGACTTGGAGCCCCAAAGACATACCTCCAGGAGGGATGCTAGGGGGAGACGGACTCACAGCCCCCGTCAATCCCATTCTCAAAGTCTCGACAAGCAAAGACGGAGGATTGATCCCCAAACTTTGGAAGATCGCGTGAAAGAGCAAGATGAATTGATAAAGAAGATGGCGGCGGACATGGAGGCCTTGAAACGCCAGATGAAGAAAAAAGAAGTGGCGACAGGAGAGGGGCGCAAAAACAAGACGCCCCCTCGCCACTCAGAAAATCGTAGTAGGAATACTACACCCTCGCAAGGAGAAAGCAGAAGCCTCAAGACAGGCGACACTCAATCCTGGTCTTCCAGAACTCATCACTCCAGGTCTGAGAGGACGAGATCTGAAAGGTCATACACTGAAGGAAGCACATATTGGCCCTCGCATTCGCACCAAACCAGATCTAGACAGACGGAATTACCCAGATCATCCGACTTACGAACCGTGCTCGAAGAGAAAGCACGATGCAAGGAGGATGCCAGGGCAAGGGATCCACACAGAGTTTCGGCCATACAGCGGTTGGCTCCTCGGACGCATGGAAGCGTCGAGGTTGGAATGCCAATACCGCGCCCTGCCTATGAACCGACGGACAAGGCATTAGCAAGGCTACAGACTTCACCGTTTGTTCCAGCGATCGAAAACGCGCCCCTACCATCAGGCTTCCTTCAGCCGAAATTCACTACATATGAAGGGAAGATGGATCCCTACTCACACTTGAGCCACTTTCGCCAAGTCATGGCTGTATACAGGCGAAACGAGGCCTTGATGTGCATACCCTTCCCATCAAGTCTTGGCGACCTAGGCTTGACTTGGTTCGAGAAACTACCAGAAGGTAGCATAGCCTCTTGGGCACAATTGGCAGAAGCCTTCGTGACAAGGTTCCGAACAAACACTAAAACCTCGGTGGAGATCGACCAGCTACTCTCCATCGACATGGGCGATAAAGAGACCCTAAGATCCTACAACAGTCGCTACTGGGAGACATTCAATCAGATTGGGGACTGCCCCACCAATCTCGCCATTGCACAGTATAAAAGAGGCCTTCCAGTTGGGAACAGACTGAGGGACTCGATCACCATGACGCCACCCCTCACTATGGAAGCCCTGATGGAAAGAGTGCATCAGCACATCAGGGTAGAAGAGGATGGCGCACGTGCCAAAGAAAAATCTAGTGCGACCGCAATACCAGAAAAGAAAACCTCAGCCAAGGTCAACACGGTAGACCGAAGTAATAGAAACGGACGTGGCAGACGAGATAACGGAGAAGACCCCAATAAGAGATGGTTGAGAATCCGCACTGCCATAACCACGGTGTTCAAGAAACCGATATATCGGATTCTAAGTGAGATAAGAGATGAGCCTTTCGTCAAGTGGCCAGCCAAGCTAGGAGAAACTCAGAAGGACTATGACGAGAGATCACGGTGCACCTTCCACAAAGAAAAAGGGCACCGCACTGAGAATTGCACACTATTGAGACAACACTTGGAGGAATTGGTGGCAGCAGGCCACTTGGATAAGTACATCGAAGGAGGAACGCAACCAGCCCCCCAGGATCACAACAACCCCAACGGAATGCCAATCGACCTCCCACCTCAAGGCATTATCAATGTGATACATGGAGTCTTTGAGCCTGAGCGTGTATGCGAGCTCAGGGGGTCAATTAAAAAGGCTGAGCACTTTAGAGAGGTGCTAAGTGCCCAACCTGCCATCAAGAAGGGAAAAACCGAGGCGACAAATGTTATGTCTTTTTCGGATAAAGACTTGGATCGAATATACTGTCCTCACAATGATGCCCTAGTCGTCACTCTCCGAGTCAAGGATTTTGACGTCAAACGGATTCTGATTGACCAGGGTAGTTCATGTGAGATCATGTACTACGACACATTTAAACAACTAAAGCTACAAGACAAAGACTTGGCGCCTGCGGTATCCTCCCTAATTGGATTCAACTCCATGCCAGAGTGGCCTGTCGGCAAAATAATTCTTCCAGTCAGAGCAGGAAGTGTAACAAAACAAGTGGAGTTCTGGGTATTGAAGGTCCCCTCCACTTTCAACATAATCTTAGGCAGAACATGGCTGTACGCCATGTGTTCGGTGGCGTCATCCTACCACCAGGTAATGCGGTTCCCCAATGACACCGGAATAATTGAAGAAGTTTATGGAGATCAGATCATGTCAAAATAATGTTTCGTCACGGTAAACGGCAGCCGCGCTGCCAAAGGATACGTTCATTCGGTGGAGGAACCTGAAAGCAATGAACTATTCGCGGACGTCAACAAAGAGGCTAATCAAAAAGCGGTGGAGGACTTGGTTGAGGTAAAAATAGATGAGAAGAACCCGGATAAGTTCTTCTTGCTTGGCTCGTCGTTGTCCAGCACTGAGAGACTAGAGGTCTTGGAATTCTTGACCTCCAACATCGAAGTGTTTGCTTGGACGCCCTACGACATGCCAGGCATTGATCCAAACTTCATCAGTCACCAACTCAATGTCCACCCATCCGCCAGACCAGTCATTCAGTGCACACGCAGATCGGCACTCCACCACGCCGAAATAGTGGCGGAAGAAGTAGGCAACCTGCTGGAGGTAGGAGCAATTAGAGAAGTGCAGTACCCAAGATGGATATCCAACACAGTCGTAGTGCCAAAGAAAAATGGCAAATGGCGAGTCTGTGTCGACTACAAAACAGTCAACAAGGCATGCCCAAAAGACAGCTTTCCTCTACCGCGGATAGATCAACTACTGGACCTAACGGCGGGGCACAACCGACTTAGCTTTCTGGATGCATATAGAGGCTATCACCAAATCGCCATGCATGAACCAGACCAGGAGGTCACATCTTTTACAACTCCAAGAGGATTATACTGTTACAAGGTCATGCCTTTTGGCCTGAAGAACGCAGGGGCAACACTCCAACGGATGGTCACCAAGATGTTTGAACCATTGTTAGGCAGAACAATGGAAGCTTACATCGACGACATGGTGGTCAAAAGGAAGGATGAGAATGACCATCTTAAGGACCTAGGTGAGATGTTCCAGATCCTGAAGAAGCACAAGTTACGCCTCAATGCGTCCAAGTGTGCATTCGGAGTAGGATCTGGCAAATTCCTGGGCTTCCTCGTGACCAACCGAGGTATAGAGGCAGACCCCTCTCAAATCAAGGCAATCCAAGATCTGGAGAGACCAAACTCAGTAAAAGAAGTGCAGCATCTCACCGGCATGGCAGCTGCACTCAACCGGTTCATAAGCAGGTCGTCAGATAGACTACGACCATTTTTTCATGCCTTAAAAGCCAAGTTTGAGTGTGATGAAGAATGCGACCGAGCTCTGGAAAGATTGAAGGAGTATATGTCTTCCCCACCACTACTTGTTACTCCAGTACCTGATGAAGAACTCTTCTTATACTTGGCGGTCTCTCAGCACGCAGTGAGCGCAGTGTTGGTTCGTGCAGAAGGAATCCAACACTTGCGCATCTATTATGTCAGCAAGACACTGCTGGGAGCCGAAACAAGGTATTTGCCACTGGAAAAACTGGCATTAGCCTTAATGATGGCCTCCAGGAAATTGGCACACTACTTTCACGCCCACACCATAGTCGTCCTCACAGCTTTCCCACTAAAAGCTTTGTTTGAGAGGGCGAACTTTTCTGGACGAGTTTTGAAATGGACAGTAGAGTTGGGACAATTCGATATCAAGTTCCAACCCAGAACCGCAATAAAAGCCCAATCTTTGGCAGACTTCGTCGCAGAGTTTACTCCTGGAAGTCATCATATCTGCCCGGTCGACCTAACTGACACAACCGAACTAGGAACGAAAGTTGACGCCGGAATAGCGCAACCCCTAGTAGAAGGTACTCAGTCAAACTCCGAGGCAGACCAGACTAAGGACAACAAGGAAGAAACAAACAAAGGTTCACCAACAGTACAATCAGATGACGAAGGGCAAACAGCAAACATGGACCTTGAAGAAAACACCATCCTTGACCCCACGACATCATCTGACCCCTCCACGTGCTGGAAGTTGTTCGTTGGAGAGATGTGGAAGCTCTTTATGGATGGAGCATCCAACCGGCATGGTGCAGGGCTTGGCATAGTCCTCATCTCCCCAGACGGCCTAGTTGTAGAGCAAGCAATCAACCTTGGCTTCCCAGCATCAAACAACGAAGCGGAGTATGAAGCGCTTCTCGCAGGACTCAAATCAGCATGCTACATGAAGGCCACCGAACTAATGGTTTACAGCGACTCACAACTGGTGGTAAATCAAATTTCTGGCGACTATGAAGCGAAGGATGATAGGATGGCCAAGTACCAAGAGTTGGTCAGAACAGAGATCAAGAAATTTGAAGTAGTAAGGATAGAGCAAATCGGTAGGGAGGAAAACAGCAGAGCAGACGAACTAGCAGGTTTCGCCTCCATGGCAGATACCTCCATACCCCATCCACTATTGATCGACTACCTACCCAGACCAAGCATAGAAGACTCCGAGGCAAAAGAAGTATGTTGCACAGAACTAGGCCCCTCTTGGATGGATCCCATCATCCTGTTCTTAAAAGACGGCATCCTACCAAAAGAGAAAAAAGAAGCCAACAGAATAAGAGCGAAATCACAACGATTCTGGCTCTCACCATCTTTAGCATTATACAAGAAGTCATTCTCAGGACCCTACCTAAAGTGCGTACATCCCAGCAAAGTAGAAGCTTTCTTGTACGAGATACATGAAGGGGTGTGCGGAAGCCATCAAGGTGGAAGATCGCTAGCTTACAGGGCCATTTCACAAGGTTACTGGTGGCCATACATGCAGGCAGACTCAGAGAAATATGTTAAGAAGTGTGGCAAATGCCAAAAATTCGCACACCAAATTCACCAACCAGCAAGAGAACTCCTACCATTGACCAGCCCATGGCCTTTCGCAATGTGGGGCTTAGACATAGTAGGACCGCTTCCAACAGCACCCGGCAACAGGAAGTTCGTTATCGCAGCAACAGACTACTTCACAAAGTGGGTGGAAGCAGAAGCATTGGCATCAATCAAAGAAAAAGATGTGAAGAAGTTCGTTTGGCAGAATATCATCACTTGGTTTGGCATACCAAAACCCCTAATCTCAGACAATGGCACTTAGTTCGACGGCAAAATCTTCAGAAGCTTTTGTGAAGAATACAAGATAGAGTTCTACAATTCTACACCGGCATATTCTCAAGCAAATGGCCAAGCAGAAGCATCAAATAAAGTCGTCTTGGATGGACTTAAGAAAAGACTAGAGAAGGCAAAAGGCAAGTGGGCAGACGAACTTTCTCATATTTTATAGGCTTACCGCACCACACCTCGACGATCAATAGGAGAGACACCATTCTCCTTAGCCTATGGAATAGAAGCAGTAATCCCACTGGAAGTTGGCCTCCCCACAATCCGAAGCGAAAATTTTGATCCAGACTTAAATGAAGAAGCCATAGCGTTGGAACTCGAGCTTGCGGAAGAAAAAAGAGAAATGGCATTGGTTCACATTGCTTCATACCAACGAGAGTTAATTAGAAAATACAACAAAAAGGTGCATCCAAGACAATTCAAGATCGGCGATTGGGTACTGCGCAAAGTAATGGGAAACACCTTGGTACCGGGAGATGGCAAGTTGGGGCCAAACTGGGAAGGTCCTTACAAAGTGGTTGGGTTAGCAGGTAAAAGGGCATACCACCTAGAAGACAAGGACGACAAAGCAATCCCTAGGCCATGGAACACGGCCAATCTCAAGTTGTTTTATTTTTAGCTTTTTTTCTTTTAAATATGTAATTTCTTCTTTTTTCTCAATAAAACAACCAATTCTTTTTCAGCATGAGTTGTTCTTTGTAAAAGTTGGTTTTAGTAAAGATAGGAATATTGCAAACCTTTTGTTCTAAGTTAGCTGGAAAAAACTAACTTAGAGGTTGGCTGGAATAAACCAACACCCTTCCTAAGCCCAGGATACGGATCCAGGCCGCAGGACGTTTGGTCGGAATAACCAAACAATGTTCTCAGTTAGCTGGAAAAAATTAACTTAGAGGTTGGCTGGAATAAACCAACCCTTAGTACTCTTCAGCCGAAGTATGGGGATGGCTGAAGAGTGGTTGGCTGGATTAAACCAACTCTTTGTACTCTTCAGCCGAAGTATGGGTATGGCTGAAGAGTGGTTGGCTGGATTAAACCAACTCTTTGTACTCTTCAGCTGAAGTATGGGTATGGCTGAAGAGTGGTTGGCTGGATTAAACCAACTCTTTGTACTCTTCAGCCGAAGTATGGGTATGGCTGAAGA
Organism: Camellia sinensis; assembly: GCF_055761805.1. Classification (NCBI taxonomy): domain Eukaryota; kingdom Viridiplantae; phylum Streptophyta; class Magnoliopsida; order Ericales; family Theaceae; genus Camellia; species Camellia sinensis. The sequence continues at coordinate 44,591,556 of NC_138962.1, read as the reverse complement.
GTGGTTGGCTGGATTAAACCAACTTTTTGTACTCTTCAGCCGAAGTATGGGTATGGCTGAAGAGTGGTTGGCTAAAATCAACTCTTTGTACTCTTCAGCCGAAGTATGGGTATGGCTGAAGAGTGGTTGGCTGGATTAAACCTACTCTTGGTACTCTTCAGCCGAAGTATGGGTATGGCTGAAGAGTGGTTGCCTGGATTAAACCAACTCTTTGTACTCTTCAGCCGAAGTATGGGTATGGCTGAAGAGTGGTTGGCTGGATTAAACCAACTCTTTGTACTCTTCAGCCGAAGTATGGGTATGGCTGAAGAGTGGTTGGCTGGATTAAACCAACTCTTTGTACTCTTCAGCCGAAGTGACTTATGTCGGCCAAAGAGTGGTTGGCTCAATTAAACCAACTCTGAGTACTCTTCAGCCGAAGTAATAATGTCGGCTAAGGAGTGGTTGGCTGGTAAGCATAGTTAGTTTAATCATTTAAAACCGGAATGGCAGTTGGAGGAACAATAGAAGACATTACAAGTGCAACCACACATCAAAACCGGAATAAGAGTCCAACAAAATTTTCATTCATTAAAAAACAAGTACAGAGGGGCCTAGCCCGGTTACAAGGAAAAGGTAACAAAAAAGAGAAAAAATCAAGAAAAAAGATCTTTAATTTCGGCGTCAAAGGCAGCATCAGCATCAACATGAAGACCAGTTTCAGGCGGAAGGGCGTTTTCAGTCGCAAGAGTGGTTTCGGTCGGAACCACGGTTTCACCTGGTTGTTCAATAGTTAGATCTTCCACCATGGGCTTCGACCGAACTGCCTGATCTACATGCACAATCGGAGTATCCTCAGGGGCAGAGTCTTCATCAGAGTCTGAGCCCTCAAGAAACTGCTGTTGCATGGCATTTGCATATTCCATGAGGGAGTTTGGTATAAAGTAGGCTGGAGGGTTGAAAACCTCGGTCTGTGGATCATGACCGAGCTTCTCAACGTCTCCCCTCCAGCCGCACTTAAAGAACAGATCCTTGGCGGCCTCACACTGTTTGACATATATATCCTCTACCTTCTTGTAGCCTTTCTTTTCGGCCTCTTTTGCGTCCTCCTTCGCCTGGGATATTTCGGCATCTTTCTTCCTTTCCAGCTTCACCAGCTCGCGTAGGTACTTGTCTTTCAGAGCAATGGCAGCCTTCTGCTTTTTGGCTTTGGCCGAACTAACCAGTCCGGTCAGTCTGCCGACCTCACCTCGTAGTTCGGCCATTTCCTTTCTGGCCTCCTCTAGCTCGGCCGCTTTTGCCTCAGCTTCTGCCGCTGCTTGCCTGGTTACTTTCCTAAGCTCCAGCACTTTCCTATGAGTGATTTGGTTTTTCTGAATGGCCTGACAAAGCAAAAATTTCCCTTTAGCCGAAGTAGAAGTTGAAAAAAGAAAGTAGACAGAAAAACGACCGAAGTTGCTTACCAGAATCATGGATTTAGTCGTAGACCGGATGGCCTTCAGTTCGGTGTTTAACTGTTTGTGGTGGTGCTCCATGTCTTTGGGCAGACACACACTCTTGGCCAGATTGATCGCCAACAGGTGGTCTTTCTCAGCTACAACCGAGTCTGTATCTCGGATGTCTCGGTCGTTGAAAGTAAGTTTTGGGGCCCAGCTGCCAGTAGTTCGGTCAGAAGGTTCCGGTTGGGGGCTCGGTGGCAAGCTCGGTGGAAGTGTAGGTTCTGCTTCATCAACCAAAATTTGTTCGGTTTCAGCAGTCCGGGCGCGCTTGGTTCGGCAGGAAGAGGACGGCTGTTGAGAAGGGAGGGCCACAACAGCAGGTTGCGATTGGCTGGGTGGTGTTACTTCGGGCCTGGTTGTCTCGGTTAAAAGAGCCCTGACTCTGTTCTTTTTCGCCATCTCTTCTTCGGCTGTCAGTGGGACTAGTCTAATCTCGGGCAAGGATGGGTCCGGTTCTGGGGCGTCTTCAAGAAGGAAGTCAGTTACCCTGGCTTTCCGACGACCGCTGTATCAATAGGTCGGCTCGAATTGCAGCAACTTGGCCCAACTACGTTCAGGATACCGTAGTGCGGCTCGCAAAGCTGCAAGATTTGGATAACTGTACAAGGAATGAAGGTGAGCAAAATCTGCGAAAAAGAGACAACTGTTAGTTCGGTTGATAGACTAGCAAAACTGAAATAAAAAAATGCAAGGAACAAGACCAAAGTTAAATTACCGGGCTCCCCTTTTTTCCAATTTATAGGTCGGCCAGGAATTTGGGCTTGAAAATCCTCAAAGTTCCCAGAGACCCAGAAAAAGTCGTCGTCATTTATGTCTTTGTCCGGTGTATATTTTATTATCTTTTCTCGACGGCGACGTATTCTAAGATAATAAACCCACCCATCTTCTTTTGAGCCGATAGAATATTGATGGAAGAATTCGGCCAGGCCTAGGTTTAGTCCGGCTTGGCAGTTCAGTTCGGCTATTCCCATAATTATGCGATATGAGTTGGTGGATAGTTGGGTTGGGCATAATCTAGTCTGCCTAAGAAACTCGCAAATCAATGGTTGAACTGGAAACCGTAGTCCGGTTTCTATAATGGATAAAAGGGTGAAAGGGACGAAGCCTTCATTGTCCCAGGGAATAACGTCTTTTTCGGCCAAGATCAGATGGACATCATCAGGTATTTGGTAGTCTTTCCTAAATTCGGCTAGACCGCCCGGAGTATTTACTAGGTGCCTATACTTCCCCATTTAAGGTATAAATTATGAATAAGTTATATCGGTGCGATAGTTGTGCTCAGTAGTTCGGTCGAGCGCACGGAGTGACTGGGCAACCTAAGTCTGCAAAGTAGAAAACAAAGGGGTTAAGCACAGATCATTGGACCGTGCTACCAATTAAAATCATGGTAAAAGAGCCCTACTTCGACTTTATAGACAGGTTCTATCTCGGTTCAGCAAAAATGATTGGAAGCTCGGTTTGAGCAAAGTTCTTATTGATCAAATCTTGGAAGGCATCTTGGCATATTGGCTTTGGAAACAATTTTGTTAGACCGGTTCATCGTCTAGGGGCAGCTTTCTGAGTTCGGTCTAAAAAACTAAGAAAGCTGGCTTAGCCCCAAAGGCCTAAATCGGTTGAACTAGGAGTTTTGTTATTTCGGTTGAGCCTCTAGGGGCAACTTTCAGAGTTTGGTTTAGAAACTAGGAAAGCTGGCTTAGGCCCAAAGGCTTAGCTCGGTTGAAGACCGAGGTTCCTTATTTATTAAAGTCAAACTTCGTTTGGTGGGCTTATCTCGGCTAGAGTTATTCAGGAGTTGATAACCTACTGAAACTACTGATTTCTGGAGTACTAGTTCGGTTATTATCTAAAGTGATCTACCTATATAGGACAAACAGTATCCTAGTTTGGTTGCTACTTGATTTTGGATCTAAGACTAGTTTTCTACAGAATAATCCATACACATGCGTTCTACTGTTAAAGTTCTTTTCATGAAAAAACAGAAGCGAAGCAAAAATGGAGGAAAATGTTTTGCGGAAATACAGCAAACAAGATGCATAAAGCAAATATGAAAGCAAAAACATGAAGGGAAAGTAGATTTGCTTACCAGATTAAAGGAAAGGGGGGCTGGAGATGAAAACTGTTGCAGCAAAAGAAGAACACGAACTCAGGATTGGAACAGCAGAAGCACGAAGAAAGGAAAGGGTAAAATGCGTGGGTGAATGATTCAAGACTGGAGGAGTTATTTTGTGAAAAGGGAGAGAGAATAAGCGGGAAACTGTTCAAAATTTTCGTAGTACGAGGGCGGCGTGACAGCTGCTCACAGCCTATCGGAGCCTGCCACGTGTCGTTGGAAAGTGAAGCGTTACAGTCAGTGATTGAAAAGACGTTTTGACCGAACGAGTAGAGCCGGAGTAAAATAAGCTCGGCTGGAGAGACTAAAGGGGTTTTTTAGTCCGGCTGGAAAGACTGAAAACGTTAGCTCGGCTGATCACCAGGTAATCCCAATCATGCTGCGCAGATGGAATTAAGGGGCAATTGAGAGGGTAATTTTTGGTGAAAAATTGGGCCGAGCTATGAGATGGACTTTGTGACCCCAAAGTACGAAGGACTGGGTAAAATAGGCCGAGAAGTTACTCCGGCCCATGAGAAATAAAGTTACTTCGGTCAAAAGAGATGAAGTTACTTCGGCTCAGGAATTATAAAGCTACTTCGGTTTGGACAACTTGAGTTAGTTCGGTCTCCGAGTTAGTCCGGTCATGACGTATCCTGGACAGATCGGTCAATACCTTGCTACTCGGTAGCTCGGTCCCAACATATCATGGTTCATGCAAGGGAGAACCGATATGAGGAGTAAAAGGAAGGGCCGAACTATACTTCATGGCTCAGCTTAGACAGTTTACTTCGGTTAAATGGTAGTTCGGCCGTAGTAAAAACCATCCCACTTGGTTTAAGCAGTGGGGGGTGTAAAAGGATAAGCATTATCCTTTAGGAGTATGAATCCTAGGAGGATTCTGTATGGAGAAATAAAAGTCCTACTAGGATTGGGCCACTCGAAACATATAAAAGCTCACAAGCATCACCTTAGAGGAGGTAACATAACACAACATACAATTTTACTTCCTGAATACATTGAGCTTTGTTTATTTGTCAAGTTTTCTGACTTAGGCATCGGAGAGGTTTCCGGCACACACCCGCCGGCTAGCTCACGTTTGTGTTTTCAGGTGACAAAGCGACGTCGTACGGAGAAGCGTGGACTTAGTCAACAGGATTATACGAGGAGAATTATTTCCTTCCCGTAGAGCAATCAAAAGACGGATTATTTTTGAGATGGACCCGATTGTTCCCTCACCAGTTTAATCCCATTTGGTGAGACAATCAAACATGGTCTAAAGGAAATTGCCTTGAGTAAGTTGGCATGCGTATCATGAGGAAGAGTATAAATGTATTTGTATTTTTAAACTCATGTCAACTTTCTTTGTGTACAACTTGAATTGTTTGTGTTTGTGTTTTTTTTATTTGAATTAGATGGATTCTAAATGGGATTGGATTTTCTCCAGTTGTCAATCCAATTCAACAAATTTTATTTGTTAGTAATTTCTGTCATAATTGTATTACTGTTGGCTTGGAACATTGGCCATTTCTAGACTTTGTAGTGATGAGACTGGCGATGGTCTCTTGTGCTTTAGAACTGCCTTTTTACTAGGTTGAAAATAATAATAATAATAATAATAATAATAATAATTAGCTTGTTGGTGGATTTTCAAGATTTACTTTTTAGAAAATTAAAATGTTTTTTGTCATATCTTTTTTTTTTTATTTTCACTATTTTTTTTAATATTCTAAGCAATATTTTTTAAAATTTTTAGATACACCTAACATAAATACACTAAAAAAATATAATATTTGTGAATTTTTTTTAGAAAATTTACTAAATACCAAAAATATAAAAAAATAAAAATACGAGAATCCAGTACATTTTTCGTATTCTTGTGTATTTATTAATTTTTTTACAAATATTTTACTTTTTAGATACATCTAAATAAGATGCATAAAAAAAAATAAAAAAATTGCTTAAAATTCCAAAAATACTAAAAATAAAAAAAATAAGAAACATAAAAAATTTAATTTTTAGAAAATTGAAATCAAATATATCTAATTGGAGAGAAAAAGAAGTTAGACAGAAAAGCGTAGGTGAGAGTATGAAACAGTTGAAGGGGAAGAAATAAGAGAATGATCTGCATAAAGAGAAACATTAATGATTGAGGCCTCAAATTTTTTTGCTCAAATTTGGCTCAAATTTGATATATATATATATATATATATTTTTGCTGGGTTGATGCTTTGCTTGTTATTATTATTATTTTTTTTATTTATTTATTTTTGCAATGTATTAGCCCAGAAAAAAAAAATTTGCATTCGAGGCAATTTCGAGCCTCATTTTCGAGGCCTCAATCACAGCCCTTTTTAAAAAATTGAGTTTTTTTATTTTTTATATTTTTTTATTTTGTGTGAATATTTTTAAAATTTTAAGTAATTTTTTTACTTTTTTTAATGCACTTTACTTATATGTATCTAAAAAGTAAAATATTTTTAAAAAATATTTTAAAAATTTAATAAATACACAAGAATACGAAAAATCTATTGAATTCTCGTATTTTTTTTATATATTTTTTTGGTATTTAGTGAATTTTTTAAAGATTTTTTCATAAACATTATACTTTTTAAGTGTATTTATCTTAGGTATATTTAATAAAATTGCTTAGAATGTTAAAAAAATTCAGTAAAAATAAAAAAATATGAAAAATAAAAAATTTTAATTTTTTACAAAGTGAATTCTAAAAATAAGAACGAAACAAGCTGAATAATTTTTTTGGAAGTAGAGTGAGTAATATGTTCATTACACAAAATTGGGCAATGGGGTCACTGCTGTGCTAAAGGTACAAAAGTGAATGTTGTGCCTTAATTTGAGGTGTATTAGGCCTATTTGGTAGAGCTTGTAAGTTGCTTATTTTAACTTTTAATTTAATTTAAGCTAAAATATTGTGTTTGGTACAGCTTAAGTTAACCAGCTTATACTTTAAATCAAGTTATTTCTCAGTTTATCTCAAAAGCTGGAGGGGGTGCTTAAATTTTTGACTTAAGCGCGCAGCTGGTGTGGGGGGATAAAATTACTTAAATGCCCTCGTCAATACCCAAATATTAATATTAATATTAATTAATATTAAAATTAATTAAAAAATAAAAAATTGTATATTTTTGAAGAAAAAGAAAAAAATCAATATTAATTAAAAAATAAATATTAATTGGTATTAATTATTAATAAATTCATATTTCATATTTTTATATTAATTAAAAAATAAAAAATTGTATATTTCTGAAAAAAGAAAAAAATCAATATTAATTAAAAAAATCAATATTAATTGGTATTAATTGTTAATAAATTAATATTGTATACTTTTGTAATGAATTAATTATTAATTGATACTAATTAATAACAATTGTTAAATATTAATATTAATTTATACTAATTAATAATTTTAATATTAATTGAGATTGATTAAGCCATTAATTGATAATAACTAATAATTTTAGTATTAATCGATACTAATTAAGCAATTAATTGATACTAATTAATTTATAATGGAAAATAATTGTGACAATAATACTTCCATTACATTTTTAGCAAATGTATCAATTTTTATATTAATTGATACTAATTAATACTACTTATATTAACTTTTATTAATGAAATAAATTTTTTTTTAAAAAATTAAAATTGAAAAAAAAATGACAAAATAATCATTTTTATATCATATAAGGGCAGAAAGGACAATTATACAGTAAAAAACTATTTTGCAGCTTATTAACCAAACACTACTCTACTGTTTAAATCCATAATCCCATAGCTGCACCAAACAGGTTAATCGCTTATGTTCACAGTTATAAGTCATAATCTGTTAAGTTATAATCTATAATCACTTTTTCACAGCTCTACCAAATGGGGCCATTATGGGCTTATTTTTATGATTCGAATCGTTCATTTTATAGGATTTGTTGAGTACTTCATACCTATCAAAATTCATATCAATTGGATATCAATAACTATATAATTGATAACCAAAAAAAATAAATAATAAATTTTTCTTTTGAGAAATAGCATAGAAAATATGCAATTCAATTATATAGTTATTGATATCTGATTAATATGATTTTTAGTAGGCATGAAATACTCAACAAACCCTAAAAAATGACAGTTTGGATCATAATAAAAATAAACTCATAATACACCTCAAATTGATGCACAACAGTCACTGCTATGCTTTTAGCACAATAGTGATCCCACCTCCCCAAAATTGTGGTCCACGTTACCTTATTTTTTTTGACAATTTTAGAATAATTATTCAAGCTCCATAGAAATTCTTCTCTAAGAAGTACATCGATTTTAACATTGAAACTAAAAGTAAATTATTGAGTACAAAGAGAGAGATTTTCCTTGATATTTTACGTATCAAACTTGAAGCTCTTGCAATTGCTGCAAGAACCTATTGATATAACTAGTCATGAAGCCTTCACTTGCTAGGGTTTATTTACACTTGATATGGTTTTTCTTTACCACTCCACCCACCTCACTATGTTCATTCATTACAGAGTTAACAGCCTTGCACAAGCTCTCCTTTGAAATCCAACCATTTTCATCTCTGGTTATCTCCACTGCAACCTTGAGTTCATTAGACGTTAACCTAGTATTGATGATTTGATCATCTAGATGTGGTACAAGCACTATCTGAGAAATGCTCATTAGAGACTCCCACATTGATCCAAATCCACAATGACTCACAAACACCCAACGGATGACTGTCCTATTATCTGTGGCTGTTGTACCCATCCCCCATAAATCACTCCTATAGCGATCCCGATTTTCCCTCCATTGTTTGTTGTATTCCGGACTTGGATTCTGTCATGGTTGTTGTTGTCTTTATCTTGTTTCCGTCCTTTAAATTCTTTGTATTTGAGTTTTGGGATGTGTTGGGCAGGTTTGAAACAGGTTGGATGTGATTTGAAATAATTAGTTGCTGTCCAGATTTTGCTTTCTTCGCTCGAGCAACGCTTTTGTCGCTCGAGCGAGCTTTGAGTGGTGTGTCTTCTGGCTCGAGCGAGCACTCTTGCGCTCGAGCGTGTGTCTGCGTCTCTTTTTGACCTGAAGTTTGTGTTTCTTCGCTCGAGCGAGCGAGGACTATGTTTTGAGTTTCCTCGCTCGAGCGAGCACTCTTGCGCTCGAGCGTGCTTCTGGGTTGCAGACCTGAAGCTTCGCATTGTTCGCTCGAGCGACACTTCTTGCGCTTGAGCGAGGTTCTGTTGTGTCTGGTCACTCGAGCGACCTCGAGTATATCAGTTCGCAGCAGTGCGTTTTTACACACTTTTTTTCACTCTCTTCTTCCTCCAAAACCCTAGATCGGCTATTTCTCTCTCTACCTAGACCTTCTTTCTACAAATACACCTAGTTCTAGTGACCTTCTACCTTAGTCTCTTTGTAAGAAAGGTAGAGCTTGGTGGGGGATTCACTTTGATCCGAAAAAGCTTGTGTTTGGAGCACTTTCAAGTTTCTCCATCTTCTCCTTTGGGCTCCTAACTTTGAGGTAGGAATAATCTACTCCTACTTATGAGTTTTAACATAAATTTTAGTCATTTTGTATAAATGGTGAAATATGGAAATTTTGGAAAAGTTAGGGTTTGATTTTGAAAAAACTAAAAAGGGGGTTTTCAATTGTTGAGCTCCATGTATATGTGAGACCTTGAAAAATGGGATTATTGGTGTAAAATTGAGGAAATTGAGCCTTAGGGCTAAAGTAGAGAAAATGGGGAAAATGCCCTAATGTTGTTTAAATAATTAATTTGTATAATTAATTTGGGGAGATATGAAATTGAGTTGAAAATCATGAAATTGAGAAATTACGAGGATGAATGGTATAGTTGGATTGATTAATCACTCACCTATGAAATTGTTGATAGTTTATCTGTTTGGTAAATTTATTATCTGTTTAGAAATAATTGTTTTGGGCTATCGGTGGAGGATAGTCTGGATTGTTGTAGACACTGTATGTTGATTAGGGAAAACTGAAACTAATTAAATGAGTTATGTCATTGAATATGACGGTTGAATTAACACATTGAATATGTGCCTGGATTGATCATTGTATATGATAAAACGTTTAAATACATTGCATATGTATCTTGTTTGGGAGGAGATATGAGATGTACTCTATGGTTTGGGAGGAGATAGGGGAAGTACTCTCAAACCTGTTTGGGAGGAGATATGGGATGGACTCCATTGATAACTAAGTTAGCTGCAGTGTCCAGGGTGAAAATCCCGAAATCTTAATTACATTTGCATAATGTAGATGAGTTGAAATATTGAAGTGGTAATAATATGAGTTGTAGTCTCATTATAAGTTGATTATGATTGAATTGTTGATAGTATGAGTTGTAATCTCATTTTGAACTGTTCGGTTAAACAATGAACCATATCTATGAATTGGATTGGATAACAAAATGGAAAGGAATTGAAATATGATTGTTACTATGGAATGGTTATGGAAGAAATGAACGTTGAATTATATGAGTTAAACATTTATCAAATGCTACTGTTTTAGCTAATTCTCATATTATGTTTAGCGTATCTTTACTGGGCTTTGGCTCACCTTATATGGGATATCGTTTTCAGGTACAGGTGATATGCCGTCTCCAAGGATGTAGCTTGGGAGGTTTAGAAGTTGGAGGCTTATTTTTGTGTAGTTATCTTTTGTATTACATGTAATTCAAGCCTAGGGCTTAATCTGTTAAGAGTTAGAACTCTCTTTTGTTGAAACCAAGTGTTGACTTGGAAAGTTTGTAAGCCCGCAGGGCATTTACTTTTGTTGTCAACATGTAATACTTTTTGTAAAGAATACTCTGATGTTTGGAATATAATGTTTCTTTTTTGTTTTATGGATCTTATGAGTGAATGAAGTATGTCTTATTTTGAGGGCGTTACAACTCCTTTTCCTTTAACCCTCTCTTTAAACCCCTTCGGTAATGCTTCTTCCACTGTCGCTGCCCCGATTGGCGATTTTAGGGTTGCAGAAAAGGGTCACCCTGTTAACTCTAATCCTAGAACAAGTTCTTGAAATCGGTTCATTTCAAGGTTCGATTGGCTTCCAAATGTACAAAACACAACTGAGCTAGGCTCGAACCCCTCTAACCACCTCGCCCACTAGTCTTCAAGTGGAGTTTTTGCCTGTTCAGGCATGTTATGAAAGTAGGAGAGAAGAAAAAAGAGAAACTCTATATTGAATTATGTTAATGAAATACAAGAAGCCTGTATTTATAGGTTGAGAAGAAACCTAGATAAGTATAGAAAAGGAGATGAGATACATCTACAATACAAATAGATAAGTTTAAAAGAATAATATATATCTAACATCCCCCCCTTAAGCTCAATGTGGTAAGTCAGATATCAACTTGAGTTTGGAGAGGAGATCAGAAAAGCGTCCTGGAAGATGAGCTTTGGTGAAGAGGTCGGTGGTCTGATTAGCAGAGGTAACAAAGAGAAGACGAACATGGCCACTAGTAACATGTTGTCATATGAAATGGAAATCAATCTCAATATGCTTGGTGTGATCATGGAAGACATCATTAAGTGCAATTTGAATAGCACTCTGACTGTCTCAATAAAGATTGGTGGTAGCAGAATAAGAAACACCCATGTCAGAAAGAAGTTAACAAAGCCACACAAGCTCCTGAGTAGTGTCAGCAAGAGCACGATACTCAGCCTTGGTACTAAAATGAGCAACAAGGGTTTACTTCTTGCTACGCCAGGAAATGAGAGAGTTGCCCAAGAAAAAGTAGAACCCAGTAGTGGAACGACGATCAGTAGGATCCCCTGCCCAATCGACATTAGAAAATGCATGTAGTTGTAGAGAAGAGTGAGGGGAGTAGTGAAGACCATGAAACAGAGTTCCTTTGAGATAGTACAAAATACGAACTAGAGCAGCATAGTGTGGAAAGCGAGGAACAACCATAAATTGACTGATAATGTGAACAACATAAGCAATATCTAGACGAGTAATTATGAGATAGACAAGACTGCCAACTAGTTGACGATATAAAGTGGCATCAAACAATAGGGGACTGTCAAGGGGTGTAAGACGAGTCTAAGGTTCAACTGGAGTAGTGACAGTCTTGCAATCGGTAAGCCTAGCACGAGCCAAGAGATCAGAAGTATACTTGGCCTAGGTAAGAAAATAACCAAAGGAATCTTGAGAAATTTCCAAGCCAAGGAAGTAGCTAAGCGAACCCAAATCTTTCATCTCAAACTGACGATGGAGAAACTGTTTGAGACTAGAAATATCCACTGTGTCATCTCCAGTGATAATCATATCATCCACATAGAGGAGAAGGAGAATAGTACCACCCTCCATTTTACGTTGAAACAAGGCAGAATCATAGGCACTAGAAGAAAAACCAAAGTCACAAATGGTAGAGTTAAACTTAGCAAACCAGGCACGCGAAGTTTGTTTCAAACCATACAAACACGACGGAGTTTGCAAACTTTGTTTGATGGAACATAAGAACCAGGAGGGGGTTGCATATATATTTCCTCAGTGGGATCACCATTGAGAAATGTATTCTTGACATCCATCTGATAAAGACTCCAGTGGCGAGTAGCAGTGACGGCTAGTAAGTTGCGAACTGAAGTAAGATAGGCAACAGGAGCAAATGTTTCCTTATAGTCAATCCCGTGTTCTTGACAAGATGAGCTTTGTAACGCTCAATGGAACCATCAAAATGAGTTTTGATCTTGTAAACCCATTTGCAACTAACAATATGTTTTCCAGGAGGAAGATCAACCACATCCCAAGTATGAGTTTGATCGAAAGCCTGCAGTTCATCAGTCATAGCTTGCTGCCTAAGAGGGTTAGAAGAAGCTTCTCGATAAGAAGTAGGTTCATGAGAGCAAAAGGCAGTGGAACCAACAATATAATCATGGAGAAGAACAGAAGGTTGCCTTACCCATATAGAATGACGCTCTGGTGGAGGAGGAACCTCAATGGGAGGTGGAGATGGAGGAACCTCCACTGGAGCTGGAGAAGGCGTAGGCCGTCAGTAGACATAGGATCCTTAGGATGAATGATAGGCGTAGGCGGCTGTGGAAGCATGGGGCCAGAATCTACATCAAAGTAATCAAAAAAATATCAGTATAGATCGATGAGTGGGTGGATTGAGGTAGGTGAAACTTGGAAAGAGTAGAGAAAATTTTGTGTTCCCAGAAGACCACATGGCGGGAAATATGAAGACGCTTGGAGATAGGATCTCACCAATGATGCCCTTTATATTCTATGCCATACCCTAGAAAACAACAAAGACAAGAACGAGGTTCTAGTTTAATGTGTTCATGAGGCTGAAGTAGAACAAAACAAGCAGAACCAAAAACATTAAGAGTGGTATAGTCAGGAGGAGAACCATACAAGCACTCGTAAGGAGAAGTGTTAGCTATTACAGGTGTAGGGGCATGATTGATGGTGTGGATGGCAGTGAGGGCAGCTTTCCCCTAAAATTTTTCAGGACAAGAAGAAGAGATGAGAAGAGCCCAGGTAGTGTTGAGAATATGACAATGCTTTCTTTTGGCTCGTCCATTTTGTTGAGAGGTGCCTACAAAAGATCAATGGGATAGGGTACCATGAGCCCAAAGAAAAGAAAAAAAAATCAGAATCCAAGTACCCCTTAGCATTATCAGAACGAAAAAGCTTAATAGTACGAGAAAATTAAGTGTGAACCATGGCAGAGAAATCATAGTAAATCTGTTTAAGTTCATAGCGATTTTTGAGAAGAAAAAGCCAAGTATAGAGAGAAAAAGCATCAAAAAAAATCACAAAATGTCTAGACCCTCCCCCCCCCCCCCCCATGGTTGGTGTGAGGGAAGGTCCCCAAATATCTGAATGCACAAGATCAAAAGGAGCAGCAGAAATAGAATTACTTTGATTAAATGGTAAGACAGGTTGTTTAGCGATTTGAGAAGATAAACAATCGACATCTTCAAGACGGGCACAACCTAACTGACAACTAGAAACTAAAGTTTTCAAATGACTAAAAGAGACATGTCTTAAAGCACAATGACAAAGATGAAAAGAACACATAGTAGATACAGCAGCAACAGTAGATGATTTGTATGGATTGCGAAGATGGATATGCTCGAACAGACGTCCATGCTTATAGCCTATCCCAAGGATCTGTCTCGTCTAAGGGTCCTGTACCAAACAACCATTAGCAGAAAAGGTAATAGTTAGATCAAGTTCACATAACTGACCAACACATATAAGGTTCAATTGAAGAGCATGAATATGGTAAGCATCAGAAAGAGACACAGTGGAAGTAGAGATTTGGCCAATAAGACTAACAGGCATATGAGAACCATCAACAATGTGTATAGTGGGAGCAAAAGAAGATGATGATAAAGAAGAAAACAGAGTGGAGTCAAAAGTCATGTGATTACAGCATACAGAATCAAAATACCATGAAGAGTTACCTGAGGTTACTGAAAGAGCAATAGAGGGAGGAGTACCAGATTTGGTGAGCACCTGGTGGATAATGGACTCAACATCATCCATAGAGAAGAAAGGAGCAGAAGAATCCTCAGAGGCAATAGCAGCAAGGCAAGAACTGTGGCCAGATTTGGACTGATACCCAGAACGAGAAGCCCTTTTCTTGGATGAAGTAGCGGACGGAGCTCGAGGACAATTACTTTGGAGATGGCCTGGAGCAGTCTTGTGACAAGTTAAGCATTCGCGAACCTGGCAGTGAACAAGAGAATGATTGGCTGGCAGGTCTCGGTTGCGACAATAACTGCAAATGATTGGCTGTGAAGATAAGGGACTTTGAAAAAATGGCGGAGCAAGAACAAAATCCATGTTTTGAGATTTGAGAATCCCAAAACGAGTCTCCTTTGATAAGAGCTCAGTAATGGCTTGCCCTAAAGTAGGCAAGGGAAAATGATGGAGCAAAGAAGCACGCACGGACTCAAAAGTACTATAAAGAGCCATAAGAAACTGTAATAGTTGTTGATGATTCTGATAAGTAATAAATAGCTGTGCATCCTCAAAATGGGCCCATGGAGGTTCAGAAAGAGCGAGTTGGTCCTAAATAGATGACATCTGGGATAAGAAGTCATTGAGAGACTGACTGGGTGCCTAGTGCATGTGATAAAGAGTCTGCAACAATTGATATTAATGAGCATGTCCAGTGGTCTGATAACGTTCCTTCAAGAAATCCCAAATTGTTTTGGCAGGAAAGGCAAGGGAATCATCATGTAGCTCGACTTTTCGTGCCCTACTTTCGAAAGTCGAATAAGCCCTACAGTATCGGACTCCCGCGGTTCTGAATCTGATCTCACAAGTGTAATGTGAAATAGATAAACACCAAAGAGTCCAAATTCGACAAATTTTTTGAAAAATTGATTTTGAATCAAATTGCCAAAATGGACTGTTTTGCCAGATATAGAGTTGCCACCTAAATATTTTTTGGAAAATTTAGGAACCCATGACTCGTGCCAAAGGCCACGTGTCCATCATCACCAAGATTGTCTCGGCTAGGGAACTTAGGTACAAGAGGGGAAGGTCATGAATTGAGCACTCCCGCTTGCCCGATCAAAGATCGGCCTCTACTAATCATGATATGAATCTTATGTACATTCCGGTTATTAGGCTAGCATTACTATGTGATGCGTACACACACAAGTATAGACTAGCTTGCAAGAATTGGAACATTTGATTCATGTTTGTTTTTGAAAAAGAGTTTGTGAATGTGCCACTTGAAAAATGGGCTTAAATGTACATGAATCAATCTATCCCAATTCAAGCAATTAGCCTTTATCCATAGGCATTCAAACAATTATAGTAATTAAGCATTTAGCCTCATGGCAAGCATGCTAGACATGGCAACAATCACACTCATGCAATATGCCAAAGCAAGTAAAGGCTTACCTAGTACTCCAAGCCAAAAAGAAGATGATAGAGTTAGAAAAATGCGTGATCCTAACTAGGCAATATGACTAATGCAACACATGCAATATGCAATTACTAGGCTTAGCTACTAATATGGCCAATAAATAATTTTGATAGCATGTAGTCTAAGCACATATTCAAAGAAACACTGAACTAACAATGCAAGTTAGAATGATGAACCGAGCCTCGGTGCATGCAAAACAAGTAGGCGCAAACATGAAGTATGCTAAACAAAGCATGATGACCTAAACTAACCATCATAAGCTAGTAAATAAAAGGGAGAAAGACGTGAGGTTAGAAGACATACACGTTATTATAACATTACACCCTCACACAGAAGGGTCCGAATGAACTAACTAGCTAACTAATTACCTAGCTATTACAACAATAAATGAATAAGTTAGCTAAACTACTTAACTAATTATTACAAACTAAATGAATTAATTAATTAACTAATCTAGCTAACTAAAATAATTACAACACGAGACGAATTAGCTATTCTAACTAATTATTTACAAAGCCACTATTTTAATCACAACACTAATATATTCATAACACGGATCCCGAGGATCAATGGAGGGCTCATGCATGAATGCGGTTTCCACCCGAAAAAGTTACTGTTTCTACTGCTGAATGCCTCTATTGCATAATAGAACATTTGCATTGATTTTCACCACCAGACTAACTTTGTTCTGCTTCAAAAGGACAGTGCTTGATTTTGCACTGGTGGCTGGCAGAGGGCCTGCCGTCCACTGATGATGGCTTGCTGGCCATAAAAGATGGCTTGTCAGCCACCAACAGTGGCCTGCCAGCCACTGCTGACTGGGTTGTCCTGTTGCAACAGAGAGCAAATAGAGCAGAGACAGTGTATTCTCAAGGGTTTGTTTGTACAATTTACCTCTCCTTATCATTTGAACAGCTCAATGGAGTAGTAAAACTTGATTCATGAACCATCAGTCTATGCAATTTCATTGCATGATGGCTTATGAACCAAAGTGTGCAAGTTCATTAAATGTAACAAAATAAGACTCTCAAAACCACCTCCCTATCATGAAAGATCAAGAGAAGTAGTGGACAATGAATCTTGAACCATTTTCATCACTAATGAGTATGAAACGACTCAAGACTCAAGGGTTCAATTAACGTCCAATTGAACCCTAACCAATTATTATCTTGCACCTTTTTTGGCCTCTATTTTATTACTTCATTTTAGATTACCATTCATTTTTTAGTCAATTGAGTCCAAAGGTGAATTTAAGTCCTCTAATAGAAAGAGGGCTCAAACCAATAGTTGCTTTGGGCATGAAAGAGACATCATACCGTTGGTAATAAACCTCCAAAGGGATTAAACCATTAAGCATAACATCTCAATCTTATGTTTAAAAAAACAAGTAGTTTCAAATCACTTTCAAAGCAAAACGAAAACCAAGACGAGAAAAGAAAACACAGCTCAGGATTGCGTTTCACGTATCCTGAGAAAAAGAAAAATGAAAATCGCTCATGGTCGTGTTTCACGTATCCCGAGATAAAAAACCGCTCAAGGTTGCGCTTCACGCATCTTGAGAAACAGATAAACGAAAACCGCTTAGGCTCGCGCTTCACGCTTTCCGAGAGAAAACACGAGAGGTGTATGACAGATGCACAAAATGAACAAATGCGATAGATGCACAAAGTGAATGAGTTAATACAGTGACAACGCATATTCCATGCATGATAGACAACTGACGTATGATGTTAATTGAAGGCATGTTCTATGCAAGAAACAAAAATATATTCTACGCATGAAAGAAGAGCATATTCTATGCACAATTGATAGCGTGTTCTATACATGAATCATAAATGATGCAAGACATGCGTGCAGCATGCATATATGTGAAATGCACATTCTATGCAACGGAAGTGAACAAAGACAGAATTTGACAAAACGAATGAAACAATATCCGGTGACAACCTCCGATTTACCTCTTAGAGGAATTACAACATGTTCAAAAGGATACACCTCGTTCATAGTAGCAAATGGGACACGTTCAAATCGGAACGCAGCTGCAAGCTTTTGAAACAGAACCTTCCACACACTAGAAGCACAAAACAGCACGAGGACCCATCTGAGAGTCACCGGCTACCTGCTGGCCACCTGTAGACTACTAGAAGACCTTGCTGGCCACAGATGTGGCCTACCGGCCACCGATGGTAGATTCGGGGCAAAATAGACTTTTTGCTTTGGGTCTTTAAGTATAGGACTCAAGCCTTCATTTCCTCACTTTTCCAAGGCTGAAAATCCTCCCCTCTCTCTCCAAACACTTTCTCTTTCTAGATTTGTGCTTTATATGCGTTTTCCAATACCCCACGTAAACTTTTTTCATAAAACCCTCTTAGTTCTCTACATTTTGAATCGATTAGATTTTGATTTCGTCACTTTTTCTCAGATTTTCACCACTTTAGGTTTGTTCCCCTCAAGTTTCTCTTGGGTTTCGTGAACTTTCCCGGACTTTGACTTTTTCTCTTATTTTCTCTCTCCTAGGGTTGACTTTTTCAAAGTTTACCCTATTGTCTCCATTTTTCTTCACTTTTCACCTACTTTTCACCCATTTTCCAAATGGCAGATGAGATTCCTCACAACAAAGCTCCTCCAGAGGTTCCACCCATGTTTCCACCTGTTGCTAAGGTAGAGAAGACGGCAGTTGCTGAGGCTGGTGAGGTAGCTCAGGGCATTGAGGCTAACGTTGACGTGAAGTTTGCGCCAGAGGTTGAGCCAGAGCCATTACCATTGAGAGTGCGACCCTTCGACCCAGCAACATATCATCCCTGTACGCACATCTTACCGCCTGGAGGTAATAGGCGTTTCAGCAACTTTGCTCATGGTGTACTAGAGGACCTCCTGCTGAGGGAGCTGGCCTCCCATCTTTCATCCAGCGCTACTGAGGTATGAACTCTATTTTCATGCATTCTTGCTTTTCTTTTAACTGTATTTCTTGCACTACCTTTCATTCGATTGTACTTTTTCACTGCCTGATCTGCTTCATCTGTTCTTTGCCACAGGGAGACTCCCGTGCCTATAGGGGGTATGGAGCGACGACAGCGATGGATTGGTACAACGAGCTTCCTGTTAGGGTCCGCGACATCATCGATGAGACTGGTTTCGGCCTTTTCTGCTCTAGCCTAACACGCGTCATAGCGAGCTGCCCCCTTTTAGGAGTGCTAGTGGAGAGGTAGTGGGACACCACCAACTCTTTTCACCTCTCTATTGTTGGGGAAATGACAACGACTCCCTATGACTTTGCCATGATCACAGGCTTAGGAGTAGGGGGGCAATCCAATCCTCTTTGACATAGACATGGGGGAGTGGGAGGCTGCTTAGGTCGACCTATTGGGAGTGCACCCACCTCTATACCGGCTAGCCACGGTGAGATATAGTTGGTTCACTGAGCAGTTCCGTGGAAGCGAGCCCGAAACGCTGGAGGAGATGGAGCAATATGCTCGGGGCTTCTTGATGTTTGTCCTCGGCGCCATCTTGTTTTTGAACAGGTGGAACACCGTGGGTTTATATCTGTTGAGTGCCCTGGTGATCGTTTCCCGAGTACACTTCTACGATTGGGGCGAAGCTGGCCTCGCCACCCTATATGGCTATATGAGCTCCGCCTCTCGCCTGAGGAAAGAGCGGATCGGAGGTTACTAGCGAGCTTGGGAGGTATGCATTTCAATTTCCTCTTTGTATTTTACACTTCCTACTTCACATTTTTTGCTTTATATCTATTCAACACCTATAGTTTCTACTTTGTACTTTCTATATCTGTTCATACTGTGTGTTTTCTGCTTTGCATTTTTTATATCTATTCATGCTCTATGCTTTCTGTTTTGCATTTTCTATATCAGTTCATGCTCTGTGCTTATCTCTGCACTTTTTATTTCTGTTCATGCTTTATACTTATCTCTGCACTTTCTTCGCAGCTATGGGTTTATGCATATTTTCCAGCCCTTGCTCCAGAGCCTATGGAAGAGCTATCCCTGGTGGTTCTCTACTCGAGACGATACGATGGTCGGTATCGGCGCCAGAGTCGCGAGACCTTTGCCTTCTTTCACCATTACTTTGATACTGTGGTCGTCCACGAGGTAACCCGAAACACAGTCATTTTTGCTTTACTACTGTTCTGATTCATATTTTAACAACTAATGGCAACTAACAATCTGTACATTCTCTATTTGCAGATCGCATGGCAGCCCTGGGCCATGATGCCAGCCGGGGTGCGGGACCAGTACGCGGGAGCGTGGGGTACATCGCGTTTCCAGATTCTGCTGGAGGGCCCAGTCTACCGGGCTTGGTTTTTGAGCGTGAGATTTTGTGGGCTTGCTTAATCTGGTTGTTTCGATGCCACCCCCGAGTCTATGAGGACAGCGGACAACCTATTTGTTGACGCAGTCATACAGTTCATGGTGGGCTTAGACGCTGACTTCTTCGGAGGAGAGGGTGATTACATGACCTTTATTCAGACCCACCTTATGCCTCCTCTGACGGGGGCTCACGCAGGCAAGAAAGTAAGGGCTCCTGTGGCAGGCGAGACGACTCGGGAAATTAGGGCCTCTGATAGAAGGGCTCTCCCATGGAGCAGATTATCTGTTGGCCAGAGCTTCCCACTGCACTCACATGTTGGCGGCCTACTGGGACTGCTTACCAAATCCCAATCGAGCCGGCAGAGGCTAGACACGAGCTTGTCGGAGTTCGAGGCTCATCCTAGGTATGGACCACACTTTATCATTTGCACCTCTACATTTCCATTTCAGATATGTTTATCCCAGACGTTGATCACCTAAATGCATTTGCAGACATCTATAGAGTATACGGGGAGCCTCCTCGAGCTGGTGGCTTCCCTAATAGGTGTGGTGCAGAGGAGGGAGACGCTGCTTGGTCTCCATGATATCTAGGTAATTTCCTTCAGTTCAGCATGCATTTCATTACTAACTCTGTTTGCGTTTCTACTATCATATTCCACTGATACACATGTATTTTAACTGTAGTCTTTCCTAAACTGCACTGATATACTGCTTTGGCACACTGCACTCACACATTGTACTCATACTGTATCTGATTTCTGCATACCACTTATTCTGCATACTATGCTTGCATCTGATACACACACGGTAGCTGATATGTTGATAATTAATTTTTTTCAGATCCCATTTGCACCGATGGCACCAGCGGCAGCACCAGCACCGGTAGTACCTCCTCCAGTAGCATGGAGGAGAGAGAGAGAGACAGGCCTCAGCTTGTGGCCGAGATGTGAGTCGCGATCGAGGCAGATATAGGGGCACCCGAGGTCAGAGCAGTCCTTCAGAGCCCATTTTGAGCAACAACGATGCAGAGACTAGTGACTCCGAGGAGGCAGTTAGTCAGCATTCTAAGTCATTCGAGAGTGGAGATAATGATGCTGGCTCGGGGCCCGAGAGCGGAGGTGACACCGAGGTGGACTCTGAGGCAGAAAACGGAGACGCTATCGGCTCTGGTTCAGAGTCTGATTCTGACAGCGATGCCGATGGAGATAGTGACCCCGAGTCCTCCCCTCCGAGAAAGAGGACGGAGAGGGCCTCTCGGGCCTGAGGCGACTGGCGCTGATTTTTGTACTTAGGCCTCATTTGGGAACAGGCTAATTTAGTAACTTTTTGGCTATTTGGCTAAAAAGGTAGGTAAAAAAAACTTGTATGTTTGGGATGACTTTTTGGCTAATTACGAAAAGATGTGCAAAAAGTAGAGAGAAAAGAGAATCTTTGACTTTTTAGTATGAGTTGTTGGCTTTTTGGCTAATTTAGTAACTTTTTGGCTAATTGGCTAAAATAGCCTCTTGCCAAACGAGGCCTTATACTTTTTTTTTTTTTTGGGTAGCACTAGCACATGTATAGCTTCAGATAGGTTTTATTTTTGCTTTGAAACTTGTACACCATGTTGTAAAAACCCTGATCCGAACAAAACCCCGCAGTTTTTATGAAAAGTGTTGTTATTTTTGCATCATGAGCACCATATTTGCATGAATGGACATAGAATTGAATTGGCCAAGAACGCGCTTGATTGAAACAATGTTCTTAATCGGGTAATGAGCCGACCAACAATCGAAATACAAAATACAAAATACAACTTGATAAACAAAGCAAAAACAACTCAAATACAAATAAACACACTTCCTGAAACCAAAAATACTCAAAACAAGACCTTAAACATTCAAAGATTGAGACAGAACACATGTTGCCAACACTACCCAGCATGTAGGTGGACAGCAGGCCAGAAAGAGGGACTGCCGGCCACAAAGAAAAGTTGCCGGCTAGAGGGGAGTGGCCTGCCGATTACAAGAGGTGGTTGGCAGTGTGAGTGACCTCTAGATTGTTGACAGTTAGCTTCCACTCATAGCCTTATCTTCTACAAAAGGTTCAGCTTCGTGATTTCTTTTCCAGAACCTCATTTCAGCTGCAATTTCTTTCACAAATGGAGCCATTTTTTTACCGAAAAGCTAGTGGATTGGATAGCTGCTTTAGACGGCACATAAAAAGTAAATTTCTGGGGTTTTGGCATAAATGCACTTTTTCTGTTGAGCCGTACTCCTTTTTTTTTTTTCCGTTCCTCTATGCCGCGGTGCCCTCAAAATATAGTATAAATCAACCCAAGAGATTCACAAGCATAATATGAAATGTATTACTTTCATTCATCAGAGTTTATATTACAAAAGAGATTACATGCATTACACTTTCATAAATATTAATTATGAAACTACAGCATGTAACACTAATTAATAACAACAAAATAAATGCCTTACGGGCTTACATGTTTCTAAGAGATAACTTGGTTACAACAAAAGTGAGAGTCATAAGCTCTTTACAATTAAAGCCCTCGGTTTAAGAAGAAAACATATAAACATATAGGTAACAAAAATAGAGCCTTCAGCCCCGTCCTCTCAAACTATGCCCTTGGAGGTGGCATGTCACCTATACTTGAAAATGGTTTCCCAAATAGGGTGAGCCAAAACCCAGTAAAGATATGCTAAAACAATATACGAGAATTAACTAAGATATCAGCATTAGATAAATGTTTAATACTTGCAAACCAAATATCGACATCTATATTTCAATCCAATTCTATTCATTTATCCAAATCAATTCATTGATATAGTTCATTGAATTCTAAACAATTCAAAACGAGACTACAAGTCATTTATTAATACTTCAATAACAACCATTATTCAAACACTTCCATTTTCTTGCCATTTTACGGAATCATATCCGAGGGAACTGGCACCCATATATACATATAAGATTTCGTGACTTTCACCCTGGACACTCCAGCTAACTTAATTTTCAATGGAGTTCATCCCCTATCTACTCCCAAACAATAGAGTACATCCTCTATCTCCTCTCAAACAATGATATATATACAATGCATTTAAAAGCATTGTCATATACAATGACTAACCAAATCATATATTCAATAGTTTAGTCAAACCGTCATATTCAATGACATAATTCAAATGATTAGTTTCAATTCACCTAATCCTAATACAGTTTCTAAAACAATCATAGTTATCTTTCACTGATAGCCCAAAACAAATATTTCTAAACATATATACAATTTATCAAACAGATAATTTATCAAATTTCCATAGGTGAGTGATTTAACTAATCCAACTACACCATTCGATTATACACCCTTCCAATTTCATATTTCCCATGACAATTTTATTATTTATTCAAAACAGTCATTTAACACAAATTAGGGCAAAACCTTACTCTTTTTCCAATATCATCCCCAAGACCCAATCTCACCACTTATTTTCATATAACACCATAATTAAGCCCTCATCTACATATATGAAGCGAAATATAGGAAACCCCTCTTTCAAAATTTAAACCCAAACCCTAACTTCAACCAAATCTTTTCAAATCCCACCATTTATACAAAATGACAAATACCTAGGTTAAAACCCATATTAAAGAGTAGAATATCCCTACCTCAAGTGTAGAAGCTCAAAGAGGAAGAAGGAGAATCTTGAAAATGCACAAAATCAAGCTTTACTCGGATGGAATGGAAGCCCACAAAATGCTCCACCTTTCTCTCAAGGGAAGTAGGGTAGAGGTGCTTGGATCTTGGAGTATTTATAGAGAGAGAGAGAGAGAGAGCTTTATAGAGAGAGGCTGTCGGATTAGGGTTTTGAGTGAAAAGAGATACAAAAAGTGATAAAAAAATCTTCTACTGCGAACTGATAGATGCAGTCCTCGCTAGAGCGAAGAAGTCATCGCTTGAGCGATCAGACACAACAAATGACCTCGCTCGAGTGTAAGAAGCGTCGCTCAAGCACAGAATGCAAAGCTTTAGGTCTGCCACAAACGCAGATGCACGCTCGAGCACAAGAAGTCTCGCTTGATCGAAGAAGTAATTTCACCAGACTCGCTCGAGCGAAGAACCTCGCTCAAGCGCAAGAAACCTTGCTCGAGCAAAGAAGCCAATTACACAAGGCTTGCTCGAGCGCAAGAAGCCTTGTTCGAGCGAAGAAGCCAAAATCTGGGCAACAACAACCTAGACCAAGTAACAACCAACCTATTTCAAACTCGCCCAACAAGTACTAAAGCTCAAACACAAAGGGTCAAAAGGGGAAAAACAAGACATGGATACAATATTCAACTACGGAACTCGAGTCCAGAACACTACCAAGGTTGGGGCAAAATCGGGGTCGTTATACGAGGCCCGATGTTGAGACCCAATTACACATATCTTTTGCTTCGTGGGACAAGAAATATGCCTGACACTTGAAGAATTTCAGACACTAATGGAATCCCGACGAGATGAGGAAATCATGCCTCAGCCCCGTTTTGGCCACGCCCAAGCTTTGGGAAGGATGTGTGGGCTCACTTTGCACGAGGCTCGATCTTTGGCCCACAACGGAGAGCTAAACATATCTAGCTTGATTCATTGATTCTCCGATATCGGTGACAGAGGCGACCTTCTCTAGCGAGATTTTTGGCAACATGCCCTCTGCTTATGTATGCTTACACATTTCCTTCTTGCCCCTAGTTTTGGTGGGTCCAGCATTCGTTTGATCGAAATGGCCCAAGGTCTAAAAGAAGGTAAGAGTTGCATTGGTTTGGCACTGGCCGAGACCTTGATGGGCTTAGATGCCCTTCATCGGCGAGAGACTACTAGATTCGAGGGAAGTCCGCTACTTCTTCAGGTATTGTTTCCCATCATTCCTCATATGTGTTTCTTACATCACTCGGCACTCATGCTATATTTTTCTCTCAAAGCCCTTTTCTTATTTTTCTCTTAACATACATCTCTCTATTCTTTAATCTCTCTTTTCTTTTATCCCTTCTTAGGTGTGGCTTATAGATAAGCTGAAGGTAGTGGACTCTTTCTTTGAGTACTTAGCTTGAGGTTATTTTTTCCGCCACCGACTAGTGGATTTCCCGAATGAGGGATGGTGGTGCAACTAGATGTACAACAGGTTTGCTGCTAACATAGCTTGGCGTTGCCCCTGGCTTAATCTGACCGAGATGAGTTACAGCATGGCTCGGTAATTTGGCATACAATTGATTGGCCTCACGCATTGCATGTTCTACTTCCTTTTCCGATTCACTCGTCAGTTTAGGCATGATCAGACCCACCTAGAGGAGGTGGTAGAGTACCCGGTTTCATTTCCCATTTGTGGTTCACACTTGGCTAGGTACCTCACTGCTTAGAGGACGAGAGAGCTTCTGGCCCCTGCCCTTATTTTCAGTTACGCCCTTTCTGGCGAATGCTTGGCTAGGCTTGAGGATGAGGCACAAACCGAGCCCACTTTGGCTTCAAAACCTTCCACAAACATGAGCAAAGGATGCAAGAGCACCTGACTCACCTATGTCCCTAGTTTATTGCTTTGACTTTTCTTTTCAAGTTTTTTCGATTTAATAAAAGCAACTTTGATTTGTATCAAAGAGTTGGAAAACTTTATGTTGAAATCAATGAAATTAAAGTTGTGAGCATTGAAATTTTGAACAAAATCAACTTTTATTAAAACTTTCCAAAACCATTTGCGAAAATGATCACCAGCTGACACCCATGGAATCAATCCTTAAGATGTACAACCCCGAATCAAAAGATTAGAAATGCTCCTGATTGAACACTACTGCTCTGCATTGTAACTAGATCTTCTCTCAAAGTAAAGATCACAACCGAACTCTCAGGTAAAGGACAAACAGAGATGACCTGATCAAACACATGGACAGGACAGTTGAGTTTGGGTGATTATAGCCGAACTTCAGGATGAAGTTGCTTACGTATCCTGAAGATGGGAATCAGGCATTACGTAGTTTAGTTGAGGTTCACTTGAGTATTAACTCTCTCCTTTTGCGCTTTAACTTTTGCCAAAGTTGCCCTTAAGGGTTTACAATATTGCGAGCTTAGTTTTTCTTTATTTCTAATTTTCCAGACTCTAACTTTTGCCTAGGTCGCCCTTTCGTGTTTTTGGCCTAGCAAGCCTCTCAGGGATAGTATTTCTTTAACTTGTCCATGTTGATCGGTTATGAAAATTCCAAGCCATCTATGTCCATGAGAACAATAGCTCCACCCGACCAGATAGCTTTGACGATGTAATGACCAGTTTAATTGAGTTTGAACTTGCCCCTAGGGTCATGAATGGGAGCTCGGTTGTCTTTCAGCACCATATCCCTCTCCTTGATATTCTGAGACTTAACTTTCTTGTTAAAATCCCTAGTAATTCTGCGTTGATAGCCCTAAACATGATACAATGCCTTCAGCCTTCTCTCATCAAACAGCATCAGCTCCTTAAATCTACTCTATTGCCAGTCTGCCTCTTCTATCTGACACTTAGCCATAACTAGCAGTGACGGGACTTCTATTTCAATTGGAAAAACGGTTTCCATCCTGTAGACAAGAGAATAAGGAGTTGCCCTTGTGGACATCCGGATTGAAGTTTTGTTGCCTCAAAGTGCGAATGGCAATTTATCTGGCCAGTCTCTGTAGGTCTCAACCATCTTCTGTAAGATATTATTGATGTTCTTGTTGGCGGCTTCAACAACTCCATTGGTTTGCGGCCTATATGTAGACGACTTATGGAAAGCCACATTGTATTTCTCTAACAAGTCTATCACCTCTTTCTTGAAGTAGGAACCATTATCTGATATGATCTCGTTTGCGACTCCGTATCGGCAAATGATATTGTTTCTGATGAACTTGGCCATGTGCGATGCTTTTAACACTACATAAAACTGAGCTTCCACCCACTTTGTAAAGTAATCAATTGCCACCAAGATATATTCATGCCCATTCGACCCTTTTGGTGTGACTGCACCAATAACGTTGATTTCCCAGACTGAGAAAGGCCATGATAAAGTCATGTTGTACAATTTTGACGGCGGGATATTCATGCGATTGGCATGGATTTGGCATTCGTAACGGGACTTCGTGGCCCTTGTATATTCTCCGCGTGAGACGTAGCGAGAATTGTATAATTCTCTTACATCCTTTCTACATGTAATGTAGTTTGTTTTTTATTTTCTTGCTTAAAACTGTTGCATGTTATGCTTCATTACAGCTCCCTTTGCATGATCATAAGTTATGTTCGGCACCGTGCATGTCATTTACATTTTGCCCCTGCCTTCGGGCACATATCTTTGTTATCTTACATGCTTGTCTAAGTCTTCGGCCTCGTTAAAAATGGGTCGGCTCTGGGCTTTGACATTCACTCCCGTCATTGTTATAACTTTTGAGTTCTGTCAAAGAGGGGCAACTGTAGACACCCCATTTTTGACCGTCCTCAAGACTTGGACGTCATCGTTTGAACACTCGATGATCATCCATGCCTGTGTTCGTTTTGAGTTCCCAGAGGCCTCGATCGCGCGCCTTGCCTCAAGATCTCTCAACTTGTTTATTTTGTGCTTGGTTGTGGACCAAGCACTTGTGTTTTTGCTTCTGAGGGAAGAAGGTGGCTTGTTTTCCATCCCCTCAATCCACCGGCCAAGGCTTGAAGTCATCGGCCCTGTTTTCTTGCCATCGGCCAAAAATATTGGCCGATCGGCACTCTTTTTAGTTGATCGGCACTTATGTTGGTCGATCGGCCATTTTTGGTGGCCGAACCCTGTTCATCTACTTTATGCAGATATTTTATGCCAGATGGCACAGCTGGCATCCACAATTCACCCCTCCATACACGTGTATGTGTATGGAGGGATTTGCGCCTTGTTTAGCTTGCTTAGGAAGCTTTATAATTTGGAATTCTATAAGAACTCCTCCCTTCTCAAGGGTTCTGAAAATCTGAGAGATATGACATATATCTCTCTCTATATATATTTGACCTCTCTCTCTTATTTAGTGCTTGTTCTTGCTCTAAAGTGTTGTATTGTCTTATTATTGCACACAAACACCTACTAGAACACCATCCTTGGTTGCTGAGGTGCTAGGGAGTTGGTGTTAGAGTTCTTGAGGTGGTTTTAATCAGAGAAAGGTGTTGGAGCCTTGTTCTTGAAGGTGTTCTTCAAGGGTGAGCATTCTTGCTTTAGATACCCCATTTTGGCTTAAGCTTTTAGCCCTTCTTGCTTATTGTTTTAAGCTTAGCTATTAACTGATAAAAGTTCTATTTTTACTTGCTTTAGACCTTTGTTTAAGGTCTCTTCTTGGTTTGGGGTTGTTTACCCCCTCCAAGGCCTTGTGTTAGGCCATCCCCTTTGGCCTTTGTTCTTAGCTTTGCATGGCTTTCTACCACTGAAATCCAGAGGATTTTCAGTGGTGGGAAGGTGGTCTCGAGGTCTTAAATAGGAGAGGGTCATCCTCTCTCCTTGTTGTCTTGAATGCTTGCATAAATGGCTTATGTTTGTGGCTTGTATGCTTAGCTTGTTTTAGCTTTATTTCAGTGTGTATTAGGCTTTATTTTGCCATAATATACCTCTGTTTCAAGTTGGTTTGATGGCCACTTATATGCTTCATATACTTGTCTTGCAATCCTCTTGTTTGCCTCAACATGCATCATGTTGTAATATGTCATTTTAGCATGATTTTGGCTCAACTCCATGAAGCTTTTAGCCTTGTTTTACCATGCTAGAGCTCTGTCTTGCCTTGTCTTTGTCATGCTTGCATTGTTTTGTATAGCCACCATGTAATCTAGCTTGTTAGCTTTGAGTGTTCAAGTCACTAGCATGCTTTACTTGGGACATTTCAATGATTTGGCATCACTTGTTATGTTATTTCAGTCCATATAGTATGCTTGTACACTTGCACTTATCACTCCTTTAATGTTTTAAAGAGTTGATGTCTTATGCCTCATGAATGGACCATTGTGTATGCCTCCATGTTTAGGCTTCTAGGATGACATTTCAATGTGTTTTTGGTCTTGTTCTAACATGCCATAACTTTGATTTTATTTGCTTAAATCATACCATGTTTGGTTTTGATAGGTGTATTGTAACACCCTTTTGTAGCCTTGCATGCCTCATGCTTTTGGACTTTTATTCTAGCTTGTGTTGGCTAGGTTTAAGCTTGTTTTTGGTCCTATCTTGACCTGCCTTGGGACTGTTTTGATAGCCCTTGGCCCTTTGGGGCTTGCCTTGTGTGGCCATGGTTAAAGTCCCTTAGCGAGCCTTAAGCTTTAGGCTTTCTTGCATGCCATATTTGCTTTGTTTGGTTGATTTGGCATCAATCCTCACATATTTTCAGAGCTTATTGCATTGCCACATTCTCATGTTTGTCACACCTTGCTCATGTTTGAGAGTTGTGTCTTGTTGCCTAGCTTATGGGCCAATTGGCATGCATGTTTGTTTTCCATTTTGGTACCATCATTTTAGCACTATTGGCCACTGATTTGGGCCTATTTGAGAGCTGTCCATTTTGGTTTAAGTCCATCCTTTGCATGTTGTTGCATGCTTGCCTTGCATGTTGTCACATGCTTGTTGCATATTTAGTACCTTGCATGTTGTTGCATGCTAGTATGTTGCATGCTTGTTGCATGCTTATCCCTTTATCATGTTGTTACATGCTTGTCTCATTTTATATGTTGTTGCATACTTGTCCACCTTTGCATGCCTTACATGTTTGAATGTTCATGTTGCATCTTGCATACTTGTTTAGGTTATATTGCATTTGGCATGCTTTCCACCATTAGCCTTGTATGGCATTGTCATTAACATGCTTATGTTGCATTGGATTTGCATCATGCTTGAGTTGCTTGCATGCTTAGGTTGCATAACATTGTATGTGCATCCCTTGCCTCTTGATCAAGCATGATAGAGGTTGGGCCCCCCCTTATGTGTTTTGGTGTGCATTTCATTTAATATTAATTGCACAATCGGCTCCTTTGGCCATCATGTATTGAAATGCGTGATTGATGGTCTGAGGATCGAGAACCATACTACCTTGAGTTCATGACATGATAGGAAGGCGTGCAAACATTGTCTTGTAAATGTATTACCATGATCTGTTTGTCCTCTGCTACAGCAACAGAAGCATTCTGCAGGAAGACATGGTCGATCGACCATGTTCAGTGCCGATCGACAACAAACATTTGGCCGAGAGCCTTATCATTGGTTGATGGCACCATTACCTTGGCTGATGACTATACCATTTGGCCGATGATCTCTCGCAGTGTCCATGAACTGGTTCTGGAGCATCACAGAGACTTGTTCAGTCTTCAGGGGTACAAAACAGTGCAAACAGAGGCAACATGAAGCATGGCGATGGATTTTCGAGCGAAGCCATCCGAGCATGCATTCATCCCTCGTCTCGAGGCCATTTCAATGCTTTAATAACTTAGAATAATTATTTATTTCGATTTGGTTGTGTAATTAATTAATTAGTTTGTTAGTTAGTTAATTAGATGATTTTTATAATTCTTTTGGTCTCTCCGTCGAGAGGGCGCAATTGTGTAATAAGCGTGCGTGTGTGTGATGCATGTCTTCCAGCCCCACGTCTTTCTCCCTTTTACTTACTGCTTACGATGGTTAGTTTTCGGGCATGTTTCATTTAGTATCCTTATGCTATGCATGTTTGCATCCATCCATTTGTATTGCATGCACCGGGCTCGGCGCATCATACTAACTGTATTGTATTTCAATTCCAAGTTGAATACATGTATCGAATTGTCGCATCTCATATGCCATTTTAAATTAGCCGAGCCTATTCTAGTTACACTTTGCATGTGTTGCATTAGCCATCTTAACATGAACTAGGATCATGCATGATTTCTAACTAGTTTCTTGTTTCGGCTTGGAGTACACTGTAAGTGTTTATGCTTTAACATCTTGCATGTATGTAAGTATTGCCATGACAGCATGCTTGCCATGAGGCTAATTGCTTATGTGATATAACTGCCTGAATGCATGTGGGTGAAGGTTGGATTACCTGAATTGGAACGATTAATTGAAATCCGTGTTTTAGCCTACTTGCGAGTAGCAAACTTCAAACCATTTCCAAACAAATGAAAATGCAATGCTTTATTCCAAATTAGGCGATCTAGTCTATACTTGTGTGTTATGCGCATCACATAGTAATTTTAGCTAATTAACCGGAATAAGAACACATATGTTGTCAAAACAAAATATCATGCTTAGTACAGACCGATCTTCAGATCGGGCGAGCGAGGGTGCTCATAGATGACCTTCCCCAATCGTACCCAAGTTCCCGAGCCGAGGCAACTTTGGTGATGACAGACACGTGGCCTTTGGCAACGAGTCAGGGTTTCCTAAATTCCCCTAAAATAAAATATTTAGGTGGCGGGTCTGTATCTGGCAAAGCAGTCCATGTTTGGCACTTCTTTCTTAAAAATTAGTTTTTCAAAACGATTTGCCAGATTTAGACTCTTTGGTGATATATCGGTCTTGCATTGCACTTTCCAAGATTAGATTCAGAATCGTGACATTGAGTCCGAACTGTAGTAGCATAAAGCCCAAGGGCGTGTCTACAGCCTGTAGCTGAGCTTATAGTGTTTCCTGACTTGCTTGGCTCTGGCTCTGGCTCTACCTCTGCCTCTGATTTCTTCTCCTTTTCTGACCCAGTCCTCTTTGGTGGGTACACAGCCCAGACCAAAGGCATATGGGTTGTGTGACACATTTATTAATGCAACAACGCCTTTCCAGCCACTTCTTCCAAGTCCCATTCCTGGCACATGCTGCAGTTTATTCATGAAATTGATAGACTGGGAGCTGACATACATGCCCTCATCTGCGACTAGAATGGTCTGCACTACCCGAGACTCAGCCAGAGTGAACCTTGAGAAGAATATATCCTCCTCGCCATGAGTGATCTCCAACACTGATGTAGTTACCTCTGGCAGCGGATGGATGGATGAATTCCCGAAAATAATCACCACTCCTTTTTCGTGAGGGTACTTCAGCATTTGGTGAAGGGTAGAGGAGACAACTTTCACAAGATACAACTAGGGCCTCCCTAGCAGTAAGTTGAATATGGCCAGCACATCCAGGACATAGAACTTGACATCTTGCTGAGCTGGGCCCACCTGGACTCTGATTTGCACCATGCCCGTGACCTCCCTACTCGTATTATCATATGCCCGAATTACTTGCATTGTGGGCACAAAGTCTGTTGGTTTAAGGCCGATGGCATAAGCTGTACGGGAAAGACAAACATTGATAGCCGAACTGGTGTCTATCAACACCACCGGTACCTATTTTCCCCTGCACTCAATAGATATGTATAAGGGTTTATTGTGAGCTGAGCCTTTTACCGGCAGTTCTTTGTCAGAAAAGGTTTGGGTTGGCCCAATGTCACCTGGGAAGACCAATCCCACAAGCTGTTCAGGGGTAGTGTTAATGGACAATTTAGCTTTGTCCATTATTGACAGTACTGCTGTCGATATACCCGAGAGGCCATAGAAGACCCCAGATTGAGATGTCAGCTTGGATTTTCTTAAGCTGTTTCAACACTGCCTCTTCTTCCAGCTGTTTCTCTTTTTGTTTCTCAACCTCTCTGTCTTTTCCAGATGCCTCAGCTTGATCTGAGTGCGGTGACTTAAAATACCGCCCACTTGATGTCATGTGATCTATTTCTTCTGCATACCACGTATTATTTGGAAGGCACTCACCCCAGTCTTCGTCGGTGTGGGCCAGATGTAGATCGTCATCATCCCACCATATACCTTCAGCAGCCAACAAACAGTTGTTCGGCTTCATTCGGATCACTTTCACATCACAGGAATCCCCTACAGGATGTTGGGTCAGCACTACTTTTTGGTTGTCTTCAATCCTCTCTCGTTCAAACTTCTTTAGTGCAACTTCCTGTTCTGTGTCTACAGTGCTCACAGCGTCCAGTTCCTGAGCTGAATTTTCCATGCAAGTGTTCTCCGGCAGTTTTTCCTTTTTATCGGCCTTTCCGGTCACTACAGCAATTCCTGCTCCCTTTTCCTCCAATTTCATTTCAGTTCCTTCCTCCTTATCCGGCTCATTACTCAGCCACCCAGAGTTGTCGGTTGATCCATTCAAGTCGAACCAGCCAATCTGCACATCCCTTTGATCTTGCTCGTCTAAGAACTGCAGGTTGTCTAAATCCTCATCAAGTTCCGCCAAATCATCCAACCCTTGGCTCGGGCCATCCTCCCTAACCACATTAACATCTACTACAGTCGGCAACACTAATTCCGGCTTGACTTGATCAATTGGCATAATGTAGCAGCTTGGATCATACACCCCCTTAGGCAAGTCCTCGGAGCTCTCTGGCAACGGACTTATACTTTCCTCTAAGGCTAGCCTCTCTTCTACTGCAACTGTCACCTCCACAGGCTTAGGTTGAAGTGTGGACGTGTCCATCATGCACAAATCTGTACTTTCAGGAATGAACAACGTCAGTCTTGGTAGGTGAGAAGGGGTAATATATACGTTGGGGTCGTAGGAAATGGCTAGTGTATGGATTAGGTTTAGATTTTGAGGTGGGGGGACTTGATTGTGGGTCGGGAGAGGGTTTGTAGTTACATTTGGTTTCTGGGTTGGTGCGATAATAAGGTCTTGAATCTTATGACACAATCGAAAGCATTGGTCGGTATTATGACCATGCTATTGTTGAAACACACAGTACTTTGTTGGGTTGTGTTTGGGTGGAAGAGGATTAGGTAATGGGAGAGGTTCTAATGGTTTGAGGTGCCCTTTTTTACCAACACCTTCATGGCTTGAGACAGGGTCATGTAGAGTTGGATGAAGGTCCTTTGGGATCGGGTAGGGTTGGCTGAAGTTTGTGCAATTGTGTTGGCAAAAGGATTGGTAGTCTTGGTTGTGGTGGTGACAACACTCACATCTGATGGCCTCGCAGCTGTGCTACCACTAATGGTAGCATTGGAACTGTGCACAAAAGGCCTTTTTGTCTGTTCTTTCTCATCTGTTATCATCCCTTGTTTCATGGCGTTTTCGATCTGAACTCTCATCTCATGGAGCTCAGTCAATGTGAAAAGAGATAGGATGATCATTTTCAATAATAACTTTCCGTGCAGATTGCGGGACTACCATCCTTATCTGGTCTTTCTCGGAAGGCCTTGTGGTCATCATTGAAGCTTTAGTCCTCCACCTCGTTACAAATTCTGAGAAGCCCTCCTTCGGCTCTTGGCGTGTTGCCTCAAGATCACGAGTTATGACCTCGATCTGCGTGTTATACGAGTACTGAACAATAAAGGCCTTAGCCATTTCCTCCCAATTCTGCTTAATAGAATCCTCCAACTTCGCATACCAAATGGCCGCTATACCAAACATGGTACGGCCAAAAAGAAAGAGCTTTTGTAATCTGGTCTGGCCTATCGGCCGCAGGATGTCTGAAAATAACCGTAGATGAACCATGGGATCTCCGGAGCCATCGAATCGATCGATGTGCGGCATTTTGAACTGATCTGGCAATGTCACTGCAGAATCAGTATACCCATCTTCTATGTCGGGAATGGAATTAACACCTTGTGCTCTCTTAAATAGCTTCTCTAGCTTGTTGACCTTAAGCATAGTTGGGTCAACCTCAAACTCAAACAGAGCCTCGGTTTGATACACAGGTGTTTTGGAGGCTTGTGCTAGGTCGGCTCTGCCAGATTGCCTTGATTTTCTTGGACATTAGAAGTATGGGCAGTGGTTCCAGGTGCTGGGATACCCGTAGGAGGTGCATGGGATGCAGAAGCCGTTGCTAACTGTGTTTGTTATTGTTGCAACCTGTTTATTACCTTAGCCTGACGAGCTGTGACCTCGGCCTAATGAGCAGCATCTTGCTGTAGGGTTTCAACTATTTTCTAAAGATGATTTATTAAATATCCATATTGACTGGAGGATATTGTGTCATCGGAATAGGTGAGTGATCTCGTGCTGGACTAGAAGTAGAAGACTGTCCCTGAGCCTAACTGGATGCAGGTGAATTAAGGGGTGACTGCTATAAAAACTGGACCGGTGAACTCTGCATGACTTTCCTCCGTCTCGTAACCGGTGGGAGTGAAGTAAACATGGGTTGTCCTCTAACAAGATCCCCAACTTTGCAAAGCCTTCTGACTCGGTTCCAGAGCACTTGGGAGATATTTGAACTTTCTGAAGCTATGGTGTTAAACTACCTAGCAAAAGAAATAAAGAAAAAAGAAAGTAGCAATAAGAAACTGCACAACACCTCAGCTAATGATGTTACCAACATAGATGTAATCAAAGTTGTAGGACTGCACTCAACACTGAATTCTGCCCCCTCAAAACGGATACCAAACTTGCAACTGATACGCACATTCCTGTACAGTTTCACTGTAAAGAACATACTAGTTAAGTGAGAGCCAAAACACCCCTATGAGAGGGTAAGGTTACCCTATTCACTATTCAAACAAAGCGGTTTCATGCAATCCTGTATTCGGGTGAGCATCATGTCCTAGTTTGGAATAGTCTCTACGGCTTTTCGATATGCAACTAGGCTAAATGGTCAGAAGGGTACCTCAGCAAGACTACCTAATATATCTCTCACTCCTAACACTGAGAAATGAAAGAAGGATCAAACGGTACAGCAGTAGTCTAGATCCAAGGGTTGTGTTCCCATCATGGCAGAGCCCGTGACCGGTCAGCCTTTTGGCAAGCTTTTCGGGTAAGCCTCCGGCAAATCGTCTAGGAATAGCAAATGGCAAACACAGTGACATAAACGCAACAATGCAAATGTAATGCATAGAAACATATAAGTGTAGATAAAAGTTCACATCATGAAGTTCAAGTCAAGTTCTCTAAATCCCTAGTAGAGTCGCCAGAAACTGTAGCTTGACTTTTTGTGCCCCATTTCGGAAGTCAAATAAGCCCTATAGTATCGAACTCCTGCGGTTCTGAATCTAATCTCACAAGTACAATGTGAAATAGATAAACACCAAAGAGTCCAAATCTGACAAATCTTTTGGAAAATCGATTTTGAATCAAATTGCCAAAAATGGACTGCTTTGCCAGATATAGAGTCGCCACTTAAATATTTTTTAGAAAATTTAGGAACCCATGACTCGTGCCAAAGGCTACGTGTCCGTCATTACCAAGATTGTCTTGGCTCAGGAACTTAGGTACGAGAGGGGAAGGTCATGAATTGAGCATCCCCGCTCGCCCTATCAAAGATCGACCTCTACTAATCATGATATGAATCTTATGTATATTATATGCTCTTGTTCCGGTTATTAGGCTAGCATTACTATGTGATGCACACACACACAAGTATAGACTAACTTGCAAGAATTAGAACATTTGATTCATGTTTGTTTTTGAAAAAGAGTTTGTGAATGTGCCACTTGAAAAGTGGGCTTAAATGTACATGAATCAATCCCAATTCAAGCAATTAGCCTTCATCCACAGGCATTCAAGCAATTACAGCAATTAAGCATTTAGCCTCATGGCAAGCATGCTAGATATGGCAACAATCACACTCATGCAATATGCCAAAGTGAGTAAAGGCTTACCTAGTACTCCAAGCCAAAAAAAAGATTATAGAGTTAGAAAAATGCGTGATCCTAACTAGGCAATATGACTAATGCAACACATGCGATATGCAATTACTAAGCTCGGCTACTAATATGGAAATTGATAGCATACGGTCTAAGCACATATTCAAAGAAACACTAAACTAACAATGCAAGTTAGAATGATGAACCAAGTCCCGGTGTATGCAAAACAAGTGGATGCAAACATGAAGTATGCTAAACAAAACATGATGCCCTAAACTAACCATCATAAGCTTGTAAATAAAATGGAGAAAGACGTGGGGCTAGATGTCACGACCCAAACCCGCCCCTATAGGTTTAGCATCCAAACCGGCCAGTAATCTGTGATTATCGAAGGCCTGTTTAACAATAATGACAATAATACAATATAAAGGGGCTGGCGGAAGCTAATCAATAATAACATACATCGTCCAATGAGCTGTGAGGACCTGAATGGAAATAAACTTTCATATACATAGTTACATCCATGAACACTTAAGTCCATAAAACACATATATACAAAACACAAGTTAGGAATTAAATCCCATTATCAAAAATAGTATTAACAAAAGTTATAAAACATTCTTTTCACTTAGCAATATCAAAAGGGTGAATTTGAACCACCCAAAAAGCCTTTACACATGTTGGTTAAGAACCTCGTGAGGAGGCGCAATAGTTGGCTTGACAAAACAAGGGTTCAGGTCGACGCTGTAGACCGCCTCGGAACGCCACTCTCCGCGCGCGAGGGCGCGAATCGTTTTGTTCTTAGCTACTACAGTTCGGACTCGTGTCACGGTTCTGAATCTAATCTTGTAAAGTGCAATGCAAGACTGTTAAATCACCAAAGAGTCCAAATCCGGTAAATGGTTTCGGAAAACTGATTTTTAATAAAGAAGTACCAAACATGGACTGCTTTGCCAGATACAGAGTCGCCACCTAAATGTTTTATTTTGAAAAATTTAGGAAACCCTAACTCGTGTCGAAGGCCACGTGTCCGTCATCACCAAAGTTGCCTTGGCTCGGGAACTTGGGTACGAGAGGGGAAGGTCATGCAATGAGCATCCCCGCTCGCCCGATCAAAGATCGGCCTTTACTAACATGATATTTTGTTTTTGAAAACACATGCACTCTTATTCTGATTATTAGACTAGCTTACTACGTGATGTGCACAACATACAAGTATAGACTAAATCACCTAAATTGGAGCAAAACATCTCATGCTTGTTTGTTTGAAAATGGTTTGAAGGTGCTACTCGCAAGTAGGCTAAGACGCGGATTTGCCACCCTCAAGTGGGTTTAGAAAACATGATTTGGATGAATTGTTCCAATTCAAGCAATCCAATCTTCACCCACAGGCATTCAAGCAGTTAGCCTCATGGCAAGCATGCTAACATGGAAACATACATATCTCATGCAGTATGCTAAAGCGTAAACACTCACAGTGTACTCCGAGCCAAAACAAAGAACTAGTTAGAAATCATGCATGATCCTAGTTCATGTTAAGATGGCTAATGCAACACATGCAAAAATGCAACTAAGATAGGCTCGGCTATTCTAAGATGTCATGTGAAGTGCAGCTTGGTTAAAATGTATTCAAATTGGAATTGAAATACAATGCAATTTGTGTGATGCGCCGAGCCCGGTGCATGCAATACAGATTAATGAAGGCACACATGTGAAGCATAAGGTATGCTAAACAAAATATGCCCTAAAACTAACCATCGTAAGCGGTTAAGTAAAAGGGAGAAATAAATGGGGGTTGGAAGACATGCATCGCACACATGCATGCTTATTACAACAGTTGGCCTTCTCGACGGAGGGTCAGAATAATAAGCTAACTAGCTACGCTAATTAAACTAATTATTACACAACCGAATTGAAACAAATAGCTACACTAAGCTAGTTAAGATATTACACAACAAATCAAATGATTAAGTTGCACGAACTAATCATGAATACTGAAATGGCCTCACGGGCAATGAAGAGAGGCATGCTCGGTCGGCTTCGCTCGGAGATCCAATATCATGCCTCATGTTGCCTCTGTTTGCACTGTTTTAGACCTCTGAAAACTGTGCCAACTTCCAAGATGATTCTGCTACACCTTATGGACATGCTGAGAGGTCATCGGCCAAAAGGAGTGGCCCTCGGCCAAAGAAAATGATCATTGGCCAAATTGATAGTCGATCAACAGACTAAGATGGCCGGTCGGCAGCTCTGATGGTCGATCGGCCAACGCTTCATGCAAACTCTCCTTTTGCTGCAACAGAGCACTAACAGAGGCATGGCAATGTATTTGCAAGAAAATGTGTGTGCAACCACACCCTTTATCATGTTTAAAGCTCAAAGGAGTGTAGTGCTCGGCTCTCGAGCCATTAATCACGCATCTCGATGCATGATGACCGAGAAGCCAAATTGCACAATTCAATGTAAAATGAATGCACACATAAACACATAAATGCCTTAACCTCTATCATGCATGATCAAGAGGGTCGGCGACCGAGAATTGAGGCACGTTTTATCACTTCAAGTATGAAACATCCCTCGTTTCTCGTGTTTGGATTGACACCCTTTCCAAACACAATGCAATGCAGGCATGTACACAATGCAATGCAACAAGCATGGAAATATCATGGAATGTAACAAGCATGCGACAACATGCAATGCACTAAGCATGCAACAACATGATAAACATCATGAACATGTAACATACAAACAACATGAGCAATTCCTCAAAGCTAATGGCATGCAAACTCTATTGAATGCAACCTAAGTATGCAAGAAACAATGCAAACAACAAGCGTGCAAACAACAAGCAATGCAACAAGCATGCAAGATGAACTTAAACCGGATATGGACAAACCTCAGCCAAAACACCCAAAGTCTCACGTGGAGAAGGCTAGAAGCGACTATCGGGAACACCCAAGGTCTCAAACGAAACACCTCCCAGTGTGTCAAACGCAAAAGGAGAAAGACTGTGCATGCAAGTGCAGTCATCCAAACGTGTGTCAAACGCGATAGGAGAAAGGTACGTCCAAACGCATGTCAAACGCGAGTGGAGAAGGGTAGCAGTCAAACTAAATCGGAATGCTTTTGAATGAACCATACATACAATATCGTCTGGTCACGCCAGCTTCAAATGAACCATACATACAATATCATGGCTACACAAAAGAAAGATTTTTACAAGTACAATATAACAGGAACATATGTAGGTAGAACGTACATAACAATGCAAATGAAAAGTGCATAGCAATGCAAGTGAAAATGTGCATAACAATGCAATGAGTGTGCGTGACAACACAAGTAACGAGGTGCATATCAATGCAACCGAAGTGAGCACAACAATGCAACTGAAAGAGTGCATAATAATGCAGGCGAAACGTGCGTGACAACGCAAGTGAATAGTGCATAACCGGGACAAGCATAACAATGCAAGTAGAGAGATGCGCGACAACGCATGTAAGGGGATGCACGACAATGCAACTAGGACAAGCATAACAATGCAAGTAGAGAGATGCGCGACAGCGCACGCAAGGGGATGCACGACAATGCAACCCAAGAGTGCGCGACAATGCAACCTAAGAGTGCGTGACAACGCGGATGGAGGGGTGCAAGAAAATGCAACCTAAGAATGCGTGACAACGCGGATGGAGGGGTGCAAGCCAATGCAACCTAAGAGTGCGCGACAACGCGGATGGAGGGGTGCAAGACAATGCAACCCAAGAGTGTACGACAACGCGGATGGAGGGGTGGAAGACAATGCAACCTAAGAGTGCGCGACAACGCGGATGGAGGGGTGTAAGACAATGCAACCTAAGGGTGCGTGACAACGCGGATGGAGGGGTGCAAGACAATGCAACCTAAAAGTGCGCGACAACGCGGATGGAGGGTTGCAAGACAATGCAACCGAAGAGTGCATGACAACGCGAATGGAGGGGTGCAAGACAATGCAACCTAAGAGTACACGACAACGCGGATGGAAGGATGCAAGACAATGCAACCTAAGAGTGTGCGACAACGTGGATGGAGGGGTGCAAGACAATGCAACCTAAGAGTGCGCATAACAATGCAAGCAAAACGTGTGTGACAATGCAAGTAGTGTGTGCATAACAATGCAAGAGAGATGTGCATAACAATGCGAACAAAACGTGCGTGACAACGCACATAGCGTAGGCATAACAATGCGAGTGAAAAGTGCATGACAATGCAGCGAGTGTGCGTGACAACGCAAGTATGATAATGCAACAAGTGTGCGTGACAACGCAAATAAGGTGTGCATGACAATGTAATGGTGGATACACATTCAATACAACATGCATATGCTATGCAAGTGTGACGATGCACATATTCAATGTAAGCATGGTAAAGGCTTGTTATCCATAATGTTGAGATGCAACTTCAAAACAAGATGAGGCATGCTCAATGTAAGAGTGAAAAGGCGTATAAAAAATGCGCATCTTACAAACATGACAAAACACTCGTAAGGCAAGATATTCAAAAGCAATTCTTGAACAATTCTCGAATCTTGCAATATACAAAAGGATACAAAAAAGGCTACACCTCGTGCGTATCGAGCACCGCACACGGAAGACACGGTTTGAGGTCATCACGAAGGCCACTTAAGCTTCAAAAGTGTACTTTCTTGCACTTTCTTGAAATGTGAGGGTACCAATCAACAGAAATACCCCAAACAAGGGCATTGAAGGTGCATCGACCACAAGGGGAAGCCATCGGCCATCAAAAGAGCTTATCGGCCAACAATTTAGCCGATCGGCTAACAATTTGGCCGATTGGCTAACAATTTGGCCGATTGGCCAAAAGTGGCAGATTCGGGGCAGTTTTGTCCATTCACCTCGGGTCTTTAAGTATAGGGTTTCAAACCCTATTTCCTCACTTCCTCCAAGCCAAAAACTCTTGCTCTCTCTTTCTAGGTTGTTTTCCATCCTTCGATTCGAGCTTTTCCTTCGTTTTTAAGCCTTCCATAACTTCCGATTCGCGAAACACTCATTGCTTCGAACATTTTGAACCGTTTGGAAATTGTATTCAGTGCCACATTCTTGATTTCCCTCACTTGGGGTTTGTTTCCCCTGAGTTAGCCTTGGTTTCCGTTTCTTCTTCCACACTTCGACCTTTTCTCCCATTTTTCACCCCTTGGGGTTGACTTTTGGTTGACTTTTGGCATTCTTGCCCATTTTCCATATCCTCGGCCATTTTCTCACACTTCTCGAGATGGCGGATTGTCATGACCCAAACCCGTCCCTATGGGTTTAATATCGTAACCAGCCAGTAATCCGTGATTACCCAAGGCCTGCTTAACTGTAATGACAGTAATACAGAGTAAGAGGCTGGCGGAAGCCAAACAGTAATTAAAGGAGGTCCAATGAGCTGTGAAAACCTGAATGCAAAAAGACTTTATGCACAGGCCACATTCATAAACAAAACATATATACATACGTCATATACACATGACATCCGGGTTAGAGACCAAATCCCTTCAACATAACTGTACAGTCGGAAAGTCTAAAACATTTATTACAAAACAGAGACGGAAGGGTGAAATTGAGACACCCCAAAAACAACCTTATCTTGGATGGACTTTGAACCTCGAAGTGAGGCACAAAGGTTGGCTTGACAAAACGGGAGCTTAACTTGACGCTCCTAGCTTCGGCCCGGTGCCTGGACATCTACATATAAATATAAACAGTGAGCTAAAACCCAGTGAATAACATATGCGTAAAGAGGTTAAGAATGAATGTCCTTTCAGTAATTAAAACAGTCAATTGCATCAGTAAATCAGTTATTCAATCAG
Source organism: Camellia sinensis (assembly GCF_055761805.1). NCBI lineage: Eukaryota > Viridiplantae > Streptophyta > Magnoliopsida > Ericales > Theaceae > Camellia > Camellia sinensis. The sequence continues at coordinate 44,549,342 of NC_138962.1, read as the reverse complement.
TGGCTCATTTTTCATGCCATAACAGTTATTTAGAAACCATAGTAGTCATATGTGGTACATCTAATAGCAAAACAGTACAGTAGGTCTTAACAGACCGAACAGTCAGTTGATGGCCATCAAAACAGTAAATAGTAGCAGTTCCAAATATTGGAACTAACAGAGATCTCTATAACAGTAGCAGTAACAGTAACAGTAACAATAAGTTGCTATGGATGCCACGAGTACAGTTTATAAATAGGACAAACATTCATTCAGTGAGTAATGTTACTTCAGAAAGCAGTACAGTCAATCGTTCAGAAAATAATTGTAATTAAACATATCTTTATGACATTGTTACTCACAGAGTACTGGGCTACGGACAGGCTAGTCAGCGTCCTCGAGTGCCAACTCTACACAGTAACAGAACGAACACATACACTAAGCCACACACTTGGGATTAATAGCTTAGCCCTTAAACTTGACTTGGTGTGATTCTATAACATTATCCTCATTAAGATGCCTTAAACTTGACCTAGGAATGCCTAGGATGAAATGAGGATGCAAAAATGTACTTTAAAACACTTTTCAAAATTTGTTGAAACAAGGGTCCACGCTCGAGCGTGGCTTCCTACGGTCGAGCGGACATACAGAAAAAGAAGCTCCGCTCGAGCGTGACTTCCTTCGCTCGAGCGGGATGAAAACTCATGAAAAGTACTGGTTACATGATATTCACGCTCGACGGACGTTCGACTTCCGATCGAGCATGAGACTCAGACCCTCGCTCAAGCGTGAATTCTCTCGCTTGAGCGGACTACAAAACACATGAACTTCTGGGCATATGCATTTCACGCTCGAGCGTGACTTTCTTCGCTCGAGCGGAAGTGCATGTACTCAGCTTGTACGCTCGAGCGTGAAGTCCTCTGCTTGAGCGTGGATCAAAAATCTGGAATTTCCAAATTGATCGCCAAGCACAAAACTCAACCTATAAAGCTTCAAACTCGATTCTTTTGGTCTAATTTTCTGGAAAACACTTAAAAACCCATAATACAACATGTTTCAAAGATCAATTTATGAAATCAAGCCCAAAGGTAAGCCAATTGAACACCAATTTCAAAGAAACTTGAAGAATAATGCAAGAACACAACATGCATGAGTTCTTATGAATTCCAATGCTCTAGAACATGATCAAATGCAAGATTGAACTTTAAGACATGGTGAATTCCTGGACTACAACTAAAATATGAACTTGCATGTAAGAATTTTCATGAAAACAACCTCAAAATTCCATGATATGGACATGGATGCATGAATGGACTCTTAAATTAACACATTAAGCTAATCCTTAAATAAAATCACTAATTTCTCATGAACCATGCATGTAACAACTCAAATTCATAATCAAGAGGGTGAATTTCCTACCTTAGGTCTTGAATTCCAAGTATGCTAGCTCAATTTTGCAAAACCTCTTCAATTCTTCTAAGTTCAAGCAAAATTTCTAGTTGAATTCAATTATTTCCTCACACTCTCTCTCTCCCACGATTTGGAAAGAAGATGGATAAAAAGAGGAGTGCCAACATGTATTAAAGAGAAATAAACAATGGCCTAGAATTGTCCACTTAATGGCAATAAGGTAATTTACTTGAACTAATGTGATTTAACTTTATTTAATCTAATTTAATCATTCCAAATCAAATTTAAATTAAACCCACCATAAAATCACATAAATCCTAACTAGCATATAATACTAATCAATTTCTGATTCGGTCGTTGATAGGGCCTTCAAGTTGCAATTCGAAATCAAAATATGAACAGGTCATTTAATGACAAATAGATAGAAATGCAATTAAAGCAACATACTCATGCAATGAGTCCAGAATTTCAGCTTAATCAATTACTTATCATGCTCAATCATAGTTTAACACTAATCAGAGGTGAGGATTGTCACACGGACGATATTCCATGGGGTGGGGCTCCTCTAGAGATAGATATGGATCCCGAGGTCGAGCTCTTGCCTCTCAGTGTTCAGCCTTTTGACCCGGCAACATACCAGCCCGTGACACATGTGCTGCCTCCCGACAGTATTCGCCAATTCAAGAGTTTTGCGCGAGGTACACCATTGGAGCTCCTGCTACACGAGTCGGAGTCGCACCTTTCTTACGGCACTGCTGAGGTATACCCTTCCTCTTTACTTTCTGCAATATAGGTCGTATATCTTGGATAATTGATACTGCCCTTTATCTGATCATCACGAACACATTTGTAGATCACATGCTTAGTTCACCCTGAGCATGTTCATACATGATATCTGCGCCAACTCGAACACATGCACACACACTGCATTTTTATCAATTCTGAACGCATTCAAACACTGTATTTTTGACACTGCTTCGCATCTGTTTGTCTTGAACACAGGGAGATTCCCATGCCTTCCGGGGGTATGGGAATACCATCGCCCGGGGTTGGTACATGGAGTTGCCTGATGAGGTCCGCCAGATCGTCAACGAGGCCGGCTTCGTTATTTTCTGCATGGGACTCTCGCGCCTCACTGCGAGTAGGTCCCTTCTAGGCGCACTGGTGGAGAGGTGGTGGGACACCACCGATTCCTTCCACCTTTCTGCAGTGGGGGAGATGACGATGACTCCCTTCGACTTCTCCATGTTCACTAGCATCGGAGTAGGGGGTGATTCGATCCCCTTTGACACCGACATGGGCAAGTGGGATGCTGTCCAGATGTTCTTGCTCGGCGCTCGCCCACCTCTCTCCCGGCCAGGGTTCGTGAGATACTCGTGGTTCGAGGACCAGTTCAGGGTACAGGCGCCGACGACCCACGAGGAGGTCAAGCAGTATACCTGAGGGTTTCTTATGTTCTTGCTGGGCACCACTCTTTTCGCCGACCGGGCGAACACAGTTGGACTCTATCTACTGAGTGCACTGGTGGATGTGACCCGGATCCGACGTTATGATTGGGGTGGCGTAGGCCTACCCACATTTTACGGGTACATGAGTTCCTCATCCCGCCGTAGCGGACATCTGCTAGGAGGTTACTAGCGAGCCTGGGAGGTACACCTTCCCTTTCTGTTTTACAGTTTTGCCTTACATTATATGTACACCACACACACTACATACACGCAATCTGCTTTACACTGGCTGTACACTGCACGCACTGCATAAGACACTTCACACACTGCACGATGCACTGCACATCATTCTCCGATTTCTGTTTTATCTGTATTCTACTTTACTGATAAACATACTCACTGTTGCCCTGTTACATTCTGTAGTTGTGGGTGTATGCCTACTTTCCGAGGTTTGCTCCAGAGCCGGAGGTGGAGATGTCCCTTGTTGTCCCATATTCTCATCGATACGATGTGAGGTGTGAGCGGAGGTCGCGGGAGTCTTTCCTATTCTTCCACAAATACTTTGACACCATAGCCGCAGTAGAGGGATTTCAAACCTTACAATTCATTTAAGCTTCACTTTACATTGTACTTTCAATAGCAGATAACAAACTGTATATCCTGTCATTTGTAGATCACCTGGCAGCCCCGGGCCGTGTTGCCTGATGTAGTGAGAGACCAGTACATGGGTGCTTGGGAGACTGCCCGGTTTCGAGTTTTGCTGGGGGGTCCGGTCTGCCGGGCATGGTATTTGGGAGAGCGCTTCCTGAGTCAGACCCTTGGTTTACCTGAGCAGATAGTCTCGAGGCCACCTCTTATCCATATGAGGCATACAGAGAGGTGCACCCTGTAGGAGATGACCGATTTCAAGATCGGTTGGGACGCTGAATTTTTTCGAGATGAGGGCAACTACACTGTCTTCATTGAGACTCATCTTATGTGACCTCTGGCCAGTGCTCGTCGAGTTGAGAGGAAGAGGCCTGCAGCGCCAGTAGGAGGAGTAGGAGCGTCGAGGGCGACTTAGGCCCGCGACAGGAGTGGTTCCTGGAGGGGACAGAGAGCAGAGTGGCCAGAGCTGCCCACCACCATGACATGCCGAGGACAGAGCGGAGAGACTTATCAGATACCCATCGCTCCTCCTCCGGCTGATCATAAGCTCGTCGAAGTTCGCAGCTCAACCCCAGTATGTGCTATACTTTTCATTCTGTACAATCATTTCATTTTAGTTGATATCCCGCAGAATACTAATTGCTTCAGCACTTTTGCAAGCTTCGATCGAGTACACTAGGCAGGCCCTGGAGCTGACGGCTTCGGTGATAGGGATACTGCAGAGGAGTATAGACCTACTAAGTATCTACAATATCCCAGTGAGTTCTTTCAACCTCAGTCCCAAAACTTTGCATAATCTGTTCCATACTGATCTGATGCATTACATTATCAATACAGCATTCGATACACTGCACTCACATACCACTCACGGCACTGATACACTGTATGTCATATACTGCTCACAGCATTCATACACTGCAATCATACACTGCTCCCGGCATTCATACTCAGCTTCGCATAACATAACTGATGCATCTGCCAAATGTTCTTTTCAGGCCCCATTCCAGATACCAGCCACAGCGGGTGCCTCAGCGAGGCCATCAGTACCTCCCAAAGCAGTGGGGGAAGCCGGACGAGGGATGTCGATACACAGCCAAGGCAGACATAGGCGTACTCATTCCGGGAGTAGTTCACGGGCGCTTACCCCAGATGATGACGAGTCTAATACGGAGGCAGAGTCATCTCAGGATGAGGCTGGAGATGGCTCAGGTTCAGACTCAGGCAGTGGAGCTGACGGCGGCGATCCTGGACCTTCATCTAGGAAAAGGACGAAGAGAGACTCCCCCACTTGAGGCGACTGACGCCAATTTCAGATGTTACTTCAAATGTTTTTTATTTGCTTTATTTTCATTTTTACTAGTAGTTTTTGCACATTGTACTGCGTCAGAAAGATTTACTTTCTTTAAAAACTTTGTACTTTTGCAAAAGAAAATATAATGGAATGAAACAGCTCTTTTTGTTAAAAAAAAAAGTGTTACATTTGTACATTCTAAGCATTGCATCGCATCGCATCGCATCACATCGCATCGCATCACATTACATAACAATGTAAATGAGATTGAACTTTGTTTTGAAAACTAAACGCTCGAATTGCATTAATCAGGTAGTGAACCAACTGACAACAAAACAACTCGATAAGCAAACAAAGAACTTGACATGTTAACCAAATGTAAATACAACTCGATAAGCAAGGCAAGGACTAAAGAACACAAAATACAACTCGATAAACAAAAGTACAACAACTCGATAAACAAATTGAAGTAACACAAGCGTGACTTCGCAAAATCATCACCGAAAGGCATTTGAAGTGGAACAAGTCACAAATTCTCAACATCTCCAACACATAGACAAGTCAAAGAACATGAGGAGAGGCCGTCGATCAGTGTAGAAGGTCATCGACCAAAAGAAATGACCATCGGCCAACATTACTAGCCGATCGGCTAAAAAGATGGTCGGTGTAACAAGTCCGCGAGGGACCCCGCTACAGTTCGGACTCGATTTGTGTCACGGTTCTTAATCTTGAACCAAAGAGTCCAAATCTGGCAAATCGTTTTGAGAAACAGATTTTTGAAAAGAAATGCCAAACATGGACTGTTTTGCCAGATACAGAGTCGCCACCTAAATATTTTTTATGGGGGAATTTAGGAAACCCTGACTCGGTGCCGAAGGCCACATGTCCGTCATCACCGGAGTTTCTCGGATCAGGAGCTAGGGTACGATTGGGGAAGGTCAGCTATGAGCACCCCCTCTCGCCCGATCCGAAGATTGGCCTCTACTAACCGTGATATCCGTTTTTGAAAATATTATGTATTCTTATTCCAATTGTTAGCCTAGAATTACTATGTTATGCGCACAGCAAACAAGTATAGACTAGATTGCCTAATTTGGAAAGAAACATTGCATATCCGTTTGTTTTGGAAAATGTGTTGGAATTTGTTACTCGCAAGTAAGCTAAAATACGGATTTCAACGAGTTTTTCCAACTCAAACAATCCAACCTTCACCCACAGGCATTCAAACAGTTTATCACATAAGCATCTAGCCACATGGTAAGCATGCTGTCATGATAGCATTCACACACATGCGATGATGCTAAAGCATAGATACTTACATCGTACTCCAAGCCAAAACAATAAACTGGTTAGCAAACATGCGTGATCCTAGTTCATGTTAAATTGACTAATGCAGCACATACATGATGCAATTAGAGTAGGCTCGGCTAACCTAAACATGGCATGTGAAATGCAACCAATCGATGCACGCATTCAATTTGGAATTGAAATACAAATGCAGTTAGCATGATGTACCGAGCCCAGTGCATGCAAGACAAATGCATGAATGCACGCATGCATAGCATAAGGTATGCTAATTTTAAAGATGTCCTAGTCTACCATCATAAGCAGGTAAATAAAAGGGAAGAAAGACGTGGGGTTGGAAGACATACACCCACTCACGCACACTTATTACACACTTGCCCTCACTCAGAGGGTACAAATAAATATTACAGTCCAGATAATAAATACATTAATTATTACAGAATTTCTACTTAATTAATAGAAAGAATGCAAAATAAAGGAGAAAGATGGCCACTGCCTCCGCCTCGAGATGTGCGAATGATGCATGCTCGAACCCGCCTTGCCCGGAAAGTCCGTACCATACCAAGGTTGTCTCTGTTTACACTGCCCTATCTCTCTGAAAAATTCCAAAGTTTGGAGATCCTAAGGCAAGGCGCGTAGCCGAGACCTCCGGGAACTCCAAATGAACACAAACGAGGGTAATCACCAAGTGTTCCAATGGTGACGTCCAAGTCTTGAGGACGGTCAAAAATGGGGTGTCTACAGTTGCCCCTCTTTGACAGAACTCGAAAGCCATAACAATGACGGGAGTGAATGTCAAAGCCCAGAGACGACCCATTTTTGACAAGGCTGAAGACTCAGACAAACATACAAGACAAACAAAGTATGCGCCCGAAGGCAAGGGCAAAATGCAAGACAATGCACGAAGCTGAGCATAACTTATGATCATGCAAAGAAAGCTGTAACGAAGCACACATGCGACAATTTTAAGCTAGCATACACCGAACTACACTACAATGCAGAAGGGATGTAAGAGAATTATGTAATTCTCAATACGTCTCACTCGGAGGATATAATACCTGTGTGGCTCGTCTGGTTGCACCAGCCTCAAATGAACCGTACATACAATATCGTGCTTGCAAAGAAAACAAACTTAACAGGTACAATATCGTTAACAATATGCATAATAGTGTACTCGAAATGCGTGACAACGCAAAGCAAGTGGGGAGCATAACAATGCTGTGAAGGTACAGATGTGTAAGTGGAACATGCGGTCTATGCAGGTAATGAATTTGATCATAAGCATGCGGTCTACGCAAGCAATGAAATTGGACATAAGAATGCGGTCTACGCAAGCAAAACATGCGGTCTACGCAGGTAATGAAATTGATCAATTATGCGGTCTACGCAAGCAAAACATGCGGTCTACGCAAGTAATGAATTTGAACAAACATGCGGTCTACGCAAGCAATACATGCGGTCTACGCAAGTAAAGAAAGTGATTACAAACATGCGGTCTACGCAGGTAATGTAATTGACATGCGGTCTACGTAAGTAAAGAAAGTGATTACAAACATGCGGTCTACGCAGGTAATGTAATTGACATGCGGTCTACGCAAGTAAAGAAAGTGATTACAAACATGCGGTCTACGCAGGTAATGTAATTGACATGCGGTCTACGCAAGTAAAGAAAGTGATTACAAACATGCGGTCTACGCAGGTAATGTAATTGACATGCGGTCTACGCAAGTAAAGAAAGTGATTACAAACATGCGGTCTACGCAGGTAATGTAATTAACATGCTGTCTACGCAAGTAAAGAAAGTGATTACAAACATGCGGTCTACGCAGATAATGTAATTAACATGCGGTCTACGCAAGTAAAGAAAGTGATTACAAACATGCGGTCTACGCAGGTAATGTAATTAACATGCGGTCTACACAAGTAAAGAAAGTGATTACAAACATGCGGTCTACGCAGGTAATGTAATTAACATGCGGTCTACGTAAGTAAAGAAAGTGATTACAAACATGCGGTCTACGCAGGTAATGTAATTAACATGCGGTCTACGCAAGTAAAGAAAGTGATTACAAACATGCGGTCTACGCAGGTAATGTAATTAACATGCTGTCTACGCAAGTAAAGAAAGTGATTACAAACATGCGGTCTACGCAGGTAATGTAATTAACATGCGGTCTACGCAAGTAAAGAAAGTGATTACAAACATGCGGTCTACGCAGGTAATGTAATTGACATGCGGTCTACGCAAGTAAAGAAAGTGATTACAAACATGCGGTCTACGCAGGTAATGTAATTAACATGCGGTCTACGCAAGTAAAGAAAGTGATTACAAACATGCGGTCTACGCAGGTAATGTAATTAACATGCGGTCTATGCAAGTAAAGTGTATAAAGAGAGACTTGAACACATGTGAGTGAGAACATATCGTCCATAATGCAGGGATGTAAAACATTGTAACACAGCGTAATTGAAGCGATTTGTGGGAATCCTCAAGACATGGAAAGGATATGGGAAGGGACGTTCTTCGTACGTATCGAGCATCATTCGCAGAAGTTGTGGCCTGAGGTCGACTCGAAGGTCCATGTTTCAAAAGTGTGCTTCCCCGCAGGGTCTCAAGTAACGAAGGTGCCAAACCATGTCGTTGACCCGAACAAAGGCATGGAAGGCGCGTTGACCGCAAGGGGAGTTTTGCTGGTATCCATTCCAACACTTTGCTACCCTGTCATTCTATGTTTTACTTTCCTTTTTACTGGTAGTTTAAGCACATTGCACTGCCTCGGGCAGGTTTTATTCTTTCTCAAAATTACACATTTTGCAAAGCACGTGACGGGAATGAAACAACCATTTTGTTCAAAAGATGTTGTATTTGTAAACTTTTTATGCATCGCATCGCAAGGTATCACACCACAATGTGAACAAAATTGAACTCATTTTGAACACCGAGTATTCGCATCGTAATAATCAGGCAGCGAACCGACTTACAACTCGATAAGCAAATGTACAAAGGCATGATATAACTAAACGAGTGTGAGTACAACTCGATAGACAAATCAAAAACAAACTCAAAGAGAGTGAAATACAACTCGATAAACAAATGTACAATAACTCGATAAGCGGACAGGTGTGACTCCGCAAGAATCGATCACCAGAGGAGGGATCGGTGGTGGTGGAGTTCCCCAATCCCTAGCATAAACAGCTCAGGGAGCCAGGAGGAAGCCCATCGGCCAGGGGTAAAGGCCATCGGCTAGAAATTCATTCGGCCGGCAAAAGGTGATGGCCGGTCGGCAGAATTTTTGGCCGGCCGGCTATGAATGAGGAAATCACCAGAATGTTGACACCTGTCCTCCACCCAACCTTATCTCCTACAAAAGACCCCAACTTCGTAGTTTTTCTCAATTTCACACTGATTTGCTCTGATGGAAGAGTTTTTTGCTCAAAATCTCACAGCTTGGATTGCTAGCTTGGATGGCTCGGAAAAGTTGAATTTCCGGAGTTTCGGCATAAATGCACTATTCACTCTGGGTCGTACCCCGTTGCACCTCCCGTTTCTTCAAGCTGCGGCAAGGTTTTGGAATCCGGTGACGCATGTCTTTAGCCTTGCTGGGCAAGAGATATGTCCTACCTTTGAAGATTTCCAAGCCTAAATGGAGTCCGAGCGCAACGAGGAGCTCCTGCCCCAACTTAATTTTGGCCATGCCCAATCCCTAGGGCGAATGTGTGGACTCAGCATGCGTAACGCTCGGTCTCTGATTTGTGACGGGATGCTGGACATTCTGAGTTTGATCGATCGGTTTTCTGATGCTGGTGATCGTAACAACCATCACTGGCAAGGCTTCCGGAGACATGCCCTCTGTTTGTGCCTGCTATCCCATTTTCTATTTGTCTCAGGCTCCGGAGGGTCTAGTGTTCGGCTGATTGAGGTTGCCCAAGGCTTGAAGGAGGGCAAGAGCTGTATTGCCATGACTCTGGTTGAGACGTTGATGGGCTTAGACGCCTTTTATCGTCGTGAGACGACCAGATTAGCAGGGAGTCCACTACTACTACAGGTAACGTTTCCCACCCATTCTCACATATGCATTGCTCACATCACTCGGCCCTCAAGCTCGGTCTTTTCTCACAAGGCCCTATTCTCACTTTTCTCTCCTCGTACATCTCTCTATTCTTTACTCTCTCATTTTTCATCCCTCCCTAGGTATGGTTGATGGACAAACTGCAGGTCGTGGACTCTTGCCCAGCATATTCAGCTCGTGGCTACTTCTTTCGGCACCGTCTAGTCAATGCCCTGGATGAGGGATGGTGGTTCGCTTGGATGTGCCGCTTATCCACAGACCGTATTGCTTGGCGGTGCCCTTGGCTGAGCCTTCCGGCAATGAGTTACAATATGCCCCGGCAGACTGGGATCCAATTGATTGGTCTCACTCACTGCGTATTCTACTTCCCATTTCGGATTCGACGCCAATTTGGCCATGATCAAACCTGCCCGCCAGAGGGGATAGAGTATCTTGCTGCATTCCCAGCCCGAGGCGCACAGCTTGCTTGGCAGGCCACCACGTGGAGGATGAGAGAACTCCTGGCCCCCGCCCCTACTTTCAGTTGCACTTTGTCTGACGAGTGCGTGGATTGGCTCAACGAAGAAGCACAGATTGGGCCCAGCTTGGCATCAGAGGCTTCGACCAGCTCTGGGAGGGGGAGCAGGAGCACCTGACTTGACTATGCCCCAGATTTATTGCTTTATTAGTACTTTCAAGTTTTCTTTATGAATGTAATAAAAAGCAACTTCAACTGTATGCAGGAGCAGGAGAACTCTGTTTTTGAAATCAATGAAATTGAAGGTTGTGGTACTGAAAATTTTCCGCTTTGGTCCCAAAATGGTCAAAGTTGTAAAAAGATTATTTGAACAAAGTCGGCTTTTATTAAAACTTCTCAAAAATCATTTTCGATGTGGATCAGAACTGGACACGCCTGAGATCTGTCACTGAGATGCACAACCCCAGATCCCTGCAACTGGAAAGTTGCCCCTAGTCTGAAGAGTACCGCGGCACTGCATGGCAACGGAAAGTTGCCCCTAGTCTTAGTAGCACTGCACCGGAGATTCCAATGGATGCTGATAGACAAAGATGACTGAGATGATCAAATGGACAAAGTTGATCGGGGAAGTGTTATGGCTGAACTTCAGGATGAAGTTGCCTACATATCCCAAAGATGGGAATCAAGCCTTACGTAGTTCAGGCTTAGGTTCACTCGAGTATTTTCACTCTCCTTTTGCGCTCTAACTTTTGCCAAAGCCGCGCTTTGCGGGTTTTCAGCCTTGTGAGCTCAGTTTTTATATTTTTCTAATTTTTTTTGTGCTCTAACTTTTGCCTAGGTCGCCCTTCGGGTTTTCGGCCTAGCGAGCCTCTCAAGGGTAATATTTCTTCAACTTGTCCATGTTGATCGGTTGGGAGAACTCCAGGCCATCTAGGTCCATCAGAACCACAACTCCACCTGACCAGATAGTTTTGATGATGTAGGGACCCATCCAATTGGGTCTGAACTTGCCCCTTGGGTTGTGGATGGGAGCTCGGTTGTCCTTGAGCACCAAATCCCCTTCCTTTAGATTCCTGGACTTAACCTTCTTGTTGAAAGCCCAGGAAATTCTGCGCTGATAACTTTGAACGTGGTACAGTGCTTTCAGTCTTCTCTCATCAAAGAGCATGAGTTCCTCAAACCTGCTCTACTGCCAATCTGCTTCGGCTATTTGACACTCAGCCAATACCCGTAAGGACGGAACCTCAATTTCGATAGGTAGAACGGCCTCCATTCCATAAAATAATGAATACGAAGTCGCTCCGGTAGAAGTTCTAATTGAAGTCCTGTAGCCCCACAGAGCAAATGGCAACTTATCTGGCCAATCCCAGTAGGTTTCCACCATCTTCCGCAGTATATGCTTGATGTTCTTGTTGGCGGCCTCAATTGCTCCGTTGGTTTGCGGCCGGTATGTGGATGACTTATGAAAAGCCACGTTATATTTCTCCAACAAGTCAATCACTTCCTTCTTGAAGTGGGATCCATTATCCGAAATAATCTCGTTTGGCACCTAGTAGCGACAGATGATGTTATTTCTGATGAACTTTGCGACGTGCGACGCCTTCAACACCGCGTATGATTGGGCCTCGACCCACTTCGTGAAATAATCTATCGCTACCAGGATAAACTCATGCCCATTCGACCATTTCGGGGTAACAGCTCCGATCACATCAATCCCCCAAACGGAAAATGGCCATGGGGACGTCATGTTGTACAGCTTTGACGATGGGATGTTCATACGGTTTGCATGGATCTGGCATTTGTGGCATCGCCGAACAAAGCCGATACAATCCTCCTCCATGGTAGACCAGTAGTAGCCCTGCCTGAGGATCTTTCTGGCCAGCATTACTCCATTCATGTGTGCACCGCACTCCCCTCCATGGATGGCCTCCATCAGGCGCTTCGATTCTTCAGCTTCTACACAGAGCTTATACATTCCTAGATGACCTCTCTTATACAATTTACCCCCGCAGATGATGAACTGAACATCCATTCTTCTGATTGCCCTTTTATCCTTGGCATTTGCCCCTGGTGGATACGCCTCCTTTTCCAAGAAGTTCCAAATATCGTAATACCAGGGGTTGTCGTCCTGGGCCTCATCTATGGCGGAAATTGACTCGTATGCTGGCGCAAACTTCTGGTCAATAATGACTGGACGCATCCGGACTCCGGACGGGATGTCTATCATGGAAGATAGAGTTGCTAGTGAATCTGCGAACCTGTTGTTCTCTCTTACTAGGTGGGTGAAATTTAGCTTCTCAAACCGAGGAATTAACAAATCCAAGGTTTGGTGGTAAATTATCATCCTTTCCTCTTTAACTTTCCAGTCTCCTTTTGCTTGAGATACAACAAGGTTCGAGTCCCCAATGACGTCCAACCGTCTTACCCCTAGTTCTAGGGCTGCTTCTAGGCCAGCAATATATGCCTCATATTCTGCTTCATTGTTCGAGACTTTGAACCGAAGCTTGAATGCTAAAGGGATACGGGAATCGTCCGGCGCTATTAGCAACACTCCTATCCCATACCCGTACTGGTTTGACGCTCCGTCAAAGTACATCGTCCAAGTTTCGTCTTCGATGTGCAGAATAGCTTCATCTGGGAACAGGTACTCAACCGCTTCATCCTCTTCAACCGGGTGGTCGGCAAGGAACTCCGCTACTGCTCTTCCTTTTACTGACTTGCGTGTTACATACTTCAGATCAAATTCAGAAAGCAACAGCAGCCAACGAGCTAGCCTACCCGTAAGTGCCGGTTTCTCAAAAAAATATTTGATGGGATCTAAGCGTGAAACCAACATTACAGAGTGAGCTAACAGGTAGTGCCGCAGCTTCCTGGTAGCCCATACCAAGGCCAAGCAAGCCTTCTCCAGCGGAGTGTAGCGGGTCTCGTAATCCAGCATCTTCTTGCTCAGATAGTAGATGGCTCTTTCCACCTTGTCCTCTGACTCTTGTGCGAGCATGCAGCCCATGGTAGTCTCAGTTACTGAAAGGTACAATATCAACGGTCTCCCCAGCTCTGGTGGTGACAACACGGGCGGGTTCTGTAGATATTCTTTGATTTGTTCAAAAGCTGCTTGACATCGGTCGTCCCATTGGAACTTCTTTCCTTTCTTCAGGAGACCAAAAAGTGGTTCACAAGTCAAGGTTAATTTTGAGATAAACCGTCTTATGAATTGCACTTTATCTAGAAAGCCTCGCACCTCCTTTTCAGTCATTGGTGGTGGCATTTCCAAGATGGCCTTGATTTTGGAAGGGTCGACCTCGATGCCCTTTTGTGTAATCAGAAACCCTAGCATTTTCCCCACTGTAACACCGAATGTACACTTCTGGGGATTCAACCGCAGCCGAAACTCTCTGATCCTTTGAAAAAACTTTTGTAAGGCGGTGTAGTGGCCCTCTCTTTCTTTGGACTTGACAATCATGTTGTCCACGTACACCTCGACCTCTTTATGGATCATATCATGTAATATTGTGGTTGCTGCCCGTTGATAAGTAGCTCCGGCGTTCTTCAACCCAAATGGCATCACTCTGTAACAATATGTACCCCACGGGGTAGTGAATGCAGTCTTCTCCCGGTCTTCGGGTGCCATTACTATCTGGTTATAGCCTGAGAAGCCATCCATAAACGAAAGCAAGGCGTGTCCTGCCGTGAAATCCACCAATTCATCAATTGCGGCAAGAGAAAGTCGTCCTTCGGACTGGCCCTATTCAAATCTCTGAAGTCTACACATACCCGAATTCTGCCATCTTTCTTCGGCGCCGGAACAATGTTGGCCAACCAAGTCGGGTATTCGGATACCAGCAGGAAGCCTGCATCGATTTGCTTGGTGACCTCTTCCTTGATCTTAATGGCCCAATCAGGGCGGATCCTTCTGAGTTTCTGCTTGACAGGTCGGGCCTCGGGATCAAGAGGGATCCGGTGCTGTACAATCTCAGGATCGATTCCAGGCATGTCTTCGTAGGACCACGCGAAAACATCTTTGAAATCTTTTAATAAAGCGACTAAGCGCTCGCGTTCCTCCGAAGACAACGTGGACCCGATCTGGACCAGCCGCGGGTCCTTCTCAGTACCAACATTCACGGTAGTGATTTCATCCATTAAGGGTTTAACAAATCTTTCCTGTTCATGATCAATTAACTGTTGCAAAACCGGAGGAATTTCTTTCTCGTCATTTTCATCAAAATTTTGAAAACCCCGATTTAAGCAATAAATCAAAGGCACAGAAAAATACTCAGAAACCACATCCACATCGTTCTCATTAAATACTTCCAAGCCGTCTGATTCTTCTGTTACAACAGACTCAAAAGAGAAAGAAAATGACGACCTAGACAGGACTGTGGTATCCGGGTTATCACCCCCAGGAATTCCGGACTCAGACTCAGTCGAGCTGGAACCTGATTCCGACTCACAGGACTCGGTGGAATCAGATTCTGGCTCATTACCTGACCCGGTGCTGCTGGACAAAAATCCTTCTTCATATTGCCAGACGAGAGAGGGTGCGATGGATGCATCCAAAATAGTTGCCGGTAGGCTCGCAGCCGTTTCGTTCCCGATCACGCATACCGAGGAGCTATCCCCTAAGCACTTCTGTTCGATCGGAGGATCTGAAAGCAGACATGCCAGTGCTACCCCCATTTCATTTTCAGCGTCCTCAAACTGCGCTTCCTTACTTTGTTCAGCCTCAGTCGATAGATCTATTTGCCCTTCGGCGACGTCATTCTCAGGTAACTGTAGGTCAAAGAAAATCTCAAAACCCAGCACGCACTTCTTCTCCGCATTCAGCCATGGTTTTGGGAAGCCACAAAACGGAAAGTCCTCCCCCTCCCGGACGAAGCGTCCGTTCAGGGTACCCTGAATGGGCCTATGTATCAACTCGAAAGGCTTCCCAGCCTTCTTTGCTCTGGCTCTTCCGGCCATTTCCTTTCCTTTCCTTATCCAGTCCTCTTTGGTGGGTAGATAACCCAATCCAAATGTATGAGGGTTGTGTGGCACTTCGGCCAATGCTGCGACGCCTTTCCGGCCGCTCTTGCCCAATCCCATCCCGGGGATGTGTTGGAGCTTGTTCATGAGATAGACTGCCTGAGCACTGACATATACTCCTTCACTAGCAGCCATGATGTCCTGTACAACCCGAGCCTCAGCCAAGGTAAAACCCGATATGAACACATCTTCCATACCGTGCTCAATTTCCAGAACAGGTGTAGATACTTCCGGCGGCGGGTGAATCGATGAATTTTCGAAAACGATGGCTACTCCCTTCCCATAGGGGTATTTCACCACTTGATGCAGGGTGGAGGAGACTGCCTTTACCTGATGCAGCCACGGCCGCCCTAAAAGCAAATTGAAGGTTGCGGGAACCTCCAAGACATGGAAATCTATCTCATGCTGTCCCGGCCCAACCTTTGTTTGAATTTTAACTGTTCCCATTACTTCCCGGCTTGTGTTATCATACGCCCGAATCACCTGGGCCGTCGGCACAAAATCTGCGATTTTTAAACCGATCGCATAGGCTGTCCTTGCCGGGCAGATGTTGATGGCGGACCCCATGTCAACAAGCACCACGGGTATCCATTTATCTCTACACTCCACAGAGATGTAGAGTGGCTTGTTATGGTTCGCACCCTCAGGTGGCAGTTCTTTGTCAGAGAAGGTCAATGCCGAGGAACTTCTTCCCGAAAAAACTAGGCCCATCAGTTGTTCGGGCGTGGTGTCTATAGAAAGCTTGGCCTTGTCCATAGCTGAAAGGACAGCCTGTCTATGTACTCGAGAAGCCATAAGCAGCCCCCAGATGGAGATTGTAGACACCCCATTTTTTACCGCCCTTAAGACTTGGGCACTACTGATGGTTTGCTCGGTGTTGAGAGATGTGCAGGGCAAAGAATCAGTTTCTTCGTCAAGGAGAGAGGCGAATCTTTCAAAACACTTTGTTTAGGGTTTTGGAGTTGAAGAAGAGAGGAAAGGAGAGGAGAAAACTAGTTTGGGAGAAGTTTGGCATGAATCCGGGTAGAAGCGAGTCGAGCAGCCCTCGCTGAATCGGGCTTATCTGTCTGTACACTTGGAGTTTAGCTATGGGGCCACCACCATCGGAAAGCTTACTTCCGGGGCTTCATTTTTCACTCAAGAATCTCCTAGAGCCAAGTCCGGGTGGGGGAGATATGATCAGTTGAAGTCGGGCATCATCCCGGTTGGATCGAATCTGCGCGGCTTCACGAAAAAGGGTATAACTTTTTGCACAGGAGGAATTTTGATTCAAGGTTTGCGCCATTGGAAAGCTAACTTCCGGGGCTTCAATTTTCATACCTACCGGCCGTTTTTTGACATTGGAATCATCTATCGGCAATCTATTTTGCCGACCGGAAAAATATTATGCCGACCGGCACTTTATTTTGGCCGACGACCAAATTTTCTGGCCGGTTTGCACCATTTGCACCCTCCAAGCCTGGTGCATGCCAGCTGTGCCAGCTGGGATGCACAGACCCTACTCCACGTGCATATATGTGGCTATTTTGAACCCTTGACCACCTTTGGACCCCTCTTTTGCACCCTTTGCTCAAGGCTTCTTGAGGAAGCCTTGACCCCTTATCTTGGCTTCCTCAAGAAGCCTACCAGCTGTCCAAGCTTCTCCAATAAGCCTTGAACCCCTTTGACCCCTTTCCCTTTACTTAGCTTGTAAGTTAAGTGCCTAGTCTTGCTTATATAAGCACCTCTCCTCCTCCTTTGTTTAGGGTTGGATTTTTAGGAGCAAAAACCAGACCTAATACATACATATAACATATATATCACCCTCTCTCTCTATATCTCCCTCTCTCTCTACATTTGGGTATGTTAGAGTGATCAAACACCCTTGTTCTTGGGCCATTTCTTCATCAACTCATAGCACAAGGCATCCAACGCCCATTCCAGCAGCTTGAGGCTGTTCTCCAGAGCTTAGGAGCACCTAAACTTGGTCCAAGAGGTGCTGGTTCATTGGTCTACAAAAGTGAGTCCTCTTCTTCCCTTTTCTAGCCTATTCTTGCATCATATCTAAGCCATAGTTTCTTGCATCTTTGGGCTCCGACCCAAACTGTGACTCATCATATTTTGAGGTCCTCTTCATGTTTGATTGAGGACCTCTTGCTGTTTGAGGACAGTAGCTTGCACTTGCTTCAATATCCTCCTTGAATGCCATAATCTTGCATAGAATTTTTGGCTTGTGTGTGATCTGTTTTAGAGCCTGATGTAAACTGAAAATAGGCTTATTTTGAGCCCCTCTTCAACATTGAAGAAGGGCTCAACACTGTTTGGGACTTCCATGTTGTACCTACCTTTATACTCCTCTTTTCTTCCCCATTCTTGCATGCAATGGCAGCCTACCATGCTTTTGTTTTTGGCCATTTTACAGTTCTAAAAAAGTCCTTATTTTGGTCCATTCTTCATTTTTCATTTAGGTCCTTTCATGGTTTGAGACCTCCATAGGTCACTTCATGTTATATCCTTCTTTTATTCCCCATTCTTGCATGTTTAGTTAGCCTACCATGCTTTTGTTTTTGGCCATTTTACAGTTCTGGAAAAGTGCTTATTTTGGTCCATTCTACATGTTTTATCAAGGGTCTTTGGCTGTTTGGTGATTATTTTGTATACTTCATGTTGTAGCCACTTTTGAGCCTAATTTTGCATCACACTTTTAGCATGTTTGTATACTGATTTGAGGTCTTCCATATACTGTAAACATTCATATTTTTGGTCCCTCTTCAGTGTTGTAGAAGGAAATTTTTCAGTTTGGGTTTTGGTTATATCACTTGCTTCATTACCCCTCTTTTGGCCCCTATTCTTGCATGCCATTTTTGCCATACCTATGCTTGCTTAGGGCTGAGCAAGAAATCCGTAAAATCCGTAATCCGATCCAGTCCAGTCCAATCCGATAGGTTTGGATTGGTTTTTAGAATCCGTGGTTCGGTTCCGGATTGAAGAATTAAAAATCCGTAGTCCACGGATTGGTTCTGGATTGAACCTCACGGTTCCGGATTGGAACCGATCCGGACCGTATACAAATAGTCTATATTTTTATTATACATCCTCCCCCATAATATCTTCTCTTATTCTATATAAAATCTAAACTCAAACCTAAACCTCGTATAATATCTTCTTTTATTACTTTTGTTTTTTAGTTTTTAGTTTTAATTTGTAATGATCTAAATACTTATGATGAAACTAGTTTTTTTATGATTGTTTAAATTCTAGAACATTATGTCGCTATTATAAAAAAACATGTTGCTATTGTAGAACTAATATAGCGCTATGTTTATATTTTTATAAAATTAAAGTATTATATATATATATATATATATATATTTTTTGTTATTTAATTATGTGAATCCGTGGTCCTAAACCGATCCAATCCGTGTTGAAATGGATTGGTTCGGATTGGTTCCAAGATTTAAACGGATCGGATTGGTTCCTATTTTTCAGGAACCGTAGATAACGGATTGGTCCTGGTTTTATCCCAATCCGGTCCAATCCGGACCATGCTCACCCCTATGCTTGCTGTTTGGCCATGTTTATAACTGTGAAAGTGCCTTTTTTGGGACTGTCTAGCTTCTGTCTTTGCATTGCATGTCCATATTGTGCATGTTTGGCATAGCTATAGGCCATTTCGGGTGCCTAATGTTGCATTTCGGGACAATTCCTTGCATTTGGTATCATTTCGCTTCATTTAGGGACTGTTTTCCCCCCATATTTTGTTGCTGGAATTCTGTTAGAATGATTTCCATCCATTTCATGTCATTACATTGCATTCCGCCACCGCCTCGATTTGCGTGCCCGTGTGCGCGCATTTCGAGGCACTTCATTTTTATCCGACGGCATCCTATGTGAGTGTGGCTGAGGCTCACTCATGTTGGTGTAAGCCCATATCATGTTTCCATGTCATTTGCATTGCGTATGTCATTGCCTCAGTTTGCGTGCCCGTGTGTACGCATTTCGAGACACTTCATTTTCATCAACCGGCCTCTCATGTGAGTGTGGCTGAGGCTCTCTCATGTTAGTATAAGTCCATGTTGCATTCTATATGCCATTTTAGCCCTTGCATTGCATGTGCCATTGCCTCGGTTTGCGTGCCCGTGTGCACGCATTTCGAGGCACTTCATTTTCATCCATCGGCCTCTTATGTGAGTGTGGCTGAGGCTCTCTCATGTTAGTATAAGTCCATGTTGCATTCTATATGCCGTTTTAGCCATTGCATTGCGTATGCCATTGCCTCGGTTTGCGTGCCCGTGTGCACGCATTTCGAGGCACTTCATTTTCATATTATGGCCACTGTTTTGGGCCTAACTAGAGCTGCCTAATTCATGTTTAAGACCATCCTTTGCTTATTTGCATGCTCATCTTGCATGTTTGCTTGTATCGGCATGTTGCATCCTTAACTCGTATGCCTAAGTTGCATTGCATCTTGCATGCATCACCTTGCCTCTTGAGATGAGTATGATAGAGGTTAGGCCTCCTTGTGTGTTTAGTTGGTTTGCATTGCATTTGAAATCAAAGTTGCATACTTGGTTCTTTGGGCCATCATGCATGGAAATGCGTGATTGGTGGTCCGAGAATCGAGGCACATGTCCCTTTGAGTCATTACAATGATAAGAGACATGGTTGGTGCATATATGCCTTGAAATGTGCTGCCATGCTTTGCCTTGTCCTCTGTTGCTGTGGGTTGCAGGTTCTGCAGGAATACTCTGCCGACCGGCAGTGTAAGGTGCCGGCCGGCAATCTTTTCTCTGCCGACAGCTTCAATTTTGTGCCGGTGGCAACATCTCAGTGCCGGTGGCAATTTCACCCAGCCGGTGGTGTCTCCCAGCATCCAAGGAAGCAGTCCTGAAATTTTGGCAGCCTCCAGAGGAGCACAGGAAAGAAAACAGAGGCAGCCTACGCATGGCGGCGCGCTTCCCGAGGCGGTTTACTGTTTTCTTAGAATAATTAATTTGTTAATTAATTTGTAATATTTAATTAGCTCGCGTAGTTAATTAATTTGTAATATTTATTTGGTCCCTCCGAGCAAGGGCAAACTTGTAATAAGTGTGGGTGTGTGTGTGTGCATGTCTTCCAACCCCCACTTCTTTCTCCCTTTTATTTACCTGCTTATGATGGTAGATTAGGGCACATTTATTTTAGCATACCTTATGCTATGCATGCGTGCATCCATACATTTGTACTGCATGCATTAGGCTCGGTACATCATGCTAACTGCATTCGTACTTCAATTCAAAAATTGACTATGTGATAGTTGATCGCATTTCATATGCCATGTTTAGGGCTAGCCGAGCCTGCCTAGATCGCATTTTGCATGTGATGCATTAGCCACTTTTAACATGAACTAGGACATGCATGTTTGCTAACTAGTTTACTGTTTTGGCACGGAGTACGATGTAAGTATTTTTGCTTTAGCATCCAGCATGCGTGTGAGTGTTGCCATGACAGTATGCTTGCCATGCGGCTAAGTGCTTACATGACATAAACTGCTTGAATGCCTGTGGGTGGAGGTCAAATTGCTTAAATTGGGATAATGCGTTAAAACTGCGATTTTTAAGCCCACTAGATAGTGGCAAAACCATCTTTTCCAAAAGCCCACTTGAAGGTGGCAAAACCTGCATTTTAGCCTACTTACGAGTAGCAAACCATTTTCAAAACGAACATAAAATGTTTTATTTCCAATTTGGGCGATTCGGTCTATACTTGTTTGCCGCGCGCATAACATAGTAATTCTAGGCTAACAATTGGTTTAAGAACACATAAAGTTTTCAAAAACGGATATCACGGTTAGTAGAGGCCGGTCTTCGGACCGGGCGAAAGGGGGTGCTCATAGCTGACCTTCCCCGATCGTACCCAAGCTCCCGAGCCGAGACAACTCCGGTGATGACGGACATGTGGCCTTCGGCACCGAGTCAGGGTTTCCTAAATTCTCCCATAAAAAATATTTAGGTGGCGACTCTGTATCTGGCAAAGCAGTCCATGTTTGGCACTACTTTTCCAAAAATCTGTTTCTCAAAACGATTTGCCAGATTTGGACTCTTTGGTTCAGATTAAGAACCGTGACACAAATTGAGTCCGAACTGTAGCATGAGGCCCACGGGCGCGTCTACAGAGATGTCTGCTTGTATCTTCTTCAATTGTCTCAATACGGCCTCATCTTCGAGTTGCTTTTCCTTTTGCTTCTCTGCCTCCTTATCTTTTCCAGATGCCTCCGGTTGATCTAGGTGTGGAGGCTTGAAGTACTGTCCACTCCTAGTCATGTGATCGACTTCGCCGATATACCAGGTATCATCTGGTTGGTTACCTTCCCAATCCTCGTCCGTGTGGGCAAGACATAGATCATCGTCTTCCCACCACATGCCATTTGTAACTGACGGGCACCTGTCCGGTTCTGGCATGACTATTCCGATACTTGCGGTACCTTCTATTCTTATGCTCGCAGCATTCTCCCTTTATGTACTTGTGGTAGTCTCAACCCCCACGTGGGCTTTTGCTTTCCTGATCCTCTCAGAATCTTCGCATCTTTCCTGTTCTGACTGTGTCAATGCAGTAGACTGTTCAGTGATCCCTGCACTCAAAATGTTCCATTCCCGAGCGAAACTCTCGACACCGGCGCTACCCGGCGATGTATTCTGTTCTTTGACCCTCCCGGCTGTTACTGACATTCCTGCCCCTGCCGGGCCTTGTTTTGACTGAAACTCTCCTACCACATCTGGCTGATCGTCCAACCATCCCGTGGCCTCGGCCGATTCCTCATAATCGAACCAATTGATGGCTGAGTCTTCTGGATCTTGGTTATCGTAAAACTGGAACTTGGCAAGATCCTCTTCCACAGCTGTCAAATCATCCGTTCCTTGTCCTGGACTGTCCCCTTGGATTGCACACAGCCCTCCTTCTGCTGGAAATTCCACATCTGGTCTATTCTGGCCCATCGGTGAAATGTAGTCACTCGGACTATAAGCATCACTTCCAGACTCCGCAGACTCTGGCTCGACAACCCCCTCCTCCTTTGGAGTCTTTTCTCTCCTGCTCTCGATGATCACCACCACTGGCTTGGGTTGGGTTATGGAGACGTCCATCATGCACAAATCGGTGCAATCAGGAAGGAAAACCTCTGGCTTAGGCAGGTAGGAGGGTGTGATATAGATACTAGGATCGTAGGACACGACCCCAGTGTGGATGAAATTGATTCTTTTGGGTGGTGGAGCTTGGTTATGTGTGGGTAGAGGATTTGTAGTAACATTGGGTTTCTCAGGAGGTAAAATCACCCCGTTATCAATGAGATCTTGAATCTCATGACGCAATCAAAAGCACAGGTCGGTGTCGTGACCGTGCTGCTGGTGAAATGCACAATACTTGGCTGGATTGTGGGCAGCAAGGAGTCTTTCCGGTAAGGGCCGCGGCTCTAGGGGCTTCAAATGCCCTTTTCTGATCAAAACCCCCAAAGCTTTGGACAGGGGCATATAAAGCGGAGCGAAGGTTCTGGTATTTTTGGGAGGGTATTTGGCTGTTTGTGGGTTGCTTTCGGACGCACCGAAGAATGGTGTGGCTGCCATAGTTCTCGGGGAAGGGTTAGTGGTGACCATACTCACTTCGGAGGTCCTGGTAGTTGTAGCGCCACTCGGGCCTGCATTAGTATTATGATTGAAAGTTCTGCGGGGTTGCTCCCGGTCATTATCAATCAAGCCTTGTTTTAAGGCATCCTCGATCTGCACCCCCATTTCATGCAGATCGGAAAAGGTAGGGAAGGGGAGTACAATCATCTTTTGCATTAGCTTCGGCTGAAGATTGCGCACAATCATCCGAATCTGGTCTTTGTCCGTGGGTCTTAAGGTCATCATCGAAGCCTTAGCCCGCCATCTGGTTACGAATTCTGAGAAGCTCTCCTTGGGTTCTTGCCTCGTTGTCTCGAGATCCCGGGTCGTGATCTCGATTTGTGTATTATATGAGTACTGCAGGATGAAGGCCTCAGCCATCTCGTCCCAACTTCTCTTGACGTCATCCTCCAATTTGGCAGCCGCTACACCCGACAGGGTCCGGCCAAATAAAGACAGCTTCTGCAGTCTAGTGAGGCCCATTGGCCTTAGGACGTCTGAAAATAGTTACAGGTGTACCATGGGATCCCCAGATCCGTCAAAACGATCAATTTGTGGCATTTTAAACCGATCTGGCAACGTCACGGCTGCATCAGTGTATCCATCTCCAATGTCCGGAATGGACTTCACACCTTGAGATTTCTTGAACAGCTTTTCAAGCTTGCGCATTTTTAATGCCACGGGGTCTACCTTGGACTCGAAGGGAGAATCCGATTGATTGATAGGAGTGGGTGCCTTGGATAGTTGAGGCAGAATCGGGGGTGGAGCCGGCCCCGTTAGGATGTCTGTATCTTCTTGGACATTCCGGGCATTTGGCGTCTCTTCGGGTATCGGAACCCTTAGTGGGGGAGGGACTTGCTGTGAAGCTGACGCCCCAGTTTGCTGCTGCAATCTCACGATTAACTCTGCTTGCTCATTCATAACTGTGGCTTGTTGTTTGGCGAATTCTGCCTGTCGGACAGCATCCTGCTGCATCACTTTCATGCTTTCTTGGAGTTGGCGCACCATCTCTTCTAAACTAGCCATGCTGCTCTGTTCTGACTGAATTGTCAGTATGTGTTCCCTTTCTGCGGGTGAAACAGGATCCTGATCCCTACTGTACACAGGTGGGGTAGATAAAGCCCTCTGTACTGACTGTTGAACCGATGCCCTCTGCCTAGTTGCCCTCCGTTTAGTAACCGGGGGTAGAGAGTGGTACACTGGTTGTCCATCTACCAGATCCTCAGATCGATGGAGCCGACGACTTCTGATCCAGAGTGCTTAGGGAATATCTACCGGGTTGGAAGCAATGATGCTAAACTACCTAGCAAAAAGATAAATAAAGCAGTAAATAAACTAACAATCGGACAGCATAATGGCACAAAATAAACACATACAACACACAGTTGGGTATCCATAATACACAGTTGGTAAGCCGAACACACTGTTCCTCGACTGTGATCACTGTTCCCCAAAATCGCCGTTCCCAAAACTGAACCTGATACCCGCAGATAACTGATTCTCATAAACTGATACTGATGCCTTCAGGTCTAATACTCAATCTTGCAAACTGATATGTATGTTCCTGTAGAGCAACACTCTAAAAGCACATAGCAAGTAAAGAGAGCCAAAACACCCCTATGTTGGGGTAGGGTTTCCCTGTCCTATTTTGTCAGGAGTTAGGGTTTCACTACGCACGCAGCGGTTTCAAACAACCTAAAATCGGGTAAGCAGCCTGTCCTAACTTGGAATGGTCACTATGGATCCGAATATGCACTAGGTCGAATGGTCGAAAAGGGTGCCCCGATAAAATCGGGGTTTGTGTTCCCATACTGTTAGAGCCCATAACCGGTCAGCCTTATGGTCATGCCTTGACAAGACAAGCCTCCGGCAAACCGTCCAGGAATGGCAGATGGCAAACACGGTGTCCTAGGCGCACCAATGCAAATGCAATGCAAAGAGACACATAGACAGGAAAGTGTTACATTTGTACATTCTAAGCATTGCATCGCATCGCATCACATCGCATCGCATCACATTACATAACAATGTAAATGAGATTGAAATTTGTTTTGAAAACTAAACGCTCGAATTGCATTAATCAGGTAGTGAACCAACTGACAACAAAACAACTCGATAAGCAAACAAAGAACTTGACATGCTAACCAAATGTAAATACAACTCGATAAGCAAGGCAAGGACTAAAGAACACAAAATACAACTCGATAAACAAAAGTACAACAACTCGATAAACAAATTGAAGTAACACAAGCGTGACTTCGCAAAATCATCACCGAAAGGCATTTGAAATGGAACAAGTCACAAATTCTCAACATCTCCAACACATAGACAAGTCAAAGAACATGAGGAGAGGCCATCGATCAGTGTAGAAGGTCATCGACCAAAAGAAATGACCATCGGCCAACATTACTAGCCGATCGGCTAAAAAGATGGTCGGTGTAACAAGTCCGCGAGGGACCCCGCTACAGTTCGGACTCGATTTGTGTCACGGTTCTTAATCTTGAACCAAAGAGTCCAAATCTGACAAATCGTTTTGAGAAACAGATTTTTGAAAAGAAGTGCCAAACATGGACTGCTTTGCCAGATACAGAGTCGCCACCTAAATATTTTTTATGGGGGAATTTAGGAAACCCTGACTCGGTGCCGAAGGCCACATGTCCGTCATCACCGGAGTTTCTTGGCTCGGGAGCTATGGTACGATTGGGGAAGGTCAGCTATGAGCACCCCCTCTCGCCTGATCCAAAGATCGGCCTCTACTAACCGTGATATCCGTTTTTAAAAACATTATGTATTCTTATTCCAATTGTTAGCCTAGAATTACTATGTTATGCGCACAGCAAACAAGTATAGACTAGATTGCCTAATTTGGAAAGAAACATTGCATATCCGTTTGTTTTGGAAAATGTGTTGGAATTTGTTACTCGCAAGTAAGCTAAAATACGGATTTCAACGAGTTTTTCCAACTCAAACAATCCAACCTTCACCCACAGGCATTCAAACAGTTTATCACATAAGCATCTAGCCACATGGTAAGCATGCTGTCATGATAGCATTCACACACATGCGATGATGCTAAAGCATAGATACTTACATCGTACTCCAAGCCAAAACAATAAACTGGTTAGCAAACATGCGTGATCCTAGTTCATGTTAAATTGACTAATGCAGCACATACATGATGCAATTAGAGTAGGCTCGGCTAACCTAAACATGGCATGTGAAATGCAACCAATCGATGCACGCATTCAATTTGGAATTGAAATACAAATGCAGTTAGCATGATGTACCGAGCCCGGTGCATGCAAGACAAATGCATGAATGCACGCATGCATAGCATAAGGTATGCTAATTTTAAAGATGTCCTAGTCTACCATCATAAGCAGGTAAATAAAAGGGAAGAAAGACGTGGGGTTGGAAGACATACACCCACTCACGCACACTTATTACACACTTGCCCTCACTCAGAGGGTACAAATAAATATTACAGTTTGGATAATAAATACATTAATTATTACAGAATTTCTACTTAATTAATAGAAAGAATGCAAAATAAAGGAGAAAGATGGCCACTGCCTCCGCCTCGAGATGCCCGAATGATGCATGCTCGAACCCGCCTTGCCCGGAAAGTCCGTACCATACCAAGGCTGTCTCTGTTTACACTGCCCTATCTCTCTGAAAAATTCCAAAGTGTTGGGACAGGTTTAGTGCATACTGCAGAGTACCACCGGCTGGGGAAATTCCCACCGGCATTGCATAATTTCCATCGGCTGCTTTTGGATTTATCGGCCGTTCACCAATGGCCGGTCGGCACTGAATTTTGCCGGTCGGCAGAAACTTCCTGCAGGAGACTGTTTTGACAGCAACAGAGAACAGACTATATATGGCATGGGATTTCAGGCACATGTGAGCATGGTCATGTTTCCCATCATGTGTTGAACTCAGGGGAACATGGCCCTCGATACTCGAGCCATCAATGGTGCATGATAGCCCAAGAGATCGAGCTTGCCATTTGATGAAAAACATGCATGCAACACACAAATGAGGACCAAGGCCTTATCATGTCGAAGTCAAAGGCCCCGGTGACCGAGAGTTAAGGCACGTTACATCACTTACAGTATGAACGCCCCTTAACCCTCACACTTGGTTTGACACCCCAAACCAAGTAATGCAATGCATGTTATGCAAACATGGCTCAAAATGAAACATGATATTAAGATGCAAGGCATGTCAAATGCCATGCAAGTACTATGGCAAGTATGCAATGCTAGGCATGCGAGATACAAATGCAACGCAAACATGGACAATTTAAGCAAAAGGGTCATCATGCTACAACACCTAATGAAGCAACCATGCAACAAACATGAAACAAGCATGCAATGGTGGCTTAAAATGGTAAAGAGGCAGACCTTAATCCACCTCAAAACAGTGGCCAAAAGTGTCCAAAAAGGTAGACAAACACTTATGTCAACATGCAAGCCAATGGACCTAAGGCTAAGGCACCAAAAGGGGCATTTTACTTCCACCAATATGACCAATCATGGCATGAATTAGACAAGTAAAAAAGGAATTTTTACATGCAAAAAGGGACTCTAAAACCTCCTAATATGACAGCTTAGGTGGCTCCAACGAAATGCATCCACCAAAACTCATTTCTAGGCATAAAAGGGCACACCCTCAAAGCATGAAAGAGGTCACAAATGCAAGCATGCAAGCATGATTTATGGGCTGAAATGTGACCCTAAATGATGGCAAATCATGAGGATGGCTTAAGCTATGCATGTTGGAGGTCAATATGCTCAAGGCTTACAAGCCAAAACACAAAGAGATGACACCAAACAAGGCAAACATGACTGAAGTAGATGGCCAACAGACCTTAAACATGGTAAAATAATGCCAACACCTTCATGGAACTAAGCCAACACATGCAAGAATCATGGCCTAAACACAAGATGCATTTCTAAGCCAAATGGAGGAATGTAAAGCAAGTATATTAAGCATGCGAATGGGTACAAATCCGGCCAAAAACAGAGATCACATATGACCCAAAACACCCAAAAAACTTCTGAAATGGGGCCAAAAATGATCAAGCATGTATGTTACCCTTTTAAGCCAAAATACAAGGAAACAAGACAATGAAGGGAGAGGGGTGTCCCTCCCCTATGCAAGACTCCAAACCACCTTCCTCACCACTGAAAATCCACTGGTTTTCAGTGGTGAGAAGACCAAAACACTTAACCAAACAAGGCCTTACCAAAGAGGCAACAAAAAGGCCAAATAAGGCCTAAGAGGGTGAGTTTGAACTCAAACCATAAAAGACCCTTAATGAAAGTTCTTAAGAATGAAAATATAAGCCTTTTTTATGTTATGCACAAAAACTAAATTAGCAAGTAAGATAGGTAAAAGACTAGTGCAAGTTTGGGAAAACTAAAGTAAAATGCTCACCCTTGAAGCACACTTCAAGAACAGCCAAGGCAGCCCCCTTCTTTTGATCAAAAACAGCCCAAAAACTCAAGAATCAACCCTCAAAGTCCTCAATCTCGGAGCAAGGTGTAATAGTGTGTGTATTGGTGCAAAAGTAAGGTAAAATCACACTTTTAGGCCAAGAAACACACACAAGGGAGGAGAGAGAGGGAAATATAGAGATAGGGTGTATCTATATGTGTAAGCTCTGGTTTTGCCTTCCAAGTCTCTAACCTAGAGCAAGGAGAAGGCCTCTCCTCTTATAGAAGTCCCTCTTGCAAAACTTATACAACAAGCTTGCTTAGAGGGAAATCCCTCCATACACGTGTATGGAGGGAAGCAGAGTTGGTGCCAGCTATCACAGCTGGCACAAAATATCTACATAAAGTAGATGAACAGTGATCGGCTGCCCAAAAATGTCATTTTGACAAAATTTAGTGCCGACCGGCAACAAACAGTGCCGACCGGCAAAATAGATTGCCGACAGCAACAAAACACAGCCGGTGGCCTATGGCCATGGCCGGTGGTGTGTGGGGATGCCTCACAAGGCATTCCCTGCCCCTCCAAGGCAAAACACAAGTGTTTGGTGTGAAACCAGACACTAAACAGTCGAGTTCGGAGATCCTGAGGCAAAGCGCGTAGCCGAGACCTCCGGGAACTCCAAACGAACACAAACGAGGGTAATCACCAAGTGTTCCAATGGTGACGTCCAAGTCTTGAGGACGGTCAAAAATGGGGTGTCTACAGTCGGTCAGCACTCTTTTTGGCTGATTGGTCAAAAATGGCAAGAACCTCCAGAATGCTGCCACCTGTCTTTCACTCAACACCTTATCTTCTACAAAAGCCTCAGCTTCGTAGTTTCTCTCTTTCAGCTTAGTTTTTGCACCAAATGGAAGCATTTCTTGTCCAAAACCTCACAAATTGGATTGCTAACTTGGATAGCTCGGAAAAGCTGAATTTTCGGGCTTCAAAATAAATGCACTATTCATGCTGAGCCACACCCCGCTGCGTTTTCCGTTCCTTCATGCCGCGACAAGGTGTTGGAATTCGATTACACACGTTTTTAGCTTTGGCGGACAAAAGATGTGCCCACTTTCGAAGACTTCCAAGCTTTGATGGAGTCTGAACGCAAGGAAGAGATTTTGCCACAATTCTGCTTCGGCCACATCCAAGCCTTAGGACGAATGTATGGGCTCACTATATACGATGCTCGGTCTTTGATCCACGACGGGGAATTGGACATCCCCAACTTGGTTCATCGATTTTCTGATGCCGGTGACCACGGCGACCATTATTGGCAGGGTTTTCGGCGACATGCGCTTGGCTTGTGCATGGTGCCTCATTTCTTGCTTGCCTCAGGCTTCGGAGGGTCTAGTGTCTATTTGATCGAAGTTGCCCAAGGCTTAAAAGAGGGCAAAAGCTGCATTGCCATGACATTGGCTGAGACATTGATGGGCTTGGATGCTTTCCATCGCTGAGAGACGACTAGATTCACGGGGAGTCCACTACTGCTGCAGGTAATGTTTTCCACCCTATCTCACATATATTTCTCACATCACTCGGTCCTCAGGCTCAGTTTTTCTCTCAAAACCATTTTCTTACTTTTCTCTCCACGTACACCTTTCTATTCTTTAATTTCTCATTTTTTATCCCTCCCCATATATGGTTGATGGATAAATTGAAGGTTGTGGACTCATGCCCAGCATATTCAGCTCGCGGATATTTCTTCCGGCGACGTCTAGTCGATGCCCCTGACGAGGGATGGTGGTGCGAATGGATGTGCAGTCTATCCACTACCAGTATTGCTTGGCGCTGCCCTTGGCTCAATCTACCGGTGATGAGTTACAGCATGTCTCGCCAGCCCGGGATTCAGTTGATCAGCCTGACTCATTGTGTCTTTTACTTTCCGTTCCGATTCTGGTGCCAGTTCGGACATGATCAGACTTGCCTGGCAGATGGGATAGAGTACCTTGCTGTATTTCTGGTCCGAGGCACACAGCTAGCTCGGTATGTCACAGCATAGAGGACGAGAGAGCTTCTGGCCCCCGCTCCCACTTTCAGTTGCACCCTCTCTGATGAGTGTATAGCTTGGCTTGATGAGGAGGCGCAGGTTGGGCCTACTTTGGCATCAGAGGCTTCCACAAGCTCTGGGAGAGGACACAGGAACACCTGACTATGCCCCGAATTTATTGCTTTATCAGAACTTTCAAGTTTTCTTTATGAATGTAATAAAAAACAACTTCAATTTGTATTCAAGAGTAGGAGAACTCTGTACTAAAATCAATGTAATTGAAGGTTGTGGGTATTAAAAATTTTCCGTTTGGTCCAAAAATGGTCGAAGTTGTAAAAAGATTAATTTGATCAAAATCAACTTTTGTAAAAACTTTTCAAAACTATTTTCGATTTGGATCACAACTGGACACACTCGAGATCTATCGCTGAGATGTACAACCCCGGATCCCGGCAATTGGAAAGTGGCCCCTAGTCTGAATAGCACTACATCGGAGATCATAACCGAGCTCTTGAATGCAGAATAGACAAAGATGACCAATATGATCACACGGACAAAGTTGATTTGGAAGTGTTTATGGCTGAACTTCAGAATGAAGTTGCCTACGTATCCCAAAGATGGGAATCAAGCCTTACGTAGTTTGGCTCAGGTTTACTCATGTATTAACACTCTCCTTTTGTGCTCTAACTTTTGCCAAGGCTGCCATTTCTGGGTTTTTAACCTTGCGAGCTCAGTTTTTATTATTTCAAATTTTTTTCATGCCCTAACTTTTGCCAAGGTCGCCCTTTCAGGTTTTCGGCCTAGCGAGCCACTCAGGGATAATATTTCTTCAACTTGTCTATGTTGATCGGTTGGGAGAACTCTAGGCCATCTAGGTCCATTAGAACGACAGCTCTACCCGACCAGATAGACTTGATGATGTAAGGTCCAGTCCAATTGGGTCTGAACTTGCCCCTAGGGTCATGGATGGGAGCTCGGTTGTCTTTGAGCACAAGATCCCCTTCTTTCAAATTCCTGGACTTAACTTTCTTTTTAAAAGCCCTGGCAATTCTTCGTTGATAGCCCTGAATGTGATACTGTGCTTTCAACCTTCTTTCATCAAAGAGCATGAGTTCTTCGAACCTGCTTTGCTGTCAATCTACCTCAGCTATCTGACACTCAACCAGTACTCATAACGACGAAACCTCAACTTTGATTAGAAGAACAGCCTTCATCCCATAAACTAAGGAATACAGAGTTGCCCTAGTAGAAGTTCTAATTGAAGTCCGGTAGCCCCAAAGAGCAAATGACAGCTTATCTGGCCAATCCCGACAGGTTTCCACCATCTTCTGCAGTATGTGCTTAATGTTCTTGTTGGCGACCTCAACTGCTCCATTGGTTTGCGGCCGATATGTAGATGACTTGTGAAAAGTCACGTTGTATTTCTCCAACAAGTCGATCACCTCCTTCTTGAAATGGGAACCATTATATGAAATAATCTCATTTGCGACCTCGTAGCGACAAATGATGTTATTCCTGATGAACTTAGCAACATGCGATGCCTTTAACACCGCGTAAGATTGGGCCTCAACCCACTTTGTAAAGTAGTCTATCGCTACCAAAATGTACTCATGCCCATTGGACCCCTTCGGAGTGACAGCCCCAATTACATTAATCCCCCAGACTGAAAACGGCCATGGCGAAGTCATGTTGTATAGCTTCGACGGTGAAATGTTCATGCGGTTTGCATGGATCTGACATTTGTGGCATCGCTGGACAAAGCCAATACAATCCTCCTCCATGGTGGACCAGCAATAACCTTGTCTAAGGATCTTCCGGGCTAGCATCACCTCGTTCATGTGCGATCCGCACTCTCCTCCATGGATGGCCTCCATCAAGTGCTTGGATTCTTCAGCATCAACACACAGCTTATGCATCCCGAGATGACCTCTCTTGTATAGTTTACCCCTGCAGACGATGAACTGAGCAGCCATTCTTCGAATTGCCCTCTTATCTTAGGCATTTTCCCCTGGTGGATACGCTTCCTTTTCCAAGAAGTTTCAAACATCGTAATACCAGGGATTCTCATCTTGTACTTTATCTATGGCAGCAATCAGCTCGTAGGCCGGCACAAATTTTTGTTCAATGATGATCGGACGCATCCGGACTCCGAAAGGAATGTCTATCATAGAAGATAGAGTTGTTAATGAATCAGCGAACCTGTTGTTCTCTCTTAACAGATGAGCGAAATTCAGTTTCTCAAACCGAGGAATCAGCACGTCTAAGGTCTGGTGGTAGATTCTCATCTTTTCTTCTTTAACCTTCTAATCTCCTTTAGCTTGAGATACAACAAGGTTCGAGTCCTCGATGACATCCAACCGTTTTGCTCCTAGTTCTAGGGCGACTTCTAGTCCAGCAATATATGCTTCGTATTCTGCTTCATTGTTCGATACTTTGAACTGGAGTTTGAATGCTAGAGGTATACGGGAATTGTCGGGTGCTATCAGCAACACCCCTATCCCATACCCGTATTGGTTTGATGCTCCGTCAAAGTACATTGTCCAAGTCTCTTCTTCGACATGTTGAATGGCCTCGTCTGGGTGATCGGCTAGGAACTCTGCTATCGCTCTCCCTTTCACTGACTTGCGTCATGTACTTCAGATCAAATTCGGAAAGTAGAAGCAACCAACGGGCTAGCCTACTCGTAAGTGTTGGTTTCTCAAAGAGATATTTGATAGGATCTAATCTTGAAACCAGTATTACGGAGTGAGCTAACAGGTAGTGCCTCAGCTTCCTGGTAGCCCATACCAAGGCCAGACAAGCCTTCTCCAGCGGAGTGTAGCGGGTCTCGTAATCTAGCATTTTCTTGCTCAGGTAGTAGATAGCCTTCTCCACGTTGTCCTCAGACTCCTGTGCAAGCATGCAGGCCATTGTAGTTTCAATCACTGAAAGGTACAGAATCAACGGTTTTCCCGACTCAAGCGGTGATAACATAGGTGGGTTCTGTAAATATTGCTTGATTTGTTCGAAAGCAGCTTAGCATCGGCCATCCCATTGGAATTTCTTTCCTTTCTTCAAGAGACCAAAGAGTGGTTCACAAGTCAAGGTTAATTTTGCAATAAACCATCTTATGAATTGCACTTTACCCAGAAAGCCTTACACCTCCTTTTCAGTCCTTGGTGGTGGCATTTCTAAGATGGCCTTGATTTTAGAAGGATCGACCTCAATACCTCTCTGTGTGATCAAGAACCCCAACATTTTTCCTGCTGTAACACTAAATGTACATTTCTGAAGATTCAGCCGCAACCAATACTCTCTGATTCGTTGGAAGAATTTTTGCAAGGCGGTGTAGTGGCCCTCTCTTTCCTTGGTCTTGACAATCATGTCGTCCACGTACACCTCAACCTCTTTATGGATCATGTCATGCAAAATTGTAGTCGTAGCCCGTTGATATGTAGCTCCAGCATTCTTCAACCCAAATGGCATCACCCTATAACAATAGGTTCCCCACGGGTTGGTGAAAGCAGTCTTCTCCCGGTTTTCGGGTGCCATCAAAATCTGATT
Organism: Camellia sinensis; assembly: GCF_055761805.1. Classification (NCBI taxonomy): domain Eukaryota; kingdom Viridiplantae; phylum Streptophyta; class Magnoliopsida; order Ericales; family Theaceae; genus Camellia; species Camellia sinensis. Next base: position 44,515,085 of record NC_138962.1, on the reverse strand, counting down.
GTAGCCTGAAAACCCATCCATGAATGAGAGCAGTGCATGCCCAGCATTGAAGTCCACTAATTCGTCGATATGCGGCAGAGGAAAGTCGTCATTCGGACTGGCTTTGTTCAAATCCCTGAAGTCCACACATACCTGAATTCTGTCGTACTTCTTTAGCACTGGAACTATATTGGCCAACCAAGTTGGGTATTCAGATACTAGCAGGAACCCTGCGTCAATTTGCTTGGTGACCTCTTCTTTGATCTTGAGAGCCGAGTCCGGGCGGATCCTTTAGAGCTTCTGCTTAATAGGTTGGGCCTCTAGGTCAAGAGGGATCCGGTGCTGTACAATCTCAGGATCGATTCCAGGCATGTCTTCGTAGGACCACGCGAAAACATCTTTGAAATCTTTTAACAAAGCGACTAAGCGCTCGCGCTCCTCCGAAGACAACGTGGACCCAATCTGGACCAGCCGCGGATCCTTCTCAGTACCCACATTAATTGTGGTGATTTCATCAACCAAGGGTTTTACAAACCTCTCCTACTCTTGATCAAGCAAATATTTCAAAACCGGAGGAATTTCTTCCTCGTCGCTTTCATCGAAATTTTAAAAGTCTTGCTAATGTAATAAATTAAGGGCACAGAAAATTACGCGAAGGCTACAGCCGCATAATTCTTATTAATCACTTCCAAATCGCCTAATTCCTCTGTTACAACAGACTCAAAAGAAAAAGAAAAAGACGATCTAGACAGGACTGTGGCATCCAGGTTGACACCCCCAAGAATACTGGACTTAGACTTAGACGAGCTGGAACCTAATTTCGACTCCACAGACTCAGTGGTATCAGATTCCAGCTCACTACCTGACCTGGTGCCACTCAATGAGAAGCCCTCCTTGTATTGCCAAACGAGGGAGGGTGCGATGGACGCATCCAGAATGTTTCAAGATGGGCTCACAGCCGCTTCATTCCCAATCATAGAAACTGAGTTATCCCCCAAGAACTCCTGTACGATCTGAGGATCAGAGAGTAGACAAGCCAGTGTTACCCCCATTTCAATCTCTGTGCTCTTGGAATCCTCCTTCTTGCACTGCTTAACCTCAGTTGGTGGGTCTGTCTGCTTTTCGGCAACATCATCCCGGGACAACTGTAAGTCAAAGAAGATCTCGAACCCCGGCAACTGCCGCCTCTCTGCATTTAGCCATGGCTCTGGGAAACCGCAGAATGGAAAGTCTTTCCCCTTCCAGACAAAACGTTCGTTCAGGGTACCCTGGATAGGCCGGTGTACCAACTCATAAGGCTTCCTCGCCTTGCTTTGCTCTGGCTCTTCCGGCCATCTCTTTGCCTTTTCTCACCCAAACCTCTTTGGTAGGCAGATAACCTAAGCCAAAGGTATGTGGGTTGTGCGGCATTCCGGCTGATGCTACAATGCCCTTCCGACTAGTTTTTCCTAATCCCATCCCGGGGATATGCCGGAGCTTGTTCATGAGGTACACAGACTGCGCACTGACATATAGCCCCTCATCAACGGCTAGTATGTTCTGTATAACCTGGGCCTCGGCTAGGGTAAATCCTGACAGAAACACATCCTCCACGCCATGCTTGATATCCAGAGTTGGTGTAGAAACCTCTGGCGGCAGGTGTATTGACAAATTCCCAAAAACTATGGCCACCCCCTTCCCATGGGGATACTTCAACATTTAATGCAGGGTGGAAGAGACTGCCTTCACCTGGTGCAGCCACGGCCGCCCTAGGAGTAGATTAAAGGTTGCAGGAACATCCAAGACATGAAAGTCAATATCCTGCTGTCCTAGACCAACCTAAGTCCGAATTTGTACAGTCCCCATCACCTCTCTGCTGGTATTGTCATATGTCCTTATCACCTGGGCAGTTGGCACAAAATCCACGGGCTTCAACCCGATTGCATATGCCGTCCTCGACAGGCACACATTGATTAGCGGATCCTGTGTCGACAAGAACCACCGCTATCCATTTTTCTCACACTCGACAGAGATGTAGAGAGGTTTGTTATGATTTGCCCCCTCAGGCGGCAACTCCTTGTCAGTGAAGGTCAACGTCGGGAAAGCTCCTCCCAGAAAAACCAATCCTACCAGCTGCTCAGGTGTGGTGTCAATTGAAAGTTTGGCCTTGTCCATTGCAGAAAGGACAGCTTGTCTATGAACTCTTAAGGCCATAAGCAGTCCCCAGATGGAGATGTCTGCTTGTATCTTCTTAAGCTGTTTCAGTACAGCCTCCTCCTCGAGCAGCTTTTTTTTCTGCCTCTCCACCTCCTTGTCTTTCTCAGACGCCTCTGGTTGATCTAGGTATGGGAGCTTGAAGTATCGCCCACTCCTGGTCATGTGGTCAACCTCCCCAATATACCATGTATCATCAAGCTGGCTTTGCCCCCAGTCTTCATCGGTGTGGGCAAGACACAAGTCGTCGTCTTCCCACCACATACCGTCGGCAACCGACAGACACCTGTTCGATTCCGTTACAACTGTCTCTATACGCACTGCACATTATGTTCTTCCACTCACAGCATATTCCCTCTCTGCAAGGGCTTTGGCCTTTTTAGCCCTCTCCAGATCTTCGATCTTTTCCTGCTCGAACTGCTTCAGTGCAGCCTGCTGCTCAGTATCTTCTGTACTTAAACTGCTCTGATCCCGAGCAAAATTCTTAACACCGATGCTCTCTGGCGGTCCATTTTGATTCTCGCCCATTCTGGCCATTGCTGATGTCCCCGTCTTTGACGGACCCTGCTCTGGCTGAGGCTGCTCAACAACATCTGGCTCGTCGCTGAGCCACCCAGTAGCTTCTGCTGACCCTTCCAGATCAAACCAGTTGACAGTCACGTCCCCTGAGTCCTGTTTGTTGAAGAACTGAAGGTTTGCAATGTCTTCTTCCAGATCTGCAAGGTCATCTAGCCCCTAATTAGGTCCATCCTCCCGTACTACACAGATCTCTACCTCAACTGGCAACTCTACTTTCGGCCTAGCCTGGCCTGCTGATGTGATATAACCGCTCGGGTTATACATGAAGCTCGCAGACCCCTCAGGCTTTGAATTCGCATTTTCATCTGCCTCCACAGTCAACCCAATTCAATCTTCGATAGTCACCACCACTGATTCTGGTTGGGTTTGGGAGATGTCCAACATGCACAAGTCAGTGCTGTCAAAAATGAACACCTCTGGCTTGGGTAGGTGGGAAGGGGTGATATATATGCTAGGATCGTATGACACAACCCCAGTTTGGATCAAGTTGATGCGTTTGGGAGATGGAGCTTGGTTGTGTGGTGGGAGAGGATTGGTGGTGACATTCAGCTTCTCCGGAGGCACGATCACCCTGTTGTCAACGAGATCTTGAATCTCATGACGCAATCTATAGCACTGGTCAGTGTCATGACCATGCTGTTGGTGAAAGGCACAGTACTTGGCCAGGTTATGAGAGAAAGGAAGCTTTTCTAGTAAGGGCCGCAGCTCTAGGGGCTTCAAGTGCCCTTTCCTGATCAAAACCCCCAAGGCTTTGGACAGAGACATATACAGCGGGGTAAAGGTTCTCTGGCCTCGGGGTGGATACCTGGCGGTTTGCGAGCTACTTCCGGACGCACCGGTGAATGGCTTTGTTGCAAGGGTTTTTGGGGTGATGGTGGTGGTGACCATACCCACATCTGAAGATCTGGTAGCTACAGCACTACTTGTGCCTATATTCATACTGCAGTTGAATGCCCTCTTGGGCTGCTCTCTTTTATGGTCAATCGGATCCTGTTTCATGGCATCCTCAATTTGCACCCCAATCTCATGTAGATCTGCAAAGGTGGGAAGAGGGGGGACGATCATCTTCTGCATGAGCTTAGGCTGGGGGTTGTGCACAACCATCCGTATTTGGTCCTTGTCGACCGGCCTGATGGTCATCATCGAGGCTTTAGCCCTCTAGCGGGTCACAAAATCGAAGAAGCTCTCCTTCGGCTCTTGCCTAGTTGTCTCGAGATCACGAGTTATGACCTCGATCTGCGTATTGTAGGAGTATTGAGCTACAAAGGCCTCAGCCATCTCCTCCCAGCTTCTCTTAATAGAGCCCTCTAGTTTTGCATACCAAATAGTCGCAGCACCCGACAAGGTCCAGCCAAACAGGGAAAGCTTCTACAATCTGGAGAGGTTTATCGGCCTTAAGATATCCGAGAACAGCCGCAAATGTACCATGGGATCCCGAGACCTGTCGAAACGGTCTATGTGCGGCATTTTAAACCGGTTTGGCAGAGTCACGGCCAAGTCGGTGTATCCATCCTCTATATCCAGAGTGGATTTCACGCCTTGAGATTTCTTAAATAGCCTTTCTGGCTTGCTCACTTTTAGTGCTGTGGGATCCACCTCGAACTCAAAAGGTGTATCTACTAGGTTGGTAGGCGTTTTAGACAGTTGGGATAGGATTGGGGGCGGAGCTGGCCCCGTTGGAACGTTCGTATTTTCCTGGACGTTTGCGGTCTCCCCGAGTGTTGGAACTCTTGGTGGGAGAGGAGCTGGGTGTGAGGCAAATGCTCCGGTTTGCTGCTGTAGCTTGGCAATTAACTCTGCCTGTTGGGCCACTACTTTTGCTTGACGTGCAGCCACTTTTGCCTGGCGGCCAGCATCCCACTGCATAGCTTGCATAGTCTGCTGGAGCTGACGCATCATCTCTTCCATACCTGCCAAATTGTGCTGATCTAGCTGAATAACCGATATATCTGTTTCTGTGGTAGACTCAGAAACCTCAGTCTGACTACTCACTGGCGGGAAGGACCACTGATTTGGAAACCATTGTACCGATACACTGCGCCTAACTAACCTCCGTCTAGTAACCTAGGGTAAAGAAAAGAACACTGCTTATTCATCTATCAGATCCTCAGACCGATTAAGTCTTCGACCGCTAACCCAGAGTGCTTGGGGAATATCTTCCTGGTCAGAAGCAATGGTGCTAAACTACCTTGCAAAAAGATAAATAAAGCATAATAAGGAAACAATGAGCAAAAAAACGGACAGCATAACAGCTTAAATAAAGACAACACATAGTTGGCAAACACAAGCTGAAAGAACTGTTCTCAACTACTGATTACTGTTCCTAAATCACTGCCCCAAATCTGATACCCTCAGGCAAAACTGATTCCCCAAATACTGATGCCCGCAGGCCTGATACCTAGACTTGCAAACTGATATATGCACTCCTTGTAGAGGCACACTCTAAAAGCACATAATCAAGCAAGAGCCAAAAACACCCCTATGGAGGGGTAGGGTTTCCCTGTCCTATCTTGTCAGGAGCTAGGGTTTCACTACGCATGCAGTGGTTTCAAACAACCTATAATCGGGTAAGCAACCTGTCCTAGCTTGGAATAGTCACTACAGATTCCGATATGCACTAAGTCGAATGGTCAAAAAGGGTACCTCGGTAAAAATCGGGGTTTATGTTCCCGTCGTGGTAGAGCCCATAGTCGATCTGGCTTATGGCACGCAACCTCCAGCAAACTGTTCAGGAATAGCAGACGGCGAACACGATGTCTTAGGCGCACCAATGCACATGCAATGCAAAGAAACACATAAGTGTAAACAAAACAAGATATCATGAGTTTGAGTCAAGTTCTCAAAATCCGCAGTAGAGTCGCCAGAAACTGTAGACCGCCCCGGAACTCCACTCTCCGCTCGCGAGGGCGCGAATCATTTTGTTTTTAGCTATCACAGTTCGGACTCGTGTCACGGTTCTGAATCTAATCTTGCAAAGTGCAATGTAAGACTGATAAATCACCAAGGAGTCCAAATTCGGAAAATCGTTTTGGAAAACTGATTTTTAATAAAGAAGTGCCAAACATGGACTGTTTTGCCAGATACAGAGTCACCACCTAAATGTTTTATTTTGGAAAATTTAGGAAACCCTGACTTGTGCCGAAGGCCACGTGTTCGTCATCACCAAAGTTGCCTCGGCTCAGGAACTTGAGTATGAGAGGGGAAAGTCATGCAATGAGCACCCCCGCTCGTCCAATCAAAGATCGGCCTTTACTAACATGATATTTTGTTTTTGAAAACACAAGCGCTCTTATTCCGATTATTAGACTAGCTTACTACGTGATGCGCACAGCATACAAGTATAGACTAAATCACCTAAATTGGAGCAAACCATCTCATGTTTGTTTGTTTGAAAATGGTTTGAAGGTGCTACTCGCAAGTGGGCTAAGACGCGGATTTGCCACCCTCAAGTGGGCTTAGAAAACATGATTTTGATGAATTGTTCCAATTCAAGCAATCCAACCTTCACCTACAAGCATTCAAGCAGTTAATCACTTAAACAGTTAGCCTCATAGCAAGCATGCTAACATGGCAACATACACATCTCATGCAGTATGCTAAAGTGTAAACACTCATAGTGTACTCCGAGCCAAAACAAAGAACTAGTTAGAAATCATGCATGATCCTAGTTCATGTTAAGATGACCAATGCAACTGAGATAGGCTCGGCTATTCTAAGATGTCATGTGAAATACAGCTTGGTTAACATGTATTCAAATTGGAATTGAAATACAATGCAATTTGTGTGATGCGCCGAGCCCGGTGCATGCAAAACAGATGAATGAATGCATGCATGCGAAGCATAAGGTATGCTAAACAAAATATGCCCTAAAACTAACCATTGTAAGCGATTAAGTAAAAGGGAGAAATAAATGGGGGCTGGAAGACATGCATCGCACACACGCACGCTTATTACAACAGTTGGCCCTCTCGACAGAGGGTCCGAATAATAAGCTAACTAGCTACGCTAATTAAACTAATTATTACACAACCGAATTGAAACAAATAGCTACACTAAGCTAGTTAAGATATTTCACAACAAATCAAATGATTAAGTTGCACGAACTAATCATGAATACTGAAATGGCCTCGCGGGCGATGAAGAGATGCATGCTTAGTTGGCTTCACTTGGAAATCTAATACCGTGCCTTATGTTGCCTCTGTTTGTACTGTTTTAGACCTCTGAAAACTGTGCCAACTTCCAAGATGATTCTGATACACCTTATGGACATGCTGAGAGGTCATCGGCCAAGAGGAGTGGCCATTGGCCAAAGAAAATGATCATCAGCCAAATTGATAGTCGATCGGCAGACTAAGATGACTGGTCGGCAGCTCTGATGGTCAATCGGCCAACGCTTCCTGCAAACTCTCCTTTTGCTGCAATAGAGCACTAACAGAGGCATGGCAATGTATTTGCAAGAAAATGTGTGTGCAACCACACCCCTTATCATGTTTAAAGCTCAAAGGAGTGTAGTGCTTGGCTCTCGAGCCATCAATCACGCATCTCGATGCATGATGGCCGAGAAGCCAAATTGCACAATTCAATGTAAAATGAATGCACACATAAACACATAAATGCCTTAACCTCTATCATGCATAATCAAGAGGGTCGGCGACCGGGAATTGAGGCACGTTTCATCACTTCAAGTATGAAACGTCCCTCGTTTCTCGTGTTTGGATTGACACCTTTTCCAAACACAATGCAATGCAAGGCATGTACACAATGCAATGCAACAAGCATGGAAATATCATGGAATGCAACAAGCATGCGACAACATGCAATGCACTAAGCATGCAACAACATGCTAAACATCATGAACATGCAACATGCAACATGCAAACAACATGAGCAATTCCTCAAAGCTAATGGCATGCAAACTCTATTGAATGTAACCCAAGTATGCAAGCAACAATGCAAGCAACAAGCGTGCAAACAACAAGCAATGCAACAAGCATGCAAGATGGACTTAAACCGGATATGGCCATGCCTCAGCCATGCCCAAAACAGTGGCCATAACACCAAAACTAAGGCACCAAAAGGCAAGACATGCATGCACACATATTGGTCCATAAGCTAGGCAACAATACACAACCCTTAGAGGCATTCAAAGAGTGAAAGAAGTGGGGACATAGCAGTCCTATATGCTCTGAAATGTCATGTTAAATGATGCCAAATCATATACATGTCACAAATTAAGCATGCTATGGTGCTCAAAACTCAAAGCTAACAAGGCCAATTGTACTACAACTATGCAAAACATGAAGCATATGGCCAATGCAACCCAAAACAGTCCTAGATCATGTCAAAATGATACTAAAACATGTATGGAAGGAAGTCAAAATAAGCTAGCATGGTGAGCATGAAGCATGAAATATGCAAGGCCAATAAGGAGTATTACACTACACCTATCAAAACCAAGCATGAGATGGCTTCGCCAATAAAAATCAGAGTTATATCATGGCAAAATAACCCCAAAAACACACTGAAATGATAGCTCGCAAGCTTAGGCATGAAGGCATACACAATGACTCATGTTTAAGGCAGAAAGAACCAACCTTCCAAAGCATGGAAAGAGTAACAAATGTGAGTGCATGAACATGAAACATGCACTGAAATCACATAACAAATGATGCCAAATCATGTAAATATCCCAAGCAACGCATGCTAGTGGACTTGATACACAAAGCTAACAAGCTAGAATGCACTATGGCTATACAAAGCATGGCATGCATGACCAAAACAACACAAATCAGAGCTAGAGCATGCTAAAACATATACAAAAGCTTCTTAGAGTTAAGCCAAAATCATGTTAGAATGATGGTCTAAAGCATGATACATATTAGGCTAGTTCATGGAATTGCACTACAAGTGCATGGAGCATGCATGGGGCTATCAAACCAAACCTTAATAGAGGTATATCATGGCAAACAACACCAAGAACATGCTGAGATGGACTCAAAACAAGCTAGAAAGACATGCTACTTCATGAAGCACACAAAACCAGTTTGCAAGATTTACACTACAATGTATAAGGCATGCAAGGGGTGACAAAACCAAGTCAAAATAGTGGTATGCCATGCTGAAATAAGGCCTAAAATACGCAGAGATATGGCCAACACAAGCTTAACAAACATGCTCAAACATGAGGCCAATGAAGCAAGCACACAAGACACAAGAAAAGTGGACGACCCTCTCCTATTTGGGACCTCAAAACACCATTTCCACCACTGAAATTTCTTTGGAATTCAGTGGTAGAAAGGTCATGCAAAGACTAAAACAAGAGCCTAAAGAGGTGGCCCAAAACAAGGCAAAATAAGGCACAAATGGAGGTAGACCACCCCTAACACAAAAGAGACCTCAAACAAACATTACAAGCATGTAAAATCAGAACTTTTTGTAGTTTAAAGGTAAGTCTAAAACAATATGCAAGTAGGGCCAAAAGCTCAAGCAAAAATAAGGGTTTAAGAGGCTAGAAGCTCACCCTTGTAGAACAACTCTAGAGCAACAACTCCAGCAGCTTTTTCTGACCAAAACCAGTCCAAAAACTTCAAAAACAACTTCAAGGGACCTCAGCTCCAAGAGTATGGTGTTTGAGTGTGTGTTTGTGTGCAATAGTATGATGAAAATACACTTTTGAGCACAAACAAGTGCAAATATATATATATATATATATAGAGAGAGAGAGAGAGAGGAAATATATATAGAGAGAGAGATATATAACTTCTATCTCAGATTTTCAGAACCTCTGGAAAGGAAGAGGGGTCTCCCTTCTTATAGAAATTCAATTCCTAAGCTTGTTGGACAAGCTAAGGTCTTGAATTCAATCCCTCCATACACGTGTATGGAAGATAAAATCTGTGCTCACCAACTGTCACAGTTGGCACAAAAATATCTACAAAAGCAGGTAAAAAGGTCTCGGCCAAAAGATATGGTCGATCGACCAAAAATGGTGCCGATCGGCCAACAGGAGTGCCGATCGGCCACCACTTATGGCCGATGACAAGAAAACAAGACTGACAAGCACAAGGCTTGGCCGATGGGTTGTAAGGATGGCCAAAAAGCCACCATCTTCCCTCAGAAGCAAAACCACAAGTCCTTGGTCCACAACCAAGCACAAAACAGACAAGTTGAGATATTCTAAGGCAAGGCACGCAGCCGAGACCTTCGGGAACTCAAAACGAACACGAGCATGGATGATCATCGGGTGTTCAAATGATGACGTCCAAGTCTTGAGGACGGTCAAAAATGGGGTGTCTACAGACGCCACTAGCTTTGATCCGGTGCTCGATCACCTACAAATATATAGTAAACAGTGAGCTAGAGCCCAGCGAATAATAGTTGTGTAAAGAGGTTAGAATGATGTCCTTACAATATTTGAAACAGTCAATTATCAATAGATTAGTCGCAATCATATCTTTTTGTCAATCAATCGTTCAATCGTACAATTCAATCAATCATATTCGTATAAGTTATACATGGTACATCCAATAGCAACAATACAATAGGTCTTAAAGACTGAATAATCAATTGATGGCCATCAAACAATAGACAATAGTTTCAAGAATTGGAACTGACAGAGATCTCTGTATCAATAACAATGACAATATCAATAACAATAACAATATGCTATGAATGCCACGAATACAGTTTAGAAATTAGGATCATCATTCAATCAATAAAAAAAAAAGAGTGTCATTTCAGGAAACAATACAATTTATCAATCAGAAAATAAATACGATTGAACATATTTTTACAACAGTATTACTCACAGCGGGCTCTTAAAAAACACGTGCTAATCGTTTGGCGTCTGACCTAAAAAAAATAAGTCAAGCACAACACGATTACAATTACACTCTTACAATTTATTTAATTTGGTTACTTATTTGTCTTTCGATTTCTCTCATTTGATTCTAATTTTTCATTCGGTTATTCCTAGTTATTTTTCTTCCATTTCTTTTAAATATGGATTACTAGTATTAGAAATAAATTAGATTATTAACCTCCAATTAAAATATGTTTAGCTATGTATTAACCAAACTAATTAAATATAAATTATCTAATCATAAACCAACCCTTATTAAGTTCACTAATTACACAATCAAACCTAAATTAGGCTCATACACATTATTAAAATTATTCAGTCATGTTTAAATTACTGAATCAGAAACTCATAAAAATGTACATTTTGCAATTTCAACTCCATTTTCAAGCAAATCAAGACCCAAATAATTAATCTTCACATTTATTTCCATAATCTTAAGCCTAACTTAATTTCAATTGAATTTAATTAATTCTTAATTATGGCTTAATTTGACTGCATCTAATTTTATGAACCTAAATCAAATTTTTAATTGATTTCTTATAAGGCTCTAAATATCAAATTAAACCCATTGTTCCATTTTTGAAACTCAATTTCATGAAACATCCATTTTCTTGAACCCAAACTCTAATTCATGCTTAATCTCTCCTTAAACTCCATGAATCATGTTTGAAAATAAGTTTAGAATCATTGTTCTCTTGAAAATATGTCATGCATGTAAGGATTATGAGTTAAATTGATTAATTCTTCAATTTTTTCACATGCATGCCCTAAGCTCTCAATTACATGAGCAAATCTCCTATTTAAGGACAAATTCAATTCATTTAAACTCATATCTTGGAAAATGATGTGTAATAGAGCTTCAATATTAAGAATTTGGAATAATTTCTTACCTTAATTGATGCTTCAAGACCAAAATTTCAGCTGTCTTAAGATTCATCTTCTTCTTCCTTTCCAAGTTCTCTTCTATGAGCTCAACTCACTCTTCCTCTCATTCTTTCTCTCTACGTGGGTCTGTGAGTATGTGAAAAAAGATGGCTAAGGCAACCAAGCTCTCTCTCTCAGTCTATGTTTATGAGATGAGTAGAAATATAATTTACTATTTAGTTTTTCAATTAGTTTGTTAAATTGAGGTTTCAATTAAATTAAATATAAATAAATAAATAATTTAAAAAAACAACACTCATTTCTACCCAAATAAATTAATCCTCTACATTAAATAATCTCAATTATACTAATGTGAATTAGGCTCTAATTCCTATCCACTTGTTGTTTTCTAACTTGTTAAAATTAGCGAATCAGACAGGTTTAATTTGTATTCTCACCTATCTATTCAATCAAGCAAGTCAATAATTATCAAGACTATCAATAACAGTTAAGCACATAAGCACTCAGTTAACAATAAACAAATAATTAATTAATTAAATTAATTTTAACTAAGGAGGTGGTTGTCACACTAGAAGACATACACGTTATTACAACATTACGCCCTCACACTAGAGGGTCCGAATGAACTAACTAGCTAACTAATTACCTAGCTATTACAACAATAAATGAATAATTTAGCTAAACTACTTAACTAATTATTACAAACCGAATAAATTAATTAATTAACTAATCTAGCTAACTAAAATAATTACGACACGAGACGAATTAGCTATTCTAACTTATTATTTAAAAAGCCATTATTTTAATCACAACACTAATATATTTATAGCACGGATCCTGAGGATCAATGGAGGGCTCATACATGAATATGATTTCCACTCGAAGAAGCCACTGTTTCTGCTGCTAAATGCCTATGTTGCATAGTTAAACATTTGCATTGATTTCTACCTCCAGACCAACTCTGTTCTACTTCAAAAGGACATTGCTTTATTTTGCACTGGTGGCCGGCAGGGGGCCTGCCGGCCATTGAAAGTGGCTTGCCGGCCACTACTGACTGGGTTGTCTTGTTGTAACAGAGAGCAAATAGAGCAGAGACGGTGTATTCTCAAGAGTTTGTTTGCACAATTTACCTCTCCTTATCATTTGAATAGCTCAAAGGAGTAGTAAAACTTGATTCATGAACCATCAATCTATGAAATTTCATTGCATGATGGCTTATGAACCAAAGTGTGCAAGTTCATTGAATGCAACAAAACAAGACTCTCAAAACCACCTCCTTATCATGAAAGATTAAGGGAAGTAGTTAACAATGAATCTTGAACCGTTTTCATCACTAGTGAGTATGAAACGACTCAAGACTCAAGGGTTCAATTAACATTCAATTGAACCCTAACCAATTATTATCTTGCACCTTTTTTAGTCTCTATTTTATTACTTCATTTTAGATTACCATCAATTCTTTAGTCAATTGAGTCCAAAGGTGAATTTATGTCCTCTAATGGAAAGATGGCTCAGACCAAGAGTTGTTTTGGGCATGAAAGAGACATCATACCGTTGGTAATGAACCCCCAAAGGATTAAACTATTAAGCATGACATCTTAATCTCATGCTTAAACAAACAAGTAGTTTTAAATAACTTTCAAAGAAAAACAAAAACCAAAAATGGAGGGAGGCTACAGATGTGATTAAGAGTGATCACAAATATGGAAAGCCATAAATAAACACTATCAACTCAAATAAGATGGTGTCCAATGCCTAAAACACCAAGTTTATGAGGACAATTACACTACAAGCATGCAAAACAAAGCTCAAATGCAACAAACACTTAAAAATAGTCCTAAATAAGTCTTAAAACATGTTAAAATTAAGACAAAAATAGCTAGAATAATAAGCTAAAAATGGATCATGCTAGGCTAGTAAGCAAAACACAAGGAGGGGAGGCTAATCCCTCCAATTTTGGACTTCAAACCATGATTTTAGCCACTGAAATAACTCTAAAAATCAGTGTTTAAAAGCTCAAAAAAAAAAAAAGTAGTGCAAAGGTAGGAAACACAAGGGTAAAGGCCTTGAGAGCAAGGTGTAAAGAAGGGTGAACCACCCATCAACCTTTATTGGCCTTAAAACCAAAGTTTCAGCCCAAAAATACAGAATTTTTACAGCCCAAAAACTGTTGGAAAATAGTGAGAAAAAGAGTAAATACAACAAGTAAATAGGCAAAGCCTTATACCTCTTGAAGAGGAGATCATTTCCAAGCAATAAAACAAGGAAAACACACCCTCAAGAGCTCCAACAAAGATCAAAGATACCTTAACTCAAAGATTGAGAGGTTTGGTTAGGAGTGTATAGGCGAAGGTGAAAAAATTTGCAAGAGAGAAAGAGAGAGAGAGAGAGAGAGGAAAAATTTTGCTCCAAAATTTTTCTAACCCTAAAGCAAAAAGGGAGGTTCTTTATATATAGAAAAACATGAATCTCCCTCAAAAACATCCAACCATACACGTGGGAGTAGATGCAAGCATCTGTGCAAATAGCTGGCACAGCTATCACAAAATATCTGCAAAACACATTCGTGGCCGGCAACCAAGAGCAATGGCCGGCAGCCCCTAGTAGTGGCCGACAAGCCACCAGAGGTTACAGGCTTGAAAATCCAAGGTTTAGGTCCAAAAAAAGGCAATAGGGGTGTAGGGTTTGAAAGGCTCAAAGCTGTGGCATTCCGCTGAGAACTTCGAGCACTTGACAAGCATGTCGACTCATCATTGGATGTGCAAGCGATAACGTCCAAGTCGTAAGGGCCGTAAAAAATGGGGTGTCTACACATCATACTGAAAGCATCCAAACTGAAGGTTGATGGAAGGAACTAAGGTAGCCCAGAACCATGTGATAATTTGATAATTCTTACTTTCCCATTCGTCAAGACGGTCATTGAATGCAGAGTTAGTCTCATCCTCTTTCTGGTTGGGTTTGGGAAGAGCACCAGTAATGATCTGCAAAAGGCGTTTTCTTTTGATGAAGCTAGAGAGAGCTTGGGCCCAACTAACATAATTGGACCCATCAAGTATAACAGAAACAGATTGGATGTTCTTAGTACGATCCATAATTTCCAAAACAGAGGTCACTAACAGATTTAAAAGACTGCAAAACTCTAGGGACAAGTAGGGCTAACATCAGCACTGTGCTGTGATGATGTCAGCAGCTTAGGCAGTGGCTGAGCAGGGATGACGTCAGAGGCTGAGCAGGGCTGATGTCAGCAGCTGAAGAACGGGCAAACGGCTGGACAAGCAAGGCGGAAGCTGGGGTAGCGGCACCCGGCTAAGAGAAGCCGGACGGAAGCTGAATGGAAATCGGCTGATGCAGAATCCAATGGGGGAGCCGAGGTCGAATCGGCTAAGGCAGAAATCGAGCAGCCGAAGCCAAGGGAAGCCAATTGAGAGGACACGTACGGGAGCGTGGTGAGAGTGAGACTAAGGTCAACTGACGCGCGGGTCTTTGGGAGGCGCAGGTCTTTGGAAGGTGCGTGAGAGCGCGTGGCAAGTCCAATGAAGATGAGTCTAGTGGCATTGGCTGTGGCGTTGGCTTCGTCTTGAAGAGACGAAGAGGTTGATATAGTCCAAACGTTGAAATAGGGATGGACTAGATACGCAGAAACCAACAGGGGACAAAAAAAAAATGGGGAAGAAGAAAATGAGGGTAGGAGAGAACCCTAGGCTCTGATATCATGTTATGAAAGTAGAGAGAGAAGAGAAAAGAGAAACTCTGTATTGAATTATATTAATGAAATACAAGAAGCATGTATTTAGAGGCTGAGAAGAAACCTAGATAAGTATAGAAAATGAGATAGAGACATATTAGAGATAAATATAAAAAAGGACATGAGATATATCTACAATACAGATAGATAAGTATAAAAGAATAATATATATATATCTAACAAGGCAAAACAGATCCTGTTAGAAATACATGATTTCCATACTGGCTTGTTATGTGGTCACAAAATTTTCCCTTTATTTCTTGGCATGTTCTAATAGAGATTGCATCACATTCTTTCATGGAGGTTGTGAAATGATCATAGAACGTTATACCGCTACCAAACTTAGATGATATGTCTGGTGATGCAAGAGCTTCATGTACATGCAACACCACGGTAGAAGACGGGTAGCCTGGTGGTGGCATTACCATTTCGGCCTCCATTAGCATCTTGTCTTTAAAAACTTTACACGCAGGGACTAAAAGCATCGCCAGCGTTGCCGCAGAAACAACACTACAGAACACTATCTTCAAGAAGCTAATCTTTGATGCTAGTTCTGCCACCCAATGAGTATCGTCAAAGAAAACAAAATCAGGTTCCAATTCTCATAGCAATGTTTCCACTTGATCACAAGTAAGGTTCATGGCGGTCGCTAGGTGAGTGGTTAGGACAATGGGTATGTCAGAAGCTGTCTCGGCGTCCAGAGGGAGGCCTTTGACGTATGAGGCGGCGAGGGGGTGGAAAGTGATGAGGTTGGGATGGAGATTCGTAGCTTCCCATTGAATTTGAACCTTGTTTGGCAACAAAAAAGAGATTTTGTGGCCTCTTTGAGCAAGCTCGTTGGAGAGATGGAGGTATGGAGTCAAGTGCCCCAAGGCAAACCATGGAAACATGGCTATGTGAAACTTTGAGTCCTTTGTCTAAGCCATTAATTCCCACTTCAATCGACTTCTTTCTAGCTAGTCTCTTGTGTATGGTGTATTTGTGTCGGTGTTGGTGAAATGGGTTTGCAAGTGCCTCAATATAAACACATATAATTGAGATTTCACTTTTTGGTAGTTTGGTGCATTATTTGATTGTACGAATTGTGTTCCATAATTGTTTATGGGGAAATTTTATTTTCACACACCTAACTATCTCAATTCATATTATTTCTTAATACACATACTTTGTGATTTAATTATTAATTAATTTTTTTAATCTACACAGTAAATGTATTAATTATACCCTTCACTCAACTATTGTACACACACTCCCTCAATCCTCCTTCCACACACTTGTCCCTCATTCCATATACTGGTACGATTTGAAAATTTGTAGGGCCACAACGCTATAATAGTCAAAGTGAAGACCCAATTGAAGAACACAGTCAAAATGAAGACCACTTTGAAGAACCAAAGTCCTTGTTTTTTGAATCGGTAATGCTGATTATGAGCTTTCGGCGGTTGTTTTCCGAAATTATGTATTTATTTCAGAAATTTACTTTCGAATAAAAGTGATTAGTTCGATAAATTTGTTCAGAAAAAAAAAAAAAAAAAAATTGGCAATTGATGTCCGAATATAATGAAATAATTCGGCACTGGTTGTCCAATTAAAAAACCGTGAAAGGAAAAAAAAAGTTTTGCATGAAAACTAACATTTTCATCACTAATAAAGTATAAACCTAGATATTAAAATAACATGAGAGTTATTATGATAGTATTACTTTGCAAGCAATAGAGGAGTATAGAATGTGTAGCAAGCAAAATGACAACAATAGAAAAACTAAAGTTTATTTTTATTTTGTTTTTTTTTTTTTACTAAAAAAGTGTAAATTGAGATTTTTTTTATTTTTAAAAGATGTGTATAGAGTAATTTCATATAATATTATGGGTGTTAGTAGATGTCTATTATGGTCATTTTAGTTTTAGGTATAATTGTCATTAAAATAATATTTCATTAAGTGTGTGCACTAAAGTAACTAAGTGTGTGGAAATATAATTACTTTTATTTGTGGTCTTGGGGCAAGGCGATGTTGTGTTCTAAATTGGTTTTTATTGATTGAAATAGTGAGATTCAATCACCATGTTTGATTTTGATTATTTTTTAAAAATTAAATTTTTTATTTTTTATGTATTTTTTAAAAATATTTAAAGTAATTTTTTTTAAATTTTTTTTAGAAGCACTTAGCCTAGATGTACCAAAAAGTAAACTATCTGTGAAAAAATATGTTTAAAAAAATTAATAAATACATGAGAATATGAAAACATACTTAATTTCTGAATTTAAAAAAAAAAATTGTAGTTAGCGAATTTAAAAGATAGTTTTCACAAATAATATATTTTTTAACTATATTTATATTAGGTGTGTGTATCTAAAAATTAAAATAAATAATAATTAAAATATTCATTTAAAAAATTAGTGAAAACAAAAAAAATACAGAAAATGAAAAAAAAAAAAAAAACTCAATTTTTAAAAGGACATTTCCACACAAGTCCTAATTTATGAACTTATATTCTATTAAGTCCTAACTAAGATTTTTTAAACCTTCAAGTCCTATTAAATTTTTAATAGTCGGAATTCCTCTTCAAACAGTGATTGTTCATCATTTATGATTATCTATAAAAGAATATGATGATTTGACATTTATTTTGATTTTCAATACTTTAAAATATCAACTTTCAAATTGAAAAAAAAATTTAAAAAAATTATGTGCAATAAACAAAAAGTAAGGCTGTGTTTGGTAAGGTTTTGAAAAGTTGATTTCAACCCTTGGTTTGAGTGTAGTGTTTGGTTAGCGCTTTCAAAAATTGATTCGCCACTCACTTTTGAAAACACATCAACTTGGTCATTCCCCGGACATCCGGCCGGTTGACCAGAATAGCATTCAATTTTTATTTTTTATTTTTGCACCTATTATTTTTATATTTTAAATAAAAAAATATTTGCAGAATTTTTTTAAAATTTTTTATGAGTTTTGAATAGAATTTTGGATTGTGTGTTTGGTTATGAGTTGTAAGTTTTTGAATCAAATAGCATATGTCACATCACTCATTTGAAACTCAATTCAAAATTCTTTTCAAAGCTCATAACCAAGCAAATTTTTCACTCTCAAATCATAATTCCAAAACTTACAAACTCAAAATCTGTATTCGCAAATCATAATTCTAAAACTCTACAAAACGCTACCTAATTTTTTTTGAAAAAATTGAATCAAAACTGAAAATTTTGTATATATAAAGGAGCATGATGATGAAAAATTGATGTGCAAAAAGGCTTGTACAAAAAAAAAAACACCTTTAAAAATGAAAAAAATTGATAATGTTTTCAGTTTTAAAATTGAAAAAAATTGATAATATTTTCGATTTTATTAGATAGTTGAATCAAACCAGTAAGTAGAAGGCAAAAACGTTGAATCTCATGCTCTGTTTTTTTATTAGTTAGTGAAACAATTATCTGAAATATTACTATGCAAAATTGATAATGTTCTCAGTCTTAAAAATTGAAAAAAACAGATAATATTTTCAGTTTTACTAAATAAAACTTATTGGTTCAAAAAATCTTAAATAGGACCTGAGCAACCATAACATTTGTAAATAGGATTTTTAGGTAATTAACTCATTTTTAAAAAATAAGAATAAACCAAACAACACTTTTTATTTTTTGCTAATTTTTGAGAATATTAAATAGCATGGAGTAATATTCTAAGACCCCTAAATAATTTCTCCAAATAAATAGTTAAAATATTATTTTTGATAAGTAAAATTGTTAAAAAATATATATATATATATATATATATATTTTAGTAATTAAACTCAATGTAGGTGTACCATTGAGTTTAATAACTAAGTTACATTTTTACAGACAGTTATACTTAACAAAAATAGACAAATAATTTAGATTAAATATAAATCAAACGATTACAATTTAAATGAATAAAATTAAAAATTTATTTTGTTGTACTAGTAATATTAAAGTGTCTGTGCTTAATCTAATACAAATGTTTAGGAAAGTGAACAAAAAAAATCCCAAGTATAAAAAGCATTTTTGTTGTCAGTAAAAATAATAAAAAAAAGTCACTCAACTTTGTCCCTAACAAAAAAATAAAATAAAAAAGCCACTGAATTTTCTGAATGCAAAAATTTTTTTTAGATTCTACCCAAAAAAAATTCAATATTTCAAAAATTAATTAAAAAAATCAACTCCAAACATTTAGTTGTCGAGAATTTTATTATACATACCTTATACCATATGCATTTCTACTTATATTATTTTTTTCTTTAGTTATTATACATACCTTATACCACATGCATTTCTACTTATGTTATTTTTTTCTTTAGTTATGACCACTTTTATTCTTTAGTTATGATATTATTTTGAGATATTTCATTATGATTGTTTTTATGTTAAGTTATAACTTTTTATTTTATTTTATTTTATATAGTTATGATTCAGAAAATATAGAATTATATTATTTTCTTCTATAATTATAACGTGCATATAATACACACCTTTTGTAGGGTGTGTACCATAATCTTACTCTTTAATTGTAGTTTTGCATTATTTTATTTGAATGAACAATGAATAAAAGAATATATTTTTTTTTTTACTTTGTGTCTAAAAAAAAATTAATGTTATAATCTTGTTTTATTTTTTTTATAGTAGTGAGAAAAAAAAATTGGGATTTTTATTGAAAAGTCCAATTTAGAAGTGTTTTAACCCAAGAAGTCCATGAAGGAATTTTTTAACCCATTTAGTCCCATGTATGTAAAGTTTTATTCCATAAAGTCCATTTTCTTGATTTATACTATTTTTTTGGACACTTATGCCCTTATATTTAATTTTGATACTTAATTTTGATACCTTTATAAATATTTTTTGAACGATTAGCAATTTAATGATGTAAACATTCATATTTTAAAATTCATATTGGTAGGAATGTAAAATTACCCGTGGGCGGCCCGAAACCCGCTCGCGAACCAGGGCGGGCCCAGCCCGTTGACAATAACAATATTCACATTAACATGTTAACATTCACATTAATAGGAGTGTAAAATTGGCCCCCGTCCCATGGCAGCGCGAAACCCGCCCGTGGCCCATGGGCGGCCCAGGGCGGGCCCGGCCCGGCCCGTTGACAATGTAAATATTCACATTGACATGTTAACATTCACATTGATAAGAGTATAAAATTGGGCCACGGCCCATGGGCGGCCAAAAGCCCACCTGCGGCCCGGGGCGAGCCCGACCCGGCCCGTTGACAATGTGAATATTCACATTGACATGTTAACATTCACATTGATAGAAGTGTAAAATTAGCCCGCGCCTCGTGGCTGCCCGAAACCCGCCGGCCCGACCTGTTGACAATGTGAATGTTCACATTAACATGTTAACATTCACATTGATAAGAGTATAAAACTGGACAGCAGCCCAGGGCGGGCCCGACCCGGCCCGGCCCGTTGACAATGTGAATATTCACATTGACATGTTAACATTCACATTAATAGGAGTGTAAAATTGGGCCCCGTCCTGTGGTGGCTCGAAACCCGCCCGCGGCCCATGGGCGGCCCAGGGCGGGCCCGGTCTGGCCCGTTGACAATGTGAATATTCACATTGACATGTTAACATTCACATTGATAAGAGTATAAAATTGGCCCGCGGCCCATGGACGGCCAAAAGTCCGCCCAAGGCCCGGGGCAGGCCCGGCCCAGCCTGACCCGTTGACAATGTGAATATTCACATTGACATGTTAACATTCACATTGATAAGAGTGTAAAACTAGCCCGCAGCCCATGGACGGCCAAAAGTCCGCCTGCGGCCAGGGGCGGGCCCGGCTCGGCCTGGCCCGTTGACAATGTGAATATTCACATTGATATGTTAACATGCACATTGATAGGAGTGTAAAATTAGCCTGCGCCCCGTGGCTGCCCGAAACCCGCCCGCGGCCCGTGGGTGGCCCTGGGCGGGCCTGGCCCGGCCTGTTGACAATGTGAATATTCACATTGACATGTTAACATTCACATTGATAAGTGTGTACAATTGGCCCGTGACCCGTGGGCAGCCCGAAGCCCGACCTCGGGCCGAGGTGGACTCGGCCCGTTGGCAATGTGAATATTCACATTGACATGTTAACATTCACATTGATAGGAGTGTAAAATTGACCCGCAGCCCGTGGACGGTCCGAAGCCCGACTGCAACTAGAGGCGGGCTTGGCCTGACCCGTGACAATGTGAATATTCACATTGACATGTTAACATTAACATTGATAGGAGTGTAAAATTTATCCGTTGCCCAAAGCTCGCCCGCGGCCCGGGGTAGGCCTGGACCCAAACCCGGGCCGCCCATGGGACGCGAGTCAATTTTACACTCTTATCAATGTCAATGTTAACATGTCAATGTGAATATTGACATTGTCAACAGGCTGGGCCGGGCCCGCCTCGGACCGCCCACGGGCCGTGGGCGTGTTTCAGACAACCACGGGGCACGGGCTAGTGTTACACTCTTATCAATGTGAATGTTACCATGTCAATGTGAATATTCACGTTGTCAACGGGTCGGGCTCGCCCCGGCCCGGGGCCGGACTTCAGGCTACCCACGGGTCACGGGCTAATTTTACACTCTTATCAATGTTAATGTTAATATGTCAATGTGAAAATGAGCCGGGCTGGGCCCGCCCTGGGCAACGGGCAAGCTTCGGGCCGCCCACGGGCCACGGGCCAATTTTATACTTCTATCAATGTGAATGTTAATATGTCAATGTGAATATTCACATTGTCAACGGGCCAGACCGGGCTCGTCTCGGGCCGCCCATGAGACGCGAGTCAATTTTACACTCTTATCAATGTGAATGTTAACATGTCAATGTGAATATTCACATTGTTAACAGGCCGGGCTGGGCCCGCCCATGAGCCGTGGACTAGTTTCGGACAGTCACGAGGCGCGGGCTAATTTTATACTCTTTTCAATGTGAATGTTAACATGTCAATGTGAATATTTACATTATCAACGGGTCGGGCCGGGCCCGCCCAGGGCAGCTCATGAGTCGCGGGCGGCTTTCGGGCCGGCCACAGGGCGCGGGCTAATTTTACACTCCTATCAATGTGAATGTTAACATGTCAATGTGAATATTCACATTGTCAACGGGCCCGGGCTTCGGGCTGCCCACGGGTCACGGGCCAATTTTGCACTATTGTCAATGTTAATGTTAATATTAATATGTCAATGTGAATATTCACATTGTGAACGGGCCTACACGGGCCCACCCCGGGCAGCGGGTTGGTTTCGGGCCGCCCACGGGCCACAGGCCAATTTTACACTCCTATCAATGTGAATGTTAACTTGTCAATGTGAATATTTATATTATCAACGGGCCGGGCCGGACTGGGCCTATTTTTTTGGACTGTGGGTCGGGCCGGCCCGACTCGAATTTTTCCGGGCACCCACGAGGATCGACATGGGCCGAGCCCTTACACATTGACGATATGAATATTTACATTGACGGTGTGAACATTCACATTAAGGGTATTTTGGTAATTATATCACCCATAGGACTTATTGAAACATAAGAAAGTAATGTGAACTAAATGGAACATAAGTAGATGAAAAGGGTATTTTGGTCTTCTTATCTCAAATTGGACCTAATGAAATAGTAAAAAAGAATATGGGTTGAATGGAATAAAGCTCTTAGAAAATTGATTTATCAAAAAAGCTCCCAAAAAAATTATATTTCTTACGTTTAAATCATTCAACATTGGGTTTGGCCTAATAGTTTAGTAGACACACCAAGAGTGGTGAGATGGAGGAGTGGCCATACCGACCCGAGCCCGACCACTGATTTCCGGGTTTCTGAAAACATAATAAGCAGGAAATCGAACCTGCGCAGAAACTTCTAATCAAAGCAATACATCCATTTCACCTGTACACTTAACTGACATGCTTCTGGTACAAAATATACTTGTATTACTACTGTTTCGTTTAAAAATAAATAATTAAAAAAAATAAAGTAACTAATTTATTAATGAGTAAATCACATTGCATTTTCTTTTTATGTCATATTTATACATTAATAATCATTAATTAATTAGTAATTGTCTTTTTAAATTTAAATTTAATCCTTTAAAAAAATCATTTTTAAAATTAGTTTTGCAATTGTATAAAAATTAGTTTTGAAAAATTATTTGCATTTATTAAAAAAGAGTTCAATAAAATAAATGGGCTAGTCAAGATGATTTGTCCAACTCATATCTAGTTTAACCTAACTCATTTAGACCCATTTATTAAATGGACGGGTTAGGATTAGATAATTTTAGTGCCTAACCCATTTAAACCTACCCAAATCCACTCATTTGTCACCTCTAGGTGGAGGTTGGGAGTTTTAGCTGATATAGCAATGGTGAACTCTTTGAGTTATAATCTAACTATATTAGGAACAACTCAAACAGTGAGTTATTGGAGTTTCTATTGCTATAAAATAGCATGAAATTCACTTTTTTTCATCTCC
The DNA here is from genome assembly GCF_055761805.1 of Camellia sinensis. Lineage (NCBI taxonomy): Eukaryota > Viridiplantae > Streptophyta > Magnoliopsida > Ericales > Theaceae > Camellia > Camellia sinensis. The sequence continues at coordinate 44,491,370 of NC_138962.1, read as the reverse complement.
AACAGTGAAGTATTAAAGTTGATAAATTATACTTTTGTTATACCTTGTATCAAATTTGGCACACGTTTTACCTAGAGTTAAAGTTGTCAACTGTTGGCTTTTTGGCTTTCGAATGTTATTTTTGTAATTGTGAGCGTGCCAGCAAGGATCAATTAGTCCTTACAGAAAATTAATTGCCAACCAATTATTAGACGATTGTATTTTAGTTCTTTCAGCCTCAATGAATAGGACTTTTACTAGTGGCTTGATTTAGAAGAATTAAGCAAGATAACAATTAAATGAAGAACAATTGAAGCATTTCATTAAAATGAAAAACTTACAATGATCCAAACTCAGCCTCGTAGAGGTTTATAGCAACAATCTACTACTTGAAACTACTCCTATAAACGAAGTGCAGTGCAGGAATTTAAAGTACAGGAATGAAAGAACATGAAATGTAAGACTGAAAATGTAAAACTGGGAAGGAAAATAAGTAGAATAGGAATGGTTTTTTGGATCTGAGTCTGGGCTCCTTTTTCTGGGCCTTCTCTGCTATTTATACTTCTCAAGGATGGCCATCGAACTGCATTTCCAACCGTCGAACTGCTCCTCCATGATCACTGATCATGTTGCCTTATAATTAGCTCCACTGTGCCATCACTTGCAGTTAGGCTTCCCTCCTAAATTTGAATTTAAATGTGAGTAACCGTTAAAGCCACATCACCTTGCATCTCTTTGTTGACCCACTGCTACTCAGATCTCATAATAACCAATACTAGCTGCCACGTGTACGATCAGGATCGAAGACTTGAATAGTCTTCCTGTATTACCCTTATTCTGCCATGCGTCGAATTGTAATCGGATTGTACAAAATATGTAGCCAACATTACCCCCCGCACTAATATACCCAATACTTGGTGATATTAGTGGATCAAGGTCTTTTATCCACGTCTTAGAACGTGCATGGGCTTTGCATTCTTCCAGAAATGCAACTGTCATTCATCATCTGCATTAAACTCTCCTTCAATCTTTTGAACACTCCCACAACCTTATTATTCGAACAGTCTGATACATTTTTTATGGCCGAATCAATTTTCTCCTCCATTGATCGAGCACACGAAAAGTCATCTGATGATGTTGTTCCTCTTCGAAAGAACCTTCATGCATTAATTAGCCACCTTTACCCACCTTTCTATATTCAAGTCATGGATGCCTTCGTAAATTATCAACTCTTGGACTACGAACACATTGCCCTTAATCCTTTGATTCAGAAACTTACAAATATGGACATATGAGGTTCTTCTTCTGACTCACCCTTGGACTACGAACAAACTGCTCTCAGTCCTTTGATTCAGAAAGTCGCAAATATGGACATGGGAAGTTCTTCTTCACAACCCTCTGCATGGGATAAGGCTGCAACTTCTTCTTCCTCTGGGGCTTCTGACTAGACAAGCTGGTCAAAACCTGAAGCTTGTGATTTAAGGAAGCGAATCAACCATCACTTTGTCGAGTTTACTGACCCACGAAGAGTAATCTGATGATGTTGTTCCTCGTCGAAAGAACCTCCATGCATTAATTAGCCACCTTTACCCACCTTTCTATATTCAGGTCATGGATGCCTTCGCAAATTATCAACCCTTGGACTATGAACACATTGCCCTTAATCCTTTGATTCAGAAACTTACAAATATGGACATGGGAAGTTCTTCTTCTGACTCACCCTTGGACTAGGAACAAACTGCTCTCAATCCTTTGATTCAGAAAGTACCAAATATGGACATGGGAAGTTCTTCTTCACAACCCTCTACATGGGATAAGGCTGCAACTTCTTCTTCCTCTGGGGCTTCTGACTGGATAAGCTGGTCAAAACCTGAGACCTGTGATTTAAGGGAGCAAATCAACCATCACTTTGTCGAGTTTACTGACCCTTTAGAGTTCCCTTCCTATGCGCGAAGCTCGGTGGTCTATCCTTACGTGCCCGTCAACTGTCGACGCAGTTTGGAGGAGAATCTGCTTATGCATGGTACACATCCTCCATGCCTACAAAGATAGTGCATACTGCTCGACGCCCCGAAGAGGCACAAGGGTACAATCCATCGTTCTTAGCCCAGAAGACGAAGCTTTGCTCTTCTGACTGGCTCGATTGTATTAATGCCCTTGTTCCTTCTACCCTTGCTCCTCCTCTTGAAGTGGAGGCTTCCATACCTTCTCCTCCGCCAACTCCTTGCTGGACAGAGAGACTGAGGCTTGCCCTCTCTGCGGATAAGGTCTTTTGACCATACAAGCCTCCACCTCCCCCTACTCCAGCTGATCAGAAGCAAGCCCAACTCCTGCTTACGGCCTTCTTTTACTTGCCTTTCAGTGTTCTTGAGGACGAAGTCTCTCTCAAGAACCTTTGATGGGCTTGTGATATTCTGACTCGGGGTCATGTCCTCAATCCCCTCGCCCAAGCAGAGCTTCACATGTTTTTGGACCAACTTCCATTACTTCTCCACTGGCATCGGACCTCTATAGCCACCACTCAATCTTTGGACCAACTCTCGTCCCTTCGATTTCATGCCCAGTATGAAGCAGAGAACTTCATTGAAGAATTTGAAAACTTCAAGAATAAAGATTCTGCATACTGGGATGACTCAGATATAGACGAGTTGGAACAAGGATTGAGAGAAACAGCATTCGAAATAAAGGCTGAAGAGCTCTTTTATGAAGTGAGAGCACATCAACTTATGCAGCCAATCCTAGAAGAAATAGAGGATAGAATAAAGAAAGAACAGAAATTCATTGATCATAATTGGACCAAATTTCACAATCTTGTTATTTATTCTATTCCCTACTTTTATGAGCTTGAATTTGTATCCAAAGAGGGTCATTCAATGTAATTGCTTTTGCTTTAATACAACTAAGACTTTTTCTTTGTTTGGCATTGTTTGATCTTGTCTCCGTTTGTCTTTAAAAGCAAATTTAGGGCTTCGAACTGAACAATCTTATGCTTCAAATCTGGACTCAATCGTTTTAAATGAAACACTAAAAAAAACCAATTTGAATTTTTCCAATTTATGGAATATAGTTGACAGTTCTTGCTGATTTTCATTTAGAATCAGTGTCTCAAATTTAACAATCTTACCCCTTAAAGCTTATTTTAATCATAACCAACATATGGTCATGGTTAGTATGATCAATCAGTCTTAAATTGACCACTTTTGCTTCAAACAACAATTCATGCTATTTTAGTTCAAAAGACAATCTCTTTCTGTATATATACAAACTAACTATTGGTTTTGATGCTTCGAACACCAATTCCCATCCTTAAGGGGTCTCAAGTTTTGCTTCAAAGGACATTACTTTCATTAAGAAACCTAAAACAGATCTTTAATCCCTTTGAAGTAAACAAATACTTGAGTATTCTTACATCTTTAAGTATGGAATGTGCTTCGAAGCCGGCTTCTCTGTTTTGAAGCCGTTTGTTATTTGATTTTTGGCTCCAAAATCTGGTTTCGAAGCCAAATATTTTACTTCGAAGCTGGCCTCAACATCTGGGATGTGTTTTTCCCTCCAAAAGTATCAATATTGAAGGAAACTCTTCGTATCTGTACTTTTAGTACTTAACGAATTACGCGATACATTTTCCAGACACGGGTTTTTTTTAAAACCCTTTTATTTCGTGTTTTGAAATCACTCGCTCGTTTAACACACAAACCCTTTATCTCTACTGACCTTCCACTTCTCTCTACTCCCTTTCCCAACTTCGTCCTCTGAGAAAGCTTTCAATCAATGGCTTCTTCTTCATTGAAAATACCAGTTGTAGAGCGTGCGAGCTCGTCTGTAATCCTGAAAAGGATCATTGAGGCAGAATGTGAAAAGTACAATGCCGGTGAGAAAAGTGCCATCGATGGACGCATCTGCATCCCTCGACGTCATGAGCAACAGAACTATGTGCTTGGGCCCATCTTCAAGGAGATTCTTATTGAGCTTCCATCGTTATATCCACGTCTAAAAGACCACTGTCTCCTTTACGAAGGTGGTCTTGACTGGGGAACCTGGAGGATAAACCGTCCCCACCGATGTTAGCCCACGGTGAGACCGGAGTGGCAAGAATGGTATGATCGGGTTGTCCCTGCTAGGAATTTGGACCTTCAAGAGTTCTGCCTTTTCGATGCCCTTCGACTATCCAGGTTTACCATCTCAGAGGACCCTTTCCTAATTCCTGTTGCCCTTTGCTTCTGGAATTCTACTTTTAATTTTTTCCAATTCAAATGTAGAATGATGGCCCCTACTGTTCTTGATATCTGCCATCTATTAGGATTGTCTCCCATTGGTACCCTTATTGGACCAGATTATCCTGACTTACCAGTCCCCTTTTCCTTTCCCTCCCCTCCCTTAACTCATCCTACAGTGACTTTGTCAAGGCTGAGAATAGAAAGGAGGGCCCTGTAACTGATAGGGAATCTTTTTCTTTCATACTATATTGGCTTTGCAAATTCCTTTTTTGCACTTATTCTCAAAGAATCATGCCTGAATTTGCCCCTCTTGCCAAAGCCCTTGTCCTACAGAAAAATGTGGCCTTAGCCCCATATGTTCTAGGTCATGTATATAGAGCTTATTCTATTTTCTGTGAGAAACCCTTAGATGCCAATTAAGGAGGTCCATTTTGGATACTTCAACTTTGACTTTTTGCTTATTTTGCTGAGCTACAGTCTAAGTGCCTTAAATTTTTTGAGCCAAACCCTCCTACTCATGGCATGAGGCTAGCCAATGCTTCACTTTATCCTTCTACCTTTGCTTTTTACTTCTCTTTCTTCCACCAACTTCCAGCTTCCCTTCCTTCTTACAGCTTTCGTCCCTTCGAACCCATTACTATTGGCCCATCTTGGTTGAAGAATTTTCTAAGTGATAGGCTTTGTGCTTCACCTCCTCATAAAGATATATGGGCTTCTATTCTGATCCCGAGAGAGCTATTTATTGGGACTATGAACCCCAGAGCCTACAAATGCATTGTTGAGCCTTATTGTCCTGCTCAATTTGTTAGACAATTTGGCTTCTCACAAGGGGTCCCAATACCTCTCTGCAGTAACACCAATCTGAGTCTTACTAGCAGGGATTTAAAGGTTCGAAGGTCCAGACTAGAAGAGGCAACTTCTAAGTTTATACAGGACTTGATCGGTTTTGAATATATCCTTTTCATTCCTCAAGGTAACCTATTGAAGAGGTACCAAAACTGGTAGGTGACCAACATAGAAGTATACTTGGCCATTGCTCCTCAAGACTTATTAATGGTGCTGGATGTGCCCCAATCTAAGCCCAAAGGAGCTAGAGTTGCCACTTCTTCCACTGTTCTTACCACTTCAGTTCCTATGCTTGCCACCACACAGTCTACTTCTGCTGCTTCCACTCCTCCTAGAGTTACTCGGGTTGCTTCTAAGAAAGGTATATATCCTTATTTCTTCTCCTTTTTGCCTTTTTTATAATGCTTCTTAGCCTTATCTTTAGTTCTTCTTTTGTGAAGGTGGTGCAGGTGTTTCATAGGGAGATTCTCCTCAGAAAACCCAAGCTTTACATCTCCTCAGGAGCAAACAGCAAAAGAAGAAAAGGAAACTCTTGCCTGATCCTTCGCTTCGATGGTAGCTGATTCCCCTATAGAGGATGCTGGCAGCTCTCCAACTCGTAGTTTATTACCTTTGCCTAGTTCCAGCCCTTTTTCCCTTGATTTATTGGTGGCTAGAACCATAGAGACTGCTGAAGATGCTCCACCCATTTCTCCTATCCCTATGCAGTCCTTTGTGCCTTCCACCAAAGCCCTTTCTGCCCCCTTCATGTCCACAGATGAGGTAGACATTTTTGAAGCAAGACTAGCTAGTCTCTTCGACCTGCCTTCTACCTCTCCAATGGCTAGTGATGAGACTGAGCCATTAGTTTTGGCTGATTCCTTACTAGAAATTTTTGAGAGCTCTTCCTCCAGTTGTAAGCCTTCTTCACCTCTGATAGACTTGGACAACTGCCTGGAGCTATTGACATCTTTTTCGAGGATTCTCTTCGAGGCCTTAAAGAGACCTATAATAAGTAATGGCTTCTTTCAGTGCTGCAAGATCGTTGAGCAATCTGGCATGACTGTCTCAAGTCATTTATCTCAGGCAGCAGCCACTATTGACTTTTATATCAACATTTGCCATGCTGCCAAGGCTGCAGAGGAGAAATTGGTTAAAGATCAGAGCTTTGTTTCCACAGTGCATACTGAGGTATCAGAACCAAAGGAACAACATTCTTCTGTCTCCCACTTTCAAACTCAACTGCTGGAGAAGAAAGCTCAACTTGAGGAGGAGCTATCTGCAGTGAACCAGGCCTTAATCCAAACTGACACCAAACTACAGATCACCAACCAAGGACTGGCTGACCAAAAGCAGGAAATGACCACAGCTATCCAGTTGTTCTCATCATTTAAGAATAGAATATCCATTATAAAAGAACAATTGAGACATTGTAATGATTTCTGGGCCAATTTATGGCAGAATGTATTCAACTCCTTATGAAGAACAAATTCTTATTTATCATTTGAGTATTCTCCTGTTCTTGTATTTAGTGTTTATTTTATTCCTTGTGTTTTCCAAATGGTTGGAAAATAAGGCTTCAAATATCTGTCATTAATCTTTTTGGGATGTATGTATCCATTTAAATCTCTCAAATGGTATGCTCCAAAAGGCAGGACTCTATGAATTTGATATGGTCCTTCCCAATTAGGTGACCATTTGCCAAACTCATGGTTTTTAATCCCTATTGGGAGTATTATCTTCCATACCAAATCACCTTCATCAAAGCCAATGTATTTGACTTTTTTATTATAGTTTTTGGTTGCTTTCTTCTTTTGAAAAAGAATGTTATTTAATGTCAGAATTCTAGCTTCATCTATGCTTTCTAATTCCAAGCACATACTCTGATGGTATTGCTCAAGATCTAACTGGTCTTGGCATCTTACCCTCAAGGACTTAACATTAATTTCCACTGGTAACACTACATCATGCCCATATACTAAGGCATAAGGAGTGACTCCTGTGCTTGACCTTGGGGAAGTTCTATAAGCTCACAATACATCCAACAATAAGTTATGTCAATCCCTAGGATTGTCTTCCACAACCTTTTGTATTCCTTTTTTCAAGGATTTATTGGATGATTCAGCTTGACCATTGGCTTGTGCATAATAGGAGGTGGAATTAACAAGGCTAATTCCAAACTCTGCCACAAAAGATATCACCATTTTCCCATCGAATATTGTCCCATTATCAACAGTTATAGTCTGTGGGATACCAAATCTATGGATTAAATCCTTAATAAATCCAATGACCTCAGTTTGGTATACAGCTTTGTATGGCTTAGCTTCGACCCACTTAGTGAAGTAATCAGTGGCCACCAAAATGAAACAATGATGCTTCAAAGAATGTGGGTGTATTTTCCCTATCATATCCATGACCCATCCTCTAAATGGCCAAGGCTTCACTACTGCATGCAAGTCAATTATGGGCACATGCCTTATTGTGCCATGCTTTTGACATGCCTGGCAACCTCTTGCATATTCTATGCAGTCTTTAAGGATAGTTGGCCAATAGTAGGAATGTCTTCGGAGCAACCATCTCATCTTCACACCAGGCTGATGAGCATCACAGATGCCTTCATGAACCTCAGTCATAGCTGTCAATGCTTCTTTTAGGCCTAAACATTCTAACAATAGACCATCTCCCCCCCTTTTGTAGAGAGCATTACCATATATTATGTATTGCATAGATTGCAATTTAATTTTTCTACTGGCCTTTGAAGATGGGCCAGCCAGATACTGCATTATTGGATGCCTCCAATCTTATTTTTGTAAGTCATTATGATTAACTTCCAGGATCACATTCCTTTTATTTAAGGGTGGTATTAATTTCTGAAATGTTGTTTGGCTTATGTCCCTTTGAACACTATCCCTTCTTTTGAAATTCGAAGCTTTTTGAGCCACATCATTAGCTCTATTATTCAAGAACCTTGAGACATGAGTTACATTTGCTATTTGAAATTGAGAAAACAGATGTAATGCAACAACATAGTATGACAACATGCTTATACTTTGACATTTGAAAATCCCTTTTACTTGGTTAATCACAAATTGAGAATCTCTAAATATGTCAACTGCATGAACTTGCAATCCAATAAGAATTTCCAATCCCACTATTAAGGCTTCATATTCGGCTTGATTATTAGAACAAGTAATTTCATCCACTCTAAAACCATGTGTGGTTTCTACTCCTTGTGGTGACTTAATCACTATACCAATTCTAATTAGGCCATTGGCTTTTGATCCACCGAACCACATTTGCCATGGCTCAACACTAGCCATACCAATTTCCATTATTTCTTGGCTTTCTGTTTGAGATAGATGGTCTGCCAAAAAATTAGCTAAAACTTGTCCTTTTACTACCTTTTGAGGAACATATTCTAAATGAAATTCTAATAAGGCTAGTATCCATTTGCCAATTCTTCCCCTCAACATAGGTCTAGATAACATATACTTAACCAAATCTGTGGTTGCAATTACCAAGACAGTTGTAGGCAAAAGATAGTATCTTAATTTCATTACAGCAAAATACAATGCAAGGCACAGCTTTTCTATAGCTGAGTATTTACATTCATAAGAATTTAAAAACCTACTAAGGTAATAAATAGCTTGCTCCTTGCCTTCTTCATTGTCTTGGGCTAAGAAAGCTCCCAATGAATCCTCTGCTGCAGCTATGTATAACTTCAAGGGCTTCTCACCCTTTGGTGGCATCAGCACTGGAGGGTTGGCCAAGTAGGCTTTGATTCCTTCGAAAGTAATTTGATGCTCTGTTGTCCACACAAATTCCTCTTCATCTTTTAGCCTTAGCAAGGAAGAAAATACTTTAGTTTTCCCTGCAGTGTTAGAAATGAATCTTCGAAGAAAATTAACCTGTCCATGGAACTTTTGTAATTCTTTCTTACTTGATGGAGGTCTGGCTTAAATGATAGCCTTGGATTTATTCTGGTCAATCTGTATTCTTTTCTTGTGTACTACATAGCCCAAGAAGTTTTCAGATGATACGCCAAAAGCACATTTAAGAGGATTGAGTTTCAACTTGAACTTTCTCATTCTTTCAAAAGCTGCTTCTAAGTGAAACAGATGCTCCTCCATGGATTGGGATTTAACTACAATGTCATCAATATAACACTCTAAATACCCTCCAATGAGGTCATGAAAGATAGTGTTCATAGCCCTCTGGTATGTAGCCCCAGCATTCTTCAAGTCAAATGGCATTTTAACCCATTCGAATGTACCAATATTCCCAAGACATCTGAATGCCGTCTTGTGGACGTCTTCCTCTGCAATGCAGATTTGGTTATAACCAGAGTGCCTATCCATCATTGATAAAATTTGATGCCTTGCTAAACTGTCTACCAACAAATCCACTATGGGCATAGGATACTCATCTTTCGGAGTTGCTAGATTTAAGTTTCTGAAATCAATGCATACCCTCATTTTACCATTCTTCTTAACTACAGGCACAATATTGGATAGCTATTCAACATACCTAGCCATCCTAATAAAGCATGCCTTAAGTAGTCTAAGAATTTCCTCCTTAACTTTCTGAACCACTTATGGACTCATTTTTCTTGGTTTTTGATTGCATGGCTTGAAATTAGGCCTCATGGGGAGCCTATGTTCCACTAATGACCTATCCAATCTTGGTAGTTCATTATAAGACCATGCAAAACAATCTTTAGGTGAATTTGCTTAGAACAACCAACAACTGGTCCTTGTCCAGAGCATTCAAATAAGCACTTATATAGGTGGGTTGTTGTACAGAACTTTCCCCTAAATTTACTTCTTCTAAGGGGTCTTGTGTCTGAGAACTTACTGAAGCTTCTTCTTTGATTCCTTCTGCCTTCGCAGCAATCTTCTTGCTTTGTTCTGCTCCCAGGTTCCTTAATTCTACATCTTTATCCTCCTCTTCATAGACAAAGTCTGTCCATAAGGCTTCTTCTTCCTGTATCTCCTGGACTTTTGTTTCAATGTCCAATGCACAGTATTTATTAAGGGCCAAAACTCTGGTCTGTTGCTGCTTCTGCTTACAGCCAATTATCATGGCTTCTTTCTCTTGCTCTTGCACTTTCTGGACTATTGATTTTACATCCAATATTGAGAACTTAATTAGAGCCAAAGACTTGGCTTCTTGTGCTTCATCTCTTTGCCTACAACCAGGCATCATTGTCATCCTTAACGACAACCTCTTCATCAGCACTTTCCTGGACTAAGTGCTTCAGGTGTGTCACTTCCTTATCAGCCGTCACTTCGGCTGAGCCATCAGGTTTCCTCAGTATACTGAGTGGTGTCACTTCCTCAATATACAATTTGGCCTCTGCAAAGTCTGCACAAGCTATGAAGGGTTAAGGATCTACATCAATTTCCTCTGTCTCTCCATTGCCCAAGGCCATCATTATTTTCTGATGCAAAGAGGAAGGCACACACTTGTTAGTGTGAATCCAATCTCTACCAAGTAAAGCATTGTACTTAGCATTGCTGTCGATAACGAAGAATGCCGTCATGCAGTCCCTGGTTCCCACACTCAGGTTGATGGGCAGAATTCCCTGAGCCATCTGTTTGTCTCCAGTGAAACCAGCAATGGTTGTGCTAGTTGGGATTAACCTGGGTTTCTTTTTCCCTAGTTTCTTCAAGGAAGATTTCGGTAGTAAGTTCACCACTGCCCCATTATCCACCAAGACTCGGTTCAATTGTATCCCATCGAAGAAGGCATTGATATACAAAGGCTTGACATACTGTGTCATAGAGTTCAAGGGATACTCAAAAGGATATGAGAGGTTGATATTCACCTCTTCTTCACTCTCGTATTCAGTTTCCATTGGGTAGCCATTCCGGATTCATCTTGCATCATACTCACTTGTAAGTCTTCACTAGAGACTGAAATTGGGTCAATTTCTTGACCCTCATGGTTCTCATCTTTAGCCTGGAATTCATGCGGTAGTATGTGTACCATATTTACTGATACTGAAGGAAAAGAGCCAAATTAGATGGCTGGCTGTGCCTGTTTCTCCTCTTGGCCACCTTGTTCAGTTACTTCAGAAGCATCTTCCATGCTGCATTCTGGCACTTCATTACTAACAAACTCCTTCGAATGGTCTTTTTTTACTGGTTTTTTAACCAAAAACATCTGTTCAACCATGAAGGCTTCGAACATTTCTTCCTCAACCATTTCTTTCTTTTGGCCTAAGCCAACTTCTTCTTCTGTCTCGCTATCACTCTCCATCAAAGCCTTCTTCAATCCTGCTAGACTGGACTTCTCTCTGTCTTTTAGTTCAGAGTGAACTTTGGCCAATTGTTCTCTACTACAACCCATTTTGTCTTGTAGAGTTGGTTTTGGAGTATGGTCTGACTTTGGATTCTTCTTTCCTTCTGTCTGGACCAATGAGGAGCTTTCTCCACTTTCTTTCAGGTCTTTCTGGTACTGGGCGTACCTATGTTGAATCTTCCTTCTTTGTGATCTAGAAATTACGGGGACCATATCTGGTTCCTTTGTTTTTGGGTGTTTAAGCAATACCCAATTGTTTGGAGCCACCAAAGGAGGCTTGACCATCCTACCTTGGTTTCCAACAACATCTCTCTGGGTAGACACTTCCCTAGGTTTGTTCTGCATCACAAACCAATCTGGAACTCCAGGTACCCACGAACTTACTGACTCAGCTAGTGAACTGTTTCTTTCCTCCTTCGAAGCCATCTTCGAAGCTGGCTATGAAGGCCACTGCTTGGCCCTGACTTCATGTTTTGGGCCTAACTTAGACCTTTGATGAAGGTAGCCACTTTCTGTCCTGCGTGATGCTGGTCTAGGGGCCAATCTCTGGCTTTGATCCCATAAACTAAGCCCCTCTCCGACCTCCTTTCAGAATGACTGCTCTTCATTCTGTAATAATTAGGTGGCCTGGACTTATATAAAGGCCTCTTGCCTTTAGAATGCATTCTATCAGCTGTTGGCTCAACCATTAATGGCTGCTGCCTAACACTAGTTGGGTATAACCTTTTGTTATGAGCACTGGTTGGTTTAGGATGTCTCTGCACATCCCTGTAGTATTGCTACCCATCAATCGGGAGTCCTTTCAGCCACTTATAGCTCAACCTTCACCTGGGACACATTCTTTGGATAACTGCTACCTCCAAGGAATCATCATCATGTGTTTCTTCATCAGAGTCTTTTCCCTGACTTGTAGAGCCTTGTCCAACAACTGGCAGACTTCTAGTGTCTTTCTTAGCAGTCGCCTGGCTGGCAACATGCATTTGCACATTGACCTCTTCCAATTCCTGTAGAGATAAATTCTGGAAGTCTGGTACAACAACATTAGCTGCACTTTCTCCAACTTCTAGAAATGGATTATTGTCGATCCCCATGGCCTTTTCTGCTTTAGTTGGGAATTTTAGACTTCCTTTCCGAATTTGTTCTTAGATCCTGTTTTGAAAAACAATACAGTTTTTAGTCGAGTGAGACCAAGAATTATGCCATTTACAATATATTTTTCCTTTAAGTTCATTTGGAGATGGAATTTTGACTCATTTTGGTAACTTAAGGAAGTTGGCCTCAAGCAAATGATCAAAAATGTCATCTGCCTTAGTTAAATCGAAAGAGTATTTCCTATGAAGGTCTTTTTTTTTAAACTGTTGGTCAATTGTTGTATCCTTATGAATTAATACTTCACAGATCACAGGTTTTTTCCCCACAATCTCTGCCGCATCGATCTCATAATTAGGATCTCTATAATATGTCTTGTACGATGCATTATTTCGATCTTGTTCCTCCTCTAGTAATGCTTCGTACCTAGACACCTTATAAGTGAGTTCCACTAAGTCTCTGAACTCAGTTGAATCAAACTTCTTTCGAAGCCTAAACTCTAAGCCATTTTGAGTCAATCTCACGAATTCTGGCTCTGGCAGGATGACTCTACATTTATTTCGAGCCCTTTTAAATATGACAATAAACTGAGTAGCCTTCTCATCAGGCCTTTGACTCAATCTTGCCAAGTCTGTCATGGAAACCTCTGGCTCCGATTGGAAGAATTGGGCATGAAATGCCCCTTCCATTTGTTGCCAAGTTTGGATAGAGCCATGTGTAAGGTTAATATACCATACAAATGCTCCCCCAGTTAGGGAATTTTGGAATAACCTTAACTTCATATAGTCATTATTAGTAAATTCACCGCATTGAGCAGCAAACCTAGCAATGTGCTCCACTGTTGATTGGTTTCCATTCCCATAAAAAAGGGCAAAATTTGGTATCCTGAAACCTCTTGGGTATTCATGTACCCTGTCTACCCATTTGGTTATGGTTTCTTGTACACAGGAGTCTGGACCCCCCGAGCCATCGGTCCACACATCTTTCTAACAATATTAGCAATTTGGTCCCTAGGGACCATATTTTGTGCCTGTTAAACCAGTACTGGAGGAACAAACACAGGATTTGGTGGGCAAACTTATGCCTGTGGTCCTCTTAGTCCATAAGGTGGTATATTTGGGACTGGTTGTCCCTGTGGTGCAGGTTGTTGTTGGGGGTGTGGGTAACCCCTTTGAGCCTGTCCTACGAAAGGACCTGCGAAAGGTGCTAGAACTGGTGTTGTGTCTCTTCCATTTGTAAGAAAACCTTCCAACCCCCCCAGTATAAATTCGAATAAGGGATTAGTGAACCCCCTCATGCCAGGTATGGCTTCGAACATTGGATTTGGAACCATTCTTATGCGATTTTCTTATACTGGGCCAGATCCACCAATTTGCATGATTTCACTGTTAAGCACTGAGGCATTTTGACCTGCTATAGGTCTCGAAATAGGTTCGTACCAAGAGTGAGGTGATGGTCTTTCATAGTTTTGATTACTAGTTTGACCATTAGAACGTCCATTAACTTGCATAGGCTATTTATCTCTAGCTAATCTTTGCTGAGGGACATTTGAAACTTTCTCCATGTGTCTTGCATTTGTTGGTTGGTGGTTATTCATTCGATCCAAAAAGGATGTTGCCCACCTTTCCATCGTGTTCATTAACTGCTGTCCCATGGCATCTACTAGGCCACCCCATGGATTTATTGGCTAAGTAGATGGAACAGTGGATGGTCCAATTCCTTGGTCTCGTCCAATATTATGAACATATGGTACTTGTTCTGAAGTGCTGGTCTATTCGACCATAGGTTCTGATAAAATGGGAGTTTCCACAGGATGTGTTATCACATTATCCTCTGGATTAGGTATCTCTACCTCTCCTTCCACGCCTTCTTCCAAGCATTCATTTTCTCCTTGTCTCCTACGTCTAGCCATTTCAATTAGTCCCACTGGGCGTGCCAAAAATATATGTTGACTTTTTGGCTTTCGAAGGTTATTTTTGTAATTGTGAGCGTGCCAGCAAGGATCAATCAGTTCTTACAGAAAATTAATTGCCAACCAATATCAGACGATTGTGTTTTAGTTCTTTCAACCTCAATGAATAGGACTTTTACTGGTGGCTTGATTTAAGAGAATTAAGCAAGATAACAATTAAAAGAAGAACAACTGAAGCATTTCATTAAAATGAAAACTTACAATGATCCAAACTCAGCCTCGTAGAGGTTTACAGCAACAATCTACTACTTGAAACTACTCCTATGAACAAAGTGCAGTGCAGAAATTTAAAGTACAGGAATGAAAGAACAGGAAATGTAAGACTGGGAATGTAAAACTGGAAATTCAAAACTAGGAAGGAAAATAAGTAGAATAAAACTGGTTTTTTGGATCTGAATCTGGGCCCCTTTTTCTGGGCCTTCTCTGCTATTTATACTTCTTAAGGAAGACCATTGAACTGCATTTCCAACCGTCGAACTGCTCCTCCATGATCGCCGATCATGTTGCCTTATAATTAGCTCCACTGTGCCCTCACTTGCAGTTAGGCTTCCCTCCTAAATTTGAATTTAAATGTGAGTAACCGTTGAAGCCACATCACCTTGCATCTCTTTGTTGACCCACTGCTACTCAGATCTCGTAATAACCAATACTAACTGTCACGTGTACGATCAAGATCGAAGACTTGAATAGTCTTCCTGTATTACCCTTATTCTGTCACGCGTCGAATTGTAATTGGCTTGTACAAAATATGTAGCCAACACCAACACAACAACATTGTCCAAAAATATTGTTCATCTTCTTCCTTCACTTTTTTATATGTCTTTTCATAAAAGTTTAAAAAATCAACTAAAATAGTCGTTTGGCAACTTTCAGTTTTAGTTAAAAAGTTATTATAAGTTTTCACATCACTCTCTTATTTTTCTGCACATTTTCTCGTAAAAAGTCAAAAAAATTACTAAAATAATTTATTTTCAAACAAAGTCTCTACAAAACTTCGTGCTTCCATTAAAGAAGAAGAAGAAAAAGTTCATCAAGTAATTATGCTTCATTCATCTTCAACAAACTTTTACTTCTCTGTTTTGATCAATCCATTTTTTATTTCCACTCTCAAATGGCGATGGATGCGTTCCTCACTCATATCTCTCCTCCACTTCTCTCTCCGTCTACAAATTTGTACGTACTAATTTCTCACCACATTTCATAAGATCTTAATATTGTTATATACACATGTATATGTCTGTCCGTATTCTTTTGATCTATTGCTTGTTCATCTCATCCACTTTTTTTATTTGAGTTCTTAGTTAAAGTGTATAATAGATGCGATTTTGTTGCTTGATCTAAAAGTATGTTTGTTTCCCAAGAAAAAAAAATTATTGATTATTTTGTTGAAGTTTCGTTATATTGATCTTACTAACAGTCACTGCTTACGTTAAAAAATATTCACCAGCAAGATTTCAGCTAAATATAAATAGTACATTTGATTGCTAGATTATGATGAGAACATTGATAGAATTGTGGGGAGTAATCATAGCGTAAATTATGGTCATACTTTTGAGACTTATTACCTATTAAGTCCTATTGAGGGTTGGTTTGGAAAGTGGGTTGGCTTTTTGAATTTTTTGACTATTTTAGCCTGGGCTAAAAAGCTTGGTTTGGGAAAGACTTTTTAACTTTTTGGCATTTTTAACTTTTTTTGTGAGAGAAGAATGTAATGATTATGGGTTGGATGTGATGTTTTGTTTGTTGTGGCTAAAATAGCCTATTTTGTCTTTTGTGACTAAAATAGTCAAAAAAAGCCCACAAAACCACATCTGAAACGGTGCCTGATAAATTTATCAGTCTCTTATTTTTATAAATAAATTTATAGTGATAAATTTATCAGTTGGGACTTATAGATAAATAGGTCTAATTAATAAGACTGATTGGTAAGTGTCCCTTAATCATAGGACTGATTTGTAAGTGTCCCTTTTTTTTGTGGTACATTTTAATTACTTTTTTTAAAAAAAGAATCACATCAATATGTCTTTGTATTTACATATAATGTTTTATACAAATTTAATTTCAATTATAATAATTAATTTTCCATATATATAAAACAAAATGTATTTAATTATGTGCATTGTACATATCAAATTAATTTTTTTTTTATATTTTATATTTTTTGTCTATGTTATTGATGTCTTAACATTAATTTATATTTAATATTTTATTCAACATGAAATTATTTATTATAAAATATTTATATTTAATTTAAATTTTATATACTTGTATACAAGAGTACATGGGTAAAAAATCCAAAATTGATTTTTCTAAATCTAAAGATTCAAACGTTTATTTTATTTGTCCAAAAAGACAAATTCATACAAAAAAAAAAAAAAAATCAAACTACTCACATATATATATATATATATATATATTATAGCCTTCGTCTAGAATGTGGATTGACTTTTTAATTTTTTTAATTATTTTAACTTGATGCTAAAAAGTTTCGTTTTGAATAAGTTTTTGATTTTTTTGATTTTTATGAGAGAAAAAAAAATAAAATGATTATGATTTGGATATGATTTTTTTTACTTTTATGAGAGAAAATATGAAATAATTGTAATTTGAATATGACATTTTATCTGATTAATTTTTTAATTTATTTTATCTTTTAGTGACTTGGGAGGCCTCTCCTCTCTTGATCTTCGATTCCACCACCAACTCGTCGGCGTTGGCGTCGGCGTCGGCGTCATCCACTCCGCCGACAGCCTGTGATCGCCGACTTCCACTACCGTGTTGCCGTCTCCGTCGCCGTCCTCGCCAAAACAAACCCCCCTCTCTCTCTTCTCCTCAACTCCAACTCCTCACCTCCGTCGCTGCCTTGCCACCGACTCATCACCAATCGTCGATCGAAGAACCACCGCTTGTATCGGCGGCGGTGTTGATATCATCACCGCCTGTGACATTAGTCGTCGCGATCGTTGAATTGGCGATGTGAAGGCTCCAAATCTGCTAGATCTGTGGTAGATCTGAGTTGTGGTAACCCTTCTCTTTCTCCTCTTATACAAATTTCAATTATATATATATATATATATATACATATGTACACGTATATGTATCTCTGTGTATATTTATTAATTTATGTTCTGGATCTTACTCTCTGTCTCTGGCTTGCTTCGTTGTGGCAAGAGTTGCAGGAAATTTGAAAACATTGATTTGAGTTGCTGGATCTGCTTGATTTTTGTTGTTGTTGTATAATAGTATACAGTCTACTGGAATAACAATAGATCATGCATTTTCCCAAAACATAGTATAATAGTATATAATAGATAAGTGTTTGGCCTGGAACTACTGGAATATCAATCTGGATAAGTGTTTGTACGTTTTGGGAATTGTTTTTGAATAGATAAGCTTCAAATATTTGTATAGATATAAAAATTATTGACATAAAAAATTATATAGATATAAAAATTTATACAGATAAAATTTTGATAGAAAATTTGTATAGATAAAAATATTGAACATATAAAAAATTGGACACATAAAATTTGGACAAATAAAAAATTTATAGAAAAAAAATTTAAGCAGATAGAGAAAAAAATGGACGGATAGAAAAAAATTTGAACAGATGTATGAAAATTTTGAATAAATAGAAAATAATTTGAACAGATAGTCCAAAAAAAATCAACAGATAAATTAAGGGGTAAAATTGAAAACAAAATGTCTTTCAAAATAAGTAAAAGGACCTCTTACCGAACTATTTCACAAATTGTGAACCTCTCACCAATAAAAAAAAATACACTGGACCTAATGCCTTAGACACTCGGGTACATTACAAACACATCCCTTAAGATTTACTTAAATTACAAATTATCTCCTGTGATTTTGGAAATTACATTATGCCCCCTATGGTTTTTAATTTTATAACAAATAAGTCTTTTTATTAATAAATCATCAAGTTAATTAACAGTTTTTGATAATGTTAAAATTTTATTTCGAGTAATAATTCAGATAATTTTATTATTGTATAGGTGAATAGTTAGAAATTTTATTTTTTCAATTAATTTTGTTAAATAAAAAATTTTGACAGGGAGGTATTTATAATTTTTCAAACCACATAGGGAAATTCGTATTCTAAGCAAAGCTCAGAGAGTATATTTATAATTTATCCTAAATTTTTTATAGTTCTATTTCTATATATTTTTATTTTCCAAATAAATACAAAAATAAAAATAAAATTCAATAATAAGAACCACTTTTAGTTTTATATTAGTAATTATCTTTCTAATTTAACTATTATTTTTAATATCAAAATAAATATTTATTTTACTATCTCATAATTTAATATATATCGTATAAAATCATTATATGATAATTATATTTTTATAGCATAATAGAACTAAAATTATCAAAATAAACAAATAATTTAACTAAATTTATTAGATATAAGTATTCAAGTAATATTTTATAGAACGCTAAGGTCAAAATTATTGAAATAAATAATTTAAATTAACCTTTTATGTTAAATTAAAATTAATATTATTCTTTTATAACACATATCATAATATGAAATATCATTATATTAACTAAAGTGAACTTCATTGTAATTTTATGTTAGACATCATATTTCTATGAATAATTTATATATACGTGTAACGTCCAATTTGATATTGATTAATTAAAATAATAGAGCTCAATACTTTTTTTGTTAAGTTTTAAAAGATAAATTGATAAGTGTTAAATGATAAATAGTGTGAAGTATTATTTTTAAGAAAAATGATTCATCGAAAATTATTGTTTATATTTAAGACACCTATTGATGTTTCTTGAATAATTCTTAAATAAAATATTGAATTTATAGTATTACTAATAATACACCTTCATAAGATTGCCAGAAAGATATGTAAAAAGACAAAGAGTGTGTGTCATATACACCTTATAAGAAAATGGTACAACGACAATGCTACGTAGCTCAAATTTTGTGGCTCAACATAAAAATGGCCAAAACGACGTCGTTTTGGCCATTTGAGCCACTTTTGAGCCACAAAATTTGAGCTACGAGACATTTTCCATGGTCCAATTCCATACTTTCTAAGTCATAAAAGAAAAAGAAAAAAGAAAACAAACAATAAACAAACGTAAATCATAACCAAATATCTTGAAATAATATTATAATTAAAGAAAAAAATAATTATAATTAAAAAATGGGCCATTTACATACAAGTTTCATTTTGTAAACTTATAATCCATTAAGTCCTAGATAAAATTATTTGCTCCTTCAAGTCCAATTAATTTTTAATAGACCAATTTACCATTCCAACAAGCTCCAGGCAAGCTATCTCTATGTAGTGCGGGTGTTTCACGCACAGTGTAAAAAAAAAAAAATTAGAAATCCCGCTCAAATGTAAACAGAGGTAAAACAGAAATATTTCAAGGTTTTTCCAGATCTACCAGCTGTAGAGCTCTCCTCCGCCGTCCCTCTACTCCACCGTCTGGCGTTCGCTGTCTCCCTCTCCGTCTCCATCTTCTTCTTCCTCTCCGTCTTCCCTTTCTCACTTTGAAAGCATTTGCAGATCTATCCTCCGTTGTCCCTCTCCTCCACCGTCCGACGTCTTCTCCCTTTCCGATCTTCATCCTTACTGTGTTAGCCTCAGGACAGGCTACTAGTAACATGGCTAGTTGGAAAAGTTGATGACACTGCTTGTTTTTTTCCTTCG
Source organism: Camellia sinensis (assembly GCF_055761805.1). Taxonomy (NCBI): domain Eukaryota; kingdom Viridiplantae; phylum Streptophyta; class Magnoliopsida; order Ericales; family Theaceae; genus Camellia; species Camellia sinensis. The sequence goes on along the minus strand of NC_138962.1, from coordinate 44,471,286 downwards.
GTTGTAGTGTGACAACTAGTTGTACATGTACATATAAATGATAAGTATTGGCAAAGCTTTCTGGTTCTGGGTTGAAGAACAATGACTCACTAGATATATAAATGATAATATTCTTGATTTTAATAATGAAAAAAATTGAGAAATTTCTCAAAATTGATAATTATAAATTTATTAGTTTTGATAATATTCATAGTTCACACTAGAAAAAAAATTGAGAAATTTCTTAGTTTTGATAATTATAAATTGAGAACATTCTCAGTTTTGAAATTGAGAATATTCTTAATTTTGAGATTAAAGGGCAAAACGTCTTCTTACTTCTAAATGGGACTTATTAGTTCAAAAAATTTTTGACAGGACCTAAGCTACCACCAAATATATAGATAGGATTTTTAGGTAATTAATCCATAAAAAAAATGATATAATTAAAGATGTATATGATATGCTTGTCTGTATAATAAAATTCAGCAGTGCTAGCGGCCTCAATTTCTAAGGCTCGAATGCGCCTCGAATTCTTTTTTTTTTTTAATTTATTTGTTGGGATGTGTTATTATTATTATTTTTTCAAAGAATGGTGGTTATGTGTAAGGGTGTGCCAAAAAACTAGACATCCCATACCAATTTATTAGCCTAACTGATTATATGGAATTAATAAATTTTAACCAACAGTCTAATTGATCAGTTAATTTTATCACCAAACTAGTTCAACCCAACTCACTCACCTTAGCAAATCACACAAACTGAGTTGGTGTGAGATGTCTAATTTTTTGACACACTCCTACACATAACCACCTTTGAAAAAAAAAAAATAGCATTTCATTTTCCTTTGAGTCTTCCTGATTTGAAATAAAAATATTACAAGGACTCGTAAAAAATTATATGGAATTAACAAATTTTAACCAACAACCTAAATGATCAATTAATTTTACCACCCAACAGTCTAATAGATCAATCAATTTTATTACTCATTCAGTCCAATACACTCCTACACATAACTACCTTTCAAAAACAAAAATAATAATAATAATATTTCAATTTCCTCCAAGTCTTGATTTGAAATAAAAATATAACATAAACTCGTACAAAATTATATGAAATTAACAAATTTTAACCAGTAACCTAACTGATCAATTAATTTGTTACCCAACTGTCTAATTGGTCAGTTAATTTTATCACTCAACCCGCCCAACTCAACTCACTCATCTTATCAAACAACACAGGTTGAGTTGATATAAAATGTTTAATTTTTTGACACATCCCTACACATAACCACTCTTGAAAAAAAAAAATCCAAACTAACACAACTACCCCCAAAAAAAAAAAAAAATCAAGCATTCGAGCCTCAACCATTCTAGACGTGAAGCTTTATTCAATAAAATTATCCTCATTTATAACAGTTTTTTAAAAAGAAGAAGTTACAATCGGTGAATATGACAGTTATGAAACCAGCCCATCATGTCCTCTGCTAACAATTATTGTGGGTAGTTGGGAAGTTCTATTTTTGTGAATTATTTTAATTTTTAATTATTTTAATATGTCAAAATTTTTATATTTAAAAAAATGATTAGATTTTTTTTTATAGTTAAATGTGATATTTGTGAGAGAAAAAATAAAATAATTATAAGTATGATATAATATTTTATCTTACTAACTATTTTAACTTATTTTATAAATTTTAACCTAAATTGAGCCCAAAACAGCCTCATTGATGCCAGTGCTTATAAATGCCGAAAAATGGATCTAAACAGGGGCAGGTCAAAAAGACAGAGAAAACACTTTCTATTTTTAGGTACAAAAATGTTCCCCTCCAAATAGTAACCCCCACGGCCCTCAGCTTGTGATTGGCCAGATTTTTTTTTTTTTTTTTCTCTTTTCTCCAATCACCAATCAACGTGTGTGAGGGGGTTGGTGATTGAGGGGGTCTCTATCAAAATTGTTTTAGATATGGATTTGTTAGAGTAGAGTAATTGTTAGATAGGATGTATTGTGTACTAAGCATTTCCTTTTCAAAATTTATCTAATTCTTTTAGGATAAATTATAAATACATTCTTTAAAATTTATTTAAATTACAAATTATTTCCTATAATTTTAAAAATTACATTATGCTCTCTATGGTTTTTAATTTTATAATAAATATGTCATTTTATTAATAAATTATTAAGTTAATTAAAATTTTTTAATAATGTTAAAATTTTATTTCAATTAATAATTTAGATAATTTTATTATTTTATAGGTGAATAGTTAGAAATTTCACTTTTTCAATTAATTTTGTTAAATAAAAAATTCTGACAAGAAGATATTTGTAATTTTTCAAATCACATAAAATAATTTACATTTTAAGCAAATTTTAAGAGGTATATTTTTAATTTATCTATTCTTTTTTTTTTTTATATTGTTATTATAGTTACTGAAATATCCGTTTGTACTTGGTTTAACCTCAACTCTCAGAGTTCAATCCTCTTTAATGTCAATTATTTGGGTCAACACTGTTCAGTATTTGAAGTGTGGGCGAAACTCATCTATTTTTGAGTTTGTGACTTACCGCAATAAAATTAAGGAGTTTTATGTGTAAGTTATAATAAATAAATTTATTGTCAAATAAATTATATGATAATTAATGATATTTTTTATTAAACATTATTAAAAAATGTCACTAATTGTTAATTTTCAATAACAATTTAAAATTTGTCACAAAAAATACTAATTATAAGTTTTAGCGACAGTTTAAAAAAATCGTCACCAAATAGAGTTACTAATTTACAACTTTCAGCGACAGTTTAAAAAATTTGTTACAAAAAAATGTCACTAATTGTAAGTTTTAGCAACAATTTATAAAAATCGTAATAAAAAAGTCACTACTTATCAATGTTTAGCGATGTACGTAAAGAATCATCACAAAAAAATATTTTTAGCGATGATTTTACTAGGATTTATTTTCAATAGGACTAGATAAAAATTAAGTCCAATTATTAAGACAAATTAGTAGTTTATCCTATAATTAAGTGGTTTTGTTATATACCATCACCTAAAATGACCACTGGAATCATATCACTCTTTTGTAATTGGATAATACTATATACACCAATTAGTATACTGATTAGTGTACTAATAAATAATATGACATAATTTTAGAGATTTTGAGTATTTATAATTTGTATAATAGATAGGGTTATAATTTTAAAACAATAATATCATTACATATGTTGATTTACTAATTGGTACATGTAATATCACCGTTTGTAATTAACCCTTATTACTTAATTGTTTTCTTGCAATTATTCTAAAGAAGTTTTTGAATCTTCAAGGCAAAGCAGAATCATTACAATTGCTTGATCTTTTGATCATTTGGTAAATCCTTAGGCCAGTTTGTTTTAGGCTATAGGGAGGGTATTGGGACTAGTAATATCAAGGTATTACTAATACCCTTGTTTGTTTGTAGAGATAGTCTTGGGACTATTAGTCCCTTGGTATTACTAATACCCTTGGAAGGGGGATTGGTAAGGAGGAGGTAGAGATGGTATTAAAAAATAGTGAGGGGATTAGAAATTTTTTTATTTTTTATATATTGGGAATTTTTTTTTTAAATATAATGTTTAATTTTTTATATTTTATATTTTTTATTATTTTATATAAAAATAATTTAACAATTCCTCACTATCAATCCCCTCACTATCAATCCCCTCCATTCTATCTCCCAAAACAAACGGGGCCTTAGCTACCTATGGATAGGGTATTAGAAATTTATCAATAATAGGTCGCATCAAAAATAAATTTGATATAAAGATTTATTTTTTGTATTTTAAAACTAAATATTTTTTTTACAACTAGAGGAGGTGGATCTTAAAGGTCACCTCCTTCCACGAGAAATTTAGGTAACATTTGGTAGAATTTTTTAAATATGATTTGAGAATAGAAGTTACATTTTGAATTTGTGAGTTTTGAAATTTTGATTTGAGTGTGTAAAATTTGTTTGGTGAATGAATTTTGAAAAGAGTTTTGAATTGAGTGGGAAATTTTTGATGTAACATATGATATTTGATACAAAAACTTACAATTCATAACCAAACACACAACTCAAAATTCTTTCAAAACTCATAAAAAAAAATTTAAAAAATTCTGAATTTTTTTTTATTAAAAATATAAAAAATAATAGGTGGAAATTGTAAAAAAAAAAAAAATACATTGTTCCGGTTAGCCCTTTCCCGCCTTTGACAGAGTTTTCAAAAGTGAACGTACAATTAATTTTTAAAAACTATAAACAAACATCATGTACAATTCAAAGAGTGGAATTAAAGTTCTAAAACTCTACCGAATAAAGCCCTAGGAGCCTCCACTAGAGAAAGTTACTGCACAAGAAAGTTATTACGTCACATCAAGTTACATATTTTATTTTTTAATAATTTATTGATTAATTTTTTCAAATTGCGTACCACACTTTCTCATGAAAATACATAAATAAGTAACATTGACAAACTAGAAGCTCAAAAAAATTACATCGCACACACCTGAAGATCATGGAATTGCAATTAGATCAATGTGAGACTCTTAATATAGAGACACATTAATCAAATAGAAAGCTCATGCAATTGTTTTTCGAATCTATATATATTGTCAGTTATGAAGCCTTGGCTTGTTAGGGTTTTTTTCCACTTGAGATGATTTTTCTTTACCAATTTGCCCATCTCGTTATCTTTATCCATTATGGAGCAAATAGACTCGCACAAACTCTCTTTTGAAAACCAACCATTTTCATCTCTTGCTACCTCCACAGCTACCTTCAATTACTCAACCATTAACCTAGTATTGAGGATTTGATCACATAGATGTAGTACAAGCACTATTTGAGCATTGCTCAATAGAGACTCCCACATCGATCCAAATCCGCAGTGATTCACAGAACACCTAACAGATGAGTGACCTAATATTTGTGGTTATTGCACCTATCATCCATAAACCACTCCTCTCCCTCCAACCCTCTCTTTAAACCCCTTCGGCAACGCTTCTTCCACCGTCGCTACTCCTGCAAGCGGTTTTAAGGCTACTAAAAATGGTAGCCCCGTTAACTCAAACCTATTGAAGATACTGAGCTGAAGTTGAATAGCAGTTCAACTACTTTAACTAATTCTATTACAAACACTGCTGCAAGTACAACTGCTTCAACTGATTTTGTTATTCCAGTTGCAAAAAGAAGCTTCCCAAAGCTCCTACCACCTCAGCCACACAATTGTAACTATCACTCAGTTGTAACAACCTAGAGCTTACATACAAGTCTATAAATAAGCATTGTAAATCATCATCTGGTGTTTCTGAAAAATATAATAATAAAAAGTTCTCAGTTTCTTCATTTCATCATGGTATCAGAGCAACTCTCTCTTACGAGTTGATCCATGGCTCCTTCAACTTCTTTGTTATCTTCTCTCATGGCTTCAACCTCACTTCCTCCTAATCTTTCATTACTGATTTTGAACCTTTCTTCGTTTATCACCATCAAGCTTGATGCATCAAACTTTATGATATGGAAAAATCAAGTGCAGAATATTCTCATTGCTACTAGTCTTCTTGGCTTTGTTGATGGTACTATACCATGTCCACAAATGAGAATTATAGATTCTTCTGGTTCAAAAAAAGACAATCCTGAATACCTGCAATGGAAAATTATTGATGCACACCTGCTCAGTTGCATTACTGCAACTTTGTCACCTGCAATCTATTCATCTGTTCTTCATCTTCATAGCTGTGCTGAGATCTGGACTGCTTTACATAAGCGATTCACTTCACTTTCTCGATCTCATGTTCATCAGTTGAAGAACAAATTAAACAGCATTTCTAAGAAAATAGATTCGATGGAGAATTATCTCTCCAAGATCAAAGACTTGGTCAGTCAATTGGCTCTTGTTTCTTCATTTATAGATGATGAAGATCTTGTTTTGCTGACCTTGAATGGTCTACCTGATGAGTATGATGCCTTCAAGACTACCATTCGAGCCAGATCAGAGTCAATTTCTATAGAAGAATTGACTGCTCTTCTTCTTTCTGAAGCTGTTCATATTGAATCCAAAACTTCAGAAACTTTCTTCTGAACCTACTATGGCCTTCTCTTCTGTTCGAGGTTCTTCCAATTCTAATCTCAGAGGTCGTTCTTCTGGCTTTAAAGGTCACTGGGATTGGAAGCTAGAGCTATTGTAGAGAGATTATCACACTAGAGTATGGGTGTAGTAGGGGAAGAAATACCCATTTCAGTAAGTAGCATGGAAATCCAACTTAACTCAGCAGCAGCATTGGCTAAAGCTCTATATTCAACCTCAGTGGAGAAACGAGACATTGTGGCCTGTTTTTTTGCAGACCAAGAGACCAAATTGGAACCCAAGAAGACAGAGTAACCAAAGGTTGATTTTCTATCATGAACATCTCCTGCCCAATTGGAATCGGAATACCCATGAACATCAAAAGTACTGGAGGAAAAGGACAAGCCATGAGTGATGGTGCCTTGAACAAATCTAAGGATTCTCTTAATTGCAGCAAAATATGAAATGAAGAAACTAAGAACTTTTTATTATTATATTTTTTAGATACACCAGATGATGATTTACAATGCTTATTTATAGACTTGTATGTAAGCTCTAGGTTGTTACAACTGAGTGATAGTTACAACTGTACGGCTGAGGTGGCAGGAGCTTCGGGAAGCTTCTTTTTGCAACTAGAATAACAAAATCAGTTGAAGCAGTTGAACTGCTATTCAGCTTCATCTCAGTAGCTTCAATATTCCCTTGCAAGCTGATGGGGCGATCAAGAACCATGAGCTTGGACTTGAGATATTGAAACCGAGAGACATTTAAAGGTTTAGTAACCAGATCAGCAAGTTGATCAATAGTTGGAATGTATTGCAACCGAAATTGCTTAGCCAGAACCTTATCTCGGACAAAATGACAATCGATTTCGATATGCTTGGAACGTGAGTGGAAGACGGGATTGGAAGCTAGAGCTATTGCAAAGAGATTATCACACCAGAGTATGGGTGTAGTAGGGGAAGAAATACCCATTTCAGTAAATAGCATGGAAATCCAACTTAACTCAGCAGCAGCATTGGCTAAAGCTCTATATTCAGCTTCAGTGAAGGAACGAGACACTGTGGCCTATTTTTTTTGCAGACCAAGAGACCAAATTGGAACCCAAGAAGACACAGTAACCAGAGGTTGATTTTCTGTCATGAACATCTCCTGCCCAATTGGAATCGGAATACCCATGAACATCAAAAGTATTGGAGGAAAAGGACAAGCTATGAATGATGGTGCCTTGAACAAATCTAAGGATTCTCTTAACTGCAGCAAAATGTCCAATGGTAGGGGCATGCATATGTTGACAAGCTTGGTTGACAGAGAGAGAAAGATCTGGTCTTGTAATGGTGAGATATTGTAAAGCACCAACAATACTTCTATAAAGAGCTGGATCAGAAAATGGTAGAGAAGCATTTAGAGAAACACTAGGCATGACAGAGATAGGTGAAGGGCAAGGCTTACAAGAGGACAAGCCAGCTTGAAGAAGAATTTCTTTGGCATATTTAGACTGAGATAAAAGATATCTTGAGCTGGTAGGCTGGACTGAAATACCAAGAAAATAAGCAGTGTCACCCAATTCCTTTATGGTGAACACACTGTGTATCTTTGTAATGAGAGATTGAATGTGAGAAGAACTATCACCAGTGATCAAGATATCATCCTCATAAATCAACATATAAGTGACTGAAGTGGAAGTCTTTTGAATGAATAAAGAAGAGTCACTCTTGCTATTAGTAAAGCCTTGAGACAACAAGTATTAAGAAAAGGTGGAATACCAAGCTCGTGGTGTCTGTTTCAATCCATATAAGGCCTTGTGTAGTTTACGCACTTGATTAGGTGAGGAAGAATCCTCAAAACCTGGAGGCTGAAGCATGAATACTTCTTCTTCAAGACGCCCATGAAGAAATGCATTGGAAATGTCAGATTTGTGGAGGTTTTGGTCACTCTACATTAGACTGCTGGTATCGGATGGATTCTCAGTATCAATCTCAGTATCAATCTTCCTCTAGTTCTCAGCATCCTTCTGAGTCCAGCTCCAGAGCATTTGTTGCTGCAACTCAATCAGCAGCCGCTTCTACTTCTCAAACGCCTTGGTACTTGGACTCTGCTGCTACAGATCATATCACTCATGATCTTCAACATCTCAGTTGCTCACGGCCCTATCAAGGATCATATCAGATCAGATCACTGTAAGTAATGGAACTACAGTTCCCATTCACAACACTAGTAAGGGACTGCTTCCTACACCTCATTGTTCTTTTTGATTGAATCATGTTTTACATACTCCTTCAATTTCTTCTCACCTTCTGTCAGTTCACAAATTTACTAAGGACAATAATTGTTTTATCACCTTTGATGATTCTAAATTTGTGATTCAGGACAAGGATTCGAGGAGAATTCTTCATCAAGGTTCTAGTACCAATGGCCTATACCATTTTTACTCTACTCCTACATCTATGTTAACTGCTGATCCATCTGTCCATAATTCTTACTTTACTACATCACATACACCTGTTTCTTTCTCTGTTTGGCATAATAGATTAGGTCATCCCTCCTTAGTGAAGTATAATCATCTTAAACCATTGTTGAATGTTTCCTAGAATAAAATGGCATCTGTTTGTACTGATTGTTGCATAGCTAAAAGTCATAGACTTCATTTTCAATTGTCTAATACTACTGTAAATGCTCCTCTTTCTCTAATCTATAGTGATGTATGGGGGCCATATTCTTTTACTTCTGGTTATAAATACTACTTTCTTTTTGTGGATGACTTTAGTCGATTTACTTGGCTTTTTCCATTATCTTATAAAAGTGAAGTGTGTGATAGGTTCATCGAATTCAAGGCTTATATTGAAAAACAATTTCATACTTTATTGAAAATTTTGAGAACTGATGGAGGATCTGAATATTTTACTAATAAAATGCAATCTTTCTTGCGTACCCAAGGTGTTATTCACTAACATTCTTGTCCTCACACTCCTTCTCAGAATGGTACTGCTGAGAGGAAACATTGGCATATCACTGAAACTGCTACTGCTCTTCTTCATGACTCATCTATGCCATTACAATACTGGTTTAATGTTGTTGCTATTTCTACTTTTCTTATTAATATACTTCCCTCTTCTAAGCTTGGACATAAATCTCTTTTTGAAAAGCTTTTTCAATACACTCCAAGTTACTCATATTTTCGCGTGTTTAGTTGTCAATGCTTCCCTTGGCTTAAGCCTTATCAGCCTCTCAAGCTATATCCTAAATATGTGTCCTGTGTTTTTCTGGGCTATCATCCTTTTGCTAAAGGTTATTGATGTCTTGATCCACTCACAGGTCGAGTCTATCTGTCTAGACATGTGGTCTTTAATGAGCACGTGTTTCCCTTTGCTCATCTGGCTTCTTCTATATCTTCTCATTCCTCTTCAACATTACCAACATTACCTGATATTCAATCTTTTTTCTGGCCTTCTTCCTCTTCTTCTATTGGTTCTCAGACATTCTCTAGTCCAGTATCTCCTTATCTTCCCTCTTCTACTTCTTATTTACCAGCTTCTGCAGTTCCTATTCAGTCTATTTCTATTGAGTTACCTCATCTACCTCCTTCTCATTCTAATCAGCATCCTATGATTACCAGACCCAAATCTGCTGCTACTCCTCACTGTTTGATTGCTTCCACTCCCACTGCCATTGCCACTGCTTCCTACGTTAATTCTGAACCTCCTTCTAATAGAGAAGCTTTGCTGTCTCCTATTTGGCATCAAGCTATGCTTGAAGAATTCTCTGCTCTTCAGCACCAACATACTTGGTCTTTAGTGTCTCTTCCATCTAACAAAACTGCCATAGGCTGTAAATGTATTTTCAAGGTTAAACAAAATTCTGATGGCACTATTACAAGGTATAAGGCATGATTGGTTGCCAAAGGGTACCTTGTCACGACCCAAACCTGGCCCTATGGGTTTGGCACCGTAACCGGCCAGTAATCCGAGATTACCGAAGGCCTGCAGAACAGTAGAATAGTAAAACAGAGTACAGGGCCTGGCGGAAGCCAATACAGTAAATGAATAGTGTCCATTGAGCTGTGTCAGTCTGTATGCCAAAAAGATTTTTCATGCATTCACATATACAAACAGTACAGTCTATACAAAATTTACAGTCACACAGTACAGGGACCTAATCCCTCGATAACAGTACGGTTAGCAGTTAACAGTCTATACAGTAATCCAAACAGTATGGAGACAGACGGGGGAAAAACAAGACACCCCAAAGCCATAACATGGCAACTCGGAACCTCTCAGTGAGGCACAAAGGCTGGCTTGACAAAACTGGAGTCTAACCCACGCTCCTAGCTCCGATCTGGCGGCTGAGCACCTACATATATATATAAACAGTGAGCTAAAGCCCAGTGAATAACATAAAGCGTAAAGAGGTTAAGAATGAATGTCCTTACAGTATGAAAGCAGTTCATTAAACAATACTTCAGTCTTTCAGTCAGAACAGTTATTCAGTCATATGTGGTACATCCATTAGCATAGCAGTACAGTAAACAGTAGGTCTTAAAAGACCGAACAGTAAATGATGGCCATCAATCAGTAAACAGTAATGGTTTCAACAAGGGAACCAACAGAGAATTCTGTCACAGTAACAGTAAACAGTAGGTGCTAAGGATGCCACAATACAGTTCAGAATATAAGACATACATTCATTCAGTTAACCGTAATCAGTTCAGAAAACAGTACAGTTCAGTTGTTCAGAAGATAATCATTTCGAACATATCTTTACACAATCGTTACTCATAGAGTTTGGGCTACAGTATGCTAGAGCGTGTCTCTCCAGTCGCCAACCCTACACAGTTAACAGATTGAACACACTAAGCTACACAGCTGGGAAAGATAACAACTTAATCCCTAATTTGCCTCGGTGTGTTCTACATCTATATCCTCAGTAAGATGCCTTAAACTATGCCTAAGCATGCCTAGGATGGGATGAGGATGCAAAGATGTACTCAAAAAAACAGTTTCAGAATTAATCAGAAAACAGAGTCCCGCTCGAGCGCAGGTTTCCCCGCTCGAGCGGTCATGCAACAAAGGTACACGCTCGAGCGTCAACTTTCCCGCTCGAGCGTACTGTAAAAGTACTGGATGGGTGAAATCTCCGCTCGACGCCCGCTCCAGCTCGAGACACAATCCTCCGCTCGAACGCCCAATCCTCCGCTCGAGCGGACTGTAAAACAGTGCAGAGAAATACTGGATGCTCGGATTCCACGCTCGAGCGCCACTTTCCCCGCTCGAGCGGAAGTGCAAAATCTGGGAATTCCAGGTTGCACCTCCAAGCCAAAACCAGGTTCAAATGCATCAAAACCAATCCTCTTGGGCCCATTTTATGGAAAACCTTTATAAACACATAGAATATCATGGTTCAAAGCTCAATTTTAAGAAATCAAAGCCCAAGGGTGTTCAATTCAAACCCAATTTCATGAACATGGACAACATGCAAACATGCAAGAATTCAAATCAATTCAAAGCTTCAATTTGATGCTCTAAGGAGCCAATTGATCCAAAAACAAGTTGAAAACATGGACCATTACAAAATTATGGACATGCATGTGACAATTTTACCATGAATTCAACTCAAAACTCATCAATTCAAACATGCATGCATGGATTATGCTCTATATCAACATGTATGAACTAAAACATGGCTTAGCTCTACAATTTAACATGGACCATGCAAGAATTAGCTCAAACACAAGAATGAGAAGATGAAATCCTTACCTAAGTCTTGTATTCAAGGTTTGGGAGCTCAAATATGCAATCTATACTTCAATTCTTCAATCTCTCCAAGCAATTCACAAAGTAGAACTCAAGATCAACTCAATTCTCTCTCTCTCTCTCTATCTTGGTCGGTTGAGTCAAGGGAAAGAGCTGATGGAAACGTTGTTCAAGTATGCACAAGGCTCACATGTATGTGAGATAGTGGCCACTAAGTGTGGCAAAATGGTGAATAAATCAACTCATGCACTCTAACTCATTTTAATCTAATTTAATCATACCTAATCAGTTTTCAGATAAATATATCATAATTTCGCATTAATTATGAGGCTCATAAAACATCAATCAATTCCCGGTTCGGCCGTCGATAAGGCCTTCAATTAGCAATTTAAACATAAAACGCAAACAGATCAAATAATCAATCAGACAGATAAAATACAATTTAACATACACACTCATCAATTCAATTCCAGTTTTTCAGTCAGTCAGTTCAGTACTTTAATCAGTTCAGTTATCAGTCATAATCAGTTCAGTTTAACGGTAATCAATGTTTATCGGTAATCAATCAGTCATTAATCGGTAAACAGTATGAGGGTTGTTACGTACCTGCAGCAAGAGGGTATTGATTTTCATGAGACTTTCAGTCTAGTGGCTAAACAGTGGTCTCTTAAACAGTTAGACATTTCCAATGCATTTCTTCATGGCCGTCTTGAAGAAGAAGTATTCATGCTTCAGCCTCCAGGTTTTGAGGATTCATCCTCACCTAATCAAGTGTGTAAACTACACAAGGCCTTATATGGATTAAAACAGACACCACAAGCTTGGTATTCCACCTTTTCTCAATACTTGTTGTCTCAAGGCTTTACTAATAGCAAGAGTGACTCTTCTTTATTCATTCAAAAGACTTCCACTTCAGTCACTTATCTGTTGATTTATGTGGATAATATCTTGATCACTGGTGATAGTTCTTCTCACATTCAATCTCTTATTACAAAGATGCACAGTGTGTTCTCCATGAAGGAATTGGGTGACATTGCTTATTTTCTTGGTATTTCAGTCCAGCCTACCAGCTCAGGATATCTTTTATTTCAGTCTAAATATGCCAAAGAAATTCTTCTTAAAGCTGGCTTGTCCTCTTGTAAGCCTTGCCCTTCACCTATCTCTGTCAAGCCTAGTGTTCCTTCAAATGCTTCTCTACCATTTTCTGATCCAACTCTTTATAGAAGTATTGTTGGTGCTTTACAATATCTCACCATTACAAGACCAGATCTTTCTCTCTCTGTCAACCAAGCTTGTCAACATATGCATGCCCCTACCATTGGACATTTTGTTGCAGTTAAGAGAATCCTTAGAATTGTTCAAGGCACCATCACTCAAGGCTTGTCCTTTTCCTCCAGTACTTTTGATGTTCATGGGTATTCCGATTCCAATTGGGCAGGAGATGTTCATGACAGAAAATCAACCTCTGGTTACTGTGTCTTCTTGGGTTCCAATTTGGTCTCTTGGTCTGCAAAAAAAAACAGGCCACAGTGTCTCGCTCATCTACTGAAGCTAAATATAGAGCTTTAGCCAATGCTGCTGCTGAGTTAAGTTGGATTTCCATGCTGCTTACTGAAATGGGTATTTCTTCCCCTACTACACCCATACTTTGGTGTGATAATCTCTCTGCAATAGCTCTAGCTTCCAATCCCGTCTTCCACTCACGTTCCAAGCATATCGAAATCAATTGTCATTTCGTCCGAGATAAGGTTCTGGCTAAGCAATTTCAGTTGCAATACATTTCAACTATTGATCAGCTTGTTGATCTGTTTACTAAACCTTTAAGTGTCTCTCGGTTTCAATATCTCAAGTCCAAGCTCATGGTTCTTGATCACCCCATCAGTTTGCAGGGGAATATTGAAGATACTGAGCTGAAGCTGAATAGCAGCTCAACTGCTTCAACTGATTCTGTTATTCCAGCTGCAAAAAGAAACTTCCTGAAGCTCCTGCCACCTCAGCCATACAGTTGTAACTATCACTCAGTTGTAACAACTTAGAGCTTACATACAAGTCTATAAATAAGCATTGTAAATCATCATCTGATGTATCTGAAAAATATAATAATAAAAAGTTCTTAGTTTCTTCATTTCATCAAAACCCTAGAACAAGTTCTTCGAATTGGTCCTTTTCAAGGATCAATTGGCTCCCAAATTCACAGAACACAACGGAGTTGGGCTCGAACCCCTCCAGCCACCTCACCCACCGGTCTTCAAGCAGCATTTCCATTTTCATCACTACATGCAGGACAGGTCCTGTTAGAAACACGGGCTTTCCATACTGGCTTCCTATGTAGTCACAAAATTGTCTCTCAATTTCTTGGCATGTTCTAATAGAGATTGCATCGCATTCTTTCATGGAGGTTGTGAAACGACCATGGAGCGTTATTCCAAGGCCAAATTCAAATGATATGACCGGCGGTGCTAGAGCTTCGTGCCTACGTAACACCACGGTGGACGATGGGTAGCCTGGTGGTGGCTTTGCCATTTCGGTCTCCATTAGTGTCATGTCCTCAAAAACTTTACGTGCAGGGACTAGTTAGATTGCTACCGTCACTGCAGAAACAGCAGTATAGAACACGGTCTTCATGAAGCGAATCTTTGATGCTAGCTCTGGTATCCAATGAGCAGTGTCAAAGAGAACAAAATAAGGTTTCAATTTGCATAGCAATGTTTCCACCTGATCACGAGTGAGGTCCATGGCAGTCCCTAGGTGAGTAGTTAAGAGAATGGGTATGTCAGAAGTTGTCTCGATGCCTAGAGGGAGGCCTTTAACATGTGGAACGGTGAGGGGATAGAAAGTGATGAGGTCGGGATGCAGATTTGTAGGTTCCCATTGGATTTGGACCTTTTTTGGCAACAAAAATGAGATTTTGTGGCCTCTTTGAGCGAGCTCATTGGAGAGATGGAGGTAATATGGAGTCAAGTGCCCAAAGGAAAACCATGGAAACATGGCTATGTGAAGCTTTGAATCATTGTTTTGAGCCATTAGTTGCCTCTTCAATGTTGTTTCTAGCTAGTCTTTGTGTATTTGTATTTGTGTCTGTGTGGTGAGCTTGGTTTGCAAGTGCCTCTATATATATAGTCAAATAATGGAAATTTCAATTATTATTTATTTACTTGCGGTAGTTTGTTGTTATAATACATATTTCCCTTTTATAGTATATGATTGTCAGATTGATGAAGATAGATAGTTGTGCTGATTAAAAATTTAATAATAATAAAAACAGTAATGATAAAGACTCCACAAAACACAACGCTCACAATTCTCAAAATGATCCGAACGATTCATGTCATTGTCAGACACATCAATAGTCAATACATCAGTGGGGTAGTGGGAGTCCTCCTTTGTAGAGATTCTAAACATTTTCCTAATAAAAACGAGTTGTCCTAAAAGAGATGATTGTTGTCCAATTAACAAATACTATAATATTACAAATTCATAAATTTCACTTAAAAATTATTTAAAAATATCCTTATGTGAATTTAGATTCATTAACACATTCTATCTCCATCGTTGTCCTCAATCTTAAAAAAAAAAAAAATGTCTCCTTGGTTGCCCAATATACTGCCACCTGAGCTGGTGGGGCCCACGTCCTCCAAATGGGTTTGTTCCCTTTTGTTAGTTGAAAAACACGTATTTCATTTTGTTCTTGCAAAATTAGGGATGACAATGAGGGTTTATAGGGTAGATATTAATTCTTTTTCTTCATTCTTTTATAATGATTTTTCTCTATTTCCCATTCACTATTCTCTGTGTGTACTACTTTTCCCATCCCCTAATGAGTTTAGATTTTTTCCAACCCAACTTGACCTTTATTTTTTATTTCTTTTAAGAGTCCCAACTAAAACTAAATATACATTCAATCTTATTTGGTTTGGTTTGGTTTAACAAAAAAATCAAATACACATTAATTAATTAAGTAATTAAAAATTTGTTTTAAAATAATCAAATATATAATTTTGAGAAAATCAAATAAGTTTTTCATAATAATCTAGTATTTAACTAAAAAAGCATTTCAAATAAATATTTTTTTTTATTTCACAAAAAAAAGAAAAAAAAAATTGCTAAACAGGACACAATTTAAAGTGAAGGAGGGTGAGAGTGAGAGTGGATAAAGGACAGTGTGACATGTCCACATTTATTTATCAATAATGATACATACTTCTAATTCTAGAGCTCTAAATGGAGCTTTAGTGTGGAACTTTAGTGAGGTGAAAGTGAGAGAGAGAGAGGAGTGTGGGTTCTACTTTTACATGGACACTCTCCACATCATTAGAGTTGCATTAGAACTCTTAAATTAGAGCTCTCAAACATTATTCTTTTCTATCTCACTAAAACTTGATTTAGAGCTCTAGCATTAAAATGTGTATCATTACTGCGTAAGTTGCCGTTTCCCTCTCTCTTTCATTATAGCCATCAACTTTCTTTCTCCACTACTCTCTCTCTCTCTCTGGTTTCATTTTGTTAAAACTTTCTGGAATTGAAGAATTGGACAGCCACATTTCGATTCTTTCACTTGGAAAAAGGAACAGAAGAACGGAGATTCCAAACACAACATATAGGGAAATGGGCGGATATTCATTCCGGACCCATATCGTATGACTATTTATAAAATACCACTTAATCGATCAGACGGGTATGAAAAAAGGAAAAAAATTCATATATTTAGGTCGGATCTCCACGGGTACCTATAGGGTAGGATCTCCATTGCCATCCCTATGCAAAATGTTATAAAACTTTTGTGTTAGTGTGTACACTTTAATATAGTGTTTTAATATTGTGGTTGGTTCATTATAGTCAATGACTATTCTTTTGCAATGATAAATAATTATTCTATTTATAATACATGTTTTTATTATTTTTTTAATGATAATTCTTCATGTTTTATTTTGTGAACCATCCTCTAGACTCATAAAGATAATTTGAATCATTCATTCGTAAATTTTACAGTGAAAATTATTTGTACAAAAATTTGCTTTATTGAATATTAATAAATAAATGAACAAATTGTATTTTATTTTATAAATAGACTAGTCAACTTCAAAATCATAATTAATGTCTATTTTAAAAAATAAAATTTAATTTGTTCATATATTTAGTAATGCGTGATAAAAATGATTTTTGACACAACGTATTTTATTCTTGATAACAATGATACATCCCTCTAAAACTAGAGCTCTAATTGATCTCTAGTGAGGTGGAAAATTATAAAATAAAATAAAAAAAGAAAAGAAAAAATAAGGCCAAAATATCACATCAGATGGGTTCCACATACACATTAAAGATATTAAAACTCGCAAATTAAAGCTCCAAAATATTTTTGTTACTCTTGAGCTTATGTGATGACCGGCAACATAGAGACCTTTTTTGGTAAAACAAACATATAGTTTGTTTGGTTTTGATTTTTAGAAAATGCTTTTCAGAAAATTTTACGGTTTTTTTTTCATATTTTTTTTTGTTTTCAATGAATTTTTTAATATTATAAGCATTTTTTTTTAAATTTTTAGACACACCTAACATAAATACACTTAAAAAAGTATAATATTTGTGAAAAAAAAATTCAAAAAATTCACTAAACACGGAAAATACAAAAAAAATATAAAAATTCAATACATTTTTCGTATTTTTGTGTTTTTATTTTTTTCACAAATACTTTACTATTTAGATACATCTAAGTAAGGTGCATTAAAAAAAATTAAAAATTACTTAAAATTTTAAAAATATTTACTAAAAAAAAATAAGAAAAATAAAAAATTTAGTTTTTAAAAAATTGAATTCAGAAAACTGAAATCAAACACACTGATAATTATTTTATTATATTGCATAGGTGAACAGTTAGAAATTTCACTTTTTTTTTAATTAGTTCTGTTACATAAAAAATTCTGACAGAGAGATATTTGTAATTGTCCAAATCACAGGGGGCAATTCATATTTTCAGCAAACCTTAGGGGATGTATTTGTAATTTACTCTTTTATCTTATAAGATTTGTTGTATGGATTATTTATATTGAAAATTAAATTGATTAGATCACATTTGTCTAAAAAAATATAGATAAATTGTATGCATTTGAAGATAGTGTATTTATTTTATTTTAGATAAACATGATTCGATTAAATAGTTGTTGATTTTCGATCAACTTAATTTTTTATATAAATAATTATACTTGATGAACCCCACAAAATGAACTGTTTGAATCGTAAAACCAGGATTAATTTGAACCAGACAGTAGGCCAGATTAGATCTCTCCAAGGGAAAAGGAGCTGAAATCGTATCAAGAGGAAGTATTTTAGTATAGGATAAAGGAGGGTGTTGTCACAGCAATTGAGGTTTTTCATGATTTTATTTTGATCATTCGAACCATTCATATTATAAGATTTATCGATTATAGCATTTATATAAAAAACAAAGTTAATTGAACATGTATAACTCCATGATTGGACCATAATTGTTTCTAAAAAAATTATTAAAATTATGTTAATCGTTTATTTTATTTAAACATAAATGTGATCTTGTAATGAGTTTCAAATGTTTAATTGATTTGATTTTTTACATGAATGATTTACACGACAAAACCTACAATATAAACCGTTTGAATTATCAAAACAGATCCACACCCTCCCAGTTCACAAATATATTTCATTCAGGATTGTAAACGAGCCGAGCTGAGCCGAGCCGAGCTGAGCCGATCCAAGCCGAGTCAAGTTTTAATATGTTTGGGCTTATTTACTAAGATTTTAACAAGTTTGAGTTCTAGCCCAAGCTCAATAAAAACAATTGAGCTCAAGCCGAGTTGATTTAGGCTTTATTCGAACTCTAGTTTGTTCACGAGTCTTAATAAACCAAAGAAATTATAAATTCATATTTACATATAAAATTATAATTATAATTGAAATTTTGATAATACAATTAATTATATATATATATATATATATATATAAACATATTAAAAAAATTAATATCTTATATAAATGTATTATCTATAGTTAGCTATTATTTACATATAAATAAATTTAACTATTATTTACATTTATATTATTTAAATATATAAATAACATATTTATCTTTTTTTATACATATTTTTACATTATTTAATATATAAATACTATATTTATTCTATTATTTAAATAAATATTAAACGAGTCAACTAACGAGCTAAGTTTTAGTATATTTAGACTTATTTATTAAGATTTTAACGAATTCGAATACCAACTCAAATGTAATAAAAATTTAACAAACTAAATTTAAATAAGTCTTTACCGAACTGAACTCGAATATGTTCAGAAATAGTTCTGTTAATTTGCAACTCTATGTAGCATTACCATTCTAGGGGAAAAAAATCACAAAAAATGTGGAGAATTTCAACTATTTATCTAAAAATCTGAGATAATTTCTGAATATTTTCATTGATTGATAGACTTATTGTATTTAATGCGTATCCACAATGAATCAAACAATTATTATTTTATCAACCGTGCTAAAGGCCTCGAAAGGAGGCACGAATTTGCGACGAAAAGATGTTTTGTTTTGTTTTTTTTTTTTGATTTTGTTTTATGTTGGTTTGGTTTTGTTTTGTTTTTTTTTTTTAAAGGGTTTTTATGTGTATCCTAAAACCTAATAAAAAAAAAATCAAACCAATGCAGCCCAACAAATAAAATAAATTTTAAAAAAAAAACAACATAGCTCAATAAATAGAAAAAAAAAAAGAAAAAAAAATAGTTGGGTTAGACTGATTGAGTGATAAAATTGACTGATCAGTTAGACTGCTGGTTAAAATTCGTTAATTCTATATAATTTTGTACAAGTCCTTACTATATTTTTATTTTAAATCAGAAAGACTCAGAAGAAATAAAAACCAAAACCTTAAATCCTAAACTCTAAACCCACTCCTACACATAATCATCCTAAAAAAAAAAAAAAAATTACAACAACCCAACAAATAAATAAATAAATAAAAACAACCAAACTAACACAACCCAACTCATATAGTTTGGTACGAGTCTTTACTTTATTTTTATTTCAAATTAGAAAGACTCGGATAAAATAAAACTTAAACTTTAAATCCTAAGCTTTATACCCAACCCTACACATAACCATCCTTTAAAAATAAAAAAAAAATAAAAAAATTACAACAGCTTAACAAATAAATAAATAAATAAAAACAATCAAACTAACACAACCCAACAAATAAATAAAAATAAAAATAAAAACAACCAAACCAACACAGTTTCAAAAAAAAAAAAAAAAAAAAAAAAATTCGAGCCACATTCGAGGCCTCAAATTGGAGACCTCAATCTTTTCCTTTTTTTATTTTATTTTATTTTTGTGATGTGGTGATGCACGAGTCTATGTTGAAAGATACAGTTTGACTGCTTCTGTTTGGTTTATCTGTGTTTGCTTGATGGGTACTGTTCGATCTAATTATTTTTTACAGTGAAATGAAGGAAAAAAATAATCTGTGAAGACATAATTCCTATAATATTACAATTCTTATATTATTATTTAATTTTTTATATTAGTATTATAATTATTCTATGTTTGGCTTTGGCTTTTTTGGTTAAAAAAACATAAAAAATAAAATTAGCTACGTAAGCCAATAAGACAAAATATCACATTCAAGTCATAATCATTACACGCTTTTTCTCACAAAAATCAAAAAAGTCAAAAATAAAAATCAAATGAGGCTAAAAAAGTCAGGCTAAAATAACCAAAAAGTCAGCTATTTTAACTCTTCTCAAACAAAGACTCAGAGTTTTTAATACTGTGATAAAAAAACAAAGAATTAAAAAATAGAATTAATTACCTAAAAATCCTATTTACAAATGTTATAGTAGCTTAGGTCTGATCTAAAATTTTTTGAACCAATAAATCTTATTTAGTAAAACTGAGGATATTATCAGTTTTTTCCAATTTTTAAAATTAAAAACATTATCAAATTTGCATAGTAATATTCTAGATAATTGTTTCACTAACTAATAAAAAAAACAGAGTATGAGATTAAACGTTTTTGTCTTTCAACTTATTAATTTGATTCAATTACCCAATAAAATCAAGAACATTATCAATTTTTTCCAGTTTTAAAACTGAAAACATTATTAGTTTTTTATTTTTAAAAGCTTTTTTTTTTTTTAAGTTTTATAGATCAATGTTTCATCATCATACTATTTTATAAACACAAATTTTAAATTTTGCACAAAACATATTCCAGTTTTTAAAAAAAAATTCAAAAAAAAAATATTCGGTTTTCTAGAAATTAAATTTTTTGTTTTTGGTTTTTTTTTTTAGTGAATATTTTTTAAATTTTAAGCAATTTTTTACTTTTTCAAATGCACTTTATTTAGATGTATCTAAATAGTAAAATATTTGTGGAAAATATTTTTAAAAAACTAATAAATATGCAAAAATAATAAAACGTATTGAATTTTCTTATTTTTTATATTTTTGGTGTTTAGTGAATTTTTTAAATATTTTTTTTCACAAATATTATACTTTTTAAGTGTATTTATATTAGGTGTATCTAAATATTAAAAAAAATTGCTTAAAATATTTTTAAAAATTCATTGAAAACAAAAAAAATACGAAAAATAAAAAAATAGAATTTTCTGAAAAGTGTTTTCTGAAAATCAAAACCAAACAAGCTGATTAGTTTTTTTTTTTTTGCACATAAATTTTTGTTGTTTTTGGGTTTTTTAAATTTGAAAAATCTTAGCCGTTAATTATAAATTTTGGACTGTTTTAAGTTTTTTTTCTTGTTTAAAGAATTGAGGTGTGTGTATGCTGGGTGTATCTCTCAAATCACTCTCACCTTTGACATACCTTCTATATAGCGATCCCGATTTGTCTCATCATTTATCGTATTCTGGACTCGGGTCTAGTGATGGTATGTTGTTGTCTGTGTCTTGTTTCCATCCTTTGATTCTTTGTATTTAAGTTTTGGGATGTGTTGGATGAGTTTGAAACAGGTTGGTTGTGAATTAGAACAAATGGTTGCTGCCCAGAATTTGGCTCTCTTAGCTTGAGCGAGTCTTTTTGCGCTCGAGCAAGGCCTGGGTATTTGCTTCTTCGCTCAAGCGAGCTTTCTTACACTCGAGCGAGTATGGTGGGTCTTCAGGTTTCTTTTTCAGACGCAGCTTCCGTTCGAGCGAGCTTTCTTGCGCTCGAGCGAGCTTTGTGTCTTGTGTCTCTTCGCTCGAGCGAGCAGTCTTGTGCTCGAGCATGTGTCTGCATCTCTTTTAGACCTGAAGGTTGGTATTCTTCGCTCGAGCGAGCTTTCCTGTGCTCGAGCAAGCGAGCCCTATGTTTTGTGTTTCTTCGCTCGAGCAAAAACTCTTGCGCTCTAGCGTGCTTCTATGTTGCAAACCTAAAGCTTGGCATTGTTTGCTCAAGCGACGCTTCTTGCGCTCGAGCGAGGTTCTTTTGTATCTGGTCGCTCGAGCGACCAATCCTTCGCTCGAACAAGACCTGTATATATCAGTTCGCAGCAGCGGGTTTATATATCACTTTTTCATCTCATTTTCATCCCAAACCCTAGATCTGGCTGTCTCTCTCTCTAAACATTCTCTCTTTCTACAAATACACCTTGTTCTTGGGTCTCTCTACCCTAGTCTCTTTGTAAGAAAGCTAGAGCATTGCGTGGGCTTCACCTTGATCCGAAAAAGTTTGCATTTGGAGCACTTTCAAGTTTCTTTTCTTCTTTGAGTTCCTTCATTTGAGGTAGGGATAAACTACACATCTTACGAGCTTTGATATAAATTTTAGTCATTTTGATTAAATGGTGAAACTATGGAAATTTTGAAAAGTTAAGGTTTCAAATTTGAAATGTATAAAAGAGGGGTTTTCAATTGTTGAGCTCCATGTGTATGTGAGACCTTGGAAAATGGGGTTTTTGGTGTAAAATTGATAAAATTGAGCCTTAGGGTTGAAGTTTGAGAAAAGGGGGAATATGTCCTAATTGAGTTTAAATAATTAATTTGTATAATTAATTTGGTAAATTGTGAGAATATGAGATTGGGTTGAAAATCTTGAAATTGGGGGAAATTATGATTGAATGGTGTAGTTGGATTGACGAATCACTCACCGATGGAAAATGTAATAAATTATCTGTTAGATAGATTTATTTATCTGTTTAGAAATAACTGTTTTGGGCTATCGGTGGAAGATAGTCTTGATTATTGTAGACACTGCATGATGATTAGGGAAATTGAAACTAATCAATTAGGTTATGTCATTGAATGTGACGGTGGAATTAATACGTTGAATATGTGAATTGTTGGGTCATTGTATATGACTGTGTGCTTAAATACATTGTATATGTATGTTGTTTGGGAGAAGATAGGGGATGTACTCCATTGTTTAGAAGGAGATAGGGGATGGACTCCATGGATAATTAAGTTGGCCGGAGTGTCCAGGGTACAAGTCCCGAAATCTTTTATATATTTGGGTACCGGTTCCCTCGGACGTAATTCTGTAAAATGGCATATGAATAAAAGTGTTGAATTATGTTTGCTATTGAAGTGTTGATATATGAGTTATAGTCTCATTTTGTTTAAACTGTTTGGATAACATTGGACTATGTCAATGAATTGATTTGGATACATAATGGAAAGGAAATTATATGTAGTGTAACGTTGATTTGTTACAAAGATGATATATATGATTTAATAAGTGTTAAACATTTATCAGGTGCTAATATTTTAGTTAATTCTCATATTCTGTTTAGCATATCTCTACTAGGCTTTAGCTCACCCTACTTGGGACACCATTTTTCAGGTACAGGTGATATGCCACATCCAAGGACATAGCTTGAGAGGCTTAGGGGCTGAAGGCTTCTTTTTGTTGTTACCTTTTTGTGTTACGTGTAATTCAAGCCAAGGGCTTTATATGTAAGGAGTTAGAACTTTTTTTTTGCTGTAACCAAATTATACTTGGAAAGATGTAAACACGTAGGGTATTTATTTTATTTGTCAACATGTAACGTCTTTTGTAAAGAACACTCTGATGAATATATACTATTTCTCTTATGTTTATGGATTATGTGAATGATTGTCTTGTACTGTATTTTGAGGACGTTACATTCCATGCACACACCTCACATGCACACGTCTTAAGATACTCTCTCTCACACGTTAGAACATTCCTCACTTTAAAAAATAAACAAATAAATAAATAAAGTAAAATTAATTTTTTTTATTTTATTTGGATAAAATGTATATAATTTTTAGTATATATCTGACTTTTATAAAATTAATAATACCATTCAAAAGATATTAATGAAATCTTTAAAATGAGACTCAATATTTAACATATAGTCAAGGTTTGAAAAAGCGGCCACAACCGTTACGTAACGCCGTTACGTAACGGTTTTGGCGGTTACCGCCACCCGTTACGGCCGCTTTTACAGTGTGATTGAGATTCACAGGTGTGTCGGCCGTAGCGGTTGTAACGGTGTCGTAACAGCCATAACGGCCTGCTACGCACCGTTACGTAACGGTTCCAAACTGTTTCTTTAAAAAAAAAACACAAAAAAAAAGCTGAAAATGGAGGAAGAGAGATAGAGAGAAGAGTGAAGATAAAAAGAGAAAATAGAGGAGCAAGAGGGAGAGAGAGAGAGAGAGAAGAGGGAAGATGAAGAACATGTTATTGATTTGTTAAAACTGTAAGACCTATGCTATTCTATTCAGCTGTTATCACTAAACCATTTTGTTTGTGTGTCTATCTATATATTGTTTGAAAATAATAATAATAATAAGTGTGGTCATTATCTATTTGGCTTGGTTAAAATATGTATATATATATATATATATATATTTAGGCTCTTATTTATTCTCTTACTTTTGTCATTATTTATCTTATATATAATAGTCAGTGATTAATTTTTTGTAAAATATAAAGTCATTAATTATTAAAATAAAATGTAAAAAACTCAGTTTATAGTGATTTAAAAATATGAAATACATTGGATCATACTTAAAAATTTATAAAAATTAATCAATATTTATTTTTAACCCAATAAATATGATCATGGAAAAAAAATATGCGTATCGGTAAATTTTTTTCAAATTGTGCGAAAAATAAAAAAATTCACGGTTCCGGTTACCGCAACCGTTACACTACGGCCTTTACACCCCGCAACCGCAACCGCGTTGTCACGACCCAAACCCGGCCCTATGGGTTTAGCACCGTAACCGGCCAGTAATCCGAGATTACTGAAGGCCTGCAGAACAGTAATACAGTAAAACAGAGTACAGGGCCTGGCGGAAGCCAATACAGTAAATAAATAGTGTCCATTGAGCTGTGACATTCTGTATGCAAAAGGACTTTTCATACATTTATACATAACCAGTACAGAACAGTATACACAATATTTACAATCATTCAGACTAGGGACTCGACCCTAGATAACAGTACAGTAACACTCGGTCTATACAGAACAGTAAAACAGTACAGAAGGGGGAAAAAAACAAACGAAACACCCCCAAGCCATAGCATGGCAATTCGGGACCTCGCAGTGAGGCAGAAAGGCTGGCTTGACAAAACTGGAGTAACCCTGACGCCTCTAGCTGCGGTCTGGTGCCTGAACACCTACATATATATATGAGCAGTGAGCTAAAACCCAGTGAATAACATAAATCGTAAAGAGGTTTAGAATGAACGTCCTTACAGTAATGAAAACAGTTCAATTCAATCAGTAATTCAGTCGTTCAGTACAGTAAACAGTCATATGTGGTACATCCATTAGCATAACAGTAACAGTAGGTCTTGAAAGACCGAACAGTAATGATGGCCATCAGTCAGTAAACAGTAGTGGTTCCACGAGGGAACCGACAGAGATTTCTGTCTCAGTAACAGTAAACAGTAGGTACTAAGGATGCCACAGTACAGTTCAGAAATAAAGGACATACATTCATTCAGTAATACCAGTTCAGTAAACAGTTCAGTTCAGTATTCAAAAGATATCAGTTGAACATATCTTTACACAATCGTTACTCACAGAGTTCTGGGCTACAGTATGCTAGAGCGTGTCTCCCCAGTCGCCAACCCTACACAGTTAACAGGTTGAACACACACTAAGCTACACAGTTGGGAAATATCATAACTTAATCCCTAATTTGCCTTGGTGTGTTCTACATCTATATCCTCATCTAAATGTCTTAAACTAGGCCTAAGAATGCCTAGGATGGGATGAGGATGCAAAGATACACTTAGAAAACATTTCGCAAACTTTGCTGAAAATAGGGGCTTCGCTCGAGCGAGACTTTCTCCGCTCGAGCGTAAGTCCAAAATCAAAGGCTTCGCTCGAGCGAGGAATCCTTCGCTCGAGCGGTCTGCAAAACAGTAAAAGTACTGGATGCTGAGATTTTACGCGCGATGGTCGCTCGAGGGTCGCTCGAGCGGAGCCCTGGACAAAGGTGCTCGCTCGAGCGGGGAACCCTTCGCTCGAGCGAGGAAGCCAAATCTGGAATTTCCAGATTTGCCTCCCAAGCTCAAACCAAGCATTCTACCACTCCAAACTCGACCTCTTGGGCCCAAATTCTGGAAAACATAACTAAATTCAATGTATAACAAGTTTCAAAGCTCAATTTGTGAATTCAAGCCCCAAAGGTGAGTCAATTAAAACCACATTCAAACCCATTTTCAAGAACAACATTCAAACATGCATGAATGAGTTTTAAACCAAATTGAAGCTCCAAAGCTTGCTCAAATGAGCTCATTTCTTTCCAAAACCAGATGAAAACATGGTCCATAACAACAATATGAACATGCATGTAACATTTTTGCCATGAAAACAACTCAACACTCAACCAAGAACACATGCAAGCATGGGATGAGCTTCAATTCAACATGTATGCACCAAAACATGGCCTAACTCTATAATTAAAGCATGAATTGTGCAAGAATGGATTCTAAGACAACAACAAGAAGATGGATGTCCTACCTTAGCCTTGTAGAATTAAGAGTGAGGGAGCTCAAATATGCAAATACTCTTCAATTTCCAAGCAATTTTCAAGGTAGAACTCAATTTATCTCCCTCTCCCTCTCTTGGTCGGTTAAGCACAAGAAAATGGCTGAGCAAAATGTTCTTCAAGTGTGTACATAAGGCTCAAGTGTGTGTATTGAGTGGGCCACTAAGGGTGGCAAAATGGTAATTAAGTCCAACTCTTTAATTAGCTTATTTTAATCTAATTTAATCATACCTAATCAGTTTTCTGTTAATTATACCATAAAATCACATTAATTCTGATGATCATTAACCATCAATCAGTTTCTAATTCGGTCGCCGATAAGGCCTTCAATTAGCAGTTTAAACATATGAACATGAACAGATAATCATACTGTCAACAGATAAAATGCAATTAAACTAACATATACTCAATCAATTCAGTTTCAATTTCAGTCAGTCAGTTCAGTATTTCATTCAGTTCGATTATCAATCATGATCAGTCCAGTTATCAGTCATAATCAGTTTCGTTTAGCAGTAATCGGTGATTATCGGTAATCAATCAGTCCCTAATCAGTAAACAGTATGAGGGTTGTTACACGCGTCACCGCCACCGTTACGGTGACCGCAACCGCTTTTCAGAACCTTACATATAGTGTATTTAGCTTTTGTTTTGGGAGAACTTTTTAGCTATTTTAGACTGGCTAAAAAAGTTTTCTTTATGATGAATTTTTTATTTTTGGTAGTTTTGTGAGAGAATATAAAATAATTATGGGTTGAATGTGACATTTTATTTTTTTGATTTTTTAATTTATTTTGTCTTTTAGTTAGCTAAATTAGTTCTAACTATCTTACCAAACAGGACCTTAATTTATGAAAGGGCTAACAATGTCTAATCCACTTACTCAACATACTTCAAAAAATAAACGATTCAAATCATTTAAATAGATCCAAAACATCTATTGCACCAATGTGCAGCAACCACCCAAACCTAAAGTACAAGGACAAAATCAGGATTTCATTACCAGAGGGGTGAAAAGAAAAATAATTTTTTTCACCATATACACAAAGCACACATGTATGTATATATGATATATAGATAATATATACATAAAAAAAAATTTAATACCATAGAAGTAATTTCTAATAGGATGAATAAAAATTTTTTTAATGTAAAATAAAATAAGAATTCAAGATGGAAAAAGAATGATATATATATATATATATATTTTATACTAGGAGGCCATTTTATATATAAAATGATATATATTTTTAAAGTTTTATGACAAACAATAATATTCACAAAAATAAGGAGGTCATGCCTCCCATAATTTTCTCCTAGTTCCGTCCCTGCCAAAGTGCATGTGAACACCTTTGAGAGTAGTGAATAAGGTTTTGTTTGCGATATTTTTTTTTTAAACTATAAAAAGTCAAAAATTCAATCTAAAAAGGAAAGGGTTACATCGATTCACACAGGAAGTCAGCTAGTAGTTTGAAAAGACCAATATAACCTCAGTTTTACAACAAGGCTAATCCAAACCTTGATTTTTTTACCTAGACAAAATGAGAAATAATAGTAAAAATTAAATTATTCACATTAATTAATCATGTTTTTTATATAACTATCTATATAATTTAAAAAATTATTTTTAAATATATCAATATTTTTCACCTCATTAAAAAATTACTAAAAAAATGAAAATTCCGAACCACACTCGCCATGCCACACCATGTTCATGATGTTGATTGTTGATGGTTGGTACTTTAAATTTAATTTGACATGTTCGTGGACAAAGACATGTGGGTGGGATTCCAATGTTGGTCCTGATATTTGCTTCATTTGGGAACTTAATTATTTTACGATTCCGATTCGTAACTCGAATTTGGAGGCTCGAATTTGGCTCGAATTCGGAGAAGCAGAAGAAGAAGAAGAAGAGAAGAAGAAGAAGGAGGAAGGAGGAGAACTGGACGGGAGAGAGCCATCAAAATCGGGCTGGAGGAGGCTGGGCTGCGCGGGGCTGCGACGATCGGAGCTGCTGCGATGATCGGCGGCGGCGGAGGCACAGGAGGGCCCCTTCTCTCCTCTCCTCTCCTCTCCTCTCTCTTTCTCCCTCTCTCCTCCTCTTCCCCTCTGTTCTTCTCCTGTGTTCAACGAAGAAGAAGAAGAAAAGAAAGAAAGAAAAGGAAGAGAAAGAAAAAGAAGAAAAAGAAAAAAAAAAAAAAAAGAATCACAAAACGACGTCGTTTTGCAATTCAAGCCAAAATCGGGCCACTTTTTTCGAGCTACCAGTCATTTTCTATTATTTTAATTAATAATTAATTTTTGGGAAGATGTGGGTGAGATTATTTTAATTTTTAGTTATTTTAATAAATTAAAATTATTGTGTTTGGAAAGAGAATTATATATATATTTTGTAATTAGATGTGATAGTTGTGAGAAAAAAAAATAATGACATCTTATTAATTATTTTAGCCTATTTTATGTTCTTCTTTTTTTTTTTTAATTTTAGCTAAAAAAAAAACCCAAACCTAACTTGTCTTACAGGGCCATTGTCACACACAACAACCTAGAGGATATGATCTAAAAGTTAGTAGGTTTGATTGGGTTTTTATAAATTTATAAATTTTAATTTTATAAAAAATAATAAAACTGAAATACTTATTATTTTGGGAGAAATTCAAAAAAAAAATAAATAAATGTTAAAAAAATTCCAATTAATGAAGGTACAAGATTTATTTGAATAATGAATGTATAAATCACTTGTACTTTTATCATTTTACAATTATTTTTTCACTCTCCACTTTTTTTATATTCTCCCTATTAGTTTTATATAATTTTCCCTTTTTGGGTAGGAGTAATATTTTAAAAAAGTCAAAAATAACACCTATATTTTGTTGAGGTTACAAAATTTTTAATTTGACAAAAATAAATATAAAAAATATATATTTTTGAATTTTTATATCAAAAATACTAAAAACTCAACTAAACATTTGCTTCTACTAAATTCTTGTACAAAAATTCTAAAAAAATCATGAACAAAGAACGGTTACAATGAGCTTAGTGTTACAATTGTTGGAACAAATAGTCTTGAAATCTTCAGTTGGTGGTCTTCAAATCTTCAAAATTTGGCAATGATCTTGTCTATGTAGGACATAAATTTGGTGCTTCAAGTCGAGTTATTGAGTCGCTTTACTAAAGACAATATTTGCATCCAAAAGGTGTGCAGGGGGTTACAGCAAATTTGCCTCTAGGATACAATGAAGCCCGGTCTAAAGATCAAAGCCTGGTCTAAAGATCAAATCTACAGGTGTCTGCACTGACGACAATAGATCAGAATACTCTTGATATAATCAAGAAAACTAAGACACTGATAATCAAATCTGCAGAACTTGATTACTAGTAAGAAAAACAAAAAATTGCTTAAGAAACTCTTGATCGAAAACTCAAAATCAAGAGAGAGAAAGAGAGAGAGAGAGAGAGAGAGAGAGAGAGAGAGAGAGAGAGAGAGAGAGAGAGAGAATTGCAGAAATGCTTCTGAATATTTTGGATGGAATGAAATGGCTGATTTCGCAACCTATTTATAGGCCTTAATGCACTTGATCGAATGGTCATGTCCCTTGATCGTATCTGATCAGATTTGACCGTTGGATCGACGATCTACGGTCCAGATAATTTTCACACCGAATGGACGCCTTGGCTAATCACATCTGATCATGATCAGGTGTCATCTCATCTGTACGATCGCGCGTATCTCCAATCAATGGCTATGATCAACCTGCTCTAGATCGGACACGCAACCGTTTGATCGATTGGTTGACTCATCTCTAACGGACGACACGTCACTGCCACATGGAGCTGATTGTATTCCATGTCACCATGCCACGTCGGATCCACGTCATCGCTCCAACCTGTCCGATGCAAATAGGAAAGCGCCCTCATGGCGCCTTACGCCGATATGTCCATTCAAAGTGCAAAGTGCGCCATCAAACGCCGCACAGCCCACTGCCCACGCCACGCATGCGCACGTATGCTTGTGCAGATGGTGCTCGCTTTATTAAGTGCTCCATGTTTCCCTCTCTTTCCGATGTGGGACAAAGTCCCCAAGCTTAATTAATGCTTTCTAAAGAAAAATAGGGAAGGTTTTTAAAATACCCAAAACTAAACTATAAATTTGAAAACTCATTTTGAAAATTCCCCAACAACAATCAGCTTAGTGCATGCTATAAAGAAAAGAAATAAATAAAGCTGTCATTTTTATAAAAATGTATTTTGGGAAGAATGTATAAGAATTTTAAATTTTATTAATTAATGTCCTTAGAATATTCTTAACAATATTCTTTAATAAGTATAAAATACGTGGTAATTAATTTTTTTAGAGGATTCAGACAATATAATTTTGAGTTTTTTTAGATATTAGTTTTAATTTTATTCTTTTGAGTCGCAACGACAACTTATATTACCTCTAATTATAATACCAAATTCCCTTTCTAAGTAAATAAATAAATATCCCCACACTCGTACCACACTGGGGTGGCCATCGTCCCGATGACCTACTTAACCCAGCTAGTTTAGCTTGATATTTTTAGGAAATTGTTTTTCCCATAAGATCAAATTGGGCTAAGATTTTATGCTTGTTTGGGTTAGGCTTGGATAAAAAGTGTCAACTTAGCTCAACTTGACTTGCTCATATAGGACTGGGCTTGAATGGTTACCTTAGGCCTGATGTCAAGTCAGACCAGACTTGGATTGACACATATCCTCTATATAGTGCAAGTCTGGGCCAAATCGAGATTTTTTTATCCCTACACAACTGCCTTCGATCTTTCATTGTTAGCAACAACTCTTCGACAATATTTTCGGGCAACTTTCCTGGCCACCTATTTTGGGAAAAGTTACACACCCTATTAACAAAAGGGCGCAAACATTTTATTAAAAATGAAATGAAAGGAACATAAATTTATAGCAAATTGCAAAAAAAGTGATTTCAAAATATCAAGGTTTAAAACAGGAGTTAAGTTGGGAGGGGCCTCCCAGTACAAACTGTGAAAAGGTAACTAAGGAACTTTCCTTAGCCAAAACATTTGCTACTACATTTACCTCCCTGTACACAAAAACTGAATATGAAATTATGAAACTTGGATAATAGTTACAGGCAGTCTTGTAAAAGATGTTGATTCATCTGCTTGTTAGTTTGTTGCCTTTGAACGTCACAGAGTTTACAAGATGTCTACTTCTATATGCAAATCCAAAAGAACAGTTTGAATAATAATTTGTAAATTACACCTGAACATCCAGAGTTCAGCCACATTATTCGTAGTAATTCCAGTGGAACAAGCAAAGGCATGAAGAAAATTTGCATGTAAAATACCACCAATACTTATCGGGCATGGATTCCCTTTAGCGGACCAATTAATATTCAATTTAGGATTATTTTAAGAATTAGTTATTTCAATTAATTTCTAAAAAAAATTATACAATTTTTTTTAAAAAAAAATTTTAATAGTGATTTTTTTACTTTTTAATTATTTTAATACATTGCAGAACATATCCTTTAGGGCTAATTATACTAACGGTTCCTGTAGTTTAGGGTTTGTGTCACTTTGATCCATAATCTTTCAATTGTGATATATTTGATCATAAATTTTAAATCTCATTCTAAATAAGAACAATTAAAGATATTGCTACTCCATTACAAGGGCAAAATCGTCAATTTAATAAAATATAAACTACCTTGACAAAAATAAATCTCAAAAAATTATTTTTAAATATTTAGAAGGGTTTTTTTTATTCATAAATTTCATTTAGAGGTGTTCTAACCCAATAAGTCCATCAAGGAAAATTATAATCTAGTTAGTCCCATGTATTTATATTTTTATTCCATGAGGTCCTTTTTTTCCGGGAAATTCTATTTCCACCACCCTAATAAACTCAGGGCAAATCTTTTCTCAATACACATCTCTATTAATTTAATTATTAAGTAATTATCTCAATCCACATCCTTAAAATTATAAATAAATCCTTCACTCATATGTACACACACTTTATCCTCAAAATACACACTTTAATTTATCCCAATTTACAATTCTACTTCAAACAGGAGGGAAGAAGAAAATCAAACAGGATTCAAGCAAAAATATCTTCACCATCATCATCCTATTTCTTGAAGAAGACGATGCCCCAAAATTATAAATTGACTAGGTTCTTCAAACAGGAGGGAAGAAGACGATACCCCAATTATATAAATTGACTAGGTTCTTCGGTGCAAAAATATCTTGGAAATATTCTTGATGATGTCGCCACTACCCTCTTTAATTGACTTCAGCCCACCTTTCCTAGGTTCTTCCCCGGGGAAAATTTCAATTCGGTTCTACAGAGCCGAAGTAAGTAAAATAATTTGGATAATAAAAACCGAAAATAATAACAAAATTCGGTATTCTAGTGCTGAAAATATTAATTTTGTTCGGAACTCTAAGACCGAATAGTTCTAGTGATGAACTATTCATATTTTTTCGGTATTTGATAACCGAATTAATTTAACAAATTCGGCACTGCGTTTCCGACTAAAAAACGCCAAAAAAATAAAAAATTATTAGGAGTGTTGATCAAAATCAAATAAAAATTGTTGAACTAATAATTAAATGATGTTAATAATTGAGTATAAACTTAAAGATTAAAGCAATAGAGGAGATGTTTTGTTTGCAAATAACAAAGATGAGTGCAGAGTGTGTAAAAAGCAAAGTGACTATAAAAAAAAAATTAGGGTTTAATTTTTTTGTTTCAAAAAGTGTATTGAGATATTTTTATTTCTAAAAGATGTGTATAGAGAATTTATATATATATATTATGAGTGTTGATCAATGTCTATTATAATAATTTTTAATTGGGATATAATTGTCATTAATCTAATTTTTCATTAAGTGTGTCCACTGAGTTTATTAGGGTGGTGGAAATAGAATTTCTTGATTTATATTGTTTGTTGGACTATTATATCCTTATATCTATTGTTGATATGTATTACATAGAAAAATGATATACGCATTTTCTTTTTATTGCTACCTCTATTTTGATAGTTACCATTATTCACGTTTTTTCTTTTGATCAGTTTCATTCATATTTGTGATATTGTTTCATTATGCTAGGGTTTAGAAACTCTAGTTTACACAAGGTGATGAAATAATATATGTTCCTCCATTGTTGTAGTGAAACTTTGTGTTCCTCCATTGTCACTTTGTGGTCAAAATTCTGTGATCGTCCATTGTTGCTCTGTGTTCAAAACTTTATATTTCTCTATTGTTGTAAGTCGAAACTCTATTTATCTCCAGCCAATTTCATTAGAAACATATTTTTCAAAGGTGGGTTTGGTTTTATTTGAATTTGTGGAACAGTGAAATTGCATAGATTGTTAATTATTGTGATAATGATAAAGATGATGATGAAGATGAGGATGTGGGTGATATTTTTTATTTTAATTTTTTGAGTGATTGAGTTTTTCTGGATTTCTAATTCTATTGTTGCCATTGCTTCTATTTTTTTGTCAATCAGTGTGAATCTTCATATTTCACATTGTTTGAAAAGTCTGAGAAATAAACATAATTATATATTTTACAAAATGTGAATGCTCACATATTATTGGTTATTTGTTACTATACTTGTTGTTTGAACAATCATTTTTTATTACCATTAAACAATTGAAATAGTCTTTTTTTTTCCTTTCAATTTTGTTTCATGTTGCAGTGTGAATGTTCACATTGATATGAATTTAGTTTTTCTAAGCCTTGTTTGGGAAAAAACTTTTTTAGTAAATTTTTGACTTTTTTGACTAAAATATGATATAAAAAAATAGTATGTTTGGGATAACTTTTTGATTTTTTACGAAAAGATATGTAAAAAGTGGAGAGAAAATAAAATCTTTGATTTTTTTGTATAAGTTGTTGGCATTTTGATTTTTTTAGTGTCTTTTTAGTTTTGAGGCTAAAAAGTAATGTTACCAAACAATAGTTGTACATTACTATACTTGTTGTTTGAACAAAAAGTTACATCGATTTACACAGGAAGTCACCTATTAGTTTGAAAAGACCAATTTAACCTCAGTTTTATAACAAGGCTAATCCAGGCCCTGATTTTTTACCCAGACAAAATGAGAAATAATAGTAAAAATTAAATTATACATATTAATTAATCATGTTTTTAATATAACTATCTATATAATTTAAAATTTTATTCTTAAATATATTAATATTTTTCATCTTATTAAAAAATTAGTAAAAAAGAAGAAGATTGCAAACGGGACTCAGCATGCCACCCCATGTTCATGATGTTGATGGTTGGCACTTTAAATTTAAGTTGACATGTATTTTTTGAACAGAATTTAATTTAACATGTTGGTGGATAAAGACATGTTGGTGGGCTTCCAATGTTGGCCTAGATATTGGCGGGAAGTTAGTTATTTTAATTTTTAGTTATTTTAGAAGGTTAAAATTGTTGTATTTGTGAAAGTAGTTGAATTTTTTTTGTTGTTTGATATGATATTGTGAAAGAAAAAGTAAAATGATAATAAATTTAATGTGATATTTTATCTTATTAATTATTTTAATCTATTTTATCTTTTTATAAATTTTAATCAAAAAAAACCAAACTCAACTTGTGGACATTGTCACACACACAACAACATAGAGGATATGATCTAAAGTTAGTAGGTTTGATTGGGTTTTTATAAATTTTAAAATTTTAATTTAATAAAAAATAATAAAACTAAAATACTTATTATTTTGGGAGAATTTCAAAAAAATTAAATGTTAAAAAAATTCCAATTAATGAAGGTACAAGATTTATTTGAATAATTGAATGTATAAATCACTTGTACTTTCATCATTTTATAATTATTTTTTCACTCTCCACTTTTTTGATATTCTCTGTATTAGTTTATATAATTTTCTCTGTTTTGGGTAGGAGTAATATTTTAAAAAGTCAAAAATAACACCTATATTTTGTTGAGGTTTCAAAATTTTTAATTTGACAAAAATAAATATAAAAAATATTTTTGAATTTTTAAAAATTAATTATTCTCTAAATAAGATAAAATTATATGAAACCAATGAGTATTCTTACTTTTTTCATATTTTATCAAAATATTACAAACTCAACTAAGCATTTGTTTCTCCTAAATTCTTGAACAAAAATTCTGCAGAAGTCATGAACAAAGAAAGATTACAATGAGCTTAGTGCATGCTATGAAGAAAAAATAAACAAATAAAGCTTTCATTTTTATAAAAATGTATGTTGCGAAGAATGCATAAGTGTTTTAAATTTTATTAATTAATGTCCTTAGAATATTGTTAACAATATTCTTTAATAAGTATAAAATAAATAGGTGGTAATTAATTTTTTTAGAGGATTCAGACAAAATATAATTTTGAGTTTTTTTTGAAGAAATTAGTCCAAAATTTATTCTTTTGAGTCACAAGGACAACTTATATTACCTCTAACTATAATACCGAATTCTCTTTCTAAAAAAATAAATAAATATCCCAACACTCACACCACAATGGGGTGGCCATCGGCCCGACGGCCTACTTAACACAGCTAGTCTGGTCCGATATTTTTAGGAAATTATTTTTCCCATAGGATCAGATTGAGCTAAGATGTTATGCCTATTTGGGTTAGGCTTGGATAAAAAGTTCTAATCTAACCCAGTCTGGCTTGCTCATGTAGGACTTGGCTTTAATGGTTAGATCAGGCCCAATCTCAAGTGAGACCGGACTTGGATTGACACATATCTTCTTACTATATAATGCAAGGCCAGGCCAAAAACACTGCCTTCAGCCTTTCCTTGTTGGCAACAACTCTTCGACAATATTTTGGGACAACTTTCCAAGCCACCTATTTTGGGAAAAGTTACTCACCCTTTTAACAAAAGGGAGCAAACATTTTATTAAAAATGAAATGAAAGGAACATAAATTTATAGCAAATTGCAGAAAAAGTGATTTCATAATATGATGGTTTAAAACAGGAGTTAAGTTGGGAGGGGCCTCCGGGTACAAACAGTGAAAAGGTAACTGAGGAACTTCCTTAGCCAAAACATTTGCTGCTACATTTACCTCCCTGTACACAAAAACTAAATATGAGACTATGAAACTTGGATAATAGTTACAGGTGTTGGAATGGTTATAAAATTCTGGATAAAACCAGAATTTTTTCCTAAGTTCGGTCTATTTTTTAGGTGGGCCCCGAGTGTCGATTTACTCGGGTCAAAGTGGTAACGCGTTCTATGCCGCGTTGTGATTCACGTGGTATATTTGGTTGCTCAAAACCATTACCGAGTGAATGGGAAATTGAAGCCAAAGCGTGCTCCATGGAAATGGTGTTTTGGTGGAAATTCCTTAAGGTTGTAAATTGGCTTGTCCCACATTGATTTGGTGGGAGGTTTTGAAAGGGTTTATAAGGCTTAGGGTGAGATACTTGGGGTGTGCCCCAAGGGGTACCCAAGTGTTTTAGAGGGAGAGGTTATGGGCAAAATGGGCTAGACCCATTGGACCCAAAAATCACCACGCGCGCGCGCCGCCGCCGTCCGTCCGGTCGGGCTGGGCGCGGGTGTGTGGTTGGGTTGGGCTTCTAATCTTTTTGGGCTAAAAACATTTGAATTTAATTTTATTTTTTATTAAAATAAAATCCATAATTCAAATTAAATTGGTTTGGATTTTTTGTTCATCCAAACAGGGCCCTTCCCGGTTTCAAACAGAAATAAACTGTTTTGGAATTAGTGCACACCCAAACAGGGCCCTTCCCGTTTTACTATCTGTTTGAATTTATTCAAATCTGTTTGAATTCAAAACCCAACAGGTATGATACCTGTTCAATTCAAAACCAAGAGCTACATACCTGTTTAATTCAAAACCAAGAGCCACCTTCACATCTATAAATAGGACCACCCTCATTTGATGTTTTGCATTCAGAAATTTCGTATTTCACTTCTGTTTTCTATTCTTCATCTTGCTGCATTTTATTTCCGAAAGAAAGAGTGTAAACACTTAGTGTGTTCGTAAGGCAAACAGTTAGTAGTGCTGCTATTGTTTGTGGTAGATCATTTCATCCTGGGAGATAGACGTCCGAATTCTGAAAGCACCGTGGAGAGGACGAATCTGTCTTAAGGACACAGTGTTAAACACTGGACTTGATCAAAAAAAATAATTCGAAGAAATTAAATCAAGTAAGTTATTTAATTACTTTCAGTGTTATTTTTATTTGTTTATTTATTCAGATTTTAATTTTGTTTTTGTAACAAAATAAAATCTGTTTTGTTTTTATTTATTTATTTTTTATTTCGAGTTTGATTTTTGTAATCAAACATATTCTCTCCTTTTCTCTATTTCTTTTATTCTTGTTGTTGTTTTGTACACAACAGAATTAAATCTTTTTAAATACAGTGAAGATTGTCCTACAATCTTAAGACAGATTCCTTTTTGGGTATCTTCATTGTATTTAATTTTCTGTGTTTTCAAATTAATATTCTGGTTGGAAAAACAAATAGTGATTTATGCTATTTGACAGATAGTAGTAATATACTGTCTCTTTTCTTTGACAACTACTAGTAGTACGATACTGGTGTCATTAACAATTCAGAATATTATTTGGTATTACAGAAAATTCTTGTGATATTTTATTTTTCTAGTTTTAGTAACAAGGAAAATAAAATTATTTTGTTGTTATAATTATTTTCTGGTTTTAGTAACTAGAAAATTAATTTGTGTTTTAATATTTTCTGATTTTTGTAATCAGAGATTATGGCTACTGCAACTGAAACTGCATCTGGCAGTGATACTCATATTGTTACACCTACATCGGTCCCTATCCAGAACCATGTTCATGTACCAATCAATCATGGAGAAAAACCGGAAAAATTTAATGGTACCGAGTTTAAGAGATGGCAGCAGAAGATGCTGTTCTATCTTACAACTCTTAATTTGGCCCGGTTTCTCCATGAAGAGGCTCCAGCACTTAAAGAGGGTGAAAGTGATCGGCAAGTTGTTGCCGCTGTAGATGCTTGGAAACATTCAGATTTCCTGTGCAGAAACTACATCCTAAATGGCCTTGACAATATGCTGTATAATGTATACAGTCCTCTGAAAACAGCAAAAGAATTGTGGGATTCTTTGGAGAAGAAATACAAGACAGAAGATGCCGGCACGAAGAAATTTGTCGTCGGTAAATTTCTGGACTTTGTTATGGTAGACTCCCAAACGGTAATATCTCAAGTTCAAAGTTTTCAAATAATTTTGCATGATATTCATTCAGAAGGTATGTCTCTTAGCGAGTCATTCCAAGTCGCAGCTTTAGTGGAAAAGTTACCACCGGCTTGGAAAGATTTCAAAAATTATTTAAAACATAAACGCAAAGAGATGACTATGGATGAATTGATTGTAAGGTTAAGAATTGAAGAAGATAACCGAAAGGCTGAAAAGAGGAATGGGAAAAATCCCATTGAGTCCAAGGCAAATGTGGTTGAACAAGTTCATAAACCACATAACAAAAAGAGAAAGTTTACTGGAGATGGTCCTAAACAAGGCGATAGTAGCAAGAAGTTCAAAGGAAAATGCTATAACTGTGGCAAAACTGGACATCGAGCTTCTGACTGCCGCCGCCCTAAGAAGAATCATGGAAGTACAAGTAAGAAGACCACCAATCAGGCCAATGTAACAGAATTGGATTACATCTCTGACGGAGTGAATGACATCAACCTCTCTGCTGTGGTGTCTGAGGCTAACTTGGTTGGAAATCCCAAAGAGTGGTGGGTTGACACTGGAGCAACTCGTCACATATGTGCGGACAAGAAGATGTTCACTACTTACAATGAGGCTGCAAATGGTGAACAACTTTTCATGGGAAATTCTTCTACTTCTACTGTGGCTGGACAAGGGAAAGTAATCTTGAAGATGACATCAGGGAAAGAACTGACCCTCAACAACGTACTGCATGTACCTGACATCCGGAAGAATTTAGTTTCTGGGTCTTTGTTAAGTAAAAATGGTTTTAGGCTTGTATTTGAGTCTGATAAATTTGTATTAACAAAGAGTGGTATGTATGTTGGTAAGGGATACATGAGTGATGGTCTCTTTAAGTTGAATGTAATGACAGTTGTACCGAAAGTTGCTATGAATAAGAATAACACATCTTTTGTTTATATTCTTGAGTCAAATTTATGGCATGGTAGATTAGGACATGTGAATTTTGATGCTTTGCGTAGATTAATTGGTTTAGATTATATACCAAAGTTTGAAATTAATCCTAATCATAAATGTGAAATTTGTGTAGAAGCGAAACTAACTAAGGCTCCATTTAAATCGGTTGAAAGAAAAACCGAACCTCTAGAATTAATTCATACTGATGTATGTGATTTAAAATTTATTCAAACTAGAGGTGGCAAAAAGTATTTCATAACATTTATCGATGATTGCACAAGATATTGTTATGTTTATTTACTTAGAAGTAAAGATGAAGCCTTAGAAATGTTTAAACTCTACAAAACAGAAGTTGAAAATCAACTTGGTAAAACCATTAAAATGGTTAGAAGTGATAGGGGTGGTGAGTATGATGCACCATTAAATGAATTTTGTGCACAACATGGCATTATTCACCAAACTACAGCCCCTTATTCTCCACAGCAAAATGGAATTGCTGAAAGGAAGAATAGAACCTTAAAAGAAATGATGAATGCCATGTTACTAAGTTCAGGCTTACCACAGAACTTGTGGGGGGAAGCAATATTGTCTGCTAATTATGTTCTTAATAGAATACCCCACAAGAAAACCAAAAGCATTCCTTATGAATTGTGGAAAGGTCGACCACCTTCCTACAAATACTTAAAAGTGTGGGGGTGTTTGGCAAAAGTTGAAGTACCTGTTCCTAAAAAGACTAAAATTGGACCAAAAACAGTAGATTGTGTGTTTATTGGTTATGCTCAGAATAGTAGTGCATATCGGTTTCTGACTTATAAATCAGATATACCTGATATAAATGTGAACACTATTATAGAGTCAAGGAATGTTGTGTTTTTTGAACATGTCTTTTCTTACAAGAAAGGACAGGAATTAAGTTCACAGAAACTAGCAATAGTCTCGACCAACAGGATTTAACTAATGATGAACCAAGACGAAGTAAAAGAGCGAGAACATCAAAATCCTTTGGTCCAGATTTTCTGACATACTTGTTAGAAAATGAACCTCAAAGCTTTAAGGCAGCAATGACAGGTCCTGAAGCACCTTTGTGGAAAGAGGCTGTTAATAATGAAATTGAATCCATTATGCAAAATCATACTTGGGAATTGGTGGATCTTCCACTAGGTTCTAAACCTCTTGGATATAAATGGATATTCAAGAGAAAAATGAAAGTAGATGGTTCAATT
Organism: Camellia sinensis; assembly: GCF_055761805.1. Classification (NCBI taxonomy): domain Eukaryota; kingdom Viridiplantae; phylum Streptophyta; class Magnoliopsida; order Ericales; family Theaceae; genus Camellia; species Camellia sinensis. The sequence continues at coordinate 44,430,097 of NC_138962.1, read as the reverse complement.
GACAAGTATAAAGCAAGACTTGTTGTTAAAGGTTACAGACAAAAGGAAGGTCTGGACTATTTTGACACATATTCCCCTGTGACAAGAATAACATCCATTCGCATGCTTATTTCTATAGCAGCGTTGTTTAATTTAGAAATACATCAAATGGATGTTAAGACAGCTTTCTTAAATGGTGATCTAAATGAAGAGATCTATATGGAACAACCCGAAGGGTTTGTAGTATCAGGACAAGAAAAGAAAGTTTGTCGACTTGTAAAATCCCTTTATGGATTAAAACAAGCACCTAAGCAATGGCATGAAAAATTTGATCATGCAATGCTTACTAATGGGTTTAAGATAAACGAATGTGACAAATGCGTCTATGTTAAAAACACTGACCAAGGATATGTCATAGTTTGTCTTTATGTGGATGACATGCTTATCATTGGAAGCAGTCACAACATGATCAAATCAACTAAGCAGATGCTTAACAAAAGATTTGATATGAAAGATATGGGGGTCGCAGATGTTATATTAGGAATGAAAATTACTAAAACATCTGACGGATATGCATTATCTCAATCTCATTATATTGAGAAAATTCTTGATAAATTTATCAAGGATGATTTGAATTTAGCTAGAACACCTGTAGACATCAGTCTTTATTTATCGAAAAATAAAGGTGATGCAGTGTCTCAGTTAAAATACTCCCAAATCATTGGAAGCCTAATGTACCTAATGAATTGTACTCGTCCTGATATAGCTTATGCTATAAGTAAATTGAGTAGGTACACTAGTAACCCTGGAGAAGATCATTGGAAAGCGATCATTCGAGTTCTTAGATATCTAAGATTTACTCGTGATCATGGTTTGAACTTTACTCGATATCCAGCAGTACTCGAAGGTTATTGTGATGCCAATTGGATATCGGATACTAAAGATTCAAAATCCACTAGTGGATATGTCTTTACTCTAGGAGGCGCTGCTGTTTCTTGGAAGTCCACGAAACAAACGTGCATCGCACGATCCACAATGGAATCCGAGTTCATTGCTTTAGACAAAGCAGGTGAAGAAGCAGAATGGCTTCGTCACTTCTTAGAAGACATTCCAATGTGGCCAAAACCTGTGCCAGCTATTTGCATTTATTGTGATAGTCAATCTGCAATAGGCAGGGCACAGAATCACATGTATAACGGTAAGTCACGACATATACGTCGTCGACATAATACCGTAAGGCAATTGTTGTCAAACGGAATAATCTCAATAGATTATATAAAATCTAAAGAGAATATTGCGGATCCGTTAACAAAAGGTTTGACAAAAGAGCTAGTGTATAGTTCATCAAAGGGAATGGGATTAAAGCCTATTACATAAGAGTCGTCATAATGGTAACCCTACTTATATGACTGGAGATCCCAAGAACTAAGTTCAAAGGGACAACTAAGTTATGTATGGCTCGCCAGAAATCACCAAGGGATTAAAATTCCTACCCATTCCTATGGTGAGAGTGATATCTGCAACATATGTTGTCTGCAGGGGTATAAGGATAAGCTTTGCTTTTAATGATTACTTATATCTTGATTAAGACATAAAATCCAGACGAGTATAAGGAGATACTCACAATAAGAATCACCTATATGAGTGTTGAACTGGGGCCGGTTCTATGAGAATGAAAAGGCTAAATTCTCTAGAAACACTTATGAAAACCAGGTGCGTTCAAGGCCAAAATGAACACAACAGTGAGAACCACGATGTGTTAGAAGATATTTTGTGTGAAATCTATTGTCTTGGCTTACACAAACGGCTGAACAATTCAAGGCATCGCGTCCATTGGTTAGCCAGTAAGTCCGATAGGTTATCACTAGGGAAGGTTCAAAGCCGAAAACTACCTATCCTGATGCAAGATATTTTCGACTTATACTCTTTCGTTAAGTCTGCATATTGTTGCATTTCCGTTGTCATCAAATTCCATTCATGTGGGGGATTGTTGGAATGGTTATAAAATTCTGGATAAAACCAGAATTTTTTCCTAAGTTCGGTCTATTTTTTAGGTGGGCCCCGAGTGTCGATTTACTCGGGTCAAAGTGGTAACGCGTTCTATGCCGCGTTGTGATTCACGTGGTATATTTGGTTGCTCAAAACCATTACCGAGTGAATGGGAAATTGAAGCCAAAGCGTGCTCCATGGAAATGGTGTTTTGGTGGAAATTCCTTAAGGTTGTAAATTGGCTTGTCCCACATTGATTTGGTGGGAGGTTTTGAAAGGGTTTATAAGGCTTAGGGTGAGATACTTGGGGTGTGCCCCAAGGGGTACCCAAGTGTTTTAGAGGGAGAGGTTATGGGCAAAATGGGCTAGACCCATTGGACCCAAAAATCACCACGCGCGCGCGCCGCCGCCGTCCGTCCGGTCGGGCTGGGCTGGGCTGGGCTTGGGCGCGGGTGTGTGGTTGGGTTGGGCTTCTAATCTTTTTGGGCTAAAAACATTTGAATTTAATTTTATTTTTTATTAAAATAAAATCCATAATTCAAATTAAATTGGTTTGGATTTTTTGTTCATCCAAACAGGGCCCTTCCCGGTTTCAAACAGAAATAAACTGTTTTGGAATTAGTGCACACCCAAACAGGGCCCTTCCCGTTTTACTATCTGTTTGAATTTATTCAAATCTGTTTGAATTCAAAACCCAACAGGTATGATACCTGTTCAATTCAAAACCAAGAGCTACATACCTGTTTAATTCAAAACCAAGAGCCACCTTCACATCTATAAATAGGACCACCCTCATTTGATGTTTTGCATTCAGAAATTTCGTATTTCACTTCTGTTTTCTATTCTTCATCTTGCTGCATTTTATTTCCGAAAGAAAGAGTGTAAACACTTAGTGTGTTCGTAAGGCAAACAGTTAGTAGTGCTGCTATTGTTTGTGGTAGATCATTTCATCCTGGGAGATAGACGTCCGAATTCTGAAAGCACCGTGGAGAGGACGAATCTGTCTTAAGGACACAGTGTTAAACACTGGACTTGATCAAAAAAAATAATTCGAAGAAATTAAATCAAGTAAGTTATTTAATTACTTTCAGTGTTATTTTTATTTGTTTATTTATTCAGATTTTAATTTTGTTTTTGTAACAAAATAAAATCTGTTTTGTTTTTATTTATTTATTTTTTATTTCGAGTTTGATTTTTGTAATCAAACATATTCTCTCCTTTTCTCTATTTCTTTTATTCTTGTTGTTGTTTTGTACACAACAGAATTAAATCTTTTTAAATACAGTGAAGATTGTCCAACAACAGGCCGTCCTGTAAAAGATGTTGATTCATCTGCTTGTTAGTTTGTTGCCTTTGAACGTCACAAAGAGTTTACAAGATGTCAACTTCTATATGCAAATCTAAAAAAACAGTTTGAATAATAATTTGTAAATTACAACTGAACGTCCAAAGTTCTGCCACATTATTCGTAATTCCAGTGGAATAAGCAAAGGCATGAAGAAAATATGCATGTAAAATACCACCAATACTTATCGGGCATGGATTCTCTTTAGCGGACCAATTAATATTCAATTTAGGATTATTTTAAGAATTAGTTATTTTAATTAATTTTTCAAAAAAATTATATAAAGAAAATTTTAAATTTTAAATTTTTAATAGTGATTTTTTTTTTCACTTTTTAATTATTTTAATATGTTGCAGAACATGTCATTTAGTGCGAATTACACTAACGGTCCCTATAGTTTGGGACTTGTGTCACTTTAATATTTGACTTTTCAATTGTGATATATTTGATCCTAAATTTTGAATCTCGTTCCAAATAAAGGCAATTAAAGACATTATTTGGTTTGAGTTTTTTGGATTAAGTTTTTTGAAAACTGAGTTTTTTGATTTTTGTGTTTTTTGTTTTTAGTGAATATTTTAAAAATTTTAAACATTTTTTTTACTTTTTTAGATGCACCTTACTTAGATGTATCTAAAAAGTAAAAAATTTGTGAAAAAATATTTTTAAAAATTAATAAATACATAAAAATATAAAAAATATACTGAATTCTCATATATTTTTTTTTGTATTTTTGGTATTTAGTGAATTTTTAAAAGGTTTTTTTCAATTTTTTTGACTTTTTAGGTATATTTATGTTAGGTGTGTCTAAAAATTAAAAAAAATTGTTTAAATATTTAAAAAAATCAGTAAAAACAAAAAAACACGAAAAATAAGAAAGTGGAATTTTCTGAAAATTATTTTTGAAAAATGATAACCAAGCAAGGTTGTTACTCCTTTTTAAGGGTAAAAACTTCAATTTAATAAAACATAAACTACCTTGACAAAAATAAATCTCAAAATTATTTTTTAGTTTTTAAAAATTATGTCTACTCACCAAAGATAAAATTATATAAAAATTATGTCTACTCACCAAAAAATTATTTTTTAATTTTTAATATGTGTTTGGATGATGATTATGTAATGGGTAATTGTTTTTGTTGATATGTTTAGATGGTTATCATGTAATAGATGTTTGTATTTATTGTTAATAGATATTTTTGCGTGAGGATCCTCTAGAGTTTCTTCTCTAGAGTGATCCCCTAGAGTGATCTATTGGAGGGCTGAGATTCTCCCTCACCAAAACGACGTTGTTTTGGTGTGTAATTTGAAAAAATAAATAAATAAATAAAAATCAGATTTCAAAACAAAGAGAAGGGCTGAGAGAGAGAGAGAGAGAGAAGGGTTGAGAGAAGGAGAGAAGAGGAGGACGTTGTCGGCATGGCTCCGCCGCTGCCGCGGAGATCTAGAAGACTTTCTGTCTCTGCCTTCGTCTTCGATCTGAAAGACTTTCTGTCCAACACACCACAGATCCGTCGCCGATCTCCATGTCCGCCGATCTCCATCGTCTTTGATTCTGTCTTGAAAAAACTAAATGATGCTTGTGTTGATTTAATCTTCTTTTTTTATTTATGTAGATCTCACATATCAAAATCCATTTTCATTTGATTCAATTTGTAAATATACATATAGATATACATCTATACATGGGGTCTGTAAATATACATATATACATATAGAGATATATATTCGTATAGGTTTGTCTTGATTGTGCACATAATGCAAGAGCACTTAAAAAAATTGAATGATGCTTGTGTTGATTTAATCTTCTTCATTTTCATTTGATTCAAAACAAAAGTGGGTTTGCCTTGTGGGATTGCTTTGTAGTTTTTGGTCATCTTCTAGGATCTAACTGTTTGGGACAAGAAAAAGAAGAAGAGGACAGAGGCTAACGTATGTTTTTTTTTTTTTTTAATATCAAAACGACGTTCGTTTTCTATCCCTTAATATCAACCATTGGATCTAACTCTAGGAGATCACTCTAGAGAAGAAACTCTAGAGGATCCTCACGCATTTTTGAATGGTTATCATGTAATAGATAGTTAATAGGTTTTTAATGTATAATCGATATGTTTAATATATGAAATATTTTTTGTTTTGGATTTTTTGATTTAACAGATTGGTAATGACATTAAAGTTGTCGCCATGTTTTATTTTTGAAAAAATAAAAATTAATTTAACCAAAATAAATATTAAAAAAATTATCTCGACCCTCTCAAAAGATAAAGTTATATAAAAATGATGTATTTTTAATTTTTTTCACCAATTTAATTTTTAATTTCTTAGAAATTTTTTTCAGAAAATAGATTCTGAAAACCAAATTAAACAAAACTTTATAACAAAAAAATGTTGCAACATTAGTCATTAAAAAAGGGGCAATTACATTTCAAACAACATATAAGTTAACAAACACAAAATAAGTTGTATGACGACTTTACCCTTCAAATGGAGTAACAATGTTTTCAATTATTCTCATTTGGAACGAGATTTAAAATTTAGGGTCAAACAGAATATAGATGGCATGGTTTTGAAAATTGGATCGGACCGACCAGTTCGACCGATTGAACCGTCAATCGGTCAGGGTTCCAGTCTGGATATACCCTCTAAACCATTCGAAGTCAAAAATCGGCATATTTAGAGAGAATCGAGAAAATCGACAATTGAACCGCCGAACCAGTCGACTCGGGAACGGTTTGCCGGGTCGATGAAATTAAAAAATTTGAACTTTTTTTTTTGTTGATATTTTCCAACTTTTTTTTTATTCTTTCTTTATTTTCTTTCTTTCCTTCTTTCTGTCTAATTATTTATATATATTATATATAAGAAAATTTTAATTGGAAACTCTTTTTCAAGAGTCTCATCTTGTGAGGAATCCCATTAAGAGTTTGAAATTATTGTGAAAGTCTCTACCTATTTATAGGAAAAAAAATTCTTCCAAAAAAATTCAAGAAATCCATATGGGATTCAATCAAATTTATTGGAGGGAGACTTGAAAATATGATATTCCTCCAAAATTTTTGCTCTTCTTTCAATCAAATTATTTGAATTAAAATCATATGGAGGGAATATTTAATATTTGATTTCCTCTTCCAAAATTAAAATTAATAATATTTTAAAATATATTATTATATTTTTTAGTAAAAAAAATATTAGGAGAAATATTTAATATAATTTAATACTTTTAATATTTTTAATTTATAATTTTATTACTTATATTTTTATATAAATATAATTTTAATATATTTATTACGTCACGATTTGATTCCGGTTCAATCCGATAGTTGAACCAGTGACCTGTCCATCCGATCCCTTTTCTGGTTCACTTACCAATCGGATTTTTAAAATATTGATAGATGATTGATTACTTGGAGACAATTTGACCTCGGATTTTTATATTAGAATTTTTTTTTTAGGTTACACAGATTTTGATAAATTGATAATTTCTTCGTGTGGTTTTTAATTCAAAGATTATATCAAATGAAGATTAAAATGAGAAACACTTTGTTGAAATTTTGTGATTTTTTTTTTTTTTGGTGGTTTACTTGGTTATGAAATGATTTTAGTTTTAAGATTTGGTGATTTTTTTTATTTACTAATCAAAATGGTTTTGACTATAAAGATTTTGTGATTTTTTTGTTCCAAATTAAATTTGTCTTGGTTATGACCCCAAATTGATGACAATTATAAATAATTATGACCGAACTGTTGGTACAATTTGGATTAAAAGGCGCAGTTTAGAGATTTATGAGTCCATTTTAGCTCTACTTTGGGGTGATTTGAAATGTTTAAATTTTAGTGTCTAAAAGATAAATTATCCATCTAAAAAATCAGAAAATTATCTCGACGAATTTGACATGTGGGACGGCGAGGGGTGGAAAGGGATGAGGTTGGAATCGCGATTTGTAGGTTCCCATTGGATTTGGGCCTTGTTTGGCAACAAAATGAGATTTTGTGGCCTTCTTGAGCAAGCTCTCCATTAGAGAGATGGAGTCAAATGGCCAAAATGTTAAAAATTACTTGAACAATATCTGTAGGGGCATAAGAAGACATGCACGTAAATTTGACACTAGAAGGAGGGTTGTTTGACAAACTCTCCCATTGTTCCAACCCAGTACGCTGGGGGGTTATGATAAGGACAATGTCCCACATTGCCTGGCAGGGATTCCCACTTCCACCTTATAGCGTATTGCCCCCCTTACCCCCACCTTGCATGTGGCCTTTTTCCCGGAGGAAAAAAACAGTGAGAATGGGGGGTAACAAGATCCGTCACTCAACCCCCAAGTGAACGATATTTGCAGGGGTATATGAGGACAGGTACGCAAACTTGGTGCTAAAAGGAGGGTTGTCCGGCAAACTCTCCCGTTGTTGCGGCCCAGTACGCTGGGAGGTTATGATGAGGACAATGTCCCACATCACCTGGGACTGGGAGGGACTCCCACTTCCACCTTATTAGCATGCTGGCCCCCTCTACCTTGTGATTGTGGGTTTGATTCCCACAGATAGCGCCAAATTTGCGTGCTTGTCCTCTCACGCCCCTGCAAATATTGTTCGCTTTGGGGTTAAATGACAGATCTGGTTGTCCCCTCTCATGGTTTTATTCCTCCTCGGGAGAAAAGTCCTCATACAAGGTGGAGGGGGTCAGTACGCTTATAATGTAGAAGTGAGAGTCCCTCTCAGGCGATGTGGGACATTATCCTCATCATAACCCCCCAACGTATTGTGCCACAACAGCAAGAGAGTTTGCTGGACAACTCTCCTTGTAGCACAAAATTTGCGTGTCTGTCCCGTCATACCCCTGCAGATATTGTCCACTTTGTGGTTGAGGGACGGATCTTGTTGTCCCTCCCTCATGGTTTTGTTCTTTCTCAGGAGAAAAAACCTCATTTATGATTATCTATTAAGGAATAAGATGATTTGATATTTATTTTGATTTTTAAAACTTTAGAATATCAACTTTCAAATTGAAAAAACTAATAAAAAAATTATGTGTAATAAATAAAAACTAAGGCTGTGTTTAGTAAGGCTTTGAACAGTTGATTTCACCCCTTGGTTTGAGTATAGTGTTTGGTTAGCGCTTTCAAAAATTGATTCCACACCCACTTTTCAAAACACGTCAACCCAGACGTCCCCTCGGACGTCCGGTCGGTTGACTAGAATTGTGTTCGTTTTTTTTTATTTTTAATATTTGAAATAAAAAATATTTTCAAAATTTTTTTAAATTTTTTTTATGAGTTTTGAATAGAATTTTGGATTGTGTATTTGGCTATGAGTTGTAAGTTTTTGAATCAAATATCATATGTCACATCATTCATTTCAAACTCAATTCAAAACTCTTTTCAAAACTCATAACCAAATAAAATTTTCACACTCAAATCATAATTTCAAAACTCACAAAATTAAAATACAACTCTATTTTCAAATCATAATTCTAAAACTCTATCAAACGCTACCTAAATTTTTTTTAAAAAATTTAAAAAATTGAATTATTTTTTTGTGCAAAATTGAAATTTTTGTGTCTACAAAGGAGCATGATGATGCAAGATTGATGTCCAAAATTGATGGGAAAAAAAAACACCTTTAAAAATGAAAAAATTGATAATGTTCTCAGTTTTAAAATTGAAAAAAACTGATAATATTATCGGTTTTATTGAATAGTTGAATCAAACCAATAAGTAGAAAGGCAAAAATTTTTAATCTCTTGCTCTGTTTTTTTATCAGTTAGTGAAACAATTATCTGAAACATTATGCAAAATTGATAATGTTCTTAGTCTTAAAAATTGAAAAAAAAAATTGATAATATTTTAAGTTTTACTAAATAGGATTTATTGGTTAAAAAAATTCTTAGATAGGACCTGAACTACCATAACATTTGTAAATAGGATCTTTAAGTAATTAACTCATTTTAAAAAAAAATAAGAATAAACCAAATAACACTTTTTTTTTTTTTTTTTTTGTGTGTGTGCTGATTTTTGAGAAATCTTAAGTGTCACTACCTAAATAGCATGAAGAAATATTTTAAGACCCCTAAATAATTTCTCCAAATAAAGAGTTAAAATATAATTTTTGATAAGTAAAATTGTTAAAAATATATATTTTTTAGTCATTAATCTCAATGTAGATGTATGAAAAATGTCTAAAACACCCGTATTCATTGAGTTTAATAATTAAGTTACACTTTTACAGACAGTTATACTTAATAAATAATTTACATTAAATATAAAGCAAATGATTGGAATTTAAATGAATAAAATTAAAATGTAGAATTTATTTTGTTGTACTAGTACTACAAAAGTGTTTATGCCTAATCTAATACAAAATGTGTTATGAAAGTGAATAAAAAATCTCAAGTTAAAAAGCATTTTTGTTGTCAGTAAAAATAATAATAAAAAAAGTCACTCAACTTTGTCCCTAACAAAAAAAATAAAAAAGCCACTGAATTTTCTGAATGCATTAATTTTTTTAGATTCTACCAAGAAAAAAAAAATCAATATTTCAAAAATTATTTTAAAAAATCAACTCCAAACTTTTAGTTGTGGAGAATTTTATTATACATACCTCATGCCATAAGCATCTCTAATTACGTTATTTTCTTCTTTAGTTATAACTAATTTTATTATTTAATTATGATATTATTTTGAGATATTTGATTATGACTTTTTTGTGTTAAGTCATGACTTTTATATATATATAGTTATGATTCAGAAAATATAGAATTATATTATTTTCTTCTATAAATAAGGTGCATATAATGCACACAGTTTGAGGGGTGTGTACCATAATCTCTCTCTTTAGTTATAGTTTTGCATTATTTTAATTGAATGAACAATAAATAAAAGAATGGGCAAAGCACCAATAAGTCCCAAATTTTATTTGTAGACTAATAAATCCTGTTTGAACGTTAATTACGTATATACCCATTTATTTAACACGTATTTTTTTTGGGTAGAGGGAAAATATAAGTTTTTACTGATGTTATAATGACAAAAATGCCCAAAAGCTTACTATAGGTTTTTTTTATGATTTCCCTCATTTCCGAACAAAACGGTCGAGATATTATGGAAGATTTTGGGTTTGTATCCCAACACTAGTGATTGGATCCTCATTTTTTGTGATCAAAAAATCACATTTGGCAATGTTGACCCTCCAATATTGAATGACACAATAACATGGCACACGACCCACAAAAAACCCTAGAAACCCAGTAAGATGTACGCGTCGTTAACATTACCAGAAATTATTCGCCTTGAGGCCTGAGGATTCTTGAACTCTGCTTGTCGGTGATATCGTGACGTTGGCGAACTAACGTCGTCAGTGATTCGGTGATGTTGTTGATGTAGTTGATGTTGTGATGTTGATGATGTTGCTGATGTTGATGATGTCATTGATGTGGATGATGTAGTTAATGTTGCTGATGTTGATGATGTCGCTAATGTGGAAGATGTTGATGATGTAGTTGATGTTGATGATGCAGTTGATGTTGCTAATGTTGATGATGTAGTTGATGTTGATGACGTTGCTGATGTCGCTAATAATGTTGGGAACTGAGACTTCAATTCCTTTGCGGTTGAAAATCCAAGAAGACTTCTTGGATGAAACAGTAGGGAAAATGGTGTGAATTAGTCTAGGGTTTTGCAAAGTGATTGGGTTTGGGGACAATCCATTGCATTTGATTGGGGATTTGAGGCTTGTGGTGTGGTGATGCATTCAAAGAACAGTGTTGAGAGAGCCAACAAGAGAGAGAGGGAGAGAGAGAAGGGTTTAGATGATGTTAAAGAAATGAGAGAGAGAGAGAGAGAGAGAGAGAGAGAGAGAGAGAGAGAGAGAGAGAGAGAGAGAGAGAGGGAGAGCATATATGCACACCATGACAAAATCAAAATGAAATCACAATATGGGCAAAAATGTAAACTCCATACACAATATATGAAAAACAAATATCATACAAAAAATAAAAATGACTAAATGGTTTAAGAAAAAACACTTAGGACTAACTATAGCAACATTTACCAAAAAAGAATTTATGAGTAATTTTTCCTAAAAGAATATATATTTATTTTATTTACTTTATGTCTAAAAAAATAATTTAAATGTTATAATCTTGTTTTATTTTTTTTATAGTAGTGAGAAAAAAAAAATTAAATTTCTATTTCTTACATTTAAATCATTCGACATTGGGTTTGGCCCAATAGTTTAGTAGGCACACCAAGAGTATGGTGAGATGGAGGGGTGGCCAGTGGCGGAGCTACGAAGGGACTAGGAGGGCACGTGCCTCCTCTCAAGTTTTGCAATTTTTTTTTGTTTTTTTGTTTTTGTTTTGCATATAAGGAAAATAATTAACTAATAAAAAAATTATATAGAAATAATATTTAGAATGATTTCTTAATGATATTTTTCAAATTACAAAAATAACGATAGTTGTTTTGATTGAAAATAAAAAAAATTACAACAAACCACATTATTAAAAAAATTTAGTGCAACAATGATATCAAATCATCACTTACATGTAAACATAGTTAACCCCACTACGAAAATGAGAAATTATTGAATTGTTAATTATATTTAACAAGTGTAATTGACCTTCCATGTTTTATTTTACTATTGATTAGTGATATCATATATCGATGATAATGTGGTATCACTATTATTTATATATTATATAATCTATTACAGACATATAAGACTCTTTTACGTTGTCTATAATACACTAGTTATAAGTAACATCAGATATTTCTAATTTTGATTTTTCACAACGTCAATTGTAAAAACAAAAATTTTAAAAATTTTCTATTAAATATTTAAAAAAATTTGCGTAATATTAATTAAAAAATTATTGTCTATTATTATTGATTATGAGAAAAAAAAATTTAAAATTTTAATTAATAAGTGCCCCTTCTAAACTATTTTTTTGGTTTTGCCACTGGGGTGACCGTACCGACTTGAAACCGACCATCGATTTCCGGGTTTGGACATGTTTGGGTCTGACTTAAGATGAGGTCATACTGGGCTGGGTCCACAGTTGAACGGTCTGAAAACATAATGAGTAGGAAACCGAATTTGTGCACAACTTCAAATCAAAACAATACATCCTATGGGAGTAGCGGATATTTCGATCCGCTCAAACTGATCAAATCGAATCGATTTATCGCATTTTGAATAGATGCGTAATAACGAGCGGACGGTTGCGGATTTATTTTTTTCAATCTGCCTAATTTTGGACAGATGGCAGATTTGAGGTTCATTTAGCTGCAACCAAACCGCCAAACTACGAGCACCTCTAGTAATTTGTAAGATTTTGTGTTTTCAATTTGTTTAGATATTCTGTTGTGTTTTCAATTTGGAAATCTTTTTATCAAATGGTAAGGGTTGACATTTGATATTTTTGTGTGGAAAATATAGGGCTTAATTTGTCATTTAAAAAAAAATCAAATTAAATAGTTTTTGAATAAAAAAAGTAATGAAATAGTTTTGATAATGCATGATTTTCATATATGTATTTATTATTGATATTTGACAATTTACTTGATAATCTTTTGGTTATGTTGAGTTGAATTATTATCCAAAAAAAAATAAATATTAGGCAAATTATTGTATTATGTTCAAAATTTGTAAAAGTTTAAACCGCCAAACCAATTCGCATCCATCCGTCAATCTGCTTAATTCGTATCCGTCGATTCGGACGATGAATGCAGATTGATTTTTTCCAATCCATCCAATCAGCAGACGAATGGCAGATTAGAGATTTCCTAGCCGCAACCGAACCACGAACACCCCTAATACATCCATTTCACCTGTACACTAGAATGATATATGTCTAGTATAAAATATACTTATATTACCACTGTTTAGTTTAAAAATAAATAAAAAAGAATAAAGCAACTAATTTATTAATGAGTAAATCACATTACACTTTCTTTTATGTCATATTTATACATTTAATAATCATTAATTAATTAGTAATTGTCTTTTTTTAATTTAAATTTAATCCTTGAAAAAAATCAATTTCAAAATTATTTTTGCAATTGTATAAAAATTAGTTTTGAGAAATTATTTGCATTCATTAGAAAAGAGTTCAATAAAATAAAAGGGCTAGTCAAGATAATTTGTGCCTAACACATTTAAACTTGGCCAAATCCACCCATTTGTCACCTCTAGGTGGGGGTTAGAGGTTTGAGCTAATATAGCAATGGTGAACTCTTTGAGTTGTAATCTAACTATATTAAGAGCAACTCAAATAGTGAGTTATCTGAGCATCTATTGCTATAAAATAGCATGAAATTCACTTTTTTCATCTCCAACAGTGAACTATTAAAGTTGCTAAATTATACTTTTGTTATATCTTGTATCAAATTTGGCATAAGTTTTACCTAAAGTTAAAGTTGCCAACACAACAACATTGTTCAAAAATACTGTTCATCTTCTTCCTTCACTTTTTTGTCTTTTCATAAAAGTTTAAAAAATCAACTAAAATAGTCGTTTGGTAACTTTCAATTTTAGTTAAAAAGTTATTATAAGTTTTCACGTAATTCTCGCATTTTTCTACATTTCTTTTCGTAAAAAGTTAAAAAATTATTAAAATAATCTGTTTCCAAATGAAATCTCTACAAAACTTCGTGCCTCCATTGAAGAAGAAGAAAAAGTTCATCAAGTAATTGATCAATCCATTTTTTATTTCCACTCTCAAATGGCGATAGATGTGTTCCTCACTCAGATCTCTCCTCCACATCTCTCTCCGCCTACGAATCTGTACGTATTAATTTCTCGCCACATTTCATCAGATCTTAATATTACATGTATATGTCTGTCCGTAGTCTTTTGATCTATTGCTTGTTCATCTCATCCACTTTTTTTATTTGAGTTCTCATTTAAAGTGTATAGTAGATGCAATTCTGTTGCTTGATCTAAAAGCACGTTTTTTTCCCTTGAAAAAATTATTGATTATTTTGATGAAGTTTCGTTATATTGATCTTACTAACAGCCACTGCTTACGTTCAAAGATATTCACCAGCGAGATTTCAACTAAAAATAAATAGTACATTTGATTGCTAGATTATGATGAGAAAATTGATAGAATTGTGGGGATTAATCATATATATAAATAGTATTTTTTTTTCTTTTTTATGTGGTACATTTTAAATATATGTTTAAAATAAAAAAATCACATTAATGTCTTTGTATTTACATATAATGTTTTATACAAATTTAATTTCAATTACAATAACTAATTTTTTATATATATAAAACAGCATGTGTTTAATCATATATTTTATATCTTTTGTCTATGTTTTTGATATCTCAACATTAATTTATATTTAATATTTTATTCAACATGAAATTATTTATTATAAAATATTTATATTAATTTAAATTTTATATACCTATATACAAGGGTACTCAAGCCAAAAATTCAAAATTGATTTTTTTAAATCTAAAAGTCTAGACGTTTATGTTTTTTTTTTTTTTTGTCTAAAAAGCCAAACTCAAACAAAAAGATCAAACTACTCACACACGCACATATATATATATATATATATATATATATATATTAGTTTTTGTTTAGAATGCGAGTTAACTTTTTTTTTATTTTTTTGTTATTTTAGTTTGAGACTAAAAAATTTCGTTTTGGATGAATTTTTAGATTTTTTTTTGACTTTTATGAAAAAAGAAAAAAATTATAATTTGCATGTGTCTTTTTTATTTTTTTGACTTTTATAAGAAAAAATATAAAATAATTATAATTTGAATGTGACATTTTATCTTATTAACTTTTTAATTTATTTTATTTTTAGGAACAAAAAACCGAAAAAAAAAAAAAAAAAAAAAATTATGCCAAACATAGACTTACACGGTAGGCAAAGTAAAACAACAGACCCTCTCCTCCCTTGATCTCCGATTCCACCACCAACTCGTCGGCGTCGGCGTCGGCGTCATCCACTCCGACGACAGCCTGCGATCGCCGACTTCCACTACCGTGTTGCCGTCTCCGTCGCCGTCCTCGCCAAAACGAACCCCCCTCTCTCTCTTCTCCTCACCTCCTCACCTCCGTCGCTGCCTTGCCGCCGACTCATCACCAATCGTCGATCGAAGAACCACCGCTTGTATCGGCGGCGGTGTTGATATCATCAGCGCCTGTGACATTAGTCGTCGCGATCGCTGAATTGGCGATGTGAGGGCTCCAAATCTGCTGGATCTGTGATAGATCTGAGATGTGAAGGCTTCGGATCTGCTGGATCGGTGGTAGATCTGAGTTGTGGTAACCCTTCTCTCTCTCCTCTTATACAAATTTCAATTATATATATATACGTATATGTATCTCTGTGTATATTTACTAATTTATTTTCTGGATCTTATTCTCTGTCTCTGGCTTGCTTCGTTGTGGCAAGAGTTGCAGGAAATTTGAAAACATTGATTTGAGTTGCTGGATCTGCTTGATTTTTGTTGTTGTTGTTGTTGTTGTATAATAGTATACAGTCTACTGGAATAACATTAGATCATGCATTTTCCCAAAACATAGTATAATAGTATATAATAGATAAGTGTTTGGCCTGGAACTACTGGAATATCAATCTGGATAAGTGTTTGTATGTTTTGGGAATTGTTTTTGAACAGAAAAGCTTCATATATCTATACTATTATTTTTTTCTGTCCAACAAAATTGAACAGATGTTTTCAACAGATAGGGGAAAAAAATTTAAACAGATAAAAAAATAGTTGGACAGAAAATTTATACAAACAAAAATTTGAATAGAAATTTTTTTCAGCAAAAATTTAACAGATAAGTTTAAAAATTGAACAAATAAAAAAATGTGTTTGATTTTTTTGATTTTCTTTCAATTTGTTTCATTTCTTGTTCAATTTTATTTTATTTTATTTTTTCTTTCTGTTGGGGAGCTAAGAAAAAAAAATTAGAATAGTTGTTGAGTGATTTGAAATTTGGCTGGTGGTGATATGTTGAAAAGTCCAAGCTAACAGATTAAATATCTGTTGAAGCTGGTGATGATCTGTGACTGATTGTTGAATTGTTATTTTAACAAATTAAAAATAATTTTGAACATAAAGAAATTTGGCTTGGTGATGATCTATGACAGATATTTGAACAGATAATGAAATTTGGATAGGTATTTGAACAGATAAAGGAAAAAATTATATAGATATAAAAATATATACAGATAAAATTTTGATAGAAAATTTGTACAGATAAAAATATTGAACAGATAAAAAATTGGACACAAAATTTGGACAGATAAAAAATTTATATAGAAAAAATTTAAATAGATAGAGATAAAAAATTTGGACAAATAGAAAAAAATTTGAACAGAGAGATGAAAAATTTGAACAAATAGAAAATAATTTGAACAAATAGTCAAAAAAATCAACAGATAAAATAAGTCAATAGATAAATTAAGGGGTAAAATTGAAAACAAAATGTCCTTCAAAATAAGTAAAAGAATTTTTTACCAAACTATTTTACAAATGGTGGACCTTTCACCAATAAAAAAAATATACACTGGACCTAATGTCTTATACACTTTCTAAATTGGATTTATCGCCAATTTTCTCCATATACAATATGTGTGAATAATTCAAAAAGAATATTAAAGAAAATAGTAAATTACAAACACACCTCTTGAGATTTACTTAAATTACAAATTATCCCCTGTGGTTTTAAAAATTACATTATGCCCCCTAAGGTTTTTAATTTTATAACAAATAAGTCATTTTATTAATAAATTATTAAGTTAATTAATAGTTTTTTAATAATGTTAAAATTTTATTTCAATTAATAATTCAGATAATTTTATTATTGTATACGTGAATAGTTAGAAATTTTACTTTTTTAATTAATTTTGTTAAATAAAAAATTCTGACAGGAAGGTAGTTGTAATTTTCAAACCACAAGGGACAATTCGTATTTTAAGCAAATCTCAGGAGTTATATTTATAATTTATCCTAAATTTTGTATAGCTCTATTTCTACATATTTTTAATTGCCAAATAAATATAAAACTAAAATTAAAATTAAATAATAAGAACCACTTTTAGTTTTATATTACTAATTATATTTCTAATTTAACTATTATTTTTAATATCAAAATAAATATTTATTTTACTATCTCATAATTTAATATATACCATATAAAATCAGTATATGATAATTATATTTTTATAGCATAATAGAACTAAAATTATCAAAATAAACAAATAATTTAACTAAATTTATTAGATATAAGTATCTAAGTAACATTTTATAGAACACAGGTTAAAATTATTAAAATAAATAATTTAAATTAAAATTTTATTTTAAATTAAAATTAATATTATTATTTTGTAACACATATCATATTATAAAATATCACTATATTAACTAAACTTAACTCCATTGTGATTTTATGTTAGATATCATATTTCTAAAAATAATTTATATATACGTGTAACGTCCAATTTGATATTGATTAATTAAAATAATAGAACTCAATACTTTTTTTTGTTAAGTTTTAGAAGATAAATTGACAAGTGTCAGATGATAAATAGTGCGAAACATTATTTTTAAGAAAAATGATTCATTGAAAATGATTGTTTATATTTAAGACACCTATTGATGTTTCTTGAATAATTTTTAAATAAAAATTTTGAATTTATAGTATTATTAATAATACACCTTCATAAGACTGTCAAAAAGATATGTAAAAAGACAAATAGCGTGTGTCATATACACCTTATAAGTAAATGGCACAATTCCATATTTTCTAAGCCATAAAAATAAAAATAAACAAATAAACAAACAAACAAATGTAAGTCATAACCAAATATCTTGAAATAATATTATAATTAAAGAATAAAATTAATTATAATTAAAAAAATGCAATTAAAGATGTATATGATATGAGTGGCTGTATAATAAAATTATCCTCAGTTGTAAATTTTTTTTTTTAAAAGAAGATGTTGCAATTGGTGAATATGACAGTTATGAAACCAACCTATTATGTAAAATTTTTGGGAAGTTGCTATTTTAATGAGTTATTTTAATTTTTAGCTATTTTAGGCACCGTTTGGGAAGAAGGTTTTCATGTTTTTTTGGCTATTTTAGTCACAAAAAATAAAATAGGCTATTTTCGTCACAACAAACAAAACATCACATCCAACCCATAATCATTACACTCTTCTCTCACAAAAAAAAGTCAAAAAAACTAAAAAGTCAAAAAGTCTTTTCCAAACCAAGCTTTTTAGCCCAGGCTAAAATGGAATTGGGGTCACTGCTGTGCCTCATTTTGTGGTGAATTATGGATTTATTTTTATAATCTGAACCGTTCATGTTATAAGATTTGTTGAGTACTTCATGCCTACCAAAAATTATATTAATCGAATACCAATAACTATATGATTGATAATAAAAAAAATAAACAAGAAGTTTTTCTTTTGAAAAATAGTATAAAAATATGCAATTCGATCATATAGTTATTGATATCCGATTAATATGATTTTTGGTAGGCTTGAATTACTCAACAAATCTTACAAAATAAACGGTTCAGATCATAAAAATAAACTCATAATGCATTTCAAAATGAGGCACAATAGTCACTGCTGTGCCTTTGGCACAACAGTGACCCCAAGTCCGGCTAAAATAGCCAAAAAAGTCAAAAAATTAAAAAGTCAACCCACTTCCCAAACGGAGGCTTAGTATGTCAAAATTTTTGTGTTTGAAAAGATGATTGAATTTTTTTTAGTTAGATTTAATGTTTGTAAAAAAAAAAATTACGAATTTAATGTGACATTTTATTTTATTAATTATTTTAACTTACTTTTTTTTTTTTTGTGAAATGAGTTAAAATCCCACTTCCCAATTGAGTTAAAATCCCACTTCCCAAAGAGGCCCATTGATGCCGGTGCTTATAAATGCTAAAAAATGGATCTAAGACCATCTCCAACGGTTTACCAAACTTGACATCAAATTTAAATTTAGGTGAAAAAGTCACTGTTTGGTACTCCAACGGTTGCACCAAATCGGTATCAAATTGAGAATTCATCAAAAAATTCATCAAAGTGAGAATAAGCTGCAGATTTTACCAAATTACTGTTCCTGACCGTTGGAAGAGCTGAACCGGTCAACCAGCCGGTTGCCCGGCCGGTTGACCACTAAAAGGTTCAAACAGTTCAAATGGGTTGGTTCAAACAATTCAAAAAATATATATATATTTTTGCCTTACTGGTCAACTAGCCGGTCGACCACTAAAAGGTTCAAACAGTTCAAATAGGCAGATTCAAACAATTCAAAAAAAAAAAAAATTTTTTTGCCTTATCGGTCGACCGGCCGGTCGACCAATCGGTTGTCCCTGGAACAGATTTGATGAAAATTAACCATTGGAGCATTCTATATCAGATTGAGAAAATGGTCATTTTTTTACTCAGATTTGATGAAAAATTAGGTGAACCGTTGGAGATGCTCTAAACAGGGGCAGGACAAAAAGACAGAGAAAACACTTTCTATTTTTAGATATGGACTTGTTAGAGTAGGCTAGTCGTTAGGGCTAAGTAAGGAATCCGTGAAATTCGTAATTCGATCCAGTCTAGTCTAATTCAATAGGTTTGGATTGATTTTTTGAACCCGTGATTCGGTTCCGGATTGAAAAATTAAAAACCTGTAGTTCACGGATTGGTTCCAGATTAAATCCCACGGTTCCGGATTGGAACCGATCCGGACCGTATAAAAATAGTTTATATTTTTATTATGCACCCTCCTACATAGTATCTTCTTTTATTTCATATAAAACTTAAATCCAAACCTAAACTCGCATAATATATTTTTTTATTACTTTTGTTTGCTAGTTTTTAGTGTTTATTTGTAATGGTCTAAATACTTATGGTGAAACTAGTTTTTCTTATGATTGTATAAATTCTACAATAGTATGTCGCTATTATGAAAAAATATGTTGCTATTGTGAAACTAACATGGTACTATATTTATATTTTTATGAAATTCAAGTGTTATATATATTTTTTGTTATTTAATTATGTAAATCTGTGGTCCTAAATCGATCAAATCCGTATTTAAATGGATTGGTTCGGATTGGTTCCACGATCTAAACAGATTGGATTGGTTTCAATTTTTTAGGAACCATAGATAACGGATTGATTTTGATTTTACCTCAATCTGGTTCAATCCGGACCATGCTCACCCCTTAGTAGTTGTTAGATATGATGTACTGTGTACTAAGCATTTCCTTTTCAAAATTTATCCAATTCTTTTAGAATAAATTACAAACACACCTCTAAAGTTTATTTAAATTACAAATTATCTCTTGTGATTTTAGAAATTATATTATACTCTTTAATGTTTTTAATTTTATAATAAATATGTCTTTTTATTAATAAATTATCAAATTAATTAACAGTTTTTAATAATGTTAAAATTTTATTTCAATTAATAATTTAGATAATTTTATTATTGTATAGGTGAACAGTTAAAAATTTTACTTTTTCAATTAATTCTGTTAAATAAAAAATTCTAACAGGGTGGTATTTGTAATTTTTCAAATCACAAGGAATAATTCATATTTTAAGCAAATTTTGGAGGTGTTGAGTATTTGTAATTTGTATAATGGATAGGGTCATAATTTAAAAAAAAAAATAATGCCATTACATATATTGATTTACTAATTAATATATTAATTAGTACGTGTAGTGCCATCGTTTGCAATTAAATCTTTTTACGTAATTGTTTTCTTGCGATTATTCTAAAGAGGTTTTTGAATCTTCAAGGCAAAGCAGAATCATTACAATTGCTTGATCTTTGATCATTTGGTAAATACTTAGCTGCTCATCGATACGGTATTAGAAATTTACCAATAATATCAAACACTGCAACATTTTCTTAGTTTAGTGACATTTGAAAGTGCCACAAAACTATTCTTCTAATGACATTTTTTGGTCTTGTGGCATTTTGAACAAGTGCCATTTTTATCGGTGCCACGGTAGATACGAATGCCACGGTAGATACTTGCAAGTGCCACTGCACCATCATGACTGAAAACTTTCAATGACATTTTAATGTCATGGTAGATATTATTTGTGGCACTATCAAGCGCCATTAAAAAAAGAGTTAGTGACACTTATAAGTGTCATTACACCATCAATACTAAAACTTTTCAATGACACTTTAATGTCATGGTAGGCACTATTCGTGACGCTATCAAGTGCCATTCATGACGATAATTCGTTGTAGAACAATTTGATCTGCTCTTGCGGAGACTCGAACCGCCAACCTTCCGCACCATAAACCTTATACACCACACTCTTCC
This sequence comes from Camellia sinensis, assembly GCF_055761805.1. Taxonomy (NCBI): domain Eukaryota; kingdom Viridiplantae; phylum Streptophyta; class Magnoliopsida; order Ericales; family Theaceae; genus Camellia; species Camellia sinensis. The sequence continues at coordinate 44,408,459 of NC_138962.1, read as the reverse complement.
CACTACACCTCTATACCATCACATGATTATATATGCAACATATATTATTTATATAGTACATACATCCATATTAATATAAAAGTATATGTATAAACATAATTATTTTATTGAACATAATTTATGTAAAATAAACTATTTACTACCAAAATAAAAAAGACCACTTTTGGCGACTAAAAATATTTTTTTGTCGCCAATTCTATACTTTTGGCTATAATTATTTTTTAGTTGCTAAAAAACTTAACTTTTGTCGACCAAAATTAGATTTGGTAGTCGAAGATGCACTTTCAGCTACCAAAATTTTGGTCACCAAAAAATTTTATTCCCGCCTTAGGATTTTAGTTCTCCGGTGCTAAAAATGACCACTTTTGGCGACTAAACTTATTTTTTAGTCGCCAATTGTAGACTTTTGGCTACTAAAATTTTTTTTGACACCAAAAAGCTTTACTTTTGGCTACTAAAATTTTTTTAGTCAGTAAAACTCATATAATTAGCGACCAAACTTATTTTTATTCGCCAATTGTAGACTTTTGGCTACTAAATTTTTTTAGTCGCTAAAAAGCTTTATTTTGGGCTATTAAAATTTTTTTAGTCACTAAAACCCATATAATCAGCGACCAAACTTAGTTTTAGTCGCCAATTGTAGACTTTTGGCTACTAAAATTGTTTAGTCGCCAAAAAGCTTTACTTTTGGCAACTAATGCTGTTTTGGTTGCTGAAAGCTATACTTTCAGCGACCAAATTTTTTTGGTCAGGAAATTTAGTCGCCGAATATGTTTTTTCTTGTAGTGTATATTGAGTTTAATTCATTTATTTTTAATCATTTACTGCATTTTAAAAATTTAGAAAATATATTGGCATTTTTTGTTTTTTCAAAAATGTCATTATAAGCTTGGAAAGTTTTTGGCTTAGTGGCATTTCTCAAAATGCTATAAAATATTTGTTTATGACACTTTTCACCTAAGTGCCATAAAAAGTAATTTGTGCCTACCTAGTGTCCTGACATTTTTTAAAAAATGCCATTGCAACTAAAGTTTAGTGGCATCTGTTGGTAAATGTCACGAACATAATTTTTTGTGTCATTATTTTATAAAATGTCATAAAATTGATGTGACATTTCTTTATTGAAATGCCACTAGAGCCTTATATGTTTTGTGGTTCTATGGCATTTTTCTAAAATATTTAATGCCAATTTTTATTTTTGTGGCATTTTCTAAAAACATGCTACTAGTGTAGTGTCACTAAAGTGTAAATTTGTTGTAATGACATTTTTGTTGTAGTGAAGTGACACTTTTTTTAATTGAAATGCCACTAGAACCTTGTATGTTTGTGGCTCTATGACATTTTTCTAAAAAATGCCATCAAATATTCTTTTTGTGACATTTTTTAAGAACATGCCACTAGTATGGTGTCACTAAAATATGTTTTTGTTGTAGTGTTGTGACACTTGTTTATTGAAATGTCACTAGAGCCTTTTATGTTTGTCGTTTTGTGGCATTTTTCAAAAACGTGCCACTAAATATCATTTTTGTGGCATTTTCTAAAAATATGCCACTAGTGTAGTGCCACTAAAGTATGTTTTTGTTGTAGTTTTGTGACACTTGTTCATTGAAATGTCACTAGAACCTTTTATGTTTGTCGTTTTGTGGCATTTTTCAAAAACGTGCCACTAAATATCATTTTTTGTGGCATTTTCTAAAAATATGCCACTAGTGTAGTGCCACTAAAGTATGTTTTTGTTGTAGTGAAAAATAAATTTGATATAAAGATTTATTTTTTGTATTTTAAAACTAAATATTTTTTTACAACTAGAGGAGGTGGATCTTAAAGGTCACCCACGAGAACAATAATGCTTGAGACCATTAAAAGTGGTGCTCTAAAAGCATCACTAGTGATGTGGCAGTGGATGGGACCCACTGCTTGTGTCGTGTTTTTTATTTATTTATTTATTTAAAGTGCTTGCCAACTCATTAGTGGTGCTTTAGAGCACCACTTTTAGTGGGATGTATCATTACCGCCCACGAGAAACTTAAGAGCTTGCACCAGAGAAAGTACTCCAGGAGGAAGTTAGTACGTCACATCAAGTTACATTTTTTATTTTTAATAATTTATTGAGCAATTTTTTCAAAGGAAAATGTTTGAGGGCCACAATTTTTGTGGCCACAATGGCTCAAAACTGTCAAAACGACTTCGTTTTGGCATGTTTTGCACCCAAAACGACGTCGTTTTGACAGTTTTGAGCCATTGTGACCACAAAAATTGTGACCCTCTAGCATTGTTGTTTTTCAAATTGCGTACCACCCTTTCTCATGAAAATACATAAATAAGTAACATTGAAAAACTAGAAGCTCAAAAAAAATTACATCGCACACGCCTGAAGATCATAGAATTGCAATCACCTTGCTTGGTTTCTAGTTTTGCAAAATACTTTTTAGAAAATTCTACTTTCTTATTTTCTGTATTTTTTTGTTTTTACTGAATTTTTTTAATATTTTAAGTAATGTTTTTACTTTTTAGACACACAAAACATAAATACACCTAAAAAGTAAAAAAACTGTAAAAAAAACTTTTAAAAATTCACTAAATATCAAAAATACAAAAAAAATATAAGAATTCAGTACATTTTTTGTATTTTTATGTATTTATTAATTTTTTAAAATATTTTTTCACAAATTTTTTATTTTTTAGATACATCTAAGTAAGATGCATCTAAAAAAGTAAAAAAAAATCAATTTTCAAAAAACTTAATTCAAAAAACTCAAACCAAACATAGGAAATCAGATTAATATGAGACTTTTAAAATAGAGACACGTCAATCACACAGAAAGCTCATGCAATTGTTTTTCGAATCGAGCAAGGATCTTCTAGAGTGATTTTTTCCTAAAGTTTTCTAGAGTGCTATATTGTGTGGTTGAGATTTACAGGCAAATCACATCAATTTTTCTAGAGTGCTATATTGTGTGGTTGAGATTTACTGGCAAATCACATCAATTTTTTCTGATGTGACTTGCCAGTAAATCTCAACCACACAATATAGCACTCTAGGAAACTTTAGAGAAATTTCACTCTAGAGGATCCTTGATGTTTCGAATCTATCTATATTGTCAGTCATGAAGCCTTGGCTTGTTAGGGTTTCTTTCCACTTGAGATGATTTTTCTTTACCAATTTGCCCATCTCGTTATCTTTATCCATTACGGAGCAAATAGACTCGCACAAACTCTCTTTCAAAAACCAACCATTTTCATCTCTTGCTACCTCCACAGCTACCTTCAATTCCTCAGCCATTAACCTAGTGTTGAGGATTTGATCACATAGATGTGGTACAAGCACTATTTGAGCATTGCTCAATAGAGACTCCCACATCGATCCAAATCCGCAGTGATTCACAAAACACCCAACAGATGGGTGACCTAATATTTGTGGTTGTTGCACCCATCCTCCATAAACCACTCCTCTCCCTCCAACCCTCTCTTTAAACCCCTTCGGCAACGCTTCTTCCACCGTCGCCGCTCCTGCAGGCAGTTTTAAGGCTACTAAAAATGGTAGCCCCGTTAACTCAAACCCTAGAACAAGTTCTTGGAATTGGTCCTTTTCAAGGATCAATTGGCTTCCAAATGCACAGAACACAACGGAGTTGCGCTCGAACCCCTCCAGCCACCTCGCCCACCGGTCTTCAAGCGGCCTTTCCATTTTCATCACTTCATGCAGGACAGGTCCTGTTAGAAACACAGGTTTTCCATACTGGCTTCCTATGTAGTCACAAAATTGTCCCTCAATTTGTTGGCATGTTCTAATAGAGATTGCATCGCATTCTTTCATGGAGGTTGTGAAACGACCATGGAGCGTTATTCAACGGCCAAATTCAAATGATATGACAGGCGGTGCTAGAACTTCGTGTCTGCGTAACACCACGGTGGAAGATGGGTAGCCTGGTGGTGGCTTTGCCATTTCGGCCTCCATTAGTGTCATGTCCTCGAAAACTTTACGTGCAGGGACTAGTTGGATTGCCACCGTCACTGCAGAAGCAGCACTCTAGAACACGATCTTCATGAAGCCAATCTTTGATGCTAGTTCTGGCATCCAATGGGCGGTGTCAAAGAGAACAAAATTAGGTTTCACTTTGCGTAGCAATGTTTCCACCTGATCGCGAGTGAGGTCCATGGCAGTCCCTAGGTGAGTGGTTAAGAGAATTGGTATCTCAGAAGCTGTCTCGGCGCCTAGAGGGAGGCCTTCGACGTGTGGGACGGTGAGGGGATAGAAAGTGATAAGGTCGGGATGGAGATTTGTAGGTTCCCATTGGATTTGGACTTTTTTGGCAACAAAAATGAGATTTTGTGGCCTCTTTGAGCGAGCTCGTTGGAAAGATGGAGGTATGGAGTCAAGTGCCCAAAGACAAACCATGGAAACATGGCTACGTGAAGCTTTGAATCATTGTTCTGAGCCATTAGTTAGCTCTTCAATGTTGTTTCTGGCTATTCTCTGTGTAGTTGTATTTGTGTCTGTGTGGCGAGCTTGGTTTGCAAGTGCCTCTATATATATAGTCAAATAATGGAGATTTCAATTATTATTTATTTATTTTCGGTACCTTGTTGCTATAATACATATTTCTCTTTTATATGATTGTTGATAGTAGATAGGAGTGCTGATTAAAAATTTATTAATAATAAAAAAGAATTGCCTTAAAAGAGATCACTGTTATCCAATTAACAAATACTATAATATTAGAAATTCATAAATTTCACTTAAAAATTATTTTAAAATATCGATACGGTGAATTTAGATTCATTGTACAAATAGAATTCATAATATATACACATTCAATCTCTATTGTTGTCCTCAATCTAAAAGAAATATCTCCTTAGTTGCCCAATGTACCGCCACCTGAGCAGGTGGGGCCCACCTCCTCTCCAAATGGGTTTGTTCCCTTTGATTCCCTTTCTCCCGTTTTGTCTGTTGATAAACACAGTATTTCATTTTGTTTGTGCAAAAATGTTATAAAACTTTTGTGTTAGTGTGTACACTTTAATATAATGTTTTAATATAGTGGTTGGTTCATTATAATCAATGACTATTCTTTTATAATCATAAATAATAATTCTATTTATAATACATGTTTTATCGTTTTTTAACGATAATTCTTCTTGTTTTATTTTGTGAACTGCCCTCTAGGTTTATAACGATAATTTAAATAATTTATTTGTAAATTTTACAATAAAAATTATTTGTACAAAAATTAAATTTATTGAATATAAATAAATAAATGAACAAATTATATTTTATTTTATAAATAGACTTTTTTGGATAAATGTTAGCACCATAAATCTGCAATTTTTATTATTATTTATTATTTATATAATTGCAGGACACGTGACATCCTCTTATTCATTTGGAAGTTAAAAGAAGTTATAGAGATAATGGAGAATATGAAGGACAAAGTGGATGAGTGGGAGGACAAAGTGGATGAGTGGAAGGACACATGGCAAGACAAGAATGAAGATGGAAGAAATGGGTAGTTACTAAGTAGTTATTGCTGTATTTTTTCTTCTATAAATAGCCATTAATGGCTACATTGTAAGGAGTGAGAACTTAAATCAAAGACAATTGATTTCAATATTTCTTGTCATTTTCCTTATCTTAGGAGTAGTTTAACATAGATTTATATTTCGAAGCATTTATTTTCAGCATTTCCATTTCGAAGCATTTTATGCACTTTCTTTTCGAAGCATAGGAGTAGAGGTAAGTAATTATTACTTCGATTGTTCACTCAATCATCTTTCTCCGTCCCTTTTTCTTCTTTTACTTTTTCTTTTCTCTACACTTGACAATTTTGAAGTCCTCTTCGTTGAGGCAAAAGAACCGTCAACACAATCGCTTGATAATTGGCTTGAATTTAATCTGTAAGGATTTTTCAATCCTTGCTGGCACGCTCGCATTTATGATATTTTCCTTCGTAGGAAAAATAAGCCAACATTTTTTGGCACGCCCGGTGGGACAGCTAAGTGTAAGAAATGACAAACGATTTGGATTTCGCCATTCGAACTTGTCAATATGAAATATATTGGCGTAAAAGAGAAATTTTGGATCTTCAAGAAGAGATCCATTTTCTTGATGAAATAAACTTTCATCCCTTACAATATTATTTGGTGGAAGAAAAAAGACACCATTTAATTGGAGAAATTCATCAACTTGATATGAAAATTCGCCAATGGAATGATGAGTTATCAACTCTCACTACCAAGTCTTTAACTGAGGCTTTAATGGTCGGAATTGTTGAATTTTTTCTGAATTTTTCCATAGTTAAAAATAGTAAAAGCAAAGAATTGATTTCACCAATGGCTCGGGGGGTTCAAGAGTTCATTTTAAAAGAGCCAAATTATGAAATTAACACAACGAAAGAGCATGTTCTTGAGCCAAATTTGGCTAAGAATGATGTTCCATGTATGACTCGGGGGGTCCAAAAATCAAATTTTAGAGAGTCAAGTCATGAAAATAATATATCTATGGGTGATTTTCATAAGCCATTAATGGCTAACATGGAAAAACAACCCACTTTGCCAAATAATTATGAAAACCTATTCGGCAAAAGTCATGTTTTTAAAACAAATATGGTCAAAAATAATGAACAAGCCACTGCTCATGAATTCAAAATTTTTGATATTTTTCAAAATGTCAAAAAGTATAAATTTTCATGGTCACACTATACCATGACTTTTGGTGTTCAAAATCCTTTTTGGATTTGTGGTTCACATCAAAATATAATTATGATGATGTGGCTAATAAAATTAACAAATTGTTCTTATGAGTTCGAAGCACTAAGAACAAGGGATGACCATTTAAAATGCATGAACTTGGCTAGAAAAAGCCTGTGGATTTAAATAAATGGTTGAGAATGGCTTATCTTTTCAAATTGATGGCCAGTTGTTTGTATGTACACAATCAAAGCATCGAAGATACATTCGAAGCATCAAGAGTTGTTTTGAAGGTTGATTACTTCACATTCGAAGCTGTATAAAGCTTTGAAGATACATTCGAAACATCAAGAGTTGTTTCGAAGGTTGATTACTTCACCTTCGAAACTGTATAAAACTTTGAAAACTTTCTAAATGTGTATATCTCTTCAAATATATGTAAAATGACAATTAATTAGTTGTCGAATAATGCCTGTTTTTGGCATCATAAGTTGGTTCGAAGAACAACAGTTTTGGTGTCACAAAATTAATATTTCCATTAATTATGTGTGAACCAGAACATATAAGTTTTGAATAAACCACAATGGTTGGCCAAAAACAGTTTCGAAAGCCGTTTTGCCATAAGTTGCTTCGAAAGCCGTTTTGCCATAATTTTGTAAGCTTCGAAGTACTCTATCTTGCATCAACAACAGCTTCGAAGAAATAATAATGGTGGTTGTGAACCTTCGAAGCTTTGTCGAGTATTTTTGAGGATGTAATTCGTCTTTTGTCGGTTCCATCGACCTTCGAAGAATGATTTTGGTCCTTTATATCACTTTCGAAGCTTGTTACTAGTAATAATTCGAGTCATCTAGTCATAATTTCATACTCATTCAAAGCACTTTATTGGTGTTGTTACATCATTCGAAGCACTTTGCTGCTTAGGGTAGTCATGTGCTTGGTTCGGCCCTTCAAAAATTCAAATAAACATCATTTTTAAGGGCCGCGGGGGGTAATGTTAGCACCATAAATCTGCAATTTTTATTATTATTTATTATTTATATAATTGCAGGACACGTGGCATCCTCTTATTCATTTGGAAGTTAAAAGAAGTTATAGAGATAATGGAGAATATGAAGGACAAAGTGGATGAGTGGGAGGACAAAGTGAATGAGTGGAAGGACACATGGCAAGACAAGAATGAAGATGGAAGAAATGGGTAGTTACTAAGTAGTTATTGCTGTATTTTTTCTTCTATAAATAGCCATTAATGGCTACATTGTAAGGAGGGAGAACTTAAATCAAAGACAATTGATTTCAATATTTCTTGTCATTTTCCTTATCTTAGGAGTAGTTTAACATAGATTTATATTTCGAAGCATTTATTTTCAGCATTTCCATTTCGAAGCATTTTATGCACTTTCTTTTCGAAGCATAGGAGTAGAGGTAAGTAATTATTACTTCGATTGTTCACTCAATCATCTTTCTCCGTCCCTTTTTCTTCTTTTACTTTTTCTTTTCTCTACACTTGACAATTTTGAAGTCCTCTTCGTTGAGGCAAAAGAACCGTCAACACAATCGCTTGATAATTGGCTTGAATTTAATCTGTAAGGATTTTTCAATCCTTGCTGGCACGCTCGCATTTATGATATTTTCCTTCGTAGGAAAAATAAGCCAACAATAAGTAAGTCATATTATAACCAAAAAAGAAAAATATACAATGAAGTTCAACACACAGCTTTTGATGGGAGCACAAAAATAAACAAAATAAACTACTCCATCAAAAAACAAACTGAGCTTATAGAAAACAAGCACAACATTCCCAACAAAACAAGGATTCAGAATTTCCTTCTAACATTCTTCAAGTCATGAAGTTTCGCTTTAAGTTTTCTTCTGTTATCCTCTTTTGAAGTCTCCCCATAACTAGGATCACTTGGAGATGGACACCCTCTATTTCTCAACTCTTGACTTGAATCTCCATTTCCGAACTATTTATAAATAGACTGTTCAACTTTAAAATCATAATTAACATCTATTTTAAAAAATAAAATTTAATTTATTCATATATTTGGTAATGTCTGATAAAAATGATTTTTGACACAACGTATTTCACTCTTGAGCTTATGTGATGACTGTTTGAATTATTATTATTGATGAAGATTCACGATGGAATTCAAAAAATAAAATATAAAAGGTGTAGGGCATAGTCGTCTGGGAAAAAGAGACGCTTTTTGGTGAAACAAACGTAATTATTTTATTATATTTTACTCCAATTCAAATGAATAAAAATAATAGATTAATAGGAGCTCCAGTCGGCCTACTATGGAAGTGTGTGGCACGAGGCAGCAGCTCCAGGCCGTCTACTATTGGTTTACAGTGATTATGTTTCCACGATGTTATTTTATAAGATTTGTTGATTACGTCAGATTGGATCTCTCCAATAGAAAAGGAGTTGAAATCGTATCAAGAGGAAGTATTTAAGTATAGAATAAGGGAGGGTGCAGTCACAGCAATTGAGGTTTGAGGGAGGGTGCAGTCACAGCAATTGAGGTTTGTCTTAATTTTATTTTGATGATTCGAATTATTTACATTATAAATTTATTATAGTATCTATATAAAAAATGAAGTTAATTAAACATGTAGAACCCCACAATTGGACCATAATTGCTTCTAAAAAAATTATTAAAATTTTGTTAACTATTTATTTTATTTAAACATAAACTGATCCTGTAATGAATTATAGATGTCTAATTGATTTGATTTTTTACATAAATGATGTACATGATAAATCTTACAATATAAACCGTTCGAATCATCAAAATATATTTGTACCCTCCCAAGTTCACAAATATATTACATTCAGGGTTGCAAATGAATCGAGCCGAGCTAATTTTAGTATGTTTGGACTTATTTATTAAGGTTTTGACGAGTTCGAGCTCGAACCCAAGCTCAAAAATCAAAAAAAAATTTAACGAACAGGTCTCGAGTCGAGTTGGTTTAGGCTTGACTCAAACTCGAGCCTGTTCACAAGCCTTAATGAAACTAAAGAAATTATAAATGTATACTTATATATGAAACTAAAATTACAATTGAAATTTTGATTATATAATTTAATATATATATATATACATATTAAAAAAAAGTTAATATTTTATATAAATATATTATCTATGGTCAACTATTTTTTACATATAATAAATGTAACTATTATTTACATTTATATTATTTAAATATATAAATAACATATTTATCATATTTTTTATACTTTTTTTATATTATTTAATATGTAAATAATATATTTATTCTATTATTTAAATAAATGTTAAACGAGCCAGTTAATGAGTCGAGTTTCAGTATGTTTGGATTTATTTATTAAGATTTTAATAAACTCGAATTCGAACTCGAACGTAACAAAAATTTAGCGAACCGAGTTCGAATAAGTCTTTACTAAACCAAGCTCAAGCATGTTTATAAACGGTTCTGTTCATTTACAGCCTTAAGCAACATTACCATTCTAGGAAAAAAAAAAATCAGAAAAAATGTTGAGAATTTCAACCATTTATCTAAAAATCTAAGATAATTTCTGAATATTTTCATTGATTGATAGACATAATTCCTATGATATTACAATTCCTATAGGGCGATTACACTAACAATCTCTATACTTTGGATCTAGTGTCATTTTGCTTTTGATTTTTGATTTTTTAATTTTGACATATTTGATCATGAATTTTGAACCTTATTCCAAATAAGGACAATTGAAGATACCATTACTTAATTTCAAGGCAAAGTCGTCAATTTGATAAAATATAAAATAATTTGACAAAAATAAGAGTCAAAAAATATTTTTGAATTTTTAAAAATTATTTCTACTCACTAAAGATAAAATTATGTAAAAAAATAAATCTTTTAGACATTTATTTTTTATTTTTTACCAAATTAACTTTTATTATGTGTTTGGATGATAATCATGTAATGAATGATTGTTTTTATTTTTATTATTACATAATTTCATCTTTGGTGGGTAGAAATTATTGTTAAAAATATTTTTTTCACATTTATTTTTGTCAAATTAGTTAATATTTTATCAAATTGACGACTTTGCCCTTGAAATTGAGCAATGGTATCTTCAATTGTCCTTATTTGGAACAAAATTTAAAATTCAAGGTTAAATGTGTCGCAATTGAAAAGTCAGGGACCAAAGTGACACGAGCTTTAAACTATAGGAATTATTAGTGTAATTTGTCCATTCTTATATTATTATTTAAATTTTTATATTAGTATTAAAATTATTCAGAGCTTTTAATACTGTGATAAACAAACAAGGAAAAAAAAAACGAGTTAATTACCTAAAAATTCTATTTATAAATATTATGGTAGCTCAGGTCCTATCTAAATTTTTTTGAACCAATAAATTTTATTTAGTACAACTAAGAATATTATCCATTTTTCTTAATTTTTAAAACTAAAAACATTATCAATTTTGCATGGTAATATTTTAGACAAATATTTAACTAACTGATAAAAAAAATAGAGCATGAGATTAAACGTTTTGTTTTTCTACTTGTTGGTTTGATTCAATTATCTAATAAAATCTAGAACATTATCAGTTTTTTCTAGTTTTAAAATTAAGAACATTATCAGTTTTTTTTTTTTTTTTTAAAGTTTTTTTTTTTTTCAGTTTTGCAGATCAATGTTCCATCATCATTCTCCTTTATAGACACAAAATTTTCAATTTTGCATAAAAACATAATTCAGTTTTTTTAATTTTTTCAAACAAAAATATTAGATTTTTTTTTTTTTTTTTTTTAGTTTCTTCAATTTAAAAGTTGATATTTTAAAGTTTTGAAATTTAAAATAAATGTCAAATCATCATATACATTTATAGATAATCATAAATAATGAACAATAATTGTTTGAAGGACAGTTTTAACTATTAAAAAATATATTTTTATATAATTTTAGACTTATCAAACCGAACTGAACAGACAATTAATTGTTTAAGCTTTGTTTAAAAACTATAACCAATTTCAAAATATATTTAAGATTAACTTATTCACTTAACAAAATGACTCAAACAAACTTTTAACGAGTCCAATTCAAATTATTTGGTTCGTTAATCACGCATAATTGTGTCCCATCTCCCAACTCTATTTAGGGATTGTTTAGCTTGCATTATTTTAATACATCTTTTATTTTATTTAGATCACATCACCTTTTATTTAGATCATATCACACATCTATCATATTACACATATTTTTATAAAAAAATTAAAAAATATACTAATCTAATACATCTCAAACTAAGGGTGAGCATGGTCCGAATTAGACCGAATTGAGGTAAAATCAGGACCAATCCGTTATACCTAAAAAATTGAAACCAATCCAATCCGTTTAAATCATGGAACCAATCCGAACCAATCCATTTAAACACGGATTGGATCGGTTTAGGACCACAGATTCACATAATTAAATAACAAAAAAAAATATATATATATAATACTTTAATTTCATAAAAACATAAACATAGCGCTATATTAGTTCCACAATAGCAACATGTTTTTCTATAATAGCGGCATACTGTTCTAAAATTTAAACAATCCCAAGAAAATTGATTTCACCATAAAAATTTAGAGCATTATAAATTAAAAGTAAAAATTAACAAACAAAATAAAAGAAAATATTATACGGGTTTAGGTTTGAGTTTAGGTTTTATATAGAATAAGAGAAGATACTATGATGAAAGATGTATAATAAAAATATAGACTATTTGCGTACGGTCCGGATCGGTTCCAATCCAGAACCGTGGGGTTCAATTTGGAACCAATCCGTGAATTACGAATTTTTAATTCTTCAATTTAAAACTGAACAACAGATTAAAAAAATCAATTCAAACCTATCAAATTGAACTGAATTGGACCGAAATACGAATTTGAGGAATGGTTTACTCAGCCTATCTCAAACAATCCTGATCAGATAATCAAATGTGGCTCCAAAAGAAATCAATGAGCGGCCCACGTGTATCGGGAGGGATAGTCGAAGAAAGTTGATATCGATGATATGACATTGGCAAACAAAGAAAGAATTAAAAATATGTAAAAGCCTCATCTAACTCCTTGTCCCCTAAACACATGGTGATTGGCCTGATGGGTGCGGATTGGAGTTTGAAGATTTGCTTCCTCTCCACGTTTCATGTTCGAATTTTCTAATTAGCAAATGTATATTTTAGGATCATGGATCATAAGGCATGAGTCTTATTTCTAAAGACTTGTTCGAATTATAAGTACTTAGTGTAATGTATATAAGCTTATTCAAGATACCCTACATAACTAACAACAACAACAACCAAAGGAAAAAAAAAAAAAAACCTTATCCCCTCTGTTCATGTCAAACAGTAATTAAATTATGAATTATTCATCTGTCATTCTCATCAAAGGGCCTTTTGGGATCTAGTTAAAAAAAATCTTTAAATTATTTATCATTAGTTTAAAAAAATTAAATGTAACATAAAATTTTAAAAAAATTATAAAAAAAATTTAAGAATTTGAGTCTTATAGCCTAATAAAATATGAGTTTTTAATTTTATCAATTTAAATCTTAATATTTGATTTGTTTTCAATTTAAACCATCTTTATATTTTTTCTTTAGCAAAATTGTTGAAAAAAATATATTTTAGTCATTGAACTCGATAGAAACGAATATTTTAGGCATTTTTTGTACATCTAAATTGTGTTTAACAATTAAAATATACTTTTTTTTTACAGTTAATGAAATAAGTACATTGTTTAGATTGGACAAAAAATTAAAAGATTAATATTTAAATTAACAAAATTTAAAGCTCATAATTTATTTTATTACAAGATTCAAACTCTGATATTTTTTTGTTGTTGTAATTTCTCTTAAATTTTTTCATTCACAAATAATTTTTTAAAAACATTAACCTTTTTAACTTTAAAAAATCAAAAAAATTAAAAAGTCACGATATATGAATAAATAAATAAATCCTAAACACGTTATCAGCTTGATAATAAAACTTGTCCAAAAACCTATGTATCATGGTGAATTCAAATGTATTACCTTTTGTATTTTAAAATTCATATTATTATTTGATTTGGTGGTGGGACAGTCTATATTTCTTTGTTAGTGTTTGGCTAATTAATTATTTATACTTCTAGTGTTCATGTCACTATCAACTGAAATTTTTATTGGAGTAATACTATAAAATAGATAAATAAGAATAAATTTTAAGATAAATTATACTGACTAATTTATTTTATTACAAGATTCAAACTTTGAATTATTTTTTTTTTTTTTTGCAATTTCTCTTGAATTTTTTCATTCACAAATAATTTTCTAAAAACATTAACCTTTTTAACTTTAAAAAATCAAAAAATTGAAAAGTCACGACAAATAAATAAATAAATCCCAAACACTCTTCAGCGTGATAATCAAACTTGTCCAAAAACCTGTGTATCACAGTAAGTTCAAATGTATTACCTTTGGTATTTTAAAATTTATGTTAGTATGTGCTTTGGTGGTGGGACAGTCTATGTTTCTTTGTTCTTATTTGGCTAATTAATTGTTTATACTTCTAGTGTTCACGTCATTATCAATTGAAATTTTATTGGAGTAATACTATAAAATAAATAAATAATTATAAATTTTAAGATAAATTACACTGACTACTTTTGAGAATTAGGGAAAAAAATATAAATTTTATAAACTTGACATAATTACATAAATCTCCTGTTTAGTAAGATTAAATTGATAAAAAGTAATGCATATAGTGTATAAATACTAAAATAAATGACAACATATTTTTTTTTTTCTCTATATAAGACTAATGAATTATTGGGGAAAAAATTAAGTATTATCTGAATTATAATATTATAGCAGTATAATGTAATTGTACCAAGTTTGTGAAGGTTATTGCATTCTCCAAATCTCAAGAGTAGTTAGTATAATTTACCCTAAAATTTATAAAATTTTCTTATTTACTAATGTTACAATTATTAATTTGTATAGTATTTTTCTTCAAAAATATGTTAATAATTTGTCCAATTTGTAGTTATTAACGGTTATGTATACATAAACAAAATGCACAAGAATGTGAAAAAATGTGCCCACCACTTAAAATATTGCCATAAATGTCCACTTAAAAATAACGGCATTGTTGGGATCCTCAGTTGGGGGTGACCCCAGCACCCCCACCTTCACGTGGGGGAGGTAGGGGACTGTGAGATCAATACTGAGAAAAAAATAAAAATAAAAATAAAAATTTGGACCAATCAAAAAATAGTACTAAAATTTTAATCTTTTTCCTAAAAATAAATTGCTACGAGTACTAAAATTTTTAGGAGAATTTTTTTTTTTAAATCTTTGATATTAAAATTTTATAAGATAAAAAATATATAATATTTTCATTGTAATTATTTAGGATCTGTAACGCCCTCAAAATACAGTATAAAACATTCATCCATATAATCCATAAGCATAGAAGAAATCTTGTATTTCATATATCAGAGTTTTGCTTACAAAAGATATTACATGCGTGAAACAAAATAAATGCCCTACGGACTTACAGCTTTCCAAGTATAACTTGGTTACAATAAAAGAAGAATTCTAACTCTATACATAAAAAGCCCTCAGCTTGAATTTACATATAGAATCCACAAAATAATAGAAAGAGAGTCTTCAACTCCTAAACCTTACAAGCTAAGGCCTTGGACGCGGCGTATCACCTGTACCTGAAAAATGGTGTCCCATGTAAGGTGAGCCAAAACCTAGTAAATATACGCTAAACATTATATGAAAATTAACTAAAACATTAGCATCCGATAAATGTTTAACATTTGAGCCATTTTACTCATTTCCAAGATCAGCACATTAATACTAATGTTTCAAACCATTTCCAATTATGCTCCCAAGTCAAATCATTGACACAGTTCACTATCATTTAAACAGTTCATTACGAGACTACAACTCATTTAACAACATTTCAATCATAAACATCATTCATTCACTTCCATTCACTTTGCCATTTTACGGATCTACGTCCGAGGGAACCGGCACCCAAAAAAATAAGATTTCAGGACTTTCACCCAAGACACTCCGGCCAACTTAATTACCAATAGAGTCCATCCCCTATCTCCTCCCACACAATGAAGTACATCCCATATCTCCTCCCACACAAAGATACATAAACAATGTATTAAACATATTGGCATGTACAGTGACCCAACAACTCACATATTCAACATTTATATTCAACCGTCATATTCAATGACATCAACCAAGTGATTAGTTTTAATTCACCAAATCATCATGCAGTTTCTACAACAATCATGGCTATCCTCCACCGATAGCCCCAAACAGTTATTTCTAAACAGTTAAATAAATTCATCAAATAGATAATTTATCAACTTTCCCATGGGTAAGTGATTTATCAATCTAACTACACCACTTAATCACATTCTTTCCAAATTTCATAATTCACAAACCAATTTCATATTTCCATAATTAATTGCATTATTTCTACAAATAATTTATTTAATGCCAATTAGGGCATTTTTTCCCCCTTTCCTCAACATCAATCCCAAGGCTTAATTTCATCAATTTTACACTAATAACCCCATTTTCCAAGGTCTCACATACACATGGAGCTCAACAATTGAAAACCCCTCTTTTATACATTTCAAATTTAAAACCCTAGCTTTCCAAAATTTCCATAGTTTCACCATTTAATCAAAATGACTAAAATTTATGTCAAAGCTCATAAAGATGAGTAATTTATCCCTACCTCAAATAAAGGAACTCAAAGAAGAAGGAGAGAAACTTGAAAGTGCTCCAAATGCAAACTTTTTCGGATCAAGACGACGCCCACACAATGCTCTAGCTTTCTTACAAAAAGACTAGGGTAGAAAGACCCAAGAACAAGGTGTATTTGTAGAGAGAAGGGGTGTTTTGAGAGAAAAGCAGTCAGATCTAGGGTTTGGAAAGAAATGGAGATGAAAAAGTGATGTAGAATCATGTTGCTGCGAACTGATATACACGAGGCTCGCTCGAGCGAAGGAGTGGTCGCTCGAGCGACTAGACACAACAACGGCCTCGCTCAAGCGCAAGAAGCGTCGTTCAAGCGAACAATGCAAAGCTTCAAGTCTGCAACACAAAAGTACGCTCGAGCACAAGAGTCCTCAGTCGAGCAAAGAAACACAAAACATAGGGCTCGCTCGCTCGAGTGAAGAATACCAACCTTCAGGTCTAAAAGAGACGCAGACGCACGCTCGAGCACAAGACTACTCGCTCGAGCGAAGAGACACAAGACACAAAGCTCGCTCGAGCGCAAGAAAACTCGTTTGAGCGGAAGCTGCGTCTGAAAAAGAAACCTGAAGACCCATAATAGTTGCTTCAGAGCACAAACCCTTGCTCAAGCGAAGAAGGAAACACCCAGGGCTCGCTCGAGCTCAAAAAACCTCGCTCGATCGAAGAAGGAAAAACCTAGGCAGCAACCATTTGTTTCAACTCACAACCAACCTGTTACAAACTCAACAAACACATACCAAAACTCAAACACAAGGAATTAAAGAATGAAAACACGACCAAGACAACAACATACCATCACTAGACCCGAGTCCAGAATACAATAAATGACGGGAAAAATTGGGATCGCTAAAACCTCCCCCCCTTAAAGAATTTCGTCCCTGAAATTTCATATAGGTTTCAAAATTGTGATCTTTTCAATTTTCAATATAATTAGAATACAACATTCACCAACGTGACCCGCTGCTAGTCATTCCATCTCTTCTCAAGAGAACAATATACAATATAACTCAATGTGCATTATCAACATGCATTCTTTTGAAATTCAACTAACTTCAACACATATTCCATATTTTTATAACATATTCAATGTTAACAATATACTTGCATTTCTAAAACATATTCAACATATACAATGTTAAATTAACTCATATTTCCGAGACATATTCAACAATTTCAATACTTCCATAATCCAAAACATATACAATGTTCTTGAAGTTTATCAACAAAACAAAATTTTCAACATATGCATCAAAGATCCACAAATAGGTCAGGATATTTTTCTCGAACCTCTAATTCACGTTCCCAAGTGGCTTCCTTAACCCTATGATGTTTCCACAATACTTTGACCAAGAGAATCGTCTTGCCTCGCAAGACTTGGTCCCGCCTATCCAAGACCCTCACTGGTCTCTTCTCATACGAAGCATCCTCGTCTACCTCTAAGTCGGTCCAATCCAATACATGTGATGCATCCGGCTCGTACTTCCGAAGCATACTAACATGAAACACATCATGCACTCTGGATAGTTGCGGCGGCAATCCTAAACGATAGGCAACCTCACCAATCCTTTCAAGGATCTCGAAAGGGCCAATAAACCGAGAGGACAACTTCCCACTCTTCTCAAACCTCATCAAACTCTGCCTAGGTGATATTCTCAGAAAGACGTGATCACCCACCTCGAACAATAAAGGCCTCTTCCTACGATCAGCATAACTCTTTTGGCGACTCTAGGCTGTAACTAACGTCTTACAGATAAGTGCCACTTTCTCCGTCGTTTCTCGCACCAACTCCGGGCCCAACAAAGGTGTATCACCCATCTTGGCCCAACACACTGGAGATCTACACGGTCGGCCATACAAGGCCTCAAACGGTGCCATACCAATACTCGATTGGAAACTGTTGTTGTAGGCAAACTCCACTAAGGGTAAGTGTCTCTCCCACGACCCCTTAAAGTCAAGGACACAGCCTCAAAGCACATCCTCAAGGATCTGAATAGTACGCTCGGACTGCCCGTCAGTCTGAGGATGGTAAATCGTGCTAAAAGTCAATCTAGTGCCCAAGGCACTCTTCAAACTCTACCACAACCTAGTAATAAAATGCGGATCTCTATCTAAGACGATTGATACTGGGACTCCGTGCAACCTCACTATGTCCCGAATATACAAATCGGCAAGATGATCTACCGAATCTCTCATACGCATAAGAATAAAGTATGCCAACTTCGTCAACCGGTCAACTACCACCCAAATGGCATCACTATCCTGTTGAGTCCTCGGAAGACCCACGAAAAAATCCATTGTGACGTGCTCCCATTTCCACTCGGCAATAGGTAAGGGTTGTAACAAACCCACTTGTCTCAGATGCTCAGCCTTCACTTGCTAACAAGTAAGACACTTTGACACAAACACCACCACATTTTTTTTCATCACTCTCTACCAAAACTGGTGACTCAGATTATGATACATTTTTGTGCCTCCCGGATGCACCATAAGGCGTGAATGGTGAAACTCTCAAAGTACTTCCTCTCGGCAAGACTCCGGCACAAACAAGCGATCTCGGTACCTCACACTCAAGTCGGGATACACAGTCAAACCATTCTCTACCTTCCCACTAGAGATCTTCTCCCGAAGGGATTCTACCTCAAGGTCATCCCTTATAGACATCCCAATTTTGATCAGCCCTAAGACTTGGGCGCTTTCTTTTAATTACCCGATGATGACAATTAGAATGTGTTTCTCACAGAATCCTCAATAAGAGAGATGAAATTTGAACTTTAATCCCAACATTCCCTATTATGGCCCAATTGTTTTAAACTACTAAATATTTTATTAGTTTAGTATTTTGTAATTTTGCATAATTTATGTGTTTGTTCATATTTTTTTTTTGTTTTTATATAAATTGATATAAATTATATATTTTTGTTATTATATATTATATTATATATATTATAAAAGAAAAATAATAAAAAATTTATGTCGGTCAGCCCCTGGCTGCCAACATCCAAATCCAAGCACATAATGCATATATATATTCTATTAGATATTTATTATATTATATGTATATAGTTTGTTTGTGGAGAGAGTTTGACTAGCCTGCTAGACTCAATTGCATACAGTTTTATATTATATAATATTTATATTATTATATTATATTTTGTTTGTTTGTTTGTGTCTTCCTAGTTGTTGCTTATATAAAGCAATCAAAGGGAGATGAGGAAGGGAGGATCAGGGAGAGAAAATGAAGTGGTACGAGAGAGTTTGAGAGAAAAAAGAATCAAAAAGAAAGAAAATTAGTTTTTTTTTAGAGAGAGAGAGGGAAAATAAAATATTTTTTTGATATTTTTATTTCCATTTCATCAATACACCATTCAAAAACCAACTACTAAAGTTGTAATTCCAAATTTTGGATTGAGAATTGAGAACACATTCCGTAGACTTGAGAGTAATCAAAAGAAAGTTTGTGACTCAGAAAATTCATCATTTCCCTAAAATGTGAGTTTTCACAAATTTTCATTTAATTTAAAAATGTGATATAATTTGTTTAAATACTTCATTTATTTCTTTTCATAACTATTTTTTTATCGCTTTAATGGGAAGGCTGCACCACCCACATATCTGCTGTAATTTAAATATTGTATATAAACTGTTGTAATTTATTACTTTAAATAATTTACCCCACCGGATGAATAGTAACCTCCGGTAGTGAATAGTAACCCTGACGATGAATCGTACCTTCGACGGTGAATAGTAAACGTGGTAGGTTTCTTTCAAATTCTTTCGGGGCTGTTTTTCAACATCTAAACTATATGATTTGAAGTTGTAAAAGTGGAGGGGTTAGCCACCCTTTCTTCTACTTGTTTACTAACTTGATCCTATTTAATTTTGTTCGCTTTCTATAACTTAATTTCAGTACTATTGTATGCTATTTAGGGGGCTGTTTAATTTATTTCAACGATTATATTTTAAAATCAAGTTTGTTTGTACTAACCAATTAATCAACTTCGCATAATCATCTCTGCAATCTCCCTCCATTCTTTGCTTATTTCGATTAAAAAGTTGTGAAAAATTAAGATTGTGGTTCAAGTATAAGAAAGGAACTCTTCCATGCTTAATGGTTTAATCTCTTCGAAGGTTCATTACCAAAGGTATAAAACTCTCTATGCTTAATGGTTTAATCTCTTTGGAGATTCACTACCACATGCATAAAACGTTTTATGCTTAAGAGGTTCATTACCAAAGGTATAAAATGCTCTATGCTTAATGGTTTAATCTCTTTGGAGATTCACTACCAAAGACATAAAACGTTTTATGCTTAAGAGGTTCATTACCAAAGGTATAAAACGTTTTATTCTTAATGGTTTAATCTCTTTGGAGATTCACTACCAAAGGCATAAAACGTTTTATGCTTAGGAGATTCATTACCAAAAGTATACAACGTTCTATGCTTACTGATTTAATCTCTTAGGGGGTTTACTACCAAAAGTATAAAACGTTCTATACTTAATGATTTAAATTCTTTGGAGGTTCACTACCCCAAATATATACATGTTTATCTACTAAAGCACAATCTTTTATTTTTCATTTCTCTTTATTTATCAGTGTGTTTACTTTTAAGGGACTAATTGACCCTTGGAAATCACCAAGGAAAGTGTCATTATCACTTATTATCAAGTTTGGATTTCAAGTCATTCTCACTCAAGTTTGGGTTTTTCTAAGTCATTATCACTCTTTTGAGTTTGACTAGTCCTTGTTGCACATCTTGAGTTTCACTTAGAATCCCTTATCGCTTGTAAATAAGTTTGACTCTTCCTTTGCAATTTCCCCTGAAGAAAATAAGATTTGTTTCTCGGGTTAAGTTGATGCTTGGTTCTCTTTATTGTGTTTTGGACTTAGTGGACGTAAATATCACTTTTGCACAAACAGGAGAAAAGATAAAGAAATGGAAAAGTAATAAAAACAGTTAAAAAAATTGATTAAAATTGGATTACAATCGACATCAAGAATTAACAAGATGAGTTGGACTCAGTCAGATGTTATACCGAGTCTGTTGTGTTAAGGCTTGTCTTACATCAATTCATGATATTTTGATGAACCTTGAAACATCTCTACTTCCCTTCTTGGATTCACTTCATGATAAGAGGGAGGGGTGATTGTTTATTCATTGCATTTATTGATCATTGTCCAAATTATATCCGAGATCATCAAGCAATCAACTTACTAATTGATGGTTTTGAAGATGATTCCAATCCTCTCTTGAGTATTTTTATGATAGAGAAGGGTAAAAAAAAAAAAAGGACAAACATAGCTAGGAATACCCTGTCTACACTGTTTCACCTCAGGTACAAAAAACAGATTTCCACAAGAAAACAAAGTATTGGATTTATTTGGGGCTTGACCGAGTCGCATTTCGAGGTCGACAAGGATCTAATAAATTGCAAAACAATACACTTTTCGAAAGCAGTAACTAGAGGTGAAATAGAACAAATCCCAGCAAGGTAGACAGAATAATTCTTGAGGAGCATCGAGCAATCATTGCATATTATTATTGTAATAAATTAGACAGCCCCTTTTCATTTATTAGTCATTCGGCTTTGTAATATTTATTTAGTCGGACATTTGGACATTCGGACCCTCCTTCGCGAGGACAAATATGTAATAAGTTGTATGTCTTCCAAACCCCATTCTTTCTCCCTTTTATTTCGCTGCTTATGATGGTTAGGTTAGGGACATCATGTTTAATTAACATTTTCCATAATTTGCATCCATTCGTTTACATGCATAAAAGTTCGGCTCATCATATTATTCAAATGTCAAATTCAAACTCCTTATTTGCATATATGCGCTATCACATTCCTTGAATTGACTTACATGTCATACTAGTAGCCGAACCTTAATTGCACATTGCATGTGTTACATTAGTCATTAAATTAGGATCATGCATTTTTTTTCTAACTATTTTCTTTCTTTTTGGACTCGCCTTTGGACATTAAGGTAAGCGTTTTTGCTTTAGCATATTGCATAAGTGTGAATGCTGGCATATCAAACATACTGCCATGAGGCTAACTACTTATTTGATATACATGTTTGAATGCCTGTGGATGAAGGCTAATCACTTGAATTGGGATACTTTGATTCATGTATATATGAGATCACCATTTTCAGTGATACATATTCAAAACATTTTTTTTTTCAAAACAAACATGGAATCAAACGTTTCAACTTTTCGTGAAATTAGTCGATACTTGTATGTTACATATAGAACAAGAGCATATACTGTATATAAAAATCATGTCATGGTTAGTAGAGACCGATTTTTTATCAGATGAATGGGGTGTTCAATTATTGACCTTTCCCTCTCATACCTAAGTTCCCAAACCAAGACACTTTGGTAACGATGGACTAATGGCCTTTGGCATGAGTCATGGGTTTCCTAAATTTTTCAAAAATAAATATTTAGGTGGCGACTCTAATATTTGGCAAAGCGGTCCATTTTTGGCATTTGATTCAAACATTGATTTTCCAAAAGAAATTGTCAGATTTGGACTATTTTTATGTTTTCACTGTTTCACATTGCACTTGTGAAATCAGTATCAGAACCAACACAAGTGGAGTCCGAACTGTAAGGGCTATTCATCCTTCCAAAAGGGAGTGCACTAGATTCACAAGTGTAGACTGTGCAACTACAGAAAACAAGGCTGTAAACTCCATAGACTCACCCAAATGCAAGTCAAACTTGCCAAGAGCACCTAATATCTCCCATTCCCGGATAGCAATACATGCTACATCACTACTGGACTTCCTACTTAGGGCATCGGCCACAACATTGGCCTTTATCGGATGATATTGCAACTCGAAATCGTAATCCTCTATAAACTCCATCCATCTTCTCTGCCTCAAATTCAAGTCTTTCTGTGTAAACAGGTACTTTAGACTCTTATTATCCGAGAACAGCTCGAATCTCTCACCATACAGATAGTGCCTCCAAATCTTCAAGGCAAAAATCACAGCTGCTAACTCTAGGTCATGAATAGGGTAGTTCTTCTCATGTGTTTTCAACTGACGTGAGCCATAAGCTACTACTTTTCCTCCCTACATCAATACACAGCCCAAACTCTCTCGTGAGGCATCACAATACACTGCATAACCCAAACCCCTCTCTAAAATAATCAAGACTGGAGCGGTAGTAAATCTAACTTTAAGCTCTTGAAACGACTTTTCATAAGTCTCACTCTATACAAATTTGACCCATTTCCGCGTCAATCTAGTCAACGGCGAAGCTAGCCTGGAGAAATCTTTCACAAACCGACAGTAATACCCGGCCAATCTCAGAAAACTACGGATCTCAAAGACACTCTTAGGTTGTGCCCAATCTTGCACCGCCTCTATCTTAGATGAATCTACAGTCACCCCTTCCCCGGATACCACGTGGCCTAAGAATTTAATCTCTCTTAGCTAGAACTCACACTTCCCAAACTTAGCATACAGCTTATAGGCTCTAAGTAACTCAAGCACCACTCGCAAGTGTTCCTCATGCTCCTCTTCAGAAGGTGAATAAATTAGTATGTTGTCCACAAAAATGACTACAAAGCGATCTAAGAACTTCCAGAAGATCCGGTTCATCAAGTCCATAAACACAGCCAGTGCATTGGTGAGCCCAAAAAGCATCACCAGAAACTCATAATGGCCATACCGCGTACGGAATACCGTCTTCAAGATATCCTCCTCCCTGACCCTCAACTGATGGTAACCCGATCTCAAGTCTATCTTAGAGAAACAACGGGATCCTTTCAACTGATCAAACAGATCATCTATACGAGGCATAGGGTACTTGTTCTTAACCGTAGCCCGATTTGGTTTTCGATAATCAATACAAAGTCTCAAAACCCCATCTTTCTTTTTAGCAAAGAGGGTCGGTGCTCCCCAAGGCAAAGTACTAGAACGAATAAAGCCCTTATCTAGTAACTCTTGGAGTTAAATCTTCAACTCACTCAACTCGGCTGGAGAAAAATGATACGGTGTCATGGAAATCGGTGTCGTGCCAGACACTAAGTCAATAGAGAACTCGATCTCTCGATGGAGTGGTAAACTAACAAGATTCTCGAAAAAGACGTCCGAGTACTCACAAACCACTCTAGGCAACTCAGTCCGGGTCTCATCACACTCACTACTTATACTGCTAGCGAGAAGTCAACAAAGCTCACTCCGCCCTCGCAAATCATACACCGGTGGTAAAACCCTACCAACCTGATCTCCCAAGAAATGAAAACAGTCCCTGTTCAAGGTACATACAGTAACCCTCTGACGGTAGCAATCTATAATAGCCTGATATGACGATAACCAGTCCATACCCAAAGTCATATCAAACCCAGACATATCCATCAACACAAAAGAAAAGGGAAGTCGATGATCGGCGACCTCTATATCACAGCCCCGACACCCCTATTTCAAAACCATCTCGCCCCCAATAGGTGATACAACACAAATAGGAGATACTAACTACGCCAACTCCAATCCCAAAACAAATGCAAATGCAGAAAATATAAAAGAGTGAGATGCACTGGTATCAATTAACACATTAGCAACCGAGTTGCAAAACAAAAAGGTACCTCTCACTATTGATGGAGCAGGTACAAGATCCGGCACTATAACAGCATACATGTGCCCGTAGGCCTCTGATCTACCTGCTCATCTCTCCGGAGCATAAGACTGCTGCACAGACTAAGCCGAAGAGGCTCCCTGAGTGGCCCTCGAAGCCTGAACTGACTGTGCTCGCTGGTGACTCTATGCCTGCCTCGAACTAGACACACCAGAATCCAGATATGCTACCTAACTGTGGGCAAAACCTCTTCAGGTGCCCCGCATACCCACACTGATAACAAGTGAGCAGCTGACCTTTACCCTGACTCTGGCCCTGAAAATAAGCCAAAGATAATGCTGCACGCTGCCCTCCTCCCTTCTGTGAGCAACCTGGAGACTTGTGGCCTAGCTGACCACATTTGAAGCAAGCAACGTCTCCCTGACCGCCTCTCCCAGAACCTGAACTCGGTACTGGAAAGATAGATCTAGAATGTGCTACCTAGGATTGCTAAGGGTTAGAACCCCTCTGTCTTTTACCGTCCCCCTGGCCATCTTGACTCCTCTTGGAGCCCCTCATCCTCTCCTCCTCTGCATACATAATGGTCTCAAGATAGGCAGAAGCCTCCACAAGGCATCCATAATCTCTAATCATGGACCCGACAACTCTGAACATGAGTCCGGTCCTCAACTTCTTCTCAAACTCCAGACAGCGGCGTTCCTTAGTCGCCACTAACTCAGGTGCAAACCTAGATAGGCTAGTAAAAGTGGCCTCAAACTCCGCCACCGGTGTGTTCAACTGCTTAAGCTGGGAAAACTAATCTCTCAACTTTTCCTTTACTGTAGCCGGCAAATCCTTGTCCTGGAAAGCTTCAACAAAGGCTTCCCAAGTCCCTCAAATGCGCCCTCGCACATACTTCCACCACTGACCCGCGTCTCCCTTCAGCTGGAAGGACGCCAAGGTCACTTACAAACCCCTGTCTTCGATGCCAAGCATCTCAAATATCTTCGTCATCTGCTCTAGCCACTCATCAGCCTTCAGTGGCTCTTTAGGATTCCCCAAAAACTCATCCGGATTCGACCGGAAAAACTCTCTCTTCAGAAAGGACGACCCTGTCTCAGCTACATGGGCCTGGACTTGATTCTTAGCTCTGAGAATGTCCATAGATTCCCTCAATGCTCCTGCCATTTCGCGGGCTAAAGCGCCCATGACCTGCTGTCCTACTGGCTCGGCCACATTGGCCTGACCAATCCCTTCCTCCTGCGCCGGAATTTCATCTGGTATAAGCACCTCCTACCTCCTAGGCCTACGACACCTACCACCACGTCCTCGTCCTGACATCCTAATAAAAGTAACAAAAACATTAGCATATTCACAAATGTGCCGAAGCTATTTCACTCGCGTCCTAATACAATGGACAATAATAATTCACTCTACGTAAACACATAATCACATAAACACTTATGAATTTTATTTCCGGATAATGACCGTCCCGTGACGTTGCTAGAGTTCCAATTAGAAACGGCAGTGATCAAGTGTCTTTCTAACAGTACTCCCAGAAACCCATAGACCCGATCAACATCCTAGAAACTAAATCCCATACCCATATAGTCACACAAACATGTTATCACATAAGCACATAACATTACATTGAAGTCTCTAACAAGCGAGACAAACCCATTGTGGTACCAACCACTTCCCACGTACCCAAAGTATTCAAACTCGGTACGCTCTGATACCATGTTGTAACTCTCTCAAAATATAGTATAAAACATTCATCCATATAATCCGTAAGCATAGAAGAAATCTTGTATTTCATATATTAGAGTTTTGCTTACAAAAGATATTACATGCGTGAAACAAAATAAATGCCCTGCGGGCTTATAGCTTTCCAAGTATAACTTCGTTACGACAAAAAAAGAGTTCTAACTCTATACATAAAAAGCCCTCAGCTTGAATTTAAATGTAAGATCCACAAAGGAACAGAAAGAAAGTCTTCAACTCCTAAACCTCACAAGCTAAGGCCTTGGAGGCAGCGTATCACCTGTACCTGAAAAATAGTGTCCCAAGTAGGGTGAGCCAAAGCCCAATAGATATACGCTAAACATTATATGAGAATTAAATAAAACATTAGCATTCGATAAATGTTTAACATTTGAGCCATTTTACTCATTTCCAAGATCAATCACATTAATACTCATATTTCAAACCATTTCCAGTTATGCTTCCAAGTCAAATCATTGACACAATTCACTATCATTTAAATAGTTCATTATGAGACTACAACTCATTTAACAACACTTCAATTATAAACATCATTCATTCACTTCCATTCACTTTGTCATTTTACGGATCTACGTCCGAGGGAACCGGCACCCAAAAAAATAAGATTTCAGGACTTTCACCCAGAACACTCCGGCCAACTTAATTACCAATAGAGTCCATCCCCTATCTCCTCCCACACAATGAAGTATATCCCATATCTCCTCCCACACAAAGATACATGAACATTGTATTAAACATATTGGCATGTACAATGACCCAACAACTCACATATTCAACATTTATATTCAACCGTCATATTCAATGACATCAACCAAGTGATTAGTTTTAATTCACCAAATCATCATGCAGTTTCTACAACAATCATGGCTATCCTCCACCGATAGCCCCAAACAGTTATTTTTAAATAGTTAAATAAATTCATCAAACAGATAATTTATCAACTTTTCCATGGGTGAGTGATTTATCAATCCAACTACACTACTTAATTACATTCTTTCCAAATTTCATAATTCACAAACCAATTTCATATTTCCATAATTAATTGCATTATTTCTACAAATAATTTATTTAATCCCAATTAGGGCATTTCTCCTCATTTCCTCAACATCAACCCTAAGGCTCAATTTCATCAATTTTACACCAATAACGCCATTTTCCAAGGTCTCACATACACATGGAGCTCAACAATTGAAAACCCCTCTTTTATACATTTCAAATTTAAAACCCTAGCTTTCCAAAATTTCCATAGTTTCACCATTTAATCAAAATGACTAAAATTGATGTCAAAGCTCATAAAGATGAGTAGTTTATCCAAATAAAGGAACTCAAAGAAGAAGGAGAGAAACTTGAAAGTGCTCCAAATGCAAACTTTTTCGGATCAAGATGAAGCCCACGCAATGCTCTAGTTTTCTTACAAAGAGACTATGGTAGAGAGACCCAAGAATAAGGTGTATTTGTAGAGAGAATGGGTGTTTTGAGAGAGAAGCAGCCGGATCTAGGGTTTGGAAATAAATGGAGATAAAAAAGTGATGTAGAATCACGCTGCTGCGAATTGATATACACGAGGCTCGCTCGAGCAAATGAGTGGTCACTCGAGCGACCAGACAAAACAATAGTCTCGCTCGAACGAACAATGCAAAGCGTCAAGTCTGCAACACAGAAGCACGCTCGAGCTCAAGAGTCTTCGCTCTAGCGAAGAAACACAAAACATAGGGCTCGCTCGCTCGAGTACAAGAAGGCTCGCTCGCTCGAGTACAAGAAAGCTCGTTCGAGCGAAGAATACCAACCTTCAAGTCTAAAAGAGACGTAGACGCACACTTGAGCACAAGACTTCTCGCTCGAGCGAAGAGACACAAGACACAAAGCTCGCTTGAGCGCAAGAAAGCTCGCTTGAGCGCAAGAAAGCTCGCTCGAGCGGAAGTTGCATCTGAAAAAGAAACCTGAAGACCTACAATACTCGCTCGAGCGCACAAACCCTCGCTTAAGCAAAGAACCAAACACCCAGGGCTCGCTCGAACGCAAAAAGCCTCGCTCAAGCGAAGAAGGAAAAATCTGGGCAGCAACCATTTGTTTCAACTCACAACCAACCTGTTACAAACTCAACCAACACTTCCCAAAACTCAAACACAAGGAATTAAAAGATGAAAACACGACCAAGACAACAACATACCATCACTAGACCCGAGTCCAGAAAGCAATAAATGACGGGGAAAATCGAGATCACTATAGGATCCCTCAATATTTTTACAGAGAAAATTCTATACAAAGAAATTTTGTCCCGACAGATAGAAATTTCAAAATTTCTTTGACATGATCACAAAGAAATTTTCCTACTATCCAAATTTCTACTTTTTTCACTATTTTTTTCCAAATTCTTAATTGATGAAGGATGTGCCTTGGAATTGATTTGGTATTTTTTTTTTTTGATTTGTTTAATTTTTTTAGTGAACCTTTTTTTTTAATTTTAAAAAAAAATTTCATTTTTAGGATTTACAAATTAAAAAAATAGAAGAAGAAAAAAACCATTGAAAATAACCCCAAAAAAAAAATTTTGCCTGCATTTTTTATGCAAGTTTTAAAAATATATCACTAAGAATAAAAATGTTTTGAAGAAAATATTTTTTTTTAATGATCCCATACTGACACGAAATCTTGTTTACGTTTGTTTTGCATTCATAATTTATTTATAAATAAATAAACTCGAAGTGTCAATAATGATTTAGATTTTCTGTGCTCGTATTTTTTTTTTTTTTTCAAAATTTGTGAACTTATAAAAATGTCAACGGTTTAGCTCATTTACATGACAAGTTATTTGGTGGTTTTGAGAGTTTACATATTGTGTCATGTGTATTGTGATTAGTGAAGAGAATAAGATTTATAATTTTATATTAAATTATTAGAGAATGTGATTTGTGATTGATCATAAATATGACCACATTCACGAAATAATTTTTTATTTATGCCACGTGAACATTTTCATTAGACCCATCACTTAGGACAACACATCATACAAGTTTGCAGAATGAGCAATATTTAGATGGGTGTAAGGCTCGTTTGTTTTGGGAGATAGAGATGGGATTGGGATTGAGATGGAGGTAGGACCCATTATATATTGTGTTTGTTTTAAGAGATAGAGAGGGAATTTATAATTCCATAGGATTAGGATGGGCCTTGGGCCTCGTTTGTTTAGGCGCATCACAGTCCGAAGTGGACTGTGATGGATGAACAGTATGTGTAGCTCATGTTTGTTTTGTGTTGTGGCCTCCAAATTGTTAGTTCGTTTGGACTAGGATGGGCATTGGGTGAGGGTATTAGCAATCCGGGGTGAGAGATGGTATTAGCAAACTAGTCCGTTCGGATTGGGTGTTACCGGACGTCCGACCGATCAACCAGCTAGTCAACCAGTCAACGCAATTTTTTTTTTTTTTTTAGTTAACATTAATGTTTAATGTTTTTGTATTTTTTGTCAAGTAAAAATCATAATTTTATTTGTTTTATTATTTTATATTTATTTTATATAAAAATAATTTAACAATCCCCTCACTATGAAAACAAACACAATTTTACCAATCCCCTCACTATGAAAACAAACACAATTTTACTAATCCCCTCACTATGAAAACAAACACAATTTTACTAATCCCCTCACTAACAACCCCCTCCCTTCTATCTCTGAAAACAAATGGGGCCTTAGTGTTAAGATTGAGATGGAAGAGGTGAGGATGGTATTAGGAAATTAGTCCCATGGGATTAAGTTTTTTCTTTATTATTTTTTTATTTACATGTTAGGCATTTTTTTTAAAAATTAATGTTTAATGTTTATGTATTTTTTGTTAAGTAAAAATCATAATTTTATTTTTTTAATATTTTATATTTTTTTATAGGGTAATAATTTAACAATCCCCACATTAATAATTACCATCAAAACAAACACAATTTTACTTAATCACCTCACTATTAATTCTCTCACTATCAGTCATTTCTATTCCACTTCTGAAAATAATATATGAAACTCAAACTTATTGCGCATTGTGTAAAAATTTTAATAATTTTTATAAGATGTTTAATATTTTTGTTGTAGACCTGTGTCCAACTATCCTTAACGTTAAACAAAGGGAAAAAGTAAGAACTTAGAAAAATGCTCAGGAAAACAAAAAAAAAAAAAAAAAAGCAATTCATATGTATTTGTACATTTAAATCAATTATTGTGGGATCACATTACAAATAAATCTTAGCCGTCAATGATAAATTTTGGACAGTTTTAAGTTTTTTTTTTTCTTGTCTGTAGAATTGAGGTGTGTATGCTGAGTGTGTATCTCTCAAATCACTCTCACCTGTGACACACTTTGCATGTGCAACACCTCACATACACACACTGGTACACATCTCATGACACTCTCTCTCACACGTCAGAACATTCCTCACTTTTTTAATATAAAAAAAAATGTATATAATTTTTAGTGTATATCTGATTTTTATAAAATTAATAATACCATTCAAAAGATATTAATGAAATCTTTAAAATGAGACTCAATATTTAACCTATAAAGTGTATTTAGCCTTTATTTTGGAAGAATTTTTTTAGTTTGATTTTTTAATTATTTTAAACTGGTTAAAAAAGATAAGATAAAATAATTATCGTTTGAATGTAATATTTTATATTATTAATTTTTTAACTTATTTTATTTTTTAATTGGCTATATTAGCCCTCACTATCTTGCCAAACAGGACCTTAATGTATGAAAGGACTAACAATAATCAATCAACTTTATTTTTTTTCAAGTTTATATTACCCAACATATTTTAAAAAATAAACAATTCGAATCATTTAAATAGATTAAAAATATCTGTTGCGCGGTATGTGCAACAGCCACCAAAACCCAAACGACAATGCTACGTAGCTCAAATTTTGTGACTCAAAAGTGGCTCAAATGACCAAAACGACGTCGTTTTGAATACAGAACAACATAAAAATGGCCAAAACGACGTCGTTTTGGCCATTTGAGCCGCTTTTGAGCCACAAAATTTGAGCTACGAGATATTTTCCAAACCCAAAATGCATCACCTTTGCTTTGAGAGTAGTGAATAAGGTTCTGTTCAGGATTTTTTTTTTTTACTATAAAAAGTCAAAAATATCTCTAAGTTATATATATTTTTTTGAGTTGTTAAAAAAAAATATATATATATATATAATTTTTGAGAAAAAATTTTAAAAATTTTGTTTGGTTCAAATTTTTTTAAAAAAATTTCTAAAATCACTTTCTCTCTCCTGCACATTAATCAATTACTTTATCTCTCTACTTTCTCCTTCTCAATTATTTTTTCTCTCACAAATATCTACTCAACTATAACAAAACATAAAATCGTCCCAAACTCTAAAATTATTTTCAAAATATACAACCAAATAAATCAAAAAAATTTCTAAACTCTCTCCCCAAATTTTTTTATTTTTCATTTTTTATTTTATTTTTAATCTCAAAACATAAACCAAATACACCCAGAGTTTCATCAATTCACACAGGAAGTCACCTATTAGTTTGAAAAAGACCAATATAACCTCAGTTTTACAACAAGGCTAATCCGAGTGTTGATTTTTTACATAGACAAAATGAGAAATAATAGTAAAAATTAAATTATACACATTAATTAATCATGTTTTTTATGTAACTATCTATATAATTTAAAAAATTATTTTTAAATATATTAATATTTTTCATCTTATTAAAAAATTACTAAAAGAAATGAAGATTCCAAACGACACTCGCCTTGCCACACCAAGTTCATGCTATTGATGGTTGGTACTTTAAATTTAAGTTGACATGTATTTTTTGAACGGAATTTAATTAACATGCTCGTGGACAAAGACATGTTGGTGGGATTCCAATGTTGGCCTAAATATTAGTGGGAAATTAGTTATTTTAATATGTTATTTTAATTTTTAGTTATTTTAGTAGGTTAAAATTATTGTATTTGAGAAGAGAGTTGGATGCAATGATGGTGAGAGAAAAAGTAAAATGACTATAAATTTAAAATTATGTAACATTTTGTCTTATTAACTATTTTAATTTGTTTTCTCCTTTTATAAATTTTAGTCAAAAAAAAAAAAAAAAACCAAACCCAACTTGCGGCCATTGTCACACACAACCTACAGGATATCATCTAAAAGTTAGTAGGTTTGATTGGGTTTTTATAAATTTTTAAATTTTAATTTAATAAAAAATAATAAAACTAAAAATACTTATTATTTTGGAAGAATTTCAAAAAAAATTAAATGCTAAAAATATTCCAATTAATGAAGGTACAAGATTTATTTGAATAATTAAATGTATAAATCACTTGTACTTTCATCATTTTATAATTATTTTTCCACTCTCCACCTTTTTGATATTCTCCCTATTAGTTTTATGTAATTTTCTCTTTTTTGGGTATGAGTAATATTTTAAAAAGTCAAATATAACACCGATATTTTGTTGAGGTTTCAAAATTTTTAATTTGACAAAAATAAATATAAAAAAATATTTTTGAATTTTTAAAAATTAATTATTCTCTAAATAAGATAAAATTATATGAAACTAATGAGTATTCTTACTTTTTTCATATTTTATCAAAAATACTACAAACTCAACTAAACATTTGTTTCTCCTAAATTCTTGAACAAAAATTCTGTAAAAATCATGAACAAAGAAAGATTACAATGAGCTTAGTGCATGCTATGAAGAAAAATAAATAAATAAAGCTTTCATTTTAATAAAAATGTATGTTGTGAAGAATGTATAAGGATTTTAAATTTTAGTAATTAATGTCCTTAAAATATTGTTACAATATTCTTTAATAAGTATAAAATAAATAGGTGGTAATTAATTTTTTTAGAGGATTTAGATATCCCAACACACACACCAGAGACCCATCGGCCCAGCGGCCTACTTAACTCAGCTAGTCCAGCCCGATATTTTTAAGAAATTATTTTGCCCATAGGATGAGATTGGGCTAAGATTTTATGCCTATATAGGTTAGGCTTGGATAAAAAGTTCTAACCTATCCTAGCTTGGCTTGCTCATGTAGGATTGGGCTTGAATAGCTAGATTAGGTCCGATATCAAGTCAGACCGGACTTGGATTGACACATATCCTCTTACTATATAATGCAAGTCCTAGACAAATTGAGGTTTTCCTACCCCTACAGCACTTCCTTCAGCCTTTCATTGTTGGCAACAACTCTTCGACAATATTTGCGGACAACTTTCCCAGCCACCTATTTTGGAAAAAGCTACTCACGCTTTTAACAAAAGGAAGCAAACATTTTATTAAAAATGAAATGAAATGACATAAATTTATAGCAAATTGCAAAAAAAGTGATTTCATAATATCATGGTTTAAAACAAGAGTTGAGTTGGGAGGGGCCTCCCAGTACAAACAGTGAAAGGAAACTAAGGAACTTTCTTAGCCAAAACATTTACTGCTACATTTACCTGCACACAAAAACTAAATATGAGACTACGAAACTCGAATAATAGTTACAGTTGATTCATTTGCTTGTTAGTTTGTTGCGTTTGAACGTCACAAAGAGTTTACAAGATGTCAACTTCTATATGCAAATCTAAAAAAACAGTTTGAATAATAATTTGTAAATTACACCTGAACGACCAAAGTTCAGCCACATTATTTGTAGTAATTCCAATGGAACAAGCAGAGGCATGAAGAAAATTTGCATGTAAAATGCCACCAATACTTGTCGACCATGGATTCCCTTTCGTGGACCAATTAATATTCAATTTAGGATTATTTTAAGAATTAGTTATTTTAATTAATTTTTTTTAAAAAAAAATTGTACAAAGAAAATTTTAAAGTTTTAATAGTGATTTTTTTACTTTTTAATTATTTTAATGCATTGCAAAACATATCCTTTATGGAAAATTACACTAACGGTTCTTGTAGTTTGAGATTTATATCACTTTGATCTCCAACCTTTCAATTGTGATATATTTGACCATAAATTTTAAATCTCGTTTCAAATAAAGACAATTGAAGACATTGTTGTCCCATTTCAAGGCAAAATCGTCAATTTAATAAAATATAAACTACCTTGACAAAAATAAATCTCAAAAAATTATTTTTAAATATTTAAAAATTATTTCTACTCACTAAAAATAAAATTATATAAAAATTATAAATCTTTTACATTTTTATTTTTTTACCAAATTAATTTTTAGTGTGTGTTTGGATGATGATCATGTAATGAGTAGTTGTTTTTGTTGATATTTTTAGATGGTTATCATGTAGTAGATGTCTTCAATTATCCTCATTTAGAACGAGATTTAAAATTTATGATCAAATATAGCACAATTGAAATGTTATAAACCAAAGTGACACAATCTCCAAACTATAAGGACTGTTAGTGTAATTCGGCCCATCCTTTAATCACAATGGGGGAAGGGGCTCCAATGTATATTTGTTTGGACAGATTAGATAAGGAGATATTGTAATCTATCAGACTGTTAGTCTTGAGATATATTGTCCTTGGACTATTTGGCGGGAAATGATATATGTATGCTATGTTTTTTAGTCATAGGATTAGATTTTTGGATTGGACTATTCTATTGAATTATATATGTATCTTATTTTTTTTAGTAGAACTTTAAAAAAAATTAAATAAATAAAACTTATATAAATTTATTTTAATTTTTAGTTGAAATTTTTAAATTTTATTTTACTTTACTAAGTATAATTTTTACTAAGTATAATTAACACCACAAGCTCTCTGTTTTAGCAAAAATGGCCATAAAAGCACTCCCCGGTGGTCCCTCAGTCAATCGGCCAAAAACATAATCCCTTCGGATGAGTTATCTTGGATTTTGTGTCCCACAGTTCCATAGAACAGAACAATTTAACATATTTAAGACTAATAATCCGATGCAAAATTTCTAAACCAATCTATAAACTAGTTCATCTACGAGATATGAAATCCTATGCCGTAACTGAATCCCTCCAAACAAATGTACTGCCAATGTATTGGGTAGTGGGAGAATATTCTTTTTTGCAAGTAAAGCAAAGTAGTTAACATATCGTGACGTAGTAGCCACAAAAAGAATTTTCTTTGCGAGATGGTTCGAATGCAAAACCAAGAATGTGGCAACTTGATAAGGCCTTAAGATATAAGTTTTAAGGTCTTTAAGTTTTACTTTCTTCAGGACTAGTTATTTGGATGATTGTACATATGGTTGGTATGATGAATGTTTCAGGCATGAATGAGCCGTATTCAGTGTCTGGATGGTGGGTTCGAATCTCCCCTGTACGCGAGTCCGTGACTTACCACTATATGATTAAATGGCTTTACTATGTAGTACTACCTAAGAGTAATCTTTGGAACCTCGACTCCTTAAGATTTAACTACAGAAGTCACCATTCTGTGATTAGGCCTTTTGGTTTAAAACCACACATTAGATTTTATGGACAAATTTCTAAGTAGACTTTCTGTGTGTATGTATGTAAGCATTATTCCTTTTATTATTATTATTTTTGTCTTCAATAATAATGTTAAAATAATTATCAAATTTTATTATATTTGATTTATTATTTAACTGGCATAATCATATTTGTTGAGCATTATTGACATTCACGCGAGATCCATTCACCTCAACATATATGAATATGAATATGAGACACAATATAATAAATAAAATATAATATGATGTGATGATTCTAATTTTATTGTTTTATAAACAATCAAAGAATTAGAAAAATATAGTTAATTACCTAAAAGTCTTATTTACAAATGTTATAGTAGCTTAGGTCTAATTTAAGATTTTTTGAACCAATAAATCCTATATAGTAAAACTGAGAATATTATCAATTTTTCTCAATTTTGGAAATTAAGAACATTATCAATTTTGCATAGTAATGTTCCAAATAATTGTTTCCCTAACTGATGAAAAAAAACAGAGTATGATATTAAACGTTTTTGCCTTTCTACTTATTGATTTGATTCAACTATCCAATAAAACCGATAATATTATCAGTTTTTTTCAGTTTTAAAACTCAGAACATTATCAATTTTTTCATTTTTAATTTTTTTTTTATAGTTTTGCACATCAATGTTCTATCATCATGCTCCTTTACAGACACAAAATTTCCAGTTTTGCACAAAAAAATAATTCAATTTAAAAAAAAATGAAAAATTTACTTATAAATCCCATCTTGAGGAATGGTGATCCATTTAATCTGAAAGATTTTCTTATAAATCAATTAGTCCCATTGATTTTGAAAAAGTAGATTTAATATATTATTTAAAAATTAAATTTACAGTTATACCCTTATTTCTATTCTGTTCATTCTCTTTTTTTCTTTTGTATTAGTACACAATGTAGGAGAATCAAATTTGGAATTAATTTGTATATGAAAATCCTTTTTTTTTAATATGGAAAACATTTCAAAAAGAATATAAAAATGACTTAAAATATGGAATTTTTTAAACATTTCAAAAAAAAATGTGGATTCTTCAAACATTTCAAAAAGAGTAAAAAAAACTACTTAGTAAGCTTTGGCAAAATATATAATTTCAAACTGTAATACTTCATGTAACACTCAAACGTAACACTCTAATGTAATACTAAAAAAAAATCTTAGTGTAACACCCTAATATAACACACATAAAAAACTCTTTACTATACTTTTTCCAAACGTAACACTCTAATATAGTACTCCAAAAAACTTTTTAGTATAACATACTAATGTAGCATACAAAAAAAAAATACTTAATGTAATACTCTAATGTAACACAAAAAAAAAAATTTAGCGTATTTTTTCCAAATGTAACACTTTAATATAATATTCTAAAAAAACTCTTTAGTGTAATACTCTAATGCAACAGACACAAAAACTCCTTAGTGTAACACTTTAATGTAACACACAAAAAAAAAACTCTTTAGTGTAATATTTTAATGTTGTAGCAAAAGGGGGAGTTCTGAGTAGTCCGGTGTTTAATCTTGTGGTTGAGTAAAATGATCTCTTTGGGGGGTTCTAGATGCCTAGTCTAACTACTAATTCATAAAACCTTAACGTAAGTATGTTATTTTACCTGATTTGTTTTGTGTATGATTGATTAATTGATAGAAGATATAGGGGTGTGTGTGTTTTTACTGGGCATTTCAAACTCATGGCGTGTTATGCCAGGTGAAGAAGTAGCTTACGACGGGGAAGGTTATCCTGAAGACAATCAAGATGAAGTTTTAGAGCCGTGGTTCACTTGAAAAATTTGGACTAGTAGTTTGTTTTTGTTTTCTCTCTCCTTTTACCTTTTGGTTTGACAGTGTTTTGTAAACCTCTAGTGGAACTCAAATCAGTTATCTATATTATAACTCTGCTTATATGTGTATATTAAAATATTCTGGTTATCTCTTTTGTTTGAGTTGTACTTTATATATTTCTCTTGTGGTCTCAAATTTTGGGGCGTAACAAATGTAACACACAAAAAAAATCCTTAGTATACTTTTTCTAAACATAACACTTCCATGTAATACTAAAAAAATTAGAGCTTATGTTTGAAAAAAGTACACCAATGAGTTTTTTTTTTTTTTTTTGGTATTACATTGTTACGTTTGGGAAAAGCACACCAAGTTTTATATTGAAGTATTATGTTATTGGAGTGTTACATTTTTTTTTTCGTAATATGGGATTGGTTCCAAAATGAGGGAAAATCAAAATTTTCTATAGTACGGACTCTGCAAATGTGTAATTTTATATTTTGAGAAATCCACTTTTATCCTTAAAAAATTAAATCCAAATATGTAAGTGACTATCTTTTGTGTAATTTCCACTTTAATGAGACTGTTGAGTTCATAAAAAAATTAAAAAAAAAGGACTAAACAATTTACAACATCATATTTTAGGATTTATTGGTATTTCACTCAAAAAATATTAGGTTTGTTTTTTTGCACATAATTTTTTTTAGTTTTTTCAATTTAAAAGTTGATATTTTAAAGTTTTGAAAATCAAAATAAATGTCAAATCGTCATGTTCCTTTATAGATAATTATAAATGATAAACAATCATTATTTGAAGGATAATTCCGACTATTAAAAATTTAATGGGACTTGAAGGTCTAAAAAATCTTAGTTTGGACTTAATGGAGCATAAATTCATAAATTAGGACTTGTGTGTAAATGCCCACTTTTATCTAGAACTCAAAAACCTAATCCCCTCTTTATATCATAATAATTAAAGGATAAATTACTCTTTGGGTGAGATTCAATTGCGCATAGGAGTGATAAATGAACCAAACAAGTCAAGTTGATTGTTCAAACTTAGTTTGAAAATTTAACGAGTTTCAAAATTTGTTTAAGCTTGAGTTGTTAAATTGTCGAGTCGAGTTGAGCTTGAGTAGTTTGGTATTTTTATATAATTTTGGACTTATCAAACCGAATTGAACGGGCAATTAATTGTTCAAGTTTCGTTTAAAAATTATAACAAATTTCAAAATGTATTTAAGATTAACTTCTTTTTTTTTTTTTTATCGACAAATGCTAGTAGTTAGTTGTTAGATTAGCACCTATGGGAGAAAATCTCTCCACCCTTGGCAAAGCACATAAGTGTTTGCACTCTCTTAATGCAACTTCCGTAAAGAGAATTGAACCCATGACCTCCTTTGAACTAAGTCGTAAGGTAGGTATGGTGGTCAACTAGGCTAAACCTAGTTGGTTATTTAGGCTAGACCTAGTTAGTTATTTAAGATTAACTTATTCACTAAACAAAATGACTCAAACAAACTTTTAATGAGTCAAATTCAAATTATTGGGTTTGTTAATCACTCGTAATTGTGGGTTGTTTGGGGAAGATGGTTAAAAGTTAATTTTTTAACTTTTTAACTTTTTTTTTATAAAAATATGTAAAAAATGTGAGAGATAATATGACCTAAAATCAGTTAAAAGCTGTAAGATGGCTTTAACCATCTTCCCAACTCACAACTCTATTTAGGAATTGTTTGGCATGTATTATTTTAGTATATCTTTTTTTTTTTATTTGAATCACATCACCCTTTATTTAGATTACATCATATCTCTATCACATTACACATATTTTTACAAAAAAAAAAAAAAAAAAAAAATATACTTATCAAATACATCTCCAACAACCCCTGATTAGATAACTTAATGTGGCCCCAAAAGAAATTACCTATAATGAGCGGCCCACGTATATCGTGAGGGATAGTCAGAGAGAGCTGATCTCGATGATATGACAAGCAAAAAAAACAAGGAATTAAAAATATGTAAAACCTCATCTAGCCCCTTAGTCCCCTCTATGTCATACCCTAATTAAATTATGAATTATTTTTTAAGTACGGCTCAAGTGTCCCCATCGCCCATCCTCATAAAAGGGCCATTTGGAATCTACTTCAAAAAAATCATTAAATTATTTATTATCAATTAAAAAAAAAAAAATCAAATGTAACATAAATTTTTTAAAAAAATTAAGGACGTGTTTCCCAAGGAATAGTTGGAGAGTGCTGATCTTGATAATATAACAATGGCACGCAAACAAAGTGATATGACAAGAGTCATAGAGGCTACAGTCCACTATGAACTACTCAAGCCTACCACTTAAGGCTCAATATATAATTTAATTAATGAAACCCAGCACCGCTGAAGCCCCACATGACAATAAGAACCAATGGCATTAAGACACATGGCAAAAGAAGGACAAGCCACATCAGCAGACAAAGATCTGCAAAGTTATTGCTACGCCACATCGCCATTAATGAGGCCCCTTATAGCATTTATTGCGATAACCCCTCTCCGTCGAGACAGCACGCCACCACCCTGAACAAGGTAAGCTACAACATAGACTTTCGGCCAAGGTGACAGGTCGGAAGGGACAACGAAATGATTACCAGAGGATATACGCATACGTTGAAGATAAGAAAAAGGTTAACCTTTCTATCTCTAATCTCATTCTATACTCCACTCCTCTTTCTAATTTGCTCGTCAGAGGATTCGCTGGGGGACTCCCCGTTCCCCGTTGAACTCTTGTGCAAGTCTTCAGGTGGGCTTGGTCATTCAGACATAGGCTTGAGGAGCGTGGATCAGTCTGACCCGTTCTGTCACGACCCAAATCCGCCCCTATGGGTTTAGCACTATAATCGGCCAGTAATCCGAGATTACCGAAGGCTTGCTTAACAGTAGAACAGTAATACAGAGTACAGGGGCTGGCGGAAGCCAATACAGCAATTAAAGTTGTCCAACGAGCTGTGACAATCTGTATGCAAAAGACTTTTCATACACGTATACAGTCAGTACCAAACAGTATGCACAATGTTTACAATCTTTCAGGACAGGGACTTAATCCCTATGTAAACAGTACAGTTCAAAAACATTCAGTCTATACAGTATTACAGAACAGTGACAGTTGGGTGAAACTAAGACCCCCTTTAGAAATTCAGCCTAAGCTTGACTACACTTGGAACCTCGCAGTGAGGCACAATGGTTGGCTGACAAAACAAGAGCCTGCCTGACGCCCCTAGCAACGGTCCGGTGCCTGAACACCTACATATATATATGAGCAGTGAGCTAAAGCCCAGTAAATAACATATGCGTAAAGAGGTTAAGAATGAATGTCCTTTCAGTATTGAAAACAGTCAATTGATTCAGTGTATTAGTCATTAAGTCATAACAGTATATGTGGTACATCCATTAGCAGAACAATACAGTAAACAGTAGGTCTTGAAAGACCGAACAGTTAATGATGGCCATCGTAATAGTAAATAGAAGTTCCAAGATAGGAACTGACAGAGATCTCTGTAACAGTAGCAGTAACAGTAACAGTAGTTGCTAAGGATGCCACGATACAGTTCAGAATAGAAGACAAATATTCATTCAGTTAACAGTAAATAGTTCAGTTGATCATTCACAAAATATTCATTTTCGAACATATCTTTACAACATTGTTACTCACAGAGTTCTGGGCTATAGATAAGCTAGAGCGTCTTCGGAATGCCAACCCTACACAGTCACAGATTGAACACACACTAAGCTATACAGTTGGGAAAAATAATAACTTAATCCCTAATTTGCCTCGGTGTGGTTCTACATCAATATTCTCATTAAGATGCCTTAAACTAGGCCTAGGAATGCCTAGAATGAAATGAGGATGCAAAGATGCGCTTAAAAACATTTTTAGAATATTCAGAAAACAAAGGTCCCACTCGAACGTGACTATCTCCGCTTGAGCGGACATGCAACAAAAGGGTTCCGCTCGAGCGTATACTTACCCGCTCAAGTGGACTGTAAAACAGTCAAAAGTGCTGGATGTGTGAAAATCATGCTCGATAGGCGCTCTACACCCGCTCGAGCGTGAGACACAAGATCCCGTTCAAGCGTCCAATACCCTGCTCGAGTGGACTGCAAACACAACTAAAGCGCTGGATGCATGAATTTCACGCTTGAGCGCCAGTCACCCCGCTCGAGCGTGAGTCCAAAATCGTCCAAAATCTGGAATTCCTAGATTTGAACCTCAAGCTCAAAATCAACTTCAAATGTATCAAATTCGATCATTTTGGGCTAATTTTCTGGAAAACACTTCAAAACTCATAACATTACATGTGTTCAAAGATCCATTTGAGAAATCGAAGCCTAAAGGTAGTTCAATTAAACCCAATTTCAAACCAAATTTCATGAACATGACCTCAATGCAACATGCATGAGTTAAATCAACTTTAAAGCTTCAAATACATGCTCAAGCGAGTCAATTTCTTCAAAGACAAGATGAATTCATGGATTTTAACACAAACATGGACATGCATGCAAGATTCCCATGAAATCCAACCTGCAAACTCAACAATGTAAACATGCATGCATGATTTGAGCTACAATACAACATACTAGAGCCAATTCTAGACTTAGCTCTCTAAACTACCATGATCCATGCTAGATACAACTTAGATACACAAATAAGAGAGTGATTTCTCTACCTTATGTCTTCAATTCAAGTGTAGAAGCACAAATATGCAAGAATTCCTTCAATTTCTCTCAATCTCCAAGCCAATTCTCAAGAACTCAAGATTTTCTCCTACCCTCTCTCTCTCTAGCTGGTTGTGACTCTCAAAATGGGCTGATGAAATGTTTAATCAAGAGTGTATGAAGTGGAGAGGAGTTGCCTAGATTAATCCACTAGGTAGCAAAT
The DNA here is from genome assembly GCF_055761805.1 of Camellia sinensis. Lineage (NCBI taxonomy): Eukaryota > Viridiplantae > Streptophyta > Magnoliopsida > Ericales > Theaceae > Camellia > Camellia sinensis. The sequence continues at coordinate 44,365,445 of NC_138962.1, read as the reverse complement.
TGGTAAATAGGACCAACTCTTGTAATATACCTTATTTTAATCTAATTTAATCATACCAAGTCGCATTTTAAATAAATATACCATTAAATCACATAATTTCTAATGATCATAAAACATTAATCAATTTCTGATTCGGCCGCTGATAAGGCCTTCAATTCGCAGTTTAAACGCAGAACATGAACAGATAATTTACCAGTCAAACAGAGAGAAATGCAATTAAACTCATATACTCAATCAATCAGTTTAGACTTTCAGTCAATCAGTCAATTAACATGCTTAGTCTCAGTTTAGCAGTAAACAGTGGTGAGGGTTGTCACACGTTCTACCATCACGAATTGTATCATCAGTTGGTGCCATTTGTAGAAAACTTTCTTACTCTGTGCACCAGCTGTGCTCATTGTCGCCGGAGGCCCTTTCCCAATAACCCCTTCCTATCACCTGGGAAGGTGAATGGTCACGACTAGATTGATGGCTTCCCACCCTAATGTTCCCGACCACCAAGCCAACCCTCCTAATCCAAACAACCCACCACAATACTTTACCGAGCTCACCAACAGCATTAACCGCCTTGCCGAGCAAAACCAAGCTCTAATCAATGCCCTGCTCCAATGAAACCTTCTCATGCCCCCTCCACCACCTCTAGATATTCTACTCAACCAAGAACGAGCCCCGAGCCATAATATCCAGCAGCCTTATCCACCCAACTTGGAAGGCTTGCAACCTCCTCCCCCAAATATAAATCCACCACCCCGACCCCCACATCCATCGGTCCTGGCACCAACCCTTGAAGGAAAGGCTAGTAGCGTCTAGCCCTTGCTGTCCTCCGGTGGTGACAACATTCCTCTCTAGGACGCAGAACTTCGAGCCATGAAGCTCCAACTCCAAGGAGTCATGTAGAACATCCAGCATAAACCCTCTACCACAGCCAACTTGTCATTCGTTGCCTTCATCCGGGACAAACCTCTACCCCTCAAGTTCAAAATGTCCACCATCGACTTTTTTGACGGTACGACGGACCTAGTCGACCACTTGGAGACCTACAGGACCCTCATGATCCTCCATGCTTTCCCTAATGAAATCATGTACCGAGCTTTCCCCGTGACACTCAAGGGGTCAGCTTGACTTTGGTTTAGTCAACTGCCAGCAGACTCTGTCCCCACTTTCCAGCACCTCAGTGACTCTTTCCTCAGCCATTTCATTGGAGCCCAGCGCCAGCGGCGTTCGGTAACCCAACTCCTCAACATCCGTTAGACCGAGGGGGAGTCGCTACGCAGTTTCGTTACCCGCTTCAACACCGAAGCCCTGCAAGTAGCGAAAAACAATAACAAGGTCATCCTTACGGCTTTCATAGTTGGTCTGTGGTTGTCTGACTTCTTTTTCTCCCTCTCTAAAAATCCCCCGACCTCCATGGCAGCCCTACTTACCAAAGCCCAAAAATACATGAATGCTGAAGATTCCCTAGCCGCCCAGCAAGATCCTATAACCAAAAACCCGACCTCCAAAGAAAAGAGAAAAGACTCAGAAATCAGAAAATACCCAGTACAATAACCAAACATCTCAGTACACTGACCGATCCCCCAAAATTGACCGGTTGGCCCCAGCCCGACCGCCCGGCCGATTCAAGCGGTACACCTCCCTGAACTCCCCCATGGAACATGTCCTTCATCAGATTCAGCGGAACTACCCCCTAAAATGGCCCCAACCATCACGGACTCCTTCCAATCGGAAAGACCAGTCCAAATATTGTCGTTTTCACCAGGACAACGGCCATAATACCAAGGAGTGTGTTAACCTCAAAGATCAGGTTGAGGGCCTAATCCGTCAAGGACGCCTTAGCCGATTCACGGATACTCGCCCTCAGCAGAGGCAACGGACTGAACCCATCAGAAATATAGCGATCCCGGGTTTACCCTTGTTGTACAGTGATCCGGACATGTGTCCGTGGATGTTGGTTGTTAGTTATTATCTAGTTTACATCCTTTTTACTTTGTATTTGAGTTATCGGATGTGTTGGGAGGGTTTGTTACAGGTTGGTTAGGCCTTGGTTTCAAATTCCTTGTTGTTGAGTTTTTAGGCAGTCCGCTCGAGCGGGTCTTCTTGCGCTCGAGCGGAGATTGCACACTTCCAGTATTTTCGTGTTCCTGCAAAACTTCTGCAGAGGTGGTTTTTACGCTCGAGCGGGTTTGTTGGCGCTCGAGCGGTGGCGCTCGAGCTGGTCGTTTGGCGCTCGAGCGGGTAGTACTTTCTGGGCGTAAGTTCTGGGAGGTGGAAATCTGCGCTCGAGCGGACTGGTTTTCGTGCTCGAGCGGAAGTGCTTTATTCTTGTGTCTTGGCGCTCGAGCGGGCCTTATTGCGCTCGAGCGTGTCCAGAGTTTTGTTCTTGGCGCTCGAGCGTCGTGTTCTCCGCTCGAGCGGGTCATACGTATATGAGTTATCCGCTGGGTGATTTTAAATCACTTTTCACTTTTCTTTCTCTCTCTTACTTTTTCTAAAAACCATTTTGAGAGCCTCTCTCTCTAAAATCTTACCTTCTCTCTAGATTTTGATCTAGCTAGGGTGAGTTCCTTGTCTTTGGCCTTTACAAAAGAGTTGTTGATCGTCGGGGGCTACGTTTCAATCTGAAAATCTCGGGTTTTGGAGCACGTTGGGTTTTGTCGTCTTGTCCTTTGGGGCTCCGAATTTGAGGTAGGGATAACCTACTCCTTACTATGAGCTTTGTCTTTAAATTTTAGTATTTTGAGATGTTGGGGTTGATTGGGTAATTTTGTGAAAGTTTGGGGCTTTTGTGTAATTTTACAAAAGTTGGGGTTTTGTTTGTAATAAACCTAGGTGCATGTTTGGCATAGAGAAATGGAATAAATGTTGAATCATTGATGAAAATGGGACCTAAGGGTTGAAATGGTAGTTATGGAAAATGACCTAATTACATTGTTGATTAATTGGGACAATTAATTGTGAGAAATGAGGAAATGAAACGGAAATGTTGAAATTGGGAATGTATGGGAAAAAGGGGTGTAGTTGTATTAATTATCACTCACCGAATTGAAATGTTGATTTAATATCCATTGTGCATTTATTTTCTGTTCAGAAATAATTGCTTTGGGCTATCGGTGGAGGATAGTCGTGATTGTTGTAGACAATGAATGATGATTAGGCAAACTAAAACTAATCGATTGAATGTGTCATAGAATATGACGGTGGATTGAATACATTAAATTTATGTATTGATTGATTGTATATAGAACCCTTGTGTTTGTATACATTATGTGTAGAGGAGGAGATGGGGGATGTACTCCGCGGTTTAGGGGAAGATGGGGGATGTACCTCTAAACCGGATAGACTTGGGAGGAGATGGGGGATGAACTCCGTAGACATAGCTCATATGCTTGTGTAGAGAAATGAAGATAGAGCTCATATGCTTATCTTTGAGAAGTATAGATATAGCTCATATGCTTGTCTAGAGAAGTGAAGATAGGGCTAATATGCTTATCTTTGTGAAATGTGGATGTAGCTTATATGCTTATCTGTGAATGTGGGATATAGTTTTTATACATATCTGTTGAAATGATGATAGAGCTAACATGCTTATCTGTTGAAAAAGGAAAAATGAAAAGTAACTTGGACTCATAAGTCGTATGTCATATAATGTGATTTATATGGAGGTATCAGTGTTGGCCATCTATCAATTGCTAATCTTTTAGTCATTGTTCATGGTTGGTTTAGTGTATTTCTACTGGGCTGTGACTCACCCTATATGGGAATATCATTTTCAGGTACAGGTAGCATGCCACCTCCAAGGACATAGCTTGGGAGGCTAGAGGCGGACATACTTTTGTCGTTTTATTTTTGATGTATTACATGTAATTTCAAGCCAAGGGCTTAAGGTGTAAATGAGTAGTACTCTTTTGTTGTAACCAAGTGTTAACTTGGAAAGTTGTAAGCCCGTAGGGCATTTGCTTTTGTTGTTAACATGTAATACTTTTGTAAGGATCAACTCTGATTAATAGAAGAATGTGGATATTTTGCATGTCAATGAATGTCTTAATTGATGGTTTAATGTTATTATTTTGAGGGCGTTACAACTTGGTATCAGAACGTACCGTGTTCGAATACTTTGGGTACGTGGGAAGTGATTAGTATCACAATGGGTTTGTCTCGCTTGATAGAGACTTAGATGTAGTGTCACATGCTATGTGCTTATTTGATAACATGCTTATGTGTTTATTTGGGTATGAGATTTAATTTCTAGGATGTTGATTGGATCCTTGGGTTTCTGGGAGTCTTGTTGGAAAAGCACTTGATCAATGCTGTTTCTGACCGGAACTCTAGTAACGTCTCGGCCCTTACTTCCAAGCCCATTCCATAGTGGTCCTCACTGACTAACCGTTGAAAAAGATAATGCAACAACCAGAGCTTTCCGACAGGCTTATGCAATGGTCGGTCAAACTCAGTCAGTTTGATATCTCCTACCGGCCTCGGGCAGCAATTAAGGGACAGGCTGTTGCCGACTTCATCCTGAAATTCACTAACCTCACCTCAACCACAACTCTTCCACCCCCACCAACCCCCACCGAGCCAGAAGACCCCCATTCTTGAACCCTCAACGTCGACGGATCGTCCCGCAAAGAAGGCAGTGGGGCTGGTTTCATCCTCACCGTCCCTGATAGTGGTTATTTCAAATGTGTTCTCCACTTTCTGTTCAATGCAAGCAATAATGAGGCCGAATATGAGGCACTGATAGCAGGTTTCCGCCTAGCCAGAGACATTGGTGTCAGCCACATCCGGGTGTTTAGCGATTCCCAGCTTATCGTCGGGCAAATTACAGGAGAATTCGACGCCAAGGAGGACACCATACGGTCATATAGGGATATTGCTCTCCCCATTGCTCGCATCTTCAATACCTTCCACATTAAGCACATCCCTTGGGCTGAAAACTCCAAGGCAGATGAGATGGCCCAATTAGCTTCTGCAGACCAGTTAGACCTCAACCACGGTGTCCGCCTCGAATACCTGTCTCACCCGGCCATCTCCCCCAACTTGCAGGAAGTCCACTTCCTCCAAGATGAACCTATCCCATGGGCGGCAGACATCTTTCTGTATCTGACAACGGGGGGGGGGGATTTCTAGATTTTTCAGGGGGAACTTCCAGACGACAGACAGGAGGCCGCCAAAGTCAGGGTCCGGTCGTCTTATTACATCCTTGTCAGCGGCCTCTTGTACAAACATGGTTTTTCACGCCCGTATCTGCGATGCCTCAATCCCACTCAAGTAACCTATGTGATGAGAGAAGTTCATGAGGGTATCTGTGGTAATCATTCAGGCGCCCGGTCCCTCGCCCATAAAATACTTCACACTGGTTATTTTTGGCCTACTCTCAATCAAGATACGACTAACTTCGTACTCAAATGTGATAAGTGTCAACGTTTTGCCAACATCCCCCGTGCTCCTCCTACAGAATTGGTCACGCTTTGTAGCCCTTACCCATTCACCAAATGGGAGATCGACCTGGTTGGCCCATTGCCCACTGGCCGAGGCCAAACCAAATTCGTAATTGTCGCCATCGACTATTTCACTAAATGGATGGAAGCAGAACCCCTTGCTACCATTACAGAGCGGAACACAACCCCGATTCATCTGGCAGTCAATCATATGCAGGTTTGGCATCCCTCAAGCCATCGTCTCCGACAACGACAAACAATTCGACAACGCCAAGTTCAGGAAATTCTGTGCAGAACTCCAAATCCAGCCATGTTTCTTTTCTCCAGGTCATCTCCAAGCCAACGGCCAAGTTGAGGTCACCAACCATTCTCTCCTGAAGATCATCAAAACCAAGTTGGAAGCTGCTAAGGGACTTTGGGCTGAGGAATTACCCAATGTACTCTGGGCTTACCGCACCACCGCTCGGATTCCCACTGGGGAGACCCCCTTTCAACTAACATACGGCGCTGAGGCGGTCATCCTAGTGGAAGTCGGTCTGCAACCCCAAGGGTTTTACACCCGAATCCAGAACTAACCAAAGAGCTGCGTCGGGCAGACCTAGATCTGATCGAAGAACTCCGAGAAACCACCGCTGTCAGATGGGCCTCATACCAACAGAAAATGAGAACACATTACAACCGCAAAGTTAGACCGAGGGAATTCGCCGTGGGGGACCTTGTTTTGCAAGAAGTAACTCTTGCCACCAAAAATCCGACTGAGGGCAAACTGGCAGCCAAGTGGAAGGGACCTTACGTTGTGAAAGCCAGACCACGTTCGGGCACTTACCGACTTCAGGACATGGAAGGTTGAGACCTCACCCATCCTTGGAACGCTGAGCATTTGAAGTGCTATTTTCAATAAAAGTTGTATTTTTGTATTGTCCAATTGTTGTATGTTCTTTTTGACAATCCGCACACTTGAATGTTCTCATTTTCTCCTCATATGGTGTAAATTTATGATCCAATGGGCTACACTTTGTATGACAGCAAGCTTATATCTCAGTTATCTGTGGTATTCCAATAACGCCTTGATTGCAGCCTCAGCCAGACTGAGCAATAAAAAGCCCCAGCCAGACTGAGCATGAAGAACTCGGCCAGACTGAGCATGAAGAGCTCGGCCAGACTGAATCACTTAAAGCCTCAGCCAGACTGAGCATGAAGAGCTCGGCCAGACCGAATCACTTAAAACCTCAGCCAGTCTGAGCACAAAAAGCCTCAGCTAGACTGAGCATGAAGAACTCAGCCAGACCGAGTCACTTACAGCCTCAACTAGTCTGAGCACAAAAAGCCTCAGCCAGACTGAGCGTGAAAAGCTCGGCCAGACCGAGTCACAAAAAGCTACTGAGCCTAGTGGCCATACTTAGTCAAATTCCAGTCCAACGTTTTCCAAATCAGACTGGTTCTTTAACACTTTTACAAGTTAAACTTCACTCTGCATTGAGTTTTTCTCACATTCACTCTGCATTGAATTTTTTTTACAAGTTAAACTTCACTTTACATTGAGTTTTCCTTACAGTCACTCTGCATTAAGGTTGCCTTACGTTTTTAATTTCACTTTACAGAGTTTTCCTTACATTTTGCACTTTACAATGACTTATACACAAGCATTATACAAGTCATCATTCTCATTCATTTCAGATGCACAAACAAAAGCAATAGCATGAAAACAAGACTCAAAATTTTATTTATTCACAAACCTGTACATAAGTTTATTACAGTCATTCAAAAAAAAAAAAAAAAAAACAAACAACCAAAACTCTAAGTACATATTTTCTCCACTCTGCTCACTCCTCTTCTTCACTTGAGGCGAGATCTTCCTCTTCAATGCCCTCATCTAGGGGGGTCTGGGCCACGTCATCTTCGTCAATTCTAACACTGCTGAAGTCTATGTCTGGGAACAGTTCTTCTGCTTTACGCTTGAACATCTTCCAGCCACTGCCCTAGAATTCAGCCATTTCGTGTTTATAGAAGTCCGACCGCTGGAATCTCTGGACCACTTCGTCTTCGCTCCTGCTCCCAGCGGTCGTCCTCGACGGACCAGCCCCCCCAGCCCCTTCTCTCGCCAAGTTGCTGGCAATAGTAGCATCGATGACCATCTGAAAGTCAGCAGACCCCTTAAATTGCTCTACCGCTGCGACATATAGATCGGGGTGTGCTGCCCTTTCAGAGGTTGCCTTGGTTTTTTTCTTCCTCCAACTCCTTCTCCAACCTCGCATTCTCCTCCATTGCCCTAACACGCTCATTTTCCAGCTCCTTCTGCAACCCAGTAATCTTCAGGTCTGCTTCATCATTTTCTTTGATCTGTTGGGCGCGCAGTTCCTCATTGCTGGTTATAGCCTCTTCAAACCGCTCGATGGCGACCGTGCAAGCTTTTTGAACATCCTCCAGCTTCTTTTGCTTGCCAACCAGCTGGAACTTGAGCGACACTACCTTGCGGCGTTCGTCCTCTAGCTCCAACTTGACCGCGTGCAGCTCAGCATGGGCTCGAGCAGCAACATTGCGCTGCACGATCGCCAACACCTCCATCTTCTTCACCTTCTGAGCCTCCTCCAACCCCCTAGCACACGCACTCCGCGCAGCCCTCCTCCAACCCACGCTCTCCCTCTTGAAATTTTCAAGTTGGACCTCCACCTGCTCCAACTTCTCCCTCTCCCTCCTCAATTTGCCCTTCGCCACCGCCGCCTTATTCAATAGGGCTCCTGCTAGGGAAACCGCCTCCATCTGGGCTGAACACAACCCCTTCATCAGCTCAGCCTCAGTATAGCCAGCCACTGAGCAAACGGCTGCGTCTTCCACCACCACCAAGAGGCGGTCTACTGCCATCCTGGCCTCTCTCCCTTTCCCTTCCACTCGCCCAGACACCGCAGGGATGTGATAGAAAGCGGTCTTCAACCCAGGCCTCTCTTCCTCTCCTTGGGATGCCAGACCCCCTGTGGTTGTGGCTCTTCTCTTGGCTCTACCCTTGGCTCAGCGCCGACCCCACCACATTGCATTTCTTCTCCAAGGCCAGTCGTCTCATTCCCTGCCTCTTTGGTCGCCCCCTCCAACCCCATTTCAAGGGTCCCCTCTGCCTCCCCCGCTAGGAGGGTCTGCTCCGTCGTCACCTCCTTCCTTCTCTTCAAGGCAGGCTCCTCTTCACTCCTCCTCGCTCTCCTCTTCTTCTTCACCACACCCTCCATCTCCTTGTAGGCTCTCTCCTTCAAAGGATCAACTGGGGGCGGTCATGGCTTAAATCTACCTAAGTCCTTTTTCTCCAGGGGTTTGGGGCGTGGTCGGATCCTCTCCCTCGCGATCGACTTCGGCGGTCGGTCTGCCTAGGACTCTTTGAACTTACTAGCTTTGGCGATGATGGTCTTATCCTCAGCCTCTTGCGCTCTCTTTCTCGCCTTTAACTCCGCCGGTCCCAAGTCTCCACCAATCGGCTGAGGACCCAACCCTGCCGGAAACAAGGCTAACGGCTGAACAAGTTCGTCCCATCTGGCGCCCTCCTTCTCCTTCCATTCCTTCACCACCTTCACTCTCGCCTCTGCTGCTGCCCCCAGTTTTGGCTCCACAGACTTGGTGGGCACTTTCCAAACGGTGCGCACTCCAACCCCTCCGTTGGTGGACACATAGAACCACCGCAGCCTCCACCCCTTTATCGATGACGACAACCCCGTCACCAATCTCTTCCCTGCCGCCGCCTGCAAAGTGACCCAAGTCTCTTGCTGCCCCGACGCCTTATAGCACACAAAAAACTCGTCCACCGTCATTTTAGCCCTCCCGTTCGCCTTCGGCCACGCTCTCGCACAGGCCAGCAAGATTTTCCACGCATTAGGCATCAGTTGGCCTAGAGCTACCTCCAACCAGTTCAACACATCCACCACTATCCGGGATAAGGGCAACCTCAAACCCCCTTTTAGCGCCTCCTCGTATAGGGTGAATTCCCCCGGTCAAACATCGGATGCCCTCTCCTTTGATTTCGGCAGTCTCAACTCTATCTTTGCAGGAATTTGGTACTTTTCCCGCATACCCCCCAGCTTCTTCGCGGTAATGATCGACTTATCGGCCTTTGTATGCTAGTGATCTGGCTCCACCTGACTGATTGGCGTTGGCGCCACCATCATTGTGGACGAACGAGGTCGCCCCGACGGCTTCCCCCCACTCCCCACTCGCCTCTCCGTCTTGTATTGCTCCGCCAAATCCACCGCATCGTCGTCCCCCAATGGATCAACCCTGACGTTTGCAGCATCTTCTTGGGCCATTTCTGTGGTGTGTCTACGAATAGCTTCGGATAAGGGCGCAAGGAAATTCAAAAAATGTCGCAAGGATGTATCATTTGCGACGAAGGAGTCTACACTTGGAATGTTTTGATTTTTCGAAAAAAGCCCAAGGCTTGCCTGTATTCCAGGGGTCACAATTAATTTTCGCCAGTTTGAAAAATTTTCAACTATCCGCCAAAACTGTTTTTTCAACACCCATAATGACCTATCGTTTCACTTCTGGCCCAACGCCTAACCTTCCCCACCATGTGATTCTGCCACGTGTACGGCCACGATTCACTGCCCCCTTCCCCTACCTTGTTTTTTCCACTTCAAGTCACCACGTGGCCTGTCGTCTCTCGAGCCCCGCACCCCGCCACCTCCCCCTTCGCGGTCGGCCCTCATCGTGGTCGGTCCCTCCACTCGGCTACCCTTCGCGGTCGGCCCTCCTCGTGGTCGGTCCCTCCACTCGGCTACCCTTCGCGGTCGGCCCTCCTCGTGGTCGGTCCCTCCACTCAGCTACCCTTCGCAGTCGGCCCTCCTCGTGGTCGGTCCCTCCACTCGGCGACCCTACGCGGTCGGCCCTCCTCTTGGTCGGTAACTCCACTCGGCCACCCTGTGCGGTCGGCCCTCCTTATGGTCGATCACTCCACTCGGCCACCTTGTGTGGTCGACCCTCCTCATGGTCGGTCCATCCACTCAGTCACTCCTATCAGTCGGCCTCCATCCTGCCGGTCTCTAACAACTCTCATTTTCTTCATTATTCCCTTCTTTGGACTAAAGCTACACTTGGAAATGGGGAACTACTGACATGGCAAGAGCCATAAAGGCTACAGCCCACTATGAACAAACCAAGCCCACCACTTAGGGCCCAATACATAATCCAATTAATGAAGCCCAGCACCGCTGAAGTCCCACATGACAATAAGAACCAATGGCATCAAGATACATGGTAAGAGAAGGGCAAGCCACATCAGCAGACAAAGATCTGCAAAGTTATTGCTATGTCACATCGCCATTAATGAGGCCCCTTACAGTATTTATTGCGATAACCCCTCTCCGTCGGGACAACATGCCACCACTCTGAACAAGGTAAGTTACAGCATAGACTTTCGGCCAAGGTGACAAGTCGGAAGGGACAACGAAATGATTACCAGAGGATATAAGCATACGTTGAAGACAAGAAGAAGGTTAAGCTTTCTATCTCTAATCTCGTTCTATACTCCACTCCTCTTTTTAATTTACTCGTCGGAGGGTTCATTAGGGGACTGCCCGTTCCCCGTTGAACTCTTGTGCAGGTCTTTAGGTGGGCTTGGTCATTCGGACACAGGCTTGAAGAGTATGGATCAGTTCGACCCGTTCTATCATCACGAACTATATCATCACAAAGAATTAAAAATATGTAAATGCCCCATCTAACCCCTTGTCCCCTCTATTTATATCATACAGTAATTAAATTATGAATTATTTTTTAAGTACACCTCAAGTGTCCTCCATGTCTCATTCTCATTAAAGGGTAGTTTGGAATCTAATTTAAAAAAGTCATTAAATTATTTATCTTCAGTTAAAAAAATCAAATGTAACATAAAATTTTAAAAAAATTATTAAGTATTTATAATGAGCGGCCTACGTGTTTCGTGAGAGATAGTTGGAGAGAGCTGATCTCGATGATATGACAATGACAAACAAACAAAGAATTAAAAATATGTAAAAACCTCACCTAACCTCTTGTCTCCTCTATTTATGTTATAATTAAATTATGAATTATTTTTTAGCAACATCTTGAGTGTTCTCCCTCTCTCATCCTCATTATAAGGCCGTTTGGGATCTAGTTAAAAAAAGTCATTAAATTATTTGTCATTAGTTAAAAAAATCAAATGTGTCATAATTTTTTTTTTAAATTATTAAAAAAATTAAAGATTTGAGCCTTATAGCCTAATAAACTATGAGTTTTTAATTTTATTAATTTAAATTTTAATATTTGATTTGTGTTGACAAAATATATTTTAGTCATTAAACTCAATAGAAACGAATATTTTAGATATTTTTTGTACATCTAAATTGTGTTTAATAATTAAAATATACTTTTTTTGATAGTTAATGAAAATAGGAGTTTAGAATGGACAAAAAATTAAAAGATTAATATTGAAATTAACAAAATTTAAAACTCATAATTTATTAAACTCTGATTTTTTAATTTTTTGTAATTTTTCTTAAATTTTTTCATTCACAAATAATTTTCTAAAAACATTAACTTTTTTAACTTTAAAAAATTCACAAAAACTGAGAAGTCACAATAAATAAATAAATCCCAAACATGCCATCAGCGTGATAATCAAACTTGTCCAAAACCTGTGTATCACGGTGAGTTCAAATGTATTACCTTTTGGATTTTAAAATTCATGTTATTATGTGATTTGGTGCTAGAACAGTCTATGTTTCTTTGTTTTTGTTTGACTAATTTATTGTTTATGCTTCTACTGTTCACCTCACTGTAAACTGAAATTTTTATTGGAGTAATATTATAAAATAAATAAATAAATATAAATTTTAAGATAAATTACATTGGCTACTTCTAAAAATTAGGGGGGAAAAAACATAAATTTTATAAATTTGACATAATTACATAAATCTCTTGTTTAGTAAGATTAAATTGCTAAAAAATAATGCATATAGTGTGTAAACACTAAAATAAATGACAACATATTTTTTTTTCTCTATATAAGAGTACTGAATTATTGGAGAAAAAAATTTAAGTATTATCTGAATTAAAATATTATGACAGTATAATGTAATTTGTAGTTATTAACGGTTATGTATAAATAAACAAAAGAGGAAATATTATTTTACCCTCCAAACTTTCACGTGCTTTTTAATTTGACCCATAAATTTCGATTAACATCAATTTTATATCCAAACTTTCGAAATTCTGATCAATTTGGCCTCTGCCGTCAAATTTCGTTTACAATTAGACAAAATATGCTGACGTGACACCAAAGTTCATTTGAAATTTCAGTTTACCCCCTAAACTATGCCTTAAAAATCAATTTGTCTCCCAAATTAAAAATCAATTTGCCCCCCACATCAGCACATTCCATCCAATTGTAAACGGAATGTGACGACAAGGGTCAAATTGATCAAAATTTTGAAAGTTTAGGTATAAAATTGATATTAATCGAAGTCTGGGGGTCAAATTAAAAAATGTGTGAAAGTTTGAGGGCCGAAATGATATTTTGTCTAAACAAAATGCATAAAAAATTGTAAAAATGTGCCCACCACTTGAAACATTTTGTCATAGATGTCCACTTAAAAATAACATTGCCACGGGTACTAAAATTTTTAGGGGAATTTTTTTTTAAATTCTTAATATTAAGATTTTATAAGATAAAGAATATATAATATTTTTATAGTAGTTGGCATCCCTCAATATTTTCACAAAGAAAATTCAATACAAAAAAATTTCGTCCCGACACAGAGAAATTTTAAAATTTATTTGACACGATCACAGATAAATTTCAACGATAGAGCTTAACTAATAAAAAAAAAAAACATATTGAACCTCTCTTACTATCCAAATTTCTACTTTTTTTTTCACTATTTTCCCCAAATTCTTAATTAATGAGTACTTTTTTTTGTTGATTTGTTTATTTTGTTTAGTGAACTTTTTTTTTTTAAATTTTTAAAAAACTTTTCATTTTTAGGTTTTACAAATTAAAAAAAGCCATTGAAAATAACCCCCCCAAAAAAAAAGAATTACCTTCATTTTTAATACGAGTTTAAAAAATAGTCACTAAGAATAAAAATATTCAGAAGAAAATATGTTTTTTTTATTTTTATTTTAATGATCCCATACTGACACAAAATCTTGTTTACGTTTGTTTTGCGTCCATAATTTATTTGTAAATAAATAAATTTGAAGTGTCAATAATGATTGAGATTTTCGGTGCCCCTATTTTTTGTTTTTTTCAACATTTGTAAACTTATAAAAATGTCAACGGTTTAGCTCATTTACCCGAGAAGTTATTTGGTGGTTATGAGAGTTTACATAGTGTCTCAAGTGTCTCGTGAGATTAATGATGAGAGTAAGGTTTATGATTTTGTATTGAATTATTAGAGAATGTGATTTGTGATTGATCAGAGTTATAATTACATTGTGCCTTTGAACCACAAAATAATTTTTTATTTATGCCGGGTAAACATTTTCACTAGGCCCACCACTTAGGACAACGCATCACACAAGTTAGCAGAATGAGCAATACTTACATGGGTGTATGACTAATAATATATGAAACTCAAACTTAGTGAGTATTGTGTAAAAATTTTAATATTTTTTTTATAAGATCTTTAATATTTTTGTTGTAGAACTTTGTCTAACTTGCCTTAATGTTAAACAAAGGGAAAAAGTAAGAACTTAGAAAAATGCTCAGGAAAAAAAAAAAATAGAAATTCATATGCATTTGTACATTTAAATCAATTATTGTAGGATCACATTACAAATAAGTCTTAGCCGTTAATTATAAATTTTGGACTGTTTTAAGTTTTTTTCTTGTCTATAGAATTGTGGTGTGCGTATGCTGAGTGTATCTCTCAAATCACTCTCACCTTTGACACACTTTGCATGCACACACCTCACATACACACACTAGTACACATAGTGGCGGAGCTAAGAAATTAAGTCTGAGGGAACATTTATTAGTTACAATATTAAAAATATTTACAAAAATATTTCACATAAATTTTTACGATTGAGTTCAAGAAAGATAAAAAAAAGAAGTAATCAGTGTGTTTAGTTTGAGTTTTTTGAATTAATTTTTTTGAAAATTGAGTTTTTTTATTTTTTGTATTTTTTTTATTTTTAATGAATATTTTTAAAATTTTAAACATTTTTTTACTTTTTTAGATGCATCTTACTTAGATGTACCTAAAAAAAATAAAATATTTATGAAAAAATATTTTAAAAAATTAATAAATATATAAAAATACGAAAAATGTATTATTTGTATATTTTTTTGTATTTTTGGTATTTAGTATTTTTTTTAAAGATTTTTTTCGCAAAAACTATACTTTTTAAGTGTATTTATGTTAGGTGTGTCTAAAAATTAAAAAAATTGTTTAAAACATTAAAAGAATTCAGTAAAAATAAAAAAATATAGAAAACAAAAATGTAGAATTTTCTGAAAAGCGTTTTTAGAAAACTCAAACCAAACAAAGTGAATGTTATTTGTAATTAGTGTATCATGGACAATATTAAAAAAAAGTCATGGATATAAAATTTAAAAATAAATTATATAATGATAAAGTAATTTTTTATACAAAATATGTGTAAAAATTCAATATAATAATCATACCACATCATCATTGATATGTGATATCACCAACCAATAGTAAAAAAATACATGGAAGATGAATCTTACATGTCAAATGTAACTAACAATTCAATAAATTTTATATTTTCATTGAGATTAATTATTTTTACATGTCAATAATGATAGACGTCACAATTATATTGAAATTTCCATAGATAATAATATCATAGTCTCTTTATTTTCAATTAAAACAATCATTATTGTTTTTATAATTTTAAAAATGTCATTAACATTTCATTTTAAATAATATTTTTATAATTTTTTTTATTTAAAATATTTTCTTTGTGTTTGTCCAAAAAAAAATAAATTTTTTTTTTCAAAACCCAGGGGTGACCACCCGCCCCCCCCGCGGGACTCTTCTTCCCTCCGCCCCTGTGAACCCAGGGGTAAACCCCCCCCCCCCTCCGGGACTCTTCTTCCCTCCGCCCTGAGGACATATCTCAAGACATTCTCCCTCACACGTTAGAACATTCCTCACTTTTTTAATAAAAAATAAATAAAGAAAATTAATTTTTTTATTTTATTTGTATAAAATGTATATAATTTCTAGTATATATCTGATTTTTATAAAATTAATAATACCATTCAAAAATATTATCTTTAAAATGAGACTCAATAGTTAACATACAAAGAGTATTTAGCCTTTGTTTTGGAAAAACTTTTTTAGTGTGGTTTTTTGGTTATTTTAAAATGGTTAAAAAAGTTTCGTTCGAGATGAATTTTTTTATTTTTGGTAGTTTTGTGAGAGAAAAGATAAAATAATTATAGTTTAAATATGACATTTTATCTTAATAATTTTTTAATCTATTTTGTCTTTTAGTTAACTAAATTAATCGTAATTGTCTCACCAAACTGGGCCTTAGTTTATGAAAGTGCTAACAATATCAACTTAATTCTTTTTTAAGTTTATGTTACTTAACGTACTTTTTAAATAGACGATTTGAATTATCTACTATTTGAATTATCTAAATAGATGGAAAACATCTCTTGCGCCCACCTCCAAAACCAAAAATGCATGAACACCTTTGCTTTGAGAGTAGTGAATATGGTTTTGCTTAGCATTATTTTATTTTATTTTTATTTTTTTTACTATAAAAAGTCAAAAATTCAATCTGAAGATATAATTTTTGAGAAAATTTTTCAAATTTTATTTGGTTCAAATTTTTTGAAAAAAAATTTTAAAATCACTTTTTTTCTCTTAAACATCAGTCAATCACTTTTTCTCTCTCCCCTCTCTCTATCTCAATTATTTTTTCTCTCACATATATTAACTCAACAATAACAAAATATCAAATCATTCTAAACTCCAAAACTATTTTCAAAATATATAACCAAACAAACTAAATTTTTTTTTAAACTATCTCCCTAATTTTTTTTTTTGGAAAATTTATCTCAAAACACAAACCAAACACACCCATAGATTTTCATCGATTCACACAGGTAGTCACCTGTTAGTTTGAAATGACCAATTAGTGTGTTTGGTTTGAATTTTTTGGATTAAGTTTTTTAAAACCTGAGTTTTTTGGTTTTCGTATTTTTTTGTTTTTAGTGAATATTTTTATAATTTTAAACAATTTTTTTTTTTTACTTTTTTAGATGCACCTTACTTAGATGTATCTAAAAAGTAAAAAATTTTGAAAAAATATTTTAAAAATTAATAAATACATAAAAATATAAAAAAATGTACTGAATTCTCTTTTTTTTTTGTATTTTTGGTATTTAGTGAATTTTTAAAAAGTTTTTTTCACAAATTTTTTACTTTTTAGGTATATTTATGTTAGGTATGTCTAAAAATTAAAAAAAAATTACTTAAAATATTAAAAAAATTCAATAAAAACAGAAAAAAAAACACAAAAAATAAAAAAATAAAATTTTCTAAAAAATATTTTTAAAAAACTCTAACCAAGCAAAGTGAACCTCAGTTTTACAACAAGGCTAATCCAAGCCTTGATTTTTTACACAGACAAATGAGAAATAATAGTAAAAATTAAATTATACGCATTAATTAATCATGTTTTTTATATAACTATCGAGTCTTGATTGGTAGCTCGAAAAAACCCTCCCCGAATCTCCCGAATTCGAAAAGAAGAAGAAAGAAGACGGAAGAAGAAGGAAAGGAGGGGCCAACATCAACTAGAGGGGGGCTTAGGCAGAGGCAGGGGGCAGAGGCAACGACGGGGCTGGGTTGCGACGGAGCTGGGCTGCAACGACGACTGGGCTGGGCGATGAACGGCGATCGGCGAACCTCTTTTCTCTTTCTCTCTTCCCCTCTTCTTCTCTCTTTCTCTCCCTCTCTTCTTCTCTCTTTCTCTCCCTCCTTCTCTCTGCGTTTCAGACTGGAAAATGGAAGAAAAAAAAGAGAAAAAAAAAGAAAAAGAAAAAAAGAAAAAAAATGTCCAAAACGACGTCGTTTTGGACATTCGAAGGATTTGGGGAGAAAAGTTTCGAGTTACAAAACATTAGTCATAATTATCAACATAATTTAAAAAATTATTTTTAAATATATTAATATTTTTCATCTTATTAAAAAAGTACTAAAAGAAATGAAGATTCCAAACGACCCTCGCCATGCCACATTCATGATGTTGATGGTTGGTACTTTAAATTTAATTTGACATGCACTTTCTGAACAGAATTTAATTTAACATGTTCGTGGACAAAGACATGTTGGTGGGATTCCAATGTTAATAGGTTATTTTAATTTTTAATTATTTTAATAGGTTAAGATTATTATATTTGAGAATAAAGTTATATTTTTTTATAGGTAGATGTAACATTTATGAGAGAAAAAATAAAATGATTATAGATTTAATGTGATATTTTATCTTATTAACCATTTTAATTTATTTTATTCTTTAATAAATTTTAGTCAAAAAAAACAAAAAACCAAGTCCCACTTGCGGCCATTGTCACACACAACAACCTAGAGGATATGATCTAAAAGTTAGTAAGTTCGATTGGTTTTTATAAATTTTTAAATTTTAATTTAATAAAAAATAATAAAACTAAAATGGTTATTATTTTGGGAAAATTTCAAAAAAATAAATGTTAAAAAAAATCCAATTAATGAAGTTACAAAATTTATGTGAAAAATTGAATGTATAAATCACTTGTACTTTCATCGTTTTATAATTATTTTTTTACTCTCCACTTTTTTGATATTATCCCTATTAGTTTTATATGATTTTCTCTTTTTTGGGTACACTACAAGAAATAAGGGTTTTTGCGGCGTTTTTTTAGCGACGTTTTTTAAAACGTCATTTTTATTAATATTTAACGACGTTTTAAAAACGTCGCATATTTTTTTAATTAAAACGACACAGTTTTGTAATTGAAGGCGTTTAAAAACGCCTCCAAATGCGGTAGGCCACACGCGCCTATTTTAAATCTGAGAATAAAGCTTTTGTAAGCCCTTAGGCCTTCAGACATAAACCAACATTGACTCCTCACATCGCCTCTCTCTCAACCCTCTCTAAAAACCCTTATTTTGAATCTCACCTTCAAATCTCACAGATTCACCGACTTCGAAGCTCCACCACCACCACCATCTGCACCGGCGAGGTAGCGAGATTCACCGATTCACCGATTTCACAGATTCACCGATTCAAATCTCACAGATTCACCGATTTTAGATCAGTCTGCACTGCCACCGTGATTTCGATTCAGATCGGTTTGCACTGCCACCGCGATTTCAATTCTATCTCTAGATCTCTCTCTCTGAGATTTATCTTTGATTTCATCTCAGAGCGATTTCGATTTCTCTCTCTCTCTCTCTCTCTCTCTCTCTATTTCGAAGCTCCACCGCCATCGCCATCTGCACCAGCGAGCTATCGATTTCTCTCTTGGCTCTGATGCTGGTTCCATTTATATTGTTAATTTTCATCGGCAATCGCTTCTTCTTCGTATTTTGTTTTGATTATCAATTTGCTATTTTGTTGATATCATGTGAGTTTCATTCTAATCTAATATTGAATCAACTTCTATCCTCTTTGGTATGCTTTTTTATGTGTCAAAGATTGCACGGAGCAAAAGCGTTATGGAATGACACCCCTCAAGAAACCTATGGATCTTCAGAGATTGAATGAATTGGTGTCAATTGGGTAAGTGGAACCAGAATAATGTATTTATTTTCCCAATCTCTGATTATTATTTTTTTCTTTTTCCTTCTTTTTTTCTGAAGTCAATTCTTGTTGTTAACTTTTGTCATGAGTATTATTTTCTCACTAGATGTCACCATTTAGTCTTAGGTCTTCAAAAGTGAAAATAAATATTAAAATATAGAAGACAGAAGGGTGAAATTAATGTAATTACATATGGCTCTGACTCTTGGAATTTTTTTCCCCCCTGAAATTTTAAATAAAAAGTGAACCAATGTTGTCATCTGCCTTGAATCCAATGCCTTAATGCAGTTCAACTTTCGTCCCACTTTTCCTGGGGCACAGTCCTACATTTCTGATACATTGATCGATAATGTTTTGGCTGTGTTTGATATCTGGATTAGGTTCACTATGATTATGAGTTCAGTGGGATTGAGTGATGGGATTACTAATATGGTGGTATTAGGTTGGAAATGTGAGATTAATTGCATTTGTTTGTTTACTATGGGAAATAGTTACATGCTCGTGTTTGTTTTGCTTTAATTGGTTGAGATTAAATCTATGAAATTATTTAAAAGCTCTCATTACATAAAAGTCAGCTTTGTGCATTGAAAAAATAATAGTCAGCTTTGTTGTTTTTGTAAATTGGGGGCAAAATAGTCAGCTTTGATGTTTCAACATTAGATTACATATGGCTCTGACTCTTGGAATTTTTATTTATATTAAGTTGATTCACTGATTATTTATATTAAGTTGATTCACTTATGTGCTCTTGATCTATGATATTAGGCTCTTCATCTCAGGCACATTTTTCAAATCAATTAATTCTTTGGTAGTCAATTTTGTTTCAGATTATTGAACCTTAGCATGAATTATATAAATAAGTCTTTTATTTTGTCCCACTATTTGCTCAGCTGATTAAATTATCTAAGGCTTGTAATTCCACAGGGCATCATTTAGCCCTAGTTCTAACCTTTGCGTAAGGCTCCATTCTCTATAAGAAAAGGAATTTCTTTGTATATGACAGAAATAGTTGAAGTCACTTCAATGAAATTGTAGTTTTCTGTGCCTCCTTTCTGCATTTTGTCAGGACTGAATTGCACAAATATGGTTGTTTGAATGATCAATTTTTCTTAACTTCATATGTATTTCCTTTTAAAATGCACCTCTTTTTCTATTTGATGGATTATTTTAAACTTTGTTCTGGCATTGTTCAACAATTATGCATATTCTGTCCTCTCATTGGTCATATATTTGAAAATAAGGGGTTGGAATTGATGTCTCATGTTGCATCTTCACTACTGAAGACAATGAGTAGCTGATGCCTTATGCCAAAACATGTTACTAAGGAAAATATGTTTGTGAACCCTAAAAAGCCTCCCCTAGTTTGACTCATAATGACATGGCATGTTATGTGTCAACTTTTGATTTGCCTCAAACTCAACCGTAGAAGACCCAACTCCCTTCTCACGTTATTATGGGTACATTTGAGGATTTGAATTGTGGGTCTCTATCATTTCTATGTTACTCAGTTTCTTAATTGAAAGATATATTCTTTTCTTTGATTCTTTGCTATGTTAATAATTTCAGTCCGAGCATGATGGGTCAGATGTACAAGTGCACCTAAATGTTGAACATCATTATGAAGCAGATGTAATCCCCAACATGTCAAGGTCACCTAGGGTAAAGTACATAACCTATTATGAAGACTCTGACAGTCTTCCTGGAAAGAGAACAGTAGTTTGGGAGCTTGACAAGGGTATGTAAAATGTCTCACAAATCACGTTAACTGTTGTATGCAATTTTGGACAACAGTGGCTTCAAAGGATTTCAGGCTCAGTAAATAATTTCACACGTGCGCGTGCATATATATATATATCTTTATTATCTCCCAAAATACACACATGTCCACTACTTGAATCATTGTCATGTTGCTTTTCATTCCTCATTTAATTCTCTGTTTTTACTTTCAATTCCATGTTTCTCCTTGTTATTTTTTCTCCTGTTCCAAAGCTTTTTGAAAAATTATCCTATTGTGCATGCTGTAACTAATGTTTTTCATGAATGGCTTGTATTAGAGTACACTGATGTAAAAGAAATCGAAATGTGACAACACTGGCCCTTTTAAATGATATGGTTTTTGATGTTCTTTCCTAGGAGGGTAGGCCCAAATTCAGGTAAATTGGTCATAATGTTCATGCAATTAGGAGCAAAGCTACCTCTGTATGCTTTCAAGAGGGTGAACAAGATTGTCGGTGAAAAGGGTCTAATTGCTCTCGACTACATAGAGCCTTCCATTGCTTTCTTGGATTCTCTTCTTCTTGGGGAGGTAAATTGTGAAAGTTTTAGCTTCAAATTTTGTATTTACCAATCATCATAATCAGCTGATATCGTTACCATTTGATGGTAGTGGGAGGATCGTATGCAGAGAGGGCTCTTTCGCTATGATGTCACCGCTTGCGAAACCAAGGTCTTTGCCATTTTCTTTCTCTTCATTTTGATAGTTTATAGCTAAATTTTCAGTCTAAATTCTGCTTAGTTGAGTACTTTGCTCAATATGGTTCATCTGGACTTGTATGATTACTAGCTATGCGTGCATACGCAATGGGCTTTCAATTTTAGATCTAATTTTTTTGGTGATTTGATGAATGGGAAATATGGGTTGAATTTGAAAAGTATTGACAGTTATTTACTGGATTAGTTAACAACATGGACATTTTTGAAAAGAAAGAAAGAAAAAGAAAGAAAGAAAGTGTAACAATCCTTCAAAACTTTTCTGAGTTGTGTTTTATATAATAGAATAGATGATGATTTTTCAGGTAATCCCGGGAGAGTATGGATTCATTGCACAGCTGAATGAGGGCAGACACCTTAACAAGAGGCCAACTGAGTTTTGTGTTGATAAGGTCCTGCAGCCCTTTGATGGGAACAAATTCAACTTCACTAAAGTTGGACAGGAAGAGGTGCTTTTCCAGTTTGAAGCAAGTGATGAAGACAATGAAACCCAGTTCTTCCCAAATGCACCCATCGATGTTGAGAATTCTCCAAGTGTCGTGGCCATCAATGTATGCCTGCTTTACTTGCTCTTCATGTTAAGATTGTGTATAGAAGAAGTTTTAGCTAAGCTGGTTTATTTTAATTATGCGTCAACAGGTTAGTCCTATTGAGTATGGTCATGTACTTTTGATCCCTTGGATTCTTGAATGCCTGCCTCAGAGGATCGACAGGGTGAGTTTCTTGCTTGCTCTTTACATGGCAGCAGAAGCTGGAAACCCGTACTTCAGATTGGGTTACAACAGCTTGGGTGCATTTGCTACAATCAACCACCTTCATTTCCAGGTTCATATAATATCCCCTTTTTCGTATCCCTCAAATTGATTATAACAATTCTGTCATCATATCTCTTACTAGCAGCAGGTGCACACGCAATGTTGTGCAAAGGTCTGTAAAACCGTTCATGTTTGTGGAAATCGAAATATTTCAGTCAGTTTGATTCTTCACATGGCAGTGTTCAAACTCATTGGCAGTTGTGGGCATTTCTGGAAAACGAAAAAAGTGTGAGGAAGCATTCACACCAACTGACACGTGCACTTTATATAATAGCATAGATAGTATAGATAATTAGTTAGTTTTTCTGTTGGTAAAGGAAAGAAAGTTCTATGATTTTTATGGCTACAGACTTATTACTTGGCTGTGCCCTTTCCAATTGAGAAAGCTCCGATTAGGGAGATAACTACTTTGAATGGTGGGGTGAAAATCTCTGAGCTGTTAAATTATCCAGTCAGAGGTCTTGTTTTTTAGGGTGGAAATACTCTGGAAGATTTGTCCAATGCTGTCTCGGATTCCTGCATTTGCCTTCAAGATAACAACGTACCTTACAATGTGCTAATCTCTGAGTCTGGGAAACGGATCTATCCTTTTGTTATCTATCCTTTCTCCTTTAGCACTGCAGGTTCTGTGACATAACCGTACACTTTAGATAACTATTGCATTGTCTGGTTTTGAAATATTCTGTCTAAAAAGTTCGAGTACGAATCATTGCTGAAATTTCAAGTGCCCTTTTGTTCTTGCACTCGTTCAAACCTGAAAAGATTGTACACGGCGACCTAAAGCCGGAAAACATCCTTCTTGATTCCAATCTCAACTGCAAGCTATGTGATTTCGGGATTTGTAGACTAATGCCAGGAGAGACCCTCCGTTGCCCAAGTTTCCGGCGGTATACCGAGCCAAAGGGTGCTTTCTCATATACTTGCCAAGGCTCATCAATTGTAATAGGTGCTATGTAGCATTAACTGTTGTGTTGTGATGCTTTTTAGCTTTCTAGAGAACACTACAAGGTTTTTCTTTTTTTCATTCAAGTGGGAGCGTTGTGCTTGTGAGCAGGATTGATTAGCCTCAGTAATGCTCATGAAGAATCTTCAAGTTGGTGTATGCCCTAAGTGAACTACAAACTAAGCTTCAGGAGTGATTAAAGTAGCTAAATTAGAATAGCCTTGTAGGTCCTATTTGGACAGAGAACAGAATTTTATTTCATTCCTGTGGTTTTTCTCGAGCAAGATGATTTATTTAATCTAGTGAATTTTTGTGAAAATCTTTTGCAGAACCGTACCTGACTCGGATTATTAGTGGTTTTGCTTTCAGGAGATAATGCACGATCCTCAGGTGGCAGCCGATGGATTCACCTACGAAGGAGATGCTCTGCGTGGATGGTTGGAAAATGGCCGAGAAACTTCCCCGATGACCAATTTGAGACTGGATCACTTGCATCTCACTCCTAACCATGCACTGAGGCTTGCTATTCAAGATTGGCTTTGCAAAGTTTAACATACCATTCGTATACATTCAGTCTATGTCATAATGTATATTTGTAGAGTCTTCTTGTATTTGGAGAAAAAAAAACCCTTTTACCATTGTATTTGGATAACTATTGAAATATTCTGTCTAAAGAGGACTGGGAGAAACAACAGGCTAAAGAGGTAGAGCATTGCATTGGCTTCTGTATGCCAGTTGTATCAAAATCTCGTATTGGTATCACGAACTTTTTTTTATGTATTTTATTTTATTTGTATATTAATAGGTTAGTAATAAGGTAGCTTACAACGAATGAGCTATGGTCGCTCTATCGATTCGTTGTTGCTATTGCACATATGAAACTGAATTAATACTTCATTTGTTATTTGAATGGGAGTTATTATTTTATCTGTTTGTTTTATTATAGGTATTTGAATGGGAGTTAATATTTTGTACGTTAGTTTTATTATAGTTATTTTTTTATTAATTGAATGAGAAACCAAATTCAATATTTTCTTACAGGTATTCTTTTTAATTTAATCAAATAAAACTAGCACAATCTCAAAAAAAAAAAAAAAAAAAAGTTTATTCATATTATTGTTATTTTTCAGCTTTATTACAGGTATGTTTTTTAGTTAAATATAACAGATTAAGAACAATTTTTTTTTTTAAAAAAGAGCTATAACGGCGTTTTTTCAAAACGCCACTACAGTGCCAACGGACATTTTTTTAAAATAAAAAAATTTATCACGGCGTTTTAAAAACGTCGCTAAATATTGGATGACGTCATTTTATCATTATTTATCGCATTTAGCGGCGTTTTTAAAAACGCCGCCTATACTAATTTTACGACGTTTTTAAAGCGTCATAAACTTATAGCGACGGCCGCGTCCTCGACGTTTGGTGATAAGCGTCACTAAAGGAATTAGCGGCGTTTTTCATACATTAAAAACGCCGCTAAAATTCATTTTTCCAGCAGTGGTAGGAGTAATATTTTAAAAAGTCAAAAATAACACCTATATTTTGTTGAGGGTTCAAAATTTTAAATTTGACAAAAAAAATATTAAAAAAAATATTTTTAAATTTTTAAAAATTAATTATTCTCTGAATAAGATAAAATTATATGAAACTAATGAGTATTCTTACTTTTTTCATATTTTATAAAAAAATACTACAAACTCAACTAAACATTTGTTTCTGCTAAATCCTTGGACAAAAATTCCGTAAAACTCTTGAACAAAGAAAGATTACAATGAGCTTAGTGCATGCTATGAAGAAAAAATAAATAAATAAAGCTTTCATTTTTATAAAAATGTATGTTGTGAAGAATGTATAAGTATTTTAAATTTTATTAATTAATGTCCTTAGAATATTGTTAACAATATTCTTTAATAGGTATAAAATAAAATAGGTGGTAATTAATTTTTTTTAGAGGATTCAGACAATATATAATTTTGAGTTTTTTTGAGGAAATTGGTCCAAATTTTATTCTTTTGAGTCACAACGACAACTTAAATTACCTCCAACTATAATACCGAATCCCCTTTCTAAATAAATAAATAAATTTTCCAACACTCACACCACTGTGGGGTGGCTAGGGCTGAGCAAGGAATCCGTGAAATCCGTAATCCGATCCAGTCCAGTCCAATCCGATAGGTTTGGATTGGTTTTTTGAATCCGTGGTTCGGTTCCGGATTGAAAAATTAAAAATCCGTAGTACACGGATTGGTTCCGGATTCAACCCCACAGTTCCGGATTGGAACCGATCCGGACCATATACAAATAGTATATATTTTTATTATATATCCTCTCCCATAGTATCTTCTCTTATTCTATATAAAATCTAAACTCAAACCTAAAACCGTTTAATATCTTTTTTTATTACTTTTGTTTGTTAGTTTTTAGTTTTAATTTGTAATGGTCTAAATACTTATGGTGAAACCAGTTTTCTTATGGTTGTTTAAATTCTAGCACAGTATGTCGCTATTATAGAAATAGATGTTGCTATTGTGGAACTAATATAGCGCTATGTTTATGTTTTTATGAAATTAAAGTGTTATATATATTTTTTTGTTATTTAATTATGTGAATTCGTGGTCCTAAACCGATCCAATCCGTATTTAAATGGATTGGTTCGGATTGGTTCCATGATTTAAACGGATTGGATTGGTTCCAATTTTTCAGGAACCGTAGATAACGGATTGGTCCTGGTTTTATCCTAATCCGGTCCAATCCGAACCATGCTCACCCCTAGGGGTGGCCGTCGGCCCGACGACTTACTTAACTCGGCTAGTCCAACCTGATATTTTTAGGAAATTATTTTGCCCATAGGATCTGATTAGGCTAAGATTTTATGCCTATATGGGTTAGGCTTGGATAAAAAGTTCTAACATATCCCAAACTGGCTTGCTCATGTAGGATTGGGCTTGAATTGCTAGATTAGGCTCGATATCAAATCAGACCAGACTTGAATTGACACATGTCCTCTTACTATATAGTGCAAGTCCAAACCAAATTGAGGTTTTCCTACCCGTACACCACTGCCTTCGCCCTTTCATTGTTGGCAACAACTCTTCGTCAATATATTTAGACAACTTTCCCGGCCACCTATTTTGGAAAAAGTAACTCACTCTTTTAACAAAAGGGAGCAAACATCTTATTAAAATGAAATGAAAGGAACATAAATTTATAGCAAAGTGCAAAAAAAAAAAAAAAAATGATTTCATAATATCATCGTTTAAAACAAGAGTTAAGTTGGGAGGGGCCTCCCAGTACAAACAGTTAGCCAAAACATTTGCTGCTACATTTACCTCCCTGTACACAAAAACTAAATATGAGACTATTAAACTCGGATAATAGTTATAGGCAGTCTTCTAAAAGATGTTGATTCATCTGCTTGTTAGTTTGTTGCCTTTGAATGTCACAAAGAGTTTACAAGATGTCAACTTCTATATGCAAATCTAAAAAAACAATTTGAATAATAATTTGTAAATTACACCTGAATGTCCAAAGTTCAGCCACATTATTCGTAGTGTTGGTGAAAAATACCAGAAGAATTATATTTTATTGATATATAATGCAAAGAAAATGAGATACAAATAAATCAGGCTAAGGCATGGATATCTCATTTTTTTTAAGGAGATCAAGCCTACTGCATAGGAAGAACTCAAATATCGATACAGCAATCACAAAATTATGACCTGTCCCCTCCAAGATATAATAGCCTGACCACTTGTCGTATGGTTCAGGTCAACTTTGTACAAGATGATGAACCCAAAGCTCCACCAAGAAAAAACACCATTCTTTGGCTAGTAATGTCTCAAGTATAAAAAAATAGTTGGTGTAAAAAAAGAGTAGATGAGAGGAACTATATATAGGCCACAAAGACTTTACAATTTACACTAAAAAATAATATTGACCATTAAACTAGAGAAAATGGAGGGTCTCCAAATATTAACTCACTACCAAGTTCATAAACTTCCAATTAATCTCCATTTATGAACAAGATAAAAGGATTCACGAACAAAACTAAAAAAGTCACAAAAAAAATAAAATAAAATAAAATAAAAGATATTAAAATGGTCAAACACGTAATCATTCTAATGAAACAAGCAGAGGCATGAAGAAAATTTACATGTAAAATACTACCAATACTTGTCGAGCATGGATTCCCTTGAGAGGACCAATTAATATTCGATTTAGAATTATTTTAAGAATTAGTTATTTTAATTAATTTTTTTTAAAAAATTATACAAGGAAAATTTTAAACTTTTAATAGTGATTTTTTACTTTTTAATTATTCTAATATGTTGCAGAACATATCCTTTAGGACAAATTACACTTACGGTCTGTGTCGTTTGTGGTTTGTGTCACTTTGATCTCTCATAAATTTTGAATCTCATTCCAAATAAAGATAATTGAAGACATTGTTACTCAATTTCAAGGGCAAAATCATCAATTTAAAAAAATAAAAACTACCTTGACAAAAATAAATCTCAAAAAATTATTTTTAAATATTTAAAAATTATTTCTACTCACGAAAGATAAAATTATATAAAAATAATAAATCTTTTACATTTTTATTTTTTACCAAATTAATTTTTAGTATGTATTTGGATGATGATCATGTAATAGGTAGTTGTTTTTGTTGATATTTTTATATGGTTATCATGTAATAGATGGTTGTATTTGTTGTTAACAGATATTTTTGGATGATTATCATGTAATGGATAATTAGTAGGCTTTTAATGTATAATCGATATGTTTAATATATGAAATATTTTTAATTTTTAATTTTTTGATTTAATGGATATTGGTAATGACCTTAAAGTTTTCGCCATGTTTGATTTTTGAAAAAATAAAAACTAATTTAACAACAATAAATATTTTAAAAAATTATTTCTACCCTCCCAAAAGATAAAATTATATAAAAATGATGTATTTTTAATTTTTTTTCACCAATTTGATTTTTAGTTTCTTAGAAAAATTTTCTGAAAATAGATTTTGAAAACCAAACTAAACAGAACTTATAACAAGAAAAAGTTCCAACATTATTTATTAAAAAAAGACAATTATATTTCAAACAACATATAAGTTAATCAGCACAAACTAAATTCTATGACGACTTTGCCCTTCAAATGGAGCAATAATGCCTTCCATTATCCTCATTTGGAACAAGATCTAAAATTTATGGTCAAATGTATCACAATTGAAAGGTCATGAACCAAAGTGACACAAGCCCCAAACTATAAGGACTGTTAGTGTAATTCGCCCTATCCTTTAGTCACATTGGGGGAAGGGGCTCCAATGTATATTTGTTTAGACAGATTGAATAAAGGATAATTGTAATCCATCGAATTGTTAGTCTTACGATACATTGTCTCTGGACTATTTGGTAGGAAATGATATATGTATACTATGTTTGTTTAGTTATAGGATTAGATGTCTGGATTGAACTATTCTATTGAATCCTATATGTATCTTATTTTTTTTACTAGAACTTTTAAAAAATTAAATAAATAGAACATCAATAAAGCTTATATAAATTTATTTTAATTTTTAGTTGAGATTTTTAAATTTTATTTTACTTTACACAGTATAATTTTTACCACAAGCTCTTTGTTTTAGCAAAAATGGGCATAAAAGCACTCACCGGTGGTTGATGTAGGCTGAAAGGTACCACATTGAGGCCATTTAAGTTATATTTTTAGTCTTTCAATATTATTTATTTGGTGGAGAAGATGTGTTTTGTGCACTTGTACAAATTTGGTAGGTAACACGCAAATTCAATAAAAAAGGATGCGAAAGCAGATTCTCCGTGCGAGGAACGAAAAAGCTCGGCCTACCATCTCACCTCACGTGCAGCCCATCACCACTCGAGCGGCCATAGCGTTACGTGCGTGAAATTTTCAGTCTATTCTGCTGGGAATGAAAGGAAGAAAAAAGGGCTATAAAAGGGTTCTAAAAATTCCAAGAGAGAGAAAAGGGTAGGGTTTGGAAAAAGGGGATTCTCAAGCTTCAAGGGCAATTTCCATGGAGGAATCTTCTTCTTCGACTTCTTCCCACTTCTCCATGAGTGGCTACGCTCCTATTTCTAAGGTTTTGATGAAACCCTAGCCAAGTAAATAGGTTTTCTTTTTGGTTTTCTTTTATGTAATGGTTTGAACAGTTATATGGTTCTCAAGAAGTTTTCTAATATAATTTTTCATTATTTCTTCAAGTATTCTACTTTCTGTGATTGTTGAATGCTTTTCATACAATGGTTTTCTATTCTTTCATGTTCAAGGTATGAGACAAGCCATACTACGAGGGACGAATCATGTTGCTACCCTTGTTTAGAGTGAACGATTCGTACTACTTGAGATGGTTCGTGTCTATACATTGAACGTGTTAATTCTCTTGATAAATTCTTCGAGCTTGTAGTTGCTAAGTATTATTTCATTCGAACTATAACATAATTGATTTTCAAATTGAAACCGTATTTATGTAACTAGTGGTGAATTCATTACCCTTGATTTTTCCCAAAATCAATAATTTCATCTTTATTTATAATTGCTAGTCTATTCGCTTTGTTTAATTTAATTATCATTAGGTTATGAACAACCATCTCTTTCATCAAAATTAATTTAGGAATTTCACAATTAAATTAGTTTAATATCCTGTTTGTCCCTGTGGATCGATATCTGGACTTACCACTATTCTAAAGAATTTGGTATAGTTTAGTATTTATTTTTGGTGTGTGAAATGACCCATCAAATTTTGGCGCCATTGCCGGGGACATCTGGCGAAATTGAGTAATTTAAAGTTACATTCCTATTTTAATTTTTTAGTTTAGGATTTTATATTTTTGTGTTGCTAAGTGTGTAAAGTGTTTGCAATTGGAGCCATTATTGAAGTGCAAGCGAAATGCAGCCAAGTTTTAAACACACAAAAAAAAAAAAAAAACCGCAACACCAAAGTGCTAAAAAAAGACAAAAGCAAATACTCACAAACAGAGCACCAAAGTGCTAAAAAGAAAGAAAGAGCTTAAGTGGATTGGAGACAACGGTCTACACGTCAAGCACTCGTAAGACGAGTAAAGCGTTTTCATTGAACCGCTGTGAATATTTTCTCCTTTGGTATTCTGTATTCATAACTTTGTGCATAGAGTCGGAACTTAGTGTGTGTGTGTGTGTGTGTGTGTGTGTGTGTGTGTGTGTGAGTAGTGTATGCATGGACGCCGTTCTTGTCGCCCTGAATTGTGGAATTTGGACCTTGAACTAGAAAGGACTCTTAGGAAACTTAGAGCCTCTTCCCGTGTTCCTAGGCTTGTATACCCTTATCCATACTTTGAACTAATAGAGATGGCAAACTCGAAGGGCCTAAATGGGCCCAATCGGACCCTTAAGGATTGCTTCATATCCACTGCATATACATCACCATCATGCATCCAGTTACTCGACACCACTACTGCTCATTATGAGATTAAGTCCAGCACCACCCAAATGCTTCCATCATTCCATGGACTAGCTCATGATGACCCTTACAAACATCTGCATGAATTTCTGAAAATTTGCTCTACAGTGAGGATCCAGAATTTCACCAATGAGGCTCTAATGTTACAATTATTCCTATTTTCACTGAAGGACAAAGCCAAACATTGGTTGAACTCCTTACTTGCTAATTCCATCACAACTTGGGACCAATTACAGCAGAAGTTTTTGGAGAAGTACTTTCCCATTGGTAAGACAAACCAACTCAGGCGAGCTATCACCAATTTTGCTCAAATTGATAGCGAGCAATTTCATGAGACATGGGAGAGACTTCATGACCTTCTCTAATAGTGTCCCTACCTCCAAGTGACTGATTGGCAACTTGTTCAAACCTTTATTATGGCTTAACTGAGCCTCACCGCCAAATGGTGGATTCTTCTTATGGTGGGACATTCATGTCCAAAAATGATACCGAGGCATAGCAATTATTTGAGAACTTAAGTGATAATTCCCCTCACCATGCCTCCGCAGCCTGGCAAGTGCGACAACCAGTAGTTAGAGCCCCAAAAAGAGAGGGCATTTATGAGGTAGGGGAAAACCAAGAGTTAGCCCAACAAGTAGAGGCATTGTCCCACAAAATGGACAAATTATTAGTTGCGGGACATGACCCTACACAGCAGGATCAGCCTCAATTTCACGAGGCTCGTGCTATTTGTGCAAGCCCTGTTCATGACTGGAGTGAGTGCCCTTCGGCATCACAATTTCTAAAATTACTCCATGAGCATGTGAATGTGGCTCAAGGATCCTCCAATCCGGGTAATGACAAATATTCTAACACATACAATCTGGGATGGAGAAACCACCCTAATTTTTCATGGTGACCTCCTTCACAAGGCACTTCTTACAATCCTCCACCACTAAGGTAGAATTTTAATAATTTTGTCAACCAATCTTCTTACCGACCACCACAACCTTACCAGCAACCACAACCCCCGCCTGTTCCTTAAGGCAACTCGGTCTTTGAAACTCAGGTGTTAGAAGTTCTCTTGAAACTTAAGGGGTTAGCACCAGTAGCTCACTCCCATACCCACTCTATTGCCAAGCTAAAGGCCTAATTGGGTCAAATGGCTAATAACATGAATAGGAGAGAGGACGGAAAATTACCGAGTTAGACTGTGGCCAACCCTAAGGGTCAATATGGAGTAGAGGGGTCAGGTGGGAATGGAAAGCACCATGAGCAGGTGCAAGCGGTGATTACCTTGAGAAGTGGGAGGGAGTTAGAGCCTCTGCCAGTTGCGTCTGATTCAACAAAGGCTAAGAAGAGTGATCACAATGATCAACCCAAAGAGAGCAAGGATGAGAGAGAGACACCTAAGGGGGATGACTTAGTCCCTAGCACTTCACATGAGCCTAAGGCACCATATGTGCCTAGGACACCTTTTCCCCAATGCCTTGAGACACCGTCTTTTTTTAATAAAAAGGCGGTATCCATGGAAGTGATGATGGAGGTCTTTAAACAGGTAAAAATCAACCTCTCCCTATTGAAAGCGATTAAGCAAGTACTGTCACGACCCAAACCCGCCCCAATGGGTTTAGCATCGCAACCGGCCAGTAATTCGTGATTATCGAAGGCCTGCTTAACAGTAATGACAATAATACAGAGTAAAGGGGCTGGCGGAAGTCAAAACAGTAAATTGAAGGTGTCCAATGAGCTGTGACAGTCTGAATGCAAAAAGACTTTTTTATAAACATGCCACATAGATAACCAAAACGTATGTACATGCGACTTAAACACAAACATCCATGTCAAGGACCAAATCCCTATCTAACTGTACAGTCAAGTCTTAACATTTATTACAAAATAGAGGCAAAAAGGGGGAATCTAAAACACCCCATAACAGCCTTGGCTTTGACGCACTCGGAACCTCGAGGTGAGGCACAATGGTTGGCTTTGACAAAACGGGAGCTTAGCCTGACGCTCCTAGCTTCGGTTCAGTGCCTGGACACCTACATATATATATAAACAGTGAGCTAAAGCCTAGTGAACAACAGTTATGTAAAGAGGTTAAGAATGAATGTCCTCTTAGTAATTAAATAATCATATCAGTCACTTAAAACCATAGCAGTCATATGTGGTACATCCCATAGCAAAAGAGTACAGTAGGTCTTAACAGACTGAACAGTCAGTTGATGGCCATCATAACAGTAACAGTAGTGGTTCCAAACATGGGAACCGACAGAGATCTCTGTGACAGTAGTAGTAACAGTACAGTAATAGTAAATTGCTATGGATGCCACAAATACAGTTTACAAATAGGAGAAACATTCATTCATTAAACAATAACGTTTCAGTAAGTAGAACAGTTGATCATTCAGAAAATAATCATAATTGAACATATCTTTACAACATTGTTACTCACAGAGCACGGGGCTATAGACAAGCTAACGAGCGTCCTCGGATGCCAACCCTACAGTTGCAGAACGAACACACACTCGGGATTAATAACTTAGCCCCTAATTATACTTGGTGTGGTTCTTTAACATTATCCTCATTAAGATGCCTTAAACTTGGCCTAGGAATGCCTTGGATGAAATGAGGATGCAAAAATGTACTTTAAAACACTTTTTAGAATTTTTTCAGAAAACAGGGGTCTCGCTCGAGCGTGGCTTTCTTCGCTCGAGCGAGCTTGCCAAAACAGTGGGGTCGCTCGAGCGTGAACTTCCTCGCTCGAGCGGTCTGTAAAAATGCAAAAAGTGCTGGATGTTAAAAATCTCTGCTCGACGCTCGCTTAATGCTCGCTCGAGCGTGAGACACAGTCCTCGCTCGAGCGTAGGTCTCGTCGCTTGAGCGTGTGTCTATGTGCACCAAAAACCTGAGAGCTTGCAATCTATGCTCGAGCGAGCATTCCTTCACTCGAGCGGAGCTCTGAACAAAAGATGGTCGCTCGAACGTGGAAGCCAAAATCTGGAATTTCCAGATTTGCCTCCCAAGCTCAAACCAAGCATTCAACACATCAAAACTCAACCTTTTGGGCCAATTTTCTGGAAGACACTTGAAAACTCATAGTATAACATGTCTTTGAAGATCAATTTGTAAAATTAAGCCCAAAGGTAAGCCAATTTGAACACAAATTCAAATGTAAATATGAAGAACAATTCAAAATCATACATGCATGAGTTCCCAAGAACTCTAATGCTCTAAGACATGATAAAATGCAAGATTGAGCTCAAGAATATGATCAATTCATGGATCAAAACCAAAATAGAAACATGCATGTGGGAATTTCATGAAAATGACTTCAAAACACTATGATATGGACATGCATGCACACAATGCCTCATAATTCAACACTTTGAGCTAAAACTTAACTCTAATCTCCAATATTTCCATGAACCATGCAAGATACAACTTAAATTCATAATTAAAATGATGAATTCTCTACCTTAGGTCTTGAATTCAAGGTATAGAAGCTCAAAAATGCAAATGCTCTTCAATACTCCTAATTCTCCAAGCCAATTTTGATGAACTCAAGTTTTCTCCTATCTCTCTCTCTCTCTCTCTCTCTCTCTCTCTCTCTTGTCGGTTTTGGCCTAGGAAGATGGATGAAAATGATGCCAACATCTAACAAGGAGAATAAACAATGGCCTAGAATTGTCCACTAAGTGGCAATAAGGTAATTTACTTAAACTAATGCGATTTAACATTATTTAATCTAATTTAATAATTCTAAATCAAATTTCAATTAAATCTACCATACAATCACATAAATTCTAATTAACACATAACACCAATCAATTTTTGATTCGGCCGCCGATAAGGCCTTCAATTTGCAGTTCGAAATTAAAACATGAACAGATTCATTCAGAAATCAAACAGATAGAAATGTATTTAAAACAATACACTCCTACAATCAATTTAGGATTTCATTCTAATCAGTTACTTATCATGCTTAATCACAGATTAACACTAATCAGAGGTGAAGGTTGTCAAAGTCTTCCCTCCTTAAAAAGAGTTTGGTCCTCCAAACTCGGATTACCTTCATTCTGGAAGAACACTGGGTCTAGAGGGAACAGTTCAGGATATCTCTTCAACATATCATCTTTCCTTTCCCAAGTGGCATAAACGCCACCATGGTTTTGCCAATCAACTTTCACTAGCGGGATTTCTTTGGTTCTCAACTTCTTGATCCGTCGGTTCACAATCTGAATAGGCCGTTCTTCATAAGTGTAGTCATCACTTAGCACTACATGGGTAGGCTCAATAACATGGAAGGGATCCCGAAGATAATCCCTCAACATTGAAATATGGAAGACATTATGCATATGCTCTATTTCAGGAGGAAGCGCTACTTGATATGCCACCGGATTAATCTTTTCAATGATTTCATACGGTCCAACATACCTCGGTGCTAGCTTACCCTTGACTCCAAAACGAGTCTGACCCTTCATTGGTGTCACTTTAACAAAAACATGATCACCTACTTCATATTCCCTGTCTCACCTTCGGACATCCGCATAACCTTTCTGTTGGCTTTGTGCGGTTTTCAATCTCTATTGAATCAGTTTCACTTTTTCCGTGGTTTCTTGTACAATCTTAGGCCGAAGCAAAGGCCCATCTCCAACTTCTACCCATCAAATAGGAGATCGACATTTTTTGCCATACAAAGCCTCGAAAGGCGCCATACCAATGCTCGAGTGAAAACTATTGTTGTAGGCAAACTCAGCTAAAGGTAAATGGCTTTTCCAATTTCCTTGGAAATCAAGAACACACATCTACAGTAAATCTTCTAGAGTCTGAATGGTACTTTCTGACTGACCATCTGTCTGAGGATGATATGCACCACTCAGTCTCAGTTCAGTACCCAATGCAGTTTGCAGACTTTGCCAAAATCTCGATGTAAACTTCGAGTCCCTGTCAGAAACAATAGATACAGGCACTCCATGCAATCTAACAATCTCATTAATATAAATTGTGGCCAATTTGTCCGCATTATAGATTGTTTTGACAGGTAAGAAGTGAGCAGATTTAGTCAATCTATCAATAATAACCCATATTGAATCCATACCTTTACTGGAGCGAGGTAAACCGACAATGAAGTCCATAGTGATGTGTTCCCATTTCCACTCCAGTATTGGTAGGGGCTGAAGTAAGCCCGCGGGTCGTTGATGTTCGGCTTTGACTTGTTGACAATGTAAACATTTCGATACAAAGTTGGCAATTTCTTTCTTCATTCCTGGCCACCAGAAATTAAGTTTCAAGTCTTGGTACATTTTTGTGTTTCCAGGATGGATAGAAAGTTTCGAATTGTGGCCTTCCTGCAAAATTTGTCTTTTCAGTTCAGAATCATTCGGTACACACAGCTTTTCCTGAAACTTCAACACATTGTTTTCAAATTTAAAGTTCGGCCTTGGTTTGGATTCCCGTTCATCGATGATCTTCTTTAGAAAGTCATCTTGATGTTGTTTCTCTTTAATTTCCTCAATGAGAGCCGGCTGAGCAGAAATAGCAGCCAATGTTCCACCTTGTTCTTGTAACACAATCTCAACTTCAAATTTGTCAAGATCACACAATAGTTCTTTCTGTTTGGTGAGTAGACAGGCTAAATTCCCAATTGATTTCCGACTCAGTGCATCGGCAACAGTGTTGGCTTTCCCCGGATAGTACAAAATTTGCAAGTCATAGTCTTTTATCAGTTCTAACCATCTCCGTTGCCTCATGTTCAACTCTTTTTGTGTAAAGAAATATTTCAAGCTCTTGTGATCTGTGTACACTTCACATGTTGCCCCATAAAGGTAGTGGCGCCAAATTTTCAATGCAAATACCACTACGGCAAGTTCCAAGTCATGAGTAGGGTAGTTTTTTTCATGCAGTCTCAGTTGTCGGGAAGCATATGCAATAACTTCACCATTCTACAATAAAACACATCCCAAACCCTTATAAGAAGCAACACTGAAAATAGTAAATCCATCTGTACCTGAGGGTAGGGTAAGAATCGGTGCAATCACAAGTCGAGTCTTTAACTCTTAAAAAGCTGATTCTCTCTGATCGGTCCAGTCAAATGATATTCCTTTTTGAGTCAACTGAGTCAATGGTAGGGCAATTTTGGAGAAATCTTTTACAAACCTTCTGTAGTACCCGACTAAGCCTAAGAAACTTCAGACTTCAGTAACATTAGTCGGTCTAGGCAAATTCACTACTGTTTTAATTTTCTACGGATCAACTGAAATGCCATCCTTATTAATCATGTGTCCCAAAAACATAACATTATCAAGCCAAAATTCACATTTCGTTAGTTTAGTATACAGTTTCTGTTCTCTTAAGTTCTGCAATGCAATTCTCAAATGATGTTCATGTTCCTCTTCACTCTTGGAATAAATCAGAATGTCATCTATAAAAACAACTACAAATTCATCGAGGAATGGTTTAAAAATTCTGTTCATAAGGTCCATAAATGCAGCAGGTGCATTAGTAACTCCGAAAGGCATAACAAGAAATTCATAATGTCCATACCTCGTTCGAAAGGCAGTCTTTTCAATGTCCTCTGGTTTGACTTTCAACTGGTGGTATCCAGATCTAAGGTCAATTTTAGAGAATACCTGGGCACACTGTAACTGGTCAAACAAATCGTCAATTCGAGGCAATAGATATTTGTTTTTCACTGTTACCTTGTTCAGTTCACGGTAGTCAATGCAGAGTCTTAGTGAGCCGGCTTTCTTTTTCACAACAAGAACCGGTGTGCCCACGGCGAAGTACTGCGCCTGATGAACTTCTTATCTAACAATTCGTGTAGCTGAATTTTCAGTTCTTTCAATTCAGTAGGTGCCATTCTGTACGGAGCTTTAGAAACTGGCTGTGTACCCGGTAATACTTCAATGGTGAACTCTATCTCCCTATCAATCAAATCCCCTGACAAATCATCTGGAAAAACATCTGGGAATTCTCTAACTATAGGAATACTGTCCACATTAGCTTTAGTATCAGTAGGTACAGTTAATATACAACATACATACCCTTTACACCCCTTTCGAATCAGTTTGAATGCTTTCATGGATGAAATTAGATATGGGGGAGGTACTACACCAACTCCGTTAAACACAAATTCAGGCAATCTCGGTGGACGGAAAACAACTTGTTTTGTTACACAGTCTATGGTAGCATGGTATTTTGTTAACCAGTCCATCCCCAATATTACATCGAAATGATCAGTATTCAAAGGCAGTAAATCAATATATAAATGCACATCCCCAATAACAATCTCACATGTAGGATATGCAAAAGCACAAGTCATGGATCCCCCAGCAGGTGAAGATACAGCTAACAAATAATTCAGGGGTTCCAGTGGTCTATTTAGTTTTCGTGAAAAAGCGTGTGAGACAAATGAATGTGTAGACCCCGAATCAATCAGAATGTATGCATTTTGAGCACAAATTGAGAGTGTACCTGACACAACTGTCTCGGTATTCTGCACATCTCCCGGTACGAGTGCAAATACCCAGCCTTACCTTAAAAGCTCCTTTCCAGTAGCTTTGGGGTTGGGTTTAGGTGCAACAGTTGATGCTACGGCGCTAGCTGCAGCTTTACTATTGCCTTGAGAAGTGGAAGGGCAATCTTTGACCATGTGGCCCACCTTGCCACACCTGTAACAAGCACCAGAAATTTTATAACAAACTCCTTTATGCCTTTTCCCACATTTGGAACAGGGCGGTATGGAATTGTTTCCTTGACTAGAGCTGATCGTTGACCCTGTATTCTGCTTCTTATTCGATGAGTTATTTCAGCCTTTCTTAAACTTGAAGCCCCGTCTTTTACCACGCCACTCGGTTGCTGGTGTTTCAGTCTGTTTCAATGCCTCAATATTCGACTCAGCTATTATTGCTCGGTCCAGAACATCCACATATTTTCGTAACTTCAGAACGTTGATTCGGCCAAGTATTTCTACATTAAGCCTGCCTTCAAACTTTTGGACCTTTTTATAGTCAGTGTCCACCATGTGTGGTACATATCTGGCGAGTTTAGTGAATTTAGACTCATACTCTGCTACCGACATGGTGCCCTGTTTCAACTGTTCAAACTCAATCACTTTGCGGTCTCGGACACACTGGGGGAAGTATTTTTCAAAGAAGGACTCTTCAAACTGAGCCCAAGTCATGACAGTATTTGCATCACGGACAAGCATCCACCATCGCCTAGCTTCTTCTTATAAAGTGAAAGTAGCCAGTAACACTTCATGTGCCTTCGAACAAGGAAACACTTCGAACAATTTCTCGGTTTCTAGAACCCATGCTTCGGCCTTTAACGGTTCAAGGCCTCCTTGAAAGGATGGGGTTTTCATTTTGCTGAACTTCTGTGTCAAAGCAATTATGTCATCATTAACGTTCTGTTCAGGTTGTACTGGAGGAGGTGGGGGCTGTTGGTTCTGTTGTTGCCTTAGGGCTTCAGTCAACAGTTCCATTGTTCTTTCTAACCTTGCCATTCTTGCCTCAGATGATTCAGATTCATCGGCATGCCTTGCATTGTCCATTTCACTATAGGCAATATGGTAATAATAAACATAGGAAGTTGTTGACTTAAGCATATTAGCACATATATTCATGTCATGGCCACACACACTTTTTCAATGCTCATGCAATGCCCTAATCACTTTTCTAGGACATCCTATAGCTCATTTGGACACGTGTGTGCGGTACAACTTGTGCTTTAATATCGCTCTGATACCACTCTGTCACGACCCAAACCCGCCCCTATGGGTTTAGCATCGCAACCGGCCAGTAATCCGTGATTACCGAAGGCCTGCTTAACAGTAATGACAATAATACAAAGTAAAGGGGCTGGCGGAAGTCAAAACAGTAAATTGAAGGTGTCCAATGAGCTGTGACAGTCTGAATGCAAAAAGACTTTTTTATAAACATGCCACATAGATAACCAAAACGTATGTACATACGACTTAAACACAAACATCCATGTCAGGGACCAAATCCCTATCTAACTGTACAGTCAAGTCTTAACATTTATTACAGAACAAAGGCAAAAAGGGGGAATCTAAAACACCCCATAATAGCCTTGGCTTTGACGCACTCGGAACCTCGAGGTG
The DNA here is from genome assembly GCF_055761805.1 of Camellia sinensis. NCBI lineage: Eukaryota > Viridiplantae > Streptophyta > Magnoliopsida > Ericales > Theaceae > Camellia > Camellia sinensis. Next base: position 44,325,410 of record NC_138962.1, on the reverse strand, counting down.
AGGCACAATGGTTGGCTTTGACAAAACGGGAGCTTAGCCTGACCCTCCTAGCTTCGGTTCGGTGCCTGGACACCTACATATATATATAAACAGTGAGCTAAAGCCTAGTGAACAATAGTTATGTAAAGAGGGTAAGAATGAATGCCCTATTAGTAATTAAACAATCATATCAGTCACTTAAAACCATAGCAGTCATATGTGGTACATCCCATAGCAAAAGAGTACAGTAGGTCTTAACAGACCGAACAGTCAGTTGATGGCCATCATAACAGTAACAGTAGTGGTTCCAAACATGGGAACCGACAGAGATCTCTGTGACAGTAGCAGTAACAATACAGTAACAGTAAATTGCTATGGATGCCACGAATACAGTTTACAAATAGGAGAAACATTCATTCATTAAACAATAACGTTTCAGTAAGTAGAACAGTTGATCATTCAGAAAATAATCATAATTGAACATATCTTTACAACATTGTTACTCACAGAGCACTGGGCTATAGACAAGCTAACGAGCGTCCTCGGATGCCAACCCTACAGTTGCAGAACGAACACACACTCGGGATTAATAATTTAGCCCCTAATTATACTTCGTGCGGTTCTTTAACATTATCCTCATTAAGATGCCTTAAACTTGGCCTAGGAATGCCTTGGATGGAATGAGGATGCAAAAATGTACTTTAAAACACTTTTTAGAATTTTTTCAAAAAACAGGGGTCTCGTTCGAGGGTGGCTTTCTTCGCTCGAGCGAGCTTGCCAAAACAGTGGGGTCGCTCGAGCGTGGACTTCCTCGCTCGAGCGGTCTGTAAAAATGCAAAAAGTGCTGGATGTTGAAAATCTCTGCTCGATGCTCGCTTGATGCTCGCTCGAGCGTGAGACACAGTCCTCGCTCGAGCGTAGGTCTCGTCGCTCGAGCGTGCGTCTGCGTGCACCAAAAACCTGAGAGTTTGCAATCTACGCTCGAGCCAGGATTCCTTCACTCGAGCGGAGCTCTGAACAAAAGATGGTCGCTCGAGCGTGGAAGTCAAAATCTGGAATTTCCAGATTTGCCTCCCAAGCTCAAACCAAGCATTCAACACATCAAAATTCAACCTTTTGGGCCAATTTTCTGGAAACACTTGAAAACTCATAGTATAACATGTCTTTGAAGATCAATTTGTAAAATTAAGCCCAAAGGTAAGCCAATTTGAACACAAATTCAAATGTAAATATGAAGAACAATTCAAAATCATACATGCATGAGTTCCCAAGAACTCTAATGCTCTAAGACATGATAAAATGCAAGATTGAGCTCAAGAATATGATCAATTCATGGATCAAAACCAAAATAGAAACATGCATGTGGGAATTTCATGAAAATGACTTCAAAACACTATGATATAGACATGCATGCACACAATGCCTCATAATTCAACACTTTGAGCTAAAACTTAACTCTAATCTCTAATATTTCCATGAACCATGCAAGATACAACTTAAATTCATAATTAAAATGATGAATTCTCTACCTTAGGTCTTGAATTCAAGGTATGGAAGCTCAAAAATGCAAATGCTCTTCAATACTCCTAATTCTCCAAGCCAATTTTGATGAACTCAAGTTTTCTCCTATCTCTCTCTCTCTCTCTCTCTCTCTCTCTCTCTCTCTCTCTTGTCGGTTTTGGCCTAGGAAGATGGATGAAAATGATGCCAACATCTAACAAGGAGAATAAACAATGGCCTAGAATTGTCCACTAAGTGGCAATAAGGTAATTTACTTGAACTAATGCGATTTAACATTATTTAATCTAATTTAATCATTCCAAATCAAATTTCAATTAAATCTACCATACAATCACATAAATTCTAATTAACACATAACACCAATCAATTTCTGATTCGGCCGCCGATAAGGCCTTCAATTTGCAGTTCGAAATTAAAACATGAACAGATTCATTCAGAAATAAAACAGATAGAAATGCATTTAAAACAATACACTCCTACAATCAATTCAGGATTTCATTCTAATCAGTTACTTATCATGCTTAATCACAAATTAACACTAATCAGAGGTGACGATGAACAGATAAGAATTCAAACACACACATAGTCATATAAATAGCACCCAAAATCATATTAAGCATATAACCACAATCATAATTAAGATTAATTAACATAACATGGGACAGGGTTATCACAATCTTCCCCCATTTAGGAAGTTTTGTCCTCCAAACTTATTTTATCTCCATCTGGAAACAAATGTGGATAGCGTAGTTGCATTTCATCCTCCCTTTCCCATATGGCATCCTTTCCATAGTGTTCTTTCTATTCTACTTTCACCATCGGGATGGATTTGTTTCTCAATTGTTTCACTTACCGGTCAATGATTCGTTCTGGCCATTCTTCGTATTCCATATTTTCATCCAGAGCTATTTGATGGTAATCTTGTCCGCTCTAGTGAATAACCTCCTCTCCTACTCCTCCTTTGCCTTCCTCTACACCTCCAACTCCTCCCTTGCTGGATCCTCCTCCAACGGTTGCGGTCCCAAGTTCAGGGCAAACAACATTGAAGGAAGGACCAGCTCGTCCCACCTCACTCCCTTTTCTTCCCTCCATTCCCTCACCTTCTTCACTCGGTCTTCGGCCGCCCCGTCCAACTTGGGCTCGACCGATTTGGTGGGGACCTTCCACGTTGTCCGAACTCCCCTTCCACCGTTCACAGACACAAAGAACCATCTCGACCTCCACCTATTTACCGAAGATGGAAGACCCGCCACCAGACCTCGCTCCGCCACTGCTTGCAGAGTCACCTAAGTCTCTTGCTGACTGGAGGCCTTGTAGCAAGAGAAGAACTCCTCTACTGTCATTGCCGTCCCTCCGGTCGCCTGCTGCCAGGCACTCGCGCAAGCCACTACTATCTTCCAAGCGTTCGACATCTGCTGCCCTGGCGCCACTTCTAATTTGTTTAGCACATCCACTGCTATTTGGGGGAGTGGTAGCTCAAACCCCCTCGCAACGCTTCCTCGTACAGGCTGAATTCGTCCGGCCGCACATTCGACGCCCTTTCCTTGGATATGGGCAGCCTTAACCCTATCTCCAAGGGAATTTGGTACTTCCTCCTTATTCCCTCCAGCTCCTCTGCCGTAAGTATGGATCTGTCCGGCTTGGTGTGCTAGTGGTCCGGCTCCACTTGACTAATGGGTTTTGCCACAGCAATCATTGTCCTAGGACGAGCCCGCACTGCCTGACCACCTACCCCCCCTCCCTTCGCTCCGCACGGTACTGTTCCACCAACCCTACTCCATCGTCGTCACCTAAAGAATCAAGCCTTGCGGCTGCTACTTCCTCTTGATCCATTTCTCTTGTATGTCTGCGAATGGCTTCGGACACGGGCACAAGGTAGTTCACAAAATGTTGCAGAGGTGTATCACTCGACACAAAAGGGTTTACTTTTGGAATGTTTTTATTCTTCGTAAAAAGGTAGGTAAAGCGGATAATACCAAAAGTCCAAGGCTTGCCTGTATTCCAAGGGTCACAATTAAATTTTGCCAGCTTGAAAATTTTCAAAAAATCCGCCAAAATCGCCTTTTCCACACCCTATATTAACCCACCCTTTCATTTCTGGCCCAACGCCTAACCTCCCCCATCACGGGATTCCGCCACGTGTACGACCACGATCCACTGCCCCCTTCCCCTACCTTGTCTTTTCTACTTCAAATCACCACGTGCCCTGCCACTCCTTGAGCCCCGCGCACCGCCACTTGCCTCTCCACTCGATCACCGTTCTCCGTCGGCCCTCCTCATGGTTGGTCCCCCCACGCGGTCACCCGTCGCGGCCGGCCCTCCTCATGGTCGGTCCCCCCACTCGGTCACCCTTCATGGTCGGCCCACCTATCGGCCACCCATCGCCGACATCCCACCTATCGGTCGGTCTTCGCCCCCCCGGTCTTTCACAACCTTCGTCTTCTTCATTATTCCCTTCGTTGGACTAAAGCTGCACTCGGGAACGGGGGACTACTGACATGGGTAAGCCCACAAAGGGTATAGCCCACCACTTAAGGCCCAATGCATAATTCAAATACTAATGCCCAGCGTTGCTGGAGCTCAACATGGCATCAAGAACCAATGACACCTAGACACGTGGCAAGTGAAGGACAAGCCACATAAGCAGACAAAGATCCTACAAAGTTATTGTACTACACATCAGCCATTAACGAAGCCCCTTACAGCATTTATTGTGATAACCTCTCCCTGTCGAGACAGAACGGCCTCACCATGAACAAGGCAAGCTAGAGCATAGGCTTTCGGCCAAGTTGCCAGGTCGGAAGGAACAACGAAATGATTACCAGAGGATATAAGCAGATGTCGAAGATAAGAAGAAGGTTAAGCTTTCTATCTCTAATCTATCTCTACATTCCATCTCTCTTTCTAACTTGTTCGTCGGAGGGTTCGCTGGGGGACTCCCTGTTCCCCATTGAACTCTTGTGCAGGTTCCTCTATGGGCTTGGTACCTTGGACACTGGTTTGGGAAGCGTGGATCAGTCCGACCCGTTCCATCTGGAACACACTGTATTATCAGAATGTAACGCAGAGCGAGGTTGATATACCCGAAAGAAAGAAAATCAAAATCATCTCGGCAACAATTAAGAAAATCAAAATTAAATCTTCTTAAAATTTTGCTAGAACATTCCTAATAAAACAAAAGGGATAGTGCTTAAATTTCTTCCAGTAATAATTAAGGAAGTGTTCAAAAAAATCATCTCAACAACTTTCAATCAATCAAGCTAAATTTACGCAATTATTGATCTCTTGCAATTGCAATCAAATATTCTGATTGCAATCAAATATTCTGTCCTACATTGCATTCCGTGTGAGCAACACTGACAGTGATGAGAGAGAGATAGCGGAGGGAAAAGGCTTGCTTTTTCAAATTCTTTTGCACAAACATCCGCATAGTTCTATTAATTTATGGTAAATTACACTAACACCTTGGGATTTGGTCTACTTACATCTCACTCTCTGACATTTTAAAAATTACATTCCTACTCTGTAGCTAATAGTCTCATTTCACATGGGTAAAGTTTCCCTCTTTCTCTACCTCTCTTAAGTGTGGTAATACAATTTTTTTTTTTTTTTTTTTGGAATACTTTGATCTGTAATGATTTTTTTGTTATGTTCGAATGTCAAGTTAGTTAGTTATGATTATATTTTCTGTGATGCTTTCATTGATAGGTGCTTTTAAACTGGTATACGTAATTCTTACTTAAAATCTGATGCTCAGTGTAATGTACTACTGTGGTGGTGAATGTAATGAACTTTTTGATAATTTTGACCAATTGTTGTGTTTGGCACACTTTATTTCTCTTGGTTTCTTTTCTAAATTTCATATTTTCTATAATTTTCTTTCTTTTAGTTTATTATTTCATTGAATGATATTTGACCCCAGTAAAAACCCAGCTCACTTTATTGAGTGCTTTACTACAACCTTCTGGTATTATGGTCATGATCGTAAGTGTGAGTGATACCTGGCAGTGTATGGTTGGGATTTTTTTACCAAAGAGTTAAATGTCATGTATGGTATGTATATTTTTCCTCTTTTTTTTGTTAAGGATTCTATGGCTACAATATGGAATGCAATAGGAATTTTGATAAACACCTGGTTGATTGGCTTGGATTACTCACTATTTTATGAAAGCAAATTTCTCTTTCGAATTTCCTGATATACGTTTTGTGTGGCTTATATGTAGGATTCATTTTATCATGGCTTGACAGCTGAAGAAGCACAACGACTGCATGAACATAACTTTGATCGTCCTGGTAATAAAATTTATAATTAAGTATTACTATAGGCCTTTAATTTGTACGTAAACTCTGTTGGTGTTTTTTTCTCTGCTTTGCAGACTATATGGTGCAACTAGAATTCAGTAGAATGCACAGGAGCTTTTGTGCAAATCTCAAATATATGTTTGCTTATGTGTAGACGCTTTTGACTCCGAACAGCTTGTTGAGTGCATTGAGAAACTCATTGAGTTCCATGAACTCTGCCACTTTCCTGTCCCGGACACATTGCGGGAAGTACTTGTCATAGAAGATTTCCAAAAATTTCACCCAGTCAACATCCCTGTGGTTTTCTCGCATCAACATCCACCATCTTCTCACTTCGTCTTCTAGCATAAAAGTGGCTAGAAGTACTTTCTGTGTATCCGAGCACGGAAATACTTCAAACAGTTTTTCGATCCCAAGAACCCAAGCTTCCGCTTTCAAAGGATCCAGTCCACCATAAAACTGTGGTGGTTTCATTTTCTTGAACTCCTTGGTGAGAGCGATTATCCGATCATCATTTTGATTATCTGGCACGGGTGGTGCCGGAGGTGGAGGTGGCGGGTGTGGTTGCTGCCACTGTTGTTGCCACTCCTGTTGCTGTCTCAAAGCTTCTGCCATTTCCTGAATCAGTCTTTCCATTCTGTCCAGTCTGGCAGTAGAGGATTCCTCTAACTCATCACCTCTGGTTCTCACCATCTGATTAAACTTGCATTATATTCCATACCAAAGGTACACAAGTACACATACACTAAGGAGCACACATTTCCAGATAATTTGTAATGCAAGTAGTTCACAACTTACACATATAATTATTCATAACAAAACATTTAAGCATATAATCAATGCTTCCAAACTCGCACTTATCACATGAATGCATCCTAGATCTTATCTAGACGCTTATTGCTCTTTTTGGACAAGTGTGTGAGTTATTAACTCGTGCTCTGATACCACTCTGTCACGACCCGAACCCGCCCCCGTGGGTTAAGGATGTAACCGGCCAGTAATCGTGAGATTACCTACGGCCTCAAACTGTCGGGAACGTATTTTAACAGAGTTAATGGGGGCCAAACGGAAGCAAAATTAAAAACTTTGTCCATAGAGCCGTGCTTATATGCACATCAAACAAACCATACTCAGATACGTTAATAACTCACATCAAAAGTACGGTTTCACAAAATTCATTACAGACAGGATCGTCCAAAACGAGTCAACCTATAACAGACTATGTACAGACATGCACTAGGTCCTTGCCAACAAGACAAAACATAGGTACATAGTGAAAGGGCAAGGATGGTCTCATGCGCGAGGCACAAGGCTGACTCTCCCAAAACTCCTGTTGTTTCTAGCAGACTTCACTGGGGCTGGGTTTGGACTTCCCTTGGCTCACCTACAAATACATGAATGAGCGTGAGCGATAGCCCAGTGAATAATATCAAATATAACAGTTACATAACAATATGTAGAACAACATGCTCCAAACGGCCTTGGGCCCAATTCATACTTCTGTTTAACAACAAAATATATATATATATATAACTGTACGAAATGCAAGTCAAGTAACTGTAGTTCCAAACATTCTGGCCTTTGGCCCATTCAGATTTCCATTCATGTCAAAACGGCCTTCGGCCCATTCATTCATGTCGAAACGGCCTTCGGCCCATTCATTCTTATCAAAACGGCCTTCGGCCCATTCATTCTTATCAAAACGGCCTTCGGCCCATTCATTCTTATCAAAACGGCCTTCGGCCCATTCATTCTTATCAAACAGCCTTCGGCCCATTCATTCTTATCAAAACGGCCTTCAGCCCATTCATTCATGTCAAAACGGCCTTTGGCCCATTCCTTCATGTCAAAACGGCCTTTGGCCCATTCATTCATGTCAAAACGGCCTTTGGCCCATTCATTCTTATCAAAACGGCCTTTGGCCCATTCATTCTTATCAAAACGGCCTTCGGCCCACTCTTTCATGTCAAAACGGCCTTTGGCCCACTCATTCATTTATTCTTGTCAGACTTTTGTCCACAATCCCGATTAACAACTCATAATATTTATAGGGGAATAACAATTGGACATTGACAAGTTTTCAAATATTGATATTACTCACAGTGATCGGCTTGTGGATGCGCCCTGGAGCTTGACCCTACACATTTCATGAATACAAAAGGGTCACTAACAGTTCAATCCGTTCTTTAATTCACATATACCTCTTTAGGCTTTGTTCTTATCTCATTAACTCATTTACAATGCTTAACATATGCCTAAGAGTGCTTACAAGTGAAAGGGAACGGAAAACGAATCACAGAATGCATGAACAAAATTCCAGGAAACAGGGTCCCCGCTCGAGCGTAAACTTCTCCGCTCGAGCGGACCCTTAAGGCCTGCAGAAGTACTGGTTGCACGAAAGATGAGCTCGAGCGTGGGATAGAGCGCTCAAGCTGAAGGCCTGTCTACGAAAATCCACGCTCGAGCGTGGAGTGTCCCGCTCGAGCGGACATCCAACTCTGCAAAAATGCTGGGAGCACGATTTTCCCGCTCGAGCGGCCATTACCCCGCTCGAGCGGACCTCAAAAATCTGGGTTTCCCAGATCGTGTTCTTGAGCTCCAAATCGGTTTTCCATCCACATTTCTTGCATGCAATGGTTCAAATTACACATTTACACATGCTAACATGCTACTAATGCAAGATTACAACATTAGGAAAGCTCAATTACATGGATTACATGCATGTCCCAAAATATCTCAAACCCATCATCAACATGCTCAAATTCAAACATTCAAGACTTATACTCCCATGATTTGTACATGCATGTGGGAGATGCTCATCATTCTCAACTTAGATGGTACAAATGGTGATTACAACATGAGCTTTAACCAAAACTCTACATGAATCATGTGTTTCAAGCTCAAACATGCAAATTCAAAGTAATTTCTTACATGCATGAGTTCTAAGACTTCAAACTCAACAAAAATCAACTCATTACATGTTCTTGATCACAAACAACCTTTGAACTTACAAATTACAAGTAAGAGTCCATGAATTCACTTACCTAAGAGCTTCAACACTCAAGCTCTAGCCAAATCTTGAGCTAGATCTTCAAATTCCCAAGTCTTGAGCCCAAATTACACAAATCTCTCCCTTTTTCTCTCCATGGCCGGCCTCTCTCTCACTCTCAATTGTCTAACTCAGATTTTGAGTTTTAAGAGGGCTAAAGGAGAGTGCAATACAAATATACAACAAGCCCCACTAACAAATATTTTAATATAAAATAATGGGGTACTTAATTTATCAATTTAATCAGTTTAAATTGACCAGAATCAAATTCCAATTAAATTTCACCGTAGGCTCTAAAAATTATGCCAACCACAATGGCGTAATCAATTTCGGTTTCCGTGGCCGATAAGGCCCTCAATTAATTTTCCAAAGCAGACTATTCAAACAGATATTCCTACGATGAACAGATAAAATTTCAAACCACATATTTTCACATAGTAGAACACCAAATCATATCAAAATACATAATCACATTATGTTAAGGACCAATTAACATATTACGGAACAGGGGTATTACAGCGGCGAATCTGTCCAGGTCCCAATATATGATTTTAAAAACCATCGCAGGCAGGTAATATTCTATGCAACATTATGTATGTACTATTAATGTGGTAGTTGATATGTATCGCACTTGATAAAAGCTTCTCAGCTCCTTTATATAATTTTGTTAAGAATTGCTGTGAGCTTGAACTTCTCAAGAATGAATCTACTTCTATGTTTTATGTTATTGCTAATCATTCATTTTAATATCCTAATTTTGGCTATGCATGTCCTTCCTTATTACGTGCTATGGTCAAGGTCTGTAGAATGTCTCTGAGCCTTGAAGACTTGTTACGTCATTGCAAATTCAATAATTGTTTTGACCCTTCTCGGATAAATTTCACCTGCATTAATATTATCTTACCACATTAACCTCACAGGTGAAACACCAAGGGTTCGTTTGGTTTGTATTTCTGAAAAAATTTTGGGAAATTTTCTCTACAAATAAGTTTTTAAAAGTAATCAAACCAAACAAATTTTCCCAAAAAAATTTCTCAAAACTTGTAAACCAAACAAGTTTTCCAAACAAATCTCTCTCTCACACACATCAAATCAATCACTTTTCCAAAACTCTCTCTGAAAATAATTTTCCAAAACATCTTTTGAAAAAAACCAAACCAAACAACTTTTCGTACTTTTTATCTCTAAAACACATCTCTCAAACACAAACCAAACATACCCCAAGCTTCTTAACAATTCTGATGTGGGAAAAGAGGGCATTAGGCTGTGCTGTGCTGGGCTGGGCTGGGCTGGGCTGGGCTGGGTTGGGTATTATTAATTACGTTTGTTAGGGGGTGTGGGCAAGAATCTATTTCTAAATTTAGCTTTTAATGTCCTTTATCCCATTGAGGAGAGGAGTGGATCAAATTTTCTCACAGTTCTCAACATTTGGGGCAGATACTTTCAATGCCCATGAGAGGGCTTGTGAAATACGGAGTTTTCTTTGAATACCAAACTCCTCAGGCTAAATGAAGTAGAAATAAGTTATGAAAGTATTCCTGGTTAGGCTCCAGGCTTCTCCCCTTGGTTTCTATCCATTTGTGTTCTGCTTTAGCTACGATTTGACCAGACATGCCCATGCCCATGCCCTGCATCAATAATCTTAGTTGGCTCCACACACCTGTTTGCTAGTAAATTAATCTTTTTCCACTCATAATTAGGATTGCTTTTTTTATTTATTTTACTAACAGCTTACAGACTCATAGTTTTTCCCTGCCTATTAAAAGAGGAAACAGGTCCTAGCCTAAGAATAGATGGAATTTACAAGGACAACTAGCATGGCCAACTTCTGACGCTGATTTTGCATTTCATTGCAGTCAGCTAGCATGGCCACTATGTGGACATCCTAAGCAAAGCAACTAGCCACAGGTTTCACCTATTTATGGACAACTTCTGATGCTGATTTTGCATTTCATTGCAATTTGGGAAACGAAGAAACTGTTAATGCTTGCGTCATTATTTATTTTACAGAAAAAAAAAATAAATTGGTAATTCTGGTATTTATGTGAGTGGAGCACGTTGAGTCCACTTTTGAGTCTAATCTCGTTGTCTCCAAGTGAAAGCTATTTCATGACAGTGAAAAAGAAATAAGACAAACGCTTTCAATGTCAGAATTTGGTTAATGCCAACTCAATATCACAACACTTAAAGAAAAATGCATGTTGTCAACAGCCAAAACTGTGCATGTTCATTGCACAGTTTATTGCACATTTTTGTGTATTAGCTCTGCGCATGTTCATTGCAGATAGCTTCCTTTTGATAGCCATAGACACCCTACCTCCTTACAAACTGTAGTTCTAGCATTTCTATTTGATCATGCATATAAACATAGCTTCATGTTATGTCATTTATTGTGTATGATGATTATACCGCTATTGCTGGCGTTGATATGCTGCTGTGCTGATAGCCTGCCATAGTTCTGCTGTGCTGTTGTGTTGCTTTACTGATGCAATTTTGCTGTGCTGTTTGTTCTGCTGTGTTGTTCTGCTGGCCTGCTGTATTTTGCTGTGTGCTGGTGCTGCTGTGTGCTAGTGCTAGCTTGTTGGCCTGTTGGTGCTGCCGGCCTATTGTTTCTGCTGGCCTGTTGTACTATTTTTTCTTCTTTTTTCTTTTGCCATGCTGGTAGCTTCTGTTTGCAACCGGTTTATGGTTTTGTTGGTTCTTGGTCTCTTCTTTTTGCTTTCTTTATTGTTTTAATTGTCCAACATATCCGCACAAAACTTGGTCAGCATAACCTTTGCAAAATATATTCAAATATTTATGTTATTCAATCGACACTCCAGGTACTTCTTTTTGTATCATCTTGATTTATTATTATTATTATTTTCATTTCCCATGGTGGTCTTAGCTTTTTTTTTTTGGGGGGGGGGGGGGGGCATCTTTTTTGTGGGTAATCACCCAAAATCTTATTGATCAGTGATCTTGACAAACTTCTGAGAGGAGGGGGGATACAAAAAATTAAATCTTGCATAGATACAAAAACTGACCTCAAGTAAGGTTGAGCTACAGCTTTTTAACTGTGAGCCTCCGCTTTACAACTAAGATGTGGTTTCTGCTTCTGGGATGGTGGCACATTGTATAAATAATTTTTTGGGGATAGCGAACAGTAACAACAACAAACCAGTGAGTTAACATTAGAGTGTTGTTGCATATAGGCCATTCACATAGACATAAAGGAATGGGAATATTGTTAACATTTTTTTCATTCCCTGTGATTCAAATGCGAATATTTATCTTGAGTTGCAGTTATGATCATACTGGAGACCCATGCTGCAGATAAGAGGTACGCATACGCTATTTGAGATCATTATATATCAAAGCATGGCTTTGTATTTTATTTGGATCGGCTTGTCTAGTACTTTCAACCAATTAGCCTATCCAAATTTCATTGATTTACAAAAGGTTAATAGAATAAAAATGTTAAATCTTACCAATCATCATTGCTTTTATTGTTTTTGACTTTCAAGTTGTGGAGCATGGACTTGGCCATTTGCCTTTTACTGAGAAGCAAGTAGCCACTCAAACAGGTGTGTTTTAGGAGAAAAATTAGTAGAGGCATGGACTCAATTTGTAGTCAAGGCACATTCAAACTATATAAAAGGGATGCATCCTGTTGCAATCCACATTTAAGCTATAAAAACTAACTCTAAGCTATTTTCTTAAATAATTAAGTCCAAATTCATTTATGTCAAATCCATATATTTATATCCAAATGCAACCTTATAGGTATTGGGATCTTATTATTGCAATTTCCTTTTTATCTAACATTCCTCCGTATGTACTTAATGTGAATTAAAGTATAATGATCATTCCAATTACTTGGTAAAGAAAGCTACGCGTACTTGGAAAGTTTGCAGACACTGGCCTAACAGCTGATTGAGTGAACCCCTTATTGCAAGTGTTGCTCTTCAATTTTATTTGAGTGAAACCCTTTTTTAAATGAAGGTTTCTATAAGCAATTATTTGGTATAAATTCACATGAAGAAACCCTTTTATCTTGATCAAAACCATAAAGGAAATTAGTAATAGTTCTTGTTCTGGTCCATTGATTTTCAAGCACAGGATGTAATATGCAGGTTTTCTTCGTATTGTGGGGTGAGATGGTATTTCTCAGTCTAGCATACATTTTGGTTAATTGTTCTGTGTGCTACTTGACATATTTTGATCCAAATTACTGCTATATTTGTGTAGTTCTTTTTTGATTGGCAACAAAATAATTTTATTAGGAAACTGCTATGTTTTTTATTGTTTTTTACTTAGTGAATATGGTCTTTTTAACTGGCCAATTCAAGTTATTCTTTCTTATCTATTTTTTTTTTAATTTTATTTTTGCTAAACTATTTGAGTAACCTCAATTGCAGATTGACTAGGAGATTCTTCTAGAAGTTGTTGAGATGGGATTTGACAGGAATGCCCTTGTTGATTCTCTACGCAACCGAATACAAAATGAGGTATCCATTTGTGATTTTTAAATCTGTATTTTCCTACTTTTTAGAGGCAGTGGCCATTGCTTGGTGCGATTGTAAAACTCTAGGCTGAGAAAACATGCATGAAGCTGGAAGCTCGGACTGTACATACCCATTCTCCTAGAACCCAGAATTGACAGATTGTCAATTTGTTACCCTTATCTTTCCTTTAAATCGAAATAGTATTATGAGAATGTTTTCTGCATATTTTGTAGGAGTATGGTTACAACCGCAACAATCCATGGGATTATTTCCTTTAAGTTATGGTATTGGATGAATTTTAGATTTCCTGTTAACTATTCCTGCTTTTGTTGCAATTTGTGTTTTTTCTGTGCCAAATTATTCATTGGACCATTCAAGGTAATGGATTTTTTGTGGTCGCCTTTCTCTGTGGCGCATCAAATTCATCATTCTTTCTCTGTTTTATTTTTATTTGTTTTATATTTACATTAGTTTATTGACCCGATATGTTTGTTAGAGTAAATAAACCATAAGTAAAGCACAACTTTGAACTTTTCCAACTATAGAAGAAAAACTTGCATTGCTCTAGGAATTCAACTTCATCCTAATTTAAAATTTTCTATTAACAGCATTTAATTTATTTGACATTGAGTCGTCTTTCTACGTTTTAAATAATATTTCAAATGTTGCAACTGTACCTCCTTAGCCTGTGCTATATAAAGTGATGAATGCTAATTAAAGTTTGACATACATTCTATGTATTATGTATGTCTCATATATCCGAACTCCTAAAAACTGCCCATATATTATACTTATTTTCCAAGTGGAGCTTCAAGAAGGTCTTTTGGATCAGTTCACAAATGAGATGAGTAGTTGATGCTTTCAAAATGTTATTGAAATTTGATGTACCTGTCAATCTCCATTCCTTTGTTTACATGCTATGCATATTTTGACAGGCATTATTTGAGAAGAATCCATCCATTGCTCAAGCCATAGATGGTATGGCTTGTTATTTTTTGTAAGATGAGTGTTAGGCATTACTTTCTTTGAAATTCTTTGTATCAAGTAATATAATGATGTTTGTGTCTTCTCCTTCTGCTTTGAGCAAAAAAGTTATGAAAGTATATCCTTCAAATTTTTCTTGAAGACTCTGTTTATCATGAATAAATTATTAGGCTACTCTCTCTATGATATATAAGATTGTCAATATGAGAATTTTGAACCCCCCAATTTATACTTTGGGATTATATCTCTATGTGACTTTGTATCATCATATCTAGAACATTTTTTACAAATGTGCAATTACCAGTATGTGTATGTCCAAGGAGTTGAGTTGTTTTTCTTCTCTCTAAGGTAACTCTGGCTAACCTCCCAAGCGTTCAAAAGTTTCTAGGAGCTCAAATGGAGAAGATGATGAATAATGGTCGCAGATATCTGAAATGCACTCAAGGTATTTGCACAATCAACATTCAATTGCATTTCTTTTGTAGAACATTAAATATTTGAGATGGATAGAGCCTCTTAAACAAGGCCTCGTTTGGGAACAGACTAATTTAGTAACTTTTGGCTATTTGGCTAAAAAAGTAGGTAAAAAAAACTTATATGTCTGGGATGACTTTTTGGCTAATTACGAAAAGATGTGCAAAAAGTAGAGAGAAAAGAGAATCTTTGACTTTTTGGTATGAGTTGTTAGCTTTTTGGCTAAAATGGTAACTTTTTGACTTTTTAGCTAAAAAGGTAAGTCCCCAAACGGGGCCTAAGTTGTTGATTATAGTAAAATTTCTATTGAACTTGCAATTTCTGTGGGTAAAGTGACATTTTATTTTTACATGCTTCATGTCTTGCTAGAGGTATTTAATGTTAAGACATTTGAAGGGGTGTGATCAGTCGAACTTTATCTTTTGTAAGACTAGAACAATCTCTACAAATAATTAGTTTATTCATATGCTTCTAGTGATTTTTGAATTAATTTGTGTTTTTATTTTTCACGTCAGAAATTTCTTGGAGAGACGCAAAATATGGTCAAAGAAATCAAGAACCTAATTTTTCAAGTTTTTTCATTTTTTAATATATGTAGCCACAGTTTAAAACTTTTTATTTAATTCCTTTGTATATACTTTTGAACATATTTAACTTTCATTTATGAAATATATGACGTTATTCCATTCAATATGTGGTTGTGATTCAAAGTATAGTATATAGTGTGTATTACATTATTAAAATGCGCGTACAAAAATAATATTGATTATTTTTCAAATATGTCGAACCTTTTTTTTATCACATGCATTAACTGTGATGAGAAATGCATATAACGTGTGATCTTATTTCATTATTAATCACAGGTTTTATTAGGTATTAATCACACTTAAAATCTTAGTAATTAATCACACTTAAAAGATGTGATCTAAATGTTTATTATCATAGGTTTTATTAGTTATTAATCACACTTAAAAAATGTGATCTAAATGTTATTAATCACACTTAAAAAATGTATTCTAAATGTTATTGATCACACTTAAAACATGTGACACTCCCAAAAATCACACTTTGACAAAACTTAAAAAGTGTGATTAAATAATATAGATCACACTAGGGCTGCAAACGAACCGAGCCGAGCCGAGCTTTGCTAAGCTCAAGCTCGGCTAGTTTACTTATCGAGCTCATTTATTGAGCTCGAGCTCGGCTCGATAAGGAACTAGGCTTAGGCTTGAGCTCGGCTCAGCTCGTTAATTTTAATGAAACTCGAGCTCAGCTCGGCTCGGCTCGATAATTTTTTTTTAATATTATTTATATTATTTAATATATAAAAAATGTATTTATATTATTATTTATATATATATATTTATATATTATTTAATATATAAATAATATATTTATTATATAATTTAAATAAAGATAAACGAGCCGAGCTTAACGAGCCGAGCTTATGCGAGCTCGAGCTCGGCTCGTTTATTAAACGAGCCTAATATTTGAGCTCGAGCTCGGCTTGTTTACTAAACGAGTTGAGCCGAGCCGAGCCCTTAACGAACCGAGCCGAGCTTGTTCATGAAGAGCTCGATTCATTTGCAGCCCTAGATCACACAAAAAAAGTGTAATTTTTATCTATTTTTGTAGTAGTGTTTACTCACTCTTCAAAATTGAAAATTAAACATTAAAAAAAACATAAAAAAGAAAAACGAAAGGCACACATGAAGTGAACTGCACACTATCAATCTAGGGGGGAGCTAATTGTTCAAACATGACAATCAAATCCTTACAAGTTGTTGTAACATGTGGGTGAATTTTGAGCACTCCACATATGACCCAACTCTCAGCCTCATTCATCCTTCAATGCTTTCATCCATGGCAATCCTCGTCATCCACCCATTACACAATTGTCTCTTTTCGTACATTTACATCCCAGAGAAAAGGCGTGATAAATGGTTATGGGGCAATTTGGAAACAAGCTAAAAAAAGAAAGTCAATTTTTTTTTTTATATATAAATAAAAAAATCATAAAAAAGTTAGCTTTTTTACACAAAAAGTCAAAAAAAAGCTTACAAAGTCAAAAAACTAATTTTTTACTAATTTCTCAAAACATCTTTATTTTGAAAAGATAGTTAAAAGTTGACTTTTTAATTTTATTTGGCTTTTTTTTAAAAAAAAAGTGTAAAAATATGAGAGATGATATAACCCAAAATAAGTTAAAATGCTGGGAAGTGACTTTTAACTCATTTTCTAAAAAGGCCAAAGAGGTTACAGAGTTAAAAAAATAAATAAATAAAAGGGGTTTTGCTAGAGCCCCAAATGACACTCATGTGAAAGGTTTGATAAAAAATTTGATAAATAGTAAGAGGTTTGATAGAAAATTCGGTAAATCATTTGGGGTTCATATTATTTTTCAAAAAAAAAAAAAGGTTAACATTATTATTACTTTTTATTTATCAATAGATACGTGTCATTAAAAAGGAAGCTGGGACGGAAGCCTGAGACAGCCTCGTGGGACAGAAGATCCCAACCTATAGATTCAAAAAATAGAGACACAAATAAATGAAATTTTGGTAGTTGGGTACGTTAATACAGTGGGTAAATTACACTTTGTTTACTAACATTCTAATACAAAAATAATGGATTTTATAGTTTAGATAATAATTATTAAAAACATAATTCAATGTTTAAAATTAAATAACCACTTTGTTTACTAACATTCTAATACAAAAATAATGGATTTTATAGTTTAGATAATAATTATTAAAAACGTAATTCAATGTTTAAAATTAAATAAATTAAATAAAATTAATTAAGTTTGTTTGATGTATGATTTATATGATTTTAAAAATATAAAGTAATAAAATTCTCATGTACCACTACAATATAAAAAGAGACAATTATAGAAAAAAAAATAGTATAAATTTAAAATAATTGTAAAGAGATGGAAGGATAAGACATAACCGCACAATCTAATACATAAATTGCGTATACGTCCATGACATTACAATCAGTTTATGTTGATGCCATTTTTTTACAATTATCTCACATAAAATTTGGAATAAAAAATTTGAAAGCAATAAATTTTAAATTTCATTTTTTATATATCAAATAAATTTTCAACTTAAAAAATATAAGATTCAATTTTTAGTACTATTTTTTATTTTTATTTTATCAAGCATCGGCTGCAAATTTTTGCAAGAGCAGTGAATAATTTCTGCAAATTTAGGCACTGAATAATTTTATTTATTGAAGTGCTTATATTTTTTATAAAAAAAAAAAAACAAAAAAACAAAAAAACAAAATTCTCCACGTATTTATGTGCCCGAATAGAAGATAGCCAGCCACGTTTTGAAACCAATGGGGCTCAGTTTGGCTGCAGTTAGTCATGATGCGGTTGTGCCGGTCAGTGATGTGGTTCCAATGAATGCTTGCCTCGCCCAAAAAAATATAAAAAGGGTAAATTACAAATGCTGATTGTTTTTTATAATTTAAAAAATGGAAAAATTATCAGAAAGTCTTATTTACTAATCTATTACTCCATCTAATCCCACATTCATTCTTTTGGATTGACAAGTCTTGTTTGGTATGTTTTGTGGACAACCAAGTCCGTTTTAAATTTATGTGATGTGTGTGTGGACGGGTTTGACCCTCTTTTGTTTTTTCTTTAGAGGTGTATATTGGGATTGAATGCAGATTTTGTGGGATACGTTTCCTGATCCACGTTTGATAATTCGGATTCATGTTTTGAGGTGTGATAACACGGGTTATGGAGTCACACAACACTACGTGAACCAACAAATGTGAACCCAACAAATCAAGAATTTCTGTGAACCCAACAATGGATACAACGGCCACACACTGACAAGAATACTCCTCTTGAGCTTCAAATGGTGCCTCCTCAGCATTCTCAGTTCCATACATCTTCATCACTATCCATGGCCAAGCGTGGAGCTCAGACCAAAGCGTGGTCGTTTCTCTCCAATGGCCTTCTATTCGTCGGTGGAGTTTTGGTGGCTCTTCTAACGGTTTGGGCTCTCTCGTCCTTCATAAACCCTAACCCTAGTTCTGGTTTCTCAGAGAACGAAATGAAGGCATCGATTTCTTCAAAGAAGCGAGATTGTGCTAGGGGGTGTGCACCAGGTTAACTTGCGCAACGACCCTGTGACGCCCCAAATTTTTTTTTTTTTGAAACGTCATAAGATTTAAATAACAATAACTTGCTAGATAAAATTTTAACTACTAGTTAGGAACTTTTAAGTTCTTACAAAGCCAAAGTCCAACGACAAAATAAAACTACAAGTTCACACACAACGTCATAACATAGTTTAATCCTAATACAAGGGATAACAGGATTTTATTCTGACAAAATCTTGACTCTAAGTCAGCCAATGTTCGATATTGGCAACAGCTCCAATTTCAGCCTCAGTCCCTTCTTCAACATAATCTGGCATGAAACGCCAGGGCAACAAAATATATGCCATGAGTTTTGCAACACAGTAAGAAAACGTAACCAACCTACCATTCTTTTTAAGAGACAAATAATAATATTCTAAACATGAGATAACAATATAATTATACACAGAAATTACAACCATTAGAATAGTTTCAGTAATTTTAATAAATTAAGTGACACTCGAAATCTCACCAAAGAGATTTAACTTACCAACCACTAAGCATGGCAATGGTTAATTTGAAACCCCCCTTGGTCAAATATTTAAGTGTTACCAACCGTAACTACCAGGGATGCCCACGTCCGGAGTTATATACTCAAGTAGTGGCATCCGTGGTCTGCCCCAAGGAAACGGTCTGCCAGGGGTAAGTAACCTCCCTGTGTGCCACCTGCACATCCACCCTTATTCCAAAACCGAATACCGAAAAGGGTTCAAATAAGTCCCGTGCCATCTTAGAGTTTCGCAACACAATTTACATGAGAATTCTCAAAACCAGGGCTCACCCTGAACAACCGGTGTTAACAGTCAACCCTTAATTCCGTACAGTCTTTAAACCAAGACTGACACCGAACAACTGGTATTAACCGTCAATTATTAACTTTGTATATGCCGTTAATCATTTCAGTTAATTTTGATATTGATCACAAATAATTCCAAATTTTTTAATCACAAGTAATGTTATACCAACTCATTAAAATTCCCAATCATAAAATATCGCATGTGTCACACAATACTAAATAAAAGTACAGAATTTAAATAAACAATTTATTTAAACCATGGTATGAAATAATAACTTAGATACAAAAATTAAACCCTAAATACACACATGCACAAATTTTTTGATTTACAAAATTAGACTAGCATACTATTAAAGTGGTGGTTTTATTCTATCCAGAAAAATTTTTAGAGTATATATCTTGCAAATAAAATTATAAATACATTACTTATACAATTCTAAAATTCATATCAATCTACAGGATACTCAATAAACATGTTATGGTTATTTTTCAGAAAGCATTTTCCAAAAATAACTTATAAATAATTCTAAACAAATTCCAAGGGTGTTTATGACACAGATTTGTCACATTTCCTTACATTAATTCCATGCTTAAATTTATAGATCAAACCCATAATCTAAAAATTTATCATGAAACTAGACTTCTCAAATTTCATCTTTTAGTTAGAAATTACCAGATTTGGCTTAGTATAGAATTTTAAATAAATTTTCAAATACATGGTAAAATCTGTCTCACAGTTTCAGATTTAGTTAGAAATTTGTATAAATTCGTAGAAAGTTCAAAAATTATTTCCAAAAATTTATGGATAAATAAGACATCATTAACAACAACTTTGTAGAAGAAATAATCTCAAAATTCTGAGTGTAAAATTATCTAAAAATTCGGGTAACATGCTGGCAGATTCAAAACAGATTATTCTCAACACAGTTCAGATTTAGTTAAAATTTTGTATAAATTCGTAGAAAGCTCAAAAATTGTTTCTAAAAATTTCTGGATAAACTAGAAATCATTATCAACAACTTTGTAGAAGAAATCATCTCGAAATATTTAGTATAAAATTATCTAAAAATTCGGGTAACATGCTGGCAGATTCAAGACAGATTATTCTCAACACAGTTTCAGATTTAGTTAAAATTTTGTATAAATTCGTAGAAAGCTCAAAAATTGTTTCCAAAAATTTCTGGATAAACTAGACATCATTATCAACAACTTTGTAGAAGAAATCATCTCGAAATTTGGAGTATAAAATTATCCAAAAATTCGGGTAATATGCTGGCAGATTCAAGACATATTATTCTTAACACAGTTTCAGATTTAGTTAAAAATTTGTATAAATTCTTAGAAAGCTCAAAAATTGTTTCCAAAAATTTCTGGATAAACTAGACATCATTATCAACAACTTTGTAGAAGAAATCATCTCGAAATTTTGAGTATAAAATTATCTAAAAATTCAGGTAACATGCTGGCAAATTCAAGACAGATTATTCTCAACACAGTTTCAGATTTAGTTAAAAATTTGTATAAATTTGTAGAAAGCTCAAAAATTGTTTCCAAAAATTTCTGGATAAACTAGACATCATTATCAACAACTTTGTAGATGAAATCATCTTGAAATTTTGTGTATAAAATTATCTAAAAATTCGGGTAACATGCTAGCAGATTCAAGACAGATTATTCTCAATACAGTTTTAGACAATGTATCAAATGTACATAATCTGAAAAATTTCAATTATATATAAAAAAAAAAATGAGAGGGTTGAGAGGGTTTTCTTACTTAGTAGTAGGGTGACAAAATGGTTGAGAATTTTGGCTTCCTTAATCTCCTACTCTTCTTCCTCTCCTATCACTAAGTTTGGTTGCTTTTGGGATTTCTCTCTTCTTCTTTTTTTCTCACCGAATGCTTGCATGCACAAGGAAGGCTTGCATGCATATATATATAAATTGAAGACATCTCTCTCTCCCTCTCATTCTTTCCATTATTTTATTTTCTCAAAAAAATTCCATTCCCTTTCTCCAATTTCTAAGAGTAAGCTTTCCCTAAATTTTATAAACTTTTCCCTAAATTTTACAAGCTTTCCCTAAATTTTATAAAAGATGGTGGGTTTGGTAGGAGCTGTGGGTTGTTTGCCCACGGTTTGTTTCTTTGTATTTTTTTATTTTTTTTTTTTGTGTGTGTGGGTTTCTGAAAATTGACACACTAAGATTTTTAACTAAGGTATTTAGTAAGAATAGTTATTATATTGAATCCTAATTAAAATAATTTATAAACAACAAATATTGAACACCCACAAAATATTATTATTCTTAATAATGTCTTGTTAGTGATTGAATTGAGTCAATTTAAAACTAACTTTTACACTAATATATAATTCAGATAAACTGTAGACAAAATTAATTAATTAATTTTCTTTAAAGAATAATTAAAAGATGGGTTTTCACAATCTACCCTCCTAAAAGAAAATTTCGTCCTCGAAATTAATTCGTACCTTTAGACTCGAATAGTTTAGGGTAATTGACACGTATCATATCCTCTCGCTCCCACGTTGACTCTTCCGTCCCACGATGTCTCCAGAGAACTTGAACCAATGGTATAGTTTTGCCTCGTAATTTCTTCTCGCGACGATCTAAAATCTTGATAGGCTTTTCTTCAAATGTCACGTCTTCATCAAGATTAATTTCCTCCCAATTGATGATGTGAGAAGGGTGTGGCTCGTATTTCCGTAGCATAGAGACGTGAAAAACATTATGTACTCCAGCCAGTTGAGGCGGTAGAGCCAAACGGTACGCCACTTCTCCTAATTTGTCCAAAATTTCAAAAGGTCCAATGAAGCGAGGTGACAACTTTCCCTTCTTTCCGAAACAAACAACTCCTCGACGAGGCTGTATTTTCAGAAACACATGATCTCCAACTTTAAATGCTAAAGGTCTTCTCCTTTGATCTGCATAGCTTTTCTGCCTACTCTGAGCGGTCTCAAGCCTTTGCCTAATTAGTTTCACCTTCTCGGTAGTTTCTTGAACTAACTCTGGCCCTAAAAGAGGTGCTTCTCCAACTTCTGTCCAACATATTGGTGATCGGCAAGGCTGTCCGTACAAAGCTTCATACGGTGCCATACCAATACTTGCTTGAAAGCTGTTATTGTAAGAGAATTCGACTAGTGGTAAATATTTCTCCCAACTACCTTTAAAGTCCATCACACAAGCTCGAAGCATGTCTTCTAAAGTCTGAATTGTTCTTTCCGATTGACCGTCAGTTTGGGGGTGAAAAGCTGTACTAAAACACAACTCTGTACCCAAGGCCTTTTGTAGACTTTGCCAGAACTGTGACGTAAAACGAGAATCACGATCTGACACTATTGAGATTGGTACTCCGTGCAATCTAATGATTTCTCGAATAAATAATCGACTTAAAGATTCGAGTGTGCCTGCTGGTCCTATTGGTAGGAAATGTGCCGTCTTAGTTAATCGATCAACCACCACCCAAATGGCATCATGGCCTTGCGGCGACCGGGGTAATCCTGTTACAAAATCCATTGTTATGTGTTCCCATTTCCACTTAGGTATTGGTAAAGGTTGGAGTTTTCCTGCCGGCTTTTGATGTTCTGTCTTCACTTGCTGACACGTCAAACACTTAGATACGAATTGAGCAACATCCTTCTTCATTCCACTCCACCAATACTGTCGCTTAAGATCCTGGTACATCTTATTTCCTCCCGGATGAACCGCAAAAATCGAATGGTGAAATTCTTTAAGTACTTCCTCTCTTAATTGTTCGATGTTTGGCACAAAAATTCTACCTAAATACCTTAAACTACCATCTTGATGGAGTGTCCAATCCGGTGAAGATTCCTCGGTCACTAATCGGGCCTTGATGAAGTCGGTCTCCTGATCAAATCTTTGGGCTTCCAACACTTTGGTAAGAAGTTGGGGTGTTGTAACTATTGTAAACAACCTACCCTTTCCATTCTGAGTCTCTGGTTGTAACTTAAACCCATTCACAGTGCTTACCATTTCCCATTCTTTAATTGATATGTTGGCTACAATCTCCCTTGTCTTTCGACTTAGTGCATCTGCTACAACATTAGCCTTTCCGGGATGATAAGACAAGGTAAATTGGTAATCTTCAAGGTACTCCATCCAGCGTCTCTGTCTCATGTTCAAATCTCTTTGTGTGAACAAGTACTTCAAGCTTTTGTGATCGGTAAATATCTCAAATTTTTCTCCATAAAGGTAATGTCGCCAAGTCTTAAGTGCATAGACCATAGCTGCCAACTCCAGATCATGAGTAGGATAATTTTTCTCATGATTCTTCAATTGTCTTGATCCGTAAGCCACTACCTTCCCGTTTTGCATTAACACACTACCTAACCCTTCTTTAGAGGCATCACAGTAAACAGTGTACCCAACGTCACGTTCGGGTATGATTAATATTGGAGCGCTTGTCAGTCTCTTCTTGAGTTCTTGAAATAACTGCTCACACGCTTCGTTCCATTCAAACTTTACTCCTTTTTGCGTTAGGCGTGTCATTGGCTTGGCTAATTTGGAGAAATCCTGAATGAATCTCCTATAATAACCTGCTAATCCCAAGAAACTACGAATCTCAAACGTATTCTTAGGTTGTTTCCACCCCATTACTGCTTCTACTTTAGCAGGATCCACTGATATCCCTGATTCAGACACAACATGACCTAAGAACTTTACTTCCTTCAACCAAAATTCACACTTGCTAGCTTTAGCATACAATTGGTTTTCTCTTAGAATTTGCAAAACGGTTCTCAGATGTTGCTCGTGGTCTTCCTCCGATCGTGAGTATATCAAAATATCATCAATGAATACTACCACAAATTGGTCTAAATAGGGGGTAAAAATTTTGTTCATTAAACTCATGAATACCCCAGGAGCATTTGTCAAACCAAATGGCATTACCACAAACTCATAGTGGCCATAACGGTTCGAAATGCAGTTTTGGGTATATCTTCTCCTTTAACACGAAGTTGGTGGTATCCCGACCTAAGGTCAATTTTGGAAAAACATTTTGAACCTCTTAATTGATCAAACAAGTCATCAATTCTGGGTAAGGGATATCGATTTTTAATAGTGGCTCGATTTAGTTGTCGATAATCGATGCACAATCTTAAGGTCCCATCCTTCTTCTTTGCGAATAATGCTGGCACTCCCCAAGGGGACATACTTGGTCTGATGAACTTCTTACTCAACAGTTCTTGCAACTGCTCCTTCAATTCTCGAAGTTCAGCTGGCGCCATACGATGTGGTGCTATTGAAATCGGTGAAGTCCCGGGTTGAAGCTCAATCGTGAAATCTACATCTCGTTTTGGAGGTAATCCTGGTAATTCGTCAGGGAAAACGTCAGCGTACTCGCACACCACATGGGGTAATCCTGGATCCTCTCGATTTTCGTCTTCCAAAATTAGGCTTGCCAACCATCCGTTTAGTTGATCATGCCATTGCGACTTGCGACACGTTGGAGTTAGAGAATCTTGTCTATCCCCTTTAAATTGAACTTTCGTGCTGTTAAGGAAGGATGCTGTCACTGTCTTACAGTAACAATCAATAATGGCTCAATGAACTGACAACCAGTCCATTCCTAGGATGACGTCAAAATCAGACATATCCATAACTCTTAGATCACAGATCAAATGTGAACCGGAGATTTCTAGCTCGCAAGATTTACATACTAGATTTACTCGGGTTTGACCTCCTAAGGGCGAAGCGACACTCATAGTTATCCCTAGCATCTCTGGCTCTAGACCCAAACTTGTCACGCATTCAGTGGATATAAAAGAATGCGAAGCTCCAGAATCAAACAATACTTTAACCCAAGAATTCATAAGGATTAACATACCTTGAATCACTGATGGGTTATCAACATCTTCTTCTTCTTGGAGAGCATACATTCTCCCTACTGCTTGTTGGTTAGTCTCTCCTGGTTTCTTCCCATTTCTAGCTCCTTGTGGTTGTGTTCTTGGTCGGCCTGCATTCCTAGAGGCTTGTGGCTGCCCCTTGTTGGTCTGAGTATTTTGAGTAAGCTTAGAACCTTGCCCAGGTTGGTATTTATTGTATTGTTGTGCCCCTCGCTGATCCATAAAATACTCCCCACCTTGAGGACACTCACTTCGATGATGCCCCTGTTGACCACATCTGAAACATCTTCCTTTCCACTCATTTACAAAGTTTCCTCCTTGCTGGTTTCCTCGATTCTGCCTTTGTTGCTGTTGCATTCCTCTGGCATAAGGTGCTGGTGCAGTATGGTTTCTAGTGTTGCGGACTGGGCCTCCTCCGCGTGGTTGGTTATTGTTCCTTGATCGCTGATTCTGAATGCATTCGGAATCCGCTAACTCTCGTTCCACAATTAAAGCTCGATCCACCATTTGGGCATAGGTGGAGAGTTGTACTGCGATCAATCTTCCTCTAATGTCTATGTCCAAGCCCCATTCGAATCGCCTAACCTTATCTTCTTCATTTGCTACTATGGCTGAAGCGTACCGTGAAAGAGCTTCAAAACGGTTCGCATATTGAGCGACTGGCATTTTTCCTTGTTTCAGTTGGAGGAACTCTTGAATCATTTCTTGTTTTAGCGAGTTAGGAAAATACTTTTCCATGAACAGGTCTTCGAACTGTCTCCAAGTTAATGTCTCTACTTGTCGAGTACTTTTGATCATTTCCCACCAATGATCTGCTTCCCCTTCCATTTGAAATGCCGCCATGGTCACTCTATCTTGTTCATTTCGGATGTCGGAAGTATCTAGCAACTTCTTAATTTGTCTTAACCAAGCTTCAGCTTCATGGGGGTTTGATCCACCAAGGAATTTGTGGGGACGTAGCTTTTCAAATTTTGCTATCATCTCCGATTTGTTTTGATCTTGGTTTCGGGGTGGTATATTGCCTACCCTGTCAGCAATCGCGCGTATAATTCGAGCGACATCGCCATCAGGCACTCCATCGCCATTACCATTGTTATTATTTCTTGTTCGTCCAGCCATTCTGCATGATGGGATTCTCTTGTGATTTATTCACTTATTTATTATCAGTATTATTATTATGCTTATGTGCAAGGACAGTTAAAAAAAAAAAAGACTTCATTAATTAGATTAGATAAGCTACAATTAGCAAAATACAAATAGAACAAAGGAAAAGATTAAATAACATACTACGGGCAAAAGATAGCCCCTACAATCCGAGTTAACTCCTACACTCACAATTCTAAACTAGGCAATTTTTACATGTGAGCATACAAAACAATCAGTTAGCCTAGCTTATAATTCCCTTAAGACCCCTTAAAATAGCCAAGGAAAGTCTCTCCACACCAGGGCTTCCGGCTCCCATGTGGCTTGGAAAAGTCCCATGAATCGCCATAGCACCCTTACGAAGATAGCAGTTTCGCACACACGATGCCCTAGCAGCAGCACCGGCTCCTCCCGATAGGTCCTCCAGTCTCTGAAGTCCACTGACCCATCTCTCCTCACAATTCTGCTTGGGTCGGGCATGATATACTGAAGGCTCCAAAAGTCAAAAAGGTTGCCCACTCTTTCGATGAAACCGTCCGGAAAGGGGCCTAGTTGATATACCCAGGGAGTCTCTTGTCTTAGAATCTGGATAGGTCCGATATAGGTGCCCACCCAACTCTCATTTTTCCAAGCACAACCTCCGAGGGGATAAAGTCTGACATATACGAAAGAGCCAATCTGCAACCCGTTTTGCACATCCCAACCCTCAAACGTGGCTCCTATATCTCCAGGGTTCCCCTCGGTATTGCCTTCCATAGACTCATCCTCAGTGTCTGACTCAATCACAATAACCTCTGGGGGGTTGTATATTGGTACAACTTCTTCAACTTCTTCAGACTCAGGTTCAGGCTCAAGTTCAGGATCAGGTTCAGGGTCAAGCTCAGGCTCAGATTCATAGTCTTCTATAGGCATTTCCACTTCTTCACTTGGGTCGGATTCTATGTCATAGTTTTCTACCGAATTTTCCTTGTTAGAGTTAATGTCTGATGACCCTGGCATCCTACAAATAAAAAGGTTTTAACTTAGTTAGGTCACCGAGAATTACAAATTAACTTAAGGTTTTCTTAATTGTAAAAATAATAAACTACTACCCATGGCCCAAAGGTTCAAACCTAGGCTCTGATACCAAGCTGTGACGCCCCAAATTTTTTTTTTTTGAAACGTCATAAGATTTAAATAACAATAACTTACTAGATAAAATTTTAACTACTAGTTAGGAACTTTTAAGTTCTTACAAAGCCAAAGTCCAACGACAAAATAAAACTACAAGTTCACACACAACGTCATAACATAGTTTAATCCTAATACAAGGGATAGCAGGATTTTATTCTGACAAAATCTTGACTCTAAGTCAGCCAAGGTTCGATATTAGCAGCAGCTCCAATTTCAGCCTCAGTCCCTTCTTCAACATAATCTGGCATGAAACGCCAGGGCAACAAAATATATGCCATGAATTTTGCAACACGGTAAGAAAACGTAACCAACCTACCATTCTTTTTAAGAGACAAATAATAATATTCTAAACATGAGATAACAATATAATTATACACAGAAATTACAACCATTAGAATAGTTTCAGTAATTTTAATAAATTAAGTGACACACAAAATCTCCCCAAAGAGATTTAACTTACCAACTACTAAGCATGGCAATGGTTAATTTGAAACCCTCCCTTGGTCAAATATTTAAGTGTTACCAACCGTAACTACCAGGGATGCCCACGTCCGGAGTTATATACTCAAGTAGTGGCATCCGTGGTCTGCCCTAAGGAAACGGTCTGCCAGGGGTAAGTAACCTCCCTGTGTGCCACTTGCAAATCCACCCTTATTCCAAAACCGAATACCGAAAAGGGTTCAAATAAGTCACGTGCCATCTTAGAGTTTCGCAACACAATTTACATGAGAATTCTCAAAACCAGGGCTCACCCTGAACAACCGGTGTTAACAGTCAACCCTTAATTCCGTACAGTCTTTAAACCAAGACTCACCCCGAACAACTGGTATTAACCGTCAATTATTAACTTTGTATATGCCGTTAATCATTTCAGTTAATTTTGATATTGATCACAAATAATTCCAAATTTTTTAATCACAAGTAATGTTATACCAACTCATTAAAATTCCCAATCATAAAATATCGCATGTGTCACACAATACTAAATAAAAGTACAGAATTTAAATAAACAATTTATTTAAACCATGGTATGAAATAATAACTTAGATACAAAAATTAAACCCTAAATACACACATGCACAAATTTTTTGATTTACAAAATTAGACTAGCATACTATTAAAGTGGTGGTTTTATTCTGTCCAGAAAAATTTTCAGAGTATATATCTTGCAAATAAAATTATAAATACATTACTTATACAATTCTAAAATTCATATCAATCTACAGGATACTCAATAAACATGTTATGGTTATTTTTCAGAAAGCATTTTCCAAAAATAACTTATAAATAATTCTAAATAAATTCCAAGGGTGTTTATGACACAGATTTGTCACATTTCCTTACATTAATTCCATGTTTAGATTTATAGATCAAACCCATAATCTAAAAATTTATCATGAAACTAGACTTCTCAAATTTCATCTTTTAGTTAGAAATTACCAGATTTGGCTTAGTATAGAATTTTAAATAAATTTTCAAATACATGGTAAAATCTGTCTCACAGTTTCAGATTTAGTTAGAAATTTGTATAAATTCGTAGAAAGTTCAAAAATTGTTTCCAAAAATTTATGGATAAATTAGACATCATTATCAACAACTTTGTAGAATAAATAATCTCAAAATTCTGAGTGTAAAATTATCTAAAAATTCGGGTAACATGCTGGCAGATTCAAAACAGATTATTCTCAACACAGTTCAGATTTAGTTAAAAATTTGTATAAATTCGTAGAAAGCTCAAAAATTGTTTCTAAAAATTTCTGGAAAAACTACACATCATTATCAACAACGTTGTAGAAGAAATCATCTCGAAATTTTGAGTATAAAATTATCTAAAAATTCGGGTAACATGCTGGCAGATTCAAGACAGATTATTCTCAACACAGTTTCAGATTTAGTTAAAAATTTGTATAAATTCGTAGAAAGCTCAAAAATTGTTTCCAAAAATTTCTGGATAAACTAGACATTATTATCAACAACTTTGTAGAAGAAATCATCCCGAAATTTTGAGTATAAAATTATCTAAAAATTCGGGTAACATGCTGGCAGATTCAAGACAGATTATTCTCAACACAGTTTCAGATTTAGTTAAAAATTTGTATAAATTCTTAGAAAGCTCAAAAATTGTTTCCAATAATTTCTGGATAAACTAAACATCATTATCAACAACTTTGTAGAAGAAATCATCTCGAAATTTTGAGTATAAAATTATCTAAAAATTCGGGTAACATGCTGGCAGATTCAAGACAAATTATTCTCAACACAGTTTTAGACAATGTATCAAATGTACATAATCTGAAAAATTTCAATTATATATAAAAAAAAAAATGAGAGGGTTAAGAGAGTTTTCTTACTTAGTAGTAGGGTGACAAAATGGTTGAGAATTTTGGCTTCCTTAATCTCCTACTCTTCTTCCTCTCCTATCACTAAGTTTGGTTGCTTTTGGGATTTCTCTCTTCTTCTTTTTTTTCCTCACCGAATGCTTGCATGCACAAGGAAGGCTTGCATGCATATATATATAAATTGAAGACATCTCTCTCTCTCTCTCATTCTTTCCATTATTTTATTTTCTCAAAAAAATTCCATTCCCTTTCTCCAATTTCTAAGAGTAAGCTTTCCCTAAATTTTACAAGCTTTCCCTAAATTTTATAAAAGATGGTGGGTTTGGTAGGAGCTGTGGGTTGTTTGCCCACGGTTTGTTTCTTTGTATTTTTTTTTTTTTTTGTGGGTTTCTGAAAATTGGC
The DNA here is from genome assembly GCF_055761805.1 of Camellia sinensis. Lineage (NCBI taxonomy): Eukaryota > Viridiplantae > Streptophyta > Magnoliopsida > Ericales > Theaceae > Camellia > Camellia sinensis. Next base: position 44,294,718 of record NC_138962.1, on the reverse strand, counting down.
ACACTAAGATTTTTAACTAAGGTATTTAGTAAAAATAGTTATTATATTGAATCCTAATTAAAATAATTTATAAACAACAAATATTGAACACCCACAAAATATTATTATTCTTAATAATGTCTTGTTAGTGATTGAATTGAGTCAATTTAAAACTAACTTTTAAACTAATATATAATTCAGATAGACTGTAGACAAAATTAATTAATTAATTTTCTTTAACGAATAATTAAAAGATGGGTTTTCACAGACCCGGATGACCCGACATTCTACGACGACCTAGAACTTAGTTAGTCCATAGGAGGGCAGAAGATTAAGAGCTGGAACGGGAAACGGTGGGATTGGCTGAAGCATCACCCATCGTACCCTACTGGAGCAGGCAATCGGATTCTGCGTGAACCCAACAAATGGTAAGGTTCACGTCAAAACGCCACAAATGGCAATCGGGGAAGAAAGGGTCAAACTGTGGGAATGCCGAAACGTGACACACTTGTTCGTGTCAAATTGATCATGTCAAACTGTGTCAAATTACTTAGTTCACAAAAAAAAAAAAAAAAGTGTCAAATTACTTGTGTTCACGTTACAACCCACGTCTCATGCTGTATGTTACACACTTAGTAAATTAAAAAAAATATTAGTGTACTTTTTCGATCAACGTGACACACAAACACACATTCACCTTCTCCCATACAAACCTACACCAAATGTCAATCAATAATACTAGCAGTGGCAAAACTGTCAACAAACAAATTAAGGGACCACCCAGTCACCAAGAAAACATTCAGGACCTTATGGATTACAAGTCCACAAAATAGGATTTACTGGTCAATTCCCCTTAAAAAATTATAAATATACTTTTGTTAAAAAAATTTATTTAACAGAATTAACTAAAAAAAAAATTTATAATTGCTCTCATATTTAATAATAAAATTATCTAAATTATTAATTGAAATATATTTATAACATTATTAAAAAGGGGTTTTTTTTTTTTAAGGTCCCTCGTATTAAGATTTTATAGCATAAAAGACATCTAATATTTTCATAATGTCAAAGGTCCCTCAAGTTGATTCAGAGAAAATTGGTCCAGAGAAAATTAGTTCAGAGAAAATTCACATCACAGAGAAAATGGGTCCAGAGAAATTCTTGAAAGAATTTCTCTGGACTTTCCAGAGAAATTTTGAAATTTTCTTTGACCTTCAGGAGTGGTTAATGAAGGACAAAAAGTGCATACAACATCGAGCTGATTACCACAAAAAAAAAAAAAAAAAAAAAAGAAACAATAACATCAGTGAGATTTATACAAATTAAGAATTCTAGGTTCCAGCTCAAAACCAAAGAATTTCTCTGGACCAACCCAAAGAAAATTCAGTTAAAAAAACCAGAGAATTTCTCTGGATTGAACCAGAGAAATTCAGCTCAACAATCAATTCAATTAACATTAGTCACTCTTACAGTGACACGCCACATTTCATAGCATTCTAATCAAGTGGTTATGTTGTTTCATAAACTAGGGTTTTGAAAATACAATTTCAACAAAATTCCCTTACCCAATTCCATTCTCCAATCCCTCAATTATCACAAGAATCAGAAGCTCCACTCTTCCCCTTCACCTTCACAGCACAGCAACCCTTCTTCCTCTCACTACAAACACCATTACCCTCAACAATCTGAATTATCCTCTCCAAAAGCTCAGAATTCTCTTTCCAAACCTCTCCATTGACATAAACCTCCTTCATCTAAATCGGGAACTGATGCCTTGATCTCATCAATCAGAAATTTACAAGCATCCAAAGCTTCAGCACGATGAACAGCAAAGACGGCGATGAAGATGCTAGTGTAGCCGACTAGAATGGGGCCGAGGCGGTGAGCGACGGCAATGGAGTGGAGATTCCAAGAGGAACGAGCCGATGAACAGATGGATTTGGTGCAGCGAATCGCCATTGGCAAGTAAGCTTCATATCTGAGCTCTAAGACTTGATTGCCATCGAAGGTGTCGCGGGTGAACTCTGCGTTCAGCTGTTCAACGAGAGAGAGAGAAAAGCAACAGGAGAGAGATAGAGAGCGTGAGATATATCAAATTTCTCTATAATAGATAGGTGTGGGTTGAGGGACCTTAGACATTAAAAAATAATATTGTGGATCTCTTCCATTACTAAAAATGGGAGAGGGACCTTAGACTAATTTTTCCTATTAAAAATTATTAATTGACTTGATGATTTATTAATAAAATGGATGATTTGTTATGAAATTAGAAATCTCAAGAGGTGGAATGTAATTTCTAAAACCATAAGAAATAATTTGTATTTTAATTAAATCTCTAAAAGATATATTTATAATTTACCCATAAAAAAAGAAAAAAAAAAAACCACGTCAATAAACTTGCACTCTGACAGAGTTAACCAAAAACTCACTTAACAAATAAAGGACAATTTTTAAGTACCTAAGTGTAAAGTATGTAAGTGTACATTATATATATTTATGTAAATTTTTATAAATATATGTAAGGTATTTTATTAAATTACGTAATTTTTTTATAAATATATGTAATTTAACTTATAAAAATTTAAAAAATTATAATATAGATATATTTATAAGAATTTATACGATTTTGTGAAGTAACTTATATATATTTATGAAAACTTACGTAAATACATATAGTATGCACCTTACACACCTAAATACTTCCCACAAACAAATGCACTCCTCTCTCTAACTATTAGGAATGAGAACGGATCAAATTTTTGAGTTAAGATAATTTTTATTTTTAAATTTAATTATTTTAATGATATAATTTTATAATTTATTAAAAATTTGACAATTTTGATCTACTTATCACTATATTTTACTTTACCCGATCAATGCTCTCACAATCCATTTATATTAAAAACGTTTTGAAGCCAATACAATTGGGTCGAAGAATTTTGCCATCTATACTTTTTCTCTTAGGGTGGCCATTAGCCCAATGGCCCGCCAACCTAACCTACTTCTCTCTATTTTAAAATATTAGTTTCTTATTTTATTTTTCATTGTCTTAAAATATTAGTTCATTTTTTAAAATTAATGATTAAAATAATATGAATTTGTTATTTTGGCCTTCTTTTAAATCTATTAACAATACAAAAAGTATAATTATGACAATTAATATTTTTAAAAAAAAAATGTAACATCACAGAATTATTTTGGAAAACTAACATTTTTAAAATGTAATAATTGTACTACTAAAAAAAATTAGATTCCTCAAAAGGGACTATTATTTTAGGACGAAGAGAATAATATTTTTAGAATTTGGAAAAAATATTTAGTCCAACTGGGCTGGACACATTTTTTTCAGTTTTACCCAGTTTGGCCCAGTCTGATCATTTAAAAATATTAATTTTATTTTTATATTATTTAATTACAAAATAAAATTAAAATTAAAAAAAGATAAAGAAAAATATATATATATATATATATTTCTTTGTGTAGCTTAAACTAAAGCATTTCTTAAAATATTATATTTATTTTATAATTGAATTTTATTAATATTTTAAATTCAAAGAACCCCTTGTATTAGTTTTTCATTTTATTACTAATTATCTATACAAAATGAATATATAAGTCAAATATTTTGGTAGCATTTGATTTAATTTTGAAATCATGATTCCAATAAAAAAAAATTCAAAATTCTTTTTAGAATTCATAACCAAACATTCAATTCAAAACTCTTTTCAAAACTCAAAACTCTATTTTTAAAACCAAAAAAAATCAAACAAAAAAATTTCTTTATTTTGTTCTTTAAAATTATTTTTTAATTTCTATTTCTTTGAAAAAAAATATTTTTTATTATTTTTATTTTTAAAGAAAAATATTTTTTATTATTTTTTATATTTTCAAAAAAAATATTTTGCTATTTTTTAAAGTATTGGCCAAATAATTTGTTATGATTTAGATATATATATATATATAAGGGATCCAATTTTTTTTTTTCAAAAAATAAATATTTAAAAAAACTAAAAAAATATTTAAAAAATAAAATAAAATATTTAAAATAAAAAATTATATTTAAAATAAAAATACCTTTTTTCAATTTTTTAATATTTTAAAAATTAATTAAAATATTTTAAAAAATACAGCTCACAAATGTAGGAAATACAACGCACATTAAATAAATAAATAAATATTTACAATAAAAAATATTTACCCTAAAAAAATAAAATTTTGAAAATTTTTAAATATTTAAAAAAAATATACCCAAAAAAATTTCAAGATACAACTCAAAAAAAAAATTTAAAACTCGTAACTAAATAATTTTTTTTTAAATTTTTTTTCTCAAAGTCAATTTCATACTCAAATCATGATTCTAAAATTAAATCAAACGGTTTTTATTGTCAAATTTTAATTCAACTAATACTATTTGTGTATCACTGATAATGTAATTTTTATGATAATAACCGTTTATGTTGTTAGCTTAAAAGACTTAAAATATGTTATAAACATATTTTGTACAACTTTTAATAATTTGTAAAAAAATTAAACTTATTTGACTAAATAAATTGTCACATAAATTTTGTTTTTTTTTTGTAAATATTCAAAATACTCTTAAAAATATAATTAAGTCAAACTCTTTTGTTCATACACATTTAAATGTTTCAAATAAGTTGGAAAAAAAATTACAAATTATAATTTTTTAAAAAATTCACCTTTTCAAGTAAAATAACTTGAAAAATCCAAAACAAATATATAATAATTTAAAATTACAGTCAAACACCATTAATTAATTAATATTAAAAATAAATAAATAAAATCAATTAATTTGTAAATTCTAAACTCAAGTTTATTTATTAATTTTTTTATGAAAAAACGTTTAAGAAAAATAAAATAAAGAAATGATGTGACACAAATTAGTTGATTTTTTTCCTACTTCTCAAAATGATCGTATATAAAATTTTGATTCAAAGTTAGATTTGTTTTGAAAAGTAACTTACAAATTGACTTTTTTTTTTATTATTATTATTATTATAAAAAGACGTATAACAAAAAAAAAGTGATGTGACCTAAATAAATTAATAAATTATTTTTTTTTTTGAGATTTTTATTGATAAATTCATTTTAGAATTGTTATAACCCATTAGGTCCATAAAGGATTATTATAACCTGATTAGTCTCATATATTTTTCTTTTTATTCCATAAGGTCCATTTTACTAATTTTATATTTTTACCTGGACTATTATGTCCTTATATATATATATATATATATATTGTGTTAATACACATACCACGTTGCCTCTTTTTTCGTTGATTCAGTTTTGGTAGTTTCTATCTTCACACTTTTGATCATCATTCTAATTCAAATGAATACGTTTCTATTTTGCATGCTCATTTCAAGGCTTTGATGTACTAGGGTTTCATTGTTGCTGTTGTAGTATGGTTCGATGATTTTTGAGTGAAGACGACGAATTGGACGGTGTTCGGTTATCACATTTTCTGGAGTATAATTAGTTCAAATCAGTTGTTTTCGAGTTACAGGACGAATGTAGGATTGCATGATTAAGGTTAGTATCATTTTGGTTATGAGTACATGTTCAGTTTATGTTTTGATTTATATGATGGATCAAATGCTCTGTTTTTTGATTGATATGGATCGGATGCTCTGTTTGTTCAATTATATGCATTTTACGTGGTCCTGTGGAGGGGATGTCATTCAGATTATGTGAAGAATGTGGATGTTCTCATTTTACTTTGATATTTGCTTAATGAGGCTCTGTGTGGGTGATATAATTCAGAATATATGTAACAATGTGAATGTTCACACCTTGTTAATATGAAGTTATGGAGGGTTGCTTGCATGTTGTGTACTGTCACCTTAATGTGGTGGTGTCTTTTTGATATTGTAAAATGTTTTATGTTGTGTAAAGATGGTAGTGATAGTTTTCATTATGGATTTAGCACTTGAACTGTACACATAGGCATTTAATTTTGCACAATGTGAATTTTCATATCGTTTGGATTATTGTTGACTGTTGTATTATTGTGTTTTTACAAGAGATGGATACCTTTATGATGTTAGTGTGCACATATGGTTGCAGTACAACTGTAATAAATGCTGCCTGCGCATTGTGTTATTTGCGTTTGGTGGAGTGTTTGTGTGAAAAATAGGATAAGTTGTCTGCTAATTTTATTTCATTGTTCTGTTGGCTACCTAGGATTAATAGGTGTGATTTGGACAATGAGGAAAACTTTTAAAACATGTTATTGCTTGCTAAATCAATGGGGGTACAACATGTAGAAGTTGTCGTTGAGTTGAAAAGTGATATTGGTCAGTTGAGTAGCTCTGGGTCGCTGCGTGTAGGGGGTGAGGGAGAAATGGATGCACTACGGAGATTTTGCCACCATAAGGAGAAGGTGTTATTGTCAGCCCCTTGGGCAAATGGTATTACGCATACGAAACAACGGTTTGTTGGAGGTGCACAGGAATTTCGTGATGTTTTATGTAAGTATGCCATCCAATATGGGTTTCAGTTTACGTATGTCAAGAACGAGACAATAAAGGTTACGGCGGTGTGTGCAATGCGCGAGGAGAGAGGCTGCTTGTAGGCTATACATTGTAGAGCACAACGAGCAAATGGTTTTTTCTACATCAAGAGGTTCAGTGATGTGCATAGTTGTGGTACGGATATCTGAACATTGAAGAATCCGAGAGTTAATTCTGATTTGGTGTCGAGTACCATGTATGAAATTGTGAGGGACAAGCCATTGACTCGGCCGTGTGAAGTGGTGACTATTTTGAAGAGGGATTATGGGCTAGATGTGAGTTACCACGTGGTATGGTTGGGCGTGGAGAAAGAAAAGACTGTTATTCATGGAGATCACTCATTATCGTTTGACCAGCTGCGGTGGTATTCAGATGCTGTAATGCGTTACAATCCGGGGAGTTATGTCAATATTGACCATGATACGAGTAGTCGACAGTTTTGTCGTTTCTTTGTATCATTCGCTGCGTGTATTTCTGAGTTCAATTCTTGTTGGTCTTTATTATTCCTGGATGGAACATTCCTCAAAGGAAAGTATAAAGGTCAGCTACTTGCGACAACGGCGAAAAATAGAAACAATGGTTAGTATTTTTTTTAGCTGTCTATTCACATAAATATTCACATTGAACGACATATTGTGGACATATAACGGACAATTACACAGTGTGTTCCACATTTACACTGGTGTCAATGCTTACATCAATACACATTGATGTGAACAACAATATAATATGACTGATTGAGAAATTAACAGTAATGTGAACATTCACATGTTCACATTAGTATACACTGATGTGAATGTTTACACCAGTGTCTACTAATGTGAGTTTATCCATTAATGAACAATAATATGTTCACATTAGTATACACTGATGTGAATGTTTACACCAGTGTCTACTAATGTGAGTTTATCCATTAATGGACAGTAGTGTGAATGTTCACATTATTGATGTTTATGAAACCAAATCCAAAAACAACGATAGTAATAGGTCAATGTAGATATAAACATTCACATGACCTGTTTCCTTTATATTGTTTTCTATTCACTTTGGAATATTGTGAACAATTGTTTAATGGTGTTATGTTGTAGGTTTATTTCCTATTGCATTTGCGATTATTGATTCAGAGACCACGGCCAATTGGTCGTGGTTCTTGCACGAACTTGGGAAGGTTATTGATGGTAAGCACCAGATTACTTTTATTTTCGATCGTAATCTTGGTCTGTTAGAAGCTATGTCAAAGGTGTTCCCATCAGCTCACCACGGTTATTGCTTACAACACTTAAAGAGCAATTTAAGAGACCGGATAAAAGGAATTGATAATGGATTTAAGGATCACTTAGTTAGTAGTTTGGGTGACTGTGCTTACGAGCCAATTGTGGTAGGGTTCCATGAAAAGCTTGCGAAATTAAAAGAGGAGGGTAAGCAACGAGCACATACTTTTTTCAAGGACTTAGCATCTGGGCACTGGGCAAATTCATATTTCAGGTAATAGTAGTTTCCTAATGTATTCCATTTATCAAGTTTAGAATGGTAGCGATGTGAATTTTCAGTTATGTTTTGTGGCAATGTGAAATTTCATATTCAGTTTCGAATAAATTAAATTCAGTATTGTACAATGTTTGTGATATTGTGCAGGGGCATGCGTTATGGGGAGATGACATCCAATGCGGCGGAGTCATTTAATAATTGAATTAAAGAAGCACGCAATCTTCCTATCACTCAAATGGTGGACATAATTCGTACTTAGTTTATGCGGCAAATGTCTGCACGGCATGACCAAGCAAACAAATGGAATGAGCTTATTTGTCCTACATTCGAAACAATGCTTCTTGATTCATTTAACGATAGCAAGTCTTGGCAAGTTAGCAAAGCCAATGAGGATGTGTTTGAAGTTCATTCGATACCATCTATTACAGTTGATATTGTAAGGCATACGTGTTCTTGCTTCAAATGGCAAATCAACAGATTCTCATGTGACCATGCTGTGATTGCTATTCAGAAAAGCCACTACAATCTTAATGATTGTGTGGAACATTACTTTCATGTAGAGACATATTGTGTAGCCTATTAGGGTGCCATATTCCCTATACTATCGGTGGAAAAGCTGTCTTTTGATCCCACAGACTTCACTATATACCCACCAACTGTGAAAAGACTACCCAGAAAGCCGAAAAAGAATAGAATCCCATCAAGGAGTGAGAAACTCAAGCAAATAAGGTGCGAGAGATGTGATAAGTTAGGAAGCCATAATCAGAAATCATGCAAGGAGCCGATATTGTCACGACCCAACCCCAGGGGCTTAGGATTGGAATCGCAACTTACTAACTGATTCTATTTGTAGCAAATTAAACTGCGCAAGCAGAAATAAAAATAATTTAACATGAAATTACTCCATTTTACTATCTTAACAAGAGAAAATACATTTATAGGGGTTTTATTATTTTATTATTCAGTGACCGGTTCCGAGTAGAACAAAATAGAGCAAAAAAATATAAAAAAAGAAAAGAAAGACAAAATAGTGGTTTAACATCAATCCACGTACGGGTTCCATTTCGTGAGGTTATGGGTTCCCCTACATCTCGTCACCTGAAAGGGTAACAGCTATAAGCACACAGCAGAGTGAGAAATATTATGCCAAGAGTATATGGAATATAAAATAACCATAGATAGTTAGTTAAGCCAAAACATTTACATAACTCAATTTGGTAAATAAATAATTTAAGTGGCAGAAACTGAAATACGGAAATTATATAAATAACCATAACCACGGTACAGAACAGAACAGAGGACACAGAAGTGACAATCAGAACAGAGGTCAATGGATCCATGACAAACAGAGAACCACAAATTGGCCAAACAGAGGCCAATGGTTATTTAAGTCCCCCAAGGCGTGGGACTCTCATAGTGGTACTTACAAAACATAATTGTTTATAAGGTCATAGTCAAATATTCTTTAAAATTTAAACAAACATATCCATGGGTTTCATTTAAACAAATAGAGTTTAGAAATTAATTCACGTAACTGAAATATTTCTAAAACATAACTTGAATTAATATAACTTGTATAACATAAATTATGGTAAGTCAAAACATACATAAAATATATTATGGTAACTCAAGGTATAATATAACTCACCTTAAGATTGAGTCTTACTATTTCTTTCATATTTTCCTATCTCTCCGACGCTTATGTAGTACCTTCACTGACTTTCCTTCGTGTTAGTATCTTCTATTTGCTGCTTAGGCTTGTTTATATACATGAGGTCCGAATCTTCACCATAATGACTTAGATCAAAATTGTACAGGCGGCGTAATACCCTTTTTCTGGAGAATTTACAAATCTCCCTAATTAATGCTAGGTAACCTTATCACATAGGCTTATTATTATTATTATTATTGTTGTTGTTGTTGTTGTTGTTGTTGTTATCAATATTATTATTTATTTACTATTTTTAACTCTGATTTGACCCAACTAGTATTATAATTCCATAAATATGTTAATTTGGTTTCAAATAACAATCTCTAATTAATCTCATATTTAATAACCGAATGCCAAATTAAATTTATATATTTATTTATTTAATAATATATCCTTACGTACAATCTTAATTATATATAACTATAAATATTTATGTGGTATTTACTTAAATGTTTAGGGTATCACATTTCTTCCCTTCTAAATAGAAGTTTGTCCCCAAACTTGACGTACCTTAAATTTCGAAGAGATGTGGGTATTTGGCTCGCATTTGACTTTCCATTTCCCACGTAGCTTTTTTGATACGATGATTTCTCCATAAGACCTTTACCAGCGGTATGGTCTTGTTTCGGAGAATTTGATCACGACGATCGAGAATCTGCACTAGTTGCTCTTCGTAAGAGAGATCTTCTTGAACTTCCAGGTTCTCATAGTCGACGACATGTTCTGGATCTCGGAGGTACCATTGGAGCATTGAAACGTGAAACACATTGTTGATATTGGATAATTCAGGAGGTAGTGCAAGGCGATAGGCTACAGGACAATCCTTTCCAGTATCTCGAATGGCCCGATGTAACGTGGGTTTAACTTTCCTCGCTTTGCAAATTGGATAACTCCTATTGTTGGTGAGTTTTTAAGGAACACATGACCCCCTACTTGAAATCCCAAGTCCTATCTCCGTATATTTGCATAAATTTTCTGGCGGCTCTGAGCAGTGTGAATTCGTTGTTGGATGAGTTGAATTTTCTCACTTGTGACTTGCACGATCTCGGGGCCTAACAATTTTCTTTCCCCGACTTCTGTCCAACACAGAGGTGATCGACATCTCCTTCCATACAGAGCTTCGTACGGTGCCATTCCAATGCTTGCTTGGTAACTGTTGTTATAGGCAAATTCCACTAAAGGTAGGTGCTCATCCCAATTACCTTTGAGGTCTAATACGCACACACGTAACATGTCTTCCAACGTCTGGATTGTTCTTTCGGATTGCCCATCTGTTTGTGGATGATAAGCAGTGCTAAATTTTAGTGTGGTTCCCAAAGTTTTCTGTAATTTGTTCCAGAAATGAGACACGAAGCGGGGGTCTCGATCAAACACAATCGAAACTGGGATACCATGCAAATGAATAATTTTCTTGATATATAAAGTGACAAACTTATTAAGGGAGTACATGATTTTGATTGGTAGAAAATGCGCTGACTTCGTCAATCAGTCTACTATAACCCATATTGCATCATTCTTCGAAAGTGACTGTGGTAGCCCGACCACGAAGTCCATAGTAATGTGCTCCCATTTCCATTCAGGAATGGGGAGTGGTTGCAGCAGTCCTGCAGGTCTCTAATGTTCTGTTTTAACACGCTGACAATGCAGACATTTGGAGACATGGCTTCCTATGTCTCTTTTCATTACTATCCACCAGTAGTGTTCCTTTAAATCATGGTGCATCTTTGTGTTGCGAGGGTGAACCGCAAATCTCGAGCTATGAGCTTCCACCAGTATCTTCTTCTTGAGTTCCAGAATGTCGGGTACGCAAATTCGATTTCAAAATTTTAGTATCCCATTGTTTATAGTGAAATCAGGATCAGGCGTACTCTTTTGCTCCTCGTACTTTTTTTTCAAAAGGTTATCTTCACATTGGCGCGCTTTAATTTCTTCAATCAATGCAGGTTCCACGGTTATATTGGCAAGTAGTCCATTGATCTTGTGGGAAATGAGAGTACATGCCAAACCTCTGGTCATTTTTCTGCTCAGTTCGTTTGGATGGTGATGGATCTCTACATCATAGTCTTTCATAAATTCTAGCCACCGCCGTTGCCTCATATTCAGTTCCTTCTGTGTGAACAGATATTTAAGACTCTTGTGATCAGTGTAAATCTCGCAGGGTGCACTGTAAAGATAATGACGCCAGATTTTGAGAGCAAAGATTACCGCAACCGGTTCCAAATCATGAGTCGGGTAGTTCTTCTCGTAAGTCTTTAATTGTCGCGATGCATAAGCAATGACTTTTCCGTTTTGCATGAGAACGCAACCCAAACCATTGTATGAGGCATCACTATAGATTACGAACCCATCTGCTTCTGTAGGGAGTGCTAGTATAGGAGCTAACACAAGTCGACTTTTTAATTCTTGAAAGCAATGCTCCTGTTTGTCAATCCATTCAAAAGATGTGTTCTTCTGAGTTAGCTGGGTCAAGGGTGATGCTATCTTTGAGAAATCTTGTACAAAGCGTCGATAATAGCCAACTAGACCCAAGAAACTTCGAATTTCTAACACATTAGTAGGTCGCAGCCAGTCCACGATTGCTGCAACTTTTTGGGGGTCAACCGAGATGCCATTTTTGTTAATGACGTGACCGAGAAAGTGTACACTACTGATCCATAATTCGCATTTCTTCAACTTGGCATAAAGTTTGTGATCACGTACTGTTTGTAGAACCGTTCGCAAGTACTGCTCATGGGCCTCTGGTGACTTGGAGTATATGAGGATGTCGTCAATGAAGACGATGGCAAACTCATTAAGATAGGGTTTGAATACTCGATTCATAAGGTCTATGAAGGCTGCTGGGGTATTTGTAACGCCAAAAGGCATGACAAGAAACTCGTAGTACCCGTAATGGGTTCTGAAGACAGTCTTTTCGATGCTTTCTGTTTTGACTTTTAGCTGATGGTAGCCAGAACGCAAGTCGATTTTGTAGAATACTTGGGCGCCTTGAAGTTGATCGAACAAGTCATCGATTCGCGACAGAGGGTATCGATTCTTGATGGTGACCTTGTTCAGCTCCCGGTAATCGATGCATAATCTAATTGTGCCATCCTTTTTCTTCACGAACAATATTGGAGCTCCCCAGGGTGAGGTACTAGGTTGAATGAAACCTTTGTCCAGGAGTTCCTAGAGTTGAGTCTTCAGCTCTTTCAATTCTATCATCGACATGCGATAAGGAGTTTTTGATATAGCTTGTGTGCCAGGTTAGGTTTCAATGGTGAATTCGATTTCCCGATCAACCGGAATACCGGGTAGCTCTTCAAGAAAAACATCTGGGAACTCTCGTACAATGGGGATTGCATCAATGATGGGGGCCTCTTTTTGTGTATCGATCACATAACAAGTATAACCACCGCAACCTTTTCTTAGAAGTCATTGGGCTGTCATGGAGGATATAATACAGGGAGGGTTTGAAACTCCAGCCCCATCAAAGACAAGTTCGGGTTGGTTTGGTAACCTGAGGAAAATCTTTTTGGCTTTACAATCAATAGAGGCGTGGTTGGCAGCCAGCCAATCTATACCTAAGATCACATCAAAGTTTCTAATGCGGAGGGAAATCAAGTCTACATATAAAGTTTTGCCTCTTAAGGATATAGTACATGATCTGTACACATCAGTACTACAGGCAAACTTACTAGAAGAAAATGACACAGACAATATATATCCTAATGGTTCGAGTGTTGATGCCAACTTGGCAGCAAAGTGTGGTGCAACAAAAGAATGAGTTGACCCAGAGTCAATGAGGATATGAGCTAAATGACCATAGACAGAAAGTGTACATAACACAACATTTTCGGTAACTTTTGATTTTCTAGGTACCAAGGTGACAGCTCGTCCTTGACGTTTTTGGTCGTTCCTCTCCCCTCCAGGTCCTGCGGGTTTTTTGATTGGGCCAAAGGGGCTGGTTGCAGGATTAGTCAGCTTTGGACAATCCCTCAGCAAGTGGCCAACTTGACCGCATTTAAAACATGCTCCCGTGTTTCAATGGCATTGTCCCCAATGAGCCTTCCCACAAGTGGGACAAATTGGAACAGTGCCACCTTGGGGGTTGGTAGGACCTTGATGGCCTGAACCGGTTGTGCCCGTATTTACCTTTTTAGGAGGCGCAACACTAGGTCTTCTGTTGTCTCTTTCCCAGAATCGCGTCTTTTGGCTTGGTTCCCCAAAACGCGAGGCTTTAATCCCCTTTTCTGTAATGTACGCCCGGTCTACCACTTCTGCATAAGTCGGCAATTTCAAGACCTCGAGCCTGTCTTTAATTTAAGTATCCAATCCTGCTTCAAATTTTCTTGTTTTTCGAGTTTCGGTGGGGATGACGTATGTTGCAAACCTAGCGAGTTGAGTGAATTTGCTCTCGTATTCGGCCACTATCATGGTTCCTTGCTTTAGATGTATGAATTCGGATGTCTTCTGTTCCTACAATGAATCTGGGAAGTATTTTTCATAGAAATACTTCCAAGAATCTTGCCCAAGTCATAATTTCTTCTTTGGCTAGAGTGAGAAGCCACCATTCCTGTGCATTGTCTTTGAAAGTGAAAGTGGTGAAAGTTACCTTTTGTCTTTCGATGCAAGGTAGGGTGCGAAAAATCTTTTCCATGTCTTTAACCCAAGCATCTGCTACTACTGGGTTTGGGCCGCCGGTAAATGTGGTGGGTTTCAGATCCTGAAACTGTTTTATGGTAACTGGTTCTTCTTGCCGTTCCGGCGTCCCATTGTTGGTGTTAGTCTGCAAGGCTTGCAAAAAGCTAATAACCGCTCTTTCCATTATTCTTTCCATCGATTCAGTGCCACTGACTGATGACTCACTTCTGTTACCATTATTGGCCATTCTACAAAGTAATAAACGAGGCATTATATTTACAACGCAGCATACATGTAAGCATATGTAGCGTAAACTATATCTATATAAAATGCCAACTTTACTATTTTACAATTAATATTACATCAATCAGAATATGTTAGTGTCCCATCCCTGTGGTAAACAAAACAAAAAGACAACAAAAAGGGATCAGAACCATCATGGTCAGCATACAAAAAGGTTTCCTTCTACCAAATCTAGAGTGGTGGGTCAAATGGGCCGAAAAACCATGGGAAATAGTGTTGCATAAAAAGCTCAAATTCCCATCCTAACTGGACTACACCAAAACACATCCACGCTACTTGGACTGTGAAAATGGGGATGAACTGTATGTATCCAAAAAATGCTCGGTCGACAATCCAGCCGGGTGTCTCAATATATGACAGGTCATTATTAAAGTCAACATTTTGATTATTAATGATCTCCATTGGGTTAGGGACTGTGGTGAAAATATAGCCCTCAGGGTACACGTTCCCCCTTCTGGCCACAAAATCTGGGGGTAGAGGGCCTATGATATAGTGCAGGCGGTTACGTCCCGGGGCAACGCCAAAGACATGAGATGATCCAAGAAAACGTCTGCGTGTATCGACAAGGCTTTGCCTCCATAGTAAATGTGGGACATCGGTAGGATCAGCCTGGATATAAACTGGCCGACCCATCAACTGGGCAAGGCCTAAGTGCAGTCCTCTGATTATGTCCTCTGATTATGTCCTCTGAATCTCCCCAACCCTCAGGTGAGGCGGGGGTGGAGTGCTCGGCTAAAATCTCATCTAAATTAATGGCCTCGAGCTCATCCCAAAACGCATCATCAAGATTAATCCAGACATTCCTACAACACCATTACACAAAAGGACTAATGTTGCAGGTAAATATTTATTATTATTATTATTTTATCTTATTTTATTTTATTATGTTTATTTAGCTATACAGTTTTATTTATAGATTTATTTATAACTTTTTGAACTTCCTGATCAAATTAAAATAGCTTCTTTTTTTTTTTTTTTGAACCGTTGCTCTGATACCACCTTTGTCATGACCCAACCCTAGGGGCTTAGGGTTGGAATCACAACTTACTAACTGATTCTATTTGTAACAAATTAAACTGCGCAAGCGAAAATAAAAATAATTTAATAGAAAATTACTCCATTTTACTATTTTAACAAGAGAAAATACATTTATAGGGGTTTTATTATTTTATTATTCAGTGACCGGCCCCGAGTAGAACAAAAGGGAGCAAAAAAATATAAAAAAAGAAAAGAAAGACAAATTAGTGGTTTAACATCAATCCACGTGCGAGTTCCATTTCGTGAGGTTATGAGTTCCCCTACATCTCGTCACCTGAAAGGGTAACAGCTATAAGCATACATCAGAGTGAGAAATATTATGCCAAAAGTATAGGGAATACAAAATAACCATGGATAGTTAGTTAAGCCAAAACATTTACATAACTCAATTTGGTAAATAAATAATTTAAGTGGCAGAAACTGAAATACGGAAATTATATAAATAACCATAACCACGGTACAGAACAGAACAGAGGTCACAGAAGTGACAATTAGAACAGAGGTCAATGGATCCATGACAAACAGAGAACCACAAAGTGGTCAAATAGAGGCCAATGGTTATATAAGTTTCCTAAGGCGTAGGACTCCCGTAGTGGTACTTACAAAACATAATTGTTTATAAGATCATAGTCAAATATTCTTTAAAATTTAAACAAACATATCCATGGGTTTCATTTAAACAAATAGAGTTTAGAAATGAATCCACGTAACTGAAATATTTCTAAAACATAACTTGAATTAATATAACGTATAAAATATAACTTGTATAAAATAAATTATGGTAAGTCAAAACATACATAAAATATATTATGGTAATTCAAGTTATAATATAACTCACCTTAAGATTGAGTCTTACTATTTTCTTCATATTTTCCTATCTCTCCGAGGTTTATACAGTACTTTCACTGACTGTCCTTCATGTTAGTATCTTTTATTTGCTGCTTAGGCTTGTTTATATACATGAGGTCCGAATCTTCACTATAATGACTTAGATCAAAATTGTACAGGTGGCGTAATACCCTTTTTCTGGAGGATTTACAAATCTCCTGGAGGATTTACAAATCTCCCTAATTAATGCTAGTTAACCTTATCACATAGGCTTAATATTATTATTATTATTATCAATATTATTATTTATTTACTATTTTTAACTCTAATTTGACCCAACTAGTATTATAATCCATAAATGTGTTAGTTTGGTTCCAAATAATAATCTCTAATTAATCTCATATTTGATAACCCAATGCCAAATTTATATATTTATTTATTTATTTAATAATATATCCTTACGTACAATCTTAATTATATATAACTATAAATATTTATGTGGTATTTACTTAAACGTTCATGGTGTCACAGATATAGGGTGTACATTTTTTATTTCAACATTGTGTTTTACATGGGATTCTTATATTGATTTTTGAAATAAGATTGTGTTGTGTTGGCAAACATTCCGTTGCATTAAGATT
Source organism: Camellia sinensis (assembly GCF_055761805.1). Taxonomy (NCBI): domain Eukaryota; kingdom Viridiplantae; phylum Streptophyta; class Magnoliopsida; order Ericales; family Theaceae; genus Camellia; species Camellia sinensis. The sequence goes on along the minus strand of NC_138962.1, from coordinate 44,277,580 downwards.
ACATTGTGTTGGCAAACATAATAATGGTTTGGCAAACTTAATATTTGATTTGTGTTTTTTCTTTTTCTTTTTGGGTACCAAACTAATATTTTGTTGATGTTTTAATAATGAATACATGATGTGGACATTCACATTTGCGTAAAAGAATTATATTATGTGAATACTCGCACATGGGTTGAACTTTTTTACATTATTGTTGTCAATATTGACATGAATATAAATTATAATGTGAACTTTCACATGCATAGAGATTGACATGGTGTGAACATTCACAACTGTTATGAATAAGAACAAATGTGAATATTCATACCTGTGTATGTTATCCGTAATGATGTCATGTAGACAATTTGAACATTCATGCACAAAATATGTGTATTATAGAACAATCAGGTTCAAACAATCGCATAAATTATGCACATCACAACACAACAGTATATCATAAGTGAATATGAACATTCATATCAGTGGTGCAACTGTGAACATTCACATCTGCAAAACATTAGTTCATATGAACATTCACATTAGTGGTACAAATGCGAATGTTCACATTTGGCAGAGATGAATAACATTCACAACTGTTATGAATAAGAACAAATGTGAATGTTCACACCTGTGTATGTTATCCATAATGATGTCATGTAGACAATGTGAACATTCCTGTACAAAATATGTGTATTATAGAACAATCAGATTCAAACAATCGCATAAATTAACATAACAACACCAAGGTTAGATCAAAATTCACAAGTGGCTTTTTCCCAGTAATAAATGTTGTATCACTGATTTACAATCAATTGTTGTGTCAAAATGTCAAAGCAATTGATATTAACATTCATATCAAGTGTTGGTTAGTTTATAGATGGACACCCCCCACCTATAGGTTTTAATGACGCTCTATTTTCTTATGATTCAAAAAACTATGTACTAATAAATCTCGTAGTTCACACCATTCAGAACTAGTGAGGCTACCAACAATTTCTTCATGGTATATGTGCGCTCGCATAGTGTAACATACTGCAGGTCCGCAATGCACTCTATAAATGCAAAATGGTTTTGATTAGAACTTGACATGTATGTTTGCATAATGGTTATGGAGGATTTGTAAAAAATGTAGTGAGGCTTACGAGTCGTCGCCCTGCCGAGGACAGACATCAACTGATATGATTGGTTGTGACGGATATTGGACTGCTAACTTAGTCCATAAGGGTGATGGCTCGCCAATAATGCGTACAACGTTCTCGATGTACTTTCTCTATGTAAGGAATTTCACATTAGGCACCAACGAATATATGTGTGTGTACATTCATTTTTGGAATTCAACGCATGACAACAATTTATATTTGTGTACAATAAGAGCCACTTATAACTTCCTGTGCTTGGTCGATATGGGGTCATGTATGCCTGTTCTTGGGCGCAACGAGTTATAATGCATCCATAAATTGTCTTTAGCATCATACATAACTATCATCCAGTGGAAGTCATGGTGCAATGGGAATAGTAGGTATCTCTCTCCTTGGTAGTTTTTCACATGTGCATCAATGTGTTTACTTCTTTTACGAGGATGGTACTCTCGTATCACTTTCTGTACACATTGGACAAATAATTAATAGACTGTGAAGTTTCAAATTCACATTAGCTAAAATGGAATGATAGATTTTACCAAACACATGCTCGTGAAGATGAATGACGCTTCATCTAAAGTTGGGTTGACCACCTCTTGTTGTTCATGTAATAGTTCGGCATATGCGTCTATGAGCTGCATAAACATAAGGTCGTATTATATTATTTGTGGTGGGTGAACAATGTGTGTCTGTGACTGTGGGTGTGTGTGTGTGTCTGTGTGTATATGCATGAACAGTGAATCAACTTCGTAATGGCATATATTGCTGTGTATCAATTCCTCCTTGATAAGGTTCACAATGTCATCAAAATACATATATGTAGACTTCGAGTCTCCTTTCCACACAAGTAACCTATACATTTTAAACAAACCAATGTGAATATTAACATTGCACAGTTTTGAACAAATCAAATAAATAAGCACAATGGTGAATATTCACAATTATGGAATGTGAATGTTGACATTAGGTGTTTGTACGGTTACTTATTCATCACCTCTACTCTTTTGTAAAGCCTAGACCTTTTGCTTATCTTGTTTGGACATCATGCTCCAGACTTTGAACTTGTTGGTCAAGGTCAATAATTTTTTTGTGTGCTTCGCTGGTGGGTGTTTGTCCACATCTTCAACAATGTCGACTGTATGGGGCTATTTTTGGCCAGGTAAGTCTGGGTACTGGAAGTCAAGCAAGCGATGCTCTTTTCGATCTTTCTCCTTGATGCGCTTCACCCTAGAAGGTGGGTTGAGATTGTGTTGCATTGGGGTAAGGGGTTGCTTTTGCGCCTCGGCTTGTGTGACAATGTGGACTGACTGATCATCGTAAAGGTCCTGAAGAGTTGTTTTCTCGCATTCTAAGTCAATGACCAGCTGCGTTAAGCGCTTAATTTCTTCACCCTTCTGCTCCATGCACTTTTTTATTTCAATATTCATGTTGGGTGGGCTTAACTGGTTGAACAATTTATGTTCAAGATCAGCTATGACTCTTGCCCTTAACTCCCATGAGAATTGAAGGTGCTTGTACTTTGCTTCCCACTGCCTTATGATGCCCCAAGCCTTCCGATTTTCTTTGACAAGCATATCGATGATGTCGGGTTGGCTTGTGTTTGCTATGACAATAGCTCTCTCATCATGTGGGCTGCTAAAGTGAATGTGAATGTCCTCATTACTATCATTTAGCTTAACTCCATCCCCAGAAAATTGGGAGTTGTTGCCATTGTGTTGTTCTTCCTTGATGTTAGAGAGGTTGGGAGATGTGGTGGCTGGTTCATAAATTTTGGGCTCCACCTTCAATGTTATACGCCTGAACTTTTGTAATTCTGTTGGGGTTGCAAGGAGTTCGCCGGCATTAACCTGAAATGACAAGTTATGTTACTTAACGTATATATTTGGGTAGTGTCATAATGTGAATGTTTTGATCAATAGTTGAAGGTCATGCCTCATTAAAACCAATATCAGCCAAAGAGGTGGTTTTCATCTTCTTTTGTAAAGCAGTCAGATCCCACTTGACACAGCGAGGAATGACATTGGGCTTGTGAGGTTGTAGGATGGCTGTGTGCTCACACAACCAATACTTCAACAAAACAACAAAGACATATGTTATTTAGCATTTGCATAGTAATGTCAACATATGTGAACATTAACAACAGTGGCACTGTTGTGAACATTCACAGTAATATATCATGAGTGAATATGAACATTCACATTAGTAGTGCAGATGTGAACATTCACATCTGTGAAACATAAGTGCATATGGACATTCACATCAGTGGTACAGATGTGAATGTTCACAATTGGCATAGATAAACAGCACTCAAGGACATGTGAATGTTATTATTTGAGAACATGGGTACTTACCATCAATAACATGACATAGCCGGTAACTTTTGCCGGCTTTTTGTCATTTTGGGAAATGGAGGATGTCAACGTTGTTCTAATTTGCTTGGCCCAATCATATTCTTGCATGCTTTCCAATGGGACCATATGTGCGTAGTAGCCCCATCCTATTATCTCACTGCTTGTCGAGAAAAAAAGTTTTTGGTGAGCATACATGCAGACTAGTCGGGCAACTTCTTCGTTATCATCTTTCTTTTTGCCTTTCAATGTCTCGGTCAAAAGGATGCATATCTATTTTGAAATCAATCAACTGACATTTTTGCACCTTTTGTTTATAATGCCAGTCTTTGGTTTCGCACCATATGATATTTCCATTGGCTTGGTGCCACAGTTCACACCAAAAATCAGCTTGATGTCGCTGTTGTGTATGTTCATCTTCTTCTCCCCAATGTAGAAGGCATCTTTTGAAGCTTTGTACATTTGTAGGACATGCACAACAACATCATCGTACTTCATGTATTTGTCAAGGTCGATCTCACCATTTCTCAATGCATCTAATAAATGCCAAAAAGGTGTTTGCCGTAAGTAGCCAAGCTGTGCTTGTGTGAATTTGGTGTTTTTCATTAATTTCACCAGTCCGCTCATGTTAGATCTGTAGTTGACATGCCGCATGTCAACATTGCTGCTAGTATTTGCTTGTGGGCTTTCTTCTTTGACATGATACTCATCTCTTTTTCTTTTTGAGATTTTCTTCTGTGCAATATCTGCAAAATGGAGCATTTAAAAAAAATTAAAATAAGGCTTATGTGATTAGCATAGTCAAACAGATGTGAACATTCACAGCATTGCCATTGATGTGAATGTTCACAGTTGTGTGCATGGGTGTGAATGTCCACAGTTTTATGTATGGATGTGAATATCCACATCTGTACATGGATGTGGATGTTAACTGTGTCAGCACAAACACAATGTGCATATTGTGTGAGTGTGTAAAAATCAATGTATGTTTATACAAGGGTGCTTTTTCAGTAAATTCATTATCTGAGAGTGTTATTCCATAAGACCCATACAACCATGAACAACATTCAAGAACATGTGGATGTTAACACAAACATATAAAAGGATGTTGTGAACATTTACAGTCCTAATTTGTATGGCAATGCATATTCTTACTACAATCATGCAATGCCAATCTTATAATACAACCTCAAAATTGAAATACAATTTAAAACATGAGATAACAAAAGTGATATATTTCCTCTAAACACAGTGGTTAATGTTCACAAAGTGTCTAATTAATTTACATATGTAATGAATGTTCACAACATAATTATGTATCACAACAACATTTAACACAATGAATTTTAAATGTGAATGTTTACTACGGTTAATAACAACAATTTGATAAAGAGGGGGAATCACTACAACAAGTTGGGCCTTGAATGACAAAATTTTTTTGTCTCCAAAGAGCTAATTTCGTCACTATAGATATTTGTGAGGAAATATTTTCGTCACCGGTTTTTTCATTAAATGTTTGTCACTAAAAACCACCGTGACGAAAAATAATTTTGTCACCAATGAGATTACTTCAGTGAGGAAATTTTTTGTCACCAATAAAACAACATTTTGTCGCAAAAAATTCTCATTTTCATCACCAAATAGTTATTCAGTACCATATTTATAACTTTAGTTGACGAATAAATTTGTCACCATTGTTGATCATTGATGAGAAAATAATGTCGTCACAATAAGATGTAAAGGTGACGAAATTTTTTGTCTCCAAAAGTCATACATGGGTGATGAAATATATTTCGTCACAAATATATATATGCATGACGAAATTTTTAGTTACCAAATAACAAAATGAACCAAATATTTCATATATAAGCTATAATAAATTGTCACAAAAAATATTTATTAGCGACAAATAATCACTTTGTCATAATAACAAGTACAAATGACGAAAAAAATTTGTCATTGAACTTGTTCCATATTTTATATTTCAATTTAAATTATTATTTCACAAATATCCCTGCTCATATCTCAATAGTCTTTTCAATGTATTACTAAATCCATTAGCTATTATACACCATTCCACAAAAAAATTCATTAAACAATTTATATTATAAATGAAAATATATCCATCAAACAAATGAATTTAATAATCCATTAAGTATAATAAACAAAAACCATCATAGCAAATTCCAAAATGAACTAACGTTGAGTCCAAAAATAAAAATAACACTCGATCTTGATTTGCAACTAGAACTAAGTATCAGTTCAAGAAAAAAAAATTCAATAGTTGATCTTCATTTACAAGTATGCTTCCAAACGTCATCAAAAACCAATCTGCAAAGAAAATAAATAAGGAAAACATTAATATATTATCAATTACATCTAAACTCATATATAAATAATTTTATTTTATAAACCAATTTAGTAGCTCCAAAATAAAGAGTTAAGGTGATCTTTGATGATAAAACAACACGGATAACGTACGATGCCAAAAAATTGCAAGAATACCATATATCACTATCACTAATGGCAGAATATATATAATAGCTCCAAAATATAATGTAACATTGAGGTACATTTGATTCATGACAATGGGCCGATGACTTCTTCAATGAGGTAAATTTGATAAGTGGAATTCAACACAAGAAAGGAGGCTCTATTTACACACCACTTTTCCTCTCAAGACAAATCATTAATTAGTTTATTTTCTATTACAATTGTAACCTTAGGTAAAATGACTATAAAGACAAGTTATGATACACACCATTTATATAATTAGCATAAAGGACAATAATGAATATAATACTCATCAACAAGCAAGTCAAGACCTCTCTCTCTAGATTCAGGAAGCGAGGGAAATCAAAGGACAGATGCAACTTCATAGAAGCAATCTCAGAGAATTGTTAAAATCGAGATTTATGTTGAATCCTATCCTTACAGGTACTCGAGAAATGTTGTTAGACTCTGGTTTTCTACTTTAAACGTCATTGTATCTATCTATGCATATTGCATATGTATGTATTTCTATTTCTATTATAAAAATGAGTGCAAAATCTTTACTTTCATATGGGTTTCATATCTGTATGTTGATTTCACAATTTTTGGTAGGTAAACTTTATTGTTTAATGTTCTGTCAAGTCCTAAAAAACTGTGTATGAATTTCCATTTTGAGTTGGGGAAACAACTCGTAATCTATTTGGATTGTGGGTGATAAAAAGAAAAGAAATGATTGCAAGTGATTGTGTTTTTCACTATATGTTTGGATGGGTAAGCAAGCAAAACATGTGGGAAAGTGGGAAAGGGTTATGGGTGACATTTTTTTTGTTTGAATTTTGGGGGGCAATTACTTTTGGTGAGAAATGAAATAACCAAAATAAGAGAGTTATTTTTTTTTTTTTTTGGTCCTCACAATTTCTCATGATTTCTGACCAAATCATCCCATTTAAACAGAGTGTTATGTCTAATATCTGATAGTTGTGTTTGATTTTTTATTTTTATTTTTTGAAATAATTGGTAATTGGAGATGTTTCATTTTGATTATTGTGTAGGTGTTGATTCTTTTGGCACTGGTTAATATTCTGAAAATCTAGACAAAGTAAAACTACCCAAAAGGGCTTTCAGCAAGTGTAAATGTGCGAAGCAAAATCATTGGGTTTTTGAGGGGATTAGGTTTTCTCATTTTTGTGGAAGAAATGTGGAGCTGCAATGGAAGAACCTAGGGTTGAGAGGCGGGTTGATTGTGAAACATGCAACAAAGCCCTTTTCTGCGGACAAAGCTCTGGTTAGGTCTTTGGTTCCGTTGTGGGAAGAAGGGTTACTTTTAATCAGGTACTCTATTTTTTTTGCCGTGATATCTTGGGTGTGCTTATTGGTTTGGTATGGGAAGGCAAAAGCCAAGACTTTTGTTGAAGCGAAGCTTTTACCTTCTGTTTGTTTGGTTCTGGGCGAGTATATTCAGCGCGAGCTTGATTTTGGTAAGGTTCGGCGAATTTCACCGTTGAGCATTACCTTGGCGTCTTGTTCAATTAGGCCTCATAATGAAGAGTTCTCTTGCGGGAAGGTTCCTACTATAAAACTACAAGTTCTTCCATTTACAAGTCTGAGGAGGTAGAAGATTGTGATTGATGCAGTTTTGTCTAATCCAAGTTTTGTTGGTTGTGCAAAAGAAGAATTATACCTGGTTAGGAATACCTTCTACTGACGGTAGTCTACAGAGGCACTTGTCAAGTGAAGAAGGAATTGATCATCGTACGAAAATTAGGAGGATTGCTAGAGAGGAAGCAGCTGCTCAGTTTGATAAAGAGAGAGATGACGCAGCTAAGGAGGCGGCAGACATGGGTTACATTCTTTCTGAGAAAGGATCTCATACATTTGAGATTGATGTGCCGAAGGACCATGCTAGTCGTCCATCAGGATTAGCAAGCTCTGAATCATTCTTCTCTATGGTTGAGCGACTGCACTGGCGAGATGCTCACTGCATGGATACAGGTATTGAGTATGATTTGAAGCATGCAGATTTAGAGAAAGCATTTGGTGTAAAAATTCCTGGTTCCGCGGATAAATTTTGGTCTAGATTTATACCAGGGCCTATAAGATATAAATTCAATAGAAACGCTAATGGGCGAGACAGATCTGTCACTGGTGTCGTAGCCAAAAGAAGAATTATTGAGCGCAGTGCATCAGCGGCACGTTCTTACTCCCTGGGTCTATCACATGGGAGGTTTGACGATTCTAATCAGTCATCTGGAGATTATGATGTTTTGAATATTGAGACTCCTGTGGTGAAAGGTGAGGGTGATACTAGTGCCCGACCTTTATCAGGATGGGGCAGTTAACTTTGGAGGAGTGAAGAATCCTGAGCACGGAAAAGTTAAAGCTGCTAATGATTATTTGACTATTGGGGGAAAGTCAAGATTGGAGTACAAAACAAAAATTGGTCCTAAATATGAAGAAAAACCTGGAATCTAGCCTTTTCCAGGCGAATATCATATTAATAGTCTCAGTGTTTTACGCGATCCATTTCTTATAACTGTAGGTAGACTGCTACGAATTAGAAATTCCAATGACGAATTTTCATCTATTCCTGGTGTCATGGGATTGGCAAAAACTGATGGTTTAGATGTATATGACAGAGATTTAGGAGCTGATGAGAAAAGAAAGTGTATTCCTTCACCGGTTTAAACTGAGAATGGAGGGGGAGATGAAATATCGTGGGTGGGTGGGGTGTGTGAGTGAGTGAGGGTAAACATGGAAGTAGATTGTGGGTGGGGTGTGTGAGTAAGGGTAAACAAGATAAATCAAGTCAATGTGGGTTATTCATGATTATGGTAAGCCATGACGAAAGGGGTAAGAAAAATTGGGCATTGTATTATCGCAAGTATGTAGTACCAAAGAGGCAAGAATTGCATAAAATGAGTCTTCGTATGAAAAAAAAAATGGAAGTCATTTTTTATTTCGCGAATCAAGTCCAATTTCTGGAGGGGTAGATGAGCATGTGTGTACTCATACTGTCAATTATTTTAATCAATGATATAAAGAATACATATTAAAGCTCCCACATTAGTGTGTTATGCTCCTGTTTGCTGCTTAATCTAACAGAAGTACAGTAGTAGTTCCAATCCCCAAATCAGTTATTAAAGAGACTAATCTTTTCTTTTTTATTCCTCCCATGTTCTTGGGGTGTAAATGTAATTAAATGATGATTGATAATCAAATTCCTTTGCTATGTTTCCAGACAGACACCAAAATCAAGCTAAACAAATGGAGCATAAATGAAAGTAAATGATAGTTGATAATAAAATTCCTTCGCTATGGTTTCCAAACAGACCAAAATAAAGCTTGAATTTGAAACCATTTTAAATGATGCATGTATTTCCTTTTGTGTATCAGAAGTTACCTATCATGCGTAAGCAGTGCTGTACTGGAGATTAAATAGCAAGTCCCGGCAATTCTCCATACCCATTCGGATTTTGTACTTTCTAGCCAGGGACTCGACCTGGTTATCACTCTCGTAGTCCATCTCTCGTATACATCACTTTCTGACCTTTTTTAGCATTTCCCTTGATGGTTCAAATCCTGAATTTACCTGCCCATGAGGTTGTCATACAATATATTAGTTTGGTTGCATGAACCAGTTGACTATGCAGAAACTAAAGCCAGCTCTGTAAAAACACGGGAAGAACACAGTTACCATCTCATTGATAACAGAGAGAGCTTCTTTTTGGTCTCGCTTAATGAGATGAGTGTTAACAAACAGAGAGTATGTCGTCGAGTTTGGTTTCACGCCCTTACTTATTAAGTGGTCAAACACACTTGAAGCTTCAGATGTCTGCCACAGAAAAAAGACCATCATTAGTGCTAAAAAAGGTCATCATATCAAACACGTAGTTTATAAGGCATGTTTGGAAGGAGGTTTTCTTCCATTGTTTGTTGTGTGAGTGCGTGTGTGCATATGTGTGGGCAGGGGGGAATAGGTGTCCACCATGTTGAGCTTTACAAACGCACACTTCAGAGCATTGTATGAATGAATGTTGGGGATCAACCCAAATGTGCCATCAATTGCTTCAAAAGTCTGGTAGGCCGATCAACATCCCATGTATTTGCACAACCTAAAATTATACAATTTAGTGCAGCAACAGATTTGTAAGGAGGATCAGCTTGGCTCAAATTCTCCAGTTGATAGTAGACTTGACTAACATTTCAACAGAACAAATCAATGACAAGCTAAAAAAAAATAAAATAATAGTAAAGTTGCATAACCAAGCAACAAAACAAGAAAACAACAGAAACACTATCATTCCCAAGGTCTGAACCAGTCATCTCATCTTGTGAATAACACAATACAAAATGTGCGCACACAAAAAGAAAAGAAAAGAAATTAAAATTAAAATGGTATATGATATATACATACCAGCGCTCATGTATACGGTAGGCAATTTTTCAACTATTTCTTATCAACATGTGTGGTATCCATTCTTCACAAAACTAGTAAATATTGTTTGATTCTTGTTTTCCACATGCAAAAGAAAAATAAAAAGAAGCAAGAAAGGGCAGAGAGAGGCTTTGTGTATTTCAAAATCTCTTTAGACTAATCAAATGAACAACAAAAGAACAAATAAAATGAACACCAATCAATTTACTTTTACCATCACTTTGAAACAAATTCAAGAGGTAATACGAGAAATGCTGACTCAACAAAACAAGACATTGCAACAATATAGAAAGTCAAAAGATGAGCCAGTATACACTAAAGTTATATGGTGTTTGAGGAATAAAAGACGTACTGAATCTAAAGTCACAAAGCCATCCTTGGAGCATGCCATAACCAGTGGATACAAAGAGGTAAATGGAGAGAGTAGATCCTCTTCAGCTTCCTCAGTAGAATTTCTGTAAGTAGTCTCAAACTCATGTAGAGTACTAAAGGCCTTCTGTAGATTCCCCAAGGAAGCATGGGCATATATCTTAGTAAGGCAAGATTCTGGGTTTGGAACCTTCTTTTGGCGTAACGCACGCTTAAGAATTACCCATGATCCATCAAGGAGTTTAGCATTGTACATCCTGCCAGTAGTTCCTACTGCAGACACAACTAGTCCTTCATCTACAGAGAGCAGAACCGGTAGCTTTGCATTCTCACCTCATGCAATCCATTTGGCCATGAATTCCAAGGCATAATAAGCTAACTCGCTACTATCCTCTTCCATTGCAACATCTGCAATATAGTTGCACAGGTTCCTGGGTGGACATAGGGCTTTGTTCTGATCCATTTTCTGATAATGCCCCAGAATGTCACATATTTAGAAAATGCACCAACTATGATAGAAAATTTAACAATTAACTAAAAGAAGATGTATATACCTTGCACCTCTCAATAATTGACACCAATGTATCCAGCCTCCCCTTGTTAACACAATTTCGCACACATTCGGTAAACACGTTCACTGATAGGATATACCCAGATTTTAAAGTCAAATCTATATATTTTAGGGTAGTATCAATCTGGTCTGTCAATAATAACATGCCAATAACCAAGTCATATGACTCATCATCAGGCAGAGATTCTTTATCAGTCTACAGCATCCTGATGACAACAAAGTAAACATCCATCCATCAGATAGTAAATGCATGAACGGAAAAGGATATTGGTTCCCAGCATAAGAGTAGGAGAAAACCTTCAGTACTAATATAGACTGGCATCGGAGGTTTATACAAATTAAGAAAATGCCAAATGGGGAACAAACTGCCTCTTTCACACTCACTCTCCTAAGAGGAAATATGTAACATAGCGCATAGGTGTTCAAAGAAAAATTGGATGCATTGATAGCTTAACTACAATCACAACTTCTAAAATTTAAGGATGAGGAAAGGCAAATTTAACAAGTAGACAAATCGTGTGCCCAAAACTTATATCTAAGTTCACAACATACATGATAGTTACCTACTTTCGTGGCTGTAACATTGCTATAATACTCCAAACAATACGAGAACTCCCCATTAGCTGTCTGCCCCTAGCCCCCCAAAAGCGTAGGGCAGAGAGCCTATTAGGGAGTGAGTGATGGAAGCAATTTTTCATCACACTAATATATCAGCGTACTACATATTGTATTTCAACGATAGTATTACATAACAATATCAGTGATTTTCTGAAACCAATCAAAACTTTCCAACATAACAAGGAAATTTCTCAGGATGGAAAAAATAGGGAAACAAAACAGTTTGCACAATTACTTAATATTAGTAAACATAATTAAATAGATAACAAATTTATGGAGTTGGAGTAGCATAATCAAGCCGCGTCAGCTAATAAACCTTTGCTAGAAATCTATTGACAATCTTTTTTTTCCCTTCTATCTACCACAGATAATTAGTTAACTTCCTTGAGGGTTAACCCCCCTTCCTCGAGTCATTATTTCATCAATATGTTATTCAGAAACCTGTTCAATAAGGGAAAACTGTGAAGGTAGCAGAAGTCAATCAATGTTGTGAAAACAACCAAGCAAATAAGTAATTCTCTACCTGCCTACCACGGATAAACATTAACAATCAAATGAACCATGTCTCCACCATTCAATCCAAAGAAATTACAACCTTTAAATGCAAAATACAGTCCCAACAAATCACATACAGGACATTGCGTGTCTCATTAGTTTCGAAAATTAGGGAAAACATTAATTCTGAAAATTAAGGAAAACAGAGATAGAAAAGTAGAGAAATTGAGTGAGTGAGAAAGAGAGAGAGAGGACCCATACCTGAATATACAAAACAGAGAAATCGAATAATAAGAGGCGTTGATGGAAGAGAACACACGACACTAAAGAAGACGGGCGGACAGGCTTGGAAATATGACGTCAGTGGCGCCACTGAAGGAGAAGAACATGCGATGTTGGCAGCAGCGCTGGAGAATAACACGCTGAAGGAGGAGGACAAAGGGCTAACTCATGTTTTGTTTTGAGAGGGAGAGAGACAAAGATGAGAGAAAAACTCATAAACACAAAAATAAAAAGGGGGAAAAGTTGTAGTCTATTTTTTTTCATTACCCACAATATGGCAAAATTTACCCTCTTAAATTAGTGACAAAATAATTTTCTCACTAAAAGGTCTTAAAATATTAAAATTTATTAGTGATAAAAATATATTTCTCACCAAATGGTATTAAAATATTTCAAATCAAGTTTCTAAAAAACATATATATTTAAAATTATTTGTGACAAAAATATATTCCTCATAAATTAGTTTATAATTGGTAACAAATTTTTTTCTCACCAAAAGTGTCAAAATTTTGGCGCCATCCAAAAAAATTAGCAGGAAAAGTTTCGGTGATGAAACTTAATTTTTTTCTCACCTAAAAGGAAGTATTTATTGACGAAAATAAATTTCTTCATCTATTATTTTTATTTTTTTTATTATACGTGACAAAATTTATAATTCATCATGGATTACTCTTATTTAGTGACAAAATTTGTTTCTTTCACTAATTTATTTACCAAATCAACAACAAAGCCAGATTATAAGCTAAAAAAATTGTGAAATTTGAAAACCCATAAAAAATTTGAAACAACTAAATTAAATTGATGCAATACAAGAAAAAAAAATAGAGAAAAAAGAACCCGAGTTTGATATAGAGAGTGGAGTCCTGTGTATACAAGAAGGGCCAACGGTAGCGTAGGCGTTGAAGGTGGAGTAGCGAGGGCAAAAAGCAATGGTAGAAAGGTGACGTGCGTGTGTTTTCAGACAGAGAGAGAGATAGAGACAGAGAGAGTTAGTTGATAATCAGAAAAGGGGCAAAAAAAAAATTAATACCCTATTTTGAGAGAGAGAGAGAGAGATGATAAGTAGAAAAGGGGTAAAAAAATTAATACCCTATTTTTTTTTCATTGCCGCTCAATACATCAAATTTTTTCCACCAAAATTGGTGACAACATTATTTTCTCACCAAAAGATCTCAAAAGTATTAAAAATTATTGGTGACGAAAATATATTCCTCACAAATAATTTTATAATTAGTGACAAATTTTTTTCTCACCAAAAGTCCCAAAATTTTGGCGCCGCCTAAAAAATTAGCAGGAAACTTTTTGGTGACGAAACTTAATTTTTTCTCACCTAAAAGGAAGTATTTATTAACGAAAATAAATTTTGTCACCTATTATTTTTATTTTTTTATTATATGTGACAAAATTTATAAATTCCTCATAAATTATTTTTATTTAGTGACGAAATTTATTTTCTTCACTAATTTTCGTCACCATAGGTTACTTTTGTTGTACTGACAGTGTCAATATTTGCAGGGACTATATTTCTGTTGGCTTTTTGGCTTTTCGAAGGGTATTTTTGTAAATGTGAGCGTGCCAGCAAGGATCAATCAGTCCTTACAGAAATTGTGATTGCCAACCAATTACCAGACGATTGTGTTTTAGTTTTTTCAGCCTCAATGAAGAGGACTTTTACTGGTGGCTTGACTTAGGAGAAATTAAGAGAAATAACAATTAATATGAAGAATAATGGAAGTATTTCATAAAAATGAAAAACTTACAATAGTCCAAACTCAGCCTCGAAGAGGTTTACAGCAACAGTCTACTTGAATCTACTTGAGACTACTCCTATGAATTGAAGTGCAGTGCAGATATGTAAAGTGCAGGTATTGAAAGTACATGAATGTAAAACTGGAAAGTAAAATATGAAATAAAGACTGGTATGTATGATCTGAGTTCCATCCCTTTTCCTGGGGGTCTCTCTGCTATTTATACTTGTCAAAGATGACCTTCGAACTGCTCTTCGAACCGTCGAACTGCTCCTCCATGATCTCTGATCATGTTGCCTTAGAAGTAGCTCCATTATGCCACCATTTGCAGTTAGGCTTCCCTCCTGTATTTGAATTTGAATATGAGTAACCGTTGAAGCCACGTCACCTTGCGTTTCTTTACTGATCCAATGTTGCTCAGACCATGTGAGAACCAATTATCATCACCACGTGTACGATCAGGATTGAAGACTTAAATTATTTTCCAATAATACCCTTATTCTGCCACGTGTCGGATTGTAACTGGCTTTTACAAAATATATAGCTAACAATTTCATGCCACTTTCATGGAAAATAATCAAGAATTGAAGGTTCAAGTTATTGGATCACCATTAACAATCAACAATACCAACAAGGCAAACATTCATAAAAGGGGAAAAAAAATAACTACAATATTACAAAATAATGATTGGCCAAACATTTTCAATCTATGTGAATGTTCACAGCTTTCAACAACAACAATAATAATATCTGAAATAATTTGATTATCCAAATATTTTCAATCCATGTGAATGTTCACAGTTTTCAATAACAACAACAAAAATAATTTGGTTTGGCATACATTCTTCTAAACCATTTGAATGTTCACAATTGTGATCACAACATAATGGCAACTGTAATGTTTTTGAGTGAAAAAATCAATATAATTAGGGATTATGATTGAGGGGTTCAGATTAAAGGTTAGGGTATGAACAATATGGACTCTTATATATTGTATGAATAGAAACATGGGATATTTGTGAAAGTTCACAATGTTATTTGTTGAAAAAGAAATTTAGGGTTTAAATACACGAATGAGTAGATTACTTATGTTTTTTGCCCATTTCGACGATTGTGTTGTCACAAATTATCGTCGAATGTGATTTTAACGAAGATAGACCTTATGGATGTTTAACAATGGTGATTCCACGATTTCGGCGACCGACGGCGTAGGGATGACAAAGAACATGATAAGACGATGCGACGATGGAACAAAGACAGTCTTCTGGGCGTTGAGACGATATGAAATAGGGTTTTGAATTTTTGGAATGGTAGAGATACTGTGCGTGATTTCCCGCAAGAAGAAAGGGGAAGAGAGACCGTTATTTGATTCAAAGAAATGATAGGTACGTGTTTGTTTGAGAATTTTTTTGGTCTTTTAGTATGAAATGGACCTAATAAAATATTATAAAACACTATAAGTCTTATGAAATAAATACCAATTTTTTTTTTTTCTTTCCAAAAGGAATTTTAATTTTTAAAAAAATAAAAAAAATAAATTGTGCCAATGGAAACGTAGATAGAGGAATGCCACATCCATCAAATTTCTAGAAGCTTCGACTAATGAAAAACTTATTGTCCACGTAGTTCATCATCTCTCTCTCTCTCTCTCTCTCTCTCTCTCAAATCTCGTATTGTCTGCGCCTCCTCTCCCAAGCCTCATCTCATTCTTAAAAACCCTAAACCCTAACAAACCCTCTGACCCAAAAACCACAACCCCTAAATTAAACCATTTTCACTTCTCTCTCGTTCGATCAATCCATTTTTGATTTCTCTTCTCAAATGGCGACCGCTGTGTTGCTCAGATCTCTTCGTCGCCGCGAGTTCTCCTCCGCTTCTCTCTCCGCCTACAAATCCGTACGTACTAATTCCTCGCCACATTTCATAGATCTTGATGTTGGTATATTTAGTCGTTTGATCTATTGCTTGTTGATCTCAGTCACTTTTATGATTTGGGTTCTAATTTGGTGTATAGTAGATGCGATTCTGTTGCCTGATCTAATAGTATGTTTGTTTCCCTAGAAAATTATTGATTATTTTGAGGTTCAGTTATAGTCTTCTTGGGCTCCAAACGACGAGTAATCTAGGGTTTATTCATTTTTGTCAGTAACTTACTTGATAGTACATAGGTCACTGCAGGACTGGGTTGAATTTACAGCTGAAACCTCTGCTCTCAAAAAAAAAAAAAAAGAAGAAAAAAAAAAAGCAAAAATCAATCAGTTTAAACCTGTCTTTTGCTCCTCTAGCCTTTTATGTCCATTAAAAACACCAATAAAGCCTATTATAGAAGATAATTTTCTCTTATAATTAAAAGAACTATTTAGATTGTTGTACTTAAATTAAAATTTTGTGCATAATGCACCAACATGTGTACAAGTGTTTTTGAAGATTGATAAATTTTATTTTCATTGTCTACCTCAACCTTAGTTCGCACATGATCAATCGACCAAATCCAAATTTGGTTTTTAAAATTTACAAAAAAAATTGGCATCATATTCTTTGTGTGATTTTAATTCTTTTCACCTTAACAATAGCCCATTTTTAGTGTGACCCGTTACCTTATCATAATACTTGGTGTGATTTTTTTGTGTCTTTGGATAATATTTCTTATTTTGAGGTGTATTTAACTGCACCTCTTGTTGAATTATCGCGATTCTCTGTTTCTTGAACCATATATTTATTTTCATGTCTAAAATGCTTCAATTTTTATTTTTATTTTTATTTTTTATTATTTTCATTTTCTTCTGGTTAGTTTTATGCTCACTGTGCCTTTTCCAAGGTGATGGGTTGTGGTGGTGCTGAGCATTTTGGTAAAGTTCCTTCAATAATGTGCTTGTCTTGTCTGGTTACTTAGCTGTTCTCCTGCTGCCCTTCATTTTTTGTTTCTTTTCAATTGCTCTTTTGCAGTAAGAAAGTGTGGCACATTTCTATAGTTTAAATTTCTGAAATGTTTCGTTGTGTGGCAATATTTTCCCTAGTTGTAAGGAATGCTCATTTTAAAGTTTGTATGTATAGTACAACATGGGCTTAATTCTGTTGTTTGTGTCGTAGCTCCTCATGGGGCACTAGTACTGACATCTTTTAGAGTATTAATTAACCTATGTTATGAAGCAGGCTTTGCATGATTTGATTCTTTCGCATAATTTTTTTATGTACAAGTAGTTTAGGCTCCTCTTGATTTGTTTCTTCTTATATTCAGTTGCATTACATTTTCTGGTTTTGTTTATCATATATATATATATGTATGTATGAATCTGCATTGCTCTTCTTGATGCTCAGAACTTGTATAATTACTAGAGCAGCAGACTTTTGAGATTTTTTTATTTTTATTTATGTTTTATATAGTTGGCCTTATTTCAATGGATGGAACTGCATATTGAATGTTATATTCTGTAATGTCTTTGCAGTTGACTGGAAATGCAAAATCATCTTGGTCTACCTCACAACACAGATGGGGTAGTTTGGCCAGACCATTTAGGTATATCAGATTAAATGCTATATTCTAGTGTGCTTTAATATTTTTTTGTTCTAGCTTCTGACTAATTTTCCTTTCCAAACAGTTCAAAGCCTGCCGGAAATGATGTTATTGGAATTGATTTGGGTACCACAAACTCATGTGTTTCAGTTATGGAGGGCAAGGTTAGTGCTATTGTGGTCCTAAATATTCAACACACTTGTTTGATGAAAATTTTGATGTTAATATTAGAAACCTGATTAACTCTTGAGTCTTGACTTTTATTTTATTTATAATATTATTATTATTTTTGTAGAATCCTAAAGTGATTGAAAATGCTGAGGGATCTCGGACCACACCATCAGTGGTTGCATTTAACCAAAAGGCAGAGCTTCTTGTGGGTACACCTGCCAAACGTCAGGCTGTGACCAACCCAACAAACACACTTTTTGGTACCAAGCGTCTCATTGGGAGACGTTTTGATGACCCCCAGACACAGAAAGAAATGAAGATGGTTCCGTACAAGATAGTTAGGGCTCCCAATGGAGATGCTTGGGTTGAGGCCAATGGGCAGCAATATTCTCCAAGCCAAATTGGTGCATTCGTCCTGACTAAGATGAAAGAAACTGCTGAGGCATACCTTGGAAAGACGGTTACAAAAGCTGTGGTCACTGTACCAGCTTATTTCAATGATGCTCAAAGACAAGCGACAAAGGATGCTGGGCGAATTGCAGGCCTTGATGTGCAGAGAATCATTAATGAGCCTACTGCTGCTGCACTTTCCTATGGTTTGAACAACAAGGAAGGTCTTGTTGCTGTTTTTGACCTTGGTGGTGGAACATTCGATGTTTCCATTTTAGAGATTTCTAATGGCGTTTTTGAGGTATGCAAATTGCTTTAAATTTAAGCAGGTGTTTGTTAATCTGCATTCATGTGTAACCTTGATAACTCATGTTTAGGTGAAAGCAACAAATGGTGACACATTCTTGGGAGGAGAGGACTTTGACAATGCTCTGTTGGAGTTCTTAGTGAGTGAGTTCAAAAGAACTGAGTCAATCGATTTATCGAAGGATAAGCTTGCCCTTCAGAGACTTCGGGAAGCCGCTGAAAAGGCCAAGATTGAACTGTCATCAACATCCCAGACTGAGATCAACCTACCATTCATCACAGCCGATGCCTCCGGTGCAAAGCACTTGAATATAACATTGACCAGATCAAAATTTGAGACCTTGGTGAATCACTTAATCGAGAGGACAAGGAGCCCATGCAAGAACTGTGTGAAGGATGCTGGCATAACAACCAAAGATGTGGACGAGGTTCTTCTTGTGGGAGGCATGACACGTGTTCCAAAAGTGCAGGAAGTGGTGGCAGAAATATTTGGTAAGAGCCCAAGCAAAGGTGTAAACCCTGACGAGGCAGTTGCCATGGGAGCTGCTATCCAGGGAGGTATTCTCCGTGGAGACGTTAAGGAGTTGCTTCTCCTAGATGTCACTCCTCTCTCACTTGGTATTGAGACACTAGGTGGTATCTTCACCAGATTGATCAATAGGAACACAACCATTCCGACAAAGAAAAGCCAGGTAACTCTTTGTTCTTCAAACTCCAACCTTAGTGTCATCAATGTTATTAGTAAGAAGTCATGATTGAATATCCATGTTGTGGTCATTGCACAAGGAATTGAATTTGCATTAAAATGGAAATATGTGTAATTGTAGAAACCTTTATATTGGATGATGAATCATTTTGTTAAAATAGTGAATCATGAATCATGAATGATATAGAATCGTGAATATATAATTTTATGTGTATATCACATAGTATCTAGAATGAAATAAATATTAATATAACTAAATTGTATACTTGTATATACATATAAAATGATATACATTAGTATAGTTAATTGATCTCTTCTTTTGTGCGAGAATGACATTGTTTTATGCACTATGCAAACAAAATTGAATCGCAGTGACTTTTAGTGAATTGTAGTGAATCGGAATGAATTGTATTGAATTGCAATTGAATCATAAGATTCATGCAATTTAAGATTCAACAACTTGAATTGATCATATTGATTGAAACTTGTATCGATCAATATGAATCGAATGAATCGAATCGTGAATGGTAAGATTATAACAACCATAGTTTTGATATTTATGAATGCTGTTTCTTGTCTCAGGCATTCTCAACAGCAGCCGACAACCAAACTCAGGTGGGTATAAAAGTACTGCAAGGTGAGCGTGAGATGGCTGCCGACAACAAGATTCTCGGTGAGTTTGATCTTGTTGGCATTCCACCTGCTCCTAGAGGCATGCCTCAGATAGAAGTCACGTTTGATATCGATGCCAATGGTATTGTCACTGTCTCTGCTAAAGACAAGACCACCGGGAAAGAACAACAGATCACCATTCGTTCTTCCGGAGGTCTCTCGGAAGATGAAATCGAGAAGATGGTCAGGGAAGCCGAGATGCATGCTCAGAGGGACCAAGAAAGGAAAACTCTGATTGATCTGAAAAACAATGCAGACACTACCATTTACAGCATTGAGAAGAGCGCGAATGAATACAAAGACAAGGTTCCAAGTGAGGTGGTTTCGGAGATCGAGTCTGCTGTTGCAGACTTGAGGAGTGCAATGGGGAAAGACGATGTGGAAGATATTAAAGCAAAGCTTGATGCTGCAAACAAGGCTGTTTCAAAGATTGGACAGCACATGTCGGGAGGTTCTGGTGATGGTTCTGCCTCAGGGGGTTCTCAGGGTGGTGACCAAGCTCCCGAGGCAGAGTATGAGGAGGTGAAGAAGTAGGTGGTGAGACCGGCTAAGAAAATGGGCAGACAATGAGATAAAATTTTAGTAATTTTTGGTTCTCATGATATAATTTGTTAGCAGTTTTGTATTTAAAAATTTGGAGCCTTGGTGTACTGGCTGATTTGTTATGTGATAATGCCCGATTCAAAACTTTATTGATAGGTTGAAATTTCTGCAGAAGAGATTTTCCTGCTGAATTCTTACACGGCTACGCTGGTGATCATTGTCTTGTGGTATTCTTTGAGATCCATTTTAGTCTGGAAAATTATCTGAATTTTGATGAGTGAGAGGTCAGTACCTCTATTTTTTTTTCGGTTGTTGTAGTTGGAAGCTTCATTTTTGTGGGGATTCGGATCCTCTCCATTTCATAGGGAAATATTGATTCATTTACGTTCTATGAAAGTTGGGTATCCTTTTAGTACTGATTAAAACTCTTTCTACTTAGCTGAAATGCATGTTGTGCGACCATAAAATTTGGTGAAATCAATATATCGACCTGGGTTGGTATAAATTATGTGTTTTGATCTGATTTTTGATGGGATTCTTAATTAAGATTGGTTTTTATGAGTTAAGGCTCAAAAATATCAGACCAAATATTTTTTTAATATTAATTTTAATCTGTTGTTAAATTTCAATTATGAGCGTATAGACCTCTCCAATTATTTTCGAGCTTGCTCTTCAAACCGGCCTATCGCTCTCCTCTGTGAAAAGGTTCTACTTCCTAAATTTCTCTCAATGCCATTCAATTGCAGTGCGGGAAGCTTACTAAACAGTTGCACTCCCGGATATATATGTTGGGTCATTCTAATGTTGATGAGGTTTTTATCTATTCTATTTGTGAGAATACTCCTATAAAGCTACGGATTTATGTATACTTTTTTTTGCCCTTACATTACTAAAAATTGTAATTTTCTACTAAATAATATATAAATGAAAATTATTGTGGGTGTTGGGTTTAGATGATAAAGATAAAACAAATAGGACAGTTACGCCAACTCTTCCATTGGAGCGTCGCGGGGTTTGAGTGAAGCAGTTATCTATTTTTGAAACAATATTATATGATCGTGTTCAATCATATTATATTAGGGTGTGAGGGGTGTGTATAAAATATAAATTTTAATTTTAAATTGATAATATATTTTTTATGTTATTTAAGTAATAATAGTGTTTTTTAACAAGTTAAATGAATGGTCTTATATTCAAGTCTTGTGTTTCTCATCATATATACATATATATATATATATATATATTATTAAAAGTAGTGTTTTTTCTTTACTTTGGCGACGCATTCTAAATGCTTACTTTTTTTTAAAAGGCCACATCAATATGTCTTTTCTATTTAAATATAAAGTTTTATATAAACTCAATTTTAATTATAATAACCAAT
This sequence comes from Camellia sinensis, assembly GCF_055761805.1. NCBI lineage: Eukaryota > Viridiplantae > Streptophyta > Magnoliopsida > Ericales > Theaceae > Camellia > Camellia sinensis. Next base: position 44,255,417 of record NC_138962.1, on the reverse strand, counting down.
TTTATATGGACTTTATTCAAAAAATATTTATTTTTCATATATTTTTATATATAGTTGATATTTTAGTTTAATTATTATGACATTTCAAAAAATTTATTTCGATATACAAATAAATAAATAAGATAAAATGTGCTTAATTATGTGCATCGCACGGATTAAATTAATTTAATTTTTAATTTTTAATTTTTTTTGGTCTATCTCATTGATATCTTAATATTAATTTATATTTAATTTTTTATTTAACATGAAATTATTTATTACAAAACATTTATATTTAATTTAAATTTTACACATCTGTATACAATATGCATGAATAATTCAAAAATAATACTAAAGAAAAAATCAATACTCTACATAATTAATTAATTTATTTCCTTTTTAATTCAATCACAATATATTTATATTTAATCTTTTAAATAAATTTTGTGTAATTCTATTTATATATATTTTTATTTTCTAAATAAAAATAAGTAATTAGAATCACTTTTAATTTTATATTACTAAATTCTCTTTTTAATTTAACTATTATTTTTAATAGCAAAATGAGTGTTTGTTTTACTATCTTATAATTTAAAATATATCATATAAAATCATTATATGATAACTATATTTTTATAGCACAATAGAACTACAATGATCAAAATAAGCAAATAATTATTTTATATAAGTATTCAACTAATACTTTTATAGAGCAATAATGCTAAGATTATTAAAGTAAATAATTTAAATTAAAATTTTATTTTAAATTAAAATTAATATTATTATTTTGTAACACATATCATAATATAAAATATCATTACATTGATTAAAGTTAACTCTATTGTGATTTTATATTAGATATCATATTTTTAGAAGTGATTTACATACATGTGTAGTGTCCAATTTGATATTGATTGATTAAAATAATAGAACTCAATAAAATTTTTTGTTGGTTAAGTTTTTAGAAGATAAATTAACAAATGTCAAATAATAAATAGTGTGGAGTATTATTTTAAAAAATAACGATTCAATGAAAACGATTGTGCATATTCAAGGCACATATTGATGTTTCTTGATTAATTTTTAGGGCAAATTACAACACCCCCTCGAGGTTTGGTGAAAATACAGATTCCTCCTGAGGTTTGAGAAATTACATCCCACCCCCTGAGATTTATATTTTTATAACAAATTGCCCTTTGAGATTTTTATTTTCATACAGATTCTCCCATAATTTCTCCTAATTTGTTATGAAAATTTGACCCTCAAGAGGCAATTTGTAATTTCTCAAACCTCAGGGGAATCTGTATTTTCACCAAATCTCAAGGGGGGTGTTTGTAATTTGCCATAATTTTTAATAAGTTTTACAATCTTAGGGGTGTTTGTTTTGGAAGGATTGGGCATGGGATTGGATTATTAGTCCGGATGGACTAATAATCCGTTGTTTGTTTCAAAAGTTTTTCTTCGGACTATTAGTCTCATATTTGTGGGACTATGCTATTCTATGGGAGTGGGTGGGATAGAAACCATGAGATTACTCATCCCATGCAATTAGTTTCTAAAATTATATTTTTGCCCTCTGGTATTTAATTATGTATTATATTTAGTAAAATTCAATGAAATTTAAACGCTTCAATTTAAAAATAAAATAAATTTTTTAATTTTTTTTTGGTTTTATTTATTTAAATTTTTAAAATAATTTTTTTGTAGATGTTTTATTGATGTTTTATTTTAAAATTTTGTTTATATTTTATTTAATTTCATTATTTAAATTTTAATAGATGTTTTATTTTATTTCATTATTTAATTATTATTTAAAATAAATTTATTTAAAATTTTAATTAAAAAATAACATATATTTTTCTTGATATAATTTTTAAAAAATAAATTTATTTAATTGTGCAAAAAATAAAATAAAATAAAATTTTATTTAATCTAGCTAAAAATAATTAAAATATTAAAGCTATGTTTAATATTGCTATTACTTAGTAAATAATTAAAAATGATAAAATAGTCATTTGAGCATTTATCATTCTCCATAATATCCCAAACAAATATTAGATTTATTAAAAATAGTCAAATCCAGACATCTAATCCCATGATTAAACAAATATATGATACAAATCTAGTCCAACCAAATAGTCCGGGGACAATGTATCCCAGGACTAATAGTCTGATGGATTACAATCCCCCTTATCCAGTCCGTCCAAACAAACACGCCCTTAGTGATATAAGCATAAATCCTATTTTTGAATCAACTCACCTTAAACATATTTCTATGTAATAAAATACTTAAATATTTTCATATAAAAATATTATAATAAATCATAATAAAATATTAGTTGAAGTATAATTAAAGACACGATGCACCACTCTTTTTTTTTTTTTTTGTGTGTGTGTGTGTGTGTGTTGAAAATATGAAAAAATTCATATTAAAAAATAACATACACTTTAAACCTAACCAAAAACATAAGAAATTAGTAAAGACCTTTTCAATTAATAACCATAATAATTTGTATATTATAAAATCTTTCGATGTTTTTATCATTTTTAGATTTGATACAAGTAGAATTCATGATTTTTAGTAAATTTGATCAACACAAATAAGGATTTGATTTTAGGTTGAGAATATATATATATATATATATATTTTAACTTTGAAAAAAATTGTTTTATGAGCCTTTTACATAGGATCATACACAGTGACGAAAATTTTCATCAGTCATTAACAAATCTATTTGTATTTGATTTTCAATTGTTAAAATTTTCTACACATAAAATATTAATACTCAAAATCAATTTTTTATTTTAAAAATAAATTAACGTGTATTGCACAGGTCACCTACTAATTTAACTACTATTTTTTTTTTCCTTTTGAATTAAGAAATTGACACTTGGTGTAAGAAAAGTCCACTTGGCAAAATGAGGGAAAGAAGTTCATAGATACCAAGTTAGATGTTCACTTTTAATAATACTATATATATATATATAAACCAAACCAAGCCTTAAGGCCAATCATATATCTATACGTTTTTTATTTTCTTCAACTTTGTAATTAAATATTAGGCATTATTGGATTTGGACTTCGATCCAGTCATAAATTCCTATATCAAAAGAATAATGTTATATGCATTAATTAATGTACTAATTAATGATATAATGTGATTTAAGAAGTTTTTGGTATAATTTATATAATGAGTTGAGTTAATAATAATATTATAATTAGTATTGATATACTAATTAGTACACTAATTAGTTCATATACTACCATCCCAAATAAATAAAATGTAATAAAAATAACTAGACGGGGGGCTAAGAGTAAATGTACTTACCACTCAGGGTTATTTAATAATTTTACTAAACTTACGCACTATGCAATAAATATAAAACACAGAACACACTCTTCGCGTCTTCTCCTTCTTCATGTTTCAGGGCGGCCCGAATCGAATCACATTAACAAGCCCTCACAAAGCCCTAGAAATTTAATCCAAACAGTTCTCTTACTACATATCAGTACTCACAAACCCTAGTTTCTCTCCCAGGTTTGTTCTTTATTCATTTTCTTCAATTTTCTTTTGCCATCTGTTTGGTTGCCGAGAAAAACCAGGCAAAGATGGAAAAACAAAATATAGCCATTTTGATTTGCCTTTGTTTGTATTCCGAAACAATGAAATAACGAATTGAATTAAAATCTATATGGTTGTTTCAGATTCAGCTTGGTTTATATTTCGATGCAACCAAACAGAGCATTAGCGAAAAATGATCAATCTTTGTGCACATTTGGTTAATGTAGTGTCTGAAGTACAATGATTGTAATCATTGTATATACATTTTGTTGTTCCTTTGGCTTGTGTTAATTTTGTATATTTGTGTATTAATTTCAGTTTTCAGGTAAGTAGAAATATATATTAGGCATAAATGGGTAGTAAGAAAAGAGGGTCTAGTGTGGCAGAGGAAGTAGAAAATCAGTTAGATACAGGCACTGATAATGTTGTTTCAGAGCCAATGAAAAAGAAAATGAAAAAGGAGAAGCAGAAAGAAGTTGCTGATGGGTCTGGAACCCCATCTTCAACTGCGCAATCTATTACATCAATGGAGAGAAGGAAGAAAAGAAAAGCATTGGATAAAGAGAAACACCGTGAGACTTCTGATGATGTGGGAGCGAAGCCCAAACCTTTGGATTTGAAGGTTGATGAGACTTGGGTGCCTATGGCAACTTCGCCGAGTGGTGGTCTGCCTGAGTTTCATATTAGTGTTTTTAAGGGCCTTGCATCGGCTGATGCTAGTGTAAGAGAAGCATCAGTTGAAGCAATGGTAATAGAGTTGCGGGAAGTCCAAATGGCGTATGATAAGCTAGAGAAAAAGGAGCTGGTTGATGGTGGGTTGCAATTGGAAGCAGAAAAGGATGATGGGTTGAATAACTGTGCACCTTCTTTGAGATATGCTGTTCGGAGACTTATACGTGGTGTTTCTTCATCAAGAGAGGTGTGCTCATTTGATTTGATTCATGATCTTGTATAACTTTATTGCATTTGTGGAATGTATTTGAGTGGTGCCTTTATTTTTTTTCTTCGTCTTTTCTAAACAACATCCTCATATGTGTTCTTTTTAAACTGAATTGCTCATCTTTACATTTGGAATACAAAATGAAAGACAAAAATTGCTTGGAATGTATCATTTCATTTTCCCATGTTGCATTCTTTTACTTACCTCTTATGGTTCTAATTCTTACTTTGTTTATTATTTCCAATATGGATCTCTGCCTCTGTTGAAATAATCAAATCAATGAAGGAAAGTTTTTTAATCAAATCAGGTAGTTTTTAAGTTTTAGCATATTCCAAAGAAGTAATTTATGCTTTATCGACTCATTTCATATCATGGTTCAAGTGTTAAAAATCCGAGAATTTTATTACTCTTTTTCGAAATTCAAAGAAGTTCCCATAGCGGAATATGAAGCATAAAAGAAAATACCTATTAAACAGATCACAAGAATACCAGTTATAGTGCCTATTAGCCAGAGAAGAATCCTTCCATAGTATCAACCATTTAACCCACTTCCCTCCACATTTCATCAAATGGTCTTGCTAGAGACATAAATAGTCATAGATAATTATGTGATGAGATCCTTTCGAATGTAAACATAAGAACTCAATGGGATTCCCTTAACCATTTTATGATGAAAAAAGAATCAACCGTATATTTTGGGTGCATAGCAGGTATACACTATACAATCAAATATAAATTTCCTTAGGATAATGGAAGGTGCTACTAGTGACTTGATTTTTAAGTCATTAGTGGTTGATATTTGTTTAGACAATCCCTCTCCTCCATGAGATTCAATCAGACATTTTTCAATATATTTCATCTTTTTATGATTTGTAGATGTAGTGTTATGCATAGATAATTGAATATTCTTGTTGATGGATCTCCAGTGCAAACCTTAAACACTTCTCTTTGAAGTCATGAAACCTGCTAATGGGCTCATAATTGTGATTGCTTTGGCTGGATCATCTATTGCTTGTGTTTATCATATAAGACTATTTGGAGTTAAGTTACTCATTGTCTGTTAGTTCGATGCTGGGTGCTGCATATCTTCTTGCAGAATATTTTTTGTTGTTGGAATATGCCTAAATGCATTTTTTTTTCTCACTTACTTATGGCGTGTGTGCGGTCTTCTATGCCTTTACAGTGTGCAAGACAAGGCTTTGCATTGGGTTTGACTATATTAGTTGGTGCAATTCCGAGCATCAAAGTTGATGCATTGCTGAAATTGATAGTTGATTTGTTGGAGGTCTCTTCTTCAATGAAGGGCCAGGTGGGAAAAAGTTCCTTTATGCTAGTCTTTGGTGAGGTGTCCTTTTTTCTTTCTTTTTTCATGTGAAGCTCCTACTTTTCTCTTTATTGTGTTGCAGGAAGCGAGGGATTGTCTTTTGGGTCGCTTGTTTGCTTATGGGGCTGTCGCACGATCAGGAAGGCTAACTGAAGAATTGGTTTCTGATAAAAAATCTGCTTCCATCAGAGAATTTATCAGCTCCCTTATTTCCCTTGCAGCCAAGAAGCGGTACTTGCAAGAACCTGCTGTCTCAGTTATTTTTGACTTAATTGAAAAGGTACTTCATTCCCTATTAAGTTTATCATGCAGTTATACAACTATGTATCTATTCTTCTTCACATTTAAGATTATTTGAGTGCCATTTCATCTGAGACAAGGTTGATTATTTGGGTTTTATGTGGTTCTCCTATCATATAAGCTATTAGATTGAAACAACAGGGAATTTCTTGAAGAATGGTGTTTTAGGGCTTGTTTGGTTTGCATCTCAAGATACAATTTTTGAGAAAAATTTCCAAATTTTGTTTGATTCAAATTTTTTGAAAAACATTTCGAAAATTACTTTCTCTCTCTTACACATCAATCAATTACTTTTTCTCTCTCTCCCCTCTCTTTCTCAATCACTTTTTCTCTCACACGCATCTACTCAATTACAATAAAATATCAAATCATCCCAAACTTCCAAATTCCACAACTATTTTCAAAATATACAACCAAACAAACTAAAAAAATTTCTAAACTCTCTTCCCAAATTTTTTTTTTGAAAATTTATCTCAAAACACAAACCAAACACATTTTTTCTGCTGTCTGGCTTGATTCCATTGTCCTGTCACTAAGTTATTTACATATCCTTGCCTACCTCATGCCTCCAAATTGTCCCACCTCTTTTCTTGGTGGGAAAAATTTAATAAATAAATCCATCATGTTGCTCCATTCATTTAAATGGAACGCATATGAAGAGGCTATTTAAAATACACTTATCTTTGAGTGTTGTCTTCTGCATATGTTATTTTGATTGTTGAAAATAGTTGGTGATTATTCAGTATGACAGTGGCTTCTTTGCAATTGCATGCAAGTTGCTTCAATGTGGATTTTTTTTACAGGCTTCCAGTACTCTGTTAATTGTTCCTAATCAAATTCCAGATCTACATAAAGTTTATGTCATTTGATTGTGTTTCTAAAATTTTCTTGGATACCCTTTTGTTTTCATGCTAATCATATGGTGCTTTGGAGAAACTTAGGTAGCGTTTGGTAGAGTTTTCTAAATATGATTTGAGAATAAGAGTTGTATTTTGAGTTTGTGAGTTTTGGAATTATAATTTGAGTGTGGAAAATTTGTTTGGTGAATGAGTTTTGAATTGAGTGGGGAATTTTTGATATGACATGTGATATTTGATACAAAAACTTATAACTCATAACCAAATACATAACTCAAAATTCTATTAAAGCTCATAATTTTTTTTTAAAAATTCGGAAAATATTTTTTCTGAATATATAAAAATTAACATGTGTCAATTGCAAAAAAGAAAAAAAAAAAAAATTGCATGTTCCGGTCAACCGGCCAGAAGACCGGTGGGATGTCCGGTGGAACAGCTGGTTAGGCCAAATTTCAAAAAAAAAAAAAAATTTTGAAAATCGCGCCTCACACAGAGTTTTCTAAATGTTGTGGAAATATAGTTTGAACATCCTATCCAAACATCATATTAGAATGTGTGGGTAGAATTATAGTTAGTAAATTGTTCCAAACACAGCCTTAATACTTAGCTCTCCAAAACAGCTTCCATGCTAATCTTTTTGTGTAACGTATTATATGGTGGATTTGTGTAAACAGATTCCCATTCATTGTCACACAAAACATGTTAAAAAATGTCACGGTGATTATCATTGGCCATCCTTTTATCTTGGTATTATTGTTAAGGGGAAGGGAAGGAAAAGGGAAAGGTAGGATGAAAGTATTATGATGGATGGGACGTATAAAAATGTGATACATATATCCGTGAGTATCCTGCATCAGGTTGTCTGTTGTGTCAATTACATTTCAATATTTTTTGTCCAAGCAACATATTTTTAGTGAGGACTAATGTTTAGGCATATCCCTTCCGCATGTGTCA